>NC_136643.1:2873345-4173345 GCF_949748355.1 Melanostigma gelatinosum | reverse complement strand
AACGATGACCATCGCATGTCTGTCTGCAGAAAGACTGCCCAACGTGTACAGAATACATGTGCCGTGGTTTCGAGAGGACTCTTTAACCACAGCCAGGTCAGTTATGTCACTGGCTGTTCTTTCGTGTTCTGGCAGCTTTACGTGTCATATTCACGGTTTCTATCTTGACTTGATGCGATCTGTCTGCCAGTGTGCCGTCAGTGACTGAGATCTCAGGGATGCTCCACACAAGTCGTCCAGACAACGCCTCAGGTGTCCTCCTTCAGCTCCACACTGCCCCCAACTGCCAGTATAAGGTACTGCTCCTCAGAGCCACAACCTGTTGACAATTCATCATGACAAACATGTTTTTTATCATCAAAAAGGAGTTTCAAGTATGACGTTAATTAAAACATGCGTTTACCTTGTGACTATAACCTCAGGTGTCAGTGAGGACTTCATTACCCAGGGTGCTGGGACAGGTACACATTTCTTGTCTTTCTTTCTCTTCTTTTCTGTTTTAGTATTTTGCTTAAATGAAAACCGAACGTGTATTGTTCTTCTGGTCTGCGCTCTCTTATCTGACAGATACTGAGGTTCTGTGGTCCCATGGTGCCGGTGTACACAGCTGTGACCCTGCTCCAGGCCTGTGGCGGGCAGCTGTCCACCATCCTGAAGTCAAAGCGAGCTGCAGACATGAGCCAGGTGGTGGCCAAGGGCCTGCAGCCTCATAAAGTCAATCTGCCCGTGTATATTCTGCACATCTTACTTGGGTAGGCTTTGTAAGATTGATGTTGAAGTTCATGAGAGCAATCAATCTGGACCTTTAGACAAAAATAACACAATATCAAATGTTATATTAAGATACCTGAATATTCTCAAAAACATTTTACTCCTCCTTCCTCCCCTCAGCTGCAGCTGGTTTCAAGAGGTCTGGTCATTTCTTTACCTCCCTGCTATGGATGCCCTCCCCCCAACCCACCCTGATGGTGGATCTCCTGAGGGTGTGGCATCAGTTGAAGAATGGCCCCTCCTGCTGTCCCCTCTGCTGTATATCTTGGGGGCAGCCGTGGCGTACTGGGGCAGCACCCTGCTCCGTCTCATCATGCGACTCATCTCGCTAATAATAGCTCCACTCCACAGGTATGGCTGGACATTGAAACATGGAGGTATGGGATTTGAATCTGTAACAGGGTTGTCTTCAGGCTCTGTGAATATATATATATTAACACATCCATTCTTAAGTGTCTCATACAGTGTTTTAACTGTAAACCTCCTTTTCTATGCAGACCATCTGTCTCTAGAGACTGTGGCACCCTGCGACTCCGGACCCAGCTCCTCGTCGCTCTGAGTCTGACTGTTATGGGAGGGGTGTTCTGTGGGGCGCTGCCGATCTTTGCTGCCTTTCTGCTCCACCTTTACAGGGTGAGTCTTAGCACATGGACATACAGATGAAGCCCTTCCCAGTCTTTAACGGAGTAGCATCAAAAATCAAACCAGAGACTCTGTTTATCCCCTTCTCGACATCCATCCATCTTTGTTTGCATTTTCAGTTACTGAGGCTCCAGATGACAGAAAGGTCCTTGAGTCACATGTTGAATCTGGTAAGATTTCCATGTTGAACTGTCAGTTTGATGGTATTGGGGTTGCTTGTGATTTGAATGCAGCGCCAGGGTTTCAGAATCTGTTACAATATTACAATCCGAGTATTTTCAAATTACATTTGGAAGTAACTAAAGTTTTTCCGCCATCTTTCCAGGCCCCCCGGAAGCACAGAGAAGCCGATAACTGCACAGTCGATGCAGAATCCCTGAGCAAGTCTAAAGAATGCAATGGCGCCCCCCTGCTGTCTGAGTGTGCTCTGCAGGAGGTGAGGGACGACTTGCAGCTTCACCTCTGCCTATCGGCCCTCTTCACACTACCCGTCATGCTCATCGCACCGTCACTCCTCCACTGGACCCGCAACCTGAGGTACAGTATGAAAATAGAAGGATAGCACGAGGGTGTCATTGAGGTAGACACCCACGGCTGTGTTTATTAGGAAGTGTGTTGTATCTGTGCCTCACTCAGGACATTTTTGACTTTTGAGTTTAATTTAAAATGAGTTTTATCATTTTGGCTGTGTTAATACATATGGCATACATTGTGGAAGGGTGTGAGGTTTTATTTTAAATTTTTGATGTTGAACCTCTAATCCTATAATTAGTCTATTTTGGTTTTAGTATACTCTCTGGCGTGAGCGCCAGAAAATGATGTAACCACAGCCGACGCTTGGTCATGCACCTCTGACATTTTGTAACTCACTGTCACAAATAGTTCACTGATAAAAGCATTGTTTACATGTCTGGGGATTATACAACGAAGGCCTTTCGTTTTTAAATGCTTTAGACCAGAGGTCTTCATTTGAGTAAGTTATTTTGCAGCCAAATCAAATTGTTTACAGGATGTTAAACCTTTGTTTCTTTCTAATGCATGTGACAATTGAGCTGTTTCTTTACTGGGCTTGTACAAAGGAAATACAGTTCATGAGATATGAGTTTACAGATAATTACAATCCCCCTTCGTCATTGTGGAGGTTGATTTATGGCTTTTGCCCAGGTACACCCATAGTGCGTATATAAGAAATGGACGTAGTCATTTTGAAGCCGCAAGTTCGGCGTTTTGGCCGTCGCCATCTTGGCTTTTTTTTTGCAACCAATGAACGGAAGTGACCATGTTTGGATGGCGGAGGAGTAACATAGGGATGCCAATCACAAGGTAGCTCCGCCCTAAAACATCCCCTGCTTTATGGTCTGTTTGACTCTAAATGGACCATAATGTACGAAATGAACATCATGCTGTATTGAAGAAGACTTGAAACTAGAGATTTAGAGCATAAACTCATGTTTACAATGTTTACTGAGGGAATAAATCAAGTGAGAAGTAGAGTCATTTTCTCATAGACTCTCATAGACTTCCATGCAACCAGCCTCCGTACATGTTCGGAGCTCGTGCACTATCCACGGAGGCTCGCGCTACTTGCGAGTAAAAATAACGCTTTAAGGACAAACATGTCCCCATTAAAACCACAATTGTTGATCCCACAGCCATTACTTTCAATTGCCAGCACTGGCTTCAAAATTCAAAACTATTTCCTACCAGACTGAGTCATTGTCTCATACATGCAATATGAGTGCATCAAATATTTTTTTAACAATCATTGAATCTGAAAAGGAATACATATTTGGTTATTAGGATCAGGACTGAAGTTATTCATGAAAAACGAACTGAAAATATTAATATTTAATACATTTATCGCGGATTTAGATGGGAGACATTTTTTTCCTTTAAGGTAACACGTAGGAGTTAAGGTTAAAGAAACAATAAAAATGCATCAAAATCAATGGTGTTGCTAATGATTGACATAACCCAAAATCATCCAACCATTAATCATACAGAAAATAATGAATTATTAGGCATTATGTAACAAACATAGGCATTTAATGGGTCAAGATTGTGAAAATGAATGCACATTTGGTAGTTATGATCAGGACAGAAGTTGGTTAAAAGCTTTAACTCATTGAGAGTTGAAAATAATATTAATATATATAACTTCATTGCAGTTTTTTTGACATGGACATTTTTGTCCTCTGTGGACATCAGAGCAATGTTTTGAAACGGTCAGAATCCATGGCGCTGTCCCTGGTGCTGATGTAGCAGACGGATTTGTAATTGCCCCTACGCTAAGTCCCGCCCCTCGAACGCAGACTGGCCAATCATAGCGTAGCATCAGCCAGCTCCAACCAGGGTCTGACACTATCTGGCTCTGCTCCACAGACGCTCATGCAATAGTTTCAGATTTTCTTTCAGCTTGTTGTAGTTAAACGTTGTGTAATAGTGACACTCGTTGCTCAGAGAGCTTGGAAGGAGATGAACGTTTCTATGTAAAAACCTGTGGAGCTAACATAAGTAGAGTACGTTAGCCCATCATTTACTCGTGTTAGCACTTCTATGCTATGCTCGCTACTGAAAGTATTCTGAATGTCTACACTTGCTGCATTTGCTTTTTATTGATCGTAACAGAAATCAGAGACCTTCCCGGCTTTACAGTGTTATTACTATTTTTCCTGTAACGTTTTATGAGAATATGGCAAATGTCTGCTGTTATACATAAAGTAATACTCTGTGTTTGATAAATAAGGTGCGGCGGTAAAAGTAAGGGGTGTTGGTTGTGATCCTCTGCAGGTATTCCACCCAGCTGGATCCTGACCCTTGTTGGCCATGCAGCATGCCTCTAATCATTGTGTACATCCTGCTTATTAACTGCAACACTGTAATACTCAGCAACAGGTAAGAGCACTTTGTCACCAACACACACGTTCCCTATTCCATTTGTTATCCTGTCAGAGTTGAGGGGAGTTCTGCTGCAGCACCTCCCTAACCTGAACCCGTCTCTTTCAGTAAACTCCTGCCTCTGACGGCCTGCCTCCCCCTCCCCTTGTCCATCGCCTTGGTGACCTTCTCGCCACTCCACCTCTACAGAGTCACCTACTTCCTGGTGGCGACACTCGTCCCTCTGGCCCTGTGTTGCCTGCTCTGACGGTACCCGTCCCGTTTCAGGCCACATCCCTACCATAACAAGCCTTTCTCTAAATTGCAGCCCGACTCGCCGAAGCTGCTCGAGACCGCTTCGTTCCAGGAAGACGCGCTCTATCTCGCTGCCGTGGAGCAGAGCCATAGACATACATAGCTTGGGGAACTGTGCGCTCGATGTTGGCACTAAAAGCTCCTTGGCAATTACACTATGTTTTCGAATGAGAGGATGTAATGGCCTTGGACCATTTGGTGTGAATATGGCTCTGAAGGATTGACCTGAAACCAAGTTTGCCTTACTCTGTATATCTATAGCTCTGCCTTCAAGGAGCAACAACTCCACAACCAGTGAAGCTACTGATACTAGAGGTTCTTAACAGGGTGTCACTGTTAAAATGTGCTCTTCTTGTTGTTTCCAGCGTCTACAGTGGCGTTGTTCACTGCGCTGTAAACTCCTTCACTGCCTACACACTTGGCTGTGTGTTAGGGTTAGGGTTACCTTTCACTGCCGAAGCACTGACACACAACCAGTGGCAGTGTCACACATTCGCTCCACGAGAAAAATCCAAAGTTATCATGTTTACACTTTCTCCCATATTCACCTTTTTGATACAGAACAATGACCAAGGCAGCGAATTAGGGTTTGCACTGGAAAAGGCTGTAGTGCATGTGAAGGCTTTAATCTGTTACGCATTTTTCAGGAGAAGAAAGTTATCATCTACTCCACGTTCTCTAAACTACAGTGGTGTAGCCAAACCCATTTGGAAAGGGGTGGCCATGCTGCAAGCTGTGTTCACTTTGGGGTGCCACATCAATCTGTGTCTTGTTTATTTTAGTTGTTTTTCTACGTGGCGCTTCGCCTTCATGTAGGGCTGCACCGAATAGTTGGAAGCTTCACACATACCGTTCACATTTGAATCTAAGTCAACATTCAAATGCTTTCTCTTTTTTTTTTTTTTGCACGACTATCGATTCTGTTTAAACCCGGTATGTCTGCACGGTTGTAAAGATTAGGCTCCGCTAATATTATTTAATATATATGCTATTTGTATAATTAGATGCCAGTGGTGTGTGATTGTTTCTGACTCGTGCCATCCGAACATTTCCAATAACTGAGAGCGTTGTAAAGTCCATACGTCAAAGTTTATTGAAAAAAAGATAGTTGTCGTCATTTCCAAATGTCAACACATGAATCTTCTGCTTCAGTCCATATTCGTTGGTGTTCAGCCTTTCAAGAACGTTTTCGCGGCCGTCAGATAAACGGTTTGCTCTCTTGCTGCACACAAAGCACCAGAGTTATTGGGGCGGCCTAGCAGCAATCTAACAGCACCATAATTATATTTGTACAATAACTTTTTATTTTTCTCTTTTTTTAAGGTGATGTCATAAAATATGAGGACAAGCAATTGAAGCTTTATTCTAAAACGTTTGAATGTAAGAAAAACAAAAAGTTGGGGCCAGCCCTACCGTCGGGTGACTCTTTCCTTCTCTCACTAAGACAACAGCGACTGTTAGATGAGCAGCAGGCTAAGGGCGTGTCTAAAGTAAGCGCCTAATAGTCTTCTGGTCACAAATAACAGTGATTTATTTTCACGCTTGTAAGAAATGAGCGAAGAACTGAGAGGTAGAGAGCAAATAAGGATTTTAGATCGTTCTGAAATTCCTATGACGTGCGTGTGCAAAAACCTCGTCTCGCCATCGACACCAGTCCAACTCGGAGTTCTCTTGATACATTCATGCCGCTGTGCATCGTCACAGCACTGCCTCTATCATTACAATTCCACAGTTTCTCTTTAACAGAGTTACTGTTCTCGCTCTGCTGTTCGGTTTAAAGCTTCCGTCAATTAACACCCCCCCCACCCCCACACAAACACATTTTGCCTTTCATATTTTTTATGGTTTATTGTGTACACAGCATTGAATTAGAGTAAATGTAATGAAGCTGATCAACCGGAACAGACCAAAGTAAAAACAAACATCTACAGTTCATTCTGAATTGACAAAATATTTGATTGCAAAAGTATTAACACCCGTCAAGTTAATAGCAGAGGACCTGTGGACGCAGTCTGAGTGGGTTTACACTAGTGTCCTCGTGTTCATGTAACAATCGGGTTGTTCGATTATATATTTTTATATTTTACATATCCAGGTTTACAAAATCTGAACATGAAAAGTTGAATTTGTTTTTACTGAAACTGAGTATTTTTCTGTTGATCAGTTAAAAAATATCACAATTAACTGAATACTTAATGCTCTTGGTGAAGCGTCGGGCTAGCGAGGTTCAAAAAGCAGATTACTTACTTTCCCTAAGCCTGGGATTTATGTTCAGTGGAGTATTATGGGATGTCTGGTTAGTACTGCAGCAGATCCACAGTATGATTGGAGCTTCAAACAGCAACTTCAAGCTTTGAACGGAAGATGTTTTAACTGCTGCAGTATCTATATATGAGTATATATGAGTGTCTTGTATTTCATGGTTACTGGTTATTAAGGCACTGATGGCAGGTGTACAGGTGAATACTTCGGACCAAGGATACCACCGTATGTCTTACTTTTTCTTTTCTTTTGCTTTAAATAGCTTTTCATCAAAGATGGATCACAGAACTGCTGGTCTGGGTGTCCTTTTGCAAGTCTTGAAATTACAGCAAACGTTTTACAACAATAAAACAACCCCTTTTTTGAATGTTTTTCTTTCTTAATATGTAAGAGCAGAGTTCTCTTGGTTCCAGATTATAACCTTTCAAGATCAAATTAGAAGACGAGGCTGGAGTTGTTCCATATTTTTCTTGTCAACAAAAGCCAACGGTGTGGTATTTCATCTCAATACTCAGCCCCGAGCCCATTGCTTCCTACTGATGACGTTGCAAAAAACAAAACAAAAAAACGCGCAGTAAAGACCGAAAACAGCTGGGCACTGTAGTTTTTAGTAAACGTTACTCAAACAGGAGTAAATTGTGAAATTGTTGGGACTATTTCCAGCTGTGGAGTAATACACATATGATGCTTTAGATGCGTAGGAAATGCATATTAGTGGAATTAGTTGTTGGTTTTGGTCTTCTAATGGGAATTGTTGACAAACAGAAAATCTCCAGACTTCTCCTTTTAATGCCAGCTGTTATAAGAAGAAGATGTAATATTCAATATCTTGAAGCTTTTGGATTTTTGCTGCTTCATAGCATCATCATGGTTGCCGTGACGAACTGTTTCCTGTGAGGTGGCGTGTGTTCTGGCACGTAGGCCTCACCTTTCTATTGATGTTCTGGCAGCCAATGACTTTTACAAGCCGGTTAACTGTTGCACTCACTCTGAAGCTTTCATCACTTACCTTTTACGTTTTTCACAAAACGTGATTCAGAAAGATTTAAAATAATAAAACAAATATATGACGCGCAACTAGCGACTTACAATATGTCTGCGACATGACAGGCGATCGATCGCGCTACCACAGCTGGACCAGAGTTTCATTTCACTTTTTATCTTTTTGTACTTGATGCCTCTCTGTGTTGAAAACGGTGTCTTATTGCTTTGCCTCCTCCTGGTCCTTGTGCTGTTGCTCACGCCCCCTCATGTCAGTGCAGCTGCTGCTGTGCCTTTCTGCTTCCTCCTGTGTGCAGCAGTGAGTCTGCTTCATAGGTATGAAGCAGGTGCCCGTCAGTTAGAAAACACCCGGCCTCTGCTGTCTCTGCTAAGTGATAAAGGCCCACGGTGAATGTAAGTGTACTCGTCTGGTTCTGTGTGAATGCGTCTACTCACAGAAATGTTTCCGCAACACTGTGGTCTGATTTCACTTTCTTAAAATCCTGAAGATAAGTTCATTAGGGACCAATCGCTCTCGCCCCTCCAGCAAGCACACAATCATGTACGTCAGCGTGCTCTGCAAAGACACAGCTGCTGTTCCCCAATGTGAATGTACCCGCACCGAATGTCTCCACGGGCGTATGAGTTTAAAACGAGTACTAGTGGTGTAAGTGATCCGCTTTGTCGTGCGCTCGTCCGTTTGGTGCCGTCTTAGTGCTTTGAGATGCACATCGTCTGCCTCGTTGTGAATTGGTGGCATACACTTCTTTGTAGAAGAAATTAGTAAAGATGAGAGCTGTTTTTTATATGAATATAAATGTGACTTATCGGTGTTCACTGTGATCATGTCTTAGTTCCAGATTTACACATGAGGGGTTTTCTTTCCAAACTGTAAAAGTCATCCCTTAGGGGGAAAACAAAAAACAAATGTGACATTTCCTCAGAGAAACTTATGTTTTCTAATATTAGCCATTTTAAAATGAGGTCACAGTTTGTGTTTTTATCTCACATTTTAGAGTAGGGCAGAAAATCAGATCCTTGAATACTTCCAGAATCAGGTTAAAACTTTTAAAGTTGGAATAAATTAACACCAGGAATCAAAGTCTACATTTCATAAGCACTCAATTTTAAATACTGCCATTTTTTATAACCGGTAAAACAAACGGGGCTCCTGTTGCTCCCTTATTGGAGTGCAGCTGTGACAAGTGTGTCCATAGTCTGTTCATTTATGTCAGACAAAGGGATCTTTACAGGAACAATACATGATTTCTCCACTTTAACTTTGTCAGTTTTTTTTTATTTTAATTATCTTTATTACAATGTGTCAGTGTACAAAAAGATGAAGTTGTTGGAAATGAAGTAAAGTGAAGCATATTGTCCAATAACGTTCCTGTCTTGATCTTACAGTAGGTGATGCCATGTTTTAATATCTAATTTTTATTATCAATCAAATGTACATTCTGCAGCAGTTTAATCAAAACATCAAATATCCTACAGACATATGTCAGACAAAGTTCTCCCTTCTTTGTGTGAGTGCACTTTTTCCCCAAGCTTTATTAGCATTTGAATCAAAGCACACTTAAGAAAAGAATCCATCACCTGCTCCACTCACTTGGATCGATCCCTGTAAACATCCATTCTGCCTAAAGTTAAGCTGAAAACAAAGAGTCGGCTCTCAGTTCAACTTACTGAAAACGAGTTGCTCAGTCAGACCAAACTCCTTTTTAGAATCAAGTGTTTGACAGATTTTAGAGAGTTTATTCCAATGTTGGATCAGCATGTTCCAGCACAGATCTTGTATTAAGGTAAACTGTTGTGCAACGCCACAGTATGACCGATGACATGCTAACCAACACTGAACCCTATGAAACTATAAAATCCATTAACAGACCTGGGTGTTGTCACATTGGTTGTTTGTATTCACTATTTTATTTACCAAGTAATAAAGAGTGCTATTAAATATGACCCTTTTCTCACTGTATGTGGTGATATGGAAGTAAAAATGATTTCAAATGTGACTACTGTTTTTAAGTGCTTTAAAGTCTGGTAACCCTATCACTTTTTCTTAGTTCTGCTTCTGCCTAGAGTGACTTTAAAACCTGTAACCTCCTGGTGGCTGGTCCTTGTGCAGAAATAACTAGTCCGCCGATCTTTGCTAATATACTGTAACAGGCCGTCGGGTGAAAGAAGAGAAAATGTACCACACCTGAGGGGTTGTTTTCTTTTATTTGTATTTTCTTGAGAGGCTCTGGTGTGGAAGAGTATTTTCTCCTCAGGTTTAAGCATTATTGTGTCAAAATTGATTGCTTTGATGTTTTTATATTTCTCACATTTTTATCTGATGTCATTCTAAATGGGCAAACTGTGCAATTTTTGGCACTATTGTTGCAATAAAACCAAGAAAAATAACACTTTATTATTATCATTATTATTATAGAAATGTTATGGGTATGAAATGAATATGCTTTAAGGGCCTGGCACACACAAACAGATGTTTTCTCTTATTCTGGCTATTTAGAACTCTGCTCTGGGTGAAGGTAGGTGGAGCTGTAAAATTATCAAACATTAGTTAAGAAGAATAATAAAGGTGTACGTTATCACGCCTGAACAAGTCCAACATGGGAGGGAAGGAGATGTTGCTCGAACGTCACAAACTTAGTCCAAATATTGGCAGTGTGTAGAAACACCTGTGTGAATATATCGTAGTGTCACTACGATGAGAGATTCTCACCGCTACACAGACTACTCATTCTGGGACAGTGATGCGCCTAAAAATACTGTCAGAAGTGGGATTCGAACCCACGCCTCCAGGGGAGACTGCGACCTGAACGCAGCGCCTTAGACCGCTCGGCCATCCTGACATGTTAAACTGAAGCGATAATAAATGTTACAATCACCAAAGAAAGTATTCGCTGTATTATTTGTTTAGGCTACTTCGAATGGATATTCAGCGATTTGGTGGTGACATATGAAGTAATGTAGTCTTTACACCAGGGGGAATTACTCACCAAAAGCAGTTAATGCATTTATCTATGAGGTATCTATTTAGTTATTTCATTGTGACTTTCAAGGTGCATTAAATATTAACACGGCATCAAATAACCGAGACGGAACGTATTAGTAGTAGCTACTAATACTGCTGATGTCACAGAAACACGTAGGCATGCCCCCTCCAAGACAGGAGCTCGAGCTAACTGTACAGACCTGTCACGCGCCAAAAAGCAGAGGGCTAAAAAGGACCAATTACTGGTGAAGAAAGTGGAACATTTAGTTTGGGAGTCTTTTCTCTTATCAAACCAGAGGTAAGTGAATACTGGACATATGTGTTCAACGGGTGCCCGAACAGAAACCTCAAAGGGAATGACGCTAAATAATGTCAGCCAGTCATTTGCTAACACATTATTAGCCACACCAAGTTTGTCTCGCTAACGTTAGTTGGCTCATTTGCTCTGCTGTCTTTCTGTCCCCTGGTGGTGAAAACATGCTCACTGCAGCTGTAAGCCCGTTCAGTTAAGTTGGGCTGTGGTATTTGAGGCCACAGAAATGTAACTTCTATTAAGATTGGATAACGTTAGCGCAGCTGCTGACCTCCCTCCACCACAGCGCCCGCCCCAACTAACGTTACCTCGTCAACTTCAAAACAGCTCTTCACTGCTCTTCATCTTCACCATTTGAACTGCATCTCCTTTTGCTGTGTCAATGACTTTTGGAGTACCGTTGCACCTCTGCCAGCCGGTCACCGGGGGGCGCAGTGTCCCAGACAACACCTGAATACAGCCTGCGATAGTGGGAAGAGTGAAGTTGCAAACACTGGTGGATGAATGTATACTTCCTCCACGTGTAACGTCACTTTACTGTGTCTATGCAGGAGCCTGGTTTCACCATGGTGAACAGTGCAGAATACATGACATCCGGCATCAACGAGGCTAACAGGAGGTGTCGTTCACCTGCGCAGGTCTACTGGGGAAAGACGGGACGCCATCAGTGGTGGAAGAGGTAAGCCTACTCTGATCCTTCAAAGTAAAAGCAGCGACACCTCAAAGTAAAAATACTCAGGTCAAACTCCTGCATTCAAAATGTTACCTCAGTAAAGCATTGCCTGTAGTCATTATGCAAGAGTGATATATCTCAATAGTACATTATTTGCATACTTATAACTGATGCATCAATGCAGAAGCAACATATTATTGTTGTAAATGGTCGATGTGGATCTTTTGAACCACTCTGTGTACTGTTGAGTTGTTCAATCTCTAACAATGCCTCTTCTCGACCATGTTTTGTATATGAAATGGTACTCTGCTGATGTTAAGACATAAATAATTCACTGTTTACATCTGAAATGTAGAAGCCTATAGAAGTAAAGAAGGCCAATAAAACTGCAGTTAGGTGTATGCATTTAGTATCATTGTTCTACAGGTTGACTACATTCAGTGCGCGCAGTCTCTCTCTCTCTCTCTCTCTCTCTCGTCACCTCCCACTCTCGTCACCTCCCACTCTGACATTTTCCCACATTAATATGCAGCGCGTGTGTGTGTGTCTATATACACGTTATCAACGGGGGAAAAAACTACATCTCAGGCGCGACAGTCCTCTGAATAAATCTCTCCGCGCCCCCCAGGAACATTAGCCATCCTCCGGTAGGCTACGTTTTTCTTCTTCTTCTCTTCTTCTTATTCTTTTGGGGCTGACAGCGGTTACATGCTCTGCCCAGTCACATTTGTTGGTGCGTGTGCATGTGCTGGTGGGCACTGCACGTCGGGACTGACTGTAGCGCATTGCGATGCAGAGAGGGTGAATAAGGATGCGGTGCCTGTATGAGCTGCACGCCTGAAGCCAGACAGAGTGCGGGGAGGTGCTGGTGGAGTTTATGCGCACACCTCTGGACGGAGAGGGCCGAGGTGCCTCTGCAACGCCGCGGCTTTTTTCAGAGGGATACCGTCTCGATACGTGACTCCCAGCCCGAAGCTGTCCCCTGGCTCGGGATCTGAGAGGGAGGGGGGTCTAACGCGGCACCCCGCCCGTCCCGCCTCATTTGGACTGCAGGGATAACGACCTAAACCGTGATATCCCCCGCGCAGAAACCACCGTGGCGGCGCTGTCATCATCCACGGACGGTTCTCCTCGCATCCCGCACCTCTGCGCCAAAGGTAAGCCTCTACCGTCCAGTGCGCCGACATGAATGGAGGGACCGTGTTGGTGTTCATGGCATCCAGGAGCGATGGTGATATTGATGATGGTGGCGGCGACGATGATGAAGCCCAAAAGCAGATGAATCTGTCATTAAACAACCGCAGCGCCTTCTTATTCGTAGCGTGTTCTGCTCGTGTTGTTGTTGTGGTTTTGCACCGAAAGGGGATCATTTATGATTTTTTTTAGGGGGGGTTCATGCATGCGTCTTTCGAAAGCGATGCATGAAAAGAAAATGACGTAGGGAATTCCCACAGTAATCCAATAGCGAGCGATGACACCTGCACATTCCGCAAGTGCGGTCCCTACATGGCCCGCTCGGTCATGTGCGTAAAGGCGGCCGCGCGCGGCCTCGGCGGCGCAGCAGGACTGATTCGGAATGATTAAAATTGGAGACGAGCTGTTATGTAACGGGGTTTTGCTGACGTGAGCGGGGGTTACCTTCACGTCTCTTGGTAACGCTGAGATGTAGAGATGCCCGTAATCCGGCTTGTGTTTACATTCACATGCACGGTACCACGTAAACCCCCTGGCTGTTATCCATGATGGAATATGTCATATTTGAGATTGGGTGCTATAATCCGTCATATGGGCCTGCAGTGTCTTTGTTTAATTCCCCTAAGAGATCTTGCAGTGCAGCAATTTGCTGATACTTTTTTATTCTCCCCCAACTGTGATCTTCTTTTAAGGGTTTGGCTGAAATCTGCAAAACTGCACAGCTTTCTCAAAAAATATGATACTTTCAGCAAATCTGTAATCTGAGACAAACTGGAACAAGCAGAAATACACTTTTGTTAGTTTTTTTTTTTTGTCCCTGCAGATCATCACAAAAAATGTCCTCACTTGACAGAATTTGACAAGAGGGCAACCTGTGAATGTTTGGCTCTGACGTCTGTCTGGATTTTGCGCAGAACCTGTAACCTGTCAGCTGCAGATGGGTGTGTAAACTGATGAGTATGTGAGACTTCTGAGTTGTGGATGAGTATATCAGGAGGGAGTAGAGGGTGAGGGGGATTAATTAGGGAGTCCAAAATACCCTCCTGTGCACAGGGTCCGTAATGATTAGCTATACCTCTAAATTAAAGGAAGTGTTTAATACTTAAAACAAATGCACAGTCTCCAGTCTAAACACACAGAAAAGGAGCTGGCCGTACTCCCAAACAGACCGTCCATTACACACAAGTACGCCTTCAAAGCAGTTCACACCTTCTAACGATAACAGTGGTGATCCTTTGCCCCTCGTAGCCAGCATATCATTCCTCAGCACCCGTGCTGAAGTGATTAAAGTGGCAGATTACAGCGGCGTGAAGGGTCATGAGGAGAATCCATCATAAGCTCTCAGAACACAAAGACCAGCTGTCGTTTAGTGGACCTGAGGTTGACTTTAGAAGAAGAGGCGTCTGCTGTGTTCGACTGCTGAGTAAAAGAAACAGGGATGTGTGTTGAAGACAGACGTGGCCTCCCACACAGGCATTGTCCCCCATGCTAAACCTGGTCAGACATCTTCATGAGGAGGTATGGGTGCACAGAGTTTGACATCGTGCATATTACAGCATAGATCCACCCAACGTTTTACCTGGCAAGAGGCCTCATCAGCCAGAGGTATTGATCGAACCCGTGTGGGTGTGCTGGGCCTTTAAATAGTGCTTTTGACTTGTCGTAGCAGGAAAAGCACATGTTTTACTACCAACATTAACAATGGCTCAAGCAGCACAAGCAGCTAAATGGAGTTCAGTCATCATTTATTTCATGCACACCTGTGATTTCCTTTCCACTGTGACAGGTCAAAATGTCTTTTGTGATAAAGTGCTGTCGTTAATGTTGCCGCGGAGGTTTGTGTTGCTCACCGTGTCAAATGCTTTGAACGGTTCTGCCACGTATTCAAGTATTTACTTCGTTCAATCAGAGATCCTACATTTACAAACGGATGCAACGATCACAAGAGATCCCTTTTCTTTGCCCACATCTGAAAATGTGCTGGGTATTGTAGCAATTATTCAAAAGTGTATCAAGTATCTTCGTAAGTTATTCTTCAATGCGAATGTTTCACAATCACCAAGATTTAGCCATTTTCCCCTGCATTTTATTTTGGGTTATGAAAGGCCTGGCTCTTTGTGCTTAGATACATGACTGTTGTTAAAAAAGTTGGCTTTGTTTTTAACAAAAATTAAAGTAATACATGTATTCTCAAAGTAAGGTATGGGGGAAGCAAAGTCTTATTTTGCTGTTGAAACTAAGGCATTGTACCGGCACTAGTATGAAACATCTAAATGACACCCAGCCCTTTATCCCCCAGCATTCATTGTGCTTTTAGAGAGAGCTGTAGCACTGCTTGTGCTTTGTGGAATGGAATGGTTTAGTGTCATGAGGTGGTCAGAAACACTTCCTTATTGAGTCAGGTGACCTGTATGGAAGCCCTAAACGGACATGATTCAAACATCTGTTTTAACATCGTTGTCTCATGAAAACAAAAGCTTGTTTCCTCTTATTCCTTCAAATGTTTGGGTCAAATCACCTGACCGTAAACGTGTTTAAACGGCCCACATTAGCTGGCAGTGATGGACTTGGGCAAGTTAGCGGAAGGATACGTGTGTGACTACGTCCAGTTTTCCAAATAAGGTGTTAATAAAGGTACATCATGTAAAAAATACATAAATGGAAATATGATTGAATGGATTATCTTCACAAACAGTATAAAACATGTGACCCGTGTCCCTAATGAAAATACCAATACATGGTGAGGGAAATGTCTGTAGTCTCCGATCTTTGGACTTTTACTCTGGGAAATCCCATAATTGGTACAGTAAAAATGCTGGATTTTCAGTCTGTATTGTAATGGAAAATGTATCTTACTGTTTGTTTAATGGAAATTTGGATATTCTTATGTGTATTTTATATTCTTATAAAATAGAAGTGTTTTATAACTTGTTGGGTGACAGACTATCATAAGCTTGCATTGTGATCCATGCAGCTGACTGCCTGCACACATGTCCTCTTCTTCTGTGTGTTGGATAAGAAGTACCTATTGTATGTTCTATGCCTTAAGGATAAAACGTATGCGTCTGTGTTTCTGTTGTATCACAGATAAAGAACTTCTTATACTTCTGTAACTGCATGGCCTGCACGGGTTAAACAGGATGTTCCAGTACACAGGCCCCCACCCTTGAACACTCTCTTTATAACTCTGTACGAATTTAAGTCTGTAGTACACTTCTGCAGACTCTTTGTGACTCTGTACAACTGTGCCTCTTCTTGCAAGAATACAATATAACATTTTAAAGACAAGTTCTGTTTGACGATATTCTTCATTTCAGTTCAAAAGGACTCAGCGGGTAAATTAGTTTTTCCACCACAGTATGTAGTCAGAGATATTAACATGTTTGCATTTCTTAACAGGAAGAGCCCGTCATGAATCCATACGCAACCCATTTTCCTATTTATAGAAAGGTCAGCGTTCTGAACTCAGAGAGGGCGATATCAATCAGTCTCGAGGCGTAAATGCCATTTTCGACTCGCCGAAGCCTGTCGTGGAGGGATACCTCCCGAGGAGTGACTCATCCCAGACATGTGCTCCCAGGGCGATGTGTTTAGAGAAATACCCTGCGCGGGAAAGGGCTGCACTTTTTCTGGGAAGTGGCCACACTCTGTCACCAGCCTTGTAGCCTGTGTTCTCTCACACTCACTCACAAAACTGCATCCTCCGGTGGGGCCTCGCTGCGGTGAGTTGTGGTCCGGTGGAGCAGTCGGTCTCCATCCACCTTTAGTAGTTTGTGAAGAGAATGTATTTTCATCCTCTGACTCAGAAACACTGTTTCTTTAAGAGTGGACAGGAATTCATGGTTTTGTCAAGAGGCGGTGCGTTTGTTTTAGGGTGCAATGCTTCGTTGTGCTGATTTTGTCTTTTGTTCTTTACATTATGTGTCAGTGAGGCACAATAATACCTCAGAGCCACTGTGTGTGTGTGTGTGTGTGTGTCAGGCTGTAAAGTGCAGGAGCAACAATGTTCAACATAATATATTGTACATAAGTATACTTTTGCATCTACTATGAACTTATCATCATAATTCTCCGAAAAGCAATATGACACTATGAATGAGTTGTAACAGTGCGTTTATAAGTATGCTCATTAGACTAGAGGATGTAGAGGGCAAATGCATAATATTATGTTCAGCAAAACATATCCACTTGATGCATCAGGTCAGTGTTGTGAGAAAGGACACCTGCCTTGTAAACTCCTGTGGGCCTGATTTGAACACAATAGACAAAGGTTTTGCTCAAGCTGAATCTGCAATTGGGCGACTGCTACCATCATAACTCCATCTGATCATCCACAACATGACTCAAATATCAAAACATGATCAATACTAAAGCAGCACCGAAAGGAACAACCCAGTCATTGAAACTGAAAAATGTCCTGTTCATCTTCAGAAGACAATTCTATTAGAATGTAAAGAAGTTACATTGTATTAGAATGTAACTTCTTTACATTCTATTAGAATGTAAAGAAGTTACATTGTGTTAGAATGTAACTTCTTTACATTTAAAGAAGTTACATTGTATTAGAATGTAAAGAAGTTACATTCTATTAGAATGTAAAGAAGTTACATTCTATTAGAATGTAGCTTCTTTACATTGTATTAGAATGTAAAGAAGCTACAGTGTATAGAATGATCCTATTGAAGTTATTCCTTTTTTAAATGTTTTAGACGAGTCACTAATCGCTTTAAAAGAGTGATTATAGCTGATTTAACTTACAGACATGAGATTGATCTTCTCATGTCACTCTCTTTACAACAATGATATAAATTCATCCCCATTTTATTGATATCTTATGAAAAGTTACTCCTCATTTTTCGTGTGTTTTTCCTGCAAAAGTCCAGCAACATGAGTCTGTTTTCGCTTGTTACATGTATACTGTCTTTTCAAAATAAACTTCCATCTTCACAGGAAGGTTTAGGCGATGAAACTACTTAGTTAGGTTTAGGAAAAGATCGTGGTTTGCGTTAAAATATCTACGGAAGTCACGTCACAAATAAATCAACATTGGCTTCCTCCTGGAGGAAACACAGTGTTAGTTTGACCATCCACCTCTCCTCATCCCACCCGTCCTGAGTGGAACTCTACTCATGTAGTCGCCCGCTAGCTTGTAGCATGTAGCATCCTGGAATCACTGGGAATCACAACACCGCGGCTTTGAGAGCACTTGTTTTCAATTGCGCATTAATGTGACTAACCAATGATTTAACTTGCTGCTAGGACCACTGGTTCACCAAACCTGCTTGCTTGCAGTCTGTGTTCCACCACAGTCCCCGACGCTGCTCTCGTGATTCATTTTGTTTCTAAAGATAGATTTGATTTTGTAGCGAGTAACGAAGGTTTCAGGGGAAATGTATCGGAGTAAAAGTATCAGTTTTCTTTGCAAAATGTAGTGACGTAAAAGAAAAAGTCAAATGTTGTTCTATGATTTGGGAGAGGTTTTAGACTTGCAGCTGCATCATTCCAAAGAAATAATAACAATAACAGTGCTTTTTTTTCAGGCGAACCTGAAACTTTTCAATCTGAGCTGTGTGCCATCTTCATTTACTCTTAACCAGTAACATATACACTGATATTTACACACCTGAACAAATCTCACAAGTGTTACCTTTTATTGTAACATCACAATTATTAAAATATGCAATTTTCGCGCAGAGGCCTAAAAAAGGGTGATGCGGGCTGCATATAATGACGTGGCGGGCCTTGAGTTTGACATGTCTGTGCTAGTAAATAATGTGCTAACGTACCCTGCTAACGTTAGCTGCACATTTGTTTTACATAGAAACGTAGCGTTTTAGACACATATCTCCATGTATCACTGTTACACAACGTTTAACCACGATGAGATGAAGAACATCTGAAACTATTGCATGAGAGTCTCTGCAGCAGAGCCGTCGGAGCTTTTGGTGTTCTACTGAGTATTTCTTACAGCAGGATAGTGTTTTTGTGAGTGATTCTGTGTGTGTGTGTGTGTGTGTGTTCATGATGATGAAGGAACATGTCACCCAGAGCAACACTGTGGCTCATTAATATGTTTATAATAGCTTTCCTTTAAATTATTCATTAAAATTATTAATTGTCTTATTCTATTATTTAGTTGTCTGTCAAACAACTCTTAATTAACAAATTGTTTCAGAAGTTCATCGAACACAGAGTCGTCACAAAGAATGGCATTATTGTAAATTCTCAACACTTAGAAATCCTCGACACCAGCCTGTTGTAGGAATGCTCTCTGAAGAAAGGCTTTTTGACGATTTAAAAACCAACGACACTCCAGCATATTCTGCCGTGCTCCATCACATCCTCTGCTGCAGATGTGTTTGTTTTTAGCATGCGCTGCACAGCGGTGCAGTCTCAGTATTTTGGTGCCGAATAACAGAGCAGCACTCGGAGGACTTTTCGCAAGACGGGTGTCAAATTCAACCTGGTCCCAGAGAATGGTTAGAATTCGATTCAAATGATTTTTTTGGCTCCTCATATGTAACACCTTGTTTATCTTTGTCCGTCTCCTGAGAATCAATCTGTAATCCCGCATCAGGTCAAAGCTGTGCAGAGCGGTTGAGAATTGGGATTATACTGGGAAATGGCGGTCCTTTAGTAAAAGCGCTGCAGCGAGTCCAGATTGTTCAGTGCCCCCTTCCTGAGGTCACGTTGTGGTGTGTGCTGGCAGACTCCTCTCCCCCTGTGCTGTGAGTGGGACGGTTGGCGTCTCCCACTCCATATCAGGGTGAGACAATGCACTCGGAACCACAGGAACACTTACATAACAACTCAGCAGTTACATATACACTTATCTTAGCTTCTTCTTCTCAGCGGAGTAAGCCTCTGCTTGTTTATGGACATGCCCCCCCCCCCCCCCCTGCATGAGCACACGTGGGCAGGATTTACGTATTCCTGCATCTGTGATGAAGGTTGTATTCTGTCATAATTCCCTGTGTGTGTGTGGTTGTGTGATGGATCCACGCTCTGGTAATCTTGTAGAGTCAGGGACGTCCGGTTGATTGATTGAGAAGCTCGGGAGCGGCACACGCAGTGTATTAGACAATTTGACATACAAGCTGCTGCATACGAAGCGCTTTTTGAAATTGGTTCTCATCTTTGCACTGTAAAGAGTTTCCACAGTCGACCTGTTAGCTCTCTACATGCGATGTAACCCCAAATTACAAGTCCGACTGAAAAGGAAGTGCAAACGGATTATATAAGAGACCAGAGGAGACACAACAGCGGGTCCTTGTGTTCTTTCACCGACTGTGAAGCACATAGGCCAGCCTCACGTTGGTTCTTTTTGTTCCCAGATGATGCAGATGAGGGTGTTAGTGGGTGCGGTGGAGGGCCACATCTTGACAAAGTAAAGAGCAGAATTTGCCACCACGGTCAGTGATGTTGCTAAGTAACATGCGTGTAATGTGTCTCTGACGCATTAAAACACAAAGAGGACGCAGTAAACTCAGTATCCCGCCCTATTTCCCCCTGATGATGCTACATTGTGAACAACAGATCCCTGTTGAAATCAAGGCAAACTTGGTGTTGGTAAATAAACTCATGTGGCCACTGAATGATGCTGCGATCACTCATGTCGATGATGATTTACCATCCAGAGTGCACAACGTGAGTCAGAATGTCACCACACAGATACACATATTTATAGATTCAGTGTGACTTACTCTTTACGGAGACATCATGATCTCAGGTCATTCATCTGGAATAAAGCTCCCATGAGTCTTCATCATTATGTGTTTAAGGTTTCTTCTGTATCACAGTAATTCAGTGACGGTTGTCCAGACATCCATGGGTACAAACAGGAACAGCTAATAGCTAATTCAGCATACTTTTAACAATGCCAATTTGCCAAAATGTAAACAACAAGCTATAAATAAGTCACTGCACCTAGCCACAGTTAGTGAACATGATGTCATTTTTGTGTAGATTAAATAAAAGAGGTATTAAGTAAAGTATGAGCTTTACAGGTAGTGGAAGTCTGACTTTATTTTCTGTCTTTGGACAGAGCCAGGCTAACAGTTTTCCCTCGGCTCCACTCTTTATGCTAAGCTAAGCTCACCAGCCGTACCAGTGTTACCATACTGATATGAGCGTTGTATTGATCTTGTCATCTAACTCTAATAAGCATATTTCCCAAAATGTCGAACTATTCCTTTAATATCTGAATGTAAGAGGAAACATAAAGGGTCAGTGAAAGTTCTGTTCAGTCATTTGAATTTGAGTGACGTTAAGTTTGGGTTTTCAGTTTTTCTTATTTGAAGGCTTATAACTTTTTTATTATTAAATACAGCGATGCATACGGACCACACACTGAGGCCTGCAGAGGAAGCAGTGGTTTCAAAGCATCACTGAACAGCTCAGCCTTTGAGACACATACGCACTTAAACAAGCCAAATATATCAGGGCTTAGCGCCGACAGCAGCCCACATGGGTTTCAGTGACTGCACCAGGCACATATTCGCGAAATATTACCAAACCGATTCTCTGGGGAAGAAAAACTCGGCTCCTCTGCCCGTATAAAGTCAGCTGCCCTTTGGCTGGATTCTGAAGTCACATGCCATCCTTCCTTTTAAAACAAAATGGTTCTGGTTGAGACTCTGACAGCACTCCTCTGACAGTTCCCTCACTGGCATTGGCTGGTTGAAGAGCTCCCTGGCAGGCAGATACAGCTGCCTGTCTGCTTTAGATCATTTAGATCATTTCGGTCTGCTCTTCTCCACAGTGGGGAGATCTGTTCCTTCCAAGAAGATCATATACACTCCTAGAAGTGTTTAATCGTTTAAATAAGTCAATAGTGTTTAAACCTCACCATTCTAGTTAGTAATAAAGCCATTAAAAATCCCTCCTCACATCCACTTCCTCCATCCTTTTCTGCTGTCAGTACAGTAAAGGATGGAGGGTTGTTTGTGTTGGTGACAGGCTTTTTGACAACAAACAAACCCCCTTGGTAACGAATGAGTTGTTCACTCATTTGTTGGATTGCAACCCACTGCATGCAACCATTGCTTTTGTTGTGCTCACCGTTTTCTCCGTCTCTCCTCTTTCCTTCATCTTCAGGCTCCCGTCGCCTTTGGCTAACATGAAATAAGAGTGTGGAGGACTGTGGCTGTTGTTGGACATCTTCTACTTCAACAGTTCTGAGATGACTCAAGGACCAGAAGGGCCGATAACAGCAGCCTCTGGGAAGAAGGAATCGGACCATCACTTCTGAAGCTAACGTATGCTTCCAGTCATGACAGCCTCTTCAAACCAACTCTCACTGTGTAGACGTGAGGGTTGAGTCAACAGGAATGAATCAGTAAAACGCGTCTTCACTTTGACGACCAGCCCAATCGATAAGAAGCTGCTACCCGTCTCTTCCTCTTCTTGGACCTTCCCATCAACAGCTTCCACCTCTCCTAGTCGCCTCTTCAACAATCGCTCAACATGCGTCCTTCCCTCGCCACGGCCGTCCTACCGCCCAGGACCCGTTCCCACAATCCACCCAACCTGGCGGTGGGGGGGCGGGAACACGTGACAGCTCCACGAAGGCGGAGCCCCCACCTCCGGCACACCCTCAGCCCAGACAACCTGCGGACCCTGGCGGAGAGGGGCGGGGCCGCCGTCGATACCGCCTCTATCAGCAGCCCTATCGGACTCCTGCGGGCCAACAGTGACACAGACCTGGTGACCTCCCATAGCCGGTCCTCGCTAACGGCGTCCACTCTGGAGCACACGCTGAACCGCGGCCAGAACCTCGTCATATCCTGGGACATCAAGGAGGAAGTGGACGCCACCGACTGGATCGGGCTGTACCATATTGGTGAGATGATGATTTTTTTTACATATATAGTTGCGAGTAGAGCTGCTTATAACCGTGCTGGGTTAGGTCGAGGACAACTCAAAGATGAAAATCTTTATTTCTGAGTTCTGATCTTAAAAATGACTCTCAAAGCTGTGTTGATAGTGTTTTCTGCATTACTCAAATCTTAATAATAATAACATGCAGGGAATGCAGCTGACCAAGGCCTTCCTGTTGCCGTCCTATGGTGCTAATGAAATCTTTAAATCCCGTTACGTTTGCGCTTGTAAAATTATGATTTTGTAGAACGTCAGATCGTGCAATAAATGCAGAATGAATTGCAGGCTTATGAATATGCAAGCAGAGAGATGTGATTAACTAAACAACAGCTTTGACAAAACGATCCCCAACATTGGAAATCACTCAAAGGTCTTTCTCTTTCAACCGAATCTACTGATGGAAATAGTATCTAAACTATTATATTTATAGATTAAATTATCAAAAATATTATCGTGTTAAATATTTGATTCTAAAAGTCATAGCAACTACAGTGTTCACATGGCAATAGATCCCTACAAATTTTTAAAATTTTTAAAATAAAATTGTATTGAGAATTAGCACCTACTATGTCTTTGGCCAGTGTATTCTGAGTCATAGGGCTGTTTTCACCACAGACAGCTTGACGTGTTACGGTAGTAAAAGCACAGCTGTCACTAGTAATACAGTAAATAAGATCCATGACCAGAACATTCAGCCCGTTCTCTCATGATTGTCGACTATCGTCAACGTATCGGGTCAACTTTCTGAGCCGTCAAGCCCAAATAACCAGTGATGGGTAATGATTAAACACTTTTAAAGGTAACTTGTTACATTACAACGTTACTGACATTAATAAGCAACTGGATACTTTACAGAGTTGCATTCTGAAAAAAGTAACTTGTTCGAGCTTTTGAATGTATTGACATCCATGCTCAGCCTGGTCTACAGCCTCTTTATCTCTGCAGGCAGAAGCCATAGAACACCATAGCTCCTCCTCTACAGCTCTTTATTATATGTTTCCGTCAGGCACTGTTCCCTCCATGTTATAAGGATTTTATAAATGTTACTTAATGATGAGGACTCTACAGTAGATATTGGTAGCATCTCCTCCACCAGCTCGTTAACGTCCCTCACAGAGACAGCTTTGGCCGAACCCAAAGCTTTCCGTCCCACCAGTGTTGTGGAGCTGTGCTAAGCTGGTGCTTCTTCAAAGATTATAGAATTGCTTATTTGAAACATAACGAAATGACTGATTGCAAACTAACACATTACGTTACGTTGCAACAAATAAGTAATCAGAGTACTCTGCACCCCGACAATGTCCAGGACCTGAGCTGACTAGACCCTACCTGTCCTCAAAGCTTTTTCTGCTGACCCGGGTGTTTTACCACCGGGAGCTGAGAATAGAAAGGGGGAGTCTTGTGCAGGAGCTTCCAACTCCGAGTCAATACTGCAACAGGAGCTGATGAGACTTTACACTGGCTGGAGGCTGAGTCGACATGGAACAGCTCTGCCTCGGTGTACAATAACATACACACATCACAAAGCTCGCGTCTCTCCGAGGTGGTCTCCGATAATGTATCCTGCTTAGATACAGGAATTTGACAGGGGGGGGTGCACTGAGCTGTGTGCTGAGGAAGGCTATCGGGCTCATCTGTCCATCCAGCTGAAAAGCAATACAGGAGCAGCGGTGTACAATCAGCACATTTGTTATGAACAGTCAGTGTCTTCTACGCTGTTGTAGTCACATAGTAGAGAGCTGAAGGCCCGACGTCACCTCTGGGTTAACGGCTGTTCCACCAGCTTCTCCCATCACGCATTTCTAGGGCTGGGCGATAAATCGATTTAATCGATTAATTCGAATGTGTGCTTTAAGGCGATGTGTTTTATTGAAAATCGAGAAAATCGCCCCCACCCCTCCCCCCCGTTGGGTTCCCGTAGTAGAGTGCGCGCGCATTGTTTACAAACTAAAACAATGGCGGCCAGCAGCTTCACTGCTGGCCGCCGCCGCCGCCACCTCACAACAACAACCCAGCATTTTGGAGACATTCACCAACTGTGCTCCGCATGAGAAGAAGAGTGCCCGGTGGAAAGCCATCACGGATGCAGTCGCGATGTATATCGCAAAAGATATGGTGCCCATATACACCGTGGAAAAGCCGGGGTTTATTCACCGTCTCAAAGCTTTGGACCCCAGGTACGTGCTACCAAGCCGTAAACATTTTTCTGACGTTGCCTTGCCTCGGCTGTACAATAGTACACGCCAAAGGATCTCTGCGGAGCTGGAGGGGATGTCATTCTACTCCGCAACAACTGACCTGTGGTCCAGCAGGTTGACCCAGACACCGATCCACTTGACTGGTGGAAGCGTCACCAACTTAACTTTCCAAGGCTAAGTACTTTAGCAAAGAAATACCTCTCTGTGCCAGCTACAAGTGCCCCCTCTGAGAGGCTTTTCAGTGTGTGGGGGGGGGCATTGTTACATGCCACCGTGCATGCCTGAAGCCAGAGGTAGTAGACAGGCTTGTCTTCCTGGCAAAAAATATTTAGAAAAAACATGCACTACTGTTTAATACTGTTGGTTATGTTGTGAATGCACTTGATTTTGTTTACATGCACTTATTTACTGTGCAAAATATGTTATGTTGATGTTAGATCAGATGTTGCACTTTTGAAAATGTGAATGTTAAAGGGTCATATACATTTTATTTCATGCTGTGTTTGTATCAGTGTATTCAGTTAGAAAAGCTTACTGTAAAAAGTTACATTTGCACAGTTGTTTACAATGGAAGGCTACTATTTAATGCCATTTAATGTTATGTTTAATTTAATTTTATATTTAAATGATTCAGGCAAACAAAAGAGTGACCAAATACTTTTTGTATACTACAGGCACCTTTCTACAATGTTCAGGTTTTGTTTGCACTTTATTTTTATCAACCTACTTGGGAAAATCATCACAAAATAAAAGAAAAAAATGTTTTCAACAGCTTCTGTCATCTGCAAAAAATTTTGGGGGAAAAAAATCGATTTAAATCGTGAATCGGATTTTTTGTAAAAAAAATCGGAGATTTTTTTTTTAGGCCATATCGCCCAGCCCTACGCATTTCTTTCAAAACGAAATGAAGCGAGCTTCTGTGGTGTACTTTACATATTCTAAGACAAATGGGTGACGAGTACAGACGCTGTCAATGGAAGTTCAAATCTTTGCGATCTTCCCAAAGTTAACCGATTCATTTGTCAGCATATGACATTAGAATGTTTACCAGGGAGGGAGGGGGCATCATGGGAAACGTACACGCCAGTGTTTTTAGAGTTTAACTCGTACAACGGACTAAAAATATCTTCAACTGTGTTGATTACAATTTTAAATCGGTCACTTGAGAGTCTCTTACTTAATGGAAGTATAATCCTACTGTAAATGACTGAAGTGACCCTCTGAATAAACAGAGTTATTAAATAGTTTCTTAAAGATGTACCGTCCTCATCCAGACATATGAAATGAACCGACGTACTGTTACACAGGATTTGTGGTTAAATGAGGTTTTCTTACTTCTGGGACAGAAAACAGAAGTTTTGGTTCTACTTCAGCGCTCTAGTCTAAAGTGTCATTTTATTTTAATCTAATAATGATGAAAACCTGATCTGCTTCCACTGGTTTCTAAATATTTATTGAAAACTGCTGTTGGAGACACACTGCTGCCCTGACATATATGATTAAAGGAACTACAGAAGCAGTGTTGTTCCACTTTTACAGTACATTAAAACGTGACGCAAAAAAAAGTTGTCTCTTTACACCAGATAATTACTGATATAATCCGGCGGCGTTGGGAGGGAAATTGCAGCCTTGTGAGCTGTTCAGCATGATGTATTGTGTTCATTATGGATTTCTGAGAGCAGCGGGCGTCTTTGACTTCCGAGAGGTCAAACAAACCTGCAGTACAACACCCGGCAGTAGATTATTCTAGAAAAGAATGCAGTTTGTGATCGCTTCAACTCGTTTACCAAACCATCCGTTTCTGATGACCTCCAGGACTGGATTAGCTGATCACATGTTTTCCAAACGCTTCCCTCTCAGGGGAGAATGCAGTATGGGAGAAAGAGATAGTGCAAACCGCCGGTGCCTGGCAGGGCGTCGGGTCACTTGCCATCGATCACGAGGGCCGCCAGGACTTCATTACCTGCTCTAGGTTCTCATACCCAGGAGGGGCTGCCGCTTTCCTCGACCAAGCAGACATTCAATGATAAGCGACTTGCCCTCCCCATCCTCCACTCCCCTTCAAACATGCACACACTCCTCTCGCGACTCTCTCCACCCGGCAGCTGAGTTTGGTGCTTCATTAATCTGTGAGAAAGTGCTACGTACAGCGGAATTCCCCCTCCCTGTTTTTAACTCAGAGGAAGTTTGCTGTTTTGTCCTTCTGGGTAGAGGTTGCAGGGAGGCTATTTTGGGAGTGTATTTCACTGATTAAAGGCAAACTTGTGTTTTTTTGGAAGACAAGAGTCCGCAGACTAAACACACTGAGAGACGGAGCAGATTTTCCTCAGCGAGAGCAGGATCCAGAGCTAGAGTGCGGTCATCTGTTGTTGGTCGTGTTTTTTTTTTATTTAAATTTTTTTTTAAATATTTATATAAATATTTTTTATTGAAAGACAATATTAAGACAATACATAGACATAACAACAAGAGGATGACAAGAACAGTGGGATAAAAGCCAGCAAATATCATAGAGTCAGTGTGTGTATGTGTGCGTGTGTGTGTGTGAGAATGTCCTTGAGCCTTTGGTCGTGTTTAACGTTCTCTGGTTAGAAATCAAAAGGGAACGTCAACACAGGAAGCGTGTCCAGAATATAAACACACGCACACACACACGTTACTAACAGTTCCCCGCTTCTGCAGATGAAACCAGTCCGTCCAACGTGTGGGACTGTAAGAACAGAGGGGTGAACGGCACCCAGAAGGGTCAGATTGTCTGGAGGCTGGAGCCCGGGCACTACTTTATGGAGCGTAAGTTACCACACAGAGTACCCTGACAATACTTTCATTGCATTCTTTCAAAATATTTTTCTTCACTTAGTATTTTGAAGCTTTTAATGATCAAAGATGTTAATGTTCTTCTGGAATAAAAGGTAAAAATGGTTTAAATAAGATCATGTTAAATCGTCAAAACACACAGAATCCTCAGTACAACTACTGTGTTATGGTCAGCAACAGGTAGATAACGTTTGCACTACTTCCACATCCCATAACTCTTTGCTGCTTCCTCTGCAGCTGAGACTAAGATCTGTTTCAAGTACTACCATGGAGTGAGCGGAGCCCTGAGAGCCACGACCCCCTGCATCACAGTGAAGAACCCTGCAGTCCTGGTCCGTGTGTGTGCGTGTGTGTGTGTGTGTGTCTGTGTGTGTGCGTGAGTGTGCATGCCTGCAGATATCTGCAGGACCAATTTGAGTTTGAGACTTTCCGATTGTGGACATTTTTGTTAAAAATGAGGACATTTTGTCCGGTCCTCACTTTAAGATAGACCTCCTGTGTTAGAGTTCGGGTTAGAATGGGGTTTAGGTTTAGATTAGGGTTTGGGTAAGGGTTGGGGTCAGGCAGTAGTAGTGATGGTTCGGGTTAGGGTAAGATGCTTCGGAATACAATATGTCACTGAGTGTTCTCACAAAGATAGAAGTGCAAGGTTGTGTGATTTTGGGTTTGGGATTAAGGCACTCTGAGTCCCAGGCTTGGTATTATCATCATGGTTAAAATGAGACATTAAGGATGAAGTTTATACCAAGTAATAGTAATGAGGTACAATTATTTCAAGATCTGATTGTTGCACGAATGTATAGAATTCTTTGAACACTGTTAGCAGTCCTGCAAAGTTCACATGATTTGTACATAATGGAGGTGGTTCAGGCAGACACCGACGTTTGTTTACTATGTTAAACCATGCGTGTACCAATGAGCAGTGCATCCTCGCTGCCTCCTTTCACTACAGATGATTCCCTCCACCTGCCAAGTTGTCTCCTGTATTAGCATTTAGATTCCAGTGAATTTAGTCGGACAGACACACAGATGTGTGTGAGCACGAGTGTGACGTTGTCTGTTCCCCCCTCAGGTGGAGGGCCTGGCAGAGCAGGTGGGCATCGAACATCCGCGAAAACTGATCAGCTTTACTTTGACAGGTGAGTTGAGAGGTTTGCGTGTTGAAACTGCTGTTCAGATTATTTTTGTCGCGTAATCGTTCTCAATAACAAACCGAAAAAGAAATCTGGAGTCGACAGCTGTAAGTCAATTTACCAAAGCCTTCAAAAACACTGACAGACTTTTGTCTTTTAGCTGAGTGATGTAATCTCCTCCTCATGTTTGTCTCACAGTCCTCCGGGGGAAAGCGAGAGTAAACATTAAAAGCTGGCTTCAGGAAACACAGTGATCTCGGAATTTAAAGAGGTGCTTTCCCGACGGAGAAATACATGGAATGTTATCAGTTTTCTAAAGAAGTCGGTTGGTATCACCATCTTTTAATAAGACGTAAACAGGAAAACGACAGCAGTCACATGTCCACTACAGCTTGTTTTAATTATCTGTTGCAACAGAAGCTTTCAGCTGTTTTATCAGCCGCCAGCTCTAATAGTTACCATTCTTCCAGATGAAAACATTACTAAACCAGCAGGGAGTTCATGCCCTAGTGCTCTGGTGCAGTTGTGGAGTAGTCAGAGGCTTAGAGGAAGGGGCTATAACATGACGAAGACATTCAAGGTTCATTTGTTGTCATTATTGAACACAACGAAAAGGCAGGTGTAGCCCATTTTCTACAGAAGACAAACATGACAAACTAAACAATTGCATTCAAAGAAATACTTGGATCAGGAGGAACGCAAACAGCAGCAACAAAACAATTCTCTGGTCAATATGGCCGACATATTCACATTAAAAATTCAAAATCAGGGAACATCGTCCATCACATTTGAATTGTTTGTGCACTAAACATGATTGATGTAAACGGAGTCACCCTCCTCTCGTCCAGCCGTCTCTGCTGCGGTCAGCCAGTCAAGTGCTGCTTGACCCTGGACGCCACGATAGAGCAAGGTCTCTGTAGAGATGTGGACACAGTAACCGACCCCCTGTTGCTGGGTTAGCCTGAAATCAAACATTAGCCAGGTAGTGGAGCAGCCTTAGGTCTTAGCTGGGTTAGCTTAGCTTCACACGGCTCTCCTCCCTGGGGCAGTCGACCCATTGATTTCAGTGGTGTTGGTCAGGCCGGTCTTGCCGGGTCGTGGACCTTTGGCAGTGATCGTCTCCAGTTCCACTCCCGACAAATTCATCCAATCCCCACACTTTCTTCTCCGATGTTGATTGACTGTATTGTCTGTATTCTGTCATATGTCATAAGCACTCCAGTGATAAACGCAAAAAAGTCAACAAATTAAGACAAAAATGCAGCAAAATCCATGAGAGCTGCCAGCCATAGCATTTATATGCCCTGCCTTTGCCATAGCATCTCGTCACCCGAAGCAACCGTCTTCTGTTTGTCATTATGCATCCAATGCTTTGCTCGATGACCAAATATTATTATTATCTGCAAAACCACTGACAGTCCCATCTGTCTCAGCTGTACTTTGTGTTCAGTTGTGCTAGTTAGCAAATGTTAGCGTGCTAACATGCTAAACATCAGCATGTTGACGCGATCATAGTATTTACCCCTCTCCTCTTCACAAGCCTGCTGTCACTAACGCGTTGCCACAGATCTGCGTGCCACCGGCCTGAAGAAGGGAATGTTTTTCAATCCGGACCCGTACCTGAAGATGTCCATCCACCCAGGGAAGAGGAGCGTCTTCCCTATCTTCAGCCACCACGGACAGGAGCGGCGATCGGCCATCATCGCCAACACCACCAACCCCGTCTGGCATGGAGAGGTGACGTTTTTATTGGGCTTCAAATACACCGCACTGCACCACGACACTGAGCATGCTTTTTCACATACACAGAGGATGTGTTTATACACTCGTTCACACACATTCTCTTTCAAACAGATATACTAGCCACACAAAGTACTGAGTGTCTATGTCTGTCTGCCTCTCTGCAGAAGTACACGTTTGTGGCACTAATGACGGACATCCTGTACATCGAGGTGAAGGACAAGTTTGCGAAAAGTCGACCGATCATCAAGCGCTTCCTCGGTCAGCTCACCATCCCCGTGCAGCGGCTTATCGACAAAATACCGGGGTAGGTGAAACGCAGGTTCCCACACACAGACGGAACATACACTATGTGCGCTCCATGTAACTTCAGTTCAGTCAGAAGGACAGATGTTAGGACTTGAATTTGACGTGTGCAATGTCACAGATGTCATGGTGTTTCTCTGTCCAGAGTCCAGCCTGTGAGCTTCCCCCTGTGTCGCCGCCTGCCTACTGAACATGTAAGCGGCAATTTGCAGTTCAAAGTGGAGCTCACGTCGACTGGGCCTGACGGTAAATCAATCGGTCTTTAAATTGAGTGGGTTTTCTTGAAATTTGTCTTTTCCAACATGGAAACACAACCTGTTGTGCTCCTGCAGGTGCCTCTCCTGAGTCTATCATTGGCCTCTCTCCCATGAATGGAGCTCCAGGGACTCCGTCCGATGATGAGGACCTGCCCCACCATCTTCCAGGGCTGGTCTCTTCGGGCCCTTCTCCCACCGGCTCCCAGGGCTCCCACAGCATGTGGGAAGGCGGGGCCACGGCCTACCCAGCAAAGGACCTGCCTTTTGTTGGATCCCGGGCTAGATTTGTGGAGCACGAGAGCCTGTCTTGCCACGAAATGCTCCAGAGGTCACTCAGCGAGGGCCTGGATGCTATCGAGGCCCCCAAAGGCCCCGGTGAGAGGCCCCTGGGTGCGGCCTCGCCCAGACTGCGCTCCAGCTTCCCAACTCACACAAGGCTCAGCGCCATGTTGCACATTGATTCTGACGAGGACGACGAGAGGTCCGGGGCCAATGACATCATTCCGGTGCCGCTGTCACCGCTGCTGATGAATGGAGAACCTCCAGACAACGGCGGCCTCGATGAAGATGACCCGTTTCCCGAGTTCCAGCAGGGGCCAGGGCGGCTGGAGCCCTCAGTGCTGGAGGAGGAGCCCGAGGGCGCGGGCGGTGCGACAGAAGACGAGCCCCCTGAGACGGAAGTGGCCCTGGAGGTGGGGGCAGGTCTGGACTTGGAGGATGTTTTGGAGCCGGACGTCTTCTCCGAAGTGGAGGAAGCTCCTTTCACAGAGGCTGTATCCCATAATGCCGTGCCAGAGGGGGACGTGCACGAGGAAGGAAGGGGGCCTGGCGAGGACCCCTCCTCAGAGATTGACACCTACTCCATGGCAACAGCCCCGCAGACGGTCTTCTCATCGTCAGAGAGCTGCCCAATCACAGTGACGACTGCTGTGGTGAGTTCATTTTCCTTATATGGTCACGACCCGTGATTCATCTTGTGTCTTTTGTCAAATGTCACCATACCATTTCTTAATCTTCTTTATCTCTGAGTGGATGTGAAGCCACAGTCCACTCTGCGGTGGCTGAGTGTCATTACTGTCCCCACAGTGCACACATTCTACGGAGCAGCAGTCTCCACTGGGTCCTAGCCCCAGCTGTGTTCGTGTGACAGGGCACCATAACAATCTGCCAAAGCACCATCATGCCACGTTTAAGTGATCTGTATCCACTTTTCATAGAGGTTTTTCAGACAAATGCTCGATGATTGTTGTTTTCTTTGCATTTGCGCCTAAGCACCGATGCGTATTAGCATAGTGTTGACCATTTCTCAGCTTTCTTGTTGTTGCCTTGGTGACGGCCTCTTGTTGTGAGCTGCTATTGTAGTTGACTGACTATTTTGGACCAGTAGGTGTGAATGCCCTGCATAACAATGTAGCTGAGATTCACGTACATCAGCATGAAATCCTGTCTATAATCTACAATAATTATCATTGTGTCTGTTGTTTTCCCACACTATTATACTTTTATTCTGTAGGAAGCGGAGGAGGGAGCAGAGACGGCCATAGATCCGGGGGGAGACGTCGTTTCCGGAACCCCACCAACCAATCACGCCGTAGACGACGAAGGGGGCGGGCAGGTCGCCATCGCCGAGGCTGCAGGAGAAGCCCCCCGGCCCAGCGAGCCAGCGGTGGTCAAGGAGATCAGCGTGAGGAGGCTGAGCCTGCAGGCTAAGGGGGGCGTGGCTGAAAGACGGGCAGGGGAGGAGGCGAAGCCGCACGAAGAGGCCAGCTCCGCTGATTCAGAGCAAGCCACCACAGACACAGATGGAGAGGAAGGTACTCAACCATAGATGGACCCAGTGTTTTTTGCAGAGGACATTTTTTGAATTCCTACAAAAAATGTTTGCTTAAAAGTTCACTGAACAGTAAGTGCCATTCACACAATATTTCTTACCATTTTCATCGCATTAATACAAAATCTGTCTTTTGTATGTTTCCGTGTTCAGGCAATCACGTTAACGGCCATCTTGTTCGTTCGCTTCCTACTGTGCGTCATGACATCCACCGATACCAACGTGTGGACGAGCCTCTACCCCCCAGTGAGTGTGTGTGTGTCTGCATGCACCGTGTCTTTGTGTTAATGCATCTGTGTTTGTATGTGTATGTGTCTATGTAGTACTGAATGACCCTGACTAAAAACTACCACAAACTAATTCCAAATTCCCTAAAGAATGACTATTAACCCGGCGATTTGTTACTCCATGATGAGAAGTGTTGGAAAGAGGACGTGAATACAATGATCTGAGGTTTTGCATTTAGTTTTAGCCACACTAGAGGGACGCCAATGTCTGTCAGTCAATATATCGGTCTACCAAACCATAAATGGTTAAACAGAAGTTCATCCTCCCCAGAGGATAAATCCTAATGTCTTAAGTGATCCTTTGAATTTTCATCTCGTGCCACCATAACATTTTGAGTTGTATATCTTGACTAAATCTGGCACTGACATTCATGTCACGAGCATGTCTGTATACTTTCAGTTATCGTTTTGTTCATGCAAATTCTGGCACAAATACAGTACATCATGAAATAGATTTCTGACCTTAAAATAGAGTATATGTCTCACAACAGGGGTTGTATATGCTTTATATTCAGCTGTTGGTGTTATCATCTGTCATTAATCGTTGGCGGGTATTTATTTATACAGTTATGTCCCCCCGAGACATTAAACACCTACTGTGTATCAATTATTCATTTCCTTTCAGACTGGGAGGCTCGGATCGACAGCCACGGGAGGATCTTCTTCGTGGACCACGTGAACAGGACCACCACGTGGCAGCGTCCCACCGGACCTCCTGCCCCGCAGGGCCTGACCCGCTCCAACTCCATTCAGCAGATGGAGCAACTCAACCGCAGGTGGGCTTTGTGAAGAGAAATGTATTGCAATAACCGTCGTGTTTCTAAATGCCATTATTTAGAAGCATGGTTAGATGATGAGCAGGAGGCCCCTTGCATTGTAGCCCCTGCCTTCCGTGTATGAATGGGTGAATGAACATGTAGTGTTGAAGCGCTTTGAGTGGTCGGAAGACCAGAAAAGCGCTACACAATTACAGTCCATTTCCCATTTAAGAATTTATGCTTCATGAAAGACAGAAAAACAGTTAAAAGTTGCAAACTCTGATTGTAAGACTTTCAATAGAGAAATGAATGCAACTTTTTTTGCTCAAAATGCTTCCCTTTACGTCTTTGATTTGACTTCTAGTGAAACATGTTCAGTACATAGTTGTATTCATAAGTGTGCATTCTTTGCTAAAATAGTGCAAAACTCTACTTTCACCACAGTGACTTCATCTTAACTCTCGATCACAGGTACCAGAGCATCAGGAGGACCATAACCAACAGCGATCGGTCGGAGGAAAACCCCGTTGACCTGCCTCCTGAACCAGAGGGTGAACTGATGCCTCACTCCATTTCTGGTTGGTTTCATGAAACATATTACAGAAAAAACACACAAATTGAAAAAAATTTGAGGTGTCGTTCACAGGAATTCTGTACTCATTTTGAGAAAAAAACAAAACAATTTGCCCAATTAAATGATTCACCTCTTGAAAATTATTTGTCTCTTGAAATACTACGGTCTGATAAATGTGGTACACAACCGTCTCAGAATAGCGGTGGTATGTGGAGATGTTTTCTTTTATATCCCTGACGCATAATGCTGGATATGAAATGTTGACGATGAAATGATCTGCTTTCGTTAGCGTCTCGAGGTTTGACTAGTATGTGTTGATCTCGTTGCAGAATACCGACGAGAGAGTGCAGTCGCTCACTCCAGCGGTCGCTCGCGTCTCTCCCTGCTGCTGCAGTCCCCCAGCGCCAAGTTCCTGTGCAGCCCCGACTTCTTCACCGTGCTGCATTCGAACCCCGTCAGTCCTCCTCCGTCACCTTTGACCCTGTTCTCCTTTTATCTGTCTACATTCAAGCGGACACACTGTTCTCAAACACAGCATTCTGACTGATTTAATGTCCGAGTACTCATCACAGTCATGGGACTCAGATATAGTAACTGCTGCCTGAATGAATGCCACACAGCGCTACGCTTCAGTACAGTGGTGTAAGAGTGTAAGGCCCAGTGCTGTTGTTCAGCAGGAGTCACACAGAGTGCTGAAATAGTTAACCAGTGTGTCACATGCATTGAGCAATGACGGCAGTCATTTTCTCACTTACCTCCATTTGTACTTGGACATGCAGATAGTTTTGGTTTATGTGCAGTGCTGCTTTTAGGGGCAAATAGCAAAGAGCCAAAATGATCTGCATTGCTACATACAGGTGGTCACAAAATATGTGGCAATATAGGTCGTTAATAATGTTTTAAGATATGTTATAAAGGGTCTAAACATTTTTCTGTAAATTGTAAATTGGGTGACTTGATCATTTAAAACATTACTTTATTTGGGCTTTATACTTTATTTAAAAAAAAACTTTTTTAGACTAATTTAATTTAAAAAAAGACAAATGAATCCATAATTAAATGGATACTTTGCAGCCCTAGTGACTTCCAGTTTTTGAATGCTGACTAAAAACCATTTCAAACCTCCGTTAAATCAATTCAAAGTCTCCAGCGCCACATGGATATGATGGATGAGATCCATGACAGATGCACAGCAAAGTGACATTTGAACAATTTGAACGCCTTGCTGTATGCAGTATTGATCCTACACTAATCATGTTATGGCCGAGGATGTCTAGCATTTATTTCAAATGGTTCAAAAAAACATTAATCATTGGGAAAGATATTATCCACACCGTCTTCCATCTTGAACAATTGAAGTGAAATGAGCCCGGAGCTGCTCTCTAGTCTCTCTCCTGTCCCTCTCTGATGACCTCACCTCTCTGCCCTCTCTGCCCAGAGTGCCTACCGCATGTTTACGAGCAACACCTGCCTGAAGCACATGATCAGCAAGGTGCGTCGGGACGCCCATTACTTTGAGCGCTACCAGCACAACCGCGACCTCGTCACCTTCCTCAACATGTTCTCCAACAAGCAGCTGGAGCTTCCCCGCGGCTGGGAGATGAAGCACGACCATACCGGGAAGGTGTGTATGTGTTGACCTTCGACCTGGGATGACCCTGAAGTGCGTCCACTGATTGTAACCTCTGCTCAGCTGTCCAGTGGTCTTTGCTGCTGTTTTGTCTTTATAGTCCTCCCGTTGAGTGTACTGCATGTGAAGATGTGTTTCTGTGTGCACGTAGTGGACTTTATCCATGCCTGACCGCGGGTGTTCGCATCTCAATCCTCAGCCCTTCTTTGTGGATCACAACTGTCGCTCCACGACCTTCATCGACCCGCGGCTTCCCCTCCAGAGCTCTCGCTCCACCGGGCTGCTGGCCCACCGCCAGCACCTGAGCCGCCAGCGCAGCCACAGTGCAGGGGAGGTGAGAGACTAGCCACCGCTGCACCACTTGTCAACTTAAGACTAGGAGAGACACTGCGACGTTTAGAGAGGCCGGTTTGAAGGAGAAAAATGCTTTGTGAGCGTTATCCTGCTAGTTCACCAAGCAAGGGCATCAGTGCTGTTTCAGTACAACGCTAGTCCGATGGAAAAGAGTGAAACATTACCTCGTTTTGAAACAAAGCTGCTTTTGACTTAGTCCTTCTAGATATCCTCCTGTGTCCCCAGAATGACTGAAGAAAAGCTTCATAAACAGACCGTATGTCAAATATTTCATATCGTCACCTTCCTAAAATAATGGCCTCAGTCATTTTTTCAGGTTTTTCAGAAAACACAAAATAACACGGCCTAACACTGTTGAGTCTTGACATAGGCCAGGGATTCCCAAAGTGGGGTGCGCGCACCCCTGGGGGTGCGCGAGCTGCCTCTAGGGGGTGCGCGAGAGGAAAAGTGTAATGGCGGTCTGATGGTGTAATAATATTAAATATTTAAAAAAAATGTAATTTTAATTTAAAAACTGTCTGAAGCTATCAGTCGTAAAAGAGGAGAGGGACAGAGAGAGAGAGAGGAATTGGAGGCGAGGGGAACGGAGAGGTGCAGCACAGACAAATCGGGAGCACATCGGCCCATCGCGGAGTCAAGGTGAAAAAAGAGGAAACGAGAGTGAGCATCAGACTGGGAAAAAAAAGAGGAAATATGATGAAAAGTATCTGTGTCTGGGCTTCACTTGGATTGGCAACGCAGATTGCCCAAAGCCACAGTGCGTGGTGTGCAGTGAGGTTCTGGCTAACAGTCTGAAGCTCTTATTTACGTCGCCACCTGAACACCAAGCATGCCAGTGCAAGTCAAAAGCCCCTTACATTGTTTATATCCAAATTGGAGGAGTTACAAAACAGCCAAAAACAACTGCAGTCTCATTCATGTGTTGGTCTATAAATGACGCACTACGGGCTTCATATCTGGTTACAGAATAGCGAGAAAGGGGCTACCGCACACAATCGCCGAAGACGTGAGCTTGCCAGCTGCCAGAGAGATGGTGGAATGTATGATTGGGGAGAAAGAAGCAAAAAAGTTGGACATGATCCCGGTGTCCAACAACACTGTGTCGCGCCGCATCGATGCTTTGTCCGAAGACATCCTGGCTGCATTAGTCGCTCATTAATTGTAAATTAAATGTGATAATCTGCCTCTGAGCCTGTGCGTGTGTCCTCGCATCCGTATTGCTCTTTAAAAGTGACGCCTTGTGTCACTGAAAGTTATTGAAACTTTGTTGCAGTGTTTCAGGGCGTTTTCACACCTTCAGTTCGTTTGCTTTGTTGCAGTTGCTCCTTTGTTCGGTTTGTGTTCACACTGCAACATTTAACAGCGGACTAAATCTTGTAAACAAATGCCACGCGCGAGCAAACTGTTCTCTCATTGGTCCGATTCTTATGCGGCTATGAAGGCTTAAAAGGCTCTGTTGCTTCTTTTTTTTTTTTTATTATTAAGGGGGGGGGGTGCGCGAACCCAGTCGGGATGTAGAAGGGGGTGCGCGGCCTAAAAAGTTTGGGAACCGCTGACATAGGCCATTATATACAGGGGTAGAATAGCATGATCTGTTCATCTGAGGATGTCGGCGATTTTACCTGAGGTGGCCAGCGTCATAAGGAGATGATTTAGGCAACAAAATCATTTTTGTGAAAAAATGACTTAGGCCATTATTTTAGGAAGGTGACGATATGTTGACAGGTTGCTCCTATCTTGTTGCCACTCATCTCTTCTAAAGCTCTGTGTATGTATGTAGGAATGACAGCATCACTCAGTCACTATAAACTCTAGGGGCCATGGCGAACAAGAGGCCTTTGTTGCCTCTTGAATCTCTAAAAACCACAACGTTATTGGTTTTAGTTGTCTGGTTATGGTAATAGTTTTGGAAAGGTCTCCTGTGTATTGATAGTAACACAGCAGGGAATGTTTAGAATAATTCAAATTAAGGGCTTTGTAGCATTTCTGATATTTGAGATCGGTTAAAAACCTTTTTATTACAGAAAATTACAAATCTGACATGCCTGTTAAACAATGAAAAGGACCAGCTCTAGTTTGACTTCTAGGCTTTAAATAGTTTTCTCTCCAGTGTTTATGACTCAAGAATAGGTGAAAAAAAGAGTTTTTGCCAGGATCATCTTTCATCATGTTTTCTTCTGAAAGAGGTAAAAAAGAGGGTGAGTTATTTGTTTTGAATTGTCAGAGTCAAGTGTTCGTTGTTACATTATTGATTTTTGGCCACAAGAGGCTGAAGTGCACCACTCTCGCCCAAGAGGACTAAAAGCATTCACGTTTTCTTCATGGTGAGTTTTAATTTACATAACTTGCTAGAACACAATATATGTAGCTTGTGTATAGAGTGCACGGATCAATTAGGACTCACCTGAACGAAAACATGATTTTTTCCCCGTGCTATTTAGAACACTTCAGCCTCTTGTGGCCGACATTAGTATTGCAACAACAAACACATCGAAATGATCCTGACATAAACAATCACGGGCCAAAACCTGTGTCCCAGATATGATTTGTTTTAAGGACCTTAGAAAGATTATCCAGGCAAAGCCTTTTTTCAACTGTCCAACGGAAGTCATAAACACTGGAGAGAAAACAATTTAGATCAGACTTGAAATAAATAACCAATCATTTTTTTGTAGTGTTTTTTCCGTAGCTTTCTGATATACACAACAGTCATCTGAAATCTTCAATACTGTGCTGACTGTGATACCTATTTTTAAAACCAATACAGAATATATGCAAGGTCATTTTTATACAACGTTTTGCTTGGGAGACTGTAAATCTATGTGGTATGCTATGGAAAATGGTTGGCAGACACATAAGAAATAAGAAGTGTAGTTAAGGGGCGAGACCATGCTAAAGTGACGGGTATCCTGACAGGCAGACCGGTCTCAGAACTAGGATGCGACCTGAACTGTAGTGTGTCCTTTTGTCACAGGTGGTGGACGACTCTCGCCAAGCCAACCCGCCCATCATGCCCCGCCCGTCCAGCACCTTCAGCGGCTCCAGTCGAAGTCAGTACCACGATGTGGTGCCTGTGGGTAGGTCAGGCAGAATCAAAATGTGCGCATGCAACAGTGTGACCAAGCAGACACAGATATAAATACACATTCCTCATTTTACTTCCAGCCTACAATGACAAGATAGTGGCGTTTCTACGGCAAACCAACATCGTCGAGATCCTGCAGGAAAGGCAACCCGAACTCGCCAGGAATCACTCGCTCAAGTATGCCTCTCGCTCTCTCTGTTTTCCTCTCCCTTTCCTCCCCATCATTGCGCGCTCTCTCTCTCTCTCTCTCTCTCTCTCTCTCTCTCTCTCTCTCTCTCGCTCGCTCGCTCGCTCGCTCGCTCGCTCTCACATCCAACACCTCCATTATCATCATCAGTCAAACTAAACACACAGTTAACCTTTAATCCAAATGGATTGTGTCACTTTACCTGCTGCTGTGTGTGTGTGTGTGTGTGTGTGTGTGTGTGTGTGTGTGTGTGTGTGTGTGTGTGTGTGTGTGTGTGTGTGTGTGTGTGTGTGTGTGTGTGTGTGTGTGTGTGTGCGCGCAGGGAGAAGGTGCAGTTTATTCGCAGTGAGGGAGTCACAGGGCTGGCTCGTCTCTCTAGCGACGCTGACCTCGTCATGCTGCTTAGGTGAGTGCTGTTCATGTGCGTTTGTGTGGCGGGGTGGCGGACTGATTAATGGACACTTGTCAAAAAACAAAGAAGATAACCAGCTGGCTCCACCACTTCCAGGAATACAAGTTTAATTTGATCCACCTATGCTGATACTATGCTGTTCTAAGATGTAGGATTTCTACATGTCTGTTCCTCTCTGACTGTGTTCCGCGTGTGTTCCTCTCTCTCGTCTCCAGCCTATTTGAGGAGGAGGTGATGTCATATGTGCCGCCATTGCTCCACCCAAATTACTGCCTCTCGTCTCCTCAGAGCTCCCCTGGTAAGTGTCTGTCTCGCTCTGTCTGCAGCCACTTTATTGGCATGATACGCCTTTACTCGTCTTTATTAAGTTCTGTCTCTTTATTACATTTCACGCCTTCCGCCGTGAGGTTTGGTTTACATTGTATACTAAATAAAAGAAACAATTTCACAGTACATTCCTATGTAACACAAGTTGATGTCAGGCTAATATAAAACATTAATACACTAAGACACAAAAGACGTGCTTTACATGGACACTCACATTCTCTCTTCTTCCCACAACCTCGACACACATGCACACTTAGTTTGCTGTCCTCTAGTCCCCTCAAGTCCTCAAAGGTGCTAAATTCAGAGCATATCTCTGATTGAGGGAGAGGCCCTTTTCACAGCAGCCATTGTGAAATGTCATTGTAGGGTAAGCACAGGTGTGATGAATTAGTTATGGCCTTGTTCCATTCAGGTTGGCCAGAGCCCTGGTGCATCCTGACTCACTGGAATGACTGTGACACACTAATTATAATGGGACCATAATTAACATGATGTGTTTACCCTGTGATTACATGTCAAATTGGCTGCTGTGAAATGGGCCAATTGCCTCCACACGGCTCTCAACATGGCAGCGGCTGAGCCGGCTGTCAGCGGCAAACAGCTGGACCGTTTACAAAAACAAAGCACAGATTCATGGAACCTTTGGGCGTCGGAAGCGATTCATCCTGGTACACGTAAGGCCCACTCCGTGAGCAGGACTCAACTATCTGGGTCAATATGCCACTTGCAGAGGAATTTATTGCTTTAATCGACTACATTTACCCTGATTGGACATCTACATGAAAGGTGGCAACTTTTTCCTTTTTAAGTAGTTGACACATACACAAACGCACGCTTCCTCTCTTTAGTGCCGGTGTGTTTGTCCTCCTGTGCACACTCTATCTATACTGAAGCTACCGCTAATCTTGAACTATTCAACCAAAACACAGACAGATGAAGAGATGTGTCTCTGTGTATCTCTCCAATCAATGACAGCTACAACAGTCTGATGCAAAATCACAATCCAGGATTAACCTGCATACAGCACTCCAATTCCCAGATTTAGTTTTTCCTTACCCGTTCAGGCTGAAGCTTTCGATCATCCGAATTTCATTTTATCTCAATCTCCCTTTCTCTGTTTTCCCTTTTTTTTCGACCCATCTCTGCCTCCCTTTCTTTGTCTGTTTCCCACTCCGACTACCGTTGTCCTTTTTCTTTCTCCCTGTCCTTTCTTTCTCTGTGTGTGTCTCTCTCTCTCTCTCTCTCTCTCTCTGTCCTCTCTCTCTTTCTCTCATATTTATATCTCAGGCACCCAGCGAGCCAATGCCCGCGCTCCTGCTCCCTATAAGCGTGATTTTGAGGCTAAACTGAGGAACTTCTATCGAAAGCTGGAGACCAAAGGTTATGGACAGGGACCGGGAAAAGTCAAGTAGGTTTAAACCCAACATTCGAAAAGAGATGAATGTGTGCATTGCCAGAGCAATTAAAACATGAGTTTGCAGATTCATCTGGGTCCAGTCAAAGTAAAAACTCCTTTTATCTTTAAATTCTGATGGAAAACAGTAAAACACTCGTTTATACTCATACTGATGCTCCTCTCACAGCTCATCTCTGCCCGTTGTCGTCTGTTTACATTTTTCCGTCGTTGCTCTAATTGGTTTTAGGTTTATCCAATTGAACCGTAAGCCCCCTCCCTCGCTGCTACTCCGTCAAGCTGTTACCATGGAGTCCACACTGTCACTAACCCTTCCTGAAGGAATATGATCTAAATTTGGGAAAAACGAAATATCACACAGAAGCAGACAGAAGGGTCTATGATGTGTATTTGAAGGCTTGAAGGTTTGGCTGTGAAAACAGGTTAAAGAGATAGAGATAGAAGCAAAGCCTACAGATCACAGTGTAAAAGCGTAGCCAGTCTATGGAGCAGGCCTGGATTGCTGTCAGACCCTGGTCAGAGCTGGCTGATGCTACGCTGTGATTGGCCAGTCTGCGTTCGAGGGGCGGAACATAGTGAAGGGTCAGTTGTGGACCTCTTGGATATCAAAAGATCTGAGAGATTACAGACTCATTAGAATTTGTGATTTGGTTTAGGGTAGGTTCCGGTCAGGGTCAATTTTATTGGCTTTATTGTCAAATTCAAAATAGTAGTCTATTAAGTTAATCATGACCGTTGTGTAGATACAAAATATTGTTAGAATTATAATGTTCACGGGTCTAATACCAATAAATCTGTGTGTGTGTGCGTGTGTGTGTGTTCTCCCAGACTCATCATACGCAGGGACCACCTCCTGGAGGACGCCTTTAACCAAATCATGTGTTACTCCCGTAAAGACCTGCAGCGGAGCAAACTTTACGTCAGCTTTGTGGGCGAGGACGGGTGAGAAAGACGCATTCCCAATGAACTTCCTCAACATGCTTTAGACAGTGCACGTGTGTGGTGTGTGAATTCAACTGTTGTTGATCCAGGGACGTCTTAATGAGTGCTTTCACCATGTACAATTCCACACACACACATCTGTCAACAGCCCGGTAAATCCACAGTGTACTCGTTAAAAGGCAGCTAGAAATGCACCACATGGAATACTCAATAAGTAGGGTTACTGTAAACAGAGATGAGAGGCAGCACCTACACTGTGTTTTTCAGTGACTGATATTATATCCTTTGTTATCAGATAACTGTATTGTATCCTTTTCTTGTTGCAAATGCACAAGAACCGATGGTTATGCGGGTGTATCGTTAAAATCATGACCACCAGATTTAGCTGAGACTGTTGTCTCCACCAGTAATTTCAGGAGAACAACATAACATTCTAACACATTCTCATTCCCAACTGGTCACATACAGACACTAAGTCAGTGGCCTCTTTAGCATCATTTGTCAACGTGCAGCGGAGTCCGATTTACATCTGATCCAGGCGGCAACCTCCGGTGTTGAAAAGTGAAGCCAATGCAGAAGTGTCCGAAACTTGCATTCTTTCTAATGGGCATCAGGGGGCGACTTCTCTCTTGATTTATTATCTCAGTGAACATTGTAAACATGAGTTTATGGTCTCAATCTCTAGTTTCAAGTATTCGTTAATACGGCATGATGTTCATTTAGTGAATGAACAATAAAGCAGGGTATGCTTTAGGGCGGGGCTACCTGGTCTCTACGTCACTCCTCCACAGTCCAAATATGGTCACGTCCGTTCATTGGTTGCAAAAAAACAAGATGGCAACAGACGAAATGCCGATCAAACCAATGGGTGACGTCATGACGACTCCGTCCACTACTTATATACAGTCTATGGTCTGATCAGGCTGCCATATTTGACAAGATGGGAGTGAGAATGGGTTGAAAATGTACTGATTTCATTTCCCTACTGACATGCTTGTGTATTTCATTGTGTGACGACTGCAGGCTGGACTACAGTGGGCCCTCCAGAGAGTTTTTCTTCCTGGTGTCCAGAGAACTGTTCAACCCGTACTACGGCCTGTTTGAATACTCGGCCAATGACACGTACACTGTCCAGATCAGCCCCATGTCTGCCTTTGTAGACAACCACCACGAATGGTGAGGCCTCCATATATGTATGTGTCTATATGCCGTATCAGTCTGTCTGACGTATGCTTGTTGTTAGTCTGCTGCTGTGCTGACTGTAAAGTGTCCGTCTTGTCCAGCTCTGACTGCTGTGCGCCGGTCCCAAAATAGAAGTCATCTGCGGGGTGCTGCGTGGAAATTTGGATCAGCAATTTGTTGGCTCACCAGTCAATTTTGCCTCAGTGACAGTGATTGGATGGACGGATGGATGGATGATCAGACTGATGAATGGATGGGCAGACAACTAGACAGGAAAACAATAATATGACTGGATGAAGATGAAAGCAACATTAATTCAAGTCTTCAGGGGTTTGTTTGTCACGCTGGACAAACCTAATGGTTCTCATCACATTGAAGAATGTCAAGTCAATATGTCTGACGTTAGAGTCCTCAAGACAGACAGGACAGAAACACCATCCCTGCTGGTTCAGCTGGTCTCTGTGCTACAGACTCAATGCATTGTTCTCACAGTAAATCTTTTGGGGGGGGGGGGGGGGGGTATTTATTGTCAGAAACAATGTCACCATCTGGTGCATCCTCAGTTGGAAAGTGAACTTCAAATTTCACTTCAGCTCGTTAAATACTATATGAAACAATAGACGAAACAAGTACACGCGAGCAGACTAACTTCCACAATGTTAATGCATCCGCAGAGAGAAGATTCAAAATCAATCTGCTACGTTACGCTCGTTCTGTCGACACCTGACAGATTGAACTCCCTCCATCTTGTGCTCAAAGCAGGCCTTACTAAACACCCGGTGGGAACAATCATTTGAAGGGATGATTTAGCCTCTATTTTCTGCGTCTAGGTTTCGCTTCAGTGGGCGCATCCTGGGCCTGGCCCTCGTCCATCAGTACCTGCTGGATGCCTTCTTCACCCGGCCCTTCTACAAGGGGCTTCTTCGCATGTAAGTCCCTCAGCCCGCTTCCCTCTGACTTCCTAATTCCACACCAGCCTGCAGGGCCCCAGCGCTTCCAATCAGATCCCCCTCACTAACTCTATAAGGCCGTGCTGAGAATGAAAGTGTTTCAGTCAGATCCTCTCAGCCAGCAGCTGGCAGTAGGAGCAGCATCCTTATTAATAGCTTTGTCCAAACAACATCAAACCCTGCCAAATGTCTGCACTAAGGACAGATGTTTATGCAATAAAAAGGGTTCTTAACCTCTTCACTGACATGGATCCTTTCCTGGCTCCACATTATGATACAGACGAGCATTTATTAAGCAAATATAAATGTGTTTTAGATTGTAATACAAGTCACATACAGTAGTTTCTCATGACTATACATAAATATTTCATGCTGCATTACAAGAGAATGTGCAAAAAGTATTTCCTGCAATGGGGCTAAAAAAACAAACCGATAAAAACCAGATATTCGTCATTTTCATGTTTCTTTCTGTATAAAACGTAATCCAGGCGATTTACCAAAATGAAAAAAAATATATAAGCTAAGAAAGGGCAATAAATAGCTAACTCACTGTCTCCATAGCAACACTAAGCTTCCTGTTTACATCTATAAATGCTGTGATGTGAATAGTGATGGGGAAATATCAACATATATTAAAGGACAAAGGAGTTCTAATAGTGAGTGTCAACTTCATGAAAATCAGCTTTTATTGATTTGCACATCAGCACATTAAATGTACATATATATATATATATATTTATTTATAAATATATATATTTATAAATATATATATTTGTAAATATATATATATATATATATATATATTTGTATATATATATATATATATATATTTATATTTATAAATGAATGTAGTATAACAAAATGCTTTTATTTATTGCCTGTGTCCTGGTAAGCATCTCACATCCCTCCTAACTAAGATGTAACAACCCGAGTGGATTATCCTGATACATAATACATTCGGATCAAACCTATTTTCCTGCCATGCATCAGGCTGTGTCTCACATTTGACTATCTTTGAGGACAGCTGTCTTGCGCTATTGTGCTTGGGCTAATTAACCTTTTAACCTCCCTGCTTACAATCAGCCATGGTTCATGAGTAGGGCAACCCATCAGTGCCTTGTTGACCTCTCTGCAAGCTCCGCCTTACCTCTGCCTGTGTTCACGCAGCCCATGTGACCTGAGTGACCTGGAGTTCCTGGACGAGGAGTTCCACCAGAGCCTGCAGTGGATGAAGGACAACGACATCGAAGACATGCTGGACCTCACCTTCACTGTGAACGAGGAGGTCTTTGGACAGGTGTGTGTGAGGGATTGAATAAGAGGAGTCTTCTTGCATTTCTTCATTAAATGTGTGACTGCAGCCTGGTGAAAACACATCCGTATTCAAGACTGCAATGTCTGCATGTGATTGTGCAGATCACCGAGAGAGAGCTGAAGCCGGGCGGGGCTGGTATCCCTGTGTCAGAGAAGAACAAGAAGGAGTACATCGAGCGCATGGTCAAGTGGCGCATAGAGCGAGGAGTGGCCCAGCAGACGGAGAGCCTGGTCCGAGGCTTCTATGAGGTACAGCACATGATTAATGAGGCTGTGAGTGTAAAAGGGCGATAAGTATGATTTTTCTTCTTTATAGCACATTATGGCTATAATACACTCTATAGGTAAGGATGGGACGATGTAGGATTTTATTGCTGTTCGCGATTAAAACCCTCCCAATAAGTTGATCGCTAGTAATCACGGCAGAGAAGTAAACAATAGAGCCTGATATTAAATTACAGGAATTATCATTTAAGAGGCTCACAGATTCTTTTTAAATGTATCCTTTATTGACGCAGCGGGACCTCATGATTTATGATCACTTTATTTAAGAGTTTGTTTTTCACTAAAACAGATGTGTGTCTGTGATGCAACAGTTTGTTTGTCAGCTAAATGTAAGGTAAAGTGACCGCAGTGTGTTTTAGTGCTATTTTTAACTCGTTTCGATGATTGTCGAGATCATATTGTGAATTGTAATTATTTTGGCCGGGAAAATGGTGACAGGATTGATCACTGGCGATGACGTCGTGGGATTTCTTCTTTTCTTTGAGCAACAACAAGCAACTGGTGTCACAATACTGTTCAACTAGAAAGACTTGAAACAGTTATTAGTTTCTGTAAACTACAGAGAATGTTGAGATTTGTGTGCAGTGCACAGTTTGGCTCTAATGTGAGGTTAGCGTTTCAAAGTGCACCAAGAGCGGACTGTAATCTGGACTGGCGCCATTATTCTGCTTCTTCCTCGTGTGTTTTCCTAACTGGTACAAACCCAACCCCTGCTTAAGTCCGTTGCCTGGCAGGAGGACAGATTACCGGGTCTTTGTGAGTTTACAGGCCTCTCGTTTCATCAACAAATCAAATCCAACATTTACCGGAAACAAATCGGTATTGTTCATCCTCCTGCCATCTGCGTCAGTGTGTATATCTTCACATGAGGATCTACTGGCTTAGTCAGTGCTCTGAAATTGATCAAACAATGTGATGTACAGTATGTGGGAAGACTTTGATAAATCAGAGGCTGCACCAGTATGTTATTCCATCTAATCATCCGTCTGTCTGTGAGGTGGTGGATGTGCGACTGGTGTCAGTGTTTGACGCCAGGGAGCTGGAGCTGGTGATTGCAGGCACGGCAGAGATCGACCTGGCAGACTGGAGAAACAACACTGAGTACAGAGGAGGTACGTAGAGACGGAGGCAGCGGAGCGGACACGTAGATGGAAGTGTTGACAGCGACGGGAGAAAACGTACAAAGTCATACGCAGTGTATACACTGTCTCATGTTCTAGTGACACAGTCGTCCACAACTTGAAGCTGCATGTGTGCAACCAGTCACCTTGTGTTCTGAGCGGGAGGGGGGGGGGGGGGGGGGTTAGATAGATGTTCTCAGTGCTGAGTGATTGCTGAGGGGGATTTTCTCCTTCACAGGAAACCCAGAAATCTGACCTGACCTCTGGGGAGATGTAAGACGAAATGACACGGCGAATGTAGATGCGTGGGCGGGTTTTTCCCCAGGACGTAAAGGGAAGCCAGTACAGCGCAGACGCATGCATGAGTGAACTGGAGTCCTTTTTAACATCATGTCTGCAGCCGGTGGATGATGATGAATCAAATCGATTGCACTAGTTTATAGGGCTCGTACCACACAGCAACTTTTGCAGTCAGGGGTCACAACACACTTGACACAAGTCAGAAACTCTGAAGGAAATCTGGTTAAGTGTATTAAACTGGCGAGATAGCCAGCTACTTACATGAACCTACCTACTGCAGAGGCCCAAGCCACTGCAGTGATGGGAGTGAGGCAGGCCCACTCACGTCAAATGGTTTGGCCCACTTTAGGGGTGTCTGACATGAATATGGGAAATATATTGTAATATTTCAGTACGATTAAAGGTAAGAAGGATAGTTTCGTGTTTCGAAACCCTCTGACCTGTTGTTTTGACCACTTTTGGGGGTGTCCAGGTCTTAGGGGGGTCAGAGCCCTCCCCCATACCCCCTGTAATTCAAACCCTTTTTCTGTTCATCTAAAAAGGTAACATATTGTATAAATCCCTGTAATGTTTGCTGCTCTCACATTAACCACTCACTACACAATCAATAGTGATTCTTGAGTTTGAGAAATATTTCCATTAGCTATTCAACAACCGTATGAGGTTGTTGATATTAACTGTAATGCACTGTATAATGAGCACTTGGTGGAGTGATTGCTATTTCATTATTGTGATTCATATTGTGTACAGCACAAGCATGCAAGCGCCAGTGTCCAAACCATTGACAAGAGATCACATTAAAAGGCTTTTTAAGGGTCTGGCCAATACAGTTGAGAAGCCGCCAGCAGCCGAGAGACAAGAGAGCTCAAACCGACAATCGGCCATGACTCAGTGTGAGGACCTTTTAATAGAGGAATCGACTGAGACGGACCAAACCGCTCCGGCCATTAAACATTAAAACGATGGCGCCCGCTCCAAAATCACAGAGGGGAAGTAGAGAGATGGAAGGAGGACGGGTGAGTGAGGAACAGGGGACGAGAAGCCTTATTTGATATTCATCTCACTCATGCACCATCATCGTCTATCTCTCCCCCCCAGGTTACCATGACAACCACATAGTGATTCGCTGGTTCTGGGCAGCTGTGGAGAGGTTCAACAATGAGCAGAGGCTGAGACTACTGCAGGTACAGCACGCGGGTGACCGAATGCACTCGGGCTGCCCCCGAGTGGAGGCCGGGGGCCCTGCAGGCGCTGCAGAGTCTTGTTGACTGGATTATACAACATGCATTTTTCTGTTTTTCTTGAAGCCTCAGTTCAATTCTCAGTTCAAACTAAAAAGACTAATTTACATACATTTTGAGTCACGCAGCCATAGATACAGTCAGAGTCATACTGTAATAATAATAATAATTACAGTATGATAATAATAATTCATACATTGTGTGACGAGTGTGGCCCTCTTCTCTCTAGTTTGTGACAGGCACCTCCAGCATTCCCTACGAGGGATTCGCCTCTCTCCGGGGCAGTAATGGACCCCGCAGATTCTGTGTGGAGAAGTGGGGGAAAATCACCTCCTTACCCAGGTAGGATGTCTTTAATGGGATGAATGTGTACAGGAAATGACTCACTTTGAAAAAGGTGGAGGATGCTGTATTTTTTTCCTTTTTTCTGAAGGGAGGTCGGGCCATTTACTTTTCTTTTTCTCACTATTTGTATTTTACATCAGCCTTCCCCTGCTAAATGTAATATTGTATGTAGGAAGGCCTGGAAAACGTTGCTGGGGAGAGGGATGCCTGGAATACTTTGGATAAGCAGATGAAAATGGATGGAATCATAAACTAGTGATTTGACCAATAAGTCAATTTTAAGACTCACACTGAACCTTTATGGATCTAAGTGATTCAACAGTCTCTACTCCAGTGTTCCCACACTTACTTTATCATTACATTTTGTATGAAGCCTCACACAATCCAGATGTCTGATCTCGTACAAGGCATTGTCTGATATATTTTCTATTCTCTTTCTATTATTTGTTCTGGTTAAGTCAGTCAGCCGGTAATTGCCAGATTTGGCAATTGCTAATTACACTTGTACTTTGTCATTGGTGACTATTGTAAAAATCTTTAATATTTTATTCTTGGAAGGTTAGGCTGATATGAAAATATAAATATGGGGTGAGGAAAAAAGATAAAAGGCCCAACCTCGCTTCAGCAAAAGTATATATGATGGACCTAGCACAGATTCAGCCCCCTCGTCATTGCAATAGTTTGTGTATGGTCCCTTACCAAACCTGATGAACACTGTATATCAGCACAGCCCTGGTAGCTTAAAGGCACAGGTGATCCATTTAAACCATTTTTATTTTGACTATTTATCTTTTAAATTTACTTCTTTATTTAAAAGGGGAAAAAGCACATTCGGCCCTGTGGAGAATTCGCGAAATTACATTTTATATAGGCGTATTCAAAAAAGATATTACAGGAGGTTTAAAAGTTCTACATATAATTTATATACAAAATACTATTCATGATTTATATATATTCATTAGGGGTGTAACGGTTCACAAAATTCAAAATGTATGTGTCTCCATAGGGCTCACACTTGCTTTAATCGTCTGGACCTCCCACCTTACCCCTCCTTCTCCATGCTCTACGAGAAGCTGGTCACTGCTGTCGAGGAAACGAGCACGTTCGGTTTGGAGTGACCTCAAATCAGCTCACACGCAGGTTTAACTCGGGAGAGAGAACCATCTGGAAATACACCATTCTCCCTGAGAAGAGACATGAAAACTAAAACTAATATCCTCAAATGGCAACTAACCACCCCCCCCCCCCCACCCCGTGGACAACTCAGCTGATTATTATTTATTTTTTTTCCCAACTGGCTTTTTCTTCACTCAGCAGCTCTCAGGCTGTGTTCCGATCCTCCACATCTCTCATAGAAGTCAGTCAAGTGGACACCTTCTGGAAGAGAGGCGGACAATCGGAGAATGGTTTGAAAAGCTGTACAGTACAATATATTGTGTTCATGGTGACATTTGTTCATTGAGCCACATGTGTGCTTTATCTCTTCAGTTAATGGGCTTGTTTACTGGATTTCTAGCACCTCCTCTTCCTCCTCCAACCTGCACCTCCAAGACAGCTGCTCCAAAAAACAACACTAAGCTCCCCTCTCCGGACCTCAAAACTGTGTCCTTTCTGCACCGAGGCTGCAACCTTAGGAACTTTAATACACACACGCTAATCACCTTTGCACAAAACACACACAACATAAGACATTTTGTTTTTATTAATGTTGCAAACCAGTGTTTCCCCCAAGATTTTTTTATCAGCATAGAAAGATGTGACATTTTAGAACTGGATGTTGGCTGGTCCTCCTTGCCTGTCTGAGAGTTGGGGATACACTGGAGTGCATGAAGACACACACGCAGATAAACATGCACAAATTGTATGTAGACTGAAAATACACTTGTTTTTCATCGTTTCATCGATTGCTGAATAAGCTGGACAACGCGTCACACATCATCAGTGACACCGATGGACTGTGTCACGATAATGACGGCAGGCTCTGGTCAGGACGTTTACACCCAACTACTGCGTCATCAGAGCTCTTACATGGGCACAGAAGGCGAAAACACACCTGAGACATGCGGCTCTGTTTCTGCATATACTCACCAAGGTATCCAGTATCACACACACACACACACACACAAATAGTGCACACAGTATTGCAGCATTAGCCGCGATGCTGCGGGTGCACTTTCTTACAGTGGAACAGACGCACTCACTGCGCTGTGCAAGATACATTTACTGACACACTTCCGTCGGATAGAAGTGCAGGCTTCCTGTCTGACAAAAGTGTTCCACACAGTCGTCACGAGCAACAGATGCACTTTCTCTCACAGACAGATGAAGGCCGCTCATAAGTATGACAAGGTCCTTCTCAGTGATGAGATCCCACCCAACCTATGAAAAGGGATGAATGTACCAAATAAGTGACCGAATATATGAACCTCGAGCAACTGTGTTCAGCCCCTGAGGAGGATTTCACGAAACACAAAGTGGAGGGAAAGGAAATCTAAGGTGGTGCTCGAGGAAGGAGGATGGCTTCTCTCTGATGTTGGCACCGGATTAGGCCTTCGTACCTGAAAGACAGTAGCCGGGTGTCACCCCAGGAACCTGGTCAGGATGCAGTGGTGGGACCTTTTTTAGTGCCTCTTGGGTTTTCCTGACCATAAAGTGAAATTTCTCACGGAAAGCTATTTTATTTCCTTGTAAAAGAAAGAAGAAGAAAAAGACCAGATCCATGGGTCTCACAAATCAAAGATGGTGAAATTTAAGGAGTCGTGGTTTTAAATTCCCAAAGCAGATATCAACACAAGGGGGCGGTAAATTGTGCTGTCGTTACTACAGCACCTTCAGAGGAAAGAACCAGTGGTTCCCTCCTTTCTGCATGACCGGACCAGGTGCGATGACTATGTCGATGGGGAACAAGCACCAGCGGATATATTATACTTCAGAACTTTTGGCATTCAGGTCCATGCCAGGCAATAGTTTTGTCTTATAAGCATGTGATTCAATTTCTCTAACTCAAGTGCACGACCCGACCCAACCCCCCCCCCCCCCCCCAAGTCTCACACACACTTTCTTACATGCCCACAAATACACACGCATACTCGTTTTGTATGGGGTGCATGCAAGACTACACCTACTGTACAGAGTCCTGTTGGAGCCAAACTACAGGGGGCGGGGCTGGAATAGAGCCAGAGGGCCCCACATGTGAAGCGAGATGTGGAGGCAGTCTGTCGTACCCCACCACCACCACCACCAACCCCTCGTACCCAGTCCAATGCATGCGGGATCTTCCCGGTCAGCTCTGTGAGCCGTGCCGAGGCAGAAACCCCTAGATGGCGTTGTGTTATAGCTCGATATTGCATGCTGAAATAGTGCAACACACTGTCCTTACTAGCTTTTTTTGCATGAGGATATTGCTATCCATTCAGAAAAAAGGGGGCGAGGGAGCTGGTTAAGTTGCGTCACTTTGGTCGCTCACTCGAGGCTTGCGACCTTCTGCTCACCTGGCACTGTCATACCTTGAGAGCCATGCTCATGGGAGCAAGGCGTGGGAAATACAGGTGCTCCAGTCACTTAGTTTTAGTTCCGGGAATGGCGCGCGAATGCAATAGTTTGTTTTTACTCTATGACAGTGTAACGGCGAGTGTCTCGGCAGCATGTTTCTACGGTGTTGTTACTCTCACATGTGCGTGTCTGCCTATCTTAGTAATAGGTCGGTGGTCATGGTTCGTCGCTCATGAATCGGTGATGAATCAATAGGGCTGTTTTGATTTCGTGAAACGTGAGAGCACATGCTTGTGTACCATGTGTGCGGCCCCGTTTGTCTCTTTGTATATAAATGTATATGTATGTCCGTCCTGTTGTGTGTATAAATATATATTTTGCACCGAATGTACCAAAGGTTTGGGGCTTGCAAAGTCAACCATTAGGCCTGCTCTCTATCTCTGTCTAACAAAAACACATCCCACTTCTGGCTCCCGCCTAATCCTTACATGTCACCTCATCAGATTTGTGGCATGGGCAACAACGCTTCACGTGATGGGATGTACGTTCACCCGGTTCCATAATGAGGCTTTTCTGCTGCAGAAGACTGGTAAGACTGATCACCTGCTTCACCTCCAGATGAAGGCACTTGCACCTCTTGTCTCTCCGAGTACATTTCTGACAGGACACGTCTCCGGTTTTCAAAATTCCACTCTATGCAAAGCTCCTGTGTGTGTGTGTGTGTGTCTCCATTTCACCCCGATGATTGTAATAAAAGAGAACAAATGGCAAATTTTGATTAATGATACATGACTCTTATTTATCTTTTACAAGAGTTTTGTACCAATTGAATGAGTGAAATTACTAAATGTATTATCTTTAAAGTACATTATAATGGTGAACCTAAATATAATCATTTTAAAGACAATATGGGGACAAATATACAAATACCAACTGATATCCCCATACATAACATTAGTATTCGTCTTTATGGGTTAGATATGAGGCTCCCAGTGCCCTGCAGATGCTTTGCCAGATGTCAAAAATGTACATGCCCAGTGGACAGATTTATGTGGAAACTCATTTCCGACAGGAAAAGAAAAACTTGTGTTCATGGTAGAAAAGGATTTTTTTTAAATGACAAACAAAAACACTCATGGTAAGTAAAAATGATCAACAAGTAAGTTATACTCTACAATGAAAACAACATGAGAAAAACAAGATGCTTACTTAAAATTTGGCTGATCTCATAATTTTGGCTTTTTATCTTTCAGATGTACGCTACATCTCATAATTTGGACTCAAAGATATGACTTACAGTTATTATGACTCATCATTTTCAGATGTTATGTTACAATTATGAGGAAAATGACAAAGTCAAAAGTCATATCAAGTCACAATTGTGAGATTTAAAAAGTATAAAATAAAAATGATTTGTTTTCAATGAATTACTAGACAGTCAACGATTTGACCTATTTTACAATTACACTCATATTTCTGACCTATCGTGAGTCATTTTGATTGATTTATTTTGGACATTGCTGAACTTTTCATAGTTTGTCTTTTCTTGGCGGTAACAGACTGCGATACGGTCCGCTGTCTTCATTCTCCATTGCACACAGTGAGGGAGTAAATGATTACAGTTCACACACATCAACTGCATTCACGTTTCAAATAAACTCGACCTCCCTTTTTTTTTCCAAACGCAACAGTACTGCGCATGCGCCAAGCCGTGACGTGTCGACAAAGTGTCAAACAGAAGGATGTAAAAAAAGAAAATGATCGAAAACTCTCTCGATAAACTTACTAAGCTATTTCATAGTGGCCCACTGCGGTAGTTTGGATAAGCGGACGACTGGAACCAGCCGTAGGTAGACGTTTTAAAGACGAACCGCTCCTCTTCAGCTGCAATTGGGGAAATCGGTTTAACTCACTTCTGAACCCGCGACATTGACCATCGAGCTAACTCAGTTAGCGACAGTTAAGCTAACCGGAGTCGGTAACGTTAACCGTAAACTAAACAGCAGCACGGTAACCGGCTTGGTTAACATTAACATGTAACTAACGTGAAGCCGGCAGTGTAAACGTTAGACAGACACTTGGGTTAGTTTCTTCGTTCGTCTCTCGTATTACTCGGCGTTCAGTAGTACCAGCCGGGTAGCTGGCAGCAGGACCGAGACCAGTAAGTTACCCACGGGAGAGGAAGATGTCTCGGAGGCGGCTGGACAGTCGCAGCGGGCTCGCTCCGGGGCTGCTCGGGGAAAGTCAGACCCCAATCAGCATGGAGCCGATGGAGAGCGTGTACGATATCACCGGAGAGCTCGGCAGGTGAGTCCAACTGATGTGACCGTTGTCCCGGGACAACCGAGAGAGACAGAGGGGCTCTCCTCAGCAGTATGCGGTCTGCAGGAACGACACAAGTAACGTTAGTTCTGTTGTGCACTATTCTACTAGCATTACATAGAGCCGGGATATATATCAATTGTACAATTAGCATTTAAAATGAGTCTGGATTGTTAATAGTCAATTCAATATTGAATATTGGTGTGGCCATGACGTGTCTAGCCGGACGGGCACGATAGTACACAATTGACTGTTAAGATAGCTCATAAGCACAGTCTAGAGTCTAGACCACACTTTACAAATGAATCACACGTTACAGTTAGGCAACTACTGACTGACAATGATTCAGGAAGCCTTATCAATGCAGCAGCAAGGAGAGCCCCGGACTGTGTCATACATGTCCATCATATTCATCTCAGAGTTTACGTTAGGTAATACTTCTATGATGTAGTCTAATCTCGATACTTGTGTATTCGATACTTGTACCATACATTGTATTGTTACATAGGTGCACATGACACTTTCTGTGTTGTTGAGACTAAACTGGGTCAGTAAGCTGTAGTTACATTGTCACCACAGATTTAGACGACACTAAACATGAGACTGAAAACCTAATAACCGCCACACATCCCCTCAACCTGTCCTTTATCTAACCAGTCTGCATCGTCTCATTTCTCTATTTGCAAACATGAATACTTTTCACTGCAGTTGGACTCTGTACTGTAATCTGTCACCACTGTAAATACCAGAGCCTGGCGGTGCCAGAGGGACCAGAGGGACTGGTCCGTGCTACAGTAGACCTTTGTCATGTGTTTGCGTGTGTGCGTGCCATGGCAACGGCAACGACTGACGGTCGATGATCATACATCCTGAGATCTCTGAGGTGTGTTTGAAGTGATGTGTCATGCAGCATGCACCGTATAATTCTGATTACAAAATAGGAGGAAGGAAACGAGCACCACACTCTTAGAAAGGAGAAATGGTACCGACCACTTCTGTTCACTTATTGTGTGTGTGCAATTAGCCATAACAGGAAGTTCTGAGGTGCAACACTTTAGAGAACATGATGAGAGCAATTTCTGGCTCTACTTTTCACCTTTTTAAGGCATGTGTAGTTATTGACAGCGTTGGTACAACGTAGTCTGAAATGACACTGACTTTTCACAGTGGGAGGTTTCCATCTCACGGTGTTTCCCTATTCCTTTATCGGGCTGCACCTTCCACTTGTGTTTGTTGTCATCAGTAACAACAAGTCTGTTACCTGCCCAGTATCAACCCACAGACAGAGTTAGCAGCTAGCTGGTTAGCATAGCAGCTAGCAAGCTAAAGAGTCAGAAATGTTTGGTGTAGACCAAACCAGAGCTACTAGTGTGAGTAGTGGACATGCATCAGGAGGCCAGAAACACAGCTGATGTTTCTATTGTTTGTGAAGTCAGATGTTAGCCAATGGTGGCTGTGTGTCACCTTCTTTTAAATGTGTTTCCCCCTGGTAGCCAGAAGTTGATTGTAGCGATTTTGAAGATGACTTTACCTTTCGTTATTCAGCATGTAATTGAATCAGTTGTCAGTGAGCTCTGTCAAGAGAAGATCCCGCTTATGACGTCATCAGTGCCTCACGACTACAGAGTGATTAACAGCAGTTTAAAGGTGCGGCCATTTACTGGTTAAGGAGGATCTAAAGAAGAACCACTGAGTTGCATCATGGGAATTATAGGATCCTGCTGTTTTGTTTTTTTAGCTTTACTTATATTCTATAAGAATATATCGGCCTCTGCTGCTTAGATTATATTTAAAATATAATGTGTCTCACTCAAGTCGCACAAGTTTGCTGAAATGTAATACTGAATTTGTGGAATGCTCCTTTAATAACGTTACAGTTAAAAGTGAAGAATAATGCTTCATGCTGTGTCAAATGCTAAGACTGCATGACAATACATGACTAATGCCAGTGATAGGCGGTGCTACGAAGTAGGACAGTTTAGCGCCATTGTTCTTCTATTTCAGAGTCGTCCTTCTGGGTCTGAAACCTTCGCAGTTCATTTTGGATTTAAATAGTTTTCTTCTTTTGTCGCGGTCATTGCAAGGCCTTGTCTAGAAGTGCTTCCGCTAATTGAAGTCAATATCAGCCAAATGTTGTTGTTTCAGAGAGGGAAAGGTAGGTCTAGTTCTCAGGATATTCTGAGAGTTAATCATTTTGCCGGCCTTCTTGTTTAGGCGTATCTTAGGAGATAAAGTTGAAGGTGACATATCATGCTCATTGTCAGGTTCATGCTTATATTTTGGCTTTCTGCTAGAACATGTTTACATACTTTAGCGTTCATCAAAACATTATTTTCCTCTTACAGTCTGTGTGAACGTACCTGTATTCACGCTCGGCCTGGGACGCTCCGTTTTAGCGCCTGTATCTTTAAGCCCAGAAAAACGTGGTGCACCTTTGCCAAGGCTCTCGAGCCGTGGCCGGTATATTGTAATGAGCCTGCATGTGGAAAAGGATCCGAATGGCTTGTTGAATCACATCTAGTCTGATTTCACAGTTTGAGGGTTAAGAGGCACTCCAGATACCAAAAGGAAAAAGTTAGTTTTCCACGATACGTCCCCTTTAAAGCATTTAGAAAACCAACAGACTCAAATGAATATTATGTGTGATGAACACCCATATTAGCACTGCTTGTTTCCAATCATTCTGTAGTGCTGGATTGTTGCCATGATGAGTCTGGGGCATGCATGTAGTAGCAGGTAGCCACTATCCTCCCAGCATTGAGTAACATGAACAATTACCACAATGATCAAACCAAGATGTAATCGAATGATGGCACCACTGTCTCAATGCTGCAATCATTTACAAATGATAAATGTAATGTATTGTTTTATTTAGAAAGTATTGTGGGAACCTGTTGTAACATTATAAAACAGTAAAATGTAGTAAATGTGCAACAGAATGTCCCCCAGGCTGCCTTTACGTTACATGTCCACTTTGTGCTCCCCAGGGGGAAGTTTGCCGTGGTCCGGCGCTGCGTGGAGAAGGCCACGGGGAAAGTGTTCGCCGCCAAGTTCCTGCGGAAGAGGAGGCGAGGTCGCGACTGCCGGGCAGATGTCATTCACGAGATGGCCGTCCTGGAGACCGCCCGCAACAACACCCGAGTGGTCAACCTGCACACTGCGTACGAGACGGATCACGACATCATCCTGCTGCTGGAGTAGTGAGTTCACAACAGAGCCAGTGGCACATGTTGGGACGCCATGTTTAACGATCTGTCTAACACCGGCTCAATGTTTCTACCACAAACAGCAGAGGGATCCTGTAGATGCCTGCATACGGGAAAAGTCCTGTTTGTCCAATGTTAAGGAGCTGAGACACTCTTTATGTAATGCTCATTGTCCAACCGCTTTATCAGGCTTGTAGGCGACATTACTGTACAGCTTGAGCTGAAACTCCAGATCTAGATGAACTGCATGGACACCGAAACAGAAACTGGATGTGAGAGGCAGAATGGAAATAAGAATGCACAGTTGACCACAGTTACATACTTGTTGTCGGAGACGCTTTAGGACAGCTTGCACAACTCACTTTGGTGATCTAAGACGGCCCGACAGCTCAAAACAACCTGAAATGTCATGAAATCAGGTGAACTTTGTATTCTGCACCACCACTTTAGGGCTTTGTGTCAACTTTGGCTGATGCTCTTAGCTGCAGTGTTTTACAGCGAGCGAGCAGGAAGGAAGGCTGCTTTCCTGCTCAATGTCACTTGTAGGATCAGACAGAGGCCCTCTGGCTGTGGGTCGGCCACTAAAACCACCAATACACTATATTTCTGTTTCTAGCGTTGAAAGTGCATCACAAACAAACTGCTTCAAATGTCACAAAACTGCCGGGTATCTTGCTCTCCGTGGACCTCTTAGTAGACGAGCGTTTCATGAACAGTACCTGGTATTTACGGTGCGTTTCCTCTTTGCCCAGTGCGGCCGGTGGAGAGATATTTGACCACTGCGTGTCTGAGGAGCTGCTGCCGGAGGCCCAGATCACCCGTCTGATCAGGCAAACACTGGAGGGAGTCTACCACCTCCACCAGAGCAACCTGGTGCACCTGGACCTGAAGGTCTGCACGCACGCACGCACGCACACACGCACGCACACACACACGTAGAAAATGACACGCATGAGTGTAGTTGAGGACGAGGGGAACTATTTTTACACGCTCACTCGCTTCGCTGCAAACTTCCCCCTCAAGTGCTCGACTGCGTATTCCCTTTTCTTAGAGAAGTTGTGGATTCAAAACCCCAATTTCCTATCTTCATGGCACAGTTAAGACGGGTTAGAGCTGGCAACAGGGCAAAGTGAGAAAGCACTGGTAAAACAAGTGCTGCAACATTGAAACAAGTGTTTGTTACCAGGCCTAAGGTCAAGGTGGATCTGCAACTTTAAGACACCCAGCATTATTCCAGTGAAATTTGAATTTAACATGTCCAGTTGTCAGCAGATGCTGATCGGCTTCAAAAGCACCAAATAGATCGGTGTGTTTGGTGTAAACAGAACGAGCAACGTACTGTACGTTCTCAACTTCTCTTGAGGATGATGCAATAATGAAACAATAGTAGTGTTGACACAGTGTCATATGGCCAGTACATTTCCAGCACTTAAACCAATAATCATGCTACAGAAAAGTAAACACGTCTCGTTATTGAATAGGTGTTCCAAGAGGACTCCAGTTATGTAATAAGTTGAAAGTACAGCACGTCTTATCTTTCCAGTGTTGTGCTCTCTGCGTGATGTTCACCTCGTGTTTCCCTCTCAGCCGCAGAACATCCTCCTGACCAGCTTGTCTCCTCCAGGAGACATAAAGATCGTGGACTTCGGCCTGGCGCGCAGACTGGGCGCGGTCGGAGAGCTCCGAGAGATACTTGGCACACCTGAGTATGTGGGTAAGGTGATGTTCGTAAAGCCCCGCTTTGATTACTCTAAACACATCAGGCATCACCAGCATGACCACGTTTCAGTGACCCGTCTCGTGTAACGCTGATAGAGACGCCTTTGTAGGTCTCCGAGGTGAAACTCTCACAAATGATAAGTAGTTTATGGGTACTGAGAAAGTCGTAGCTTTAGCGTGATTCACCACACTTGTGGACAGAGATCAGAGTACAACTTCCTGTGTACATTTTACTCGAGCCCAAAAAAGTAATTTACTACAAACAACAGAAACGTCAGTAGTGGTGATATAAAACAACCCGAGGTATGAAATGATACAGGAAATGACAACATTCTTGTGAGATTGAGTAACAACTGACTTTTTCTTTCATGTCCTCGCTCAGCTCCCGAGATCCTGAATTATGAGCCAATCACGACAGCGACTGACCTGTGGTGAGTCCATTCTTGCAAAACAAGGTGTCGCGTGTTGACCGTCGTTTGTGTCGCTGTAACTCTAAAGCCAAACGATTTGTAAATGAAAAGGGAGGAGAGCCACAGACCACAGAGTAGCTCTGCAAATGCTAATAGCTGTTTACACTTTGGGTGATTATTGTAATCTCCTCGTGTGTTCTCACTTTTGTGGTTGCCAAAATTGTGAAAATGATTTATTTATTCAAAATATTTTTCTAAATCAGTCACCCAAGTGTGCCCTCTGGTATTCAGCCCTCAGACGCATGTTTTGACTGTGTTCCTCGTGCATGTGTGTGTGTTCCTCAGGAGTGTGGGTGTCATAGCCTACATGCTGGTGACGGGCGAGTCTCCGTTCGCCGGGAACGACAAGCAGGAGACGTATCTGAACGTGTCCCAGGTCAACGTGGACTACAGCAGGGAGGCCTTCTCCAGGGTGTCTGAGCTGGCCGTGGACTTTGTCCGCAAGCTGCTGGTCAAAACACCAGAGTGAGTTGTGTGTGTGTGTGTGTGTGTGTGTTAACTCACCTCAGTCTCCCCAAGAATAGAAACACAGTCAAGGGATTTATTTTGAATGAATTAAATGGAATGTTAGCACAGAGCTGTAAACAAAAGGAGGACTTTTCCACGAGGCAGCCCAACCGTCACGTGATGTCTTATTTTAGAACAAAGTCTGCTCGTGTGTGAGGAAGTCACACAGATTCATTTTCCCACGTTTCTGTGCCTAAGTGACAGTTTTTGAAACTGGTCCAGTATTGAGGGAGAAGGCTGCAGATGGAAGCCGCTAAACCGGCTGCAATGTAGTCCTTCTGGGCAGACCCTCACCCTCATGTGTTGTCTTTTCCACGAGCAGGCTCACATGATGAGTATTTCTGGACAACATTATGGAAAAGCCTACAGCGAAATGAAACTACTTTCTTTCCCTCGACCCGGTCTGTTTGAGTGCTGGTGTTTGAGTTTGTTGTGTTGGAGGACAGAAAGCTTGGCTTAGTGTTTGCTAAAAGGTTTCCATTGTCACGGATGAACATTGAAAATTTAAAAAGTAAGTTTGTCTTTAATCGACAGTGAAAGTAATAGTGAGCGGCATGAACACAGCGCTGGACTGCAGGTGCGTAACGCTGCTCTCTGCCCACAGGGACCGGCCCAGCGCTGCAGAGTGCATGAGTCACCCCTGGCTGTGGCAGCTCTGTCTGAGCCCCGAGCCGGCCCCCGCCACCCGCACCGTCCGCGAAAGGAGCTGCGGCACCAAGTGGACAGCCCCACCCGAGGACCCCGAAGACAAGGAGAACTTCCTGGAGTCGCCCCACTCGCATGCAAAAAAGTTCCGCTTCGACGAGGAAAGGCCCGCCACTGGAGACGGCGACTTTTGAAAAATAAATAAGCAAAACGAAAGCTGGGAGGGGGCCCGCTTCTCCCATGTGAGCTTTTAAATTATTTTAAAGCCTCCAGAAAACCGTCTGTCACCACTCAAAAGTATATGTATCTCACTAATTTGCTAAATTCCAAGATGGACCACTCAGACCAAAGATAACCAGCTAAATTGTGAGATCTGTCACTGATCCATCGCTGTTAGAAAAAGGAAGTGTGAAAACTGTACAGTATGTCTCAATTAATGCAGTGTGTTTAACCTGAAGTATTTAATTCCTTTCATTGGTGAAATCTCTGGTAGTTTCAAAGCGCTGCATCAGGCCAACTCTGTTGTGCTTGATGAAGGCGAGTGTGGAGGGCTTCTATGCAATACCTCTCTCGTGCATTTAAAATCTATCTTTTTCAAGTTCACAGCGCTCTGCCTTAAGTCTTAGTGTGACATCGAAATTGGCACCTCTGCAGTGAGGAAGTGTGACGACGTCCCGGTTTGCATGTTGAAGAGAATCAGAGACCGCTGCACAGCATCACGGTAACCCTTTGCACTCCGATGTTTGGGTCATTCCGTCACCAGTTCAGTGAAAGTGGATAAAACACGCTGCTGTCTTTATGTCACAGCTCCGTCTCTGTATTTCACATCCAAGCTGACGTAAAGACGAGCAGCAGAGGGGCTGAACTACACACCAGCACATTACTTCTTACTGACGTGTTTTATATGTCTGCAATAATCCAGATTTAGCTCAGGGTTTTAGATAGAACTCAGTTTTAATAGGTCCGACCTTAGCATAGTCCCCTTCTGAAGAAAGCCCCCCCACATGTACAGACATTGACAGAACACGGTTTCACACCAGCAGCACATCCTCATGGCATACTTCTGTAATGAGATAGAAACTTAAAAACTGGACCGACTGAGAAAACAAGCACCCTGTGACTCCCACAGTCGTTCACATGCCACACCCGCACTTACTCTAGGATGTCCTCAGCGAGCTGCGGGTTCCTCTTTGTTAGCCGGAAGAAGAGAAGCTCGACTTCAGCACTTACTTCATAAGCACACGTATGGTAAACTGATCGGCAGAAGGAAAACGACTCATGACGCTGTGTTTTCTTGTCCTGTAGAGGTTCCCTGTGTGATTCAGTCCCTCGCCCGAAAGCCATTCAGTGTCCTTTCATTCAAAGCTACTCCTGCCTGAAGAATGTGGCAGAATAAGACCACATTATTGTATATATGCTGTGTTCATCTCAGGGCATGCTGCTCGCTCTCTGCTCACTTTGTGTTGTATTCTTAATGTTATTCTAATGGGCCTGTTATTATTATTTATGTGCTACTTTATATTTTGATGTAAATAACGTGTCTTATAAGGAAGAGTTGATTGTGGCGGGAGAGGATGTTTACGGTGTTATTTAAAACAAGCTGTTGTGGTCAGTGTGCTGGATAATAAATGGAAATGTTGGACTGCAGTGGATTGGAAGATGAGGGCTAGATGAAGGTGGTACCGGGAGCTAAAGGAGTCGAGAGGAAGACGTTGGAAGAAGTGACTGAAGTCATAGTTTGAATGGTCATAACTGCTCCTTGGAGTTGTGACGCTGCATGATAAGATATGTAGGCATGAAATGATTTGAGGGACCAGAAAGTGGGAGTGATGGTTTTAGAAAGGGACGGATGAGACGGAACCACTGTCTAGTGTGGAAATACACGGTGCTATTGATTCACAGGATCGGCCATCTGTTGGTCACAGAATGAAAGCAACTAAAGTGATTGATCTTAACCTCCAGTGAAACGTTCCGAGGTGTCCGGCAGAATAAGACCACATTGTTGTTGTTTTTCTTCTTGTCACCGGCTGGTACAATGGCCTTTGTGTGGGTTAGGGTTAGGGTTGGGCGTCTCCAGCCACGGCCATGCTCTCATCTGTATGCTGTCATCCTTAAACTGGAACAACACACTGTAAAAGATGTTCATCTCGACAAAGTAATTTAATCTCACCGAGCCAGCAGATTCCCCTTGAGCTTGTAAAAATTTTATTCTCCAATCAGCTGGAAAGAACATCTGTGTGAGGGTCAGGGGATTATGGCCGCTGCACCTCTTTTGCTACTGTACAAGGAAATAAGCTGGACTCTTACGTCATATCATGACTCAAGTATGTTCACAGTCAGTCAACTACTTGTTCCGATATGTCTCCAAACAGGTGTCGGTGTCTTGAAATAATCTCAATACAGGAAGTTACTCGTGTCTAAATTTCTAAAGGAGTGATGGTTCCTCTTTCCTGTTATGTGTCATCTGTAAAACAAGTTTGAAGACTTGACGAGTAGCTGAATGCGTGAGACGAGACAGACTTGTTTTGCAGTGCGGTGATGTCGGGATCTCACTTCTCAGGATGACGGAGTGCTTCGCACAGAGCGGCTCGTGTTTGCCGTCCCGTCCCGTCTCGTCTCTTGAACGTGACCTCTATGGTGGTGATTCTGTTGTTTAGTACAGCTGTTGTACCGGGTCCATTCCAGCGGCTAGTTGCCCGTGGCCTCTCTGTGTGTGAGTGCTCATTGTCGTGGGCAGGAGGAGCTCAGCCTTCAGCCATCAGGCCGCTGATGTCACCCTACGCTCCTGCTTAGTGCCGTGAGACCACAGATACTGTGGGTTACAGACACACCAGCCACAAGCAAATACATGTTTCAGAGATGTATGTTTATTTTGCTTTTTATATTCTCTTTTTAAATGTATGAGCATTCTGAATGCGTCTGAAATGACTAAAACAAGACACATAATCCTTATTGTATTCTGATCAACTGCAGGCTAATATGTAGGTTTCACCACGAGAAGTGAAAAAGCTCATTAAAGGTTGTAGAAAATATGTGGAGTCTTTGATGTGTTTTTGTTGATGTCTCATTATCCTACATCCATTTCTCTGTTGCAGTCGAGCCATCATTGGGTAACAGTCACCAGGGCGACAAATTAGCCAGCACTTGATTCTAAATAACACAATTTCTCTTGGGTGTGCACTTGCTTTATACCTTAAGAATCTTACATGTCCTCCTCCTTTAAAGAGCATACAAGTAGTAAATGTTGTGGAATGATCTGAAGTTACATTCAGCAAGATGAGTTACAGCCATCAGCAGCGTAGTGCAAAGATGCTATGTCAGCATACAGAGATCATACAGACTGGAATACATCACAGATATGAATACACATTCCCACAGCAGCTAGGAGTTCTCACACATTTCAATAAACAATGTTCATTATCAACAATGCAGAAAAAAAAAAAACTGACCAGTAAATGTAAATTCTAGTAAAAAGTTTTCATTTTAACAAAACATGTTTGTTTGGTTAAAACGTTTATAAGGTAATTTGATATGCTGTCAAAACCAAAACTATAAAATGTGTTGGGAGAAAAAGATCCAACCAAAGAGACAGCAAGTGCTTAGTGAAAAAAAATAAAAATGAAGTGATATGTAATAAGTTTGTTATGAAGAAATGAGCCGGGATGTCATCGCAACAAAAAAGGAAGTATCATAGAATGTAGGCGTTGCATTGAAACATTAACTTGAAAACAGCAGTTGACAAAATGTCTCCTCGAGGTCCACATGATCATCAGCGGATGGACTTAAACGCGAAGACCATGTGATGGGACTGAAAGGTCCAGAGCAGCTACTTGATGGAGCTGGAGGTTAGATTGTGTCAACTGTGTGACATTTACAACAAAAAGCTCTTATGAATGATTGGACGATCCACTATTGGGATCAAACTGAAGGATGACAATGGAACTCGAGTAAACATTGGAATACAATGAAGAATCACTACCGAGAGACCAACTGATTAAGTCTGAACCCGACTCTCTAGAGTCAAGTTCAGACATTCACGCGTCTAAAACAAGTGCCGGTATCAACACAACGTAATATGCGGTTCTGCTTCAGCCAAATATCCTTTAAGAAGGTGCAATGTGTAGAACCTGGCAACCTGCTCCAAAACAAAAGGAGGCAGCATGTCAGCTCTACCACTGGGTCCATACAGTCTACATGTACAGTGATTCATTCTAAAGCGAACAGCAGGGAAACACTGACACTGACCGGGGCTGTACGCTTCATTTCGCTTTGATAGATTCTTTGTTGGATTGAATCCAAAGTGGCAGAAACAAGAAAACAACTCATTTTTGTTTGGTCCTCTCACTTCTCCGGTAGACTGACCGTCCAGCAGGTGGAATACAGCCAGCGAGGGACCACCATGACTCCCTGCTGGATCAGCAAACTATGTTGCTGCCGTCACGAAGGTTAGACCCAGCGCTCCACCAGACCGCTGTGACCCCCGTGTGCCGGGGTTTAGTGCTGGCTGAATGCTAACTGCTACAGCTAGCTGCTACTGAAGTGTGTGAATGAACATGTAGGGTTAAACTAGCATGCTCATTTCAGTAGATATCTCTGCAACACCATGCAGAAGACGTCTTTGACCTCTTCTCATTCTGTGCAGAATCAGTTCATTTTTGGAGTATTTTAATCTAAAATTGTGGCCACATCTTACACATTGCACCTTTAGGTTCAATTATGAATCATACCGGAAATTTAAATAAGTCCTTAATTAAACAAAGAGGAATTCTCTCATGAGCAAAATCCAACTGAACATGAATCATTCGTGTTTCTGAATGGACAACTCTGCAAGCAGCTCGTAGCTCGAGCCAGAATCAAATGGAAACGCTCACATTTAGCCTGAAGAGTTAAGAAGGAAGACCATTCTCACACTTGCATATTCCTATTCAGGAGCAGGGAAAAAGCTCCCGGATCATTCAAACGGGTCGGGTCAAGTACATTGAGCTGTGAAAGGTACAACACACCAGCATCGCTCACATGCTCTCAGGTCTGAGCCCTTAAATCAAAGAAAAATTAGGTAAGAGCGGCAAATACGACTGAATCTGCATGTAAGCGCTCACAAGCAAACTCAAAACTGCTGGATGACCCTGAAGTGGTTCTCGATGGAGGGGGGCTCGTCCTCAAAGTGAAGATTCTTACTCGGACGGGCCCCGAACTCCTCCAGGGTCTTGATAAAGTGTCCGTGCTCGCGGCCCACCCACGCCCGCATGGGGTCGCACACCTCGTAAGGGGTCACGTGGGCGTGGACCGATACCCCGCTGGCGGCGAGCTCCTTCAGCAGCTGCTGGTTGGTCACCCAGGTCTCGCTGCCCCCCGGGTGCCCGCCATCCAGCCAGTACATGTCCGAGACGCCCTCGACGAAGTGCGACATCTGCAGGTCCGCTCGGGCCCCGGCCAGCTCGTACACCATCTGGTTCAGCACCACGCAGCCTTTGCTGAAGCCCACCAGGGCCAGGGAGAACCCTGAGGGGGGGCCGTCAGAGCCTCCCTGTGGCCGAGGGGGGTTCGGTAGGTGGGCTCGCTCCATGCCGTGGCTCAGCAGGGCCCTGCAGTCAGAAACGCTAACACTCACCATGCAGTCACCGTGCAGTAAACACTCTCTCCTCAGAGGTGAGGATTCTACTCAGTGGTCATTTTAGCAGACGCCCTCTTCTGCGTCTCAGTCAGAGTCCGTTTCAGACTCTGGCAATACAGAAGTCTTTAAGACTGATGCACTAAGAATTCAGACGGCCACTACTGAAGATAACCATCACACGGGCAGCGGTTAAGTATGCCAGCGTCAGCTTTAGTAAAAGCTGAGGCAATAACCTCAATAACCTTATGAGTTTTCAAAGAAAGCTGAGGCAGGGTTGTTGTATTGTACGGTGTCTGAAGGTCACTATACGCAATATTATAACGAAGACAGAGACTAGCTGGCTTATGATTCATGAAATAAAAACTCAAAGAGTCAGAAAACATTGTTTGGAGTGATAATAGACCATAGACTTGTCTACAACCATTGCAATACTGCATAAAACGAAGGACATCATGAAAGAAAACTCAGAATGTATTCTATATTCTATACTGCTCACTCATAGTTCCATACATTACATAACGTGTTGAAGTGTAAACACTGACACAACTAGCACTAATTCAATCTTCATGCAACAATTCATCAAGAGGAAATAGTGATGTGTGTTTAGGAAACGTACAAAAACATTACAACTGAAAGACACAAAGTGTGGCCGACACTGAGGAGTGACACGACAGAAACGATTCTTTATTTTGACCTCCATGGACTGGCAATCTATGATGTCATGGTTCTTTATTATATTTTGGTTTGTTTTTGATTCTCTGCTATTTTGGGTCGAATTATAGAAATGCTTTGTGCAGAATTAAGTGTACGCACAATAAGCTCAGGCTTCAGAATATTGTGTTTGATGTGATTCTATTTGTGATGTGATGATTTAGTACAAATCAACCACTTTGATAACTGTATGGTCAATTTGTTGGATTGTGAATGAATGAGTGGAAAAAATTAACGAAACTAATTTCGAGGAATGGATCAGCTAAATAGCCAGACGTTTCCCTCAGGAGTTGGTGGAGATCAAAACAGCTGAAAGAAGAGTGACTGTGGACACAAACACTGTGTGCATGTTACAGCGTGTTGTGTTTAAAGCTTGTTTGCTGCCCCCAAGTGGCCAAACAAGTGCTTAACACAGCTGACAAATCGGAACAACGTGCAAATATTAAAGCAAATTTGAAAATGTCACGATAACTATATGTTGACTAAGCCGATCAGAGAAGAAAAGGAGTTGAAATACAGACCTGAGCTGGAGAAACGCTCCGGAGTCAGGAGAGTACGGCGAGTGCTCTGGGGCCCCGAACATGTTGCTCTCCACAAAGTTATGGTAGCTGCTGAACTTGTGGAGATACATGCGGCCGGCTCTGACCACCCAAACGTGCCGGCCCGGGAAACGTCGGCCCAGGGTGAGGGCGACCTGTTCCAGGCTCCAGGAGAGCCACTGGGCTCCTTCAGGCTGCAGAGCCATCTCCTCCTCGAAGTTCTGCACCGAACAACACGAAGAGAGACGGGATGTGAAGCTGCAGTGAACAACTGATACAAACTGGAAGAAGGTGAAGTATACGATATATAAATCACTTATCGCTTTGCATTTGTTTGAGCTTACAGATACGTGCATCCCTTAATCCCTAAAATGAGCTCTTTCAGTCAATGTGTTTGTGATGATTAGAGCATGTATCTTTGCAACATAAAGTGTTGGAACATAAACTTGTCCAGCTAATAATAAGAAGAAGAAGAAGAAGAAGAAGAAGAAGAAGAAGAAGAAGAAGAAGAAGAAGAAGAAGACAGTGATATTCGGCCTTCAAACACTTAAATTCAGATCTAAGAATAAAAAGAAATCTCCCAAAAAAAGACTCTAAAAGTCAAAGATGTTTGCAAGAAGTATTGATGCGTCTCTCTGACAACCGATGACTTCAAACTGTGAGCGACAAGAAAAGAAGTTCTCCACATCCCCTCTTTGACACTCTTGGTTCGCGCCATCGGCAGCGTCTCCTCACTCAGACTCAGAGGTCCTGAACAACAAGCGACCTCATTTTATCTACATGCAAACATGACGGGGACAGCACCCCACGCATACCAACGTCTCCTGGTAGATACCAGCACACTGGAGGAACATTAACACTTGCCTGGGAAGCCGCCGGATGAATTGCAAATGAGGACAACGTACGGCTGGATCGGGCGCGACTAAAGCTTCAGTGAATGTCAGCGCTTGGATTCTTGAAAGCAATTAGAAAGGGAAACAAATAGCTGATGTTTAATTTTCTTTTACTCCTATTCTTCTTCTTTTTTTTTTTTACACTTGATTAATAAGTGTCCCTTCCACTTACCAAAAAAAAAAAGGGGGGACCAAAATGCCTCTGATGAGACAGTTTTCCGTAATCTGGCAGCTGCAGCAATTTGACTTTTGGCCCAGGCTGGAGGGACACTGAGTCCTACTTATTCCTCACAGCAGTTTAATCACAACTGCATGTTCAGAAACTCTCTTCTCATCTGCTGGTCAGCTGTCAATTCATCAAACACACACACACTGACATCTCAGGGTGAAATTACTCGTGCTCCCATCCACAAAAAGTTAGTTTTTTCCTTTAAGTGCTCTGCTCTTCAAAAACACCTTGAAAAGCATGAACGTCCTCTGCTCTCATAGGGCACATCCAAGATGGTTGTTCAAAAATATGTATTTAACCGGACTGTTGGATGGTTTCTAACATAAGAGAAAGATGACTAGTGATGACTTATACGTCAACACTACTCTGTGGACGGTAGCAAAAAAGCTTCAAAATACTGAATGCCTCAGATGTTTTCTCAGGTCCTATGTACGGAATATTATTACAGTGTGGCATTGTCAAATGTTTTTAAATCCCTACACAAACTCTTCGCACAGTGGATTTCTGGGAATTGCAGTCTGGTCATTTTCAGCTCCGACTCAGAAAAACCATGTTCAATTTAGTCAAATCTTCCACAAAGACGATCCAACTCACAGCTAAAGGTGGATTAAATAGAGCAAGTGCACCTCATCTCTGCAGCGGTCCCCTATCATGCTCCAATACCCGCCATGGACAGACAAGTGTCATAACTGTACTTGTGCGTGATAGACTGAGCTGTGAAGTGCTTCCTTCAGTTGAACTATGTGGCTTATCACTGAGCCCGAGACATCCTCTCCAACACAGTATGAATAAAGTGAACTCGATATCAACGTAGCTAAGAGACGCCAAGAGTGACGGGGTCAAATATCTGCCCTTTGTTGTTTTACGATTGTGTTATACGGGGACAGTAAATAATAATTTGTGCAGAATGAACTACCCTGCTACTAAAGTGGGAAACAATTCCAATGCAAGCTAGCCTGAAAGTGGTTCCCCGCATTATGCAACAACCTGCAGGAGATCTGGAAAGATACATGACCCTTACCCTGTACATGTCACATGGCGTTTAGATCTCACCATACCATAATCTTACAGATTTCTCAGTGAGTCGTTGGGATAACCTGAGATCAACAGACGCCTCAAACATGCGCTCATACCCTCATCACACTCACCTGAATGTCCCCGTGGAAAAACACAACATGTCTGTTGCCGCTCTCCTCCTTAAGTTCTGCGGTAGTCTGGCCGTCTGTGTCGGGCCGGAGGAGCAGTAGGTCGTTAACTCGGCTCGGGTCGTATCCGGGTACAGCGAGCAGCTTCTGGAGCCTCTGCCGCGGGCTCCCGGTGCGTGCACCCCGGCTGGCTGACGCGCTCAGTCCCGGGGGTTCAGAAGATGTCGTCGCTGCCACAGAAGTCATCGTTTTGGCCACAGCTATTAGAGAGACGCCCGCTGCAGCTGCTTGAATGGCTAGCATGGACTCTAAAATAAGAAAATGATTGGAGTTGTCTCTTAACGCAGTCGCTCTATGTTGTGGCTGCTGTCAGCTAACGTTATAGCTACCAGTCTCTATTAGCAGCACATTATCTGCAGCTAACGTCAACGCAATTATCCCGTATGTGGCTGTAGCCCAAATACTTATCTTCGCACACTGCTCTATTCGTCCTCTGTTTCTCATTGTTTGAATTGATGTTTAATTGTGACAGTTAAGAAATGGGGTCTGTCTGCGGAAGAGAGGGGCGTAACGTGAAGTTGGAGCTGCGGCTGGCTACTTAGCTAGCTAGCTGCTTCCAATGCTTAGGACACCGATTACAGAAAATGTTGCCACTCGTCCAGCGATGGCATTGGGCTTTCCTACGCTGTAACAAGGGTGTGGATGAAACATTGAGTATTTAAGTCCTACTCATTTAGCGGCTTGCTAGTTAGCTAGCTAGCGTGCGCTAATCCCAGAATGTTTCTTATTTGCGTTTTATCGGCGTCTTTACCAGCACCATAGGTGCATTACCGCCACCTACTGGTCTGGAGAGGGACGCAGTATATTATCTTAAACAATCTTTGTAATATTCTTTCTACTTCTCTTAAGAAATTAATCAGAGGATTACCTACTTTCCAGAATGTCTTTCCAAGCTGATTCATGTGATGGGAAAAAACTATTCAATAGTACCGAGTGAGTCCTATAATACTGAAACAAGACGTTGAGGAAAGAAGTCTGTCTTTAAAGTATTTATTCTCTGCGCAGAGAAGGCTTCACTGTCATACTGACTGCAACACGGTCCGCAGAGGATGAGCCAAGAGTTCAGTTTGTCTCCTGCTCTGAAGCATCTCAGCACACAGCAGGGGGGGAACATCAGGATTTACATTACAACAATTGATGAGCAGTTTCAAGCTCCCCATGGACAGCCTCCAGTCATCCCCTTCCTCTTCTGAGCCTGGTCACACAAAGACATGTGTCTTTGTTACCTTTGGTTATCCCTGGGAATCTTCACACCTCAACACTCTCTGGTTAAACTGCAACCTCCATTTGGTTACTTCCTCTTATCAAAGCAAAGACAGAGACACCCCATATGGTCCTGTTACCTTTCTCTTGTACCGGAAACGGATGTGTGTTAGAAAAAATTAGCCCACACCCGTGTTCGCAACTGGATTGGTTATTAGTAGCCATGACGTCTCCGTCCCTGATTCGTCACACTCACTATCACGTGACCCGTACCCGGAGTAGTACTTCCCTGTGTTACCTTTAGCCCATAGTAGTATAGTATATTATAGGATACCTACAGTACGAGATATTGAGTTTTGGGGTCCACTCTCAAGTGAATTTGTAAGCTTTTGACAAAAAAACGACTATTAGTTTATAGTTAAACCCTAAAAGCTTAACGAGAAAATGAACATCCTTCATATAAACATTTAATTATTCTGATGAAGTTTGTACCATAATTGCTTAATTTAAAAGATTCAGAAAACGAAATAATAAGACCTGATATGTAGAGGGGAGAAAGGAGCAGCGACACCTAGTGACAAGTGTCGGTGCTCAAGTAAAAAGTCACTTTACGCCAAAGAGTAAAATGTACAAGTGGTACTGCGTTCTGGAAAGTACCGGCTCACTTCAAGCTATATCAATGATTCACATTTAGAAAGAAAATATGTTAAAGTAGTTTACAACTGTCTGTTTATTATTAAATAACAGCTAAATAATTACCAGTGCAAAATGTTTACCATTAAAAATATTCATACGCCTGTTAGGGATGATTGTCACCTGTTTGTCATTATTGTTTATTAGCCCATCGACACCTTATGGACCAGCACCTAAAATACAATTTTTAACATATTTGTAACTTTGTTTGCTTTATTGATCAGCTTCAGTGTTGTTTAAATCACAATTTAAAAAGATACCAGCACTTCTACTTTATATTCACCAAAACAACAAAGATATGTATTTATACTGTGTATATTCATCCAGAAAAGCCAATACAGTCAATTTTGATTATTTATTTGATTCCAAAACAATTGAAGGCAAATCACTGTCAAAATCTTCATCTTGCTGATGATAACATACTTGACTAAGGTTTTGAATGCAGGACTTTTACTGGTCGTGGATTGTTTCATCAGTGTGTTATTAGTACTTTTACTGCAGTGAAGGCTCTGAATAATCTTTTGGCCACTAATTACTTGTCAGTGATTTTCAGTTTGGGAACTCACTTTGCAAACAGTTAATAACAGTGGTTAGGGTTCGGGGCTCCAGATCCGTGAGCGGTTCTTGCTCATAATATGAGCAGCCTTTCACGGACCTTTACTCGATACTTTGTATATATTTGTGGTGTCACGGTATCATTTGGAACTTGTGATATTTTCACATTCTTATGAAAGTGTTATTTCATATCTAATTATAACTTCTATGTGAAGTACTTTGTTTTGCATCTTTTGATTGACAGAGACACAGTTATATCATGATTATGGTTATAAAATCAAATAGTATTATTCAATGATATTTTCAGTTTGTATTCGTGGTGCTAATTAGGCCAGATGTTTTCTGCAAATAACTTTTCTGAATGACAATATTTTTTTATTTGAAAATCTAAATAAAACGTAGGCAATAATTCACAAAATCATTTTCAAGCATAGAGGCACACGTTCACAGACGGTAAGACTGAACCTTTATTATTACCACGTTGCTGTGATGCTGCAATGATGCCCTCTTGTGTTGATAGAGTGTATTGCAACACTGCAGTCTGTGCAGAAACTCTGCAGCCTGTGATATAAGAACACAAGTAAAGTGGACATTTCTGAGTCTAACTTCTAAAGGCATACATTAGTTATTTCACCATGCAACACTTATCAATGTTGTTACAGGACATGTGTATCAAAAGCATGTGATTTAAAGTAACACTGATGTGAGTCTTTTTCTTTCTGAAATGTTTGAGCGATGTGAACTGAATACACAGCTTCTGTTTGTATCTGATGTGTCGCAGCTGCATTAAAATAGCTGAGTAGAAAGGACATTTGCCATCCTGTTTGCTACATTAAACACTTCTCGTGCATGTGATTTGTAGCTCAGAATAGCCTGGAAGGTTTTATGGCCTAGTCGTGGGTGTATACATGAGGAAGTGAAAATATGTTGCTTGCCTTTTACAAGTCAAGACTGGACTTTGGTTTTACTTTTATTTAGTTGCAACTCAAGTTGCAGCACAGCCTCAGACTCACAACCAAGAAGACACCGTTTAGAGCAGCTGCTGCTTCTTAACAGGAAAAAGACGGAATCAGGACTTGTGGACATTCTTGGGCTTTTTCTGTCTTGTCCGTCTGTATTCTCTCACTCTTTTGGAGTGAAGAGAACGTTTGATGGGAGAAAAGCTCCGAAGGGTGCCAGGTGGAGCCCGGCTCCACAGTGACGGTTTGAGCAGACCAGTGCAGACCCTCAGGGTTAAGATGGTACTTCTGGGAAGCTCTGGTGTGGGAAAGTCCAGTCTGGCACTGCGATTTAACAAGGATGAATTTAGGAGTACAACACCTACTGTAGGCTGTGAGTATATGACACTGAGAGCTTTGGATAGAAATTGTTGATACGTATCAGAGTGAAATATTGATACTGAAAAGTAGTAACCAAAATAATGTTTTGAAAATCGCTTATTCGCTGCTGAGAGTTAGATTAGAAGATCTATACCGTTCACATGTCTGTAAGGTAAATATGAAGCTACAGTCAGGATAGCGAGCTCAGCCTAGCTTAGCATAAAGACCAGAAGCGGTGGAAAGAGCTCGTGTGGCTCTATCTGAAAGAAGAAGAAAAAATGCAGAAAAACAATATAATACATTTGAACAAAATAACAGAATAGATGTGTCATGTGTACAAACAACGAGTTGTGGTCTAACAGGGAGTTATGTGATGGACTATTTCTCGGCGGGGAGCAGTGACCTCCTGGAAACTACAACTTTTTTTACACCTCAGATTTCGTACAGAGTAAAGACATAATGTGTTGAACGGTGAATTGGTGCTTGATGGCATATCTTTTCTTTTTTTTACATTTGGAAAGAACCAAGCCAGCTGTTTCCCATGTTTCCAGTCTTAATGCTAAGCTAGGCTAACGTCTCCTGGCCGTAGCTACATAGGTCTAAATAACGTACCGCACAGACATATCTAACCCTAGCTAATGAACCACAATGTAAAACTTGAATCTTTATCATAGTTCTATAGCTGTGTAATATTTTTGTGTGACACATATGGTGGGGATTTCATACACATGTTCATATCTACTAATTCCAAAAACATTTCTTCACTGGCATTATTGCAAATATGATCCAGCCAGGGACTCAGCAGTGAACAAATGAATCCCCTCTGGTGTCCTTGTGCTGTCTCAGGTGCCTACCTGACCCGGGTGGTGTATCTGAGCGATGTCACTCTTCGCTTTGAGATATGGGACACGGCAGGGGAGGAAAAGTACCACAGCATCACCCCGCTGTACTACAGAGGGGCCCACGCTGCACTCGTGGTCTATGATGTCAGCCAGAGGGTAAAAGGAGCCGACACCTGAACATGGAGGTGACTTGTCTTGTCTCATCTTGGCCGGTGCTTGTGCCATATCGTATCCTTGTGCATGTTTGTGTCACTTTAGGAAACGTTTGTCAGAGCTCAAGTGTGGCTCAAAGAGCTTGAGAAACAGTACATCCCGGGATCTACCGTCATATGGCTGGTAGGCAACAAGGTGGATCGGGCGCAGTATCGACAAGTCTCAGTGCAGGTACGCACTCGCATGGAAAATCCCCCTCCTTCATCTCAAACAATCCATATTTAACATGCAGAGTCGCATCTAATGTACAATTGAATCTATGACGTGCAATTGCTGTTTTTGTTTTTTTATGTGGTCATACAGGAAGGACAGAGTCTGGCCAATGACAGGGGCTTATTGTTTACAGAGACGTCGGCGCTGTCGGGGGATCAGGTCTGCGAGCTGCTGCTAGCTGTAGGTAAGTACAAGTATTGAAGGAACTGCAATAAAGAGGTTGTTTTGAGACTTTTGTTTCCTGAACTCAGCCTCCCAGGCAGTGTTCTGCCAGACCAATCAGATGCTTTAAAATATAATAAAATACTATGCGGGTTAAGGTTGTTGTTAGGGTCTCCTAATTCTACTAGAGGAAGCTGGATTTAGTCACAGTATTCCTGACTTATCCATGGAGACAAAGGTCCAAGGTGCAGAGAAAGACAGCTAGAGAGCAGTAGATACACACATGAGGAGCAAAGGGAGGCTGCTTCATCTCTAATCCACACACAATTATTGGCAATATGAAAACTGTAAAATATTGTAACATAAGTCCAGGTCTGAGGTGCCAGTTTTATTTTACAGCTTAAACGCCTCTAAAATGTCAGCATGCTCCTGTATTATAACTACATCTGTGCCGTCTTTGCTAACAGAGCTCTGATTTCAGCCCACAGAGTGCACGAGTGTATTGGAGCGCAGCAGGGAGGTCTGTCAGAGTGGCAGGAAACGGCACACGTGGATCTGCATCGTAGAGACGCATTCAATCCTTTTGTATCCTGCTGCAAAGTCGGACCCTAACCTCTGTGACGATCAGTTGTGCTGCTGCTGTGATGGCCCTGCCTCTAACAGCAGTCGTGGCTGATTGACTGATTGTCTTTGTTTCTCTGTCTTTATCCTTTAAAAGTTGCTCGAAGTCTAAGGCTAGACTGTTTTTACTGTATTTATGGTATACATAAAAACATCTCAAATAAAACAAATGCGTGTAGATTCTGAACCTTTGGTTCTCTGCCTGTTTGATTGGATGCACCAAACTGCATTAATCCTGCAATATGACTCGTGGTGGCAAGTGACACATTTTCAGCTTGTTTTACTTGAGGCTAAACGCTGCTCACTACTATTCAGGATCAGTCCTTGTGTTCCATTTGTTGGAATGCTTTTCCTCAGTAGGTGTACAACCAACCCCCTCAGTCTCTGTCTATGCCAGATGTTGGACTGATGCCGATTATCCTCATTCAGGGTCTGCTGTCTGTGATTAAGCTGAGCGGAGATCACAGTTCTGTTGAGTGTGGTTAGATTTCCTTTTTTTACACTAGAGACCCAGTCAAGTTTAATGAAGTTTATAATAAAAACAACTTGAACGGTCCAAATTTTGAAAGTATTTCCACCTCTCATTTTACTGCAGCAGAGTCTGTCAGTTAGTCCTGGTTCTGGTTCTCCTGTTCCTCCCTTCCCTCCAGCTGGCCCAGCAATACGGCCTGGGTCTCCAGCGTGCTGTCACTGTTGGCTTCCAGCGGGGGCCGAAGGAGCAGCGATGGGCTGGTCGCTGCTGGAGGCCCTCCTGGAGTTGGAGCTGAAGCAGTTTCTACTGAACCGGCACCATTTCATTTGATTTTGCACAGAATCTGACCCAGTGGCACCAATGAGAAGCATTAAGAATAACTTTAAAGAAACAGCAAATCATCTCTCTGGTGGGCTTGTTTGCTTATGTAGGTCATATGGAGCCATCCCTATTAAATTGAGACTATTTTTACCAGTTAAAAGTTCCTCACATTAACTTTCAGTGAATCAGTTCATAGAGGTGGTTGGATGCAGGCCAAAAAAACACCTGACTTTTCATGTCCTGTGTGAAACCAAAACTCAACAAAAAGTTTTCACAAAAGAGTCCAAAACTCAACACATTGACTTTTCTTAACTTACGTACGCATACCTGTACATAACTTAGGTCACGCAACAAACCTCTCATCTGTCTTAACCCGAACCATGATCTTTTTCTAAACCTAACAACTAGTTTTGTTGCCTAAACCTAAACAAGTCTTTTGTTCAATTCACGACATTAACCACGTGGTTTTCACTTTTACCTTCACAACCTACTCATTGCAATTCAGTCTGTAGCAATTGAATGGTGGTGATAACAGCTTATCACCACCATTAAGGACTCATTCTGTAATGAGGGCACTGATAACATGAAGTAAAACCAAATGGCATAACTCCCGCTGGAACCTGAAATAGACGTTTTTATGTTCCACTTTTCTATGGATCAAACAAAAAAGATATAATCTTTGTATTGCAATATATATATATATATATATATATATATATATATATATATATATATACATACATACATATTGATATGAGCTTTTCACCTTTAGGAAATGAAGGCATTTCCCAAAATATTGAACCATTTGTCTTTCAGAAGTCTTGATGCATGAAGTCTGCATTAATGATTATGTGTTCATTCCAGTGATGCTGCTGCATGTTTTTTTTCTGGCATACTAGTTTGTAAATGTGTGATTTAAAATAATCTGTTTTGGATTAAATTGACTGTGCATGCCAGAGTAATAAATATGATAAATATTGTCCCTATGCTTCAATCACACCTTTTTACAATAAGTACAACAGTATTTCTGTTTGCATGTGGCCCCTTGAAGCTTCCATACAAATAGACTTCTCTCGTCTGCAGCCACTTGCTCTTTGAACGACGTTCTCTCACGTTTCCTCCGTACACACAACAGGTTTTCTCTGCAGGACGTCTGACTGCTTAGTGATCTAAAACATAATCGTCACTGGAACAAGGCTTTGTTGTGCTGATTGAACCCAAGCTCCCTTAAGACCTGAGGGGCCGCTGGTCCTCGGTTGGGTTGGATGCTTCACAGAAACAAAGAAACACCTCATGCTGATTATGAAATGCAGTGGAATGAGATTTGGTTGTCATTATGAGTGTATAAATCTTGTGAATGAAAACCTTCAGCACTGCTGTTTCAGATTATGCATGTTGTGCAAAGCCCTCAGCAAGAAGTGAAGAATTGTTTGAAGGATGCAAAAGTTAACTAATGCCTCATTCTTGACTCAATTTAAAGAAAGCCGGCTCATTATTGTGGAATGATATCTATTTAATCTCATTTGAATGAAGAATGATGAAGAATTACCGTTCAGAGGATTTCTTGTCGGACGGTTTGCCAAAACAAACTGCTGCTTCACTATCTCCAAGTTACAACCTCAGGAGCTGAACAGGTGCAATGATGACTGAACCAGAGCAAATGCTTCCTCCCTCTATTGCACAAACAATCCCTGTTATGAGACCGATATGCTGATGTAACCCGCCGCTCAAGAACAATATAAGACACATATTGCACCAATGGCACCACCGAATCCACAAAGTTCCCATTGAACTGGGAGAGTATTTGAGGTTTGGGGTGCTGTTGGATGCTATAACAAATGTCAAAGCGATAATCTCAGCTGTCAGTCAAACACTGTCCGTGGTAACGGTATGATCTTTTTCAGACGGTGAATCTTCTGTCACTGCAGTTCACATTTCTGCACAGCAGCTGGTGGTCTGTTCTTCCTTCAGTAATGGCGGCCAGCGCTGCTTTAACTACTCAGCTTTTCTGTTGATGCTGCATATTTCCTGTCTACTCGAGGATTTCAAACAGTAAAACAGGATTTTCAGGAGCAAACGTTTTCATAAACCAAAATAATGACAGTCATGTTGTGGGTATGAAAATGCTGTTTATTTCTACTTGTGTATTTTAAAATGGCCTCTCTGGAATGTCCATTTCCTGAAAGATCAAGGACCTTGATAGCATTAGGCGAGTGCACACTGATGCAACTCTCCCGGTGGATTCAGGGAACCATCAGGGCTGTTAAGTCGAGGCATGACCACCACTGACTAAAATAAAAAATAATCTTTTATAATACATATTTATATGTATCTTATAAATCTCTCAGGGCATGCTTTTCTGTCTCTTCTTTGGTGTATCCCTGTAATGTCTGTTGGCTGTGTATTATTTGATGTGGATTGCAGCTGTCTGCAAAAACAATGCCACTGCATACTTAGAGTTACACACATATATTTAAAGTGATGTTTAAACTAAAGAAACAAAGTAAAACTGAATACGACTTTTTAAGTCGACAGATGGGTAAGGCCATATGAACCCTTTGTAACCTGCATGGAAACATCTGTGTGTTTCTCCCCTCTTTCATCCAGGGTTTCCTTTGGTTTATCACCCGTCTGTCTGTGCAAACAGTTCATGGAAATTCCTTTATCATCTGCTCCAACAAAATTGTACATGAACCATTATAATGTATATTCCTGTTAAACTTGGTGAGAAAATGAATTGTTCATGTTTCTGTTTGCCTTGTGTCATTAAAAATCAGACAGTCAACATTAAATCCAGCCTGATCTCACTCCCAACATCATCAACATCACACAATAATACTAACAAACTCCCCGATCACGGCAGCGGTAGACCGGCAACTACTGTGTTCTGCAAGGAAAATGACGTTGGCAAAAATATGAGAAAGAAATTTGATCAAATTCACACGTTTACTTTAATTGCCTTTTAGATATTGTGCCATAATACACACAAGGACTGTGCATCAATGTCTATATTTATTTGATTCATATCACTATTTAACTGACCATGTGAGGCAGGCCTATGACATCAAAATGTTCAACTTTCTTGTAATGATAGTAGCCTAGCAACTTAAAATGTAAAGATATTTCTAACTTTCTGTAGTTTGTTATTGCAGGCTTTAGACAGGCTGCAAATATCACAATTTTAAATGTTGCTTTAATCTGGAAAGGTTTTTATTTCTAGTCTACTGTGTGAACATTGGAACGAATAACTATAGATTTCAGATGAAAACAGGAAAATGTGAATGCTTTTGCAGAGTAAGGTGAGTGCATTAACGTACATGTTATTGTATACAAATCATCCAGTACACCCTACGATGCAGGTCTAGCAACATCAGTGCATATCATGTGTGTATTTCCATTAAATATAGTATGGTACCTATCCCAGTAAAATAGCACAACAATATCACAAGGAGAGAGTTTTAAATATAAATGTAAGCACTTCCATCCCAGTCGACAGTCTCTGATGTTTCAATAGGAATCTCAGCTTCATTTCAGTCCATTACGAACTGTTACAACAACAAACGTGGTCACATAATGCTCAGCCTCCTCCTCATGAGTCCTGCGTCATTACTGGTTTCTGCAATCAGAGAGAGACAGACAGAAACAACTGATGATTGGCTGTAATTAGGAATTAGATAATCAATCATTCCATGCTCTGATTGGGTTAACTGATTCATTGTTAGCCATGACATCATTCACAGCAACTGAGACACAAACATGAATACAATAGCAAGTACGACGTCTTCAACGTCCGCGCTGGCCTATATCAACCTTTTGATGACTTCTGAATCATCGTGTTGTGAGCGATTACTGCAGGCTGAAGAAAAGAAACGAACAACGTATTTAAATCACATTAAAGGGGAGATCAATCACCATGCATTGTTTCCTCTTAAAGTATCACAAGTGTGTCGAGCGGTCGAAGGAAATAGTGGTAATCAAAGGGAAAGGAAAGCTCTCGTCTTACTGTGATCTATAGCTGTGGCTTCTGGAGACTGGACCACAGCTTGGGGTTTTGTTTTGCATGTTGCACGCACACTAATACATGTTTAAGCATTGCAAAAAGGGTCTCATTCATAGTTAAAGAAGATTTCTTTTTCTTAACAGGATACACCTGAGAAGTATATTGCATGGCTGTCTTTTAAATCTTGATCATTAACTTTAAGTGCTTTCCAGAAATCTTGGCAGTCAAAGCAGCAACACCTGTGTTTTAAATTATCATAATAGATCACAGTAAACAGGCATTTACTTTTCATAACCAGGGTTTGTTTCGCTAATCTAATCGAACCTTTTGATGGCTGTAAATTCTTTTGGCAGGATCCATGAACTGCTGTATTTAAATTCAGGCCAAACTAAAGACATGTGTAAATAAATACATTGTTTAATACCAGAACAAAGATAGGGTCTTTGTCTAGCATAAGAAATAAAAAAAAATTAAACTATTTAATGTTAGCTGAATTGAATAACTGAATAAAGTTAATCATACCAACATTAATCATACCAACTCAATAATGCAAGAATTCGACAGAATTGTTATATTTGATTGAAAAAGAAGAAGCAAAAATAAAAGGAAATACAATGATTTAAAACCATCACAAAGCCTGATTGTAAATGCACCACCAGATGATCCACCAGCAGAAGAAGTTAACCCAGTGAAGAGTTCCTTTCCAACATTAGATCCATTTGGAGCGAAAAGAAATCTGAGGAAATGGTGTGACATTTTTTATCAATCCACATATTTGCTATCTTGCCAAGAGATGAGAAAATCGTACCACTCTTATGTCACACTGTTAAATGTAATGCTACAGCCAGCTGCCAGTGACATTAGCATAGCTTAGCACAGCTAGCCTAGCTAGGTCAAAAGGTAAAACACTCCACCAGTACGAGCACCTCTAAAGCTCACTAACCAAAGTACAAAGTGGATTTCCAAATGTGTTAATGTGGATTTTTTAAAACTTTTAAATAGAGCCAGGCTAGCGGTTTCCCTTTCCAGGGGAACTGTCCATTGTTGTGATGGCCCATTGTTCCGAAATCCAACAGTCCAAAAATGTTGCATTGGACCAAAAGCCTGTTTGTCCGACAGCCCGGAAAAAACAAATAGCCATTGCTCCGGAGGCTTATTGCTTCCAAAACACACTCTCTCCCTGCAACAATTAGCAGCACGTGGCTAATTATTTTGCAGAATATCATCAGACCATCCTCATTTTTTTCATACTATTGTGAAGGTATGACCCGCCTTACTCTGCCTCTGAGTGGCAAGTACTCGTTGGTTCGGGTTAAGATTGAGGAGTGACATTAGTTTAGGTAAGAATATCAGGGTAAACCAATCAGAGACAGAGTAGGGTGGGTAATGTCTTACCATAGTGGTATGTGCTTCTGTTCGGTGCAGGGAGAGAAAGTCTTTTCTAAACAATGGGCCTTCAGAGAAATTGGCTTTTGTTTTTTTCAAGATATCGGGTTGTTGGACAAATGGGCTTTCGGTCCAATGGGATATTTTTTCAGACAATTGGGGTTTCAAAACAAAGTTATGGCACCATTTCCAGGCTTTATGCTAAGCTAAGCTTCCCGACTCTGCTATCAGTCGTCTAATCTAACTCTCAGCAATAAAGTGTATTCCCCAAAATGTCGGACTTCTTTACGTTGACCGTTCAATATCTTCAAGACAGACAATCCAGATTTTGTTGTTGCCATACATACTTTTTTCATAGATTTCTTTTTCTCAAATGGTAGCTATATGATGTTGGAAGTGAACTCTTCAATGCATCCCGTGCCCCACAGTGGGGTCATACCGCACAGGTGGCCCTGGTCTTGGGCTTAGCCACTGGGTTCCTCTGTGTCAGGGAGCCCCTGTAGAAGGAGTTTCTCACAAACGTGTCCACCCGGCCTGCAAACATACAGCAGCTGCATTGTACATCCATGTTCTACTGGCTGGCTTTTTAAAAACTTAGTACAGATTTGAAGTCAGATTGTGGTTTCCTATTTCATTTTGTTACGAACCTAATGTTGTAAAATTACAGATGGAGACTAGCTATGACATTATTGGGAAAGTGAATTAGAAGCATTCAGTCTTCTCTTAACAACAATTCTTGAGTCTACATTGCCCCAGTGGATGTCCCCAGTGGCAAACACCTACTGTAAGGTAACAAACATATTGCATAACCACTATTCTATTCAACATTCTTCCATTTATAGCTGTGGGAATCCTGCCTGTAGAGAATTTGAGCATCTGACATACAGCTGGGAATGAATGCTGTAGTGCAATAGGACGCAGTGTTCCTCAGCTCACAAAAGAGATCATCATGTGTTCCGAGTTTAACAAGGTTAAGATGTTCTGAGTCAGGCGGAGGGCTCTGGGGATCACGCTCAAGGGCAGCAGTGTCGGTTCTTACTTGTGGGAACGTTGTAGGAGACTCTTCTTGCTGGGATCGGGATTGCAGACTAGAAGCCACCGAAGACGAAATCAAAAAGAAATGAAAAACAAATTTGAATTTGGGAAATATATGGCCTCTCAGCGATTTTGCCACCTTTGAGGGTAGAAATATTTATCAGAGACAGACCTGCTGAGGGGATAGAAATGATGCTATTGGTTGATTTGAATGGAAGGGTGCGGGGCCACAGAACTAGGAGTCGCATTCAAGACCATCAAGTCCGTGCACTGTCGGTAAAAATGTACCGTGTAAGTATCACGCCATTTCCCAACTGATTACTTCCCTTTACAGAACACGCAAATTCTCCAAGAAATATTTGACTAGGGTTCTTCTCCAATAAGTCAAAAGCTACTTCAATCAAGATATAGAAAACGAAAAAGATAGAAGTGGAGAGATACAATAAATAAATAAAAAAACAACATAAGAATAAGATTTACATGAAGTGAAGATAATGTAGCAGTGATGGTAAAAACGGCAAAACACTACAAATGAATGTGACTGAAGTGTCTGTTCATTTTAAAACAGATCAACACTGGGGTTGAACACTAGATGTAAAAGAAAGAACCACTTCATCAGCGAGTTTGCATTCATGGATGATGCACAAATGTGTTAAATTGTTAATGTCAGATATGCAGGCCTACTAATTAAATGCATATGTTCCTGCTTAAGATGAGATTACACTTCATCATAACTGCACAGAGTGCAGGCTCTTTGAATTTGAGTGCTGAGCTTGATTTACTAGCAAGTCATTTGAGGCATTTCGCTTCTGGCTCATCTTAAACGAGCCTCTAAAGTCAGCCAGTTGGAATAAAAGTTGCCTTCAGAACAATATCAAAAGTATTTTACGCCATCAGAGATGTTCACATTGACCTGCTCTGACTCTAAAACTCTGACACACACTCAACTGAACTAAATGTCTTTACCTTTCTTCTCTTGTCCACTGGCATGCCAGCAGCATTCAGGGCAGCGATCCTGTTCTCTATGTAAGAGACCTTGGGAACAAAAAGAGAGACAGGGAATCTGCACACTTTTCTGTCTCTTCAAAACAGATCTAATGTGCCGACTAAGCTGAACTCAGCTTCTGGTTCTAGCTTACCTCACTCTGGGCGTTCTGGACGTTGGCAGCTGCTTGAGCCACCTTGTCCTCCAGCTCAACCAGTAAAGCCGTCGACCCGTCCACTAGGGGGGGCCACTTCCTCTCCAGGCTGTCTGTTGAGTGGTTTGTCTTCAAGACAAATGTGAGGAAATAAACAAAAAAATAGATATATGAATGAGTATTTCACATCAAAACTTCATCAAGCCATTGTTTTTGCGTCGGTGGTTGGGCATTCAATCCCTTCATTAAATAATCAACAGTAGAGTGATGACAGAATGACATGCAACAAAGGTTCCCGGCTGACTCAGGGTCAGTGCTTATACCTTGTTGGCCACCAGCGAACCCTGTCCAAACTCTTTTTGAACATAACATAATATAACATCAAAACTATGGAATTTAAGCCATTTATTTTTACCTGAAATGTTTTGAAAGTGAAATTGATTTGGGTTCAGAAAAAGATTATTGGCTGATCTCAATCAATCTCTTTTTTTCTGAAAATGTTTGTTTAGAATTGACTATTGTAAATTTGTGCTTCTGTACATGTATACCTTAACAGACATTTAGCTGCCTGGACGTACCAAAACCACAAACAACAGTTTAGAAAAAAGGCAGTTTGTGATCCATTTTTGTAGCTTTAATATTTAACAGTTTTGAAAAAACACCGACAAATAATGTGGTCCTGTTCAGAAGTACGCTTTTTGGAAGGTAATGACACACAACCTGCTGTGTTGTTTAGGTTGGAGGTCTAGTTATGGAGCAATTGGTGGATGAAAAGTCCAAAGTAGCCTCACCTGAAAGGACGAATTTCCAAATCAGCTGTATCATATAATGGTTGTGGTATTTACTATTGTTAGATCCTGGGGTACTTCTGGCCCGATACAGGGCTACTTACTGACTCAGCTCTCTATTAAAAGATTGTCGAGCTGGTGTTCTTGCGAGGGAACTCGCCTGGCTCTGCTCACTGCCGTTACTTCCGACGTCTACCCTGCTTCCTCCGGTCTGAGTGCACTCGGTCGAGGGGCCACCCTGACCCCGGGCGCTCCTACCAGTCGCGTCGGTTATGGCAGCTTCCCTCTTCTGGATCCATGCTCTTGGTAAATGCCAGGTTAGGTTTTAACGGCTAGGATTACTTCTAAAACCGTAAGGGATTGTTAAGTGGATTTGGTCTCTAGGATAACCTTACAGAACTCAGTTGTTAGACATACAATGGATTTAACTTTTTACTGCCACGAGGAACTTTTACTACTTGAGCAAATAAATGCACTTGAGAATTTTACTTTAAATGCAGATTCGATATTTATTGCAGGTTATATTTAGTTAGTTAGCAAGGGTTGAGCTACAGCTCACATAAAATGTTACTACACTTGATTCGTCACTTTAATTTTCTTCTTAGATTATACTCATTAGTTTTAGATGCTGAGACGGCTCGGTTGGAGCTGGATCTTCAATGGTTCGGTGAAAAAGTTATTTTGGAGTTGTTAGGAGCGAAGGTCCGGCTGGACCCTCGGTCCTCCTGCTCTCACAGCGGAGTCCGTTCAACAATCCTCAAGGCTCATTACAAAGTCTTTCTAGGGCTGCCGCGTTCCTCCGTTGTTCAGTTGTTAAAGTCGAGCAGTGGGGAGAGGAAAACCTCCGTCTTTCAATCTTTGTCCACGAACAGCGGTCTTCTTTCCGTGAACAGAGACGAAGTCCTCGAATACTTCAGTTGCAATCGTCCGTATCTTCTTCTCAGAGCGTCTGGACGGCCCGTGCAGAAATCCCGTTTTGGGGCTTGCAAGCGTCTCCTTTTATCCTTGATTTGGGCTGTCTGTTCTCCTCCCTCCTATTCTGAACACATTGTCCTTTCCCCACCCTCTTGTGTGTGCGCTTGTTTCTGGAAAGTACAGATTTTCCCTCTTGCCTGTGTGAGTCATCTCTTGCAGCAGAATTCCAAGTCTCATGACTGTTTTCCTGACTTACGCCCAAAACATCTGTTCCTGACTCACTCGGTCTGCTGACACACCATGACAAACACTTTTTCCACATCTCAGCTCCGGTACACAGAACATTATTATAATCAGTTTTTGCATTTGTTAAATCACTCTATGCATTAAACATTCGTTATATAATGATCATAAACCTTATCTTTCGATTATACTTTAACTATTGATTTCTGAGTATATGCTTCGTGCTTTTTATATCCTGACCTTCCCCTGATCGTGTAGTATGTATCAAAGGCGGCTTTCTCTGTGAGCTCAACTCTTCTCGACACCCCCTTCTTGAGGTCTCAGGCTGCCGCGTTGTGCCCCAAGTAGTCGTCAAGGAACTCGTCGTTGCACTCGGCGGTGATGACGAGAACGTCGTCCTCCGGTGATGATGGCTCTGATCCTTGATCCCAGCTGTCGATCACCACCAGGTGATGAAGGTTAACCTTGTTAACTTCTCCACACGGCATGTACCGCATATGCATGCATCCATAACCTTCACCGGTTTATGGCGCATGCGGTTAAACTCTTTTCTTTTTCCTGTGACCCGGAGTGGTTTCTGGTCTCCGGGTCCCTGCCATGCAACGGCTCGGGTGGTCGGCAGCAGGCTGACCACACAGTTGTTCTTAATTTCTCTCCATTGCAACACTTCTTTTCTCCGGAGAGAAATCACTTCTTGTATAACCCAACTTCCTCAGGGCTCTTCCTGCCCAGAGCCCCGTAGTACTCCTTCTCATGGTAACCACCCCTTTGACATTGGCCACTCTGACGTAGGGTGGTAAATCTTGTATGTTGGTGGCCATTCTTGAGTTCCTGGTTTTCTCCTAATACGGAACTGGCTTCAGCTGCCCCACTCCTTGGATTCCTCTTTTCTTAATGGTGAGTCCCCCCTTCCTTTGTCCTCTCCTTCCTGCGCTGTATCGACCACACAACTCACAGTTTTTTTAGGATTCTGCGGACTTCTTTTTCAGGAATCCAGAGTCGCTGCTTTTCCAGTTCCCTTTGCGTTGGAACGGTGCCTGCATATCCTAGTGCGCCATGCACCGCCTGCACCACCTCCTCCACCTCCTCCACGCTCTCTTCTGGGACTACCCTTCCTTTGGGCAATTCTTCCCACTTCTCGATCCCAACAAAGACAATTTGTGTCATCTGGACGAAACGATCCACTTCTTCGGTTCCTTGCCAGTGAATTTCTTCTCGCGTGTGGGCCCTCTGGTGCACCACTTCGAGCTCCATGCTTAGCCGTAATTCGGCTATTTTTCTCCATAGGTCTTGATGAGCCACTTTTACTTTTAGCGCTCTCAAACCCATTTTCCTCCCATATGGACAGGTCTTCGTTAAGGGCCGGAGCACAGTAATAACTATCAGTTATAACTCTAGCTCTTTTCACCCTTCTCTTTGCACTGCTGTTCTACTTCTCCTTTAACCGACGCCCTACTTTCTTCTTGATGTAGGTCGGTTAGGTGTTGTTGGATGGCAGCGTCCCAGGTGGTCCATCCTCTTCCGTACAGGATGACCTGATGTTGGACGTTGCCTCTGTTGTCTTTATCCGGTGTCGGTTCTCCCGATGCCGCTCGTTCTGCCGCGTCGTCCCTCTGGTCCTCGCTGCCGTCCGGTGGCGATTCCTTCGTCAGGGCCGCTGGCTCGTCCCGCTGGGTCGCCTCTGTCTGCCGGCCGGTCCCTGGAACGTCTGGTCCGTTCTGCTGCTCTTGCATTTTGGACTTTGTCTTTGTTGTCTCGAGTTGCCTTCCTCCCAAAGCCTCTCGTCGCGCGTTGAGTAAGGGATGGGATCAGGCTCTGGCCCCTCTACAGGTCGGTTGAGTCTGGTCGATGCTCCCCGTCGCCTGCGGCTTCTCCTGTGCTGGCTTGTAAATACCACACACAGCTTCGATTCGTGGATGTCTCGCAATCGGACTTCTTTGAGGCTTGGGCAGCGTTACTTTCTACCCAACGCCTCACCTCGGGTCTTTCGTACACGAACGACAGCCTCTCTTGGCCGCCGGGGTTCTTCTTTTGGACTCAACGTACTCCTTTTCCGTCGAGCCCCACGTTATGGGCGCCACGTGTTAGATCCTGGGGTACTTCTGGCCCGATACGGGGCTACTTACTGACTCAGCTCTCTATTAAAAGATTGTCGAGCTGGTGTTCTTGCGAGGGAACTCGCCTGGCTCTGCTCACTGCCGTTACTTCCGACGTCTACCCTGCTTCCTCCGGTCTGAGTGCACTCGGCCGAGAGACCAGCCTGGCCCCGGGCGCTCATACCAGTCGCGTCGGTTATGGCAGCTTCCCTCTTCTGGATCCGTGCTCTTGGTAAATGCCAGGTTAGGTTTTAACGGCTAGGATTACTTCTAAAACCGTAAGGGATTGTTAAGTGGATTCGGTCTCTAGGATAACCTTACAGAACTCAGTTGTTAGACATACAATGAATTTAACTTTTTACTGCCACGAGGAACTTTTACTACTTGAGCAAATAAATGCACTTGAGAAATTTACTTTAAATGCAGATTGGATATTTATTGCAGGTTATATTTAGTTAGTTAGCAAGGGTTAAGCTACAGCTCACATAAAATGTTACTACACTTGATTCGTGATCTTAATTTTCTTCTTAGATTATACTCATTAGTTTTAGATGCCGAGACGGCTCGGTTGGAGCTGGATCTTCAATGGTTCGGTGAAAAAGTTATTTTGGAGTTGTTAGGAGCGAAGGTCCGGCTGGACCCTCGGTCCTCCTGCTCTCGCAGCGGAGTCCGTTCAACAGTCCTCAAGGCTCATTACAAAGTCTTTCTAGGGCTGCCGTGTTCCTCCGTTGTTCAGTTGTTAAAGTCGAGCAGTGGGGAGAGGAAAACCTCCGTCTTTCAATCTTTGTCCACGAACAACGGCCTTCTTTCCGTGAACAGAGACGAAGTCCTCGAATACTTCAGTTGCAATCGTCCGTATCGTCTTCTCAGAGCGTCTGGACGGCCCGGCTCCGGTACACAGAACATTATTATAATCAGTTTTTACATTTGTTAAATCACTCTATGCATTAAACATTCATTATATAATGATCATAAACCTTATCTTTCGATTATACTTTAACTATTGATTTCTGAGTATATGCTTCATGCTTTTTATATCCTGACCTTCCCCTGATCGTGTAGTATGTATCCAAGGCGGCTTTCTCTGTGAGCTCAACTCTTCTCGACACTATATAAACAGCATCTCCCAATGAAGCACACAAAGTAGTGGTTTGATGATAAGCAGAACAGAAGGGCTGCTGTGAGATCACAGGTTGACCTTTGCTCCCTTCAGTCAAACTGGAAGCAAGACAGCCGTGCTGCAAAACCATCACAAGTTCATCAGGTTATAACTGAGTGTTCTCCTGCTTGTGTTATGTGATACTTTAAATCCTTAAGAGAGGGCCTGCAGTTTGAACAGGCATATAGCACAGTGATGTTAATAACACAATATCATTACATGCCAGAGCACTGTTAGCTTTTAAGGGAAAGAAATGCCAGAAGAAAACGTTCAGGCAGCTTAGCAGAGCAGCTTAAAAATAGTTATTTTACTGTAGTCCACTCTGTTTCAGTTGCAAAGGACAAATAAATGCTGAGGCTGAGTGACTTGATTTATGACTAGTGTGTGCTTCAAATGGATTCCTGCAGAGCTGGTATGAAATTTCATGAGCCAGGATCCTTTCCTCCGAGTTTGGAACAGAATGTGCTACAATCCAGATGTGCAGTATGTATGTTTCTGATGAACTTTCTGGCATCAAACGCTTGTGTTGTGAATACAAAATCTTATCATCTCGACTGATGTTTTGCTCATTAAATCTGCCACAGCTGTCTGTACCTTCGGAGACTTAGTCAGCTGAGGCTGCTCCTCCTCAAGTCTGCAGAGAATGATGCTTGTCTGGGATGTGGGTCGAGTCGGTATTCTGCTGGGCTTGGCCTCCCCCTCTGGGCTCCTCCATGCTGGGATCTCTTGGGAGGAGTGCGGCCTGCTGGGCTCGTCCTCGTCAGAGGTTAGACCGTGGTCACTGATGTTGTCCGTCATCTCGTGCAGCTTCTGTCTCAGCTGCTGCTCCTCTAAGTCCACTTCCTCATACCGAGGAAGAGGAGAGGTGCTGTTTGGAGTCGGATGAGCCTGGCTGGTCTGCAGGAACAGAGCAGAGAATATGTGTTGGATTTAGAATGCATTGCTTGAGTGAAAGCAGTTGGTGCAGTGCCTGAGGGGTTTACCCCTAAAAATAACAAGTCATTCTTTTTTTAATAATACCGTACAATAATACTATAGCAAAAAGATAATTAATATTGAACGCGCAGCATGTTTGAATTGCACTTAATTCGACAAAGCTTTCTCTTGGTTCTACAGCTATACACCCGCCAAGGGTGAAGTAAATGTGATGGACGGTTCTTGAGATATGCAAAGGACACACATACATTCATACAAACAGAAAGAGATGCCTTGCTATGTCAGTAGATCATCAGCTGCGGAGGATGCAAACCTTTTGCCTGGGACATGTAGTTTCTGCTCATTCTTTCAGCATGAGCAGTTATCGCTTCAGCCCATGAAAGCGATGGTCATTGCCAAAAGTCGGCTTTTGTCTACTTCTGTGTGAAATCAAAGGCCCATTGTTCCAAGAATTGAGTCAATTTTCCAATTGGTAAACGTGCCGCTATCATCACTGTAAACTGCATGTGTGATAAACTGTTGACTTGTTGCCCTGCTTTCTGCACAATGCATATTGGCCAAGGCCCCCCCCCCCACCACCATGCCACTGTGCATTCTTAAACAGGAACTAGCAGGTCTAGAAGACGGATAGATGGGTCATACAGTACATGGATGCATGACAGCTGAGAACTCTCCTGTTCCTACACTCATCAGCTGGACATTAACACAGACATGCTGCGTGCAGACTCTGCTCAGACAAAACATATGCTATATGCTAATTGATCTTAGCTGTGCTGTGCCACAAGAGAGAGTTTGAACTGCACTGAGAAAGATGCCGCTTGAAGCTGCATTGGCTTGCTTTTTTTGGGGCCAAAATGAGCTGTAAATACACTTTCTACTTATTGCAGCATGTGATGAGACCATCGAAGGACTAATCACAGTCCCTGTTGCTATGGTAATGTACACGCAAACATGCTCTTGTTTTTTTTCGATTTGAACTTTCATTCTCCTCATCTAATTCCCAAAGCCTCCTTCTGCAACAGCTGGGCTGAGGTTTGACGATGGTTATGAATGATTACTTGGCAGCTGTGATGTGATATTTGGATGGATTTACCTCATGGTATGTTGAGGTGACCTTCTGCTCCATGTGGTTCAAGAGGGTCTCAATGGCTGACATGCGTCTGTTCAGGTCAGTGATCTGGAGGAAGACGGGGAGAGTCAGGGAGGCTACAGGCAGATGATGAAGACAGGATATGATGAAGAACGTCAGCCGGTAGTAGGATATCAGAGGCACACATTAAACTCTCTTCAAAACAAGATTATAGTATACAGGATGCTGTTGACCTCACGCTCTGAGTAACAACGTGCCATATGACATCAATTTCCCTCAGACTGAACAAATCAAACGGCATCAGAGTCTGCGCTCTGAGCCACATCCCCTCATCCCCAAATGTGATTTCACTGTAATTGAGAGGGTCCGATCTGACTTGGGCGAAGCCACAGCAGTCCAGATGCAGAGAGAGTAAATCTTGACTAAAGTTGGCTCTTTTGGATAATGGCTCATGATGCAATAATACCTTTTTATTTTTTCTACGGGGTCCCTGGGTTGAGAAACAGTCATCTTCAAATCAGGAAGTCAAGCAGACAGTCATGAGCCAAGTCATTGCCCTGGGTTGTTGATATTCTGCCTCTCATTCCTAAGATTCCCAAACCCAAACCATGACCCCATAATCATAATGGTGCATTCAGAAGACCCCGTGTACATATCTGTACTGTAGAAAGACGTGTTCCATCAGGCACCTGTGAGACAGCTGACTGAAAAAGACCTTTGAAAGGCCTCGGAACACGATTAGGAAGATCGTGGCCACATGTGAAAAGTTTAGAGTCACAAGTCTGACTTTATTCTCAGAATTCTAATTTAAGTCGAAGAATTTTGATTCTTAATTTATTCCTAGAATTTTGACTTTAATCTAATAATTCTGAATTTATACTTAGAATTCGGACTTCATTCTCAGATTTTTGACTTTAAACTCTAAATTCTGACTTTAAATTTAGAACTTAAAATAAAATGTTGACATTTTTCACGTTGCCCTGGTACTCTTCTGACGCGGCAGAGCACTTCAGTCCAAAATCTCCCGTAGGCCTTCAGATGGGCTGAGACCTGGATCATTGAGCCCTGGTGCCTTGTAGGGAAGCTTCTGTTTCTCCACTTTATAATAACCATCAGTTAACAAATACACTGTATGTAATGTAATCAATTGATAGTCGTTTAAAAGCATGTTAATAGTTATTTTACTGTTAATACTGAATGCATTAACAACATTATTGTTGCAACAATATTGAATTGTTAATAATGCAATAATGTTAAGATTTTATATTTTATCATTAGTTTCTATATAATTAGTTCAGAAATGATAAATTCTATCGAATAAAAAATACTTTTTAATAGTGTATTGTTGTACTCACGATAACATTTGTTAATGATTACCAAACTATTTTAAACCTTAAAACATTGTTTGTAACGATCTATGAACATTATTTGGATGGCTTTTATAAAGTTGCAGCAGATGATCATAATACTTTATTAAAAAGGTTCATGAATACTTAAAGTAAAGCATCTATAAAGATTATGTTGCTAAATGGATCAGAAACCAATTAATAACCAATGACAACATTTTAACATCTATCTGAATATGTTTATAGATAGTTTCATGATTTAACAAAGCATTACAATAATCAGCTGCAACTTTATGAAAGCATCCAAATAATGCTCTACAAATCATTTGGTAATCATTAACACATTTACTATAGCATCTAAAATGTTAAAATCTGTGCAACAATAAACTGGTTGAAGAAATTATAGCATCACTAGTAATGCGTAAACATTATGAATTATCATTTCATTAGTTGTCAGCAAAAATACTGTCAACTAAAATTGAATTCACAATTTTTAAAAATTTAACTTGAATTTAACTTGTAAAATCTTCTTGAGTGATCACTGTCTTATCTGTCTTATCCCACACACAAACATAATAAAGTGGATTATGTCCCTTGATTTCAAGCGCTCCGAATCAGAATCAAACGGAGGGGAAGTGACATTCGGCTGCAGGATGAGCAGCTGGTGTCTGAGGGATCCTGGTCCGAAACCAATGTGAAATACCAAGGCTGCTTTTGATGTCTGACAGGCACATATTTGGGCTGTCTGTTTCCTGCAGCAGCTTGTTTGTGTTGGCCCCAGTCAGTGTGTTGGCCAGCTGTGAGACAACTTCGCCATGACACCACATATCGAAGGCGGACATCATCACAAGGCCAGGTGGGACACCAGCTGTCCGTAATACAATACCAAGGCTGGGAACCTGGCCTTGGTGGATGCATCGGCAGGCAGAGGAGGACATCTGCGAAGGGTTTTTGTTTTCTTCGCATGTATTGCAAACTCGTATTTCCAACACTGAAAATGGCATCCCCAAATATGATTGCAGAGGATGTTAAGGACAAGGATCATTACAGTGTAACTTTGACAGTGTTTTGGCTGGCCGTATTCAGCCAGAGAGAGGATATGACCGGGGAGACCCTCTTGAATCTGACCTGCTGAGAGCAAACACAGACTAATGGTTCCTTTGCCAACAGAAACAGAATCATTGTGCTGCAATGAATGTCAGCGTGGGCAGTTTTTATTTGATGCTGTAGCCGACGACAACGAACCGAGAGAGCGAGCCCGGTGTGCCTTCCTATGCATGAAGGTTTTCCCCGTCACTGGGAAAAAACAACCAAGACCAGCAGGGCAATTCAAGCCATTTTTGTCATTGTCATTTGCTAATTTAATAGTCTGTAGAAGAGCCGCCAACGAGCCGCTGCAACTCCTCAGCTGCTGGCACGGCAGAGAGAGACAACAGGGGAAAACATTTCCACTTACTTTCATCTTACTCAGGGAATTAAGGATTTATTTTGACCAAAGCGGAGTAGCTGATTGTTGGAAGAGTGGAAAGACGGGTGTCTTGTTTGGTAAAAGAGAGAAAAACTTGAATTCAGAAGGTGTGCAGTTGTATTTTTCTGTTTCGGTGGGAAAATATTTCCTTCATTGACATTTTGTGAGTGTGTTTAGTTTATTTCTCAGACTGAAAGAGAGCTCGCCGCTTGCGTGCAATGCATCCTGGTACATGTAGGCACAGCTGGCATGGCTCCACCAGCAGGAGACTTCAGCTTTCTCGGTCAACACAGCACACACTGGAGACTTATTTCTTCTTCAGTGGACTACATTTACCATCAGCACTGATTGAACATCCACATAAAATGTGTCAAATTTCCCACAGCCAGTCTGAATCCAATCAAAGACACATGCGCCCAACAGTAGGGCACACGAGGACACATGCAGACTCAGTGATTACTGACAGCAGGAACAAAAGTCTGCCAAACTAATGGTGAACAAAGTCTGTTTTGTATCTGCCCACAACAGCAACAGTTGTGGTGATCATTTCCAGGGACGGAGTTGTATATCACATAAATAGACACTGATGTAATGTATTTAACCTCCCTCTGATCTAGCAGCTGTCTGCCCTACATCAACGCAACGTGTCAGCCCGATCAACTTGTGTGTGTGTGTGTGTGTGTGTGTGTGTGTGTGTGTGTGTGTGTGTGTGTATTAGAGGCTCAACATGTGCTGGTCGAAAGACCTGGAATATCAGAAGCAAAAGCAGCCCTGCTAGCTTTTGTCTTTCACAAATGTGAATCCAAACCACAATTCATTATTGTACAGATCATATACGTTTTCTTGCCAAATCTTTCTCACAACCCAAACGGGGCATGATTAGATTAAAGTTTTACGAGTTCTGTGCTCATAGCTCGGGCAAGCCTCCTCTCTCCCATCTTCTCTATACTCAGGATCCATTTTAGGAATTTATACATCCTGCAAGATGGCATGCTGTGATCGATCTCCACGTGACAGGCAGGAGGTCAGAGGAGACGAGGAGATGAGGAAGCACAAAATGAGAGGATCTTTCTGTCTTTGTATGTGTGCCTGTATTGGCGTGGTCGTCCTTCCAGGCTCCTGGTGCGGTCAACTCACACACCCGCCTGCAATCGGCTCATCATCCCTCCCAGTCTACATTCCCGTCTCCCATCAGCTCATAGCTTCAGGTTATCTTCTCTGGCTCTTCAGCCACTCCTCGCTAGATTGATGTTCACTTACGCTTCACGCTGAGCTCAAAAGACTTGCTCGAGTGATTTTGCCTCCTTCTGTTTTTCCTTCTCTAATGTTAGTCTCGTTGTCCTCCAGGATCCTCACCCGCCTGCCAGTCTGTCTGTCTGCCTGCCAACCCTCACGCCAGCCTCACCATTATTATGTTATACACAAACGAGGAACGAACAACCGAGGCAAGCTCTCACCTTTATCTATCTCACACATATCTTTGAGACAGTTATGTCGTCGGTTGTTGTGAATGTGGTGCTTTCATGCTTTCTGCTGGATCTCCGTTCATCAGCCCTCCTCATATTTATCCCCCGATTCAATAAAAACTCTGTCTCACCACCTGTCTCGTCCGTGTCCTGTGTTCGGCTCCCAGACGTGTTCCAAATATGTGCATGTGTCTATAGGTTTTGATCCGATAAGTAATAACAGGGCCAGAATCCCTGCTGTTGATTTATATTGCTAAAAGCAGCTAACATACTTTTATGTGGGGGAGAGAACGGTTTAATGATTCATGAGCTGAATGCATCATTAATAGGCTACTTTAGGAAACTGGATTTACAGATTAATAAACATTCAGGAATTTAGTGTAATAAAATAATAAGACTCATAATAAAGACCTGCGGTGCGGGGTTCGGGGAGGTCAGGCTCTCCTGGGAGGTGTGGCTGCGGGGGCCCGGATGAGACCGGTAGAGAGGGTAGAGCTGGCAGTGGTCGTCCTCCTCGGAGTCCTCAGGGCCGGGCAGATAGCTGCCGCTGCTCTGGGGTAACCAAGCACTCCCACTGCCACAGGAGGAGTAGCTGAGCCGGGAGACGGAGCGAGACGGAATGGTTTGGCCGTCTGGGTACGCAAGGTCATCTGGAAGAAAGATGACGGCAAAATAAAAATGTCACTTCTCATGGTAAATTATTTGTATTTAATCAATGCTAGACAATATGATACGCTGAAAAGAAGCTGTGCATTCTGATCTGTCACCATGACTGTTACAACAGTAACATGACCACCCGGCCCCGGTGCTGTGCTGATGATGCCGGCTCAGTTCAGTTTACTTTATCGAAACCAACAGATTTGATGTTGTGAACTAGGCAACTTGCCAAGGCAACTTTTTTTAAAGCAGGTTGTTTACAAATGACTTCTATGTGAAATACAATGAGTGGAAAACAATGGGAGGAATGTAGCTCTAATAAAATACACACACATGACATACAATGAGGACAGCGTGGCCACATTTCATGTTTGGAGAAGTAATCAGCCGCTGCAGAGCTCTGTAACAGCCAGTTGGTCTTTTTTTCCTTAAACTTCGTAGGTGAGTGAACATTGTTACTAACACTACAGTGTGGGATCTGAGATGTTTTGTCCTGTCTTTACCTTGCTGTGGAGCTATTCCCAGGTCCAGACCTTTGCGTTGATCCTTGAAAATCCGGTGGAAAACAGAGGCCACATCCGCCTCAGCAAGCATCGACTCCCTCTCACCTACATCCATGTCCATGATGTCTTGGGAGACGGGCGCCTATGAATGAGGATGGAGAGTGGTCAGAGCTAATTTTGACAAACTGTCAAATCAGTAAAAAGGAGCTAATGATGCTGTTTCAGGCTGAGCTGGAAACTTAGCACCAGAGGAAGAAGGTGGTTGAAGGCATCGGGGTTGTCCCCGGTTCATAAACTGAGGGCAAGAAATGATAACAATGACAATAACAAGACGTATTGTATTGTTATTCTGAGCTCCATGATTATAAGAGAGTCCCTGACATTGGTGAATTTGGTTTCCCGCTATTAAAATCATTGATAGTGGCACATATACTCTTATTCATACTCTGCAGGCAGATTAAAGTTACTATGGACTGCCCGAGGCAGACTGTCTGTACCCTGCTGCTGAAAAACGAGAGGTTTTCTACGGGCACTCTGGTGCACGGAAACACTACCGCTTTTGTCCACAGGGGCGCCAAAATCAACACAAAATGTGTTCCTCGTGGTAGATTTACATACATTTTCGTGTATTGATTAACAACAGAAATAATGTAGTTCAACAAAGATAATATAGAATGAATCTATCTATATTTATAAAATTACAATGGAGGTGATCAACCTCTTAATTTAGTGCTTTACTGGCATTAGTTTGGTGTGTGGATGTTTGGTATGTTGGTCATAGCTAATAACCTCTGCTTGTTTAAAGCCACGAAGATTAGTTTGGTTTGGGGAAAAGCTGGTTCTGGGGTCGTCCAGCTTCCTTTCTACCTGATTCCGCTGTCCTCTCGATTGGATCAAGTAGTCGCAGCCCAGTTCAAAATCAAAGGGATCAACGGTTAACCGCCTTTTGGTCTTTTTCATCTTCGGAGAGCAGAAAGGGAAACACCATCACCAACAGATAGGAGAGAGTAGAGAGGGAAGACAGATGATTCAAATGAAAATGTGTAGACCCGAAGAGAGTAAGGATTCACAAATCAGCAAATGGCACTAGTATTGAGCTAATTTAATTTTTAACACAAGTTGACAGCGTAACACTTTGATGGAGGGCCCGCCCTCTCTCCAACTACCCGGACCACATGAGCCCCAATGCACAATGTAACCAATTTCTTATTGTTTCTTTTGGAGAACATTTTGTTCCTCTCGAAAGACATACATGGCAATTTAAAAAAAGAAAAAATCCAGAAGGATGAAAAACAACAGTCCTTAAACACTCCTCTACTGGACTACTGTAACGGTGTGTTTACAGGTCTCTGTAAAAGTCCGTCAGAAAGCTGCAGCTGATTCAGAACGCTGCAGCTCGAGTCCTCACTAAGACCAGGAGGGTGGATCACATCACTCCAGTTCTGAGGTCTTTGCACTGGCTTCCTGTCCAACAAAGAATTGACTTTAAAATCCTGCTGTTGGTTTACAAAGCACTGAATGGTTTAGGGCCAAAATACATCTCCGATCTGCTGCTACCTTATGAACCATCCCGACCCCTCAGGTCGTCTGGGACCGGTCTACTATCTGTTCCCAGAGTCAGAACTAAACATGGAGAAGCAGCGTTCAGTTTTTCTGCTCCACATATCTGGAACAAAGTCCCAGAAAGCTGCAGGTCTGCTGAGACCCTCAGCTCATTTAAATCAAGATTGAAGACTTTTCTGTTTGCTGCTGCCTTTAATTGAACCACATTCAATTCATATATGAATCAATTTCCTGCATTTCTGCATTTTACTACTGCATTTTATTTCTTGCACTGTTTTTTAATGTTTTAATGAATGTTCTTAATTGTTTTTTAAATCTCCTTTTCTTTTGCCTGATGTGTTGATGCTTTTAATGGTTTTATGTGAAGCACTTGTTGTTGAACTTGTTGTTGAATTACCTTGTTGTTGAAATGTGCTATACAAATAAACTTGCCTTGCCTTGCCTTGCCTCTAATCCTCTAATCCTCTAATCCTCTGGATAAAAACACATTTCGTCTGTTGCACAATGAATAAACATCCATAACCCGGTTGTCTAATTGCAACTACATTTTCTAATCCTGGCAGCCACAAATGAGATCATATAAAGTACATGACAAATTGAGCATTTATCATTGTAGGCTACCATTTTTGTTTGGATTCGAAAAAAAGTGGCTTGGGTTAAAAATCTTTGCAGGATAAGGAATATTTCATCCAAATGGTTAATTGAGTCTTCCAGAACAGCGGTAAGTGTTGTTAAACAACCTGGGTTGCTGGTATATATGTCGTTTTATATCTGTTACCTAAATGTAATGTCGTTACATGAGAGGCACAAACTGGGGCTAGGAGAATGTCTTCTATGCTATTTGGGTCAGTGGCCTAGAAAAACTGGACTTCTTGTAAGACAGCTTCAAGCCCAGTGTTGTCAACAAAGGACCCACTCCTAGCAGGACACTGAATCCAGGCTCCGAAAACCCCACCATGTAGATTCATTGTAACATCTGTGAGTGGGTGAACATGTCAGGAAGGTTTCCTCACAGGGATCAATGATGGGATTCAATAGGCAGTACTCTGTTTGGAACAGTACAGGGCGCTCTGTCTGAGTGAAAATCAAACGGGGCATGCAGAAAGCACTGCAGGACCTTGTCGTCGTCAACATTTCAAAATAAAAAATGTATTCTCGGCAGCGGCTGCTGAGATTGAAGATAAACAAAGCTTAGCTCCCTCATTACACAGAGACTGTGGTATAAACAATAGTAGTCTTGGTTTTATGACAAATTCCAGAAGATTCCGTGCTCCTTATTTTACAACCTGTGGACTTGAACCAGAGGCTCTCTCAACTCTGCTCCGACTCTTTTATGTGTGTGATTATGTATGACAGTCTGGTATTTACCCACAATACACCGCTGCCAGTCAGACCGTGCCTAACCTTAGTTGTCACAAGCCGTCAAGGCGTCCCAGCTGTTCATGAGGGCTGGCCTAGATCACATTGATAACCTGTGTAGAAAACACTTCTGCTTCTCCAGAGCCGTCAGCGTGACAAAGACAGATGCTGACCACAGCAGACCCTGGCAGGCTCAAACTCAGAAAACATGTGCATGCTAAATGCTGGTTTGAACTGGAACGGGCTAGTCTGTTTTGCAGATGAGCTTTGGATCCCCTCACTGAAACATCTATCAATTAAGTAATTAGGAAACAGGAAACTATGATATAGACAGCTCTTAAACCTTGTCAGGACCCCCCCACACACACACACTACAATAGCTGACATCTCTAATCGTCAAACAGATTATTTAAATGTTTGTCACTCCACCCTTATTAATACCATTACATATTTTTCAATATATTGAACTAGTATCAACACAGCAAGGTAAAGACAGTATATACATTTTTTTTCTCTTACCTTACACACAGAATCATACACATAAACTAGTGTGGTATTTAACAGATTCCCCATAAAACAGTGATTTAAGTCACAGTAACTGCAAGATGTCAGTATCAGAATTACAATGACCATCACCGTGTATACACAGTATATATATATATATGTTGTTCCTTTCCCTTTTTCTATTGTTACCTGTAAAGTCACTAGTCACTGGTTTGAATTTGCATCAATAAAAATAAATAGTAAAAAAAAAGAATACAAACAAAATCTAAAGAGTGGAGCTGGTGGCAAATTGTCATTTTTGCCGAGATTAAACAAGCAAGTTAAAACTAGTTCAATTGTGTGCTGGCAGGTCTTTTTTGCTACCTTTGGACAGAGCCAGGCTAGCTGCTGTCCTCCTTGTGCAGTCTTTATGCTAAGCTAATCTTCAGGCTTTAACATTATATTGCGACACAATGGTGGTATCCGTCTTCTCATCTAACTACCTGAAGAGTGTTTCCTTTAGCGAAGTGAAGGCTTCAATTTAAAGTATGACGGGAGTTCAATTTCATGTTATATTGTCATTGCTTTTTCCACCTTTGTTGCCAGATATTTGCTTCTGATCTCCCACCATGAAAATATAGAAAAAGAAAAAAAGAAACAATCAACCGAACTGAAGTGAATGGGGTATTGTTTGTGGTTCTCCACGTGTTGAGGTCTCAGCCTAAATGAGCAGAGAGAAGCAGCAGAACTACCAGTGTTCTGCTGTACTGAGTACAAATTGATATCTGTTTCTTGTTTTATGAAGCAGATCTCTGCTGGCCACAAACTCACTACAACTTAAGTACCTACCAAATAGCTGCAAGATGCCTGTTTATTTAATCTTCTCGAAAAGCAATCAAAGATTTGGCAGTTAGTGGGGAAGCACATGGAAAAGAACCACACAGTGTACTGAATATATCAAGAAGAAAAGAGTTGCCGTACCCCCTTGTAGTGTTGTGAATCTGTTGCGTCCACACTGTGCTCCTCATATCCATCTGCTGATAAAGAAGGCGGACATGTTAGTGTTAAGCTAAAGCTTTTTAGAACAACTGAATGACAACATCAAATAAACAGTACAGAAAAAGATAAATGAAAAGAAATGCAGTGCACAAATAACATCATCTGGCTTTTTACTATGCACATTCATTGATGAGCAAACCTGAGTCACATTATGCAGACTAAGTTCCCCATCCTGAGTAAAGAATAACATCTTTCTAGCCAGCCATTTTCTTTATCTTAACCCAATGACCTTTTTCTTTCAATGCTTATTTCGTATGGCAAAAAGGGGCAAACGGAGGGAACAATGTGTGTTTTCAATGTGCATTTATACATAACAGTTCCCTCTTGGATACGAGAGACAGAGAGAGAGAGAGAGAGAGAGAGAGAGAGAGAGAGAGAGAGAGAGAGAGGGAGAGAGAGGGAGGAAGGAGAGACTGGGAACATCAAAAGCTGCAGAGTGAAGCAAATGTTAAGAATGAGCTTCCCCGATCAGCAGATAAAGTGATGAAGTTGAAAGCTCATGCAGAACAACAACATTGCAGATTAGGTTTATGCTCATTCCAGTGAACAACTGTGACCAGTTACTGCACTGACACTCTCATAATTTCCAACAGAAATCCACTTGAATGGCTTTTGTTCCATCACTCAGAAAATCATCTGCAGGAGAATTGCGCAGAAGGACATAAAACACACTAGAAGTAGCTAATACCACCACTGCCTCGTAAGATAATGATGAATAATAGTAATACTTTCCATGAACAGTTTGTTTCAAACCTTGTTGCTTGTGACTAAAACTTCCCTGGCTCTATTCCTCTCCTCTTGATATGCCAATGTGAATAAAAGCCAGGCGGGCAGTGAATGTGCCTGCCTAACCAGAACCTAAACCACTGTACCCACTGTATGAAACCTGCAAGGTTTGAATGGATCATTTTAAACAGTCAATACTTACTTCAGATAACCCTGAGTCACCATTGTGTATATTCAGATTCAACTTTATGAGGTATTGATTTCGTAAACTAGGCAGCATACTAGTATTTAACAGCCACTTGACTCTGAAGCGGATCTAAGGAAGACCACACACACACAGCTGGGTTAAGCCTCTGTGGGGCCCTGGTGGAAAAAATGTGTCTTTGACCCGTTTGTAGTCATTTCGGAAAACACAAATATATTTAGGGATTACAAGGGGCCAACAAAACAGGTAATAATGAAGGCGCCACCTTAACATTTTTAATGTATATTCCAAAACAAACTTGCAACTAACCACATTACGACAGACCAACTAACACATGACGTGTATAGGGCCACTCTGCCTGGTAATCCAGCCTTGACCACACAGACTCAGTGAAAGTGACATTTGTTTTTACTGCCAGTAACTGAATGTCTTGGTTCAAACAGCTCTAGCGATGGCAAAGTTAGCCCGGTCTGTCGGTTGGACTTTGGTCAAGAGAAATATCTCAATCCATTAAATGCAAAGTCCAGTCGCCAAAAAAGGATTGTTGGCTTTGCATGTTTTTGCAAACCGCAAATACGTTGAATGTCTACATTTTCATTCAGGCAGAGTAAGTGATGTCGTGAACGAAAACAAATATCAGACTTTTACCCAGAAGTTCTGCGTGAAGCTAAAAGTAAATGTTGACTTCACACTTTAAACGTAGTGTAACATAAGAAAGTCTGCTAATGGTGGTTGCTCTTTATTGACACTAGTTACGTTGTTACGTTACGTTGTTACGTTACGTTGTTACGTTAGAAAGTTAGCTGAGGGTGGTTGCTATTTATTGACGCTAGTAACATTGTTAGGTTACATTGCTAGATTACATTTTTACATTATGTTATTACGTTATGTTATTACGTTATGTTATTACGTTATGTTGTTACGTTATGTTGTTACGTTATGTTATTACGTTATGTTATTACGTTATGTTGTTACGTTATGTTGTTACGTTATGTTATTACGTTATGTTATTACGTTATGTTATTACGTTATGTTATTACGTTATGTTATTACCTTATGTTGTTACGTTATGTTATTACGTTATGTTATTACGTTATGTTATTACGTTATGTTGTTACGTTATGTTGTTACGTTATGTTGTTACGTTATGTTGTTACGTTATGTTGTTACGTTATGTTGTTACGTTATGTTGTTACGTTATGTTATTACTTTATGTTGTTACGTTATGTTGTTACGTTATGTTGTTACGTTATGTTGTTACGTTATGTTATTACTTTATGTTATTACGTTATGTTGTTACGTTATGTTGTTACGTTATGTTGTTACGTTATGTTGTTACGTTATGTTATTACTTTATGTTATTACGTTATGTTGTTACGTTATGTTGTTACGTTATGTTGTTACGTTATGTTATTACGTTATGTTATTACGTTATGTTATTACATTATGTTATTACGTTATGTTATTACGTTATGTTATTACGTCATGTTAAGTGACATTGTTATGTTATTATTTCAACCAAACCTGCATCTTTCTTCTAACCTTGACCAAGACGATTTTTTGCCTAAACCTAACCAATCCTTTCACAACCTTTAACCTTAACCACGTGGCATTGTGAGTATCTGCAAGCATGATATGAGGCTTATGCGAAAAGTGTTTATGAAACATATTTTTGGTTCAGAAACGTTAACATTCAACATATCCCGTGGTTTGCAGAAATTAATGCCAACATTTTTTTCCGTGGCGACTATGTTGGGAGCGATTCTCATAAAATTTTGATCTCCAAAGTGCTACGTAGGTGATTCTCTCAATTCTCATCTAATACCTTCAAAACTAATAACAGATTACCATCAGCTGTACTTTATGTTCAGCCCTAATTTGCCAACGTTAGCATGCTAACACGCTAAAGTAAGATGGTGAACATGGTAAACATTGAACCTGCAGTCAGCATGTTAGCATTGTCATTGAGAGCATGTCAGCCTGGTGACATTAGCATTAGGTCAGAGCACCCCTGTGCCGAGGGAAAGCCTCACAGAGAAGCTAGCATTCTAGTAGACACTTCGTCTAAGATTTGATAAAAAGCACCGAACTGTTCAATATAAGGGAGAGAATAAGCATAATCAAAAGATATATGTCTGCCTACAATATCTGACCGTTTCTCATGATTTAGATTGAGTCTACTTACTGTGGACCTCCGGTATGCTCTGTGTATCATATTCATTCGGCTCTGGAAAACAGAAAAAACAAAAGAAGACATGTCTTGTGTTTACTTACAACTTGAAATGAAAATGAATGACGTGAGGTTTGCAATTTTGCAATTCGGTAACCATAATAAATAGCTCAGCAAATTGGGATGATTCAGTTTGCCTACTTTCCACATAAAAGTGTAATCAGAAGCAGAAGCAGCAGTAGCACCATTTAAGGAGCTGAGGTCATCCAACTAATTGAGTTACATTCTTTTTTTGCGAACGTGAACAAAGACTGTGTTGTGAGCACCAGTGTTGCATCTCCCCATGTGCACAAAGATACTGTGCTCACTGGATGACACCCTCCGAGCACTGTGAGCCCAACGGACCACAGCAGCACATACAGCAGAAGAATGTCTGTGTGTGTTTGGGAGTACAGTCATGCATGCTGAAAGTAATCCAGGTGCTCATATGAATGTCTGCATGTGATGAGTGGCTGGTCATTTTAAACACAATGCATCTGTTAATATTCATATTTATGGCTGCGTTTCATAACTGCAACACACAGCTGGAGTCCACGTTCAAAGACACGACAAGCCAAAGTTTTCTTCTCCCTCCCTCTCCTCTTTCTCCTTCCCTCTCTCTGCTGGTCGCTGGAGCTCTGCAGAACTGAGTCCTTCAAGTCCAGGCACAGAATGGGAGACATGTGACTGGAGGATCACAAGGCCCGCTGGGCTAAGCCAGCGAACCAGCTCTTTCTGTATCCCGTCCCAAAATCCTCCAGGGTGACTCAGTGTAAGTAGTACCTGGAGTCCCGGCTGTCACCTCATGATTCATTGATCTCACTTGGAGACCTGCGGTGTATAATAATGCTTAAAGCTGATATACAGTGTGCTTTAAGGGCACTCTTTTTATGTGCGCTGGGTTTACAACGAAATGTGTTGGGATTTACTTTTTTTTCTCTGCAATTGGATATTCAGCACCACAAATGGGGACAAACCAAGTTGTGTGTGTGCTGCCTTCCACTCCATCCTATGCTCTGGGCCTTGACCAGAGGATATTGGCAATGCTGCGTGAACAACTTCAAAAAGAAAGCAAAAAGTTTCGGAAAAAGGTTTGGACGAAGCCTGATATTGTCACTGCATCAGAAACACCCAGCTTCAGAAACACAAACTTTTCCCCCCCAATGGGAATAACTTCTGCAGAGGTACAGCATGCAGTGTAAATGTCCCACAAGGCCGAGCTTCCGGTCAGTTAAGGACAAAACCTAACATTTAAAGCGGGATCTGCATCCAGGCCTGAGACACTAGTCTGTGACAGCCTCGGCACAGCTGTGAAGAGCCAGAGTTGGGGAAAACAGGAAAGATGGAAGAGATTAAAACCCTGTGACAGATTTGGCAGCCTGTTGTACACAGCTCACTATGTGGAAAAGAGAAAGGAAGTTCATTCTTGTGACTCAGTGTCACAAGAATGACGGGTCTTAACAGCCAGGTGGTGTCTTGAGAAGGTGTTGGGCTACTAGGAGCTTCAAGAACGCCATTCTTTTAAATGATATTCCACAATTCAATGTTCTTTTTGTGACGGTGGGGAGCACGGTCTAATCTCTTATGTTCCGTTGGGTTGAGATTTGGTGACTGCAAAGGCAATGGCATTCAGTCCAATAGTGTCTACTTGCATGAACCTAAAGAGCCTATTTCTTATTGACAGGGATAATGTGAGCTTCACTTAGAAAACAAATTCAGTACCAAGTCCAATTCTTGAACTGGAACTTGATAACTGACACAACCTATAACATATGATGCACAAGTCATGGTTATGTTTATACCAATTTTTGGATTCAACAGGCTAATACACATTCTCCATGCGATAGAGTACAGAATGCAGCTGTACAGAATGCAGCTGTTGGATCTCCTTGAAGCCTTTCATTTATTGGAGATTTGTTGCAGTGAGCTCAAGATGACATCCACTTCTGGCCTGCAGCTCCCCCAAAGGGCTTGTAAAGAAATGAGTGGAACGGATGGAAATGAGTTCAGGTTGCCCCCTTCAAAGCCACCTTGACCTGAGAGCTGACATTCTACCACATCTGCAACATTTGATTGGCACTGCTTCGCATTCTGGCAGACATTCCCAGTTGGCAGCTGCCCAGTTTTTGACTGTTGACCACTGACCAGCTTCAGTCAGTGGGGGTTAATCTCCACAGAGACCACAGTGACAGTATTTGTTGAGTAAAGGGATGTGGCGCGATTGACTTACTACATGCCAATTTTCACAAGTGGATCAAGGATTAAAACATTCCACTCCTGAAACCTTTTCCAAAACCAATTAGTTAACAAATTCCCACGTTTTGTACATTTTCTGTCCAGAAAACCAGCCACAAGGGCATCTTAGCATTACAAACTCACCTTCAAGGCCATTTTGAGAGCAGCTGCTAAGCCTCCTGAAGAGCGATCGCATCACCTTGGCACTGCCGAAGCGCTTAAAGCGGGTACGGACGTTTTCGTGGTACCACTCCAGAGTGCCAATCTTGAGGACCCTGTTAAAAAAAAGGAAGAGGAAAACTAGATACTAATATTTTAAACACAGAGCAGTCACATGAAAAGTTGTTAGAATACAAACATGCCAACAACAGGGACTGAGTACGACTCTTCTGTCACACAAAGCAAGAACACGGCATTCCTGATTGCTATGCTGAATGCAGCTTTAAGCACGAGATGTATAGCATGATCTGTTCCAGACATCGGCTGAGGTCAGTGAAAGGGCTTTTCGGGCTCGGCCACATCTGAGCAAACAATAGTCTAATGTTTACATATGGAGCTGGAGCGAGCTCCAAAAAACCCCACATAACTCATACATTATATACTACATTCTAAAAAGTAGAGCTGCCAAATCCAAACAAAGTCTTTGTCCACGAGCTGCTGAAAGGCTTACACATGTATTGATGAGGTGCTTTCTTGCTCACACCACTGACTTTGTTCCTGCATTTAAAAACCTCTATAGTGGAACTTTAAAGTGGAGCTCCAGTGACTTTTGCCCTAATATTCTTTCATAGCTGACTTACATTAATATTCATCAGAAGCTTTGTGTCAGACCTCTAGGCCCTAGAGGTCACGGGTGTAATGGATGTATACTACCAAACATCATGTTACATATGTTCTTTATGAAACAAGGTTTTGGTTACAGGGGAAGTATGGTATATAATCTTCATTTTACTCAAAGCCTGAAAACAGCCGCTAGTTGTATTGCATTCCTTTAGCATGGATAGTGAAGCTCTATAAAGACATAGACAAGGCAGCCCCACAACTGTAGAACCACAGAGGCACGAATTAAAACTTGAGTTCATGTTTCTATGGAATGACATTTCAATCAATCAATTAATACATACTGTACATACAGAAATACATATGCAACACATACGAAATGAAAAGAATCCTAATAGAAAAAATATATATATTTAAATACATGTAAATATGAACATATTAATGAATCAATAAAGTTCAATAAATACATGTTTTTTGTTCGAAAACAGCACCTGTTTTCAAAGGACAGCTTTTATTTATTTCAGGCGACTTTTATAACATAATTCCATGACCTGCCAGTTAGCACAGCTGTATAAGTATATAGATAAGGTGAAAGATAAAACAGACCTGTTTATTTAAAAAAATAAATTTTTATTATAAAATATAATTTGAATTTATACTTATTCTTGTTGTTGTTTTGCTCAGTGATCTTACAGGACCGTTTTGAAGAGCTGTGCACCATCAAGATGTAAGTTGTAAGATGAAATATCGGAGTGAAACTGAAGGGCTGGTAGTCTCCAGGAAAAAGAATGGTGGGTTATTGCTGATGCACTGTACAAAAATATGGACAGTATGTAGAATGTGTGACTTCATCCATAGGCATGCTGTGGATATGGGCCATATGGGCCAAATCATTAACAAACGATAAACTCATCTGCTCTAATAAAATATTATTTATAGTTATTTTATCGTAAAAAAATCAGTATAATGCTATAATTTCTGTTATGTTATTATTATTACTTTGTTAGCTGATGAGAGACGGTAATATTAATATTATTAATACATTAGTAAACTATTTATTAACAGTTAATAATTGCACAAATTATACCATTTTATTAGGATATCAAGTATTTGTTAATGACTTTGAAATGATTTGTAACCTTTTATGAAATTCTGTGTAAAACATCTGTAAACAAAACGTCGATAAATGGACCAGAAACCAATTAATAACCAATTTACCATTTATCAATGATGGTTATTATTTGTCATTTCCTACCTGGCCATGTGACAGGGATTGCACACCCAGCCGAGCTCTTTCTTGTTGAACAGACTGCAGGACTTGCAGATGAAGAGCTGGCAGTCCAGACACTGACACTTGCTGTTGACCAGGAACTTGAAGGGCTGGAGACATCGAATACAGTGTGACTCAGCCAGGCTGGTCTGGCTGCATAGCAACTCCCTCTTGGTGTCTTCTTTTTCAATCTTGGTCTTTAAATCCCTAAAAAAGACAAAATCCCAAGCGTTCAGTAAAGTACAATGAAAGAGATAAACATGTTTATTGATGAAAAACTACTTTAATGTATTCTTGAGATACAGGTTAATGAATTGTAGGTAATATGCAGAACTCGGCACACAAGAGAAAACCACTTTTTACTTCAGGACTCCACACAGCCTCACATAAAGTGTGTCATTATTATTTTTTTTTATAATTTAATAGGACTTGTTGCACTTACATTGCTTCATTGCTAACATCTTGTATAGTGGTACAGTTAATATGGCTGTCAACAATGCTGGTCCATTTCAGCTGCAGAAATAAACACTACATAACTGTTTTTGAATGTACATCTTGCGACAGGAAATAGTTTCGCCAAATTTTGGCAAACAAGGTTTGCGCTCTATTTATGACAGAACTCAGTCTTATTTGGCATCAAACCTGAACCAAAACCAAACCTTTTGCTCACTTAATCTGGCATCCAGAGCGGTAACTGAAGAGGCCACCCAGAAACACTGAGCAGACCCATGAGCTGTTGTTTGCCAAGAAATAGTTCCGCCTTGTGTACCCCTCTAAACATGGCAACTTTGACATTTCTGTTGACATTTGGGTACATTTCATGAGACAGCTTCAGAGTTGCTGGTAATTGTATTTTACTATTTGGCCCAGATCCAGGCTAGCTGTTTCCCCCTGACTCCAGTATTTATGCTAGGCTAAGCTAACCATATCCTACACTACTCATCTCACTCAGAAACAAAGCCAACAAGCACATCTCTGAACTAATACCTGCTGGATATATTTGAAGGTAAATTTCCAACGTATTATTCACTTCATGTTTTTACAGCTAATAAAATGAACCGTATACCATTTCTTTATACAGAGATTTTATGAGTCAAAATGCTGGCTGACAATAATGAGTGAAGCGATGCTTGTCAGCACACGGATGGCTTCCTTTTGGCAACTCTGTGTCAACATTATGTCAGTCTTGTTACAGGCAGAAAAAGCTGCAGCGTTTCTCCAGGAAAGATTTAGTGCTACGGTTACAATAAAAAATCAACAAGATAGGTCACTGTGCATGGCCCCTTCATTTAGATCTTAATCGCTTCAGCATTCTTAACACTGTATAATGTAAATAAGCAAAATGTGCGACAATCTCATTATGTTTAGTGTCCCTTAAAGTGACATGGGTGTGTTAGAATGTGTTTATTACCTAGAGTAAAAATACTAATACTGTACCAGGCAGCAACCTCCAATTCTGAAAAGTGAAGCCAATGTTGAAGTGCCTTAAACTTGCATTCTCTCTAATGGCCATCAGGGGGCGACTCCTCTGGTTGTATAGAAGTCAATGAGAAAATGACTCTAGTTCTCTCTTGATTTATTACCTCAGTAAACATTGTAAACATGAGTTTATGGTCTCAATCTCTAGTTTCAAGTCTTGTTCAATACAACATGATGTTCATTTAGTAATTTATTATTATCCATTAAGAGTCAAATAGACCATAACGCAGGGTATGCTTTAGGGCGGGGCTACCTTGTGATTGACAGGCTGCTACCACATCGTAGTCCGGTGTGGGAGTTGTTCCTGTTTTCATCTTTGAAATTGTGCGCTTTCACAGTGTGCTTTCAGTTCATGGAAGTTAACGGTAACATTTTGCTCGACTAAAAATGTCTTATTCGGCGTTCGGTTGTGCTGAGCTCTACCGTCTCAAGTCACTTTTGGTGTGAATTAATGTAGCATGTGTATGTGTGTATCATTTGGTTTCACATTACTGGTTGACTGACAATGTTGTCCTTTTTTCACACTTTTAAAACAATTGCATAATGCATACCTTTGTTTGCTCAAGTTTCATCACTCAAACTTAAACAAGTAATGCTTTTGTTGAAGCCTTTATATTGTACACCAAAAACAAAACGGATCCCCCTGTTTCCCGAAGTGTAAAAAAAGAAAAAAGAGCTGTGGTTGTTTTGTGGCTAACAGTGGTTGAGTCCTCACTGATGATGGGCTGTAAAGAGTTATTTGGTGCTACACTTTACAGTCACATTTTTAGTTATTTAAGAAACATTCATTTTGAGTAATTATTTTGCAGTTAGAAATAACCCCATTCCAGCCTTTAATTAGTTTTCTTCCATTTAAATCAACACTTCTTCTTGTAGCAACACGTAGTTAGTGGAGAAGCAGTGGCAGAAAAGTTACTTTCTTTCTTGTAATTATTTTAGCAATGTGTTTTAGAAATGAGTGAATCTGAGCTCCATTATTACATGTGAAAAAAATCTGTCTTCAAGTAATAAATATAGCTGTGCGGTGCAAAACGTCCGGCACCAACTTCAGTCAAATTCTTGTTAAAAACTTAAAGCAATGGTGTGTAGGATTTGGTGGCATCTAGCAGTGTAGTTTTAGATTGCAGTCAACTGAATACCCCTCTGCTCACGCCTCCCTTTTCAAGACTGCGGTAACGTGAGCCACAGAGTACACAACCGTGGTAACGCTGCTCGTCTCGCTCAGAGGTCATCCCCACCATAATAACACGACTTCAGGAGCAACGGAAGTGAGACGGAGGCTGTTGGTACCACGATTTTACACTCTGTAAAACTTGGTGGCCTTCAGGTAATGTAAAAAAGTTAAAGGGGCCAGAGTTTGGTTTTTCCCTTCTGGCCCACTGTAGAAACGTTGTGGTGCAACATGGTAGACTCGGGTGATTATAAACTAATGAACACATAATTCTTGAATATTTTGTTCCATTTCTGCTAGTAACCTCCCCCAAAATGCTACAAACTGGCCAAATAAAACCTCTTCCTCTACTCTCTGAGTTGCAGTTCAAATGCCTGCTTTGAGTCAGACTTTTTTCTTCAGCAAAGTTTGAGGCATTCTTGTGCTGATTGCTGGAAAAGAAACAGCCTCACTCAGCGCTGAGAGATGCTGACGGTAGTGGAGAGGAAAACATTCAGATAACAAATCCCAAATGTCACGCAGCGGGTGGAGTCTGGCAAAACACCCACAGAGGATGAGAGGATACTTATTGTTTATTAAAGTTTTTTTAGGCCATGCTTTTTAAATTACAGCCCAGATCATCGGGATGAATTGGAAACTCTCGAACCGTGAGCAGATACAGCTGATGGCCATTAGCAATATGATTTCAAAGTACTATCTCCGGAACATCAAATCCCACAGATCTGATGTTCAAGATGGCCTTCTGTACTCAATAAGATGTGTGCTGGAGGCAACTTTCAGGCCTTCCGAGCCTTCCCCAGTCTGTGACTGTGTGGTTGTCAGCATTTCATAGCTGATGTGATGAACTGCAAGGGTTTTTTAGGGTTTTCGTTCACGATGTGGCTGAAAGCTCTGGAGTATTTCCGGTATGTGGATCTTGCACTGAGATTTAGCTCGGTACAGTTCTGGACTAAAATGTATTTAAGAAGTAGTAGGTTTGGAGAAACATAGAGGGGTACCAGCACAGGAGCAAGCAATGTACTGCTGTGGACGGGGCAGCAGCTAAACGTATAAAAAACAAGACATTTCCAACATTGCCATGTGTTATTATGTCATTATTCGTGGCATTTTGTGTTTTTTTATTTATTTCAATTTAGTTATGTTTAGGCAACAAAACCATTTCGTTCGATTGAGGGAAAAACGTCATGGTTTCAAATAAGTAAGTAAATTAAGTAAAATACGTACGTGAACAACATAACCCTCACGTTTTATACTACGTATGTCTCTCGTTCAGAATGTAGTCACGCAGATGCGTTTACATTGCAGTAAAGTACAGACTACAGAATGTACAAATGACAAAAAGCAAGAAAGGAGTTCTTATTGAATGTAAAATGATTGAATGAAATCAAAATTGTTGTGTCATTCATACACCAATCTAGTTTATTTTCACCTTTGTCTTACTTTGCCATCAGACAGTCCTTTCCGGTGGAGAACTAAAGCCGTTACCTACACTCTCTTCAAAGCAACTAGACTCCTTAGACTCCTGGGCGACTGTGGCTCAGTGGAGAGCAGGGTCAAAGAGTCGGCGGTTTGATCCCCGGCTCCGCTAGTCGCATGTCGATGTGTCCTTGGCCAAGACACTTAACCCCAAAAGTGCTCTTGAGCTGTGCTTACGGTGTGTGAATGTTAGTTCGTCCTGGTGGCAGGTGGATGGCTATCAGTGTATGAATGAGTGAATGATGACAAGTAGTATGAAAACAATAACACAAACGAACCAATCGAGGCAGCCGTAGACCGGCAACGTCTGCCAATCATATATTTTGCACCTCCTAAATTCATTTCAAACATACTGCTTATGATACATCTGAAATGTGAGGGCCCTCATTTGCAGCAGGTGATTTATTCTTTGCAATATTTATATGCTTTTATGAACCATTGTAAAATGAAATAAAATTTCACCTCTACTACTTACTGTATTATAGTACTTTAGACTGTTTTACACACAAGTGACGCCATCCACAGTCCTGCCATTGCTTTCACACGGTTCCACAGCAAGCTAGTAAACAAGGATGCATACAAAGCATTAATGCTAGAAGTTTTGTTTGTTCATGAGAAAACTCCACCTTTGAGTTGAGACCTTACATTTATGTTCAAATGAAAGGAATGAACACTGCACTACAGCACTTATGAGACTGTTCTGTCTCTCTCCTCCTTTTTTCATGCTGGAAAAATTAGAGGTCATAAAAAAAGCCTTACATTGTAAATAGTAGACGTGACTATGTTTTACTAAGTTTTGTCCTCAAAATGCTCATTTGATTAGACGCAGGTGCTGGAAAGTTTATGAGGCAGCTCGGGAATCCGGGTTCGCCAGCCAGACGTTCACTTAGACTCAGACAGTTATAGAGACCAAAGTAACTGATTGTTCCCATACATGGTGATCTGCTCGCCATGTCCGTCCACACAAATCAAATCCTCTCTAGTTTAAATGAACTTCCTGTTTCAGATGTTCTTAAAAGAGTTTGAGCTGGTGTGTGTCTTTCATCTGAACATCACAACCTGATATGCTGCTCTTTGCCTCTCTCTGAAGTCCATAGTAGAACCTGACAGGCTAACATGCACTCCAGTGGGCTGGTGAGAGTGAGACAAAGAGATAAAAAGCGGGACTCACACACACAAACATACAGCGTTCCAGAAAAAGAATAAGCAGTTCACGTTAGCTTTGCAGATATGTTTACATGAAATTATCAATTTTCAGACAGCCTTTTAAAATACCACTATAATGTCATTAAATAGAATGCATTGCCTGGGTTTGACTGACATGAACTGATGTGATATATTTATTTATATATAATTACAATGTGTGTGAATGTGATGGTGTTTTGCCATGTATTTTATATATATATAAATATATACATATATATGTATATTAAATATAGTAAATGTATATTTCATATATATATGACCAGACTATCGCAGGGCTGACAGATAGATACTTCAAGTTGACACTTCTGCAGTGGCTATTACTATAAATATGCTTCCTGTGAAATCATGTGAGGAGTTTTGAAACTTTTTCTCAAAACACACTTACTAACCGTATACAAATATGTATTTGTACTATTTACACTTCATTTTAGTGGAATTGGCAAAGGAGAAAAATTCAAAGTAATTGCCAAGTTAAACTACTTCATTCTACAATCCAACATGTGTGGCTTTTACAAGATTTAGGCGTGACAGTTTTCTATGTAAACCATGTGAGGATCTGTACCTATTTATAGATCGCAGAGGCCCGGGATGAAAACGAATAGCTGAAGAAGAACCTTGGCAGGGCCCGCAACCTACTGTGTGGTTGAAATTGTTGTCTGGTATTTGTGAAGGAAGCTCACGAACGTAGACAAACCTACAAGGCACCACATAGGAAGGTTCCGACTCCTCGGGCTGACCAAAATGCTGGTTTTCTTAACCAAAGTCGGACCCACCATCTGTTTCTTCTTTACGAAATGAAGGCTGCTGACAAGAAGTTTCTTGGAAGGTCCCTTGTATCATGCACATGCAGACACATAAAGGTACTATGTTTAACAGAGTGAATGGAGGGTATGGGAAAATACAGCGACTGTATGAATAAGCAAGAGATTTGTCTGAGATAGCGAGTTTAAAAAAATATGTTTTATAAGTTGATAAAAACTATCCATGTTTGAGCCACATTTCATTGAAGGCTCTGCACATCAACAGGTGCTTTCAGTCACTCTGGCTGATTAGACCTCCAATCAGGTGGAAGTTGGGTGGAGCTATATGGAAATTGGGTGATGTCACCAAGCTATAAACTCAGGAACAATTTTCACACTCACTTGCAATAATCTAACTTGTAACGTTTTAAGCAACTAAGCTAATGTCCCACCCACACAGGTGTCTTCACTACAGGACTGTGTGGGTGGCCCAGTTGCTTAAAAAGTTACAAAACAAAAACAATGTGCCACTGAACATTTTCTTCATTTTGTGGACTATCCTTACTATCCTAGAGGATAACTGCTGCTGCTGTGCAGGGGCCAACCCACATCCAAGCATTGGAAGAAATTCCCTCTCAACCTCTTCCTCCCACAGCCTGATATCTAAACCATCCATCCGTCACTGGTGCCAAGGAGACATGTGAGCAGTATGTCGGTGAGTCAGCAGCAAATGACTGAATCGTCTGTTGGAAATGTACAGCTCAACGAAGTTGTCCAGCCTTCAGGATAGAGTGCAGTATGTAGTTTCCACTCTGTTGTCCGAAATTTAAATCAAACAGCCAGCATCTCTCACCCGATAACCAATTATCTAGCATTGTAGATGAGAAGACAGGACATGTGATTACTGGCTTACCATGAAATGTGAGTGCTGCCGTGGCTCGTGGTAGCCATAGGTAATATCGATTAATGATCACAGTGGCTGCTTTTCAGCAAAAGTAACATAACACACTTAACATCAAGCTGTAAAGTGTTTTACATCCAGTGACTGGAATGTGATTTGTTTGTTTCTACACCTGCCGTTCTGATGAAGGTCCGTTAGACCGAAAGCTAAAACTACAGTGTTCTCTGCATTGATTTAAGTGTTCTACCAGTTTGAGCTTTTTTGATACTTCCAGCACCGTATTTAAGATGAAGCTGGGTGAAGCATTGGTTATCCTGCATTTACTCATCTTTCATTTAGAGTCCTGAATTCACAGAGCAATTGAAGGTGACCAGAATTAGCACAGGCGGTGGAGACATATTCACTTCAACTACCAAAAGCCCTAATGGCTTCAAAACAAGTTGTTACAAAAGAAAATACTTCACCACACGAGTCCCAGCTGAAATATATGATACAAAAGACTTTTAATTTAAAATAGTAAAAATATTTCTCTGGATTGGATAATAGGGTCAGAATTTCAATTAAAACATCTGGATTTAAATTTAGGCTGCAGTCAATTTGAAGTAATGTATGATTCATTACTATTTGTGTTTTATTAATTCCATCCCCCAAAGATACTACCTGTATGCAGCATAACATTAAGTTAAAAAAGGGAATCCATTGTCAGGCTAATCCTGAACTCATGATGCCGTGAGCATCAAAGGGATGACTTCTATTGGTTTGTTGAGAAACAGATGTGCATCGAAAAGAAATAAAACAACATACCCAAGTCTGTCCTCCTCCTTCTTCCTCAGGTCGAAATCTCTCTGGACGACTTCCCAAACATGCTTGGCCTCCACATCTGTGAGCTGGGAGAGATCCAGCTTCCTGCCTGCTGTGGTGGCGGCAGGCATAGTTGCGAAGCCAGGCTGTCTTGTGCTGGGCTACATTTGGCCAATAAAAAAAGTTTTAAGCTACACGAGGAGGATTTTGAATGCGAATATTTAAGATCAACTGCAGTAAAAACACTACCAAATGTAAAAATAGGTCACTTAAAATGAGGTCACTTGCATTCTCTTTTCCAAATAATCAACCAGTGTTGCACTGCAAACCCTTTTATGCTACATTGCTGAAGTTCACAACTTGACATGAGTGGTAATCCGTTGGTCAGGTTTATCGTGTCACGTTCACGGTACAAATCTGTGTGACGAATGGTTGAAAATACATTTCCTGCAGAAGGCTTGCACGTGAATGCCCCTGCACTCATCGGGGGGGAGATGGGGGAACACATTTGATACACAGCTCTCTGAGCTGTAATGTTTCACTGACCTTTTGCAGGGAGACAATTTACCAACATTTGATCACGTTAACACTCAAAAGGTTTACAGACAGTGCTTATTCCTCTCTATTTAATTTTGTTGCAAAAATGACACTGTAAAACTAAAAGGTGCATTAAAAGACATCAAAAAACATCAACAGACGTGAAGAAGTAACATTTCTGAACATTATAACAGAGTATACGTAACTATGTATTGCGTTGCAGAGATATCAACTGAAATGAGCATGCTAGCCGGCTGGCTGAGGCCCGTCCTGTCTTGCAATAAAGAAAAGGCGATAGTGAGTCACTGTGGCATCCAGTCTGTCGTCAGTCCAACACGAGAGGACAAATAAGTAGAGCTGCCCCAATGGCTTGTTAATAACACATCCATGGTCTGTGTGCAGGCTGATAGTGGGTTTATTGGATTCAATCCAAAGTGGCAGAAACAGAAAAAGTCCTAAATCCAAAAGTCATTGGTTAAAATAAAGTTGTTTTCTCATTTCTACCACATTAAATAAAGTCCAATAAACAAACTATCAAAGTGTACATGGACCATACAGACCCGCCAGACAGTAAACACAACGATGGAAAACATCAACTATAGGCAGAAGCCACACATGGAGATTATACGATTTCCAACAGTTTGAGTGAAGTTGCGTATTCTTGTAGTTGGCTGTGAATGTAAATTTGCACTGTAAATTTAGATTCTGTGGATCCAAGTAGTCGAGGTGAAATGCTGCCACCCTTTTCGTCTGGAGCGTTGCACCTTAATAGGATCGGTTACAATTTACGTGTCATGTGTCGATTGGAAGCAATTCTTTCCAACTGCGACTAAACCGCAAAACCTTTCCTCGTAAAAAATAAATTATTGCACAATTGCAGGTAGTTGCTCGTCAGCAAAAAACTTAAATAGTAATATTAAGCATTTAAATAAGCGGCTCATGCTGTGGTGTTTTGGTGGGGGCAGTCTATCTCATGATACTTTTTACTAATGTCTGAATGAAATTGCTTTCTTGTGTTTGTATGTCATTCAGTCATGTGCCAATGCCTGAGTCTTACTTCTTCGAGAAAACTGCTGCCAGTCTTTTAGGCTCCAAACAAAACAGACCAGAATAATAGAACTGATCGTGGGTCAGTGATCTGGAGCGCAGGTCTAGATACGGAGCTTAAACCCTCTCTGCCACAAGCATCCGTCCTGTGATCCGGGGAAGGTTTGGCACAGTTCAACCGTCACATTGCTGAGGGATTTGAATCAAGTCTCTGTTAAATGGAGCATGCCCAAATCATTTCACGTGGTCCAGGTTTCAGCGGATGACGTGACTCAACTCAGGCTGACGAGAGAGATGCACACATGTACACACACATCTCATCACACACGCAATCTGTACCACTGAAATGCAGTGAAACAGACTTATACATAATCAGAAAAGGAATGCTCAGAAACATCACATAATTGTCTTGTTTACTACAAGCTATATCAGAAAACCTCAGCTGACTGGCGAGCCGAATCTAATTTCCGCTCATGCAATTGGGCACTAATGGTAAAAACAAGTTTAACACAGAAACAAGACTCTGAGTAGAACATTGTACTCGTCCAGCTTCATAAAATAGTTCTTACAACTTTCCCACAGTCAAATTGTTACACTTGAACAGCCAAGCAGTACACAGAAGCTCAACGTGTACTTGCATAGCGGGTGTGAGCAACTCCGTATCCTACTCTGTTGTATTCAGGGACCATAATGAAAACATGTACTTTAAAATTGTGTTGTTGACTTTCACCTTTAATAATGTTTCTCGCAGTATTTTATTCCTCAGTCCAATCTTAATTGTAAAGCGTGTTGTCTACAATTGTCCCTGCATGAAATCTCCTGTTGATACCACACAAATCAAGCAGGTGCACATTCGAAGGACTCCTTGTGTTTGCAAAAGGAAGGTTTGGCTTGATAACAGGTGCGGAGACACACAAACCTGGAACAGTTATACCAGCAAAAGAACAAAGAGCGTACATTTCTTTTTTTTATTCCATTCCAAACCACTTTACATTCTCTTACATGGAGTTTTAAATGTGCCAATCTTGGCTGTCTTTTTTTTATTTAAGAAAGTTGACGAAAGCTGTTTGGCGTTTGCTTTTAAAAGCTTTAAAAGTTTCGAATAACACGTTGGAACCCTTTCGGACTTGAGTTTGGTCAAACATGTAATAATCCCACTGTTCCACACTTACAGCATAAGTAGCATAAATCAAAAAGAAGAGCCAACAACAGGATTAAAATCAATAATGTCTGTGAGATACAAACACACCATTAACATCATTTTTGTTCTCTTAACATCATAAATGCATGTGAATATGTCTTACCTTGGTGTTGACAGAGTAGCCTGCGGACAGTATTTCCTCTGAAGGGCAGACCAGGCTGACTGCAGGGCAAACTAAGTAGCAGACAGCAATGCTAATCACATGTCTAGTTAACCAGGAGGAAGAAAGGGAGGGAGACAAGCCTCCTCTTCGCCTCCCTCTACCTCACTTCAAAGGGTCTGGCTGTGTGCTTTGCCCCCCCCCCCCCCTTTGACCTCATTGACAGCTGTGTCAAATACATCGTGACTGTTATTCTTGATCTGCATAAAAAGTAAATCAATCGGTTTGGAAGCAATCATTTGGAGCATGTCATGGCTTGGACAGTATTCAAGTGTGCAGTGATCATGAGATTATGTAAAGGCCAGTTTGGCTCTAGTCCCCAGTCACAAGACATGGATCCTACAGGATGACAAAGGACAGAGTCAGACATCAGATCAACCATTAAGCAACAAGTGACACCTCTTTATTAATACCAACTGTCTTGTCGGAAACACATTGGAAGTTCCTCTAATGTGTATTGATACAGCAGCAGCATAGGAATGAGTTTTTATGTCTGTTAATAATCAATGCAATGTTGGTTTAAGTGATACAATATAGTTGTGAGACTGTTATTTGCACAGTGGGCGGGTCAACCTCTCTCTGAGAGGGAATCAGGTTCCAACATTTACACATGGGATTACAGCTCGGAGGACAAAGTTGCAATTGTTTATATGTGTCGAGATCATTACAGTTACTGTGATGTGAAGTGGAAGCTGAGTCGGAGTGAGTAAGGATGATCATCATAAAAGGAAACTCCCCATCGATTGAGACAGAACGCTCAGAATTTGAAAGAACCCAAATGAAAGTGGATGAATGAGAAGACCTGTTTCCCTTCATTCAACTATCTCATTCTCCTCTCCATAACCAAATGGATTTGCTCCCATTTCCCTCTTTGATGTGTGCCACGTGACCCGTCCAGCGGCCTTGTTTCCTTGTTTGCTCAATGATCAGGCCCTATCATCGTCTTGGCGCAGCCTACACACACTGTTAACAGATGTAGCTTGTACAGCAGTTCTGGCGTGTATACCCAGTGCTAACACGAAGATGTTTGCGGAGGAATAAAAGAACGTGGGGCATCACTCTTTTTGTCCAAAGTAAAACTTTATTGACAACACACAATCGAGAACACATTGATTCGTGTATGTTAACGGCCACCAAACTTTTTTACACTTCACATTTTTGTGGGTGAATCTGTACAATGGTTATTTTTAATTATTTTAAACAGAGGCTGAGCTGGTATTCAGTGCAGTGTCCTGCTTACTGAAGAAACCTTTGGCATTTAACAAAAGCAAACTTGCAGACGCAATTTAATTATTGACTTCTCAGCTCAGGCAAATGTCTGCTGTCTGGGCAGTGCGAGAAAAATCACCCAAGTTCACCACAGTCAGATACACACATCTAACTTGAGTTCCCCGGTATAGTGTTTGACCACTAGTAGTGCTATCAAGCAATTAAACAAGGCAGTGCTTTACAAGGTAGTTCAGCAACTGTCTAGCTGTGGGAGGGCCGCGGTGGGCCTGGGGACAGGGGCCAGAAGGCTTCCTTTTTGCTGGATCATCCAGTGAATAGCTGTCAATGAAGCTCTTTCAATTATCTGACTACAACCAATGAAAAATAAAACAATTCTCGTTTGTTGCTTCTTGTTTAGGCTACATAACCGGTCACATTTTTCACCTCTTTCAGTCTTTCAGTGTACAGCCGGTGTTTCAGTTTAACGTGTGGCCGTGTTAACTGGTGTCGCTCAGCCAAATGCTCTGTGGTCGCTCGTAGTTACGGCAGCTAAGAAAGCCTTTTCCTTTATTATTTCCTAATTAATTAATTAATTAAATTTAATTAAGTGTTTATTTTCTTCGCCAACCATTTACATAAATAACTACAAGCATGCGAATGCATCTGTTAGCTGCTTTTAATGTCTGTTACGTTTTGTTTTTTTATGGCAAAACAAAGATCAGCCCATCATTCTCAACCAAAGCCTACTCTTGCGGTAATTTCTCCTCAACAAGTGTCAAGTAACAACGACATGTATGTGTGAGTATCATGGCAGTTTGTGAAAATGTCGTGAAATGCCATCCATTGGTTTCTTGCATAGGAAAATGATTTTTCTTTTTGTCATTCAGCTCGGAAGAAAATGCCAATGGAAAGTCAATAAGGATCCTTTTTTTGTGGCGGACACACAAATTGAACGCATACAGATGACTTTGCAACGGTCAGAGCACGGGACGTAGTGTGAAATATCTAAAGAGACCTTCTGGCGGGCAGGAGGGGATGTGGATGTGTCCAACAAACAGGACTTCCACTAAACTGGTGTTTGTAATGATTTTCATTTTCTTGCCTAAACGTATGTAGTTATACATTATACGTATAGTTGTACGTTCTTTTATTCCTCCGCAAACATCTTCGTGTTAGCACTGGGTATACACGCCAGAACTGCTGTACAAGCTACATCTGTTAACAGTGTGTGTAGGCTGCGTCAAGACGATGATAGGGCCTGATGATTGAGCAAACAAGGAAACAAGGCCGCTGGACGGGTCACGTGGCACACATCAAAGAGGGAAATGGGAGCAAATCCATTTGGTTATGGAGAGGAGAATGAGATAGTTGAATGAAGGGAAACAGGTCTTCTCATTCATCCACTTTCATTTGGGTTCTTTCAAATTCTGAGCGTTCTGTCTCAACGTATGTAGTTATTATAAGCCCAACCATGATGTTTTTCTAAACCTAACTCGGCGGGTAGTTGCCTCAACATAACTTCTGTTTTGTAGCATAATGTCGTCCCGACTGAAAAAGAAATGATGCCGAGTGGCACAAAGGGAATAAAACATTTCTGATCCTGTACAGGAAAACAATAGATTGCATTTTGTGAGTATTTCCCGAACTGAGGTGAGACTGTGTTGGTATGTGGCCCCTCGTCATCCCACCAACAACAAGTTGTACTGTTGAAAGACTCTTTTCAACTGTTATTCAGATAAAAACAACAATCAGGGCATCAACCTGACTGAACTGACTTCTTACTTTCTTCTGTAAAAGACTATAATGAAAAAATGTCTGACTTTGTGGCCTATTTCAATACTTCCATCAATACTATGGTTTATTCCATGGTCTTGTTGGATGTATAATTGGATTTTAAATGCATGTGTCGCTGCATCTGTGTGTGTGTGTGCGTGCATGTGGTTAATGTGGCTGTTGTGCCAGGCTATTCAGGATTTTCACTCTCCCGGTCTTGGCCTGCAGAATACAGGTAACTTAAGACTGAGGGGATGCATCACATGCAATAATATTGGCTAATATACAAGCACCACTGTTGCTCAATTTAATAGGAAATAAACTCAAATTCCATACAGTATCAGATTTTTGTGTTTGTAGTAGCTATTTTGTCAGACTACCCGTGACATTTCTCATGGATGTTTCATTTTGGAAAGAAATTGAGATGAACTTATTTTTGTACTTATACACATGTTTGTCATCACATCCTGTTTGCTCCATCCACTATTACATTGATAAACGTGTGACCATACAATGAATTACACCTTAAATTATCGGTAAACTGCAACCTCTGTGGTGTGAGCCAACCCTGTTCTATAAAAGGCATAAGCAAAGGTAAGATGACTATCATTGTTTGTGGATAAAGAAAATACAGGAACCATTCACACTGACAGACATGCTAATATAGTGATGTCTAGCAGGTCATGTTCACCATTTTCAACATCTTAGTTACATGCGTTAGCATGCTAACGTTTGCTAATGTAGAGGTGGATGAGTCCAACAAACATGGATCTTTCAGCCAGGAGATCCTTGTGATAAACGAGAAGTCAACTTTGATTTATTTGTCATGTAACTTGCATACTTCAGTAACGGCACTTAAGTAGTTATTTGAACCCAAACAATGATAATTTAGTCATTTTGTTGCCTACACTTAACTGAGTTGTTTTGGAAATGACTGGATATCATAACTAACCAGTGTATGGGGATAAGTTGGGGAGGTGAAGCTGTGGATTTGGTTAATGCTCAGACTACGGCTACCGTTGCGGTTCAAACTATGATGCTATGAATATGGCAACAGTAGCTGTAACGTGACTCTATCTCTCCTATATACATTGGCCAGGTGAGCATTGTTAAGTCATATGGATTAAAACCTGTGTTGCTCGGATTGACCAGTCATGTTAATACACCCCAGGAGTTTAGAAATACAGTGGCTTCAACACAATGATCTGCCAGCTAACCATGTAAATGCATATAATACCCCTGCATGCAGTTTATGTTACACCCATTATTACGGTAACCGTGTGTCACTGCCAAAACATTGTGAGCGAATGCAAAAGATATTCCATGCAATTGCAAAAGTAGTTCAGGAAGAAAATTCCCTCTGTGACTATTTGGGGGCTCCGTAGGGGGCCATATGTACTGGAAACCCTGGACCATCTGGTTTTACGGAAGACACACAAGGCACTAACAATGGCTGCAATCCCTTTCGTTAAAAAAAATCATACTCCTAATTAAGAGTTCATTTTATATATGTATTTCTCTATTCGACATTTAATGATCAGTGAAGTAAATATTGTAGAGATGGGGATCTCATGTGACAGAAGTCATGACCCCCCATTCAGACCTAGTTTAAACTAGATCTCTGATCCAAAGTGGTACCAAACAATTGGGTAAAACGGATGAAAGAATTTAACTCTACAACCACAACACACTCTTGACCCGTCATCATTATGTGGTTTTGGAGTCTCCTGATCTTCCCTGATATTTTTAATGTTGTGGGATTAGGCGCCTGCATTAACTTTCACATGGACCTGCTGATTATCTCTTCCTATTTTATCGTTGGAGTTTTGGCCCTCCTCCCCAGTAATCATAGCAAAGCAGGAGGACGGCCTCATTTCAGCACAATGCTGTGATGAAGCCTTAACAGCAGGAAATGCCATCCCCCTCCCTCTTCTCCCCATCTCCTAAAAGCAGCTCAAAGAGCCAAACCATTACGTAAGTTTTTTTTGTGTATACAGTTAAACACCATCCCAGTGTGCTTTTTTTATATTGAGTCCCTGAAAAGTTTTTGGTTTTGTCATTAAACTGTCTGTTTCCAAGATCTTGCATTAGGAGGAGACTGTTACAACATTATTTGGTGGTAATGTTGTGGTCACTGACTTTTTTGAATTTGTTCATTGTACTTGAATCCTATGTATAAGGGAAACAAGTCTGTGGAAAGGAACAGAGAAATAAACTTTGTATTCAAAGGTTCTTTGTTTGTTCTCTGATGGGGGTTATAGAGCCAACAGTTTAATGGGAATCCCCCATTCTGAAACGTTGGAAGCTTTATGCTGGCGAAATTTCCTTTCACACAGCCAGCTGGGCACTGCTGGCCATCAGTGCATTTTTTTCGTATGCGAAAGCTGTTTGGACCAAATGACAAAGGCTTATTGTAAAGAGAGCTTCAGCACTGCAGCACATATGGCTTTTTTTACACCAAGTGTCACACATACCCTTCACAAAGTAAAACGGTCTCTTTTTCTCTGTTTTTTAACTATTGTGATTGTGAAAGAGTAATACATAGACGGACAGAAGAGTGGGTATATCATTCAGCCTCAGTCTAATTGGTCTGAGGCATCAGTAAAACAACAGCATCAGACATACCAGCAAATGGCAAATTGAGTGCATATGTTTACGCTGAAATGATAAAGCCCTGTAGCTCTGTCTGTAGCGAAAATGCGGAACTTTGGGATGGGAGATAACTGTATGATTCCCTTTTCATCTTAACCATGACCACAATTGTTTCTTAACACAAAACAAACCTTAAAGAGGTAGTTCGGGTGTTTTGAAGTGGAGTTGTATGAGGTACTCCTCCTGCAGCATATGACCTACAGTAGATGGCAGTCGGCACACCCCCAGTTTGGCACAGAGCACCAGCAAAATGTAATTTAGACAATTAAAAATAGAGGGCCACCTAAAAAATCTATAGAAGTTTAAGTGTTGTCAAGGCAGCCTTGTGGCTTTGAAGAGAACATCGATAGGTTTCAGTTTAGTTTACCTTCAGAAAGGGCTGTCTGATGGCAAGACAAAGCAATGAACATCTTGCCAGAACATAGCTGAACGACAGTCTGTGTGCTTGTAGGCTGTCCCCTTGGAAGGTGAAACGCAAGAATATGTTAATGAATCAAGAGAGAAGTAGGGTAATCTTGTCATGGACTTCCATATAATCAGACTTCTTTTTGCAACCACAGCATCTCACCTCCTGCTGGCCAGCAGAGTAACTCATACTTCAGCACTAAAAATTACAGTTTGAGTTTTATCTTGTTATGTTCCTGCTCAGACAAGAATACAATTTAGAGCAATGACTAAAACAATGTGAAAGCTAATAAATTACACTTTACTATACTGCATCAATTATATCATTAGCTGTCATGATAGCTTTTTAACTGAACCATTGGAATAATATAGCCACTCAGTGCTTATGCTCTGCAGGGAGCAATGATGATAGAAAGGTCCCAGCATGTTTGGAGTCACGCAATGAGGAAAGATAGTATGAAGTTAAAGTTGTTTTTGGAAATCTGAGTTCTGATGTTAGTGCAGCATTACTCAGGTAGCAATTTATCGATAACTTCAGAAAGTTCAAACTATAGGCGGGAAATACTCAGAAGTTACATTTGACATTTTGGAAAGTAACCTCATTTGAGTTCTTGCCTAGAATAAGATGAGAAGATTGAGACCACTTTTCTGAATGTTAAATATGAGGCTAGCAGCTGGTTAGCTTAGCTTAATAAAGACGTAAAACAGGCAAAAGGTAGAAAATGGCAGTCTGTACTGAAATAGAGATTAGGCCTAAAGGGTGAGACCAGACACACACTTCAGTTTATTAATTTTTCACAGAGGCAGATCATTTAACACTATTCTATTTCATTGTATATACTGTGCATTTTTGTTTTATCTTATATATTCTATGTTCTGATATTTAATTTGTCATACTGTTATTCTATTGTATATATTGTGCATTTTTTAATACTTAATATTTTGGTTACTCTGTTACTTTGCTTTTTGGTGTGTCTTGCTGCTGTAACATACACATTTCCCCCTGGGGATGAATAAAGTATACCTATCTATCATCTATCTATCTATTAAATCCCTTTAGCCTTCTGCAGGCAACAGGGCAGATATAAGTGACATCTAAAGCCTTGGATTTGAAATGCAGCACAGACCCACTGCACCATTATGTGCAAAGATTTACAAACAGATGCTGCAAATAACCATAACAACGTCTCAAAATAGTCAGACATAACACAGTATTGTACCAGCTTTGTGTTGAGATTGATGAGATGGATGTAGGATAAGGAGATTCTGGGAATGCGGTCTGATTAGAACAATCTTAAGAAAATCAAAAGCGTCCTCTACATTCGTGTCCTCAGGGTCTGCTGTTCCCACCGATGCTTTCTCCCAAAACATCGGGTTACTGGGGGCAACAGCTGTGTGCATGATAACGTTCTTTCCAAGTTGTCTGGCTCAAAGGTCCGGCCATAAGATCTCTTGCAGTGATCAGGCTGAGTTTGTTGATTCAATTCCAACGTTGGCAAGCAACCAGTGAAGAGCAGCATGGATTGGAGTAATACGGTTTCATCTCTTAGAGAGTGTGACCAGACTGTCAGCAGAGTTCTGCAATGACTGCAGGCTGGAGATATGTCTCTTGCAATCTCTTGTCTCTTGTAATTGCAGAATTGCGGCAGTGTATGGTTGATTGCGTGCAGCGTAATATCTCAGGGAGACATCAATTATTGTTTCAATGTATGTTTTAAATCTCCTTTACTTTTTACTACTGAATTTTATTTCTTACACTGTTTCTTTAATTGTTTTTAAATCTCCTTTTCTTTTGCCTTATGTTTTGATGCTTTTAATGGTTTTATGTGAAGCACTTTGAATTACCTTGTTGTTGAAATGTGCTATACAAATAAACTTGCCTTGCCTTGCTGAGTCATGAATAGAGGGTTAGGGTTAGGGTTAGGAGAGTTACACTAATGGAGCTTGGAGAAAATATCATCATGAATAAAAGGCTCCATGGCTGCAGATCAATGAACTCCTAATCTTGCTGATACACTTTAGCTGAAAAACTAACAAACATGCTAGGTCTAAATATCACACCAACATTATGGGCCTCAGACTTAAAGCATAATTACATTATTTTGCAACTTGGATCTTATTTTCGGAGGTTTGACCATAATTGCCATTAGTCTTGATTACATTACACTATTATTAAAAATAATTTAAATGTGGCAAAAAACACAAGCAGTAAGATGATCAGACCAATCCACCAGGTAAGCCAAACTTATTTTCAAGAGAAATGGAATGTCAGCTGTGAAATTATTACCCAAATGGTCCACTGTAAACACCTGTCACAGTTTACAGACTGACGTCCTGGTTTAACTTTGATCATCTTTACTTGCTGTATTTTTGTGTGCACACAGATTTTGTGTGTGTCCTTACTAACATTATAGGTACACTCACTTTGAGTTTTTTCATCACCATAAAATGGTTGAGAGAATGTAGCTTAACTGTTCCAACCTGATTATCTGACCGGTTGAGTTTCTTGCAAACTCAACCGGTCATGTTCCCATATCCCGGCTATTACTTTGGTCGGTAGTATTAAAAGTATGATAGAAACCAGTGGTATTAGCTGTGGACAGCCATAGAGGTGCACACTTTGTACACAACCAATCACATGATCCTCCTGCCGGAGATAACAAAATAGGGAGAAGAGGAAGCATGAAGTAGAGAAGATAAACAGAATACACTCCAAGATTGACTGCAGAGACACACTTAAGCACCACAATTAGGGTAAATCAGTTATGCCGTATGACGCAGAGTAGCCAAGTTTCAATCCCTGAACTCCAGTTATCCAAATTGGACAGTGACCTTTTGGCCCACAGCCAACCAACATATGGAAGTGCGGACGTATAGCAACCCATCCTCTCAAAGTGGTGTTTTCTTTACTCCCACGTTGAAGCGTTTGTCGTGCCTCTGACATTACGTAATACCTGCTCCCCAAAGTGAACCATTGATGCAGAACATCCCACGTCTTAAAGATTATTCCACCCTGTCAGACATTGGGCTGCATCCCCTCTACCACACTGTACACCCCACTACATAGTTAAGGCTTTTTATGATTACCCATGGTATGGATTGTGAGATACCTTCTGTCAGAACACTGTGTTGTATGCTCTTTTACAATGAGTCATGTTGGCTGCAAACTGTGTCCAGATGCAAGCAGCTGGAGCCTCAACTGTTTCCTCAACCTTAGTTTGATTTGAAGCAAGAGTCCAGAACATGCAGCATAACGAACAAATTAACAGAACCTCATGGAGGTTTAAAGTGTGTAATGCTTCAGATTTGCACAACTATCAACTTTAAACATGTCAGCACACAAGAGTGGTTGTCTAATCCCCCCCCCCCCCATCCATAGTGTGAAACATGCATTGTACTTGACATATAGACTATAAACCAAACTGTAAACCTGATGAGCAAAATATATTCCCAGATGTCAAGCAAGCCAACTCATTTATCCAAATCATGGAAATTATAACTTCTCAAGGTAAACACCACTTATGGACCAGTGTTGGAAAAGGCGACGGTACAGTGAGTCAGCCCTCAAACATCTGAGACTCTGAAGTGGCTTTTCAGGACAACTGAGGACTGTGAGACAGAGTTCGACCATGTTTCCATCCCGACTCTGAACACGCTGAAAGTGTATTCCCCACTATGAATATGTACGTATGTAATTTATTGTGCAGTAGCCATAGCTACTGGCTACGGCATTAATAGATTCCAGCTGTCAATTAAAGACACCCATTGAGAGTTCAATGGTGGGCATTGTTCAGCCGGATTGGTGAGTCAGAGAAGCGCTGTGGGTGGGGGGGGGGGGGGGGGGGGGATGTGCGGCTTGGCAGAGCAAGAGGGAGATGTGATCCACCAGAAGCAAGTTACAGCAACGGTTAAGTGTTGGAAAGACATTCAGTCCCTGCCTCTTTGTGGGGACGAGCAGGAGCCAAAGAAACTGCAGCTACTTTCTTTGCAGAATAGACATTTGCAGGAAGCCCATATACAAATGTAGGCATGGCCTTTTCACAACCATACATCACATTTTCCCCAAATGAAAACTACTGATAACAGTAACTCCTCAGAACATAAGTGGTTCACAAGATAATTTAGAGGGATTTGTACTTGATGACGAAGTTACAGTATCTGGTACTATTTTTGAGCTTACCTCCCAGTGCGATTGAGTGGGTGGTGTGGGAAGAAGGTGTGGTCAGTTACGCCATCGTTTTCATGTAAGAAGAGGTGTAACAGAGGCCTGAGGTTGGCCATGGGGAAACACAGAGAGGAATATTCCAGATTGGCTTTCCAAACCCAAACCGGTTATGGAAATATGTGTGCATCACGTGAGTGGCCATGTCAGTGAGCTCTCTTGTTCAAGGCAGTTTGTTAAACAAATGATGTGGAGCCATTTTAACGCATTTCAAAGAGAAATAACTGAGTAATAACTGAGAAATAACTCAGAAATAACTGAGTAATAACTGAGAAATAACTGAGTAACTTGGACAGAGTTGACTTGTTACTGCACATTTAGCGGATTGCATTTTCTAAAGCATTAATGTTGCTCTGATAAAAGCCCAGACAAGAGGCACATAGAAGTTTAGTCTTCTAGTTTAGTTAGATAATGGCTTTGCTTACATGCATAGTTACTAAACTAAAATTGTAAATGTTTAAATTGTGTATGTCAAAAATCAACCACACTAAAAATGTCCATAAAACAATAATAATTTGTCACATACTGTCTATATGAACAGTAACACACACATTGTTAGAGAACGCACTAAAAGTAAGAAGAGAAGATAAAGTCAAGTTTCTGCGACAGATCAGTGTCTTGAGTAATGAAAGCTTATTACCCCTCTAGCATCCGGTTTGGACAGGTCAGTGATTGCATGTCAAGATATATGCTTCTTGCATGCCGAGTGTCTTTTCAACATAAACCAGTGAGCATTTTTCCACCAGTGAAAAGACGTTCAAAAGTGAAACATTTTCCTATGGCTATTGAGTGAATGTTCACATTTAGACCATATGTTACCGAGATTTGCAATACAGAATGTTTTCATCCTCTACATTGTGCTAATAAAAGTATGTTGTCACTTGAGAGTTGACCGCCAATTTGGTAAATCCTGATCTATTATGGTCTAAATGTGAGCATTTCACACTCTTACACCCCTGGCGCACTTTGGGGTCCACTGGTCATGCTAGCAGCTCTGGCACCGCTTAGAGCTAGATGCTAACGTCAGCATGCTAATGTTCCCTCAATGATGTTACAAAAGTACCTACCAGTGTGTTTAGTAGGTATGTTCACAGGAATGACTAGAGGGGTAACTAGAATGCATAGTTTGAAGCTGAGGAGCACTGACCAAGTGCGGTCATGAGAATGTGTTAGCTATAATAAAGTGCTACGGGGGATGCCATGTTTTTTTGCAGGCCAACCCCGGAAGTTAGCATCGCACTGGTTCCCTCTACAAAGAGCCAATACGATTCTTCCATTGGATTTTGGCTTATTGCGGATAATAAGCTCTGGCAAACACAGGTTTGTGATTTAAATGTTTGCTTCAGCAAGATATCTTCAGAAATTAATTTTTTGGTATTTGACGAGTTAGCAGTGTTTCTGTTTACCACAGACCTCATCTCAGGCATCAAACCATAAACCCATTCAAAAAGCATATATTGACTTTGAAACAAGAGCAACCAAAACTTAAAAAATGCTGACTCATTTCAAGGTTTTAGGACACATTCTTGCAGCACTCATTGTTCATTTACTGTGTGTTTTTAAGAAAGTTTCACCACATTAAAAAACATATCTAGGTTATCACTGAACAACTTGGTTTGAATGCATAACAAAAGAAAAGGTCGAGCAGGACACTTAAGTAACTCGACAGAAATGCTTCACAGTCTTTTTCAGGGTGAATCTGTCTGAATGTAGCAGGCCAGATGACCCAGGGATGAAGCTGAAAGGCCACTTCCGTGTAATGGGACCGGTCTACTATCTGTTCCCAGAGTCAGAACTAAACATGGAGAAGCAGCGTTCAGTTTTTCTGCTCCACATATCTGGAACAAAGTCCCAGAAAGTTGCAGGTCTGCTGAGACCCTCAGCTCATTTAAATCAAGATTGAAGACTTTTCTGTTTGCTGCTGCCTTTAATTGAACCACATTCAATTAATATATTAATCAATTTCCTGCATTTCTGCATTTTACTACTGTATTTTATTTCTTACACTGTTCTTAATTGCTGTTAAATCTCCTTTTCTTTTGCCTTACGTTTTGATGCTTTTAATGGTTTTAAAAGGACTGCACAATATATCGCCATTTCCTCCGGGACCGAGTTCGTGCAAGGCGTACACTATAAAACGCAGATCGGCAGAGATCTTTTCCAGACGTGGTTTGTGTGCGAGTAATTGCAGAATTGCGGCAGTGTATGGTTGATTGCGTACAGCGTAATGTCTCAGGGAGACATCGATTATTGTTTCAATGTATGTTTTAAATCTCCTTTACTTTTTACTACTGAATTTTATTTCTTACACTGTTTCTTTAATTGTTTTTAAATCTCCTTTTCTTTTGCCTTATGTTTTGATGCTTTTAATGGTTTTATGTGAAGCACTTTGAATTACCTTGTTGTTGAAATGTGCTATACAAATAAACTTGCCTTGCCTTGCCTTGCCTTGCCTAATGTCCACCAGTGTGCAGCACTGGATTGCTTGATGTCATTCCAAAATATCATAGTTTAATCCCGATAGGGGAATCAAAGGGAATTGGATCACTGGAGGATGGTACGCAGCTGGGCTCCTCATGTGTGCAACACATTTTAGAACTCCTTGTGTGCCGAACAAATGTTTTCTTTGCTTTTTTTCCCTCTTGGCCAGCTGTTAGGCCTGTCTGCTTCCTATCGATCTGTTTTTCAAAATTCCTCCATTTCTTACTGACCCCAGAGGATGTCAAAATATTGGCAAATATAATTTGTCAGTTCCAATCACATTAGGCAAGGCTCAAGTAACCCATATGTCTTCCAATATTTTAGTTCTCAGTAGTGAGCTATTTGTTCACGAACGCTCGGTGCAGATAATAGATCCAAAAAAGTTCCACGTTTTTACAATCATGGTGGCCATTGTTTATTTTACAAACAACATGCCTAAATAAAATACATTAAAGGCCCCAAAACAGAGGTAGGTGGGAGCCTCCCACTGTGCAGACGTAGTTAAACAAAAGACAGTTGTCTGCCTTTCGCCTACCTTCGTAATGATTACATGTTTATCTATAACTTCCTCAGATGTTGAAATGCTGAGCTTTGAAGCTTGAGATGACGAAGCAGAAAAAAAGGACAAGCCACAAGCCTCTCCGCCTCTCCGCCTCTCCTCTCACTGCTGATCTGGAGTTATAGAAATAATGGAGACCAAGCCCGGCAGGATGTGAGATTAAACAGATGCACAATCTGATGAGTACACCTACAGCAGACTGTCAAGTCTTTTGGCAGATTTAAGGGGCCGGGTTCATCCCTGTAGAGGAAATGATCTGTATAAATAGTTTTAAGTCGTGTTTCCATCCCTTAGCAACGCCTCACAGACAGAACACACACTGACAAACACATACACGTAGAATGCAAAAAGCTAAACTATAAACATGCGCCAACACAGTGAGTTTCAGACTCACATATGATTCTACTGCTATACTTGTGACGGCAATGACTGACCTTGAATAGCTGACATTTTGGGAAATACACTTAATTGCCTTCTTGCTGAGGTTAAATAAACGATACATATGGATCGACCACCAGCAGCTGGTCATCGTTTTACAGTTACCCATTGCATCACATTTCACACCACCACACACAAACCCTGGTTAACGTGAAGCGGTCTCAGGTGACACGACATGTGGTTAAAAGTTTGAAACGGTAGCCGTTAGTTTTAGACAACAAAACCCCTCATGGCTGGCTGAAAATAAGTAATTTGTAACGTCACTTACGCTATGGGCGAAACGTCATGTGACTCAGTGACTAAGCTTTTAGGTTCACACGGGTCACCAATGCTGGCTTCCTTTAGTAAAAGTCCTGTGTTTGTTTGACCTATTCACCAACCCCTCGCTCTCTGCCTGTGGCAGACCTCTCGCTCTTAAGTACGGCGTCTGATGCTCTGAGCGTCTAATAATGACGCAGATGTCTTAACATTCAAACTGGCGCTAAAACGTGCCTTGGACGGCGGTATCACAACGTCGAGGGCCACTTCCAAAACGTCGCTATTTGACACCCTGAAAGTGGGACCAAGCTAAGCTATTGAAGTATTTCCTGTAAAACAAAATGTGTCAATACAGGGAACATTTTAAATAAGAAGTATCGGTACCAATCCAAAGTCAGAGTTTAATACTGTATGAAAACGCTTCTGTTGACCCTTAATAAGAGCCTTATCACAATTCTATCGTCAACCACAAGTCAAGACCTGATGTCTGGGCCAAAATTACCTCACTTGACAAAAATGTTGTTATCTTATTGGTCTAAATTGGTTTGCACAAGAGCAGCAAAACAGTCATAGGCCATGTCCTCACTACTCCGTGTCTAGTTGGATGCAGAGTTGTCAAATAGAAACGATCTCCGTCCACACGGGAGTTTCAGCATTATTCTCAAGTTGATCTGCATCCACACGGCAGCCTTCAAAAGCGGACAGCACGTGACCATTAACGTACACTCGGCATGCGCGTGACGGTGTAAACAGGAAGTGGATTGCTTGCTTCGTTAAAAAAAAATACGACAGAGTAATAAAGTAGTCTTTCATAATGAAAGGTTGTATTTGATACTTAAGATCGTCCTCTAAAATCTTCCTCTATAAACTCAAACAGACACAGTTCGTGGAAAGTTTTAGAAGTTTTATTTTTCAGACGTAGTTACAGCGCTGCGGGTCTCTCTCTCTCTCTCACATCAACTTTACTTTAAAATCAACACTTACACGTAAACGTTTACTAGATTATGGTCCATAAATGTGGTCAACACACTGTGGTCGATCACTCGCTTCCTCTGTGTTGTTGTCTGTTGTTGCCGTGGGGGCTGATGAGTGTAACGTTAGCTCCGCCATTGGGGTATTCCTTCATGAGATACGGCATCAGGGGATGAGCTGGGTCACCCAGCAGAAAAACAGGGACATCATCTTCGCCCTCTATCAATTCTTTAGGGCATGGGGGAATTGCTCCATCTTTTAGGGCACAACTCTAGCTCTGAAGATCATGCAACAGGTCCGACTCGCTAGCTTCTAAGCTAATTTTAACATTACCGCCAATGGGGAAATGCTAACCGCGATGAGCATTTGCGAATATAATATATCTTCGTACATCTTTTCATGCTCCATAAAGAAATACTTGCAGACTAAGGTCTCTTAAGGCTACCAAACGGAAGAAGTAAAACGAATCAGCGTCTCTCACTCGTCTCTCACTCGTCTCTCACTCGTCTCTCACTCGTCTCTCACTCGTCTCTCACTCGTTTCCTCTGTGTTGTTGTCTGTTTGTAGCTCTGAATAGCATTTATTGCTAACTGTAGCTTCAGACAGCCGCTCCGTGGGGGCTGATCGCCGATGGTCACGCAGCTCGCTAGAATAACAGCTGCTTCCTCCACATAAATGCAGACTTTTTACTACACAACAGCCGCTAGTACGCAACAGGTAATACAGCGTGCACAAAACCGGCGCTCCATGTACGGCTGTTAGCGTCTCTGGACCTGGGAATTGTCGCTGGTCGCCCGGCTGTTTGTTTTCTTCCGGGTACGGGTCACGTGAATGTGAGTGTGACGAATCAGGGACGGAGACGTCATGGTTGCCAAGAACCAATCCAGTAGCGAACACGGGTGTGGGCGTAATTTTTTCTAAGCACATCCGTGTCCGACCGTCTACACCAGGGGTGTCCAAACCTTTTTCAAAGAGGGCCAAATTTGATAATGTGAAAATGCCCAAGGGCCAACAGTCCCTGCTGACATTATTTTAAACAATACAAGTAGCCTATACATACATTGTTATTTTATCATTTTATTTTCAATGACAGCAAATAGCAATGTAACCAAATGTAAGCATTCATGTGTGAACACATCTCAACAACTATTCTGCCTTTCTTTCACATATGAAAGTCAGATAACAAAGAACAAGCCATCTAAAAGCTAATTACATAGAAACCGATCAATATTCTCACCTCAAGACAATCTTAAATATGACTTAGTGATGAAAAGTTGTCTAACATTTAAATTCAACACACATGAAACAGGCTCACGAAAAAAATCAAGTTGTCTCTTCGTATCTGATGATAGCTCTTCAGTGTTACGAGCCAGGCAAACATTAGCAAACTCTGTCTTCTTCTCGGGGCAAATGTTTTCTGCTATTTTCATAACACAGTCTTTGATAACCTCACATTCCGTAAAAGGTTTGTCATGTTTATCAATTACCACGGCCACTCTGTAGCTTACTTTGATGATGTTTTCATGTGAAAGGGACCGCTGCTGTGTGGCCATGTTATCTTGGAGTTGCTTCACTTTTCTAGCACGGACGCTCTCTGATAGCTTGTTGTAGCATTAGCACGTTTGGTCTCGTAGTGTCTCTTTACATTATACTCCTTAAACAAGGCAACAGTCTCATGACAAATTAGGGAGACAGTTGTTTCGGTTTTCGGTGAAAAAAATATTGCGATCTCCACCTCTCCTGGAAGCGGCGGCCCTCATTATCGACTTTCCTTTTTTTACTTGCGGTAGCCATGACAGTTCAAGGGTCAGAGCCAATTTCAAACAGCCAGACAGTTACAGAGTGGTGCTGCCACCATGAGGTAAAAATAGGAATTGCATGTTGAATTTGTATGATTTGTTCATTCCGTTTTGACTGTGCTGGCGGGCCATAAATAATGCATTTTAAGACAGAAGGCGCAGGCCGTATAAAATCTGACCTCGGGCCGTGATTGGCCCGCGGGCCGGACTTTGGACATGCCTGGTCTACACTCAACCAAAACCCCGGAGTTTTCAAATACCTCCAACCTCGGCGGAGTTTTCAGGCTCCTCCGTTTAGGGTGCTCCAAAACTCCGGCGTAGTGTGGCTGCTCAGTGTAAACGTAGCAAAGATGGAGTAAAACTGGAGTAGTGTGGACTAGGCCATAGTCTCATACACATTCACACATTAGCACACAACGAGAGAGGAACAATGGGGATCGTTAAAAAACGAGTTTTTTTGGCAGGAGGGATAAGTTTCTGTTTCCTCACTCAGGGAGGACCAGTGTGCTCCCCCCTGCTGCCTCCCCCCTCAATCCCCACTCTGCCCTCCCACCAATGTCATCTGTAAGCAGTTTACTACCTTTAATATACCTGATCACACACACACACACACACACACACACACTGGTGCACATCTGTCACAGTCACATCCGATTCTATCTCTTCTGCTAAATGGAGATAGCAGCGCCAAGTAACAGCATGAGTAAACCTAGTAAGAGCACTCGACAACTCTGTGGAAAGTCTTGATAAGAGACATATGCTGATAATCTGTTTCATGCCGAGAGTAGTAACAGTCACACAACTATTTCTTTCTTGCTTAGAGTCAGGAGCTGTGTTCACAATAAAGACAAAACACAGATGGCTGTTGCAATCTGCATGCATTCATTTTTGTGAGACATGTCAAAGGGGCAGGAGTTTAAAATAGGAAACACAGATGTCACTATCGATTCATACAGAATTCCACAAAGCATGTTTATATGTTATAAGCTGTGGCAGCTCAGGGAAATACATATTTTTCCCTGTGTGCTGTCCATCACAAGTCTTTTATGCAAAATGACTCGTATGACAGCTAAAACTTCTTATTTGTAAAGAAATAAAAGATGGAAAGATGAGTTGAAGGAGACATCAATGACCTGTTGCATCAGTCTTGTTCCATCACCAGTGTGAAAAATGTATATTTTTTTGTTTCGTTATGTATATGGTCTTTTGTTGTCTCATTTATTTCTTTATGCTCCCCTTGTTGCAGAAATGAAGCTTAGCAGAAGTTCTGCCAGGGCGACTATCTTTACACTCATTCATTCACAGATCTCTCCTCCTCTCTGTCTCTGCAGCTTCAACTCTATCAGCTTTTTGTGGTACTCTCAACTCTACCCTTGTGAAAGACCTTTCAGTGTATAAACCTATAATGCGTTGATATTTATAACATATAACATACATAAAGTCTGTGAGGGGGAATTACTGCTTCAACACCACAATCATATTCCCCCTTAGACAACAAAAAGCTTCCGAAGCAGTTTGGCCTCCATCACCTCGCCAAGCAATTGCTCAGCATTTTTCTTTGGACGAATGGAGCCTATAATCGAACCACTTATTCAAATCAGGGCTCAACAGAAGCCTTTAGATAAGTTCCACATTCAGACTGATTCCTCGGCTTCCATGTCCAGATGTGATTGCTGCATCCCGCTTCAGGAAGTGAGCAGTAGCTTGGATTTTGGATATGGCCACCTGCTGGAAGAACAAAAGAGAACTTAAAGTCCTCTCCTCTTTGTTTGCTTACAGTGCAGATTCTATTAAGTAACGTCTAAACACTGGAACTCACATTCATCTTTGTACACTTACATTGTCTTCATTGTTGCTTACTGTATGTACTAATGCAGCGCTAGTAGCATCTCTACAGTGTAGAAGATTCCATAAATCCTTGAATAAAGCAAAATAAATGCTTGTTTCATATTTTCACGAGTCATCGGGTGGTTCTGAATCAAAGTCATTCAGAATGTGGAAAGTACAGCACATGTGCCACTCAACATTATACTCAACATTAAACCACAGAGAAGATATGACTCTGGGTTTGTGTTTCAGCCATCCATGTTACTGGTCAGACCGGTATGATTACTGATATTAGAAGCAATATGGACTTTTTGTTCGATTGAAGCTGCCTTGGGGCTGTGCAGTGGCTGATGCCCCTCGTACTAGTCACTGTTATGAGAGACTGAACAGAAATGCTTGAGTGATCCAGCTCTAAATAAATGGCAGATCACCTAGCAAGGCATGTGGCTGGCTTTGATTTAAAGCCTCTGCAGACCTCTGGTCTACTCTTGAACCTGGCCTCCTCCGTTAACACGTCCCTGCTTTAGGTCAGTATGCACACATTACACACATCTGCATCACATGCTGACTTTAATTCAGTCATGCTGTCCAGAGCATCTCAGAATACTGGGGGATTTGAAGAATCGATACGCAGTGAATGTGAGGCCTTTACCATTTAGTGTGTCAAGTATTACAGTGTGCATCATTAGTACAGTGTGCATTGTACCTGCTGTACACAACTAGACTAATAGCACCTTTACAATTTACAGTATTTGCCTGTATTGTTTTCCATAAACTGGTTGTTGAGAGTGTCATAACTTTGTGACTTTGCTTATTCATTATTTTGCCATCTTCCTTGGCTGTAGCCCAAAAATATATATATATATTTTTTTAATCCTACATCTAAGAAAGTGTTTAGAAGAATAGTCGATTGGCCTGGTATTCATTTGTGTTCGACAACGAACCTGTTTGGTTCGATTCAGTAGAACTCTGGGGCAGCTGGCGTGAAAGCTGTCAAGTCGAACTCTTGTAGGACTAAACAACCGGGCCAAGACCAGAAGGGGACTCAGAGCTACAAGTAAACTGTGGTGCAATTTGTTTGTGGCGTAAAAGCAAACCGGACAGACCAGATTTAATGACAGTAGGGGCAGAGACATGCTGCAAAGGCCTGTGGGTCGGATTCAAACCTGGTCCGCTGTGATGAGGACTATTAAATGGATGCTATTTTAGCATCAATTTAAAAGATACACTAAAAATAAAGCCATCTGATACCCTGAACTGTTCATGAAGGAATCTAAGAGCTAGAACTGGAACTAACTACTTATAATAAAGAAATCAATGACTTTAAAGCAGAGGAGCAAAGGAGAAAATACAGTTGCTAGTGTAATGATCCTACACTGATCACCTTATATGCACAGTACCTTTCTATCATCATCTGTCATACATTGTATGCTTGTGTTGGGCTATGACTGAAGGGAGGCAGCATTAAAAAGGTCAAACTGCTCAGTGTTTTCCTCCCGTGTTTGTACCTCCTTCTGTTGAGCATCCACCGGTACTGTGTGTATTAATACTTTCCTCATCAGACACGGCCGGAGTGACGCAAGACCATTCCATCTCCACCCATTTATTTGCTTATGCTGCGATGGAAATAAGTGTGTTGGTGGAATCAACACGCGCATTTTCCCTCAAACTGGCCAGTGAACAATTTGTTCCGAATGGTAACGTCTTCCCAGGCAAAAAGAAAAGCAACTTCCAGAGACCGGATTGAATACTCCAGTTATGTGGAGGGGAGTCTCATGCTTTTATTTGAGAACAGAATAAACAAGAGTATGTTTTCACGGTGTTACAGGGCTTAATGACACATTCTCTATGCTTTTCATAATTTCCACATACTGTAGGAATCCGGTAACATGACAGCCGCACCCAAAATGCTGAAAGAAAAGTCCAAATGCTCGAGTTTGTTCATCTTCAAATGAAAAAACAAAGTTGGGTGATTCTCACCTCTCCTTTGATGGATACCTGTGTTATGGAAGCTGGCATTTTTTAATGATTGAAACAAGAGTTAGGGCAGCTTATAAGAGCATCACTGGAAACAATTAGCACTTTCATCCACACACACGAAGTCCCCTCAGTGCATCAAAGAAACCCTTTGCCCCGGATCTCAGCTCCACCTTGACTTGACATCTCAGGCGATGGTTAAACGCTGGGAGCGTGAACAGTGACATCGATTTTACTCCTTGTCACACTGTGACTGTTTCAGACTTTGAAGGCTCTGTGTTGAGTTAGTACTCACTCTCATGGCAATACATGCAAGACATGTTTCCTCAACGAAGTATTTAGATACAGTTGATCTGCCCGCTTCTTGCTTTCATGTTTACTAGCGACACAGATTAATACGTTATACAAGAACTGAGCTTCAGTGTTGATACAAAGGGACAAATTTAGTCAGCAATTATCGTTAAAGAGCCAATCATTCAAATCTAGCTGCTTATCTCAGAACATTTAGCAGCTTGTAGCTCAATGCATATTACAGTAGTGGTTGCCATAGCCCCGCCACAACAGTGCAATGCTTTGAAGGAAATATTGGTGGTGAGTGATGACCTACACTTCCATACGGTGCTTTTAAGAGATATTCTATTAATGCAGAGATGGTTCTGTGGCTGAACAGAAGTTACCTTGCCTGATAATCAACTGCTGTTAGAGCTCAACTTTTATTCACACAGATGTGAGGGGAATTCATTTCACAGCATGTTGACCTCTGTTTGAGCTAACTGACAGAAAAATGCTGCAGCAGTCCTCCCTTTAGTTGGCCTGGACTCCCACAGCAAAGTGCTGCTGAGGGTTCTCTCCTGTTGACATCTAGTATATTGTGTAGCCCACTCTTTATATTATGAAGTGTTACATACTATTTGTACATTCTGCACTAATGCTGTGAAGTATACATTAATGCACTGTACGTGTTATTATAGTGGAGGATATTATATGCACACGATAGGCACATGAATACAGCAGTCAAGTTGTGACAATGGAACACTGCCAATTTTGAAAATGAAGAATTTACAAAATAATGAGCTGAAATGTTTAAAGGGGAATTCACCGAGTTTCTTTTTGACCATGCAGCAGAACAGGCTCAGAACACAACATCTACACATCGTCAATTTGTAAAGTTAGCAAACATCTCAGCAGCAGACACAGCGCAGCATTAGCATTCATTTTGGGTTGTGTTACAGTACACCTGAAAAACTTAAGGAAATTATTCATTCGTCTTTTGCTATAATTGGTCCTCACCAACTGAGATGTTGGACTGAAATGTATGTTTCTTTACCTGCTAATTGCTCCACTAGCTTCACGAGCTTAGCTGCTAACTTTATCTGTCTGCCGTTTGGTGTCTGGACACAAGGTTGATGAGAACAAAGCTGCAGGCCAGGAAAATAAAACAATGGGCTCAAAGAGGCTAAAAGACATCCAGAAGTTGGATGATAATTCTCTTTGGGTTCATCAGCAACCCCTCACATTACACAGTATTTTGAACATGTCACATCGTCCTCTTCTAAAGCTGTTATAGTAAATGTGTTAGCAAACAGTTCCCTATTTAAACATCCAGCAGAGGTAGAGCAAAATGAGCTTTCATGTTATCCACATGTAATATGTCTTCAGTTTTAAATCTGGTTTGGTCTCCACCAACGAGAAATAAATGGCTCCTTAGCTGCTAAATGCTCAAACAAATCTTTTTGAAGGACTCTTTTTAGTGTCCGCAATGTAGCCGGGCGAACGAACCGAGTGCTCATGAAGAGTCCTTGACCTTCCCTCTCGCCCACTTGCTGTTGTCATAGAGTATTGCTCACGCACACTGAGCAAGGACCAATCGAATCGGACTCAAGTCAAGACAGATGGCACGGCAGGTTAATGGTGCAGAGTTGGGAGGTCGTTCTTCTGACTTCGGTGTGTTCATCAGCTTTTAAGTCGTAATGTGGAAACAACATGGACACTCCAAAGAACACGTGCTGTATTATTTTGCTCGGAGCATTTAAACAACATGTTGATAGCTGTTTCCAGTATCTGTGTGATAATGAAGAGCAAAGGAAACTGATCAGGTGAGCCATGAAATATGATCGGGAACTCATTTTTCCGATTATTCCTACACCACATAAATGCAGCACAAATGACTGATACATTTTTGTAACATTGTATTGAGCTTACACAGCCTACTTACATACATGTGGGATGCTGAATCAATGCATCACAATGAATATTGTAAAAACAAGGTGAATGTAAATGATGCAGTTGGGACACAGCTACAGTTTCTCATGAATTGCGTTTTTCCTTTAGCTACACCTAACAAGGCCCATGCAGTTCGCAATGTGTGTGTGTGTCTGTGTGAGGATGTTTGTAATAAAAAAAATCAACTCATAAGCAATGCTTTTTTTATTGTTGCAAGACAAGTCACTTTAATGTGACAACGACTTTCTAAATAGCTTAAATGTAAGAAAGGGCCCCAAAGAGGTGGAGGGAGAAATGTAGGAAAAGGTAAGGAGAAAATCCCTCTCCAGATTTGTGACATCATCCTCTCTTCACATCCAGACCAAACAGGGCTATGTGTCTGGTTTTCATTTACTTCACCGCCCCGCACTCTCTTCTCCCTCCTCTTTTCTTTTTTCCCCTCTCTTTAAAGAAAGTGGGAGGAGGAAGAGAGAGGTGGCAGATCTCCTGAAGTTTAGAAGTTTGTCCCATCCCAGCCTTGAATTGTGCACCACATCTCCTCTGGTTCAAGACCGGGAGGGTGTCCGTCTCTTTCAGTCTCAACCATTTCCTTCCTTCAATCAGGACCGCTGTTTCTGCACATCTCCTATCGGTGGCCTTATCACAGCTTTGCTCAGCCGCCTTCCTCTGGGAGGAGCTGAAAAAAGCCAGCAGGGGGAATTTGTCAGGAGGATAATGCCCAAAAGTCACGCTTGCAGGCATTTTACATAACTGATAAAATACCGTTTTTTTTCTTCGAAAACAAATAGAGTGGAGTACGACTACTTCAGCTCAGGGTAAGTTTTAAATCTGCTTTGTTCTTAAGGTGATTGATGTTGCAGAAAAAAAGGTTTCTGCTTTTTACACATGCATGCTTCCTTTTTGATTTCTGTAAGGATTGACCTTGAATGCACTGTATGTTGATTATAAAGAGTGCATTGACCGAAGCACAGTTTAAAGTCACAACTTGTAAGTGTACGATGGGTGTCATAATCACAGGGTTGCACAGAGTTTTTGGCTCACAGGTCATAAATATCAGACAGCATGTGTTTAGCAGCATGGCTGAACCTGTACTTAAGTGGTGAGAGTGCTTGAAGGGCAAGAGGTGAGCCACAGTTAGGGTGGAAGAGAGGACCTCAGCCATGTTGTGTGTGAGTGTGGAGGGACGTGTAAGCTCTCTTTTTCTCATGGAAAACCTTACAATTCCATTTGACATTCCTGCATTGTGCAAAGTTTGATTTACTGCACAGGTGTCGAATAATTGTGGTGGGATAAAAAAAGAATGTTGGCATGCTATGTCTTAAGTCCAATGCTGTGATCCCAGATCAGTGTTAGCCTTGTGAACCTGTTAGGAGTCGCGTTGCAATGAATCATTTCAACATCAATCTGTGATGTTCTTTCTGTGGTAGAATGCCTATTTTATGTAATGACTGCATCACATAATGCAACAGATTATCTAAGTCCCCTATCAAAACCTGCTAGATGCTGTATGTTAAGTCAAGAGATCAAAAAGTGTCATTGATCACCTGTCGATAGCTCATTTCTGTGCACTTTGTTAGTATTCCGGATTGATCTGTTAGTCATTAAGTTAAATCTAAATGGTAATTATACAGTTGCATCTCCACACCCACATGCATGCTCTAAAGAGGAGCAGTTGGATGTTTCCACTGCAGCAGTAGCCCAAAACCACACCCTCGCTGAAACGAGCGCAGGAGTGGAAAAGTGTGAAGAGAGCGTTTTCCACACTACTGGCCAGAAGAACCAAGAGACCCAAGAGGGCTTTTTTCCTCCATTGGACAAAAGAGGTGGGGTGGGTATTGGATGATGGTGGGCTGCAGTTTACTGAACCAGGTGTGAGTCATCAATCTCCCACTTCTCCCTCAACACTGTCCAAGTCGGGATTGAGGAATGTCTTCATTGCAATGTTTCATTTTGTTCACGTGGGATTTGATGTGCAAATTAAGTTATTCTATCCTTCCACGTCTCAACATCATCAAATTAGATTGGAAATAACTCTCATGAGCTACCACTTTCATGTCGTTTTATGTTTGCACTTAACCCCGTTGCTATAATACGGAGAGGAATAACTTCAAAAAGCGATATGAAACTTTTGGTGTGCGTTTCAGATCTCACTTCATGTGTTTGAAATATTTTACACGTAATTTACTGCCAGCCTTACGACAATGAACAGCTCCCACTGGAAGCTAGTGTTGAAACTGTTGTTGGCAGAGCTGCATCAGGAGGATTCTCAACAAAGGACTTTTGGATATACAGTATAAATCAGCATTCGAGTGGTTTATGACTACTGCACTCCCTCCAGCTTTTGGTCTTCTTACCATGATGCAGCTCAGATGTCTGGAAGGCTGGAGCATTTTTCAGAAAGGTCCAGTCTCAAGTTAGATCTACCGCTCCAAGGGATCAACTAAACTGCTGTGCATCGGTTAGAGGGAGCACCAAGCTCTGTGGGTGACGATGAGCTAAAAGGTGAATTCAGTCTGTGCTTCAAGCTATCTCCGTGTGCTTCTCTCCTGAACACATCTGCTCGGTGTCAGACGCCCTAATACACACCAGCTGTGTGGAACTTCCCTTCCTGCCCCCCCCCCCCAAATTTAACTATCATTGATCCTCCTCTCATCTGTGCCACACATGTCACGTTGCATCTTTCCAGCATGCGGGCCCACACCGCCCTCGCGATTGATTCATAGAGGCTAACCAGCGCTAAGTCACACACTCTGTATGTGCGAGGGATATTTTCTCCCATGATGCCAGTGAGCGGCAGTGTAGAGTTGTCTCAAATTCAGCAGCTGCATTACAGTGAAGAAGTGACTCACGACCCTCGTGACTTCACTTATTTTACCTGTAGCTTCAAGTTTGTCAACGATGTGCAAGGAGATGTCGTCCGTAGAAAAGAAAACAGAGTTGCTTTGTGCTAATTGGCATCAAGAACTGTTGTTGACAGTATAATTGATATGTACACGGTTTCAGTCTGTAATCAAGTGTTCAAGGAGCTGCTACAGTTGAGCCAGTTTGATGACATGAACATTTAAGCCCAGAGCACATTACAGTGTCTAATGAGATGCACATCATCATCTTATAATTGATGACACAATAGGGAGATAATAAGCAGCAAATGGGAGAAATCATATTTGACATCTTTAATCACATGCAACTTTTTCGGTGTCGGAAAATATTTATCATGGGAAATGTAACAGTCCCCCATTGACGGTATTGTCAAAACATGTAATGCATTAGACACGTCACACTCGCTCCAATATTAGTGGAGAGCATTGCCTTTAATCCTCATTCTACCAACATAACTAAATAAAACCAGGGAATACCCACTCACTGGGATCCAAAGTATAAACTACTGTAAGAAACAAAAAACAAAAAGGCTGACTTTTTTCTTCTCAAAACATAATTATGCATAGTTATGCATTTAATGTCATCTGAAGAAAAACAAACAAACTGATTAATTTGCATATTGTGTAAAACAAAAATGTATAAAATAAGATAGGTTGGCTCGTTGAACTTGTTAGCAAACAATTTTACACATTCAGAGCTGCATCATATTCACTCTTGTCTTGGCTCCTCCTGAGAGAATGATCTGTCTCTGTAGCTGCTGAATGCTTTGTCAATCTGCTCACAGCTCAGTTTTTAGCGCTATTTTGGTCAAACCTGTTGAGTTGAAAATGCATTTTGAAAGTTGAGTGTGAAGCCAAAAGCATTTCGATGTTCTTGTCTTTTGCTCAGTGTCTTCGAGGGAACTCCTATTAAAAGTCTGTATTTAAAGTACTTCAACCAGTGTGAGAATGTACCAATCGCAGCAACCCTTTGTGTGCACAGGGACCGTTATTTGTGTGGGGGGACCATGTCCTATCCTAGGAGGTCCGCTTGGTGTAGCTGGTGTAACATACAACTATTTACACTGATATCTGTCACCGGTGCTGATGGAATTTTTGTGCCATGCTGCATTCTGAGCTTGTGAGTGTGTTTATGCATGTGCATGTTGATGTGTGCGTGTGTGGTCTTTGCTGTAAATGAGTGTGTGAGGTCCAGATGCAATCGCACTTCAGAATGCCCACAGGCACATTGCTGTATCTATCGCGCTCTGCAAATGCACACTGACACTGTTAACGATAAATAATACCGCCGAGCAGGATATTCTGTTATATACGGCATAAGCGGCAGCATGTTCTGCTTTCTGCTTTACATAAACTGCTCCCTACTCTGCTCTCCATTAGCCCTGCCACTTCATGGGGGATACTGGATTACACATGAAGATTAATTGAAGCCTCAGCATATACCAGAGGCTCACACAAGAGGAGAAAAACACAAAAACATGCTAACAGATCATAACTCCCCATCTTCTCATGTTTAGACCGTCACGGTGTCAGCCATATATGGCCGTCTCTGCTTTGCTTACAGGCCCAGGCGTGCAACATGATAGATGTTGGCTACACTGCATATCTTCAGCTTCTGAAAGCGCCTGTGTGTAATATTTGTAAATGTCCACCTTTGGCGACCCCTAGTGTTCGTAGCAAAACAAAAGACACTATTAGAGTTCAATGCATGCTGATATGTCTCAAACTCAGTTTCACTGTGGGACACTGACATTAAATGGGATGAAAGTAACACAAAGACTACTCATTAGTAGACAGGGGGTTTAAGTTGGCAGGGATGGCCGTTTTGAAGCTGTGATCCGCAGTTTATACAGTATGTGGTGCATGCAGTGTGTGAGTGAGTGAGAGTAAAAGTGACTCAAGTTTTTCCGTAAGAAGAAGAGCTTACCAATTGAGTTATTGAGTTCCCTATAATGTTTAAGTGAACTAATTCAGAGCCATAATATATTTTTAAAAACAGTCTTTCTTAATTTTCGCTCTAATGTAATTCCACACGCTGCCATTATTTTGGCTGCTGGTATCAGAGGAAGCAGGACTCCACTGTGCTGCTGTGTTGTCCTCTGTGGCGGCGAGGGGAAGCCATAGTGTTGACACATTGGCCAGGCCTGGCAAACTCTGCAGTGGCTTTAGAGCAGGGGTCTCAAACTCCCGGCCCGTGGGCCGAATCCGGCCCGCTACGTCATTTTCCGCCAGCAAAAAAAAAAAAAAGTTTAAATATTTTTTAATTTTATATTATGAGATAGAAAGTCGAAGTTATGAGATAGAAAGTCATAACTATGATAGAAAGTCATAATTCTAGATAGAAAGTCAACCCCTGCTTTAGAGAGACCTGAAATCACAGCAGCATGAGTGGAAAAACATCTGTTGCAGTGCCCAGGAGGGCTTTTAGATTTCCTTGAAATAAAGGAACTTGATGTGTCCCCCTTCTGGATAGTGACGGCGTTGGGGGGCTGCAGGGAGACATTTTTCTCACTCAAGTGTGAATCCTGTTCAAAGGAGTGAGAAAAACTCACTCTACTTGAAACATATTGTCCAAGTGCTTTACATGATTGTTTTATAATGCAAAGATTATCACAGAAAATGTTTATGTGCAATCCTCATAATTTTGTTGGGCAATATAAAAGGACCCCACCCGGAAATATATGACACTACCGATCTCTTAACAGCTCTGAGCTTTCAGACCTTAATGTAAACAGTGAGAAAGACAGGAGGGGGAGGGGGGGGGGGGGGGGGGGAACACACACCCTTGCTGTGAAAGCGTATCTTACTTCCAAATACCCCTCTTTGTTTTGTGAGTTGGAACAATCAGTCCTTGCCAAATAGAGTTCATTGGTTCAGCACATTGGCTGGTAATTCTTTTGATCATTACCACTCTCACTGCTACAGGTCTGTGTACTGCATCTCCCGCACTTACAAACCAAAAGGTTAGGAATGTCTGTACTGCTGATTCAATCATTTTGTTGTATTCAAACAACAACAAAAAAAAGAAATGCAATGTTGTTTGTTATATTTGGAGACGCATTGCAGCAAAAAGTAGGGATTGCAACAACGTTTCAAATCCCTCTCCCAAACGTTTTCATCAAACCATTCAAAACACTGAAAGCTGTAGTTTGTACTGAAGCGTGTTTGGCATGTATTGGCATGTTCGTGGGCTGCTGGCTTATATTCATATGATATTTGCTTCTGCTTTCACAGGTGTCCCCTTGGCTGTTTTGGTGAGAGAAGATGAGGAGGCATCGGTTGTTACCGCTGTGTGCCCTCCTGGGCGTCCTGTTTGCAGGACTCCTCCCTAACCTTGAGGCTCAGGAAGGTAAGTCGAACTTAGTTCATCTCAGCCGCGGTCAGCAGGGTGTGCTAATTATGCAGATCGTTCTGCTTGCAGAGTTATGTTCTTTTCCAGTTTTCAGCAATGCACAGTGTGATATAGTCTACAGGTGCACCTTTTCATATATTGCAAAGAAAAGTAGGATTTATAAAAGTGTGTATGACATCCTAAGAAAAACAAAACATATTCATGGAGCGATATTTCACTTCTTGTGAGAATTGTTGGTAAACTGGCTATTTTTCAATTATAAATTGTTGTTATTATTTCTTTGAATCTGAATCAGAAAATGTGCACAATAGTGGACAAAAAAAAATGGAATAGAGGCCTCAGGAGTAGAGTACCAAGTCCAATCAGATGCTTTCAATAAAGCAAGCTGAATGATGCTGTCAAACTTAGAATCACCACAACATTTTAGTTGCATTTTAGTCAGTGTTAAGCACCAATACAATATTTTGGTATTAAACATCAAGCATCTCTTCCCTGGTCTTCACTTTTGTCCTCCAAACACTCTCAAAGATTGTGCACAAGGGTTGGAAGCTGATATCTACTTTCTAGTGGATTCATCTTGGAGTATGGGCGAGGAGAACTTTGAACATGTCAGACAATTTCTGTACAGCTTGATACAATCACTTCACCAGGCTGGAGGGGACAGGTTTAAATTTGCCCTCGTGCAGTACAGTAATAAGCCTCGAACTGAGTTCCAGCTCAACAGCTACCCAACAACACAGGGAGTCCTGGCACACATCAAGGCTATGCCGTACCGTGGCGGAGGCACCCGGACTGGCCTGGGCCTGGATTTCCTGATTGGTACACACTTGACCACTGCTTCGGGCAGCCGCGCTGTTGAAGGTGTGGCCCAGGCGGTGGTGGTGCTAACGGATGGGCGCTCCCAGGATGACGTGGCCGAGCCGGCTCAGGTGCTGTGGCTGGCAGGCGTGGAGGTGTTTGCGGTCGGAGTTCAGGATGCGGTTGACTCGGAGCTCAGGGAGATGGCTAGCAAGCCCCATGACATTCATGTATTCAGTGTAGACTCTTTCCTGACTTTGAGGGATATAATCCAAGATTTAGTAGTGGGGCTTTGTGACGCAGTGACCCGGTCAGGGGGTGGTCCTGTGGCAAACGAGGCCCCCGTGGCTGGAGGAGGGACAGGTAATGAAATGGGACCAGTGTCACTACCATTACTAATGTCTACATGTGCAGTCAAAGCTGCTGCCTTTGTGGCTGTGACTGGATTTGATCATTAACACAATCAAGTATTTTTCTTAACCACAATAACCTTTCACTGTCCACCTGCAAAATTAACATCACTTGTTTTGTCTTACCCCACTTAATACTCCCATAACGCTTTTAAAATCACAGCAAGATCTGCATGTAATAGACATCCCTACAGCATCTTAGATTGGGTGCAAAGCCAGAAGAACAACAATGAGTATGGATGGAGGGAAAGCTATTGAAGTGATGAGAACATTCTGTCCCAGGCGCATTTACAATTGGTAGGAATTTGAGTTCTGTGTTTGCAAACAGCAATAACCTCAGTAATCATTTAACACACCATTTTGTTTGTGATGACACAATACAGACTGCAACATAATAACATTGTAAAATCCAAATGTTGACAAACATTTGTTCAGAAAATCCTTGGAGAAGAAAAAGGACTTGAGGAAACCGTACCCTTTAAAACAACACATCTCAAAATCAATCAATGAGCTTTTAACAATAGCTAACCATGCACCACTGCTTTCGTGTCTTGCATTTGTTTTTGTCAGTCACAATGTCTATCTGTGTTAAATATGTGCAATATTCTGTATTTGAAACAGAGATGAACCTGCTTGGACTCATCCTTGACCTGCAGCAGTACTTTGAGAATATTTTTACATGTTGATGTACAGAAATTATATATAATAAGTTAAAACAAGTTACTGGAAGTGACTGGAAAGAGAGAACACATTCCTATGAAACTACATACATAAAATGTCAAATATCCAAAGACAACATTACCTTTGCCAGCATACAATATTCAAATTGAAATGAATTGTAAACATCACAAATATACAAATTTGTACTCATTTTACATTGAATCACATGTAAAACATTCTCAAGTACTGTACGCTTGTAGGCCCCAAGGATATGCCACAGGGTCATGACTGGTCACTTTATCTGAGGTCCGTAACAAGAGTCTGCATGGGATGGCTGAACCAATAGAGCTTATACAAGGGACACATGAGACTACTTTAACAAAGATAAAACAGCTTAATGTTTTTGTTAAGCATTGTTTTTCTTTTTGACTTGCAGTTGTAATAATAGTGTGGTCTCATGATGGAGTACCCTTGGTTTTAAATTAATTTTATTCTGACAATTCCTAATATTACCTGACCACTTGTGGTTGCTTTTAATTATATTGATTATAACAATTAAACAATTAGTTTATTACATTTTAAATATTTAAAATTTGTTTCTACAAAATATGTTCACGTTTCAGATCAGGTCACTCAGCCACATAAAAAAAGATTATATTTCCCAGAATTTTCTGTAAAAATCTAAATGATGCCAAATTGTTTTTCTAAACCGTCCCTGATGTTTGAAAACAATAGTTTGCGTGGAATTTAGAATTTTCTGGCCTAAATACGCTGTTATTGTTGACCATACAATATGGGGAGAATCAACGACATGAATCTTATATAAATAATTAGTATTAATACTGACTATTATCATTCATATTGACAATCACCCTTATGTTTCCTTATGTTATGTTACTAGGAGCGAAATCACACTAAATATTACAACAATCTTGACTAAAGAGTGCTAAGCTACATTTATGGAAAAAAGAATGAACAAATTACATGACTTTTATGAAATCTCCTTGGTTCAGCCTACATGCAGCATGATGTGTTTTGTAATGTTTGATTCATTTGTTCACTTTCAATGTAACTTGACACATGCAGTGATATGCAAGCACAAGTTCTTTGAGTGGACTCTTTGTTTCTATCTCACCATGTTAACGCTTTCACAAGTTCCATTTTGTTTTGTTTTCTCTCTTTCTCCTTAAAGCACAAGAATCAGCTGACCTAGTACTCTTAATTGATGGATCACAGAACGTTGGAGCAGCAAACTTCCCCTTTGTGCGCGATTTGGCTTTGAGAATCATTGAGCGCCTTGATGTGGGCAGGGACACTGTTCGGGTGGCCTTGGCTCTGTACAACGGCAACCCGCAGATAAAGTTCTATCTAAATAGCTATGACAGCAAGTCATCAGTCCTGGAAGCGGTGAAGGGCCTTGCCTACTCAGGGGGTGACGAGTCTAACCTGGGGCTCGCCTTGGAGGAAGTGGCCGAGAGCCTGTTGAGCCAAACAGCTGGGGGCAGGGCAGACGAGGGTGTGCCCCAGATGTTGGTGGTTGTCAGTGCTGGGCCATCCACTGATGATACTGGTGCCGGTGACCGGGCCCTTAAGAGGGCCAGTGTTATCACATTCGGCATTACGATTGGTGACACTGCCACTGCTGATCTGGAAGCAGTTGCTACAGATAAAAGTTTTGTCCTGTCGACCCCTGATTTCAGAGCAGTGGCGAGCATGGGTGACCAGCTGCTCCCATACATTAACGGGGTGGTCCAGCGCACCATTATAGTTCATAATGAGTTCACAGAAGGTATGTAACTTCTCTGTACAAGTTGGCAAGGCATTGTGGGAAATCAAAAGCTCTAAAGAGCTCATATTGAATGTAGTGTGCAAGGTAAGATATGCTAAACTTGAAATTGCTATATTCTCAGCCATATTAAGGACTTTTAACAGATGTGGTAATGATACATAAAAAGTGAGAAATATGAATTATTGTAAGTGTTTTGACACATACAATACAATACAACATATAAATCCACAAAGTGAAAACCATTAATCCGTTGCAAAGAGACCCAAGTCAATGTTCTGAAAAGCGGCATAGAATTTTAGAATGGGTTTTGCTCATATCATATCACACATGCCCTTGATAGAGCTTCCATTGCTTTGTAGTTAAACATTCTTCCATTCATGTAAATAATGCAAAATGCATGCGCTTTACTTTGAATACTGTTTTTATTGTAGTCAAACTTTGAGAAAAAGAAAGTTCCAACAAATATAGCAATACTCAGAAGTACGTGGCCCACCTATATTAGCAATGATGGCATTCAATTATATTTTACAAACTGTTTGAAAGATCACTACGTACAAATCAGCTATCAGCAATAGAAACGGCAGTTCATAAAGAGCCAAAGTCACTTACAGGCTATGTATTTCCATTTCACATTTTGTTGATGAATCATTAATGTTATTGAGCATTGTCATTGATATTCTCAGCTTAATCTATACCATATATATTGTCCATATGCAGCTGTCAATACCAATTTTAAAAAGTCCCAATATTAGTTAAAACTTATATCTAATCATAGAATATAATTGGTGGGCTTTGGCACCCTTTGGTACTTCCAGATGTATCATCATAACATCACTTAAATTTAGCTTTTATTCGCATATTAATGCTTTTGTTTTTACTTTTCAGTTGTGGCTGTGGGACAACGAGACATCATCTTCCTAATTGACAGTACAATGGGTCTAGTGATCAGCAACTCTGTGCGCGACTTCATCAAGCGGTTTGTCGACATCATGCCAATTGGCCCAGACCAAGTGCAAGTGGGTGTGGCCCAGTTCAGCCATTACCCTCGACTTGAGATGGATCTCAACTCCTATGGATCCAGGGAGGAATTAACTGCTGCTCTGGGCTCTATCAAACCAAGGCCTGGCCAGACAGTCAACATTGGAGCAGCCTTGAACTTTGTGCGGACGCATATGCTGCGGTCTGAGAAGGGAAGTCGTATTCAACAGGGGGTACCCCAGCTTTTACTGTTGATGACCAGCAAAAAGTCCAGTGACAGTGTGGAGGCACCTGCTATGGCTCTGCAGCGACTGGGTGTATTGACTCTAGCTGCAGGATCCAAAACGGCTGATGAGGAGGAGCTGCGAAAGATTGCCTTTGCGGACAGCGTTGCATTCCATATGAGGGACTTCCGCTCACTGACTCGCAACCCAAAGGCAATCGTTGATGCTCTCTCCACTTTAGCTGGGGTGGTGGTGACCGAGGTACCCACTGAGACAGGTAATGCTTTGTCTTCTATGTACATTCAATTCATTGTAATAATGTTTATAATAATAATTTAATGAATGAAATAACGAAAGTGACATATTAAGGAAAACCTTGAATAAATAAATGGAAAAACAACTAATGGAGATGCTTCCGAACAAGTGTGCTGCATGATAAAATGAATCCATTAAATCCTACATGCTCTTTGTTGTGTGACATACCCAACTGAACCCATGGAAACGTTTGGACCGATATGTTGTACAGCGCTTTCTAACACTATCAGCAAACCACCAGAAAAGGAAGTCTTTTGGAATAATTGTGTCCCATGAAACATGAGACAATAAATATAATCAAGAAAGTCCAGTTTAAGTACTAGATCTGGTCGTTTTGAAAGCTTGGTTTTGTAGGTGCCAAAACACTGCATACAGAATACGAGTAATGCTGCGTTCACACCGGTCGCGTTGATTTTTTGACGCGCGTCGAGATTACATACAAAGTCTATGCACAGACGCGATGAGACTGGCGCGCCGTGATTTTGCGATGGCGCGGCGCGTTGGACGCGTTATTGCAGTGCGGTGGACGCGTTGGACGCCGCAAAATCGCCAATGCGCGAGTTGAAATTTTTCAACTTCAGCGACATAATCGCGTGACGCTGTGGCGCGATAGCCTATCAGCGTTGAGTTGCTCCCTCTGTCATCACTGGCTTCCTGCCGTTGTTGAATCAGGAAATAAATCCTGTAGCCGTCTGTGTTCACCCAGAGCTCTACGATACCTCATATCAACAGAGACCGGACCAAACTGTGTATACATGTGTGTGTGTGTAAACCATACGGTACAAACAATAGACGCTGCCGTATTTACGTCTACGTGACGTTATTGAGTGCTGGTGGAGCTGCTACGATGTTAGCATAGCCTAGCACCGATCCATCAGAGCTCCATTGAGAAGACAAGTAGCCTACAAATCGGTATCATTACGTAGTTATTTCGGAGTCCCTTTTTGTTGGTTTATTGCCGTTGAATCACAGCCAAATCAGTTTATTTTGTGTTCCTACAGCTGTAGTAAACAGCGACCGGTGGCTTGCTAGACAGTGAATACAGCTCGATACAATCCACGGAGCTCCTCTGAACAATATTATGAACCAGACATGACGGCGTTTGACATTCCGATGTTTGAGGGACTTCCACAACACGTACAAAGCAGCAATTGTCCTTATTCCTTTCACGGTTGACAGCGGAAAGAAATGGCGGCCAGGTGAACGGCTTCCAGGACGATAAACCACGCCCCCTCTCCGGCGCTACGAGATTTTGCGGCGTTTGGTGTGAACACGACCGGCGGCGCGTTGGACGTGATTGTGCAGTGCGTTGGACGCTTTTTTGCAGTGCATCAAAAAATCAACGCGACCGGTGTGAACGCAGCATTAGAGACAGTATTGCAAGTTTTGAAAGTTATGACAGAGGCAATATATTTTAACTGAGCATGAGGTTAACTGTAGAATTGGACAGCACGACTTTGGTCACATGACCTCTTCCCCAACTTTTAGCCTGCAGTAGCGGGTACTTGTCTGCAAGTGCTCAAAACAAAGAATCAACTTCGCAGCCTATACAGATAACAAATTCCATCATTTGACCTTTCAACTTGTGTCTAATAAAGTGAGTCTTTCAGAGCCTGAAAGTATATGTATGTGGTATGACACAGTATAATTTGTAAAATTGGTTTTCTTTTTGTGCTTTTCCCTAGTGGTGGAGATAACTACAGTGCAGACTCAAAAAGTGGTCCGAGACATTGTCTTCCTTGTGGATGGCTCAAACTACATTGGCAGCAGTAACTTGCCCTATGTGCGAGACTTCATGATCAACGTGGTCAACCAGCTGGATGTACGTCCTGAAAGGGTTCAGATTGGTCTCCTGCAGTTTGCTGATCGTCAAAAAATTGAATTTTACCTAAACAGCTACAGCAGCAGGCAAGATGTTGTGAACAAAATCTCTCAACTCAGGCTGACTGGAGGCTCAGTTTTGAATACAGGAGCTGCATTGGACTATGCCCTTGTCAACATGTTCAAGGTATCAACTGGCTCACGCAGGAGGCTGGGAGTTCAGCAAGTGTTAGTTCTGATTACAGGTGGTCCAGCCCAGGACCAAGTTAAAGCGGTAGCCGATAAATTGGCTCTGTCTGGAGTTTTGACTTTCACCGTCACTTCTGGACAAGCAGATGAAGCCCTGATGAAAACAGTTGCCTTTGTTCCAGATTTGGCTTACCATGAAACGAGCTTCTCTAATTTGCCAGCTATGGCAGAACTAATCATGCCAAAGTTGATAACAGTAGTTGGCGATATAGATTTGTCAACAATAGAGGCAACTGGTGAGTTTTGCATTTTTCTGTTTCTATCAATGAAATAAATGTGATGTAAATAATGGTATCCCTAAAACTAAAATTGTTGTTGTTTTCCCTCAGTTGGGGATGTTGCCTTTCTCATTGATGGCACAGAAAGTGTTCGAGCAGATTTTGCCTTCATCCGGGATTTTATCACGAAAGTCATTGAACCACTTGACATTGGGACTGACAGGGTGCAAGTTTCAGTGGTTCAACACAGCGAGAGGCCAACTCCAACTTTCTACCTTAACACTTATCAAACCAAAGATGACGTAATAAGAGCAGTCAACGGAATGACACTGGCTGGTGGACATAGCCTAAACACAGGAGATGCTCTAACATTCATGAAGGACACCATCTTCTCCGAAAGGCATGGTAGCCGGTTTGCGCGAAATGTCCCTCAGTTTCTAATCGTTTTGTCTGGAAGCAGGTCCATGGATAACGTGAAGGATTCTGCTAGTGCGCTGAAAACACAGGGAGTCGTACCATTTGGTGTTGGTGTTAAGGATGCAGACCCAAAGCAGATTGAGGCCATTTCACACAACCCTTCCTTTGCCTTTAATGTGAGGGAATTCAGTGAGCTTAGCAGCATACCACAAAAGCTCAATAACTATGTGGGACTTCCAAAGGAAGAGCTGACCCAAGTTCTACAACAAGGTAAGCTACATCTCTTTTCTTATTGCTGTTAAACTTGCTATATGAAAAAAACATGTTTTTGTTTCTCAGAATAACTGACTCTTATTTGTTGTGTCTTAGCACAAAGCAATGCTGCAAAAAGAGATATTGTGTTCCTACTGGATGGCTCTGATAACACAAGAAATGGATTCCCAGAGTTAAAACGATTTGTTCAGAGCATAGTTGAGAGCCTCTCTGTCAGTAAGAGCCAAGACAGAGTGTCTGTGGTTCAGTTTGCTGATAATCCTGAGATCAACTTTTATCTGAATGCTCACAAGACAAAGAATGACACTATAAATGCCATAGATAATTTACGGCACAAGGGTGGGAGCCACCATAATATCGGGAGAGCTCTCCAGTTTGTGAGACACAGTGTCTTCACTTCCTCAACGGGCAGTAGAAGACTAGAAGGTGTGCCCCAGATTTTAATTCTCATCAGTAGTAAACCATCCACCGATAATGTGAGAAGCCCAGCCGTTGCTCTTACAGAGCATGGAATTGTGTCAGTGGCGATTGGAGTGGGAGAAGCCAATTCAAAGCAGTTGGAAATGATTGCCTACAAACCTGGTTTCACATACAAGGTCACTGATTTCTCCAAGTTGCCCTCAATCCAATCGCAACTTGTTGTTACACTGAACATAAACAAAGAAACAGGGGAAACCATGACTGGAATCTCTGATTTAGTAGGTAAGAATTCCACATTTATATATGCTTAAAATTGCAGTAAAGTATTAATTTCTGTCTTCTGAATAACATTCTTTCATGTCTCTATAAAATTCTTTCACTCAAGAATATTTAACATAAGGTTTTTAGTCTAATGATTAACGATAATACAATGTTTTGGCCCATTCCTGTTGCACATACATTTATGATGACCCTTGCTCCAATATGTGTTCTGTTTAAAAAAGCAACTGTTCTGTAACCCTTAAGCTTTTAAGAAGCTATCCCTCTTTTATACGTCTTTCAAATCATCCACATCAATGTTACTTTGGAGTCAACAAATTCTTTCATCCATCTTTCTGATAAAAATATGGTTCTTTAGCAGTTCTGCTTGAAATAACCCTTTCAGAGAATAGGCTTATCTTTCTTTCCATACCGAGTTTATTTCTACACTTCTAACTTGCTCATGCTGATAATACGCATCGGTGTAGAAAAGTCTTGAACACTTTTTCTGTCTATTCATGTATCACCTTGTTGCCACAGCAAGTAAAAAGAGGGACATAGTGTTTCTGCTTGATGGTTCGGATGACTCCAGAAATGGACTACCAGCTATACGTGAGTTCATCAGAAGAATGGCGGAAGAGCTTGACATTGGCGAAGATAAGGTTCGAGTGGCCGTAGTACAGTATAGTGATGACGCCACAGTATACTTCAACCTAAAAACTCACAGATCCAAAAAGGCTATCATCTATGCTGTAAGAAATCTGCGCCATAAAGGAGGAAGACCTCGGAACACTGGAGCTGCACTCCAGCTTGTACGAGACCGTATTTTCACGGCTTCATCTGGGAGTAGACGCTTGGAGGGAGTCCCTCAGATTCTGTTTGTACTGACTGGTGGCCTATCCAATGACAATGTTTCAGGGCCGGCATTAGCCCTAAAACACATTGGTATTCTGTCTTTCGCCGTTGGAATGAAAAATGCTACACAGGAGGAGCTTGAAAAAATTGCTGTCTCCCCAAGATTTCTTTTCAACTTTCCTGTCTTTGGTGAACTTTTGTCCATTCAGACAGAGACAGCTGCATTTCTCCAGGCTAAAATACAAATTGAGCCTCCCACTGTTGTAGGTAAGAAGTACAGATTAGTATTTGAGAATCAAACTGACTCCCCGCTTATAGTTTAATAAATTTGGTCTTTCATAGTTTGAATTGCAATGAAACACCTTCTGAAGAATATCAGTCGAACAGTTTCATGTTTCTCAAACTGTCTCATTGGCTCACATTCTTTTCCTTCTTGTACCCTGGAGAGTCTTGTCTTGACAGCCTTGCATCAGCATATGCCCTTTCTTTCTGTTCCTAAGCTCTTCCTTGAGCCAATGATAATCGCATCATTGACCAAATATACAGAGTTGAAGAATATTGAAATATGTTTTTCAGCTATCTCCATCTTTCATTTTTGAAAGAAGACTATGCTCCTTATCTTGCAGTTATTTCTAAGTTTCTTAATATAGACTGTTTTCTGAAATGTTCTTGCATCTAACACCTTGGTTATCGCAGTAATTATTTCAAATTCCGATTACCAGCTCTTATGGCTTTACCACCCATCTATTGTGTAATGATTGCACCTAGCTTATGTACTATATCTGTGATTCTTAAAAAAGGTTTTTCTATTATTTTCTAGTTGAATTAGAGTCCCCTCAAAGAGACATAGTGTTTCTATTGGATGGGTCTGATGACACACGGAGTGGCTTCCAAGCAATGAAACATTTTGTTCAAAGAGTGGTAGAAAGCCTCAGTGTTGGTGAGAACAAAGACCGTGTCTCTGTGGTCCAGTATAGCAGAGATCAACAGACACATTTCAGTTTGAACACCTACAAAGAAAAACAAAATGTTCTAGCTGCTGTCCAGCAGTTGAACCATAAAGGAGGCAGTCCCCTCAACACTGGGGCAGCTCTTGACTATGTGAGGAAAAATGCTTTCACTGAAAACTCTGGGAGTCGGCATCAAGACGGTGTCCCTCAGATATTGATTCTGCTGAATGGGGGAAGATCTCAAGATGATGTTGCAAGTGCCATTGCGGCTCTAAAACAGGACAAAGTTGTTCCATTCTGTATAGGAACAAGACATGCAGACATACTTGAGCTTCAAATGATTGCACACAATCCTTCCTATGCTTTCTCTGTGCTTGGGTTTGATGATATTGAGAGCATCCATCGACAACTTGTGTCATTTATAAAAAGGGTGCCTCGACAGCAGCCAAGACTAAAACCACACAATGTATTAGGTAAGACTATCTATCTATCTATCTATCTATCTATCTATCTATCTATCTATCTATCTATCTATCTATCTATCTATCTATCTATCTATCTATCTATCTGTCTATCTGTCTATCTATCTATCTATCTATCTATCTATCTATCTATCTATCTATCTTTTTTTTCATTATGGATACATTTATGTGTAACTAACGCAGCATTATCCTTGTGTCTGACAGTTTCTGCAGATCAAACTGAATCCATTCAACATGATATTGTATTTTTACTGGATTCCTCGGACGAAATGCAAATTTCTTTTAAGGAAGTCCTTGGCTTTGTTGGGAGAATGGTGGACAAATTCAATGTGGACGAGAACAAAGATCGTGTTTCAGTGGTGCAGTACAGCAGACAACCCTCTGTTGAATTCTTTCTGAACACATACAAAACACAGCAGAAGGTTGCTGACAATGTGCGAATTCTGAAGCATAAAGGAGGCAGAACCCTCAATACTGGTGCAGCCCTTCAGTACGTCAAGGATAATGTTTTCAATGCCTCTTCTGGAAGTAGGCACCACCAGGGCGTCCCTCAGATTTTGGTTCTCTTAACTGGCGGACGGTCAAATGATGATGTCAGACATGCCGTGGAAAACTTGAGAGGAATTGGTGTGATGTTATATGTGGTGGGAACAAAGAATGCCGATACCCTTGAGATTCAGTCTATTTCACAGGAAGCCAGTCATGCTTTCTTTGCAGCAGAATCCAGTGATCTGTCCGACATTGAACAACATGTATTTTCTGTCATTAAGAAGGGTATAACCACTTCTATCAAAGCAGTAATAAATGGTAAGACTAATGACTGTAATGAATTCATGTTATACACCATGTGCACAACATAGACCTCAAGGCATTAATTCTAACTGAGGGTGAATGATGGACGGTAACAGACTAGTGTCCTTTTGCTCACAATAACTATTGTAGGCTTTCATTTATGCTGTTTTGACAGTTACGTCTGAGGGCTGGGCAATAATTCAATCTGATGATATATTGAGATCATTGTCTATGATCATGGGGGAATGTCACTCTAGTTGCTTACCTGTTACCTGCAAAAAATCACATGGACTTTTTTCTACATCTTTGTCTTTCTTGCAGATACTGAGAAACATGATGTTGTATTTCTTATTGATGGATCATATGACTCACGAAATGGCTTTGAAGAGATACGAGGCTTTGTTAAACAAATGGTAGAAAGTTTAAACATAGATGAGAACAGAGACCAAGTGGCTGTTGTTCAATACAACCGTGTCGCCACAGTCAATTTCTACCTGAATTCCTATTCATCCAAGAACGATGTGCTCAATTCCATTGGAACAATAAGGCATAAGTCGGGGAGATCCCTCAACATTGGCAAAGCCCTTGAGTTTGTCAGACACAATGTCTTTGCTGCTTCAGTTGGAGGTAGAAATGCAGACTCAGTCCCTCAATATCTGTATGTATTTAGTGGTGGGAGATCCGGGGATGACGTCAGAGGACCAGCACAGTCCCTCAAAGAAAATGGGATAAAGACTTTTACTATCGGAACACAGAATGCTGATACTTTGGAAATGCAAACCATCTCTTTCACGCCTGCACATTATTTTCATGTCACAAACTTTAACAATCTGCAAAGCATACATCCATCTGTGGAGGCCACATTGAGGGGTACTGAAGACACAACGGAATTTCCAACTGTTATTGGTAAGATGTCAAAAAATAAGTAGCATGTTTTCTACATGGACTTAGAAGTTGTATGATTGTATACCAGGTGTGTAAATCAGATGTTTCTGTCTACAGCAAAGATGTTGGTTTTGTAAACTGTTTGTTTGTATTAATTTCAGACACTATTGGGAAAATAATACTCCAGAGTGCCGATGTTGTTTTTCTAATTGATGGATCTGATGACATGCGAGCAAGTGAAAGACACATTTTGGATTTTGTCATAGAGCTTGTCAAGCAAATGGAAATTGGGCCAAGCAAAGTGCAAGTTGCATTGATTCAGTACAGCACAGAGCCCACGACTGATTTTCTCTTGAAAACGCACTCACTGAAAGACGATGTCTTGAGATATTTGAGCAATGTAAAACTGAAAGGAGGGTCCACCGTGAACACAGGTGTTGCCCTTGATTATGTGAAGAACAATGTGTTCACTGCTTCATCTGGAAGCAGAGCTCAGCAGGGTGTTCCACAGATACTCATTCACTTGAGTGGAAGAAAGTCAGAAGATGATGTTTTAGGTCCTGTGGACAAACTGAGAAATGTTGGAATTGTCCTTTTCAGTGTTGGAGTGAATGATGCAGAGAGGCTGGAGATGAAACAATTAGCCCACAGTCCTAAAGCAGAGTATTTTATCAAGGAGATTTCTGACTTTCCTCTTGTGAGCGAACGACTGCTCTCAGACATTGTATCTTACAAAGGCACTGTCAGCACTGGTGTAGGTGAGTGAAAATCTTACTTACTTATCAGTTACATCAGTAATCAGATTTAATTTGAACAGCTTTTTCTAATACGTTTTCAATTTGCCAGTCTTACTATGATCTCAGTGCACTGGTCCACACTAACAGGAGGGCCAGAAGCATCAATATCCATACAGAGACCAATGCTGCCAAACGATTTTCTGAAAATTGAGCATTTCGTTCTACTATCCTTTGTCAAACCAAATTAAATACACAGCTGTTTTTGTAATGGAAAACTGTAAAAAAAACTGTTTAATGTGTGAATAATCTGAACTAATTAGGTGATCACATCTGGATGCTATTTTTTCATAGATATTAAGAGTGTGGATACAACTTTTTCGTGACTCTAATATCTATGTCTATATCTCAGAGAAAACATTTCTCCTTACCTGAATCAGTATTTTATGTGCTATTACAATACACAAAAGTCTAAAAACAACAGACCAGTCAAATATTCCTCAAAAGCTTAACAGTTGAACAGCAATGCTACTGTAGCAAAATTGAGTTGCTATAACAGCAGAAAATTATTTTTAATAATAATATATAATATAATAATAATAATATAAAGTTGAAGCTGCTGAGAAAATGAAAGAGGTGTAGGCTGCTGTGGACTGTATTGCAGACAGCCTACCTACTGCAAGAACACTGGTGATAGACAGAGCTTAAGCTAGAGGTGCTGGATGTCAACAGTCAGAGCCACTTTGGTTAGTATTCATCTATAAATCGGCTACTTTTGATGGGTCAAAATAATAATTTCTAACTTCATTTCAACGTGATCACATTTCTACTCATCACATTTTGCGCAATGGCAAAAGCCCAGCCTTTTCTGTAGTATTCTGAAGTTGATGGTTTGCGCGTGGTTAACATGAATACACGTTCGGCGTTAGCATTGTTACACATGGTTAACCTTGTCAAACAGTTGGAGTTAGGTTACGCCAACAAAACCACTGAGTAAGGCTTAGAAAAAATGTCATGGTTCGGCTTGAAATGAGTATGGTTGAAACGTAACATGAGATACGGACGCAGCATCACGTGACATATCTTCAGTAAAAACCAGTCGACTTTTGGTTTCACATGGGACATGTAAATAAATCCTGATTAAAAGATAGTTTGTTTGACCAATTAACCACCCCTACTGCCCTTGCATAAAATACTTCTTTCACTAAATAAAAGTCAGTTGCTATGAGCATCTAATAGGAACGCCGAAGGGTTGACATTGAAAGTAGTTAAAAGCCTAGTGCGTCTCATACAGTAACTAAAAGGTGCCGTGTGCATCTGTAATAAAGACACTGCCACTGCCCGAGTGTAGGTATTTGATGCACTGCAAGTAAGACCAGGCTATTTATTTCTAAAATAAAATTATGAACATAAAAAATAAGAAACAGTTACTCTTCATTCTTTATCACGGAAAGACTTAATTGAACAGTATCAAAGTGTATTTCACTAAGTTCAGGTCAGGCAGTGCCGCTTTGACAAAATAGTTGTGGCAGCATTAATAGAGTAAATATTACAAAACTGGATGTTAGTGTTCATCATCTGACTTTTGCATGGAAGATATATGACACATTGATCTGAATACGTCTCAAATTATATTTTCCCCAGTGAAGAGAAAGACAAAAAGAAGGGATGTTGTGTTCTTGTTGGATGGATCTGATGGTACTAGAACTGGATTCCCAGCTATGCAAGACTTGATGATGATGACTTGATGATGGTAGTACGCAACTTGAACTGTACTAAAGTGAATTTCTTCAAGTTCAGGTCTGCCAGTGCAACTTTGAAAAAACAGTTGAGCTTGGATTTATAGAGTAAATTTGAAAACCTTGGGGTTAACTTTTATCGTCTGACTTTTGTACGCTAAATGTTTGAAACATCAACCTAAATATGTCTTATATTCTATGTTTCCCAGTGGTGACACATCCAACAGGAAGAGACGTTGTATTCTTGTTGGATGGATCTGATGGTACTAGAACTGGATTCCCAGCTATGCAAGACTTTGTCCAAAGAGTAGTAGAGACACTCAATGTGGATGACAACAAAGACCGTGTCTCAGTGGTTCAGTACAGCAGAGATCCAGCTGTCCAGTTCTATTTGAACACATACGCGACAAAAGTCGAGATCCTTGACATTGTCAGAGGTTTGAGGCACAAAGGCGGAAGACCCCTCAACACTGGAGCAGCTCTCCAGTACGTGAGGGATAATGTCTTCTCAGTCTCTGTTGGAAGCAGGCGCCTGGAAAGAGTTCCACAGGTCCTAATATTGCTAAGTGGTGGACGGTCTTCTGACAGTGTTGATGCACCAGCCTCTGCTCTCAAACAGCTGGGTGTATTGACCTTTGTAATTGGAACCAAGGGGTCTGATAGAAGAGAACTGCAGAAGATATCCCATGATGACAATTCTGCTCTCTCTGTGTCTGATTTCACTGACCTTCAACGCATCCAACAGCAACTTCAGTCCTCCTTGGAGGCTTTGGTTGTTGACGTCACACCAGAATCACCAACTGTACTTGGTATGTAAACAGGCACAGCCTCTTACTGTCCTGAAAGGCTACTTGACTTGTTTCACCTACACTGAGGGATATGAATGCAGTGAAATACCTGTTTAGCTCGATGTTATTTTGTAAAAAGAGGTTATGGTGTGCTTCCTTATGATAATAAATTAGAGAACGCAGGGCTTGTGCTTTTCAAAAAATAGTTTCTAACTTTATGATTAGTATACAAAATGTAGTTTTGCAAAGGTTTTTATTTTTTGTCTTCCTGTCTTCTCTCAGTTGAATCTACCCAGAAGGATATTGTTTTCCTTCTGGATGGTTCTGATGGCACAAGGAATGGCTTCCCTGCTATGCGTGATTTTGTTGAGAAAGTGGTAGAGAAACTCAATGTTGGAGAAAGCAAAGACCGTGTCTCTGTAGTCCAATACAGCAGAGATGCAGAGGTCCATTTCGATTTGAATACATACACCACAAAAGAAGATATTGTGGATTCAGTAAGAGGGCTGAGACACAGAGGAGGCAGACCCCTCAACACCGGGGCCGCCCTCCAATACGTCAGGGACAACGTCTTTACAAACTCCGCCGGGAGTAGGCGCCTGCAAGGTGTTCCACAGATATTGATCCTACTAAATGGTGGAAGGTCTTTTGACAATGTAGATACTCCAGCCTCTGTTCTCAAACAGCAGGGCATCATTGTCATTGGCATTGGAACAAGGAGCTCTGACAGTGGAGAGCTGCGGAAAATATCACATGACCCTAATTACACTCTATCCGTGTCTGAGTTCACTGACCTCCCCAGTGTTCAAGAACAGCTCACGTCTCTAATGAGCACAGGGCTAGTGATGGCCACACCCATGACACCAACAGTAACTGGTAAGAACGTGACTGAATTTACATTCCAAGATGATGGCAGTACGCAATTTGAACTGTACTAAAGTGAATTTCGTCAAGTTCAGGTCTGCCAGTGCAACTTTGACAAAACAGTTGAGCTTGGATTTATAGAGTAAATTTGAAAACCATGGGGTTAACGTTTATCGTCTGACTTTTGTACGCTAAATGTTTGAAACATCAACCTAAATATGTCTTATATTCTATGTTTCCCAGTGGTGACACATCCAACAGGAAGAGACGTTGTATTCTTGTTGGATGGATCTGATGATACTAGAACTGGATTCCCAGCTATGCAAGACTTTGTCCAAAGAGTAGTAGAGACACTCAGTGTGGATGATAACAAAGACCGTGTCTCAGTGGTTCAGTACAGCAGAGATTCAGCTGTCCAGTTCTATTTGAACACATACGCGACAGAAGTCGAGATCCTTGACATTGTCAGAGGTTTGAGGCACAAAGGCGGAAGACCCCTCAACACTGGAGCAGCTCTCCAGTACTTGAGGAATAATGTCTTCACAGCCTCTGCTGGAAGCAGGCGCCTGGAAGGAGTTCCACAGGTCCTAATATTGCTAAGTGGTGGACGGTCTTCTGACAGTGTTGATGCACCAGCCTCTGCTCTCAAACAGCTGGGTGTATTGACCTTTGTAATTGGAACCAAGGGCTCTGATAGAAGAGAACTGCAGAAGATATCCCACGATGACAATTCTGCTCTCTCTGTGTCTGATTTCACTGACCTTCAACGCATCCAACAGCAACTTCAGTCCTCCTTGGAGGCTTTTGTTATTGACGTCACACCAGAATCACCAACTGTACTTGGTATGTAAAGAGGCACAGCCTCTTACTGCCCTGAAAGGCTACTTGACTTGTTTCACCTACACTGAGGGATATGAATGCACTGAAATACCTGTTTAGCTCGATGTTATTTTGTTAAAAGAGGTTATGGTGTGCTTCCTTACGATAAGAAATTAGAGAACGCAGGGCTTGTGCTTTTCAAAAAATAGTTTCTAACTTTATGATTAGTATACAAAATGTAGCTTTTGCAAAAGTTTTTATTTGTTGTCTTCCTGTCTTCTCTCAGTTGAACCTACCCAGAAGGATATTGTTTTCCTTCTGGATGGTTCTGATGGCACAAGGAATGGCTTCCCTGCTATGCGTGATTTTGTTGAGAAAGTGGTAGAGAAACTCAATGTTGGAGAAAGCAAAGACCGTGTCTCTGTAGTCCAATACAGCAGAGATGCAGAGGTCCATTTCGATTTGAATACATACACCACAAAAGAAGATATTGTGGATTCAGTAAGAGGGCTGAGACACAGAGGAGGCAGACCCCTCAACACCGGGGCCGCCCTCCAATACGTCAGGGACAACGTCTTTACAAACTCCACCAGGAGTAGGCGCCTGCAAGGTGTTCCACAGATATTGATCCTACTAAATGGTGGAAGGTCTTTTGACAATGTAGATACTCCAGCCTCTGTTCTCAAACAGCAGGGCATCATTGTCATTGGCATTGGAACAAGGAGCTCTGACAGTGGAGAGCTGCGGAAGATATCACATGACCCTAATTACACTCTATCCGTGTCTGAGTTCACTGACCTCCCCAGTGTTCAAGAACAGCTCACCTCTCTAATGAGCACAGGGCTAGTGATGGCCACACCCATGACACCAACAGTAACTGGTAAGAACGTGACTGAATTTACATTCCAAGATGATGGCAGTACGCAACTTGAACTGTACTAAAGTGAATTTCGTCAAGTTCAGGTCTGCCAGTGCAACTTTGACAAAACAGTTGAGCTTGTATTTATAGAGTAAATTTGAAAACCATGGGGTTAACGTTTATCGTCTGACTTTTGTACGCTAAATGTTTGAAACATCAACCTAAATATGTCTTATATTCTATGTTTCCCAGTGGTGACACATCCAACAGGAAGAGACGTTGTATTCTTGTTGGATGGATCTGATGATACTAGAACTGGATTCCCAGCTATGCAAGACTTTGTCCAAAGAGTAGTAGAGACACTCAGTGTGGATGATAACAAAGACCGTGTCTCAGTGGTTCAGTACAGCAGAGATTCAGCTGTCCAGTTCTATTTGAACACATACGCAACAGAAGTCGAGATCCTTGACATTGTCAGAGGTTTGAGGCACAAAGGCGGAAGACCCCTCAACACTGGAGCAGCTCTCCAGTACTTGAGGAATAATGTCTTCACAGCCTCTGCTGGAAGCAGGCGCCTGGAAGGAGTTCCACAGGTCCTAATATTGCTAAGTGGTGGACGGTCTTCTGACAGTGTTGATGCACCAGCCTCTGCTCTCAAACAGCTGGGTGTATTGACCTTTGTAATTGGAACCAAGGGCTCTGATAGAAGAGAACTGCAGAAGATATCCCACGATGACAATTCTGCTCTCTCTGTGTCTGATTTCACTGACCTTCAACGCATCCAACAGCAACTTCAGTCCTCCTTGGAGGCTTTGGTTGTTGACGTCACACCACAATCACCAACTGTACTTGGTATGTAAACAGGCACAGCCTCTTACTGTCCTGAAAGGCTACTTGACTTGTTTCATCTACACTGAGGGATATGAATGCAGTGAAATACCTGTTTAGCTCGATGTTATTTTGTTAAAAGAGGTTATGGTGTGCTTCCTTACTATAAGAAATTAGAGAATGCAGGGCTTGTGCTTTTCAAAAAATAGTTTCTAACTTTATGATTAGTATACAAAATGTAGCTTTTGCAAAAGTTTTTATTTGTTGTCTTCCTGTCTTCTCTCAGTTGAACCTACCCAGAAGGATATTGTTTTCCTTCTGGATGGTTCTGATGGCACAAGGAATGGCTTCCCTGCTATGCGTGATTTTGTTGAGAAAGTGGTAGAGAAACTCAATGTTGGAGAAAGCAAAGACCGTGTCTCTGTAGTCCAATACAGCAGAGATGCAGAGGTCCATTTCGATTTGAATACATACACCACAAAAGAAGATATTGTGGATTCAGTAAGAAGGCTGAGACACAGAGGAGGCAGACCCCTCAACACCGGGGCCGCCCTCCAATACGTCAGGGACAACGTCTTTACAAACTCCACCAGGAGTAGGCGCCTGCAAGGTGTTCCACAGATATTGATCCTACTAAATGGTGGAAGGTCTTTTGACAATGTAGATACTCCAGCCTCTGTTCTCAAACAGCAGGGCATCATTGTCATTGGCATTGGAACAAGGAGCTCTGACAGTGGAGAGCTGCGGAAGATATCACATGACCCTAATTACACTCTATCCGTGTCTGAGTTCACTGACCTCCCCAGTGTTCAAGAACAGCTCACCTCTCTAATGAGCACAAGGCTAGTGATGGCCACACCCATGACACCAACAGTAACTGGTAAGAACGTGACTGAATTTACATTTCAAGATGATGGTAGTACGCAACTTGAACTGTACTAAAGTGAATTTCTTCAAGTTCAGGTCTGCCAGTGCAACTTTGAAAAAACAGTTGAGCTTGGATTTATAGAGTAAATTTGAAAACCTTGGGGTTAACTTTTATCGTCTGACTTTTGTACGCTAAATGTTTGAAACATCAACCTAAATATGTCTTATATTCTATGTTTCCCAGTGGTGACACATCCAACAGGAAGAGACGTTGTATTCTTGTTGGATGGATCTGATGGTACTAGAACTGGATTCCCAGCTATGCAAGACTTTGTCCAAAGAGTAGTAGAGACACTCAGTGTGGATGACAACAAAGACCGTGTCTCAGTGGTTCAGTACAGCAGAGATCCAGCTGTCCAGTTCTATTTGAACACATACGCGACAAAAGTCGAGATCCTTGACATTGTCAGAGGTTTGAGGCACAAAGGCGGAAGACCCCTCAACACTGGAGCAGCTCTCCAGTACTTGAGGAATAATGTCTTCACAGCCTCTGCTGGAAGCAGGCACCTGGAAGGAGTTCCACAGGTCCTAATATTGCTAAGTGGTGGACGGTCTTCTGACAGTGTTGATGCACCAGCCTCTGCTCTCAAACAGCTGGGTGTATTGACCTTTGTAATTGGAACCAAGGGGTCTGATAGAAGAGAACTGCAGAAGATATCCCACGATGACAATTCTGCGCTCTCTGTGTCTGATTTCACTGACCTTCAACGCATCCAACAGCAACTTCAGTCCTCCTTGGAGGCTTTGGTTGTTGACGTCACACCAGAATCACCAACTGTACTTGGTATGTAAACAGGCACAGCCTCTTACTGTCCTGAAAGGCTACTTGACTTGTTTCACCTACACTGAGGGATATGAATGCAGTGAAATACCTGTTTAGCTCGATGTTATTTTGTTAAAAGAGGTTATGGGTTGCTTCTTTATGATAAGAAATTAGAGAACGCAGGGCTTGTGCTTTTCAAAAAGTAGTTTCTAACTTTATGATTACTATACAAAATGTAGCTTTTGCAAAAGTTTTTATTTTTTGTCTTCCTGTCTTCTCTCAGTTGAACCTACACAGAAGGATATTGTTTTCCTTCTGGATGGTTCTGATGGCACAAGGAATGGCTTCCCTGCTATGCGTGATTTTGTTGAGAAAGTGGTAGAGAAACTCAATGTTGGAGAAAGCAAAGACCGTGTCTCTGTAGTCCAATACAGCAGAGATGCAGAGGTCCATTTCGATTTGAATACATACACCACAAAAGAAGATATTGTGGATTCAGTAAGAGGGCTGAGACACAGAGGAGGCAGACCCCTCAACACCGGGGCCGCCCTCCAATACGTCAGGGACAACATCTTTACAAACTCCGCCGGGAGTAGGCGCCTGCAAGGTGTTCCACAGATATTGATCCTACTAAATGGTGGAAGGTCTTTTGACAATGTAGATACTCCAGCCTCTGTTCTCAAACAGCAGGGCATCATTGTCATTGGCATTGGAACAAGGAGCTCTGACAGTGGAGAGCTGCGGAAGATATCACATGACCCTAATTACACTCTATCCGTGTCTGAGTTCACTGACCTCCCCAGTGTTCAAGAACAGCTCACCTCTCTAATGAGCACAAGGCTAGTGATGGCCACATCCATGACACCAACAGTAACTGGTAAGAACGTGACTGAATTTACATTTCAAGATGATGGTAGTACGCAACTTGAACTGTACTAAAGTGAATTTCTTCAAGTTCAGGTCTGCCAGTGCAACTTTGAAAAAACAGTTGAGCTTGGATTTATAGAGTAAATTTGAAAACCTTGGGGTTAACTTTTATCGTCTGACTTTTGTACGCTAAATGTTTGAAACATCAACCTAAATATGTCTTATATTCTATGTTTCCCAGTGGTGACACATCCAACAGGAAGAGACGTTGTATTCTTGTTGGATGGATCTGATGGTACTAGAACTGGATTCCCAGCTATGCAAGACTTTGTCCAAAGAGTAGTAGAGACACTCAGTGTGGATGATAACAAAGACCGTGTCTCAGTGGTTCAGTACAGCAGAGATCCAGCTGTCCAGTTCTATTTGAACACATACGCGACAGAAGTCGAGATCCTTGACATTGTCAGAGGTTTGAGGCACAAAGGCGGAAGACCCCTCAACACTGGAGCAGCTCTCCAGTACTTGAGGAATAATGTCTTCACAGCCTCTGCTGGAAGCAGGCGCCTGGAAGGAGTTCCACAGGTCCTAATATTGCTAAGTGGTGGACAGTCTTCTGACAGTGTTGATGCACCAGCCTCTGCTCTCAAACAGCTGGGTGTATTGACCTTTGTAATTGGAACCAAGAGGTCTGATAGAAGAGAACTGCAGAAGATATCCCATGATGACAATTCTGCTCTCTCTGTGTCTGATTTCACTGACCTTCAACGCATCCAACAGCAACTTCAGTCCTCCTTGGAGGCTTTGGTTGTTGACGTCACACCACAATCACCAACTGTACTTGGTATGTAAACAGGCACAGCCTCTTACTGTCCTGAAAGGCTACTTGACTTGTTTCATCTACACTGAGGGATATGAATGCAGTGAAATACCTGTTTAGCTCGATGTTATTTTGTTAAAAGAGGTTATGGTGTGCTTCCTTACTATAAGAAATTAGAGAACGCAGGGCTTGTGCTTTTCAAAAAATAGTTTCTAACTTTATGATTAGTATACAAAATGTAGCTTTTGCAAAAGTTTTTATTTGTTGTCTTCCTGTCTTCTCTCAGTTGAACCTACCCAGAAGGATATTGTTTTCCTTCTGGATGGTTCTGATGGCACAAGGAATGGCTTCCCTGCTATGCGTGATTTTGTTGAGAAAGTGGTAGAGAAACTCAATGTTGGAGAAAGCAAAGACCGTGTCTCTGTAGTCCAATACAGCAGAGATGCAGAGGTCCATTTCGATTTGAATACATACACCACAAAAGAAGATATTGTGGATTCAGTAAGAAGGCTGAGACACAGAGGAGGCAGACCCCTCAACACCGGGGCCGCCCTCCAATACGTCAGGGACAACGTCTTTACAAACTCTGCCGGGAGTAGGCGCCTGCAAGGTGTTCCACAGATATTGATCCTACTAAATGGTGGAAGGTCTTTTGACAATGTAGATACTCCAGCCTCTGTTCTCAAACAGCAGGGCATCATTGTCATTGGCATTGGAACAAGGAGCTCTGACAGTGGAGAGCTGCGGAAGATATCACATGACCCTAATTACACTCTATCTGTGTCTGAGTTCACTGACCTCCCCAGTGTTCAAGAACAGCTCACCTCTCTAATGAGCACAAGGCTAGTGATGGCCACACCCATGACACCAACAGTAACTGGTAAGAACGTGACTGAATTTACATTTCAAGATGATGGTAGTACGCAACTTGAACTGTACTAAAGTAAATTTCTTCAAGTTCAGGTCTGCCAGTGCAACTTTGAAAAAACAGTTGAGCTTGGATTTATAGAGTAAATTTGAAAACCTTGGGGTTAACTTTTATCGTCTGACTTTTGTACGCTAAATGTTTGAAACATCAACCTAAATATGTCTTATATTCTATGTTTCCCAGTGGTGACACATCCAACAGGAAGAGACGTTGTATTCTTGTTGGATGGATCTGATGGTACTAGAACTGGATTCCCAGCTATGCAAGACTTTGTCCAAAGAGTAGTAGAGACACTCAGTGTGGATGACAACAAAGACCGTGTCTCAGTGGTTCAGTACAGCAGAGATCCAGCTGTCCAGTTCTATTTGAACACATACGCAACAAAAGTCGAGATCCTTGACATTGTCAGAGGTTTGAGGCACAAAGGCGGAAGACCCCTCAACACTGGAGCAGCTCTCCAGTACTTGAGGAATAATGTCTTCACAGCCTCTGATGGAAGCAGGCACCTGGAAGGAGTTCCACAGGTCCTAATATTGCTAAGTGGTGGACGGTCTTCTGACAGTGTTGATGCACCAGCCTCTGCTCTCAAACAGCTGGGTGTATTGACCTTTGTAATTGGAACCAAGGGGTCTGATAGAAGAGAACTGCAGAAGATATCCCACGATGACAATTCTGCGCTCTCTGTGTCTGATTTCACTGACCTTCAACGCATCCAACAGCAACTTCAGTCCTCCTTGGAGGCTTTGGTTGTTGACGTCACACCACAATCACCAACTGTACTTGGTATGTAAACAGGCACAGCGTCTTACTGTCCTGAAAGGCTACTTGACTTGTTTCACCTACACTGAGGGATATGAATGCAGTGAAATACCTGTTTAGCTCGATGTTATTTTGTTAAAAGAGGTTATGGTGTGCTTCCTTACTATAAGAAATTAGAGAACGCAGGGCTTGTGCTTTTCAAAAAATAGTTTCTAACTTTATGATTAGTACACAAAATGTAGCTTTTGCAAAAGTTTTTATTTGTTGTCTTCCTGTGTTCTCTCAGTTGAACCTACCCAGAAGGATATTGTTTTCCTTCTGGATGGTTCTGATGGCACAAGGAATGGCTTCCCTGCTATGCGTGATTTTGTTGAGAAAGTGGTAGAGAAACTCAATGTTGGAGAAAGCAAAGACCGTGTCTCTGTAGTCCAATACAGCAGAGATGCAGAGGTCCATTTCGATTTGAATACATACACCACAAAAGAAGATATTGTGGATTCAGTAAGAGGGCTGAGACACAGAGGAGGCAGACCCCTCAACACCGGGGCCGCCCTCCAATACGTCAGGGACAACATCTTTACAAACTCCGCCGGGAGTAGGCGCCTGCAAGGTGTTCCACAGATATTGATCCTACTAAATGGTGGAAGGTCTTTTGACAATGTAGATACTCCAGCCTCTGTTCTCAAACAGCAGGGCATCATTGTCATTGGCATTGGAACAAGGAGCTCTGACAGTGGAGAGCTGCGGAAGATATCACATGACCCTAATTACACTCTATCCGTGTCTGAGTTCACTGACCTCCCCAGTGTTCAAGAACAGCTCACCTCTCTAATGAGCACAAGGCTAGTGATGGCCACATCCATGACACCAACAGTAACTGGTAAGAACGTGACTGAATTTACATTTCAAGATGATGGTAGTACGCAACTTGAACTGTACTAAAGTGAATTTCTTCAAGTTCAGGTCTGCCAGTGCAACTTTGAAAAAACAGTTGAGCTTGGATTTATAGAGTAAATTTGAAAACCTTGGGGTTAACTTTTATCGTCTGACTTTTGTACGCTAAATGTTTGAAACATCAACCTAAATATGTCTTATATTCTATGTTTCCCAGTGGTGACACATCCAACAGGAAGAGACGTTGTATTCTTGTTGGATGGATCTGATGGTACTAGAACTGGATTCCCAGCTATGCAAGACTTTGTCCAAAGAGTAGTAGAGACACTCAGTGTGGATGATAACAAAGACCGTGTCTCAGTGGTTCAGTACAGCAGAGATCCAGCTGTCCAGTTCTATTTGAACACATACGCGACAGAAGTCGAGATCCTTGACATTGTCAGAGGTTTGAGGCACAAAGGCGGAAGACCCCTCAACACTGGAGCAGCTCTCCAGTACTTGAGGAATAATGTCTTCACAGCCTCTGCTGGAAGCAGGCGCCTGGAAGGAGTTCCACAGGTCCTAATATTGCTAAGTGGTGGACAGTCTTCTGACAGTGTTGATGCACCAGCCTCTGCTCTCAAACAGCTGGGTGTATTGACCTTTGTAATTGGAACCAAGAGGTCTGATAGAAGAGAACTGCAGAAGATATCCCATGATGACAATTCTGCTCTCTCTGTGTCTGATTTCACTGACCTTCAACGCATCCAACAGCAACTTCAGTCCTCCTTGGAGGCTTTGGTTGTTGACGTCACACCACAATCACCAACTGTACTTGGTATGTAAACAGGCACAGCCTCTTACTGTCCTGAAAGGCTACTTGACTTGTTTCATCTACACTGAGGGATATGAATGCAGTGAAATACCTGTTTAGCTCGATGTTATTTTGTTAAAAGAGGTTATGGTGTGCTTCCTTACTATAAGAAATTAGAGAACGCAGGGCTTGTGCTTTTCAAAAAATAGTTTCTAACTTTATGATTAGTATACAAAATGTAGCTTTTGCAAAAGTTTTTATTTGTTGTCTTCCTGTCTTCTCTCAGTTGAACCTACCCAGAAGGATATTGTTTTCCTTCTGGATGGTTCTGATGGCACAAGGAATGGCTTCCCTGCTATGCGTGATTTTGTTGAGAAAGTGGTAGAGAAACTCAATGTTGGAGAAAGCAAAGACCGTGTCTCTGTAGTCCAATACAGCAGAGATGCAGAGGTCCATTTCGATTTGAATACATACACCACAAAAGAAGATATTGTGGATTCAGTAAGAAGGCTGAGACACAGAGGAGGCAGACCCCTCAACACCGGGGCCGCCCTCCAATACGTCAGGGACAACGTCTTTACAAACTCTGCCGGGAGTAGGCGCCTGCAAGGTGTTCCACAGATATTGATCCTACTAAATGGTGGAAGGTCTTTTGACAATGTAGATACTCCAGCCTCTGTTCTCAAACAGCAGGGCATCATTGTCATTGGCATTGGAACAAGGAGCTCTGACAGTGGAGAGCTGCGGAAGATATCACATGACCCTAATTACACTCTATCTGTGTCTGAGTTCACTGACCTCCCCAGTGTTCAAGAACAGCTCACCTCTCTAATGAGCACAAGGCTAGTGATGGCCACACCCATGACACCAACAGTAACTGGTAAGAACGTGACTGAATTTACATTTCAAGATGATGGTAGTACGCAACTTGAACTGTACTAAAGTAAATTTCTTCAAGTTCAGGTCTGCCAGTGCAAATTTGAAAAAACAGTTGAGCTTGGATTTATAGAGTAAATTTGAAAACCTTGGGGTTAACTTTTATCGTCTGACTTTTGTACGCTAAATGTTTGAAACATCAACCTAAATATGTCTTATATTCTATGTTTCCCAGTGGTGACACATCCAACAGGAAGAGACGTTGTATTCTTGTTGGATGGATCTGATGGTACTAGAACTGGATTCCCAGCTATGCAAGACTTTGTCCAAAGAGTAGTAGAGACACTCAGTGTGGATGACAACAAAGACCGTGTCTCAGTGGTTCAGTACAGCAGAGATCCAGCTGTCCAGTTCTATTTGAACACATACGCGACAAAAGTCGAGATCCTTGACATTGTCAGAGGTTTGAGGCACAAAGGCGGAAGACCCCTCAACACTGGAGCAGCTCTCCAGTACTTGAGGAATAATGTCTTCACAGCCTCTGCTGGAAGCAGGCACCTGGAAGGAGTTCCACAGGTCCTAATATTGCTAAGTGGTGGACGGTCTTCTGACAGTGTTGATGCACCAGCCTCTGCTCTCAAACAGCTGGGTGTATTGACCTTTGTAATTGGAACCAAGGGGTCTGATAGAAGAGAACTGCAGAAGATATCCCACGATGACAATTCTGCGCTCTCTGTGTCTGATTTCACTGACCTTCAACGCATCCAACAGCAACTTCAGTCCTCCTTGGAGGCTTTGGTTGTTGACGTCACACCACAATCACCAACTGTACTTGGTATGTAAACAGGCACAGCCTCTTACTGTCCTGAAAGGCTACTTGACTTGTTTCATCTACACTGAGGGATATGAATGCAGTGAAATACCTGTTTAGCTCGATGTTATTTTGTTAAAAGAGGTTATGGTGTGCTTCCTTACTATAAGAAATTAGAGAACGCAGGGCTTGTGCTTTTCAAAAAATAGTTTCTAACTTTATGATTAGTACACAAAATGTAGCTTTTGCAAAAGTTTTTATTTGTTGTCTTCCTGTGTTCTCTCAGTTGAACCTACCCAGAAGGATATTGTTTTCCTTCTGGATGGTTCTGATGGCACAAGGAATGGCTTCCCTGCTATGCGTGATTTTGTTGAGAAAGTGGTAGAGAAACTCAATGTTGGAGAAAGCAAAGACCGTGTCTCTGTAGTCCAATACAGCAGAGATGCAGAGGTCCATTTCGATTTGAATACATACACCACAAAAGAAGATATTGTGGATTCAGTAAGAGGGCTGAGACACAGAGGAGGCAGACCCCTCAACACCGGGGCCGCCCTCCAATACGTCAGGGACAACGTCTTTACAAACTCCACCGGGAGTAGGCGCCTGCAAGGTGTTCCACAGATATTGATCCTACTAAATGGTGGAAGGTCTTTTGACAATGTAGATACTCCAGCCTCTGTTCTCAAACAGCAGGGCATCATTGTCATTGGCATTGGAACAAGGAGCTCTGACAGTGGAGAGCTGCGGAAGATATCACATGACCCTAATTACACTTTATCCGTGTCTGAGTTCACTGACCTCCCCAGTGTTCAAGAACAGCTCACCTCTCTAATGAGCACAAGGCTAGTGATGGCCACACCCATGACACCAACAGTAACTGGTAAGAACGTGACTGAATTTACATTTCAAGATGATGGTAGTACGCAACTTGAACTGTACTAAAGTGAATTTCTTCAAGTTCAGGTCTGCCAGTGCAACTTTGAAAAAACAGTTGAGCTTGGATTTATAGAGTAAATTTGAAAACCTTGGGGTTAACTTTTATCGTCTGACTTTTGTACGCTAAATGTTTGAAACATCAACCTAAATATGTCTTATATTCTATGTTTCCCAGTGGTGACACATCCAACAGGAAGAGACGTTGTATTCTTGTTGGATGGATCTGATGGTACTAGAACTGGATTCCCAGCTATGCAAGACTTTGTCCAAAGAGTAGTAGAGACACTCAGTGTGGATGATAACAAAGACCGTGTCTCAGTGGTTCAGTACAGCAGAGATCCAGCTGTCCAGTTCTATTTGAACACATACGAGACAGAAGTCGAGATCCTTGACATTGTCAGAGGTTTGAGGCACAAAGGCGGAAGACCCCTCAACACTGGAGCAGCTCTCCAGTACTTGAGGAATAATGTCTTCACAGCCTCTGCTGGAAGCAGGCGCCTGGAAGGAGTTCCACAGGTCCTAATATTGCTAAGTGGTGGACAGTCTTCTGACAGTGTTGATGCACCAGCCTCTGCTCTCAAACAGCTGGGTGTATTGACCTTTGTAATTGGAACCAAGGGGTCTGATAGAAGAGAACTGCAGAAGATATCCCACGATGACAATTCTGCTCTCTCTGTGTCTGATTTCACTGACCTTCAACGCATCCAACAGCAACTTCAGTCCTCCTTGGAGGCTTTGGTTGTTGACGTCACACCAGAATCACCAACTGTACTTGGTATGTAAACAGGCACAGCGTCTTACTGTCCTGAAAGGCTACTTGACTTGTTTCACCTACACTGAGGGATATGAATGCAGTGAAATACCTGTTTAGCTCGATGTTATTTTGTTAAAAGAGGTTATGGTGTGCTTCCTTACTATAAGAAATTAGAGAACGCAGGGCTTGTGCTTTTCAAAAAATAGTTTCTAACTTTATGATTAGTACACAAAATGTAGCTTTTGCAAAAGTTTTTATTTGTTGTCTTCCTGTGTTCTCTCAGTTGAACCTACCCAGAAGGATATTGTTTTCCTTCTGGATGGTTCTGATGGCACAAGGAATGGCTTCCCTGCTATGCGTGATTTTGTTGAGAAAGTGGTAGAGAAACTCAATGTTGGAGAAAGCAAAGACCGTGTCTCTGTAGTCCAATACAGCAGAGATGCAGAGGTCCATTTCGATTTGAATACATACACCACAAAAGAAGATATTGTGGATTCAGTAAGAGGGCTGAGACACAGAGGAGGCAGACCCCTCAACACCGGGGCCGCCCTCCAATACGTCAGGGACAACATCTTTACAAACTCCGCCGGGAGTAGGCGCCTGCAAGGTGTTCCACAGATATTGATCCTACTAAATGGTGGAAGGTCTTTTGACAATGTAGATACTCCAGCCTCTGTTCTCAAACAGCAGGGCATCATTGTCATTGGCATTGGAACAAGGAGCTCTGACAGTGGAGAGCTGCGGAAGATATCACATGACCCTAATTACACTCTATCTGTGTCTGAGTTCACTGACCTCCCCAGTGTTCAAGAACAGCTCACCTCTCTAATGAGCACAAGGCTAGTGATGGCCACACCCATGACACCAACAGTAACTGGTAAGAACGTGACTGAATTTACATTTCAAGATGATGGTAGTACGCAACTTGAACTGTACTAAAGTGAATTTCTTCAAGTTCAGGTCTGCCAGTGCAACTTTGAAAAAACAGTTGAGCTTGGATTTATAGAGTAAATTTGAAAACCTTGGGGTTAACTTTTATCGTCTGACTTTTGCACGCTAAATGTTTGAAACATCAACCTAAATATGTCTTATATTCTATGTTTCCCAGTGGTGACACATCCAACAGGAAGAGATGTTGTATTCTTGTTGGATGGATCTGATGGTACTAGAACTGGATTCCCATCTATGCAAGACTTTGTCCAAAGAGTAGTAGAGACACTCAGTGTGGATGACAACAAAGACCGTGTCTCAGTGGTTCAGTACAGCAGAGATCCAGCTGTCCAGTTCTATTTGAACACATACGCGACAAAAGTCGAGATCCTTGACATTGTCAGAGGTTTGAGGCACAAAGGCGGAAGACCCCTCAACACTGGAGCAGCTCTCCAGTACTTGAGGAATAATGTCTTCACAGCCTCTGCTGGAAGCAGGCGCCTGGAAGGAGTTCCACAGGTCCTAATATTGCTAAGTGGTGGACGGTCTTCTGACAGTGTTGATGCACCAGCCTCTGCTCTCAAACAGCTGGGTGTATTGACCTTTGTAATTGGAACCAAGGGGTCTGATAGAAGAGAACTGCAGAAGATATCCCACGATGACAATTCTGCGCTCTCTGTGTCTGATTTCACTGACCTTCAACGCATCCAACAGCAACTTCAGTCCTCCTTGGAGGCTTTGGTTGTTGACGTCACACCACAATCACCAACTGTACTTGGTATGTAAACAGGCACAGCGTCTTACTGTCCTGAAAGGCTACTTGACTTGTTTCACCTACACTGAGGGATATGAATGCAGTGAAATACCTGTTTAGCTCGATGTTATTTTGTTAAAAGAGGTTATGGTGTGCTTCCTTACTATAAGAAATTAGAGAACGCAGGGCTTGTGCTTTTCAAAAAATAGTTTCTAACTTTATGATTAGTATACAAAATGTAGCTTTTGCAAAAGTTTTTATTTGTTGTCTTCCTGTCTTCTCTCAGTTGAACCTACCCAGAAGGATATTGTTTTCCTTCTGGATGGTTCTGATGGCACAAGGAATGGCTTCCCTGCTATGCGTGATTTTGTTGAGAAAGTGGTAGAGAAACTCAATGTTGGAGAAAGCAAAGACCGTGTCTCTGTAGTCCAATACAGCAGAGATGCAGAGGTCCATTTCGATTTGAATACATACACCACAAAAGAAGATATTGTGGATTCAGTAAGAAGGCTGAGACACAGAGGAGGCAGACCCCTCAACACCGGGGCCGCCCTCCAATACGTCAGGGACAACGTCTTTACAAACTCCGCCGGGAGTAGGCGCCTGCAAGGTGTTCCACAGATATTGATCCTACTAAATGGTGGAAGGTCTTTTGACAATGTAGATACTCCAGCCTCTGTTCTCAAACAGCAGGGCATCATTGTCATTGGCATTGGAACAAGGAGCTCTGACAGTGGAGAGCTGCGGAAGATATCACATGACCCTAATTACACTCTATCTGTGTCTGAGTTCACTGACCTCCCCAGTGTTCAAGAACAGCTCACCTCTCTAATGAGCACAAGGCTAGTGATGGCCACACCCATGACACCAACAGTAACTGGTAAGAACGTGACTGAATTTACATTTCAAGATGATGGTAGTACGCAACTTGAACTGTACTAAAGTGAATTTCTTCAAGTTCAGGTCTGCCAGTGCAACTTTGAAAAAACAGTTGAGCTTGGATTTATAGAGTAAATTTGAAAACCTTGGGGTTAACTTTTATCGTCTGACTTTTGTACGCTAAATGTTTGAAACATCAACCTAAATATGTCTTATATTCTATGTTTCCCAGTGGTGACACATCCAACAGGAAGAGACGTTGTATTCTTGTTGGATGGATCTGATGGTACTAGAACTGGATTCCCAGCTATGCAAGACTTTGTCCAAAGAGTAGTAGAGACACTCAGTGTGGATGACAACAAAGACCGTGTCTCAGTGGTTCAGTACAGCAGAGATCCAGCTGTCCAGTTCTATTTGAACACATACGCGACAAAAGTCGAGATCCTTGACATTGTCAGAGGTTTGAGGCACAAAGGCGGAAGACCCCTCAACACTGGAGCAGCTCTCCAGTACTTGAGGAATAATGTCTTCACAGCCTCTGCTGGAAGCAGGCGCCTGGAAGGAGTTCCACAGGTCCTAATATTGCTAAGTGGTGGACGGTCTTCTGACAGTGTTGATGCACCAGCCTCTGCTCTCAAACAGCTGGGTGTATTGACCTTTGTAATTGGAACCAAGGGGTCTGATAGAAGAGAACTGCAGAAGATATCCCACGATGACAATTCTGCGCTCTCTGTGTCTGATTTCACTGACCTTCAACGCATCCAACAGCAACTTCAGTCCTCCTTGGAGGCTTTGGTTGTTGACGTCACACCACAATCACCAACTGTACTTGGTATGTAAACAGGCACAGCGTCTTACTGTCCTGAAAGGCTACTTGACTTGTTTCACCTACACTGAGGGATATGAATGCAGTGAAATACCTGTTTAGCTCGATGTTATTTTGTTAAAAGAGGTTATGGTGTGCTTCCTTACTATAAGAAATTAGAGAACGCAGGGCTTGTGCTTTTCAAAAAATAGTTTCTAACTTTATGATTAGTATACAAAATGTAGCTTTTGCAAAAGTTTTTATTTGTTGTCTTCCTGTCTTCTCTCAGTTGAACCTACCCAGAAGGATATTGTTTTCCTTCTGGATGGTTCTGATGGCACAAGGAATGGCTTCCCTGCTATGCGTGATTTTGTTGAGAAAGTGGTAGAGAAACTCAATGTTGGAGAAAGCAAAGACCGTGTCTCTGTAGTCCAATACAGCAGAGATGCAGAGGTCCATTTCGATTTGAATACATACACCACAAAAGAAGATATTGTGGATTCAGTAAGAAGGCTGAGACACAGAGGAGGCAGACCCCTCAACACCGGGGCCGCCCTCCAATACGTCAGGGACAACGTCTTTACAAACTCTGCCGGGAGTAGGCGCCTGCAAGGTGTTCCACAGATATTGATCCTACTAAATGGTGGAAGGTCTTTTGACAATGTAGATACTCCAGCCTCTGTTCTCAAACAGCAGGGCATCATTGTCATTGGCATTGGAACAAGGAGCTCTGACAGTGGAGAGCTGCGGAAGATATCACATGACCCTAATTACACTCTATCTGTGTCTGAGTTCACTGACCTCCCCAGTGTTCAAGAACAGCTCACCTCTCTAATGAGCACAAGGCTAGTGATGGCCACACCCATGACACCAACAGTAACTGGTAAGAACGTGACTGAATTTACATTTCAAGATGATGGTAGTACGCAACTTAAACTGTACTAAAGTGAATTTCTTCAAGTTCAGGTCTGCCAGTGCAACTTTGAAAAAACAGTTGAGCTTGGATTTATAGAGTAAATTTGAAAACCTTGGGGTTAACTTTTATCGTCTGACTTTTGTACGCTAAATGTTTGAAACATCAACCTAAATATGTCTTATATTCTATGTTTCCCAGTGGTGACACATCCAACAGGAAGAGACGTTGTATTCTTGTTGGATGGATCTGATGGTACTAGAACTGGATTCCCAGCTATGCAAGACTTTGTCCAAAGAGTAGTAGAGACACTCAGTGTGGATGACAACAAAGACCGTGTCTCAGTGGTTCAGTACAGCAGAGATCCAGCTGTCCAGTTCTATTTGAACACATACGCGACAAAAGTCGAGATCCTTGACATTGTCAGAGGTTTGAGGCACAAAGGCGGAAGACCCCTCAACACTGGAGCAGCTCTCCAGTACTTGAGGAATAATGTCTTCACAGCCTCTGCTGGAAGCAGGCACCTGGAAGGAGTTCCACAGGTCCTAATATTGCTAAGTGGTGGACGGTCTTCTGACAGTGTTGATGCACCAGCCTCTGCTCTCAAACAGCTGGGTGTATTGACCTTTGTAATTGGAACCAAGGGGTCTGATAGAAGAGAACTGCAGAAGATATCCCACGATGACAATTCTGCGCTCTCTGTGTCTGATTTCACTGACCTTCAACGCATCCAACAGCAACTTCAGTCCTCCTTGGAGGCTTTGGTTGTTGACGTCACACCACAATCACCAACTGTACTTGGTATGTAAACAGGCACAGCCTCTTACTGTCCTGAAAGGCTACTTGACTTGTTTCATCTACACTGAGGGATATGAATGCAGTGAAATACCTGTTTAGGTCGATGTTATTTTGTTAAAAGAGGTTATGGTGTGCTTCCTTACTATAAGAAATTAGAGAACGCAGGGCTTGTGCTTTTCAAAAAATAGTTTCTAACTTTATGATTAGTACACAAAATGTAGCTTTTGCAAAAGTTTTTATTTGTTGTCTTCCTGTGTTCTCTCAGTTGAACCTACCCAGAAGGATATTGTTTTCCTTCTGGATGGTTCTGATGGCACAAGGAATGGCTTCCCTGCTATGCGTGATTTTGTTGAGAAAGTGGTAGAGAAACTCAATGTTGGAGAAAGCAAAGACCGTGTCTCTGTAGTCCAATACAGCAGAGATGCAGAGGTCCATTTCGATTTGAATACATACACCACAAAAGAAGATATTGTGGATTCAGTAAGAGGGCTGAGACACAGAGGAGGCAGACCCCTCAACACCGGGGCCGCCCTCCAATACGTCAGGGACAACGTCTTTACAAACTCCACCGGGAGTAGGCGCCTGCAAGGTGTTCCACAGATATTGATCCTACTAAATGGTGGAAGGTCTTTTGACAATGTAGATACTCCAGCCTCTGTTCTCAAACAGCAGGGCATCATTGTCATTGGCATTGGAACAAGGAGCTCTGACAGTGGAGAGCTGCGGAAGATATCACATGACCCTAATTACACTCTATCCGTGTCTGAGTTCACTGACCTCCCCAGTGTTCAAGAACAGCTCACCTCTCTAATGAGCACAAGGCTAGTGATGGCCACACCCATGACACCAACAGTAACTGGTAAGAACGTGACTGAATTTACATTTCAAGATGATGGTAGTACGCAACTTGAACTGTACTAACGTGAATTTCTTCAAGTTCAGGTCTGCCAGTGCAACTTTGAAAAAACAGTTGAGCTTGGATTTATAGAGTAAATTTGAAAACCTTGGGGTTAACTTTTATCGTCTGACTTTTGTACGCTAAATGTTTGAAACATCAACCTAAATATGTCTTATATTCTATGTTTCCCAGTGGTGACACATCCAACAGGAAGAGACGTTGTATTCTTGTTGGATGGATCTGATGGTACTAGAACTGGATTCCCAGCTATGCAAGACTTTGTCCAAAGAGTAGTAGAGACACTCAGTGTGGATGATAACAAAGACCGTGTCTCAGTGGTTCAGTACAGCAGAGATCCAGCTGTCCAGTTCTATTTGAACACATACGAGACAGAAGTCGAGATCCTTGACATTGTCAGAGGTTTGAGGCACAAAGGCGGAAGACCCCTCAACACTGGAGCAGCTCTCCAGTACTTGAGGAATAATGTCTTCACAGCCTCTGCTGGAAGCAGGCGCCTGGAAGGAGTTCCACAGGTCCTAATATTGCTAAGTGGTGGACAGTCTTCTGACAGTGTTGATGCACCAGCCTCTGCTCTCAAACAGCTGGGTGTATTGACCTTTGTAATTGGAACCAAGGGGTCTGATAGAAGAGAACTGCAGAAGATATCCCACGATGACAATTCTGCTCTCTCTGTGTCTGATTTCACTGACCTTCAACGCATCCAACAGCAACTTCAGTCCTCCTTGGAGGCTTTGGTTGTTGACGTCACACCAGAATCACCAACTGTACTTGGTATGTAAACAGGCACAGCGTCTTACTGTCCTGAAAGGCTACTTGACTTGTTTCACCTACACTGAGGGATATGAATGCAGTGAAATACCTGTTTAGCTCGATGTTATTTTGTTAAAAGAGGTTATGGTGTGCTTCCTTACTATAAGAAATTAGAGAACGCAGGGCTTGTGCTTTTCAAAAAATAGTTTCTAACTTAATGATTAGTATACAAAATGTAGCTTTTGCAAAAGTTTTTATTTGTTGTCTTCCTGTCTTCTCTCAGTTGAACCTACCCAGAAGGATATTGTTTTCCTTCTGGATGGTTCTGATGGCACAAGGAATGGCTTCCCTGCTATGCGTGATTTTGTTGAGAAAGTGGTAGAGAAACTCAATGTTGGAGAAAGCAAAGACCGTGTCTCTGTAGTCCAATACAGCAGAGATGCAGAGGTCCATTTCGATTTGAATACATACACCACAAAAGAAGATATTGTGGATTCAGTAAGAGGGCTGAGACACAGAGGAGGCAGACCCCTCAACACCGGGGCCGCCCTCCAATACGTCAGGGACAACGTCTTTACAAACTCCGCCGGGAGTAGGCGCCTGCAAGGTGTTCCACAGATATTGATCCTACTAAATGGTGGAAGGTCTTTTGACAATGTAGATACTCCAGCCTCTGTTCTCAAACAGCAGGGCATCATTGTCATTGGCATTGGAACAAGGAGCTCTGACAGTGGAGAGCTGCGGAAGATATCACATGACCCTAATTACACTCTATCTGTGTCTGAGTTCACTGACCTCCCCAGTGTTCAAGAACAGCTCACCTCTCTAATGAGCACAAGGCTAGTGATGGCCACACCCATGACACCAACAGTAACTGGTAAGAACGTGACTGAATTTACATTTCAAGATGATGGTAGTACGCAACTTGAACTGTACTAAAGTGAATTTCTTCAAGTTCAGGTCTGCCAGTGCAACTTTGAAAAAACAGTTGAGCTTGGATTTATAGAGTAAATTTGAAAACCTTGGGGTTAACTTTTATCGTCTGACTTTTGCACGCTAAATGTTTGAAACATCAACCTAAATATGTCTTATATTCTATGTTTCCCAGTGGTGACACATCCAACAGGAAGAGATGTTGTATTCTTGTTGGATGGATCTGATGGTACTAGAACTGGATTCCCATCTATGCAAGACTTTGTCCAAAGAGTAGTAGAGACACTCAGTGTGGATGACAACAAAGACCGTGTCTCAGTGGTTCAGTACAGCAGAGATCCAGCTGTCCAGTTCTATTTGAACACATACGCGACAAAAGTCGAGATCCTTGACATTGTCAGAGGTTTGAGGCACAAAGGCGGAAGACCCCTCAACACTGGAGCAGCTCTCCAGTACTTGAGGAATAATGTCTTCACAGCCTCTGCTGGAAGCAGGCGCCTGGAAGGAGTTCCACAGGTCCTAATATTGCTAAGTGGTGGACGGTCTTCTGACAGTGTTGATGCACCAGCCTCTGCTCTCAAACAGCTGGGTGTATTGACCTTTGTAATTGGAACCACGGGGTCTGATAGAAGAGAACTGCAGAAGATATCCCACGATGACAATTCTGCGCTCTCTGTGTCTGATTTCACTGACCTTCAACGCATCCAACAGCAACTTCAGTCCTCCTTGGAGGCTTTGGTTGTTGACGTCACACCACAATCACCAACTGTACTTGGTATGTAAACAGGCACAGCCTCTTACTGTCCTGAAAGGCTACTTGACTTGTTTCATCTACACTGAGGGATATGAATGCAGTGAAATACCTGTTTAGGTCGATGTTATTTTGTTAAAAGAGGTTATGGTGTGCTTCCTTACTATAAGAAATTAGAGAACGCAGGGCTTGTGCTTTTCAAAAAATAGTTTCTAACTTTATGATTAGTATACAAAATGTAGCTTTTGCAAAAGTTTTTATTTGTTGTCTTCCTGTGTTCTCTCAGTTGAACCTACCCAGAAGGATATTGTTTTCCTTCTGGATGGTTCTGATGGCACAAGGAATGGCTTCCCTGCTATGCGTGATTTTGTTGAGAAAGTGGTAGAGAAACTCAATGTTGGAGAAAGCAAAGACCGTGTCTCTGTAGTCCAATACAGCAGAGATGCAGAGGTCCATTTCGATTTGAATACATACACCACAAAAGAAGATATTGTGGATTCAGTAAGAGGGCTGAGACACAGAGGAGGCAGACCCCTCAACACCGGGGCCGCCCTCCAATACGTCAGGGACAACGTCTTTACAAACTCCACCGGGAGTAGGCGCCTGCAAGGTGTTCCACAGATATTGATCCTACTAAATGGTGGAAGGTCTTTTGACAATGTAGATACTCCAGCCTCTGTTCTCAAACAGCAGGGCATCATTGTCATTGGCATTGGAACAAGGAGCTCTGACAGTGGAGAGCTGCGGAAGATATCACATGACCCTAATTACACTCTATCCGTGTCTGAGTTCACTGACCTCCCCAGTGTTCAAGAACAGCTCACCTCTCTAATGAGCACAAGGCTAGTGATGGCCACACCCATGACACCAACAGTAACTGGTAAGAACGTGACTGAATTTACATTTCAAGATGATGGTAGTACGCAACTTGAACTGTACTAAAGTGAATTTCTTCAAGTTCAGGTCTACCAGTGCAACTTTGAAAAAACAGTTGAGCTTGGATTTATAGAGTAAATTTGAAAACCTTGGGGTTAACTTTTATCGTCTGACTTTTGTACGCTAAATGTTTGAAACATCAACCTAAATATGTCTTATATTCTATGTTTCCCAGTGGTGACACATCCAACAGGAAGAGACGTTGTATTCTTGTTGGATGGATCTGATGGTACTAGAACTGGATTCCCAGCTATGCAAGACTTTGTCCAAAGAGTAGTAGAGACACTCAGTGTGGATGATAACAAAGACCGTGTCTCAGTGGTTCAGTACAGCAGAGATCCAGCTGTCCAGTTCTATTTGAACACATACGCGACGAAAGTCGAGATCCTTGACATTGTCAGAGGTTTGAGGCACAAAGGCGGAAGACCCCTCAACACTGGAGCAGCTCTCCAGTACTTGAGGAATAATGTCTTCACAGCCTCTGCTGGAAGCAGGCACCTGGAAGGAGTTCCACAGGTCCTAATATTGCTAAGTGGTGGACGGTCTTCTGACAGTGTTGATGCACCAGCCTCTGCTCTCAAACAGCTGGGTGTATTGACCTTTGTAATTGGAACCAAGGGGTCTGATAGAAGAGAACTGCAGAAGATATCCCACGATGACAATTCTGCGCTCTCTGTGTCTGATTTCACTGACCTTCAACGCATCCAACAGCAACTTCAGTCCTCCTTGGAGGCTTTGGTTGTTGACGTCACACCACAATCACCAACTGTACTTGGTATGTAAACAGGCACAGCCTCTTACTGTCCTGAAAGGCTACTTGACTTGTTTCATCTACACTGAGGGATATGAATGCAGTGAAATACCTGTTTAGCTCGATGTTATTTTGTTAAAAGAGGTTATGGTGTGCTTCCTTACTATAAGAAATTAGAGAATGCAGGGCTTGTGCTTTTCAAAAAATAGTTTCTAACTTTATGATTAGTATACAAAATGTAGCTTTTGCAAAAGTTTTTATTTGTTGTCTTCCTGTCTTCTCTCAGTTGAACCTACCCAGAAGGATATTGTTTTCCTTCTGGATGGTTCTGATGGCACAAGGAATGGCTTCCCTGCTATGCGTGATTTTGTTGAGAAAGTGGTAGAGAAACTCAATGTTGGAGAAAGCAAAGACCGTGTCTCTGTAGTCCAATACAGCAGAGATGCAGAGGTCCATTTCGATTTGAATACATACACCACAAAAGAAGATATTGTGGATTCAGTAAGAAGGCTGAGACACAGAGGAGGCAGACCCCTCAACACCGGGGCCGCCCTCCAATACGTCAGGGACAACGTCTTTACAAACTCCACCAGGAGTAGGCGCCTGCAAGGTGTTCCACAGATATTGATCCTACTAAATGGTGGAAGGTCTTTTGACAATGTAGATACTCCAGCCTCTGTTCTCAAACAGCAGGGCATCATTGTCATTGGCATTGGAACAAGGAGCTCTGACAGTGGAGAGCTGCGGAAGATATCACATGACCCTAATTACACTCTATCCGTGTCTGAGTTCACTGACCTCCCCAGTGTTCAAGAACAGCTCACCTCTCTAATGAGCACAAGGCTAGTGATGGCCACACCCATGACACCAACAGTAACTGGTAAGAACGTGACTGAATTTACATTTCAAGATGATGGTAGTACGCAACTTGAACTGTACTAAAGTGAATTTCTTCAAGTTCAGGTCTGCCAGTGCAACTTTGAAAAAACAGTTGAGCTTGGATTTATAGAGTAAATTTGAAAACCTTGGGGTTAACTTTTATCGTCTGACTTTTGTACGCTAAATGTTTGAAACATCAACCTAAATATGTCTTATATTCTATGTTTCCCAGTGGTGACACATCCAACAGGAAGAGACGTTGTATTCTTGTTGGATGGATCTGATGGTACTAGAACTGGATTCCCAGCTATGCAAGACTTTGTCCAAAGAGTAGTAGAGACACTCAGTGTGGATGACAACAAAGACCGTGTCTCAGTGGTTCAGTACAGCAGAGATCCAGCTGTCCAGTTCTATTTGAACACATACGCGACAAAAGTCGAGATCCTTGACATTGTCAGAGGTTTGAGGCACAAAGGCGGAAGACCCCTCAACACTGGAGCAGCTCTCCAGTACTTGAGGAATAATGTCTTCACAGCCTCTGCTGGAAGCAGGCACCTGGAAGGAGTTCCACAGGTCCTAATATTGCTAAGTGGTGGACGGTCTTCTGACAGTGTTGATGCACCAGCCTCTGCTCTCAAACAGCTGGGTGTATTGACCTTTGTAATTGGAACCAAGGGGTCTGATAGAAGAGAACTGCAGAAGATATCCCACGATGACAATTCTGCGCTCTCTGTGTCTGATTTCACTGACCTTCAACGCATCCAACAGCAACTTCAGTCCTCCTTGGAGGCTTTGGTTGTTGACGTCACACCAGAATCACCAACTGTACTTGGTATGTAAACAGGCACAGCCTCTTACTGTCCTGAAAGGCTACTTGACTTGTTTCACCTACACTGAGGGATATGAATGCAGTGAAATACCTGTTTAGCTCGATGTTATTTTGTTAAAAGAGGTTATGGTGTGCTTCCTTACTATAATAAATTAGAGAACGCAGGGCTTGTGCTTTTCAAAAAATAGTTTCTAACTTAATGATTAGTATACAAAATGTAGCTTTTGCAAAAGTTTTTATTTGTTGTCTTCCTGTCTTCTCTCAGTTGAACCTACCCAGAAGGATATTGTTTTCCTTCTGGATGGTTCTGATGGCACAAGGAATGGCTTCCCTGCTATGCGTGATTTTGTTGAGAAAGTGGTAGAGAAACTCAATGTTGGAGAAAGCAAAGACCGTGTCTCTGTAGTCCAATACAGCAGAGATGCAGAGGTCCATTTCGATTTGAATACATACACCACAAAAGAAGATATTGTGGATTCAGTAAGAAGGCTGAGACACAGAGGAGGCAGACCCCTCAACACCGGGGCCGCCCTCCAATACGTCAGGGACAACGTCTTTACAAACTCCGCCGGGAGTAGGCGCCTGCAAGGTGTTCCACAGATATTGATCCTACTAAATGGTGGAAGGTCTTTTGACAATGTAGATACTCCAGCCTCTGTTCTCAAACAGCAGGGCATCATTGTCATTGGCATTGGAACAAGGAGCTCTGACAGTGGAGAGCTGCGGAAGATATCACATGACCCTAATTACACTCTATCTGTGTCTGAGTTCACTGACCTCCCCAGTGTTCAAGAACAGCTCACCTCTCTAATGAGCACAAGGCTAGTGATGGCCACACCCATGACACCAACAGTAACTGGTAAGAACGTGACTGAATTTACATTTCAAGATGATGGTAGTACGCAACTTGAACTGTACTAAAGTGAATTTCTTCAAGTTCAGGTCTGCCAGTGCAACTTTGAAAAAACAGTTGAGCTTGGATTTATAGAGTAAATTTGAAAACCTTGGGGTTAACTTTTATCGTCTGACTTTTGCACGCTAAATGTTTGAAACATCAACCTAAATATGTCTTATATTCTATGTTTCCCAGTGGTGACACATCCAACAGGAAGAGATGTTGTATTCTTGTTGGATGGATCTGATGGTACTAGAACTGGATTCCCATCTATGCAAGACTTTGTCCAAAGAGTAGTAGAGACACTCAGTGTGGATGACAACAAAGACCGTGTCTCAGTGGTTCAGTACAGCAGAGATCCAGCTGTCCAGTTCTATTTGAACACATACGCGACAAAAGTCGAGATCCTTGACATTGTCAGAGGTTTGAGGCACAAAGGCGGAAGACCCCTCAACACTGGAGCAGCTCTCCAGTACTTGAGGAATAATGTCTTCACAGCCTCTGCTGGAAGCAGGCGGCTGGAAGGAGTTCCACAGGTCCTAATATTGCTAAGTGGAAGACGGTCTTCTGACAGTGTTGATGCACCAGCCTCTGCTCTCAAACAGCTGGGTGTATTGACCTTTGTAATTGGAACCAAGGGGTCTGATAGAAGAGAACTGCAGAAGATATCCCATGATGACAATTCTGCGCTCTCTGTGTCTGATTTCACTGACCTTCAACGCATCCAACAGCAACTTCAGTCCTCCTTGGAGGCTTTGGTTGTTGACGTCACACCACAATCACCAACTGTACTTGGTATGTAAACAGCACAGCCTCTTACTGTCCTGAAAGGCTACTTGACTTGTTTCATCTACACTGAGGGATATGAATGCAGTGAAATACCTGTTTAGCTCGATGTTATTTTGTTAAAAGAGGTTATGGTGTGCTTCCTTACTATAAGAAATTAGAGAACGCAGGGCTTGTGCTTTTCAAAAAATAGTTTCTAACTTTATGATTAGTATACAAAATGTAGCTTTTGCAAAAGTTTTTATTTGTTGTCTTCCTGTGTTCTCTCAGTTGAACCTACCCAGAAGGATATTGTTTTCCTTCTGGATGGTTCTGATGGCACAAGGAATGGCTTCCCTGCTATGCGTGATTTTGTTGAGAAAGTGGTAGAGAAACTCAATGTTGGCGAAAGCAAAGACCGTGTCTCTGTAGTCCAATACAGCAGAGATGCAGAGGTCCATTTCGATTTGAATACATACACCACAAAAGAAGATATTGTGGATTCAGTAAGAGGGCTGAGACACAGAGGAGGCAGACCCCTCAACACCGGGGCCGCCCTCCAATACGTCAGGGACAACGTCTTTACAAACTCCACCGGGAGTAGGCGCCTGCAAGGTGTTCCACAGATATTGATCCTACTAAATGGTGGAAGATCTTTTGACAATGTAGATACTCCAGCCTCTGTTCTCAAACAGCAGGGCATCATTGTCATTGGCATTGGAACAAGGAGCTCTGACAGTGGAGAGCTGCGGAAGATATCACATGACCCTAATTACACTCTATCTGTGTCTGAGTTCACTGACCTCCCCAGTGTTCAAGAACAGCTCACCTCTCTAATGAGCACAAGGCTAGTGATGGCCACACCCATGACACCAACAGTAACTGGTAAGAACGTGACTGAATTTACATTTCAAGATGATGGTAGTACGCAACTTGAACTGTACTAAAGTGAATTTCTTCAAGTTCAGGTCTGCCAGTGCAACTTTGAAAAAACAGTTGAGCTTGGATTTATAGAGTAAATTTGAAAACCTTGGGGTTAACTTTTATCGTCTGACTTTTGCACGCTAAATGTTTGAAACATCAACCTAAATATGTCTTATATTCTATGTTTCCCAGTGGTGACACATCCAACAGGAAGAGATGTTGTATTCTTGTTGGATGGATCTGATGGTACTAGAACTGGATTCCCATCTATGCAAGACTTTGTCCAAAGAGTAGTAGAGACACTCAGTGTGGATGACAACAAAGACCGTGTCTCAGTGGTTCAGTACAGCAGAGATCCAGCTGTCCAGTTCTATTTGAACACATACGCGACAAAAGTCGAGATCCTTGACATTGTCAGAGGTTTGAGGCACAAAGGCGGAAGACCCCTCAACACTGGAGCAGCTCTCCAGTACTTGAGGAATAATGTCTTCACAGCCTCTGCTGGAAGCAGGCGCCTGGAAGGAGTTCCACAGGTCCTAATATTGCTAAGTGGTGGACGGTCTTCTGACAGTGTTGATGCACCAGCCTCTGCTCTCAAACAGCTGGGTGTATTGACCTTTGTAATTGGAACCAAGGGGTCTGATAGAAGAGAACTGCAGAAGATATCCCATGATGACAATTCTGCTCTCTCTGTGTCTGATTTCACTGACCTTCAACGCATCCAACAGCAACTTCAGTCCTCCTTGGAGGCTTTGGTTGTTGACGTCACACCAGAATCACCAACTGTACTTGGTATGTAAACAGGCACAGCGTCTTACTGTCCTGAAAGGCTACTTGACTTGTTTCACCTACACTGAGGGATATGAATGCAGTGAAATACCTGTTTAGCTCGATGTTATTTTGTTAAAAGAGGTTATGGTGTGCTTCCTTACTATAAGAAATTAGAGAACGCAGGGCTTGTGCTTTTCAAAAAATAGTTTCTAACTTAATGATTAGTATACAAAATGTAGCTTTTGCAAAAGTTTTTATTTGTTGTCTTCCTGTCTTCTCTCAGTTGAACCTACCCAGAAGGATATTGTTTTCCTTCTGGATGGTTCTGATGGCACAAGGAATGGCTTCCCTGCTATGTGTGATTTTGTTGAGAAAGTGGTAGAGAAACTCAATGTTGGAGAAAGCAAAGACCGTGTCTCTGTAGTCCAATACAGCAGAGATGCAGAGGTCCATTTCGATTTGAATACATACACCACAAAAGAAGATATTGTGGATTCAGTAAGAAGGCTGAGACACAGAGGAGGCAGACCCCTCAACACCGGGGCCGCCCTCCAATACGTCAGGGACAACGTCTTTACAAACTCCGCCGGGAGTAGGCGCCTGCAAGGTGTTCCACAGATATTGATCCTACTAAATGGTGGAAGGTCTTTTGACAATGTAGATACTCCAGCCTCTGTTCTCAAACAGCAGGGAATCATTGTCATTGGCATTGGAACAAGGAGCTCTGACAGTGGAGAGCTGCGGAAGATATCACATGACCCAAATTACACTCTATCCGTGTCTGAGTTCACTGACCTCCCCAGTGTTCAAGAACAGCTCACCTCTCTAATGAGCACAAGGCTAGTGATGGCCACACCCATGACACCAACAGTAACTGGTAAGAACGTGACTGAATTTACATTTCAAGATGATGGTAGTACGCAACTTGAACTGTACGAAAGTGAATTTCGTCAAGTTCAGGTCTGCCAGTGCAACTTTGAAAAAACAGTTGAGCTTGGATTTATAGAGTCAATTTGAAAACCTTGGGGTTAACTTTTATCGTCTGACTTTTGCACGCTAAATGTTTGAAACATCAACCTAAATATGTCTTATATTCTATGTTTCCCAGTGGTGACACATCCAACAGGAAGAGACGTTGTATTCTTGTTGGATGGATCTGATGGTACTAGAACTGGATTCCCAGTTATGCAAGACTTTGTCCAAAGAGTAGTAGAGACACTCAGTGTGGATGATAACAAAGACCGTGTCTCAGTGGTTCAGTACAGCAGCGATCCAGCTGTCCAGTTCTATTTGAACACATACGCGACAAAAGTCGAGATCCTTGACATTGTCAGAGGTTTGAGGCACAAAGGCGGAAGACCCCTCAACACTGGAGCAGCTCTCCAGTACTTGAGGAATAATGTCTTCACAGCCTCTGCTGGAAGCAGGCGCCTGGAAGGAGTTCCACAGGTTCTAATATTGCTAAGTGGTGGACGGTCTTCTGACAGTGTTGATGCACCAGCCTCTGCTCTCAAACAGCTGGGTGTATTGACCTTTGTAATTGGAACCAAGGGGTCTGATAGAAGAGAACTGCAGAAGATATCCCATGATGACAATTCTGCTCTCTCTGTGTCTGATTTCACTGACCTTCAACGCATCCAACAACAACTTCAGTCCTCCTTGGAGGCTTTGGTTGTTGACGTCACACCAGAATCACCAACTGTACTTGGTATGTAAACAGGCACAGCCTCTTACTGTCCTGAAAGGCTACTTGACTTGTTTCACCTACACTGAGGGATATGAATGCAGTGAAATACCTGTTTAGCTCGATGTTATTTTGTTAAAAGAGGTTATGGGTTGCTTCTTTATGATAAGAAATTAGAGAACGCAGGGCTTGTGCTTTTCAAAAAATAGTTTCTAACTTTATGATTACTATACAAAATGTAGCTTTTGCAAAAGTTTTTATTTTTTGTCTTCCTGTCTTCTCTCAGTTGAACCTACACAGAAGGATATTGTTTTCCTTCTGGATGGTTCTGATGGCACAAGGAATGGCTTCCCTGCTATGCGTGATTTTGTTGAGAAAGTGGTAGAGAAACTCAATGTTGGAGAAAGCAAAGACCGTGTCTCTGTAGTCCAATACAGCAGAGATGCAGAGGTCCATTTCGATTTGAATACATACACCACAAAAGAAGATATTGTGGATTCCGTAAGAGAGCTGAGACACAGAGGAGGCAGACCCCTCAACACCGGGGCCGCCCTCCAATACGTCAGGGACAACATCTTTACAAACTCCGCCGGGAGTAGGCGCCTGCAAGGTGTTCCACAGATATTGATCCTACTAAATGGTGGAAGGTCTTTTGACAATGTAGATACTCCAGCCTCTGTTCTCAAACAGCAGGGCATCATTGTCATTGGCATTGGAACAAGGAGCTCTGACAGTGGAGAGCTGCGGAAGATATCACATGACCCAAATTACACTCTATCCGTGTCTGAGTTCACTGACCTCCCCAGTGTTCAAGAACAGCTCACCTCTCTAATGAGCACAGGGCTAGTGATGGCCACACCCATGACTCCAACAGTAACTGGTAAGAACATGACTGAATTTACATTCCAAGATGATGGTAGTACACAACTTGAACTGTACTAAAGTGAATTTCTTCAAGTTCAGGTCTGCCAGTGCAACTTTGAAAAAACAGTTGAGCTTGGATTTATAGAGTACATTTAAAAACCTTGGGGTTAACTGTTATCGTCTGACTTTTGCACGCTAAATGGTTGAAACATCAACCTAAATATGTCTTATATTCTATGTTTCACAGTGGTGACACATCCAACAGGAAGAGACGTTGTATTCTTGTTGGATGGATCTGATGGTACTAGAACTGGATTCCCAGCTATGCAAGACTTTGTCCAAAGAGTAGTAGAGACACTCAGTGTGGATGATAACAAAGACCGTGTCTCAGTGGTTCAGTACAGCAGAGATCCAGCTGTCCAGTTCTATTTGAACACATACGCGACAAAAGTCGAGATCCTTGACATTGTCAGAGGTTTGAGGCACAAAGGCGGAAGACCCCTCAACACTGGAGCAGCTCTCCAGTACTTGAGGAATAATGTCTTCACAGCCTCTGCTGGAAGCAGGCGCCTGGAAGGAGTTCCACAGGTCCTAATATTGCTAAGTGGTGGACGGTCTTCTGACAGTGTTGATGCACCAGCCTCTGCTCTCAAACAGCTGGGTGTATTGACCTTTGTAATTGGAACCAAGGGGTCTGATAGAAGAGAACTGCAGAAGATATCCCATGATGACAATTCTGCTCTCTCTGTGTCTGATTTCACTGACCTTCAACGCATCCAACAACAACTTCAGTCCTCCTTGGAGGCTTTGGTTGTTGACGTCACACCAGAATCACCAACTGTACTTGGTATGTAAACAGGCACAGCCTCTTACTGTCCTGAAAGGCTACTTGACTTGTTTCACCTACACTGAGGGATATGAATGCAGTGAAATACCTGTTTAGCTCGATGTTATTTTGTTAAAAGAGGTTATGGGTTGCTTCTTTATGATAAGAAATTAGAGAACGCAGGGCTTGTGCTTTTCAAAAAATAGTTTCTAACTTTATGATTACTATACAAAATGTAGCTTTTGCAAAAGTTTTTATTTTTTGTCTTCCTGTCTTCTCTCAGTTGAACCTACACAGAAGGATATTGTTTTCCTTCTGGATGGTTCTGATGGCACAAGGAATGGCTTCCCTGCTATGCGTGATTTTGTTGAGAAAGTGGTAGAGAAACTCAATGTTGGAGAAAGCAAAGACCGTGTCTCTGTAGTCCAATACAGCAGAGATGCAGAGGTCCATTTCGATTTGAATACATACACCACAAAAGAAGATATTGTGGATTCCGTAAGAGAGCTGAGACACAGAGGAGGCAGACCCCTCAACACCGGGGCCGCCCTCCAATACGTCAGGGACAACATCTTTACAAACTCCGCCGGGAGTAGGCGCCTGCAAGGTGTTCCACAGATATTGATCCTACTAAATGGTGGAAGGTCTTTTGACAATGTAGATACTCCAGCCTCTGTTCTCAAACAGCAGGGCATCATTGTCATTGGCATTGGAACAAGGAGCTCTGACAGTGGAGAGCTGCGGAAGATATCACATGACCCAAATTACACTCTATCCGTGTCTGAGTTCACTGACCTCCCCAGTGTTCAAGAACAGCTCACCTCTCTAATGAGCACAGGGCTAGTGATGGCCACACCCATGACTCCAACAGTAACTGGTAAGAACATGACTGAATTTACATTCCAAGATGATGGTAGTACACAACTTGAACTGTACTAAAGTGAATTTCTTCAAGTTCAGGTCTGCCAGTGCAACTTTGAAAAAACAGTTGAGCTTGGATTTATAGAGTACATTTAAAAACCTTGGGGTTAACTGTTATCGTCTGACTTTTGCACGCTAAATGGTTGAAACATCAACCTAAATATGTCTTATATTCTATGTTTCACAGTGGTGACACATCCAACAGGAAGAGACGTTGTATTCTTGTTGGATGGATCTGATGGTACTAGAACTGGATTCCCAGCTATGCAAGACTTTGTCCAAAGAGTAGTAGAGACACTCAGTGTGGATGATAACAAAGACCGTGTCTCAGTGGTTCAGTACAGCAGAGATCCAGCTGTCCAGTTCTATTTGAACACATACGCGACAAAAGTCGAGATCCTTGACATTGTCAGAGGTTTGAGGCACAAAGGCGGAAGACCCCTCAACACTGGAGCAGCTCTCCAGTACTTGAGGAATAATGTCTTCACAGCCTCTGCTGGAAGCAGGCGCCTGGAAGGAGTTCCACAGGTCCTAATATTGCTAAGTGGTGGACGGTCTTCTGACAGTGTTGATGCACCAGCCTCTGCTCTCAAACAGCTGGGTGTATTGACCTTTGTAATTGGAACCAAGGGGTCTGATAGAAGAGAACTGCAGAAGATATCCCATGATGACAATTCTGCTCTCTCTGTGTCTGATTTCACTGACCTTCAACGCATCCAACAGCAACTTCAGTCCTCCTTGGAGGCTTTGGTTGTTGACGTCACACCAGAATCACCAACTGTACTTGGTATGTAAACAGGCACAGCCTCTTACTGTCCTGAAAGGCTACTTGACTTGTTTCACCTACACTGAGGGATATGAATGCAGTGAAATACCTGTTTAGCTCGATGTTATTTTGTTAAAAGAGGTTATGGTGTGCTTCCTTACTATAAGAAATTAGAGAACGCAGGGCTTGTGCTTTTCAAAAAATAGTTTCTAACTTAATGATTAGTATACAAAATGTAGCTTTTGCAAAAGTTTTTATTTTTTGTCTTCCTGTCTTCTCTCAGTTGAACCTACCCAGAAGGATATTGTTTTCCTTCTGGATGGTTCTGATGGCACAAGGAATGGCTTCCCTGCTATGCGTGATTTTGTTGAGAAAGTGGTAGAGAAACTCAATGTTGGAGAAAGCAAAGACCGTGTCTCTGTAGTCCAATACAGCAGAGATGCAGAGGTCCATTTCGATTTGAATACATACACCACAAAAGAAGATATTGTGGATTCAGTAAGAGGGCTGAGACACAGAGGAGGCAGACCCCTCAACACCGGGGCCGCCCTCCAATACGTCAGGGACAACGTCTTTACAAACTCCACCGGGAGTAGGCACCTGCAAGGTGTTCCACAGATATTGATCCTACTAAATGGTGGAAGGTCTTTTGACAATGTAGATACTCCAGCCTCTGTTCTCAAACAGCAGGGCATCATTGTCATTGGCATTGGAACAAGGAGCTCTGACAGTGGAGAGCTGCGGAAGATATCACATGACCCTAATTACACTCTATCCGTGTCTGAGTTCACTGACCTCCCCAGTGTTCAAGAACAGCTCACCTCTCTAATGAGCACAAGGCTAGTGATGGCCACACCCATGACACCAACAGTAACTGGTAAGAATGTGACTGAATTTACATTTCAAGATGATGGTAGTACGCAACTTGAACTGTACGAAAGTGAATTTCGTACAGTTCAGGTCTGCCAGTGCAACTTTGAAAAAACAGTTGAGCTTGGATTTATAGAGTAAATTTGAAAACCATGGGGTTAACTTTTATCGTCTGACTTTTGCACGCTAAATGTTTGAAACATCAACCTAAATATGTCTTATATTCTATGTTTCCCAGTGGTGACACATCCAACAGGAAGAGACGTTGTATTCTTGTTGGATGGATCTGATGGTACTAGAACTGGATTCCCAGCTATGCAAGACTTTGTCCAAAGAGTAGTAGAGACACTCAGTGTGGATGACAACAAAGACCGTGTCTCAGTGGTTCAGTACAGCAGAGATTCAGCTGTCCAGTTCTATTTGAACACATACGCGACAAAAGTCGAGATCCTTGACATTGTCAGAGGTTTGAGGCACAAAGGCGGAAGACCCCTCAACACTGGAGCAGCTCTCCAGTACTTGAGGAATAATGTCTTCGCAGCCTCTGCTGGAAGCAGGCGCCTGGAAGGAGTTCCACAGGTCCTAATATTGCTAAGTGGTGGACGGTCTTCTGACAGTGTTGATGCACCAGCCTCTGCTCTCAAACAGCTTGGTGTATTGACCTTTGTAATTGGAACCAAGGGGTCTGATAGAAGAGAACTGCAGAAGATATCCCATGATGACAATTCTGCTCTCTCTGTGTCTGATTTCACTGACCTTCAACGCATCCAACACCAACTTCAGTCCTCCTTGGAGGCTTTGGTTGTTGACGTCACACCAGAATCACCAACTGTACTTGGTATGTAAACAGGCACAGCCTCTTACTGTCCTGAAAGGCTACTTGACTTGTTTCACCTACACTGAGTGATATGAATGCAGTGAAATACCTGTTTAGCTCGATGTTATTTTGTTAAAAGAGGTTATGGGTTGCTTCCTTATGATAAAAAATTAGAGAATGCAGGGCTTGTGCTTTTCAAAAAATAGTTTCTAACTTTATGATTAGTATACAAAATGTGGCTTTTGCAAAAGTTTTTATTTTTTGTCTTCCTGTCTTCTCTCAGTTGAACCTACCCAGAAGGATATTGTTTTCCTTCTGGATGGGTCTGATGGCACAAGGAATGGCTTCCCTGCTATGCGTGATTTTGTTGAGAAAGTGGTAGAGAAACTCAATGTTGGAGAAAGCAAAGACCGTGTCTCTGTAGTCCAATACAGCAGAGATGCAGAGGTCCATTTCGATTTGAATACATACACCACAAAAGAAGATATTGTGGATTCAGTAAGAGGGCTGAGGCACAGAGGAGGCAGACCCCTCAACACCGGGGCCGCCCTCCAATACGTCAGGGACAACGTCTTTACAAACTCCTCCGGGAGTAGGCGCCTGCAAGGTGTTCCACAGATATTGATCCTACTAAATGGTGGAAGGTCTTTTGACAATGTAGATACTCCAGCCTCTGTTCTCAAACAGCAGGGCATCATTGTCATTGGCATTGGAACAAGGAGCTCTGACAGTGGAGAGCTGCGGAAGATATCACATGACCCTAATTACACTCTATCCGTGTCTGAGTTCACTGACCTCCCCAGTGTTCAAGAACAGCTCACCTCTCTAATGAGCACAAGGCTAGTGATGGCCACACCCATGACACCAACAGTAACTGGTAAGAACGTGACTGAATTTACATTTCAAGATGATGGTAGTACGCAACTTGAACTGTACGAAAGTGAATTTCGTCAAGTTCAGGTCTGCCAGTGCAACTTTGAAAAAACAGTTGAGCTTGGATTTATAGAGTACGTTTGAAACCTTGGGGTTAACTTTTATCGTCTGACTTTTGCACGCTAAATGTTTGAAACATCAACCTAAATATGTCTTATATTCTATGTTTCCCAGTGGTGACGCATCCAACAGGAAGAGACGTTGTATTCTTGTTGGATGGATCTGATGGTACTAGAACTGGATTCCCAGCTATGCAAGACTTTGTCCAAAGAGTAGTAGAGACACTCAGTGTGGATGATAACAAAGACCGTGTCTCAGTGGTTCAGTACAGCAGAGATCCAGCTGTCCAGTTCTATTTGAACACATACGCGACAAAAGTCGAGATCCTTGACATTGTCAGAGGTTTGAGGCACAAAGGCGGAAGACCCCTCAACACTGGAGCAGCTCTCCAGTACTTGAGGAATAATGTCTTCACAGCCTCTGCTGGAAGCAGGCGGCTGGAAGGAGTTCCACAGGTCCTAATATTGCTAAGTGGTGGACGGTCTTCTGACAGTGTTGATGCACCAGCCTCTGCTCTCAAACAGCTGGGTGTATTGACCTTTGTAATTGGAACCAAGGGGTCTGATAGAAGAGAACTGCAGAAGATATCCCACGATGACAATTCTGCTCTCTCTGTGTCTGATTTCACTGACCTTCAACGCATCCAACAGCAACTTCAGTCCTCCTTGGAGGCTTTGGTTGTTGACGTCACACCAGAATCACCAACTGTACTTGGTATGTAAACAGGCACAGCCTCTTACTGTCCTGAAAGGCTACTTGACTTGTTTCACCTACACTGAGGGATATGAATGCAGTGAAATACCTGTTTAGCTCGATGTTATTTTGTTAAAAGAGGTTATGGGTTGCTTCCTTACTATAAGAAATTAGAGAACGCAGGGCTTGTGCTTTTCAAAAAATAGTTTCTAACTTTATGATTAGTATACAAAATGTGGCTTTTGCAAAAGTTTTTATTTTTTGTCTTCCTGTCTTCTCTCAGTTGAACCTACCCAGAAGGATATTGTTTTCCTTCTGGATGGGTCTGATGGCACAAGGAATGGCTTCCCTGCTATGCGTGATTTTGTTGAGAAAGTGGTAGAGAAACTTAATGTTGGAGAAAGCAAAGACCGTGTCTCTGTAGTCCAATACAGCAGAGATGCAGAGGTCCATTTCGATTTGAATACATACACCACAAAAGAAGATATTGTGGATTCAGTAAGAGGCCTGAGGCACAGAGGAGGCAGACCCCTCAACACCGGGGCCGCCCTCCAATACGTCAGGGACAACGTCTTTACAAACTCCTCCGGGAGTAGGCGCCTGCAAGGTGTTCCACAGATATTGATCCTACTAAATGGTGGAAGGTCTTTTGACAATGTAGATACTCCAGCCTCTGTTCTCAAACAGCAGGGCATCATTGTCATTGGCATTGGAACAAGGAGCTCTGACAGTGGAGAGCTGCGGAAGATATCACATGACCCTAATTACACTCTATCCGTGTCTGAGTTCACTGACCTCCCCAGTGTTCAAGAACAGCTCACCTCTCTAATGAGCACAGGGCTAGTGATGGCCACACCCATGACACCAACAGTAACTGGTAAGAACGTGACTGATTTCTACATTCCAAGAACATGGTGTGATGCAATATGAACTGTATTAGTGTATATTACGGAAAGTCAAGTTCAGCCAGTCTCCTTCTGCCAAAATAGTCGTGTCAGTATTAATACAGCTAATCTTGTAAACCTTAAGGTGAACTTTCATCATCAGACTTTTTTCACGGAAAACTTGTGACGCATGAAATAAATACATATATGTTTCAAATTATATGTTCCCTAGTGGAGAGACAGCCAAAAGGAAGGGATGTTGTTTTCTTGTTGGATAGATCTAATGGTACTAGGATTGGATTTCCAGCTGTCCAAGACTTTGTCCAAAGAGTAATAGAACAACTGAGTGTGGATGATAACACAGACCGTGTCTCAGTGGTTCAGTACAGCAAAGATCCAGCTGTCCAGTTCTATCTGAACAGGTACACAACAAAAAGTGAGATCCTTGATATTGTCAGAGGTTTGAGGCACATAGGTGGAAGACCCCTCAACACTGGAGCAGCTCTCCAGTACGTGAGGGATACTGTCGTCACTCCCTCTGCCGGAAGCAGGCGCCTGGAAGGAGGCACACAAGACCTGATATTGATAAGTGGGGAAGGGTCTTCTGACAGTGTTGATGCACCAGCCTCTGCTCTCAAACAGCTGGGTGTCTTGACCTTTACAATTGGAAACAGAAGCTCTGATGGCAGAGAACTGCAGAAGATATCCCACCATGCCAATTCTGCTTTCTCAGTGGCTGAGTTCACCGACCTTCCCCATGTCCTAGAGCAGGGGTGCCCACACCTTTTCGGCTTGCGAGCTACTTTTAAAATGACCAAGTCAAAATGATCTACCTACATTAAAAATGCTGAAAATCTATTTCTATATATATATATATGCTTTAGATTTACAATATATGTTGGCGTACCTTGCAGAACTGCATGAACCCTGATGGCACAATACAATTCTGTACATTTTTGGTCATTACCTTACTCTGATGACTTGCACTGAATGGGATTGGCCAGAGTTGCATAGTCCGGACAGTAGCTGGTAGCCCGCCTCAAGCAGACTTCAAATGATCATCAGTGATGGTGGAACGGTGTATGGACTTAATGTTCTTCATGTGGGAAAAGGCTGACTCACATAAATGAGTAGAGCCAAATAATGCAGTCAAGAAGGTATCACATTTCCTCATGTTTGGGTACTTTTCCTCTGTGAGAAAACTGTCCATGAGCCCTGGACTTCAGCTGAATGTCAGCTTGCAGTGTCAAAATCTCATCCTCCACTCCAGATGAGTTCAGGTGAAACAGCGTTGCAATTTTTGATGCAAGTAAATCAACCTCAATATCTTCCCACTGTTTAACCTCAGCGTAGGCAGTGCTAGGTGTTTTAAAAAAAGTACCTCACCACTTTAAGATTGGTCCAGGAGCTTACTTTTTACAAATGTTTTTATTTTTTGTCTTCGTGTCTTTACTTAGTTGAAACTGGCAAAAAAGATATGGTATTCCTTCTGGATGGTTCTAATAGCACAAGGAATGGCTTCCCCGCCATGCATGATTTCGTAGAGAAACTGGTTGAGAAACTCAATGTGGGAGCAAACAAAGACTGTGTCTCTGTAGTCCAGTACAGCAGAGATGCAGAGGTCCATTTTATCTGAAAACATACACAACAAGAGAGGATATTGTGGATTCCATAAGAGGGCTGAGACCCAGAGGAGGCGGTCCCCTCAACACCGGTTCTGCCCTACAATACGTCAGCGATAATGTATTTACAAACTCCTCCGGGAGTAGGCTCCTGCAAGGTGTTCCACAGATGTTGATCTTGCTCAAGGATGGAAGGTCTTTTGACGATATAGATACTCCAGCCTCTGCTCTTAAACAGCAGGGCATCTTTGTGATTGGCATTGGAACAAGGAGCTCTGATAGTGTGATAGTGGAGAGCTGCAGAAAATATCATATGACCCTAATTACACTCTCTCAGTGTCTGAGTTCACTGAACTCCAGAATGTCCAAGAACAGCTCCTCTCTCTAACAAGCACAGCGCTACTTAGGGCCACGCCCTTGACTCCAACAGTAACTGGCGAGAAAGTGACTGAGTCTTAAAATATCTGTTTTCATCAGCAGTTTGTTAAAATCCATTTTGCCACGTCTTTTTAGTCCTGGGAAAGGGATCCTTCCTTACTCACTCTTCCTCAGGTGTCTTTATTTTTTTCACCGTTAAAGGGGCTTTGTTTGGGGAGTTTTTACTTCTACCCGAAGCAATGGTCTAAGAGTACAGAGGGCCTCATATGCTGTTCATATTGTAAAGAACTTGTGACACATTTGTGATATTAGGCTAGATAATTAAAAGTGACTTGACTTGAATTTTAGTTAAGTGCTTTTCAACTTTGCCATAGACTTCAATCATCTTATCTTGATTTAGTCACATGCGAACAACTGAGCAAGCAAACCGTACTTAAACGTCACAAGACCTGTCAAATATCACTCAGTATTACGATAGTTCATGTTAGATGTATTCATATTACTGTATTCTAGCATTGATGGCATTCCTTCCAACTTATTCTGACTTGTGTCCTATGTCGTTTTCGTGCATTATGATGTTGTGTCGCATCAACAATTACAGTATCATTTGTAGTTTCATTATTATTTGTGTACTTTATACTTCATCCAGTCCTTTTGCACATACTGCTGTTGATGTTTTAGCATATTGTAATGATTTGTTTTTAATGTATTATAATCTGTCTTTTTAAAGAGGGAACTCGCCCAAATGTGTTTGGCTTAGACAAAAGGACTTCCTTTTGGTCAAGTAAAGTTTGCATTCAAAAAGTCTGTGCTCTTCATCCATTAATCTATACTTGATCTGAAGACGTTCTTGAGTCTGTCTCAAACAAAGAACACAATGAGTATTTTCACAAACTCACACAATGATATCTTGGGTGGCATTCTTTCCTTTGTCTTCTTTTCTTCTTATCTTATTGATATTCATAATGTTCTTTTTAATTATATTAAAATTTTCTCCCTTTTTGATTTTTTATATTGGTACTCACATCCACCATTTGTGTCAATCTCTCAGTAAAATAATTGTCTATCGAGAAAAGAACAATTTTAATATTATTTCAATTTCTCGTCACATTATCAAGAAGCCTGTACTTCCACATTCAAGCAGTTCTTTGAAATGACCTTCCAAAATTCTTTTCATTTCTATTTGCTAATTTTGTTTTTAATTGATGCACTGCACAATGGGATATAGACAAGATAAACATGTTTCCTTGCACTGGTAATAGGGACTGAAGTCCAGAAAAGTAACAACATTATAATGAAAAATATTGTGGTTTTTTTGTCATGGTTTAGAAAGTTTTCATTCAGCAGAAATGTTCCCTTATCATGGTAAATGAAAAATATACAACAGCAGAAAACAGCAAGTATAATGCGGATACAATACAATAAAAATAAAGTAAAGCATTTAAGATCCAGGACCTCCGTATACTTTTGGAGCCAGTTTAGACTATGGAGATGGTTGTTGTTTACGAAGAATTAGCTCTAGCTCATAGATACAGAAGATGGAACACCTGATATAATAGATCTTGCATTAACATAAGATCATTCTTTATGCACACAAGCAGCTCTTGCAAAGTAGGTCAAATGTAAGTTTTGTATTGATGTTATCATCAGTTCCTGCTAAGATCACGGCAGCAGCATATTGTACTTGCTGAGTCCTTCAGTTTATAACTACAGCACTGACATTTTGAGTGGGTTCACAAGTTTTAGGATTTGTTAGTGTGAGAAAATTGATCTGGCTACCTGCTGGCTGGCTCAGACTTCTCTGTGTGGATGATTTACAGTATACAGTGACAATTGAGTGGAAATTGAAGTTGTGAGATGTAGGCTGGATGTGACAAGCTTCTTCTGCCATCCATTACATTCTCTATGACTCATTGCTATTTTCAACTAATTTAACTTTCATTCATTTTCATCGAAATTTCATGCCTTAAGAAGACATTCGTTCCCACAGTCTACAAGGTCACCATTTCATGAGGAAGAGAAAGAGAAAGTGGAAAAGTTTGGAGAAAATATAAATGGCCTCCTGAATGGGCATCAGATTAACACAAATAGTTTGGGAATAAATTATGGGCTCAACTTTTCACTATGTTATCAAGTCAAGAAGGAGTCCAACAATCTGTTAAGAGGCTATCAAACATGGGTGTATAATTGCTGCTGTAATATTATATCAACCTTTTCTTCCATATTTTGATCATTTCTCAATTAGGTTATAATAATATTACCTTTTCTGTCTTTCAGCTGCGATGCAAGGCCCCCGGAAGGATGTTGTTTTCCTTGTTGATGGATCTGATGGTGTTGGACGGGAATTTCCTATCATCCAGGAGTTTATCCGCAGGGTTGTAGAGAGTCTCAATGTGGGCGAGAATAAGATCCAGATTGGTGTTGTCCAGTATGGTGACTTTGCTCAAATTGACATGTTTCTGAACACACATACAACTAAAGAAGGTGTTTTGCAAGCCGTCAGGGGAATGAGGCAGCGAGGAGGAAGACAACGTAACCTGGGTCAGGCTTTGCAGTTCGTCAGTCAGGATGTTCTCACAGCGACACGCGGTAGCAGGAAGCAAGAGGGTGTACCGCAGTTTGTAATTGTCGTCTCCAGTGGATCTTCAACAGATGACATCAGTAGTGCAGCATCTTCCCTCAAACAATCTAGAGTTCTTCCCTTCAGCATCGGGACCAGGGATGTTAACCCTAGAGAGCTTCAGGTGGTGTCATACGTGCCTAACTTTGCCTTCACTATCGATGACCTTCCTGGCCTGTACACAGTCCAAGAAAACTTAATCACCACTCTCACCGAGCTGTCAGATGATGACATCACAAGGATGCGTCCAGTATTCCCAACTATTGATGGTAATTTTACTCAATTAAATTGTTTAAATTCTGATTTTCAGTTTAAATTCATTTTCACACACCCCACCCTACATACCTTACTCCAGTATATGTTGGTCTTCTTGTGACTTACTCTGAAACAATATTTGACTCTTTCAGTCATACTGCATGTTCTCTATATATAATAGAAACTCTGAAGTTAATAATCATAAATTATTGCTGTGCTTGCATTCTTTTTGGGCAGTAATCACAGCAGCACCCACAGGAGGAGAAAAGAGGGACGTTGTATTTCTGATAGATGGCACCACAGCGGTGCGTAGTGAGTTCCCTTCCATCCGTGAAATGATAAGAAGAGTTGTGGATCAGCTGGATGTAGGATTGGATAAGGTCCGAATTTCAGTGGTACAGTACAGTGATGTACCGAAGCTAGAATTTCCTCTGAATGAATTCTCCACCAAAGATGAGGTACGCCAGGCTGTGACGAAACTTCGAAGCAAAGGTGGGGACCGTCTAAGCACAGGTCGTGCTCTTGAGTGGGTCTATAGAAACATCTACCAAAGGTCAGCGGGAAGCCGCATTGAGGATGGTGTGCCCCAGTTCCTCATTCTAGTTACAGGTGGCAAATCTACAGATGATGTATCCGCTGCAGCTGAACAACTTAAGAGAAACCAGGTTGCACCTCTTGCCATTGGTTCAAGGAATGCCGACCCTGATGAACTGAGACAGATTTCCCTGAAGCCTGAACTGGTATATACAGTTGACAGTTTCCAGCAGCTTTCAAGCGTGGAGTCGCAGCTCATTGATTCAGTCCGAACAATATCCACCGATGAGATCATTAAGAGTTATGTTCGTCCGTCAGTGGACTTAGGTAAGAAATACTTTTGTATGTATTCAATTAAAGTTAACTTCAACATGTAAATGTTCAAAACAGTAACTGAAATATGCATTATCTGTTTTACATTGCTCATATAATTAAAAAAGAGTTAGAGTGGTAGAGTTTTTTTTTTAAATGCATGATTCCTTTTCTAATAAATTTAAAAATAAACTATACCTCCCTTTCTCTTTTTGTGCTTCTTTTGCAGCCAATTTAAATCTTGGGAGAAAGGACATCATTTTCCTTATTGATGGCTCAGACAATACAGGTTCTGATGGCATTGTGCATATCCGTGACTTCATCCTCAACATTGTCCAACAACTCGACGTGCAGCCTGATCAAGTGCGCGTTGGGATTGTCCAGTATGCAGACAGAGTTAAAACAGAGTTCTCACTCAACTCTCACAACAACAAGCCAGCTGTTGTCTCTGCTATCAAAAGACTTCGTCAGATTGGTGGCCGGTCTTCAGATCTGGCTGATGCCATTCAGTATGTTATACAGAGGGAGTTAAAACCTGCTGCAGGGGTTCGTCAAGAGGCCTCCCAGCAGCTTGTGGTTCTCACAGGTGGAAGTTCCCCCCAAGATGTTTCCAGCTATGGACCTCTGCTTAAGGGCGCCCGAGTCAACTGCATTGGTGTTGGAGCTGGTAATGCAGACACAAGGCAGCTAACCCAAATAGCCACCACCTTCGCTGATGTCTTCCAGGTTGCTGACTTCCCTGGCTTGCCAGCAATCAAGCCAGGGGTTATTAACAGGTTGAGTGGGACCATTACAGAGGAAACACCCATAGGTTTGTAAAAAACGTTTATACATATAACAGATACTTAGATAACACAGTTTACCTAAATATGGTCTAATAATGCTAAAATCTATTGAATACGTTTTTCTCAAGTTCTTCTTTTGTTTTCACCCTGTCCTCATCAATATCTTATCTTCCTTCTCATAGTATCCGGCCCGCCTCTTCCCAAAAAAGCTGATATAGTGTTTTTGGTAGATGGCTCCATTAACTTAGGCAGAGCACACTTCAATCAAGTGATGTCGTTTATTGAAAACCTAATTGATCTGTTCTTCAACGAGAGAGACAACCTGCGGATCGGCCTGGCACATTATGCCACAGATGTGACTGATGTCTTCTATCTCAACACATACCAGAACAGGCAGGACATTTTAAGTGCCATTGGCCGAGCAGAGTACAAAGGTGGACGTAGAATCAACACTGGTGCAGCCATTCGCCACATTCAAGATGTTCACTTTACCAAAGAAAAAGGCAGCAGGAAGGATGAGGGCACTCCTCAGATCCTAATGGTTCTCACTGGAGGACGCTCAGCTGATGATGGCAAAACAGCAGCCCTTGGTCTGAAGAAAAAAGGTGTGAGAGTCTTTGCTGTAGGAGTGGGCGACATTGAGAATGAGTTAGAAGACTTAGCAAGTGAATCTTCCACTGTGGCTAGAGCAAGCACCTTTCTGGGACTCTCAGAGCTCAATGAGCAAATCCTGGAGACTTTGGATGATGAAGTGAAAGGGAGTCTGTGTGTTGGTGGGCAGGAACCTCCTAAAAGTAAGAGACATGGTATTACTGTTTACTTGCAAATGGACCTTGTACACATTTAATTTGCAACTTGTATTGCAACTTGTATTGCACTTGTATTGTATTGCAACTTGTATTGCATTTCAGTTTCCCCATGTTTTCTGTGGTTCACACAAAAATGCCATGATTTGTTTTACAGCCTGCAGCATAGAGGTGTTGGTGGGCTTTGATGTTTCCGGCCAGGACATCTTCAGTGCTCAGTCCAACCTCCAGATGAAGGTTGATGCCATTCTGAAAAGAATTTCCAAAATGGCAGCTATCAGTTGCTCATCTGGGCAGATTCCCTCTGTGCAAGTGGGCATGATGGCCCTAGACTCAGCCTCTGAGCCTGTCCACCTGGACTTCACAGACAAGGCTGATGCGCTCTTTGAGGAGTTCAAAGCCCTACGGAGTCGTGGCCCCTTTGTCCTCAATGGCAATACCATCTCAGCTTACACCAATAGGTTCAAAAACAGACAGGACGACGTTGTCAAGGTTGGTTACGTAATCCGTTTCATTTAGAAATGTCCCAAGCCAAAATAACATTGCAAAAAAAACATAATATTTCTAATATCCAACCTTAACTATGTCTTTCTCATTAGCAAAGGGCAGTGGACAAAACATCTAAGTAGCAGTATTCATTTTTAGCCAGCACTGGCTGTTGCTATTGCCGATGGCTGGTCATATCAGCTGATAATTAACATTAATTCTGTGAGTAACATGATGGCTGGCCAAAGTGAAACTTGCCCATTCTCTGCTGAAATTATTCTCTGTAAGGCTGTGTCTGTACTTGTCAAAGATAGTTTGTGAAAGAAGAAACTCCACTCTGTAACAACACTGTACAATCAGAGCAGAGCAGCAGTGTTTCTTTGGTTCCAACAACAGAGTAATATTTCTCCTCTTTAGCGGATTGTGTCAAGTCAGTTCGTATTCCCCAAGTTACTCTTCATTCATATCATATCAATTTAAGATAATCAATTTCATAGTTTTGAACGAGAACCTATCTAGTATTTAGATAAATTTGCTCATGAAAAATACGTTGCTCCAACTTTAGAAATCCACAGCTGTTATTTCTAATTGTCAGATAAATATTTAATCAACATTTAGATGGATAAAAGTGTAGGTTCGAATATGTATCCGCACTTACCTAATATTAAAGCACTTGGATCAGGATCATGACCAGAAAAACAGGAACTGAAATGTGTTTTTCCCCTTAAGGTTATCGTTCATCTTACTGATGGTATTGACGCCCCATTTGATCAATTGAAAAAGCGAGTTGACGAGCTTCATTTGTCAGGTAAAAAGATGATATAGTACAAATGGCCCTTCATGGCTATTTATCCTTAAACCTCTGTGAAATTATAACAATATCATATTCAGGAGTAATTCATTTTCCTGAATATCTGTAAAACAGGAGTGAACAGTTTCATCCTGGTCGGGCTGGAGCGGGTGCCCAACTTCGAGGAAGCTTTGCTGCTGGAATTTGGTCGGGGATTCAGGTACACCAGACCTTTACGACTCAATATCATGGACTTGGACTATGAGCTAATGGAAGAACTGGTGAGTACTAATCAGTTAGACGAAAGACTTTCATGAGCTTTTGTTTTCCTCTTGAATCACTCAATATTTGTTTTATTTTGCTGCGCAGGACAATATTGCAGAGAGGGAGTGCTGTGCAGTGCCATGCAAATGCAGTGGTACCAGAGGAGACCGAGGAGCAGTTGGACTCTCAGCGACTAAGGTAGTCAATGTCAAAAATAATAGAAAATGAGATATTGCCTTTAATTACGCCGGACAATAATTGTTTATCAGAGGCTAATACTTTATTGTTTTGTCAAGATTGAAGACCTTTCTGTTTGCTGCTGCCTTTAATTGAACCACGTTCAATTAATATATTAATCAATTTCCTGCATTTCTGCATTTTACTACTGCATTTTATTTCTTACACTGTTTTTTAATTGTTTTTGAAATCTCCTTTTCTTTTGCCTTGTGTTTTGATGCTTTTAATGGTTTTATGTGAAGCACTTTGAATTACCTTGTTGTTGAAATGTGCTATACAAATAAACTTTGTCTTTCAGGGTGCTCCAGGATCTCCAGGAAGCCAAGGACATCCTGGAGATGAGGGTGGACCTGTAAGTTTGAGGGTCTTTCTTACATGAGAAACTTTCAGACACCTGCTGTAAACTGTCATGATCTATAACTGATGTTTAACCATATTTTTTGATTTCAAGATGTACAGTGACCACTTTCAATGTTTATTTTCCCCACCACTTCATGTTCCTTCATATTGCATCCCTCCTATATTTTGTCACAGTATTTCATTGTCTGTTTTATTGTCCTGTAATGACAGGGAGAGCGAGGTCCTCCTGGTGTGAATGGAACTCAGGGTTTCCAGGGATGTCCTGGACAAAGAGGTGTCAAGGTAAAGGTTTTAACATGCACTGTAACGTTCAACTTATTTTAGTTTTTTGATTTATTTAATACAGTGGTGTGACACAATGTTTTTCTTTTGTTCAGGGTTCTCGTGGGTACTCAGGAGAAAAGGTGAGTATTTTTTCTTACTTTCTTCAAAGTCTCCATGAGTAGATCAAATAAAAAAGGCTACTGATTAACCAACCGCTAATCCCTGTGTTGCAGGGAGACTTTGGAGAAATTGGACTTGATGGAATCAATGGTGAAGACGTAAGTGTGTGTTATTAGATTTTAAGTCCATTTCTTTAATATGTAACAAATCAAACAGAATCATACATGGTTGCTGCTCGTCTTAAGCTGTGTGCCACCAATGAGTTCATGTGGCAAACACATGTGTGTGAACTGGTTGATGCATGATTGTGGTGTTTAATTGGCATCTGCTGTATGTTTTCAGGGTAAAAGTGGAGTGGCTGGACCCTCGGGAGAGAGCGGAAACCCTGGCTGGAGAGTGAGTGGCTAGATGCAATTTTAGCTTTCGAAAAGCTTTTTTTCTTTAAAAATCTAAAATGGTTCGTGCTGATAAATGCTCGCTAAGCATATTTACTGCTTTTAGGGTCCCAAAGGTACCAAAGGACAAGGAGGAGACAGAGGAGAAATGGGAATCAGAGGAGACCCTGTGAGTATTATGGAAACTGGGTATAGTGCCATTTACATCGTCATGTCTGAATCAATAAAACAAACAATGAAAACATTATTATTGAACTGATTTGGGCAGATTATTGAGGAATATTATGTGCATTACTCGATTGTTTGTATATGTGTTTGCATGCACACACAGTACATGAACGTAGAGTCAAAAAGACTAATAACCTGTTAAGAATTCCCAGACCAGCTTGGATTGAGTCATGAAGTTATATTCATCCGTTCCTTATTGGCCACTATCTTTATGCCGTTGAGCTGGGCTCCTAACAGTGGCCAGCAGTAACAGATTGTGGTGTCTGATCATTTAGTATGTGCATCCCTCCCTCAGCATGCCGTTGTTGTCCCAGGCAGTTTGTAGACATAGGAGCATGTTCTTGGTCTGTGTTTTAGAGTGTTTGAATGTAGTTGAAAATTGAAAAAGGAATATCTGTCTGATAGGGTACAAGTGGAAAAGACAACGGCCGCGCAGGACCTAAAGGAGACTCCGGTGATGCTGGTCCAGCGGTAATGTCCCCCTTCACACATTGTATTGTGATAGAAAAACAATCCTGCCAATGCATTTTTCAACATGACATGGTTGGTTGTGTTTGTATGCATTTGTTTTATTGTGATATCTGCTCTGACATGACAGGGAGGGTCTGGTGAGGATGGACAGGAGGGAGGCCCCGGTGAACTCGGAAGAGGGGTAAACAATCTTACCACATCTTCATTGTCTTTGCTAAATACTGACTTGCCACTCTTTTTTGTTAATCAAGATTTCTGCTCCCACTTCATTAGGGAGCTGCTGGCAGAAGAGGCCCGCCTGGACAGGCTGTAAGTCCCTTTTTGGTGATAACATACATTGTTTAATTCGTATTGCAGTAACTCTTGTCATGGCAATAACATTTTGCTGCGCTCATGAAGGGTAATCCCGGAAAGCCAGGAGCTGATGGTGTTCAGGGAGAAGCTGGTATAGGAGGATCAAGAGTAAGTTTGTCATTCTTTTCACGGCAATTGGCAGATTATTCAATCTACAAATGCACTTGCCAAAGCATGTTTTATCGTGGTTGTTGTCATTACCATTAATACTTTTCATGGCAGCATCAGCAATACAACAAATTGTTTTGACTGAACTGTGACTGATGTATATATCTAGAGATGTGTGTTCATTCTTTACTTGACGGTTGGTAGTCCAACTCTGACATGCAAGAAACTGGTGCATCATCGATGTTTGGTTTGTCATTTTTAAGGGACCACATGGACCAAACGGTGCACCAGGACCCAGAGGAGAAGATGGAAACCCTGGACCCAGAGTGAGTGTACCTGTTTATTTTATTAAAGAAAATATTTTGCTATGTCAAGTCATATATATTTATGGCTCACATTTACAACCAGCATCAGTTTTAAATGGCAAAATGCCTAAAAGAGCACACAGAGCAGAATATAATAAAATATTATTTCACAAATAAGCAATAACTTGTGTCGACCACACTTCGCAACTGCAATGGCACACTCTCTGAACTGACTGAAAATCATGTGACTAATGTTTTGTTTCCTAGGGTCCCGGAGGTAGTCCAGGTCTCGGTGGAGATAAGGGTAGAAGAGGAGTTCTTGGTCGCAAGGTATTGAGTGGGAAAATGATCTGGCGTGGCTTATGTTCTTCCATAACAGACTTGTTATATTAATAAGCACACTGGCCTAAGCCTAGCTCTCTCACAATACTGGACAAACGTGTAGTCTATTTGAGCCAACAAATGAGGATAAGAAAACATGAAGGCTGTGCTTAGTTGCTTAATTTAATTAAATTGCTTAATTAAATCAATAGAAAGTGCCCTGATAGCTTAAAGAAATATCTCACTCTTAATTTGATGACTTGACAGTCTTTGTATTCATCTTTCAGTCTCTGTCTCATTCTCTGTATCTGGTTATCTCTTTGCCTTTGCAGGGTGAACCAGGAGAGTCAGGACCCAAGGGTGTTATTGGACCTCTTGGTCCCCGTGGAGAGTCTGTAAGAATGAAACCGCATCTACTTTGCATGTACCGGTACCATAACATAAAACTGGTGAAAAAGAGCAAAATAAGAAATTTCCATCCTCAAAAGATATCAGACTCACATGGTTGGTCGTGTTGTTTATGGAACCAATGGTCTATATTTTAAATACAGTAGACAGTTAGATAATCATCAAATGTGTGATTTAAAGCTGCTGTGTCTTTTATATCTGAAAGTGTATGCACTGTGTTCTTAATTAAGGAATTTGGGTTGTTGCTGAGAAGGATTTTATTCCTTGTCTTGAATGTACCATAACATTACATAGTATCACGTAACAATGCTGCTCTGTGAGGATAAAGGGGAGCGGAGAAGGGGGGGGGGGGGGTCCTTTTAACTACGAAGCATGTATGCAGTTGATTTCAGTGCACTTTACAAAGAGAACCAATTGGTTTTGCATGTTTTGTTCTTGTTCGCTTTCTAGGGTGAAGATGGTAGAGATGGGTTTGGCATCGAAGGGCCTCCAGGAAGAAAGGCAAGTGAATTCTGACCTCTAGTAGCGTGCACGGTAATTTGATTTAAGTTAACCTTAAAATTTGATTTAGCCTCAAATATCCAGGGATATTTTAGAAATCGAATTAAGAGAATGTTAAAATCACAAACAGAAATAAAAAGAATGATGATAAGAGGGAGTTGGATAGCTGTTAGACCAACTCCCATTGTCGATTAAGGCGTATAAAGTCTTTACCTATACACACCTACAGTACATTCCTTCTGTGGGCCTGAACGCCACAAAAGAATTCCGTGGCTCTGGCCCATGTAAAGATGCAATTCTCAGTGAACCACTATTACAAATGTCAAGATAAATGCAGTTATACACTTATTCAATGGGACAAGAATGACACAAATAATACTGTTTAATGTATTATAATAGTGTTAATGCATTTTCCTCTTCAGGGTGATGAGGGCTTCCCAGGATTCCAAGGACCAAAGGTAATAGAACATTTTGACACCGGAAGTGAACTTTCATCAGAAGTCTGAAATTATAGTACATTCCGGTTATTTGCATTCTCTGTCCTTCCATCATTTCAGGGAGCAGGTGGCGACTCCGGCACCAAGGGCGGACCTGGACGCAGAGGGAATCCTGGACAGAGGGTACGTTTTCAGACCCTCCTTAGATTTGGCCAAAATGAGCGTATAATGTAAACGTAACACACCTTTAGGGTATCACTTGGCAAAATCCTCCAACACTAAGCCTCACTGGACACATGTTTTGTGTGATACAGTAGAGGACTGGTTTGGAAGTTTTGTTTCAGATTTTTTGTATGCGGTCTACAAGCATACGTATTTTGAAGTCAAGCTCCTTTTTGAACTGTTGACAGTTGAATGGCTTTAAAAGTGAATTATTTTTCTCCTTTTTCTTTACAGGGCGTCTCAGGGAATATTGGCACACCCGGACAGAATGGAGACTTTGGATATCCTGGGCCATATGTAAGCAACGTACAATTCTACCCTTCGCTTATAAGCTGAGTAAACTCAGATGACATGCCACCGATGCAGAATATTTGTAGTTTTGATTTACAATATACACTATCTATAGTGGTCTGCTTTAGATTGAGTTTTCTCATTGAGTCCCATCACTCAAACTCATGATGTGGGTGGCCTGATGGTTAGGCTGCCCTGAGCAGCAACAACCCTGGTCGATTCCCGGTTGGGCAGATCAATAGCTGCATGTCACGCCCTACTCTCCCACCCCACATTTCCTGTCTCTCTCCACACTGTCAAATAAAAGTACAAAATACCCGAAAAAAGAGACACTGTAACACACTGTTTACACTACACAATGTCATTTTTGTTAAGTTCTTAGCGTTATTTCTCAGAAATAATGGTGTTATGTAAACAAGTATGAAAAAGAAATAGATTTTTATTCTCGGTGAAGTCCAGCTGTTACAACACAACTGATTTTGTCCCCATAGGGTCAGAAAGGACCGAGAGGACCAGGAGTTGTGGTATGTGCTTGTGTATTAAATTGTTTAAAATTGTATTGAATGATCAGAGCAAAAGTCATCGCTGGTGCCTGTGATCAAAATCTTTCAACATGTTTCTCCAAATGTCTGCTTGTCCTCAGCAATGTGACCTCGTTAAGAAGATCAGAGAAAACTGTCGTAAGTATAATAATAAGTATGACAACAAGTACCAATAATGCTGTTCCGCGACAACAACAATAAGCAATGATATTCATGTGTTGTGTACAGTAACACAATAATGTCTCACTGTGTTGTTTCTCCTTTCTTTCTACCAGCTTGCTGTTATGGTAAGTGCAAAAAATCGTTTTATTCAAATAATAACAGATGATTTTGTACTGTACGCACTACTCTACAGAGAACAAAATGCTCTATGTGTACACCATTAGGTCAGCAGGAATGCCCGCTCTACCCCACTGAGCTGGCCTTTGCCCTGGATGCCTCTGAAGGTGTCGGTCGCCCGGCCTTCAACAATATGCGTGACACAGTGCTGCGCCTAGTCCGAGACATCACCATCAGCGAGAGTAACTGTCCAAGAGGAGCCCGTGTTGCTTTAACCCTGTACAACAACGAAGTGACCACTGAAGTCCGGTTCGCTGATGCAATCAAGAAACGTGCCCTGCTGCAGCGCATCGAGGGCCTGCAGACCCTGCAAACCCGCAAGCAGCGCAGCTTGGACACGGCCATGACCTTTGTGGCCCAGAACACCTTTAAGAGAGTGCGCAGCGGCTTTCTGATGAGGAAGGTGGCCATCTTCCTTGTCGGCGGAACAATCGGTCAGGCACGAGCAGTTACCAATGCAGCTCTTCGCCTCCATGACGCTGGAATCGCCACTCTGTTCCTGGTCCCTCGCGAGGACAGAGCTCTCAGCAGAGCACTGCAGGTAAACCCACAAACCTATATCTCATAGGGGAACTAGCAGTACATCTGTTTGTAAGGCACATGCACAGTGTCTGTTTCCAGAGAAGAAAATTACAGTGTGCATTGTATTTCAATATTTTTCGTGTACCAGGTCAACAACACAGCACTGGCCCAAGTGATTGTCCTTCCCAACGCTGGAAGTGCACAGTACAACTCAGTCATTCAGAAGGTGATGAACTGCCATGTCTGCCTAGGTAAGAGTTCTCTGTTTATGCACTAATAATATCACCACAGTTTGGTCTCATTGTTTTTATTAATATTATCATGATTATATTGTACAATTTCTTTCACATTTTCACTGAAAAATACCCTTTTTTAAAGATTGACTTGATCAGATTTTAAACCAGATGTGTTGTTTCACACAAGCAACAGTTGTTTTATTTCCTTTTTTTGCATTCTTTGTTATTTTATCCCGTGTAAATATTTAAAACACAGTAAACACAGATACAACGCTGAAAGGTTATCTCCAATCATAGAATATTTTAACCTTGTGGGGCATCACCATTGTACAAAACAAATCCCAGGGTACTACACTCGCTTAAACAGAATCCCAATACATTTTTAATACTTAGAAATGCATTACCTTCCTGTAGCAATGAAAGTAAGAATGCATTATGTGTTTTCCTTTTTCAGACATCTGCTCTCCGGACCAAATGTGTGACTATGTTCCCCCATCGGCCAGTCGAGATCGGAGGTCTTCCACCACAGACGTGGACATCGACATGGCTTTCGTCATCGACAGCTCTGAGTCTACCTACCCAACAGTCTTTACTGAGATTAAGCGTTACATCGCGCACATCGTGGAGCAGCTCCAAGTGTCGTCAAATCCCACATCATCCGTTAACCACGCCAGGGTGTCCGTGATCCAGCAAGCACCTTACGGGTTCATCCACAACAAAACTGGCTCCCCCATCCATGTGGATATTGGTTTGACCGAGCACCACTCAGCTCAGGACTTTGTCAAATTCCTGCTGGAGAAGACACCGCAGTTAGAGGGTGGCCGGGCACTGGCAGCGGCTATCGAATCGACAGTGCAGCAGGTGTTTGAGAAGGCGCCTCTCCACCGTGACAGGAAAGTGCTGATGCTGTTTGTGACAGGGAGTGTGGAAGAAGAAGAGCAGCAGCTGGTGCATATTGCCACTGAGATCAAGTGCAGAGGCTACTTCCTGGTCATCGTGGGTGTGGGTCAGAAGTTGAGTGCTGGAGATGCCCGTGTCTTGTCACGCATGGCCAGTGAGCCGTCAGATGTCTTCTTCAAGAGGCTGGACAGCGTCTCACACTTTTACGACAAACACATCCAGAACTTCGGCCAGCTTTTGCCAAAGTATATCAGCAGTAAGTCCAAGCTGGATACCTTTCAATCGATCGGTTGGATTGCCTTTTTGCAAACACTTTCATACTTACTTGTTTAGGCTTGATGCCAGTTATTGCATTCGCTAAACCTGACATCCTGTGTTCTATGTTATCTTTCTTTTCAGTTGAAAATGCTTTCTACATGTCTCCTGAAGTCTCCAAAAACTGCAAGTGGTTCCAGAGTGACCAACCACTTAAAAACCCCTTTGCATCATCACAACAACAGGAGTAAGTTATTATTGATATTTTAAGCCAAGTCACTGGTTTCTGTAAATTAGTTGGGAACATTGATGGTTTCATTTGCTATTTATTGGTACATTTATAGGAAACATCATGAAAACCACCAAGCAGTTCATCAAAGAAAGCACAAAGGTAAGTGTGGATGTACTAAAGTAAGTGTGGATGGGTTGTTACTGTTTTTCTTCATAGCTAAATGCTAGCCATGTTGAAAAATCACCTCTAAAATCAGGACTCGACACGAAAAATTGCATTATCGTAGTCACACTGATATTCATCCACAACAGCTACGATCCAACTGCACTTTTCTGCAAAGTGTCAACAAGTGATTTTACTGTGCATCGTCCTGCCTTGACACTGCTTTACCCCCCCCCCCCCAGATGCAGATGAGCTGCACGTCTCTAACGTCACATCCAGCAGCTTGCAGTTGCGTTGGACCAGCCCAGACCTCAAGCTCTTCGTCTACTTTGAGGTTGTGGTGACGCGGTTGCATGACCACGCTCTGGTGCTGAAGACCAACGTGTCGGGCACAGAGCTTTCCGTGGACAACTTAGAGAGTGCCCAAACATACCATGCTGTGGTCACCGCCCACACTGCAGATGGTCAAACTGTCTCCACCCGCAAAGGCATCATGACTACCAGTAAGTCCATAAACGCATCTACGAAAGTGTGTTTTTTTCTTTGTCACAAACAGCAATTTCCCATGCCCCATAACACACAAGAAGCTGATATAGCCTACTACAGCTCCACCAGATAGTAATATAGAAACTTGCTTTGCAGCTTTTTGCTAACTTTTTGTGTAAATCTCTCTTCTTGTTTGTTTTGAGGGGGGGGGTTGGGGGGTTAGATCCATCCTGGGAGAGGGATCCCTCCTCTATTGCTCTCCCACAGGTTTCTTCCTCTTTCCTCCCCGTTAAAAGGTTTTTTTGGGGAGTTTTTCCTGTTCTGATGTGAGGGTCCCGGGACATGAGGATGTCAAATGTGTACATATTGTAAAGCCCTCTGAGGCAAATTTGTAATTTGTGACTTTGGGCGATACAAAAATAAATTGAATTGAATTGAATTAGATGCAAATAGATAAACGAAAGCTAAGCGAAGCTAAAACTGTTCCATGACTGATGGTTTCACTGATGGTTTCACTGACAGAAGCAGCAGATCTCAAGCCAGAGCACAAGCTAGCCAACCACAGCCCCAGGGCTGTAAAGACCAAACCACTGGACAAACCAGAAACTGGTGAGTGATCGCACATACACATGCGTGCCTGTTGGAGTGTACATCGTGTTTTTTTTTCTTCTGACCTGTATTCTGTCATTTTTAACCTGCATACCTTGTTATTTAGCAGTCTTTGAACTTTCAGCACAAATCCATTCAATATTTACTCTGTATGTGCCTGATGCAGTTATGTTCATGGTTTGTTTGTATTTGGCAGTTTCCTCGGCTGAGTCATATAAATAATCCCTGATGTTTTAATTGAAAGAACATAAATGCAAAAAAGTGAGATGCTGTAATGCAGCAATATTTCAACTCAAACACTCCACAAGGGGCCTATTAATCAACTCCCTGGTAGGTCTACATGCCAAGATATCGTGTGAGTCATTCAAGAAAAGGTGCCACGTCACTTTGGAGAAAAATGCCTCCTGTTAGTGGGGAAAACAGAAGCCATGAAGAGAATTTACAGAGTGTGTGTGTGTTTTAGGAGTGAAGCCTTACAGCTGCTGCTTCTTAGAAGACAGAACATTTGAGGCATAACTGGGATATGAGAACATATACAGGCCGAAAATCCAGGAGGGTCTTTGAGGAGGCCAGCTTCATCAGCTTCACGAGTATCATTCATTTGTGATTATAAGGGCGGTAATGCTGTCTTCATATTTAAAAAGTTGTCAGGGAGTGCTCCACTTTGATAACCCAGTGTGAGCACCCTGCAGTTCACACAACACTGTCCCAGAAAGGAATTAACAGACAATTCAGCCGGTGGATTGTTTTTATCATAAATAGCTGTGATGACATATTTCTGGGTCGATTTATGGGATTGGTCACTTGCATGGACAACACAGCCATGTAGATCTTATAACTGAAATGAACTAACATAACAGTAGCTGTAGTTATAACTAACTTTCTAATTCACCAATGAAAACCTACACTCCAACCTCTTTCTTTCCACTGACTGCCTAATTTCTGAACGTCCACACTCCTAATAATGCCAGTAGCCTGATCCCTCTGAAGGATGTTGTGCCATTTTGAATGCTGTTCTCTTTGATGAATGAACTATTTCAGCTCTAAGACTCGTTTGACTCCATTAGACCTGTTTCAGTCGTACCTCATATAGTTGTTCATTTAATCTTGACACAAACTCATCTTCTCTCTCTGTCTGTCGTCCATCACTGCTGTTGTTCTTTTTCTTTTTGCATGTTCTAGTCAATGCATTTGCAGACCCATGCTCACTTGACTATGACCCTGGAATGCCGTGCAAAGACTATCAGGCTAAGTGGTTCTTTGACAGAAAGAACCAGATCTGTACCCGGTTCTGGTATGGAGGTTGTGGAGGCAATGACAATAGGTTCGACACTGAGGCCCTCTGCTTGAAAAACTGCACGAGGTCAGGTAAGTTGTCGTCAGTGCCAGGCCCTCTGAGGGGAATGTGCCGCCGCCTGGTGTGATGGCGTGATATAATGCAGCATAGTATGAAATTCAAGTCCAGATTCAAAGACTGTTCGCTAAAAGAAAAACAAAGGGGGAAAGAATAAACTGTACAATTTGACAAACTCATCAGTTCTTCCGCATCCTCGAAACCTTTTCTCTTGTAAAAGTGAAGCAAACTGTTTTAACAATTGAAACCTCAAAGCAAGCCACTACCTGCCGTGTTTTTCTACAGTCAGCTTTTTAACCATCCAACGATTATGTAAGACAGAAATAGCATTTCAATTTTTATTTATATCGACGATAACTGGCTGTAGTTGTCAGTACACAAACAGTTCTGTTCCTTTGTTTTCGTGCCTCCCACATGGCTCACCAGTTGGTGAGGATGCTCACACGTCTTTTACCACGTTATCATGTATGTAGCTAACACATGCATATTTTCAACCAACTTACAAAGCTGCAGCTTTGGCATTAGCTTCTGCTGGCTAGCTATAGTTGATCAAATCTACGAGCAACAGTTTGCCTTTCAAGTGAAACAAATCCATGTGTGTTGGCTAAATTGAGACACGTGCTTTGAAAAGACCCATTGTTTCAAAAATCAACGTTAAATGATTAAGGGAGCAAGGCTGAGCATGTAAGATTAAGGAATTTTACTCCTTCATTTTCGTAAAAACCTTCACTTATCACATCAAGTATTGGGAAAATGTGGATTGCATCTTTATCCTGAAGTATAAGTGTGCTGGGAAATTAAAGTAGGAAAAGTAAAGCAAACTGTGCATATTTCGTTACAGATGAGGATTACAGTTGAGCAATCTTTGGTCATTTAAATCCACATTGCAGCGTGTTGAAAATCCTCTTGATAGTTTTCCAGCTGGTGAAAAGTCTGTTTCTTAAAGCTTAAACCACATTCATGCTTTCATGTTTCCAGTGCCAGAGCCTCAGCCAAAGGTGCAGCAGGTTGAACAGGTGGAGATCCTCCCGGCTCCTGGTGAGATCTCATCTACACTCACTGAATAACTTGACTAGCTTTCTGTCGGCCAAGAGTATTATATGACTGTTCCTTCCCCGTTTTGAAGACATAACTGACTTTGATTCACAAACTGTGCTCAATTGACTGAACAATACATCCTTTGTATGCACTGGAAACCCACCAACCTCCTCCACTGACCGTCAGAGGGTCTAAATAACTGACGGAACAATCGCAAAGCCAAGCCTTGGAACTGAGAAGGTTGTGCTTTTGTCACAGGAGCTAAACAAAATGAATGGAAAGCCTTCTTTGCTGTTGTTTTTTTGGCAGCAGTCCTCATTCAGAGCTGCTTTCAAGTTCTTGGTACTGCCTAAGCGTTGGAGTTAATGGGCACAAGATAATGGCAGTAATACAAAGTTGATTCCAAACCAAATACACTGTTGTTCGTGATTATGAAAGAACAAAAGTCAGCTTTGATGGAAGTGCTTTGTTCCTTCTTGAGAAACATTTACGAGCATTATATCGATTTCCATTCCACAACACAAACAGGTCACTGGCAAAACGCTGCCATCATCTCTTCATCACAAGTTATTACGTATAATGGTAATAGTATATTTACCGCTGATTGCACCACATAGTGTTGTTTATATTTAATACTTCACCCATAACATGACCATTTGCCATTACTCAGCCTGTGTTACCTGAAGGTCAGAAAGCCTTCACGGGGAAAAGAATAAATCCTGAAGGAATTGAAATATATGGGTCCAACTTTAACAACAGCATAACAGCCTTACTCGTACGGACTCGCGACATGAGAGGTAGTGGCGGAAGTGTTTTAAATAGTATGGTTTTGGTGAATATGCATGTGTATGGATGTATGTATGGGAAATAGTGAGGATACAACGATAAATGAGACGAGGATTACACTTCTCCGTTCACTGTAGATGCATGAGAAAAACAGGTTCCTTCAAGGATTAAAAGTAACACACAGTGAGCGATTTATATGAAAAATTTGCGAAAGTCAAATTCAGTGAACAATTAGTTGGTGTTCTCATACTTTCGTTGATTGTTATTTCTCTCACAGCGGACTCTCCAGCCGTGGACATTTGCCAGCTTCCCAAAGAGGAAGGCACTTGTGCCAAATTTGTCCTCAAGTGGCACTTCGATGCCTCCAGCAAGAGCTGCACGCGCTTCTGGTATGGAGGCTGCGGTGGGAACCAGAACCGCTTCGACACGCATCAGCAGTGTGTTAAGGCTTGCGGAAAACGAGGTACATGTTTGGATTCTAGTAACCTCTCATTATCACTGATCAGTTCTTCTCAAAAGACGTAGTATCTCAGTTTAAGCCGAGTTAAATAGTTCTCCACATTCCATCGGGAAGACTAAGTTGTGACGCAGAGTCTCCCATTAGTGAGTTCACACTGCTGGGAAATAATTGAATAGTTACTCAAAGTTGAGGTACTTTTACTTGACTTGATTATTTCTGTTTCCTGCTACTATATACTTCATTACATTCATTTGAGAGCTTTAGTTACTTCTCAGATTAAGGTTCTAGATCAAAACACAAGTAAATAACAGGTAATGTATAAATAGGCTTGTATGCCATTAGTTTTAGTGGGCCTTACTGATGCCACCTGGTGGACGAAAGAAAACAGCAAAACCAGTCAAAATCAAATCAAAAAGACTGCCTGCTCAGATTAAGGTGACATGCAAACATTCAAAGGTGATCAAGCAGGTTCCTGGTAAGCAGAAACTAGCGAGTGATTTGATAAAACCAAAGCTACGTTCCTACTGGAGCCGTATCCATTAAACCTCCTTCAGTCTGTCGCAAGGAAACGTTTCTGAACTCTGATGTCAAAACTTACAAAAATACAAAATATTGCTGTGAAATGAAGGGCAGTCTGTCATGTGAAGATGGAGGTTTGTGGTTGTCAGTCAGCATTACAAACGTACAGTGACCTTTAGCTTCTACGGTGAGAAACTGTAGAGAATACAGTTACATTACTGCGAAAACAACAAGAATCATTTACAGTGTACTGCATAAGCAAAGGATGTGAATACTTCAAAATAAAGACTTTAAAAAAAGCAATGAGATCAAATGCATCAAAGACGACATCAAGTTTAAGCAACTCAGTCCAATGAAAAATAAAAAGATCGTTTGAGTCATTCAACAGTGAAAATGTGTTGGAGGTATAATGTTACCACGTAAAGAAGTCTCTTTGTTTAATGGCTAACCGTGTGTTTCTTTTCCATTCATCACCAGCACCCCTCAACCAAGGAGTCATCGCTGCAATAAGAACATAGGACAAAGCATGGCCGGCTCGCCTCTCTGTTTAGGGGATTCTGAGGAGAATCATCCAAAATGGCCATACTGTAAGGATGTAATAACAAAGCAATGGTGGCTGCACTGGATTCCACAACAAAATGGACTTTATCCCCGAAATTCTTGAAGTAGTCCTTTTTTACAACAAGAAGGAATGCAACACGATTTGCTGCATGATTAGTTTTAACCTTCTGGTGCTACATAGTATGTTTGTTTTACCAAGGCAGTTGTTCAGTGCATACAGTTTTGTAATTAAGTAAGAAACATATATGAATATCTTGGCCAGAGATAAGCAACACATCAGTACAAGCAGGACTGGCATTATTCAATGCAGTCATCTTTCTTTTATATTGGGTATTTTCCATTTCACATTCACATAGCAACATTGACTTTTATTGATTCATATTGTTTTGAAACACACTTGATCCCTGTGGAATCATTACTTCACTATTTTACAGTCACAGAATCCACAGCAATGTTTCCACAAGTCTTGTATGGTGGTTTATGGTTTTATAATGACAATGACCAAACATTCATGTAATGTTAAGTGCACTTCTGGATCCACTGACTCAAACATTAAAGTTACAGCTGTTGAGAAATGGAATGTACTCGTCAGGCTTTCACATTTTTTTATTTCATTTGTTTTTACTGAATGTGTGTTTCATCTGGGTACCGGGGTAAACAAACACAATTTAGACTTTCTAATATACATCAGCAACTCATCATTTTCTTTCTTGTTTTGAATGAAGACCTAAACACAAGAAACAGTTACAGACAATAATGTAAATATATATTATTAATAATAATTATTATTATTATAATAATTATTAATTATTATAATTATTTTACAGGATTATTTTACTGCCTTTAGTCTTCCAGCTGATTTATGATGAGCTTGAAAAGCGGAGCGGCTGACATATTAGCGCTCACATATATGCAAGTGTCTGTTCAGTGAGTTAAATATTGACAGTTGATTGTTGGTCCAATGTTACCAAACTTACTTTTGTAGATGAATCCCCTTATCAATATTTAAACCTTTATGTTATGGGAAAATATGTCAGTCTACTGCTTTAGGGTTAAAGAATGTAAGTTTTAGAAGTGCAGGCACTAAACCTTGTTTATCTTGTTATCTGTTTGTTCCTGTGCATTGTTTCTGTCTTTAAAGACGGGGACACACACAGGGGTCATGATTGCGGTATTTCCCTTGATGGGCATCAGCTGAAGAGCATGACCCTCTGCAGGCATATATGATGTGTGATGATTCACAGGTTTATTCCGTCTCTGCATACTGTGACTTAACTCTTTGACCAGGTCACAGTGACATCAAAGGACGCACCTGACTGGATGTATCCATGGTTTATTGTGGGGCAAACTGATAACAAAGGGATTTGTAAACAGGCCGTAAAAGAGCCTTCAGGTTATCGGAAAGACAGGACACTATGCTTCAAAGAAAAACATCTGCCTTGACATCTTTTATTATCTTCTGTCTTCTTTTGTTTATTCTTGTTTGCAAACCAAGGTAACAGCATGCTAGCTTAGTATAAATGTCCATGCAGTTAACTGTGTCGTCAGAGCACCTCTTGCAGATGACGGTGATGTGTCTGTGAGACTGTGTTCTCTTTGCTTGCAAGCAAATAAATTGACTATTACAACTTTGATCGTTCATCCAGACTCTGTTTCATTTGACATTGATTTGATAACACTTTGACACTCTTCTCCCGACTATTCATAGAAATATTCCACAACACTTTATGAAACAATCTCAGTGTAATACTGATGCCTCTGTATAATTTACATCAGCAAATGAGACCATCAGCGAGAAGATTGGCTATTTCTAAATCATTATTCTTCACGCCTGTTGTCAGGTTCAATTCCCAGTGACATCGGACGAAGCGATTTCACCAGAAGCTCTTTTAGCTCAGACTCCAGTGCGGCCCCCACGTACAGACCCAGATCCCGCTGCGCTGCTGCCGGTTCCTCCTCTGGCCAGGAGCAGAGGCCCTCGCCCTCACTGCTCCGCTGGGAGCCAACACCACGCTGTTGGAAGACCAGGCCGTATTGCTGGGCCCGCTGGAGGGAAGGGAGGCACTGGAGAACCAGAACCGTGCAGAGCAGACTGTCAGACGCCGCTGCAGTAAAATGAAAGGGTTTCTCACGGCAGATAGGCTTTACTCAAGCGGGTATCAGCCATTTGGGCAAAAGACAAGAGCAGTAGTGATCCTCATGGGTCATTCCTTTCATACTCCTCTGAGATTTGATTCACAAACCATCTCCTGATTGACGAGACTATCTGATAAAGTCACATTTCCCTGTGAGCAGAGTATTCCCAGCCAACATTTTCCATGTGATAGAAAGAGACACTTCACAAGCCGCTGACTGCGATTCCATTCATCTTTATTATATGAAATGTTTTTTTCACAGAAGGCATTTTGATTTGTCATCATAGGAAAAGGTCAGGTGTCACCATAAACATGAATGATGCTCTTCAAGTGTCCCTGTAAACCACGACATGGCGACAGTCAGTCAGCATGCACAATACCAGGAGCCGGATACTGGAGGAGCTAAGTGGAATTCAACCATCCTTCATGTGTTGTGTCAAAATGTCTGCAGTGGAAAAAACGTAACGTCACGATTTAGAATGTTTTATATTGTTCCATTATGACCCCGTTTGTCACTCCAAGTGTTCATTGCTGCCACCTGTGACTTGGTGACACTGCGCTCCCAGAGGAAGGTCTTGTTCCCGTCGCACATGCTGCCTGGATCCTCTGAACTTCATGGCCCAGGAACGTGGGTCCTCCAGGGCCCGGCAGCACCTGAACCTCCTCCCTCACCAAACGGTCTAGCTGCAGAAACCAATACTCATGATGTGTTTGGTCAATATTTAACTTGTAAAGTGAAACATCTCTAAGTTTATTACCCATAATGCTGCTGCCAAATGACTGAGAAACTCCAAGTTCCAGCTTTAAACGGGATCTTACTTATTAAATAGTAAAGAGCTGTTGTGCAATAAACTTCATTCACAGATGACCAATATTTAGACAACAGAAGCAACGTTAAAGGGGCGAAGCACACCTTTCTTTTTTTTAACTCCCACTAAGGGAACTGTGTTCACATGATTGGTTAAGAATTTGGAGATGTTAATCAAGAGAGGAGTCTTGTATATGGAAGGATATAGATGTGCCTTGAGAGACCGAAATCATCTACAAGCAAACAAAGTAAAGAAGTGAGAACTGCCGGCTTTGTCACCGTCTGGAGAGGAGATGATGAGGTATGTGGTCAGTGAATATGAAAGGCCTGGGGATGTGTTCTCTCGTGAACCCCGGCAAAGCATCCAGATGTCAAAGATCTCATTGTTTGAATAAAGTCCCCTGATTTCCTCTCATACTCTCCACTTCACCTCAGTATTCTCTCATCACGTCATATCACACCACGGCCCACCACTTTTTCCAAACATGGAACAGTCTGACATTTGGAAAGAGGAGTTCAAACCTTTTTGCTTAAATAATGTTGTGATGACTCTCTAAGCTATATATACATTTCGTTTTGCATTTGAAGCTATTTTTCAAACCTCTCCACCTCCTGAGCCACAGCTGAGACATTTCAGCTTGGAACCGTGAAGACTGACTGCGAGCGAAGCCTCATCAACCAACATCAGTGTTTTACCTCGCGAGCCCGGTTCCAAACCAGAAGAGTGGAGGCTGTTATAGCAGCATTATAACGTCCACGGTCTTAAGATGAGATGTTCAGGGCTCCACATGTCATGTCTGTATTATCAACTGTGACAAGTGGATGAAACATCTTGCTGACTACCACACACAGATCTCCAATCACTGTGCATTAGTGGTTGTGGTCCGCGAAGAATCTCCCGCTCTGATTCGGGCATTTTGGCTTTGCATAATTTGCTGCTCGAGCCTTTAGTTAATGTGGGAATGTTTCCATGTACCACATCGCAAAGATTACAATCTTGTAAGCATGATTATGACATATCACTAGAGAAACAAGTATTCAAATCTAAAACCCAAACTGAAAGCAACTATTAGTGGTGAGCCTCCATGTGCTGTCTCTTTCTCTGTGGGTGGGAAGTTGTACTTTATGACAGATGTGTTAAAGATTCTAACAGTGTACATATGGTACAATATTAGATACTTTACTTGATTCACTTCCATTTTGCTACTTTATGGTTCTACTCCACTACATTTCAAATATTGTTCTCTTTACTCCACTACATTTATCTGACAAATAAAGTCACTTGATTCTTTTTAAATTAAGATTTTACATAAAAAACACGTTTTCAGATTAGGAAATACATTACAAAGCGCCTTACAAAAAAAGCAGTGTGAGATGTTGTTCACAGTTTCCCTCCAAAACGCTGGTTGCATTTAAATGTTTCTGGCCCAAAGTAGCAATAACATCCTATTGTTTTCACAAAAAGCAAAGAGGGAACTTTTTTGTTATGAGATTAGAATAAATGACACATTCATTTTGATTCAAACATATTTCTACTGAACATGGGAGTTCATTTGTCCACCACGATAAAGGATCCTAATTGACTGTCAACACCACGTAATGCGCTGTTGAGAGGAACAACATGTTGAATATAAAGTAGCTCCACCTTGAGCCGCTACTACAGTAGAATGCTGCTGACACAGCATCCGTATTAACATCTATCTAATGATGTCATATACCGAAGGGTGAGTGTTTTTTCCATGACGACCCCGTCGGTCGGGACCGCGTCATTGGCGGTAACCGCTGTATGATCGCAGGGCAGAGTGGCAGCCATTAGCTAGCCAGCGGGACACTCGCACTCACATGCACTCACATGCACGCGGGGCTAGGATTTAAAAGCATTAAAAAAGGATTCTGCCAGTCTTCCACGTTTAACAGAAAAACAGAGGCCCCAGCAACTGGCAGTTCAGTGTCAGAGTTTCCACAATGAGCAGAGAGCGACTAACAGGAGCTCCCTGTGGAACACTGCCGAGGCATTCAGCACATGCCAAACCACCCTCTCTCTCTTCCATCATGCAACCACCCAGCAGCACATGAATTCAAACAAATAACCGCAACACCGTCAAACAGAGCAAAGCCGTATCTTGGTTTCCGTAAAGTGATGAATGGGTCATAAAGAACATGTTCTCTCCTCTCTTTTCTATCCCAACTCATGTATGCTGCCCTTTCAGTGCTTTCTTCCTCTGTTTGAGACTTTATTGTATTATTTTAAAAAGGCAGCATTCCTTTCTCTGGGTGATTTTCTCTTTTTCTCAACATGTAAGACATTCTAATGTTACAGGAATGTATCGGATCCACTGTCTGGGCAGTTGAGGATAATCTGGACCATTCGATTAGTATGCATGGTCTCACATAATAAGCCCCTGGGGGTAGTCTAGTGATTATGTACATTGTTCTAGATGTGAACTCCGCTCAGAGTCTTCACTGTCGATTTCCCAGTGGATATTTTGATTTGGGTCTTTGATAGATAAAGAAGCATGCCCTGATTGTAAACAAAGACTGTTGATATGCACACTTTTTGTTGAAAATTCTATCGATATTTTTTTCACCATAACTTGCATTTGAATCTGTGACTGTAGAACTCGATAAGCTCAACATTTAACATTGTTTCTTTCTATCTAACTCACAAACAGGAACAATATCAACCTCATGTATTCATGTGCAGCATCCTCTTATTCCCTCTGTCACAGCATTGTGTTACCAGGAGCCTAACAGGTAAAACGGGGGCTCTCATCGCTTCCAATCCACTGAACAGGCTCCTTTGGTTTCACCATATGGTGCCTTTACCAAACCAGTGGCTGTGTGGGCATTTCCTCCGCAGGACGCTGATTCATCCGGGGCCATGGGAGTGTGCCAGTGTGAACGTTGCTGAAGGAAAGTTGTGCCACAGACTTCAACTGTTCAAAGAAATTGTTGAAAAGCATGTTTTTTCTGAACAATTTGGAGAAAACCAAACAGCATTGGTTTCTTGTGCATGACTTGTTTTTGAAGATGATGATAATAAGTGTTATCTCCACTGTGTTTTGATGATAGGAAACCCATGGAAAAGATCATTTAATGGGGCCTTGAAGCCAAAGTCTTCCTCCCGGGAAAGATCATAGCCGCGGTTTGGTCGACTACTTTCCAAATGATGACTTGGCAAGTTTTAAACAATGAGCGTGGGAGCTCTGTTATATCCCTGGTGGTTTTATGCTCCATGTGGCCAAAAGAACAAGACGGGGTTTTTACTGCTGTAGCAGCACACATGCAGCCGTCCCATTGATGACTCACACTGCTGGCTCTGCATCTGTCCACAACAGCCATAAACATCTGGGGCCTGTAATGACTTTCACATTGAGCAGCAGAGCTGTAAAAGGCGCTCCCGCTATCTGCAGCTCCTGAGTCACAGCAGAAACCACCAGCATCTCTTCCCTCTCCCGTTGTCTCCCTTGACTCTCTTTGCAGTGGCATCCCACATGTGCTGGTCAGCTGTTGCCCATTCATGGTCAGGCTGGATGCTGAGCATACAGTCTGCAAATCTCCCTGGACCGGTGAATGTTGCCAAGTTAAATGTCGACCACAAAAGGACAGAGAGATCTGAGAGAACAGAAGGAGCAAATGTCACGGAACTTTGTTTCCTCAAAAACGTTCTGATTTTGTGGTGAAAGCAGGGACAGCATGATCTGCATGGTTCTCATAGATCACAAAACCAACCATCAACCAAAGAAGTGTGTATCCGTCAGTTGACATTTTAAATGATCTTGTGAACCAGAGCAGACGTACTGTAGAGGTAAGTATAGGACTATATGTAATCTCATACGATTAAAGTATTTGCCTGTTTCCTTTCAAAGAATAGGAAAATAAATGGAACAGTTATGCTTTACGTTGCCTTAGCAAACACTCACACAGAAGCCTGTACACACCAGGGAGGAACCGTAGAAATGAAAGGAAAATGAGGACGAGCTGTGGTCCACACTCTTCGGTTCACACGCCACCCAAACATCGACTCATAGTTGTGATGGACTCTTCAAGCAGCAGCAGTAGTAACTCAAACTCCAGAATACAAAGCAGTGCTGCAAAAAGTTGCTGAAGCGAGGACGGGCTGGGAGCTGAACAGCACGTTCACATGGTACTGACATGCGTTTTGGGAAGCTCTGATAAATAACTCAGCCGTTTGTTCTCAGCTAAAGGAAAATGGGAGAATTTTGATATGTGTTTTACTGATTATTGTTACTGACTGTGGTTATTGATGTTGGTTTATGGTGAGCACTATTGCAAACTGCCCTTGTGTTTATGCTCCATGAAACAATTTTAGACATTAACTCAACTTTTATGAAGTACCATTCTCTTTCCACAAATGAGTTCTACGTTCACATTCTATTAGTTTGGTTAAATCATCTGCATGTAGTTTAGTCTCCATTGAGGTTTCCAACGTTAAACACAGAGCAGAACTGATTACATGTCCTATCGTCTGTACGCAGCTCTGTTCTTAGTGAGTGGTTTTAAAGCAAACACATACATGCACATTAAAACCAGAAACACACAATTGGCCCGTTAATGTTAACAGCGAAATCAGTCTATTGACAATTCCAAAACCGCTCACAACCCACGAACAGGTCTGAAAACCACTCAGCGCAGACGACAGATTCCAGCTCATTCACGGAGACTGTGTGACTCCTCGAGGCCCTTGACCTCCAGTTAAGGTAACAGTAGCATCACAGGAAGAAACCATCTGGATCCCGAGAGGGAGAGGGTGAGATTAAAACCTCATGCGGATGAGAGGAGTCTTTCCTGACCACATTCTTCAGATTCTCTCGAGGCCGACAGATGTTTTCCCTCCGACATCCTTCATACTGTATGTGAGCTTGCTCGATGGACAACAAAGCACTACATTATGCTGTTGATCAGCAGACTCAGCAGTGTTTGCCAATTTAGTCTTTTACTGCTTATTAGGGTATGTTTGTGTAATCCAGTGTTGGCATTGTGACGGTGACCTCATACATCTGTGTAGATACTTAAAAGCTTCTTGTTTTGCATGTCTGAAGTGTTTCCTTTTTTTAAGGATAATTCTAATTTATAACAACTTGGGTCTTATTTGTGTTAACATTATTACCATCATTATAGTTTCTGAACACTAGATCAGATTTTACAAAACAAACAAACAAGGGTTACCAGAAATTACAATGCATCTTCCACCATATGTTCCATTTAAAAAATATGATGATAAATATTGTGGAGAATTTAATTTGTTCCTTTATTTAAAAATCATATCAAAAACAGTAATACAAATTACTTTATCTTGCGGTATCTCCTGTTAAACAACGCATGTGGACACACCTGTCATAACTGCATTATGCATATTAATGGTTTTAGAATGAGAAGTTAAGCAATCACATACTGGTGTTCACATGAGGTCATATTTCCTGTACTCTGGTTCCTGAGTACCTATAGAGAGGTTCATAATGCACACTTGTACCTTATGAATACAAATAAACATGGTGGATTTTGACACCCTAAATTGGTATGATAATAATTAATAATTAAAAAAACAAAACAATCAAATTGAAAACCTATTGGAAACCTATTTTCCCGTTTTCCATTGCATGCTGTGGCAGTCAGATGAGTCAGAAGCGTAGTAAAACGACCCACTGACAGGAAAACATTCTTTCCATCCTGAGTCTGCGGAGTGAAGTGTTCTCAGAATAGTTAATTCGATTAGAATTCGGTCGAAAGATGAATTCACGATAAAGAAAACAGGAGGGAATGCTGATAACAAGTCACATTATTGCTGTGATATTGTCCCAGTCTGCATAGCCTATTATACTAGCAATACTTTCAGCAGTAGAGCTAATCACCATTTCATTGAAAGGTACAGTGCAGCTATGATGCTTGTGCCTCAGCTATTGGCTTCAAATTAGACTACAATGACAAGTTGCTCACTTACCCCGTGTTGTATTGTTCACAAATTGAAACAATCATGTTTGGCACAGACAGAACAGAGAACAATAACAGCTTTCTTTTGAGCAGATCCGTCTGTGTTAACAATATTAATGCCAGATTTGCCAACCGGTGTAAAGTCACATGTCCACAGATCTTCTGGAAGTTCTTTTATTGACTTGTTTTCTAATGCAGTCCAGATTTGTGTCTATATTTAATTTCCTAAAGCAAATGAAACAGGAGGCTTACCTATGTTGTGAGTGTTTAGTGTTTATTTGGTTCATGCTTGGTGAACTCTGTATTCATTGCCGGTGAGTTTCTCCTTTGTCTGTAACTGACTTTAATGAGTAGCCAGGACACAAAGTGGCAGAAGTTTAAAGGGGAACTCCATCGAATTAACACTCCTCACTCTGTTTATAGGTGTTGGGGAGGAAGACTGCAGATGTGAAAAGTGTGCAGTCTGATAAATATCCTCAAGTGATGTCAGACCTATGTAGTGTGATGCTAGTACATTTCTAATGTGACTTAGCTTATGTGCCTTACTCACTAACAACACCATATATGTGACATATGATTGTGTATCTGGCTAAATGGTAACAAGACCATATGGGGTGTCTCTGCCTTTGCTTCCATAAGAGGAAGTGACTGGACGGGGGTGTGCTTAACCAAATGTTTAGGTGTTGTTGAAGAAAACCATCATATCACTTGTGAATCCAACTGTTGTTACAATCTTAACTTCCATGATTGCAGTAAACACGAGTGTTCCTCTTATGTCAAAATATCCAGAATCATTTGAGACGTAAAACCTCATATCACAAGTAAACAGTTAATATGTAACACATATTCTGGTACCAAACAACATTCTTAAGAAGAGATTAGGAGCAGACACAGGGGCACCAACCAAACAACATTCTTAAAAAGAGATTAGGAGCAGACACGGGGGCACCAACCAAACAACATTCTTAAGAAGAGATTAGGAGCAGACACAGGGGCACCAACCAAACAACATTCTTAAGAAGAGATTAGGAGCAGACACGGGGGCACCAATCAAACAACATTCTTAAAAAGAGATTAGGAGCAGACACAGGGGCACCAACCAAACAACATTCTTAATAAGAGATTAGGAGCAGACACGGGGGCACCAACCAAACAACATTCTTAAGAAGAGATTAGGAGCAGACACAGGGGCACCAACCAAACAACATTCTTAAGAAGAGATTAGGAGCAGACACAGGGGCACCAACCAAACAACATTCTTAAGAAGAGATTAGGAGCAGACACAGGGGCACCAATCAAACAACATTCTTAAGAAGAGATTAGGAGCAGACACAGGGGCACCAATCAAACAACATTCTTGAGAGGTGAGCACAGCAAAAGAGGCGTGAATTTTGACTATAAGAGTGATCTGTGAAAAGCAGTACAGGGGAGTCGTTTCAATATACTGAACTGGTTGATGTTGGCTTGATCTTATTAAAACACTACCCGCTGGTTGCAAACTCCAGTTCGCCGTCTCTTCTCGTCATTTTGCCACAACAGTGTGAAGAGTCCCAGAGATAAGCAAGGGTCATAAAGGACAGATGTCTTTGTGTGACAAGGCTCAGAAGAGGAAGGGGATGACTGGACGTGTCAATGGGGGTTTGAAACTGCTGATCAGTTGTCATAATGTAAATACATGATGTATTGTACTGTGCTGAGTCACAAATCACAAATTCTCCTCAGAGGGCTTTACAATCTGTACACATACAACCAAATCACCCAACAACCAAATATGTCAGAATATTTTCATGAACATCTGACTTGCTTTAATGTGGGGGAAGAAGTTTGTATTAGATTAACCAATTAATCAATGTGTTGTTCAAAGACTTGTCCTGTAATCAGCCTGTGATGGATCTTAAATACAGCATCGACATTTTTACCAATGAAACCAATAACAACTCAATTAAAAGGAAACAACTCGATTTAGTTGTGTCTTCTCTTAACTGCAGCATTTAGCTTTGTCGTCTTCTGAAGAGCAGGACCTCGTCGGGGGGAATCGACCAATCTCTTTTGCTGTGTAAAGTCACAGTCTACACATATACCAGCTCATCGCCTTCTCAGACCACTTTGTTCACTTTATCTTTTTCATCCTGTCACATATTCTTAAAATCTGTTCCAGCAGAATGTTTGTAGATGTGATTCAAACAAACTGTCACCAAAGCACATTCTCTAAGTTTAACATTATTATACACGCAGCTGTGCCTCTTACACTCAGACATGGGAATATAATTCTAAGATGTATATGCTTACGATGTATGTTTACTGAGGCAATAAATCAGGTTAGAAGTAGAGTCATTTTCTCACAGACTCACTTATTTTACCAGAGGAGTTGCCCCCATGCAAGTTTTAAGACCCTTCCGTATTGGCTTCACTTTGAAAATAATTTGGTAGTCTCGAAACCCAGGCAGCGATGACATCGTCAGTGTTGTACTCTAAGACTTTAGAACCTCCCAGAGTCCCAGGTGTGCTCCTAACTACGATGAGCAAACTGAACGTCATGTGAAAAATACAGTGAAGAACATTTTCTCTCCACATGCCCAGAAGCAAATAACATACTGAAGGGGCACACCGATTAGGATAATTGCACTGGAGTCCATTTCCTGCAGGCGGAAGTTAGATTTGTGCGCCTCATGTTGGATTCTGTTGAGCAGGAAAAGCTAAAAAAAAAAGCTCTTTAACCTCAGAATTAAGGAACTGGCACAACCTCGAAGGTTCTATGTTTTCCAACAAAGAGGAGAAGGGAGATAGAGTAGAAAGACCTTGGGAAGAAGATGCTCTTCCATCAAAGATACGTTCCTGTGTGACAACAATGCAAAGGGTTAATTTGGTTGGTGATATGTGACGGTATGTGACTCATACCTTCAAATATTCAGAGGAAATATAATAACATGGGACAGGGAGTCCGTGGCTCGCTGCAAACCACAATGAGATGTTTGGATTGATCCTTTAGGGAGACAAGCTCACTGTGCTCGATGGTGACTTTATATACCGTGTATATATAGTGATGAACCTTTAAGAAGGTTGCTTCTTCTGATAGCCGAATAAGGCTGGTGTTATTCGCTAAAATTTGCTAATCAGCACTGAACACAAAGTACAGCTGATGGGAATATCCAACACTTTCTCACCACCATGCGTCAAATACCACAGGTTAGCTTCAAACTGTGACCCACTACACACCCCTAGCAATCAATGTTGGACGCATCAGGGGAGGGTGTGTCAATATACACTCCTTCCATGTATAGTGTCTTATCAAAATGAACTTCCGTCTTCACAGGAAGTTACATTTAGGCAACAAAACTACTTCGTCAGGTTTAGGAAAAAAGCATGGTTGGCGTTAACTTGACAAACGAGTCTAACGCTTAATATCGCATCAGGACACGAACAGCAGTCTCCTGAACAAAAGTCCTGTTTGTTTGTCCCATCCACCACGGCTCCCACCTGCCTGCAGCAGACTATCCCATTAAAAGCATGTGGGTGTGTTCATATTGGAGTCATTGGAAGTGAGAACGGGTTGTAATGTTTGCAGATTTGTGGTCATTAACCAAAGTATCGCAAATGTACCCGAGGAGAGGATTGCATGAATTCCATCTAGCAATCCATCCAATACTTTAGATATTTCAGTCTGGACCGAACTGATCAAATGACCGACATTGCCAAGCTTACAGCCACGCAATCAGCGAGGGTAAAAAAGTTATTTTCCTAAAACAGCTGTTTGTTTTATTTTATTTACACATTCTGTGTTCTAGTGAGTATTTGTGGCATTTAGAGAAAGTGTGTACAGATCGAGTCAAAATAAACTACAGTAGTAATGAAGGAACGTGTCACCCAGTGCAACATTGGGAGTCACTGTGCGTTTAACAGTTTTTAGACAAAAGTGGAGCTTTATGGTGCAGCAGCACAGTCTCCCGGCAATTTGTGAAATAGTCACCAAATGCAATCTCTTGGTTCTGTGCTATTTCGTGTTGCTCGGACCTACTTCTGTCGGTACGACATTACGTTACAAAACAAGATCTACAATACTTTCTAGAGGGAGAGGTCAGTGGGGATTTAGTGTTTTATTGGGATGTGTTGACAATAACACACATATAGATATTGCCAGACTTTTCCCCTAGTTTTTTGTGATGTCTAATCTTTGTCCCGGTATGAGAGCAAACATTATGTATGAGAAATAAAATCAAAACCAAAACAAAAAGACAAATGTCTTTCATTTAAGGGATCATGGCTGAAAGACTGAAAGACGTTGGCGAAGAACGATGTGTATATTCCAGCTGGCTGAGATTTATATGCTGCAAGAGCCATTCCTGTTGCGTCCTCTTCACCATGTCCTTCTCTCAGCCTGATGCTTTCCAACAACACTAAAGCAGACATATTTAACAAAACGTGAAAAAAAAAAAAAAGATTTCTTCTGGCGTCAAGAGGAAATTTATATTTTAGCAGACTTTGAAGCCGAGTGAAATGAAAACATAGTTGTGTTTTGCCAGTGATCGGTTTCATTTTCTTCATTTTCTTCACTTCACTTCATTTCCTCTGCAACTACACCAAGTCTGAAGGTGGCGGCCCCAGGAGCAGGACATGAATGAAAGGCACATGGTGGACTCACAAACGGACCCATTCAGTTCTGGCTGGCAGCGGGACAGTTTAAGCCAAGTCAAGTCCTGCTGGATATCTTGACTTTTAATAGTGGATTAGGAAATCTCCTGGATGAGAGATGTGAGGACCTGTGCACATTAGCTGTGAACTCTGGCTGAGGTCACATGGCTCGGAAAACAGCTGCATCGAGAAGCTGCTCGAGTCCGTGAGAATGGACTTTAACGTTCCGTTGGTTCTCATGAGCTGGTTCGAGGATGCAGGACTTGTTGGTCTGACTACTGCAGGAATTTAGAGTCTTCAGGGGCTTTATTGTGTGTATATATGACAAATATAAGCACTTTTTTTTCAATTTTCATGCTAGACCAGTGTAAACATAACTGATTTATGACTCCACAAGGATGCAGAATGTGGATGTGGCTTGTTATGACACAAACCGTCTAAATGTTGAAAAGCTGCCACAGATCCATGCATTTCCAGTTTGTTTACACGATTTTCAACACAGATCATTTTAATGTAGCCCTGCCGCAATCTGTTCAAATCCAAACACCAGTCTCCAGCTTCGTCTCGTTGCAGACCACTTAAACCACTCCTAAAGAAGGTTACTTTAGACTCCGCAACGATGAAAAATTATAGGCCAATATCAAACCTCCCATTTTTGAGTAAAATAATTGAAAAGCGGTTTTCCAACAGCTGACCAACTTCCTGACCGTAAATAACTGCTTTGATGTTTTCCAGTCAGGCTTTCGACAGCACCACAGTACTGAAACTGCTCTTGTTAAGGTTTTCAACGACATCCACTTAAACATAGACAATGGCAGAAGTTCAGTCTTATGCTGCGTTCACACCGGTCGCGTTGATTTTTTGACGCACTGCAAAAAAGCGTCCAACGCACTGCACAATCGCGTCCAACGCGCCGCCGGTCGTGTTCACACCAAACGGCGCAAAATCTCGTAGCGCCGGAGAGGGGGCGTGGTTTATCGTCCTGGAAGCCGTTCACCTGGCCGCCATTTATTTCCGCTGTCAACCGTGAAAGGAATAAGGACAATTGCTGCTTTGTACGTGTTGTGGAAGTCCCTCAAACATCGGAATGCCAAACGCCGTCATGTCTGGTTCATAATATTGTTCAGAGGAGCTCCGTGGATTGTATCGAGCTGTATTCACTGTGTCTAGCAAGCCACCGGTCGCTGTTTACTACAGCTGTGTGAACACTAAATAAACTGATTTGGCTGTGATTCAACGGCAATAAACCGACAAAAAGGGACTCCGAAATAACTACGTAATGATGCCGATTTGTACTTGTCTTCTCCGACAAAAAGGGACTCCGGAATAACTACGTAATGATGCCGATTTGTACTTGTCTTCTCCGACAAAAAGGGACTCCGAAATAACTACGTAATGATGCCGCCGATTTGTAGGTTACTTGTCTTCTCAATGGAGCTCTGATGGATCGGTGCTAGGCTATGCTAACATCGTAGCAGCTTCACCAGCACTCAATAACGTCACATAGACGTAAATACGGCAGCGTCTATTCATTGTTTGTACCGTATGGTTTACACACACACACACACATGTATACGCATAGTTTGGTCCGGTCTCTATTGATATGAGGTATCGTAGAGCTCTGGGTGAACACAGACGGCTACAGGATTTATTTCCTGATTCAACAACGGCAGAAAGCCAGTGATGACAGGGGGAGCAACTCAACGCTGATAGGCTATCGCGCCACAGCGTCACGCGATTATGTCGCTGAATTTGAAAAATTTCAACTCGCGCGTTGGCGATTTTGCGGCGTCCAACGCGTCCACCGCAGTGCAATAACGCGTCCAACGCGCCATCGCAAAATCGCGGCGCGCCAGTCTCATCGCGTCTGTGCATAGACTTTGTATGTAATCTCGACGCGCGTCAAAAAATCAACGCGACCGGTATGAACGCAGCATAAGTCTTACTAGATCTCAGTGCTGCATTCGACACGGTCGACCATGCCATACTCCTAGAAAGACTAAAAATCTGGGTGGGACTCTCTGGCACAGCACTTAACTGGTTTGAATCCTACTTGAAGGGCCGAGAATACTTTGTCTGTGGCTCATTACACATCGGAGCTGACTAAAATGACATGTGGTGTTCCCCAAGGTTCAATACTGGGGCCTCTTCTGTTCAACATCTACATGATTCCACTAGCTCAGATTATGGAAAACAACAAAGTGTGTAATTATGCAGACGACACACAAATCGACATAACTATGTCACCAGGGGACTATAATCCCATACAAGGGCTGGGGAACTGCATTGAACAAATCAACAACTGGATGTGCCAGAATGTTCTTCAATTAAACAAAGATAAAACAGAAGTAATTGTTTTCGGTACCAAGGACGAATAATTGAAAATCACCGCTCAGCTTCAGTCACTGATGTTAAAACCCACAAACCAAGCCAGAAATCTAGGTGTAGTTATGGATTCAGACCTCAACCCGAACAGCCATATCAAGACAATTACAAAATCAGCCTACTATCACCTGAAGAATATATCAAGGATTAGAGGACTTATGTCTCAACAGGATTTGGAAAAACTTGTCCACGCATTTATCTTCAGCAGACTGGACTACTGTAACGGTGTGTTTACAGGTCTCTGTAAAAAGTCCGTCAGAAAGCTGCAGCTGATTCAGAACGCTGCAGCTCGAGTGCTCACTAAGACCAGGAGGGTGGATCACATCACTCCAGTTCTGAGGTCTTTGCACTGCCTTCCTGTCCAACAAAGAATTGACTTTAAAATCCTGCTGTTGGTTTACAAAGCACTGAATGGTTGAGGGCCAAAATACATCTCTGATCTGCTGCTACCTTATGAACCATCCCGACCCCTCAGGTCGTCTGGGACCGGTCTACTTTCTGTTCCCAGAGTCAGAACTAAACATGGAGAAGCAGCGTTCAGTTTTTCTGCTCCACATATCTGGAACAAAGTCCCAGAAAGCTGCAGGTCTGCTGAGACCCTCAGCTCATTTAAATCAAGACTGAAGACTTTTCTGTTTGCTGCTGCCTTTAATTGAACCACATTCAATTCATATATTAATCAATTTCCTGCATTTCTGCATTTTATTTCTTGCACTGTTTTTTAATGTTTTAATGAATGTTCTGAATTGTTTTTAAATCTCCTTTTTTTGCCTTATGTTTTGATGCTTTTAATGGTTTTATGTGAAGCACTTTGAATTACCTTGTTGTTGAAATGTGCTATACAAATAAACTTGCCTTGCAGCAGAGATTTGTCCACTTGGCTCTCTTGCTGCAATGCCTGAACTTTCCCTCCCACCACTTCTCTCGCTTTGGCGCCTATACCGGCCCCTCGCACCATCTGTCCTCCTCCTCCTCTCTGATCCCTCTCTTTTCTTGTCACGACCTCCGCTCAGTCTCCCACATCCTCTTGGTCTCATACTCATGACTCACCGTCCCACATGGAAACATTTTCTCTGTGGATGTGAGAGCTTTTACTGCTTTGAATAAAAATTTACACAAAGTTCAAACAAAGTACATTCTAATACAATGTAACTTCTTTACATTCTAATAGAATGTAAAGAAGCTACATTCTAATACAATGTAGCTTCTTTACATTCTAATACAATGTAGCTTCTTTACATTCTAATGTAACCCTAGATATTTTATTTATCGTATGAACCTGTAAAACTGTTTCATCCACACGCATCAACTTGCTCAGCATTAACGGTCTGAAAGGGTTTGAAAGAGCACCACAACTGTGTAGTAAAGACTGATCTAGGATCCAAATGCAGGACTTAATCTCAGCTTTTTCTAATTCGCTCATCGGTTGCCTCAAAGATGTCCCGTGTTCTCTGACGTTACTAGTCAGTGTCCATAAAAGTTTGAACAAAACATTTAATTCACAGCATTTAAAGTGCTGAGGAATGCTTGGATCCAAAGCACAGTACTATTAATACACATACGCCCAGCCATGCGCGCACACACACACACACACACACACACACACACACACACACACACACACACACACACACACACACACACACACACACACACACACACACACACACACACACACACACACACACACACACACACACACACGCACGCACGCACTATGGCAAGCCAGTTTGACATTTCATTGAACCACACCCCTATCTGTATTTAGAAATCAATAAGAGCCTTTCTCCTCGTAAAACACATATTCTCACTATATTTCAAGACATCTGCAACTTTGAGATGTTATAACAGGATTACAACATATGTTCTTGTAATTACTACTGTGAAGACTCATTGAGGTTATCCATCTCAACACATGTAACATTGAGCTTCACACCGTGTCGCCGGTCCAACACACGTGTGTGGCTGCATGAGCATCGCTGTGCAGATGTAGTACCGCCGTGACGGACGCAGGAGAACGACGAGGGTCCGATAGCGTCTCTCGCTCAGACTTGTGCTGACTGACTCTGGCACGCTGAGCTGTCATGAGCTGCTTCATCACATGCCTGGACGTGGACGAGTCGACACGCGTTTCCACAGCAAATACACAAACCTGTCTATATATAGGCGAGGTCAGTCTGAACCAGTAAGAAGCCTCCACTTCATCACTGATATTGCCAATAGGCCACGTTCAACGATCATTAAAAAACAGCAAACAGCAATAGGAAGTTAAAGCGCCAGCTGTTACTAAAATAGACTTAAACAATTCCAGCGAGGAAGAAACCAGGAGTCAATTTCAAAAGCAAAGCAAACCCTGCCATGAAACCAGCGAGTTCCTCGCCACCACACACAAGGGAGGAATGGCTCTGATGTACACAATTTCACACTAAATCACGTCAAATGTCGGCCACTTCAAGCTAGTGTAGGTCCATTAAGGACAAAGTAAATAAGTACAAAAAACATTAAAAAAAAAAAAAACAGCAGCAGACATTCACTTCGTGGCATTGATGAACAGACGGCAGCCAGATGTGCTTCAACAAAGCAAAGCGTCCATCACTGCAAGATGCAAGCTTTAGTAGACAAAGGGAGCATTTATTTTAATGGTACTATTTAACAATAACTTGTAATAATTGGCCTACTCTGAAGAAGTGATGATTTGAAATCTCCGCACTGACAGTAACGCTGCTTCGCATGTCAGTGATGCAACCTGGTGGGTTCAGCCAGGCAACGGATCTGAAAGTTGGAGGACTGAGAGGTTTGTGTAATTCATACCATTTGAGGAACACATATGGACAAACCAAAACAGCTTTGATCAGATTATTTGCATGTCGATTTAACTGCTGGTCTAATGCGGCGACGACCACGGCATTAACGTACTTCCTTCTGTACGTGAATAGTTGATGCCAGGCCATGGAAAATGGGAAACTTATTTTCACGTGACGGCGGTAAGCGGCAGACGTAATGAAATGTTCCACATCCTTGATTGAGCCCAGTCTGCTCTCCGTGAAGACCAACCTGATACGAGTGGATACAAAATGAAAAACACTAAATTAGAAACAGCTAAATATTTATTCACCAAACATAAACTTCAAAATATGAGGTCTGAAGACTTCCTGACAAAATTAGTTTGCAACCTCCAAGTGCTAAAACAGACCAGCTTGTATATTTCTATTGTAAAGGTCTGGGATGTAATACAACATTGTATTCTGACATTTTCAACATTTGAATTCACAGGGGGAGCGAGACGAGTCATAAATAAACAGGTCTCGGAGAAGAGCGTGCAGCAGTCGAGCGAGATGATGGGTGTGTTTTTTGGTACGTCTCTATCAGGGAGAGGGACCGGAGGTCTATCCAAACCTCTACTCCACCTCCCCTGTACCAGGCCAGCGGGGAAAAAAAGAAAGAAAAAAAAGAATGGCGAGTTATCAGTTCTCAAGAAAAGCCACGTAGTCGGTGAGTCTGGCCAACTGCTGCTCGTTTGGAACCAGTGAGACGGGGGGAGGATCTGTTGAGAGAGGGGAGGAGAGGTTGAGTCAGAGGGGATTCCTCGCTGAGCCAAGTGCTATCCATCTTCTTACATCTACAACGCGTTCTGACTCAGACGGCAGGTCACAGGTCTCGAGTTAACCACCGCAACACCACCTACGTCATTACAAGACTTTACTACTTTACATCTCTCTCGACCAGAAAGACTTCCTGAGTGTGAGATCCACTCTACAAACTAGAATTACCAGCCGCTATTTAGTCCCCATGGCGCTGTGGAGGGTGCGTGGGGGGGGGGGGGCAGACGTGAGGATTAATGGTGAGTGAGGGAAGCGCATTGAGCCGTACATGTGCGCGGCAGATGCTTCGGCGGCTCGACCGTTTGCGTAAATCAGCAGCTTTATCTTGCGAGATAGATTCATGACTGTCTGAGCTTGAGGACAGGCGATGATGTGGTGGAAAAAATATATATCACTTGACAAAATAAGTGAGCGGAGGAGGAGAAAAGTAAGGGATTGGATGGGGGAACCCGTCGGAGGAGACTTCAAACATTTCAAAGAGATTCTCGGAAAAGGGGAAAAACGTCACCGTTGTTTGTCATTGAGATGAAGATGTCTCTTAAATTCCTGCTCTCAACAGTTTTACGAGTGTCTGATAAAATATAGGAGAAGAGAAGCAAAACGTGTGGGTAACATAACAGTGTGCAGATGACGAGGTACAGATTAAAAGAGCAATGCTGCCACCTACCGGGCTTTTTGGGCATCACCATCCTGGTAGCGGGGTCTGCCTGCCAGCCCTGGGTCACCACACCTAAAGACGAAGACGGGAAAGAAGAAACGTATGAAGACGATCAGCGAACGTCTGCTCTTATTACTGTAACGTCTCTTGAATTATGTTTCCACAACAGCATTTCCTGTGAGGAGGTTGTGCAAACTGCATCCTACCCTTCACTGCCTCTTCCACAGAGTATCCCACGAAGGCGGCGAAATCTTCTGCTGCGATGGAGGTGTACGCCTGGGCCACTAGACTGTACGCTCGCTGCCGCGTGCTCTCTGTGAAGGAATGCGTGAACCACGTGAACAGCAGACGGGTACATACGGACTGCATACATGTTTTACAGTGCCACAACAACTTAGCTGCACACAAGTTGAACATGGTATTCAAAAGAGTTTCTCGTGAGGCAACAACACAAGGGGGTTAAACACCATGAATTACAATCAAGAGTGACACAAAGGGGGTTTAAAGCCGGGGGCAGTACTCTGCTAGGACCATTAGCAGTCACAGGCGAGGATGTTTTGTGCAGATCTCATGTTTTTACTACTTTCCCCGTTCTTGCAAATGTTCCCCATCTTAAAGTTTGCTTCTGGTAATCCTGTGTGTTTGAGTTGATGTCGTGGCCTCCTGCTCACCCCCAAACAAGCACACGGTCACGACTTAACATCTGACGGGAGTTGGTTCGGGATTGAAATAAAATGACGCGACACAGAGCAAAAACTCTGGGTTTTCTGCCTTTTAAATGGCGTCTAGCATCTGGGTTTGTTTTGAGTCAAACGGTGCATTCGTAGTTCTGTAACCTTGGACTAGATAATGGTGAATTTAGGAGCTAAAACAAATAGTAAAAGTGGATTTTTCTATGGTCAAGAATACTTAAAAATAGATCTGTTTCATGAGGCAGGCTTGAGAGGAATCCAGAACGTTACAGTATGCTGTGCTCAACACTACGAAGCCCTGAAGCCTTTATCAACAGGCTCTGGCTCGAGCAGACACATTTATCTTGCCAGACTTGACATGAAGCCGTAGTTTGTGGAGATAACTTTTCAGAGTGGCAGAGCCTCACAGAACATACAGCAGCATGTATTCTCTGCTCCTGCAGCGATCACGTAATGCCTCAGGGTTGTGGCCTTTCGTCTTTTATAGCCTAGCAACGGTGTGTGTGTGTGCACCAACAGTCTGTTGCAGCAGCTAGCAGCAGTAACAATAACAAGCGGGATGAGAGAAGACAGCTGGGGGTCGAAGGCCAGAGATTTTGTGAAGAGCACTTTCCCCATTCTGCTGTCCAAGGGGCTTCCTGTACTCCCTGTTATTGTGCTTATCCAAAGAAAGGGCAGTGCTTGGACATCAATTGTGTTTGATGGTACTTTAGTTTGATTTTGTCATGTTTTTAATCATAGATATGGCTGTAGAGTAATATGTGCAGTCTTTATTTAGACACTTTGGTGACTGTTTTAATGGTGGGGCTCCAGAGAAATGTGGATAAAATACTATTGTTTTGTCATTGCGGTGTCTCGTCAGATGACTCACTTCAAAGGGAACTGACCCAGCTGCTGCCCCCCCCCCCCCCCCCCACACACTCAGAATAAAACTCCCATCTATTAAAAGTGAACCACATGTCAAAGATCATAAAACTCGACTGGCTTTGTGTTGGAAGAGGAACGGAGGACAAGCGGGTCACCTCCGGGGGCTTTTTGTAACCCGGTCGCGCGTGTATTTTTACTGCGGCCTCTTGACCGTTGGCCGATGACCCGCGTGGCAACTGGACCGGCCTTTGCTGCTGAGCAAGACGTCCATGAGTGGGAGGCTGGGAGCTTTATGGAGCAGAAACGGGACCTGTCCCGTTGGTCCCCAGAGGCTATTCCAGGGCCGCTATCGTTTCTCACCTCTTAAAAATAGCCCCCCACTTTTCACCAGCAAAGGCAAAGCAGACAGGACGTGGCAAGGGCTTTTATTTTTAAATGCAGCCTATTGCCAAGTAAGAGCAGCAGCAGTCTGGGAAACATGTTGGATGGAAGCACTCCAACGAAAATCCATAGGACCAAAATAATACTGAGTCTTCCTTTGTATGTTCCCTTAACTTGAGCTTCATGTTTTAGTTGGCCAATAAAGCAAATGGGAGCTAAACTTCATGCAGCTTTATTTCACATTCCATTAGAGACAGGTCTGGTGATTACAGGCGGATCAGCTGATCACCAAGTCAACACAAACTTGGACAAAGTGAGAGAAACACAAACTACATATGAGGGAAATAATCAATCTTCATAAGTTCTATTGTTACATTTATCAAAGTCATTTTCTCCATTGAACTGGCTTAGAAGTACAAAAGTATAAAAACAAGTTAAGAAATGGTATGAATATGACATTTAAATTAAATATTGCACTGAAAGTATGGGCAAGCCATTATAGCCAACATCCACTGTAACCTTGTATTTCTTTCAACGTCAAACCCTGCCATCAACACAGAAAACCTTCGAAAGCACATATTACATTATAGTCCACAACCACTTCCATATTCATTATTCCTCTTCCTCCTCTTCTTCCGCGTCCTCAAACTCATCATCATCACAAGCTCCGAAGTCCATTTTTGCCAGGACGGCCTCGACGTGCTCCGTCGACAAAGTGAAGTGGTCCATTTTCTCGAAGCCTGGCTCCGGCCTCTCTTCCCCCAGCGAGCCTTTCGCTGCATCCTTGGTCTGCGTGATGAGGCCCTTGGAGGCCAGCAGAAACTGAGCGGCGCCGCCCTGCTCCAGGGCCCTCACGGCCGTGTCTGTGAGCTCCGAACTGGTCTGCAGCCGCTCGCCGTAACGCTGGGCCAGTGCCCGCAGAGCCGCCACCTTCTCGTCTTGCTCTTTGCCGATCTGCTCCAGCAGAACGGTCTTGCGCTCTTCCAGGACGGCGTACAGCAGGTCGAAGCGCTCGGCCAGCCCCTGCTTGGCGCGCTGAGCGTTGTCCTGGACGGCTCGGCAGGCATCTTCCATCTGGTTGAGCAGGGCCTGCAGGCGGCCGTTGCCGGCCACCAGGGTGTCGATGGCGTTGCTCAGTTCCCCCTTCTGGGCCTGGTAAACGTTTGCTAACGGTGACACCTCACAGTCCTTGTGCTGGCCGAACACTTTGCACATGGAGCAGGTGGGTACCTGACACGTCATGCAGTAGATGTTGATTTTCTCCTCCTCGTGCTCTTGGCACATCGGCTCTTTGGATTCCTTCGGCTTCAGGGTGGTTTCTGTGCCGCCGCTGCCTTCCTGCTGCTGCTTGTAGAGGTCGATAATGTTTTCTACCAGCAGGTTTCGCTGGAGCCCGTGCACGCCATGGCGGTCAAGCACGACCTCAAAGCGGCAGGTAGGACAGCGAAAGACGCCGCCGGAGAAGCGGTACGGGTTGCGGGAGTCGTACAGGTCGCTGGCACAGCTACGGCACAGGTTGTGCTGGCAGGGCAGGATGACCACGGGCTTGGTGAACATGTCCAGGCAGATGGGGCAGCTCAGCTGCTTCTCCAGGCTATCCATGGGGCTCGGGGGCCGAACCATAGACCCTGTCCTCTGAACGTCCATAATGGGAGAAGTCTCCAACTACACTTACACCGGCAAGTTTAGTTATTTTAACACGAGAAAACCAAACTGTTTCAAAAAGTTACCAAAATAAATGGCAGACTGCGCACTTGTCCTTAGTGTGTGCTGTAACGAATGCTGATATCTATTCTGACTGAGAGCTGGCAGCTCCGGCCTTTATACCGGCCACTCACAGCTGGCGACACCCGATCCCTTCCCACCAACCGGGGCGCACATTCCTGCCTGCTTGCTGTCTCGGGATCTTTTCACAGAAATGGCCCCCTCCGACTCAGTGCTGCATGTGTCACTCGTCCTGGTAAGCGCTGTCTCCCTTCTAACAGCGACAAGAGTGGTGAACTGAGCGGAGGCCACCGGGTTCCACGTGACCGGCTCAGAGGAGCCCCGGCCTAATAGGTAAACAAGTCGATGTCAACAGCCTCTCACTCCCGTGTTGTTTTGACCATTTCAACTCCTTTGAGTTGTTGGACATTACATAGCATGCAGTCTATATAAAAGGGGTTTGTCTGCAACTGGAAATGGAGTATCTCCATCAGTTTTGCATGTACATTTGACATAATTGTCTAAATTTTAATTAACCAATGATGTTAATAAAAAGAAAGTTGACGGCTTAGATGATTAATTATGTCTTTATTAAATCACAGATTTGCTGGTTAATATTAATATGTACTTGTTTCTTTGTTTTGTTTAGTTAAATGTATGCTGAGGTTTTCAAGTGTCTAAGACAGCCCTTCAGCTCGACTTATTAGAGATGCCTATTTGGTGATATTTTAACGCCTAACATTTATGACCAATAAGCTCTTGGGACCAGTTGCTTGTGATACAGTGGCTGTTTAGATATACTGCTAAATGTTACTTTTACACAGTCAATAGAAAGGGTTCACAGTTAACAGCAATTTACTTGCTTCATCACATAAATAATTTCTCCATAGGAGGATTTGCTGCCTTGTTTAAAACTGCAACATCTTAATCCCCCCCCGCACCATGCAGTTATTATCAATGGTGACCCGAGTGTCTTATGACATACCACACGTCAGCATACATGGCAGATCAACAAGGAGTAGCGTAAACATGAGGGGGAGGCTATTCTTAAACTCTTGCACAAGGGAACCGTCACATGCTACAGATGGGGATGTTTGACAAAATTGGGCATTTGACGTGTGAAATAACTGCGTCATCAAGAGAGATTATCGGACGTAAACAGATTAATTTATTCAGAGTATTGTGCTGTAACCTGAACTAGCCTTCATAATGCCGATGTGCCATACTGCTGGACATGAAAATGTGACAACATGTTATTTCCCCTGGGTTGCATCACAGCTAAAACAGTTTTCAGCTGGTGAACCCTGTTGATTTTAATTCTAAATCATGCATATTTTATTCACTCCAGTTGCCCTGCAGGGTATTTCCCAACTGTTTACCCAGAGCCAAATGCGTAAAGCATATAACTTAGAAGTGTTTCAGTCATCTTAAAAGCAAAATGAAATCTTACCTCGAAGAGCCTCCATGACCGGCAGGATATTCTCTGACCATTGGTACGCTGCGATGGTTGTGTAGACGCCTGGAAAGTCTCGCTGCCAAATGTGTTGGCCAACGGCCCAAATATATGTCAATTCTGGGTTTGCCTGTATGCAACAAATGGAAAAGGCAAATACTTCTGTTGTCATATGGTGCATATGCAAGATGAAGCAGCTGAGCATCTGACATGGAGTTGTGATCAGCAATGTTGCCGTATGTTCTATCATGCTCACCGATTTTATTGCTTGTGGGATCCGTTTCCAGAGATACCTGCCGTTATTCCTGTTGGAGCCACAGCAACAAGTTAGACCATGCACAGACTCAAGCTGCAGGCAGCAATGCTACAATAGAGTTAGCTGTGAGATAACGGAACACTCTTCAGCTACCTACTGTAGTTTGCCACACACAGATCCATTCCTTTTTATTTATTTGTAAAGCCGTACGTGCTCTTCATGTGCGACAAAACGTCAGAGCACAGAAAGCTGTGGAAGAAACCGGGAATCCTAATGGTTTACCAAGTCTTTTTGACATTAAAGATGCTTTGTATTTCTATGAAGAAGAACAACAAATAGGCGAAATGCGTGTGTCAACAATTTGAAGGTAAATGAGTCCATGCCCCCACCCCTAATAAACAACCTGTGACGAAAGAGAGAAACCCCCACCAGCTCCTGAAGACACAGAGTTGACTTACAGGTCATTGTGCAGTAAATAGAGCGACAGCAGCTGAGCGTACACTTGAGGCGTTGCAATGCCCCCTGGAGCCTGTTGACGAGAGATGCAGGTATGATATTAAAGACCGACGCTACATATCAGCAAACAAGCTGTACACACTGTAAACAATCCGTGATGTAAGTTATATGGCAAAGACGACTCCCTAACAGACATTAACTACGTAACGTTAGCTTCAGACTTACCGTCCAGTCAGTTGTGTTATTACTTTGTGCTAACGTTGCAGCATTGGTCTCTTGACTTACAATGTTTCTAGCTAAATGTATCAAAGTAATTGGTCAGTTCCAAGTTACCTGACGCCACACAGTGAAACAAGCGATGGCTTTTACGTTATGGGAACCTAAATAAAGCAGTGCTGCAGTATTAGCTCTAACGTTAGTTCACCAACACAACAAAGTCTCGCTATCTGAGGCTAGCTACCGAGCTAACATTACCTACTAGCTACCTGCTAGTATCAGAGAGTATCGCTAAGTCTAACAGTTGCTGTTCAATTTTGATTTAACATGTTCAATGATGAGCTAACTCGTAGCGTACGTTTTAATGCACAAGTGCCTGAAAGTATAATACGACAACAGACTAGCTTCTTAGCCATAACGTTAGCCAAAGCTGGTCATGAGCTAATGCTAACTGTCGTATCACTACTACCAAGCCTCCAATAAAGCCTCGTTGGCACAACTCAGAATGAATTTTGCGATCCAGTGCTTACCTCGAGCTCTTGAGCTTCACACTGCTCTAATAATTTATCATAATTCTCCTCCATAATCACAGCAGTAGGCATGTTGATGCCGAGCTGCTGCATCGGGAACTTCTTCTGCTGTAGAACTGCAGTAGATTAGCAGCACGCCGGCGGTGCTGCTGCCCTCAGCTGGAGGAAACACAAACCACACATCTCCTCCAACAGCATTTCAAATCAATCCTGGACTCAATTACCACAGTGCAACGCAACACAACTGCAGTGACATCCCATGAAAATGTAATGAAATGAATCAAGCAGACGTGGCTGGCCACCAAATAAACAAATGTGAAATAAAGGAGGAGAGGAAGAAAGACATGTAGGTAGAAGGAAAAAAGAAATCCTCCTACAGAGATTGATTTAGACGTTTTGTATAAAATAAAGCCTGCATTCATCAAATATATTTATTGCACAATGCTTCTCCACCCGTTGGGTTTTTATTCTCCTTCTGTTTTCACCCTTTTTTAAATTCTTGATTCATTTATCGAGTTTTCAAACCCAAAGTTTCACCTTGTTCCAGTGAGCATGATGCAGGAGAGCAGAAAAAAACGTCTGACTGGACGTAATCAAAACATTTCCATATAAAGACTATTTTAACTCCAAGGTCCTTGTTGATGTCACCAAATGTGCTTACTATAAACCCCATCACAACAGTGACAACCCTCCTTTTCTTTTACCACAAATATGAAAATCACCACAACTGCATCTTATCAAACCTCTCCAATCAAATCATACCCGCAACGAGACTGATAAGTTAAAATGAGAAAAACAGATAGAAAGGAAATGATCTGGACCTTAAGTGAGAATCATGTTGTGGACTCTGCTCTGAGCGGGTCCAGTCCCTCTCAGAGTAAGCTGTAGATTTAGATTCATTTTTTGTCATTTCTAACCAGGGATTTAGAGAAAATGTGATGTAGCTCATTGTTTTATTTGAATAAGTAACAATTTTTGAAGAATTCAGTCTGGTCTCAGTGAACTCCACAGCGCTGAGACAGACCGCCTTTCTCCTTAAATTCACTAATGATCCTCTTTGCCAGGGATTTCTGGATTCCAATCCTTTTTGATCTCCATTTCGTTTGATGCTGTTGACTGCATACATTTCTTCCTCCACTTCGTAAAAAATGGCTTGGGATCACAGGCAGAACTATAATGCACTTCCACTATTCTGCCGTTTCTTCTTGTTGTTGTTGTCGGAGGGTGCATTCATCCTTCCTGCTGTTCTTAAGCTTTGGGTATAGACAGCTTTAGGAGCGAGATTTTCTATACATTTATTCCATTTTAATGGAAGAAAATGTGGGAGTTTTATTTTACTTTTCAAAACTTTGAAGTCCGCTGCAGACTCACTTCAAATGTCTCTTCCAATTTTCTATTTTCTTTGTATTTAAAATACATTTAACCAGGAAATGCCTAATTGAGATGAAAAGTCTCCTTTAGAAGAGTCTCCTGGCCAAGACAGCAGCAGCCCATTAAACAAACTTTCAGACATACAACAATAATGTTCTGCTGTTTGAGACGTCTTTGACATTCACATGTCTTTTACGACGCTTCAATTCAAAGCCTTGTGTCGCACTGTTTCCCCCAGGTCACAACTAAGATGTTTGTTTTTGTCTTTGATGGAGTTCGTGCACGCAGTCAGCCATTGTTTTGATTCACAATTTATTTAAACCCCAAGGGCAGCAATAGAAAAGATGTTCAATTAGAAAATGTCTTCACCAAATAAAATGAACAATAGATTTCCGCAGTCGGTGTAAAAGCAATACATACAAATGATTTGCAATGTCCCAGTTAAAATGGCTTTAAATTCATCTTGTGTAACTGTATTATAATGCACATTATGTTACCAGCAGAATGCTTACTTTGTTGACTTGGTATTGTGGGAGTATCAAATGTTTTCTAAGTTTTACAGCCTAATGTAGACATGCTGGCCAAACTGACGTGACCCCCATCACCTCATCTTTTTGTCCCAGATAGAGGAACAAACAATGACGAAGATTTCAAAAGGACACGAACGATAGTTGTTCACATTCACTCAACGTTGCCGTCACTTTTCCAGGATGCTGTGAGGAAAAACGCTGGCTAATGCTCAAGTATCTCATCACCTAATATGAAAGTAACCCCGCTGATTATCATGAGAAACGACAGTCAATAAGTGAGGACCAAACATCAGCAGACAGCGAATTGCCTTCAAGGTACAGTCTCAGCAGCTCATAAGTAGAACAACAATGTGTACATAATATATATATATATATATTTATATTTATACAGAGAACATAAAATGTCACTTTATTGTACAAAAATATTAATAATTGAACTATAAGAACACGTTGATAATGAACCCAATACTCAGACTGAAGCATTGCAGCCATTTTAATCTTTCAAAGTGGCCACATAGTGAAGTATTGTGCTGTCAGATACATAGTGAAGTATTGTGCTGTCAGATACATAGTGAAGTATTGTGCTGTCCGATTTTCTTTCTGGGATCAGTTCCTCAAGCAGCCTTTCCATAAGCACCGCTTATTATATGAATTATGTATACATTAATAACCATTCTGGGTTAACAAAACAAACCGAGACCATACAATCCTTGGCAGGTGCTAAACAATACATCGGGGCTCCTTTAATGTAAAACTGATTCGTGCACCAACAGCTCATTGGTTGTTTATTTAATTCCAGAATTGTGCAAATTCAGGTATAATACATCTCATTTAATCAAGTTTCAGTCTTTTCTTGGTCTGATATATATCATCCAAAGAACACGGCGTCCCTCTCCATGTCCATGTAGACTTTAGAACTACTGTACCATATTAGTACGGTCAGTGATACACAGACATACTGTATGTAGTGTTTGACATGCAAAAATAAATAGCCTATCATTTATTTATATTCAATTTAAAGGTAGTGTGTATTGTAGCATATATGAATCAGAGCTCCAACATGATAACTCCAGATGCATGCTGGTCAGGTGTTAGATTGTGAATGTGTAAACCAAGAGTTCAGTCTCCACTCCTGCTGTGAAACACAACCTGGGCCCTAAAATTCCAAGTCGTTCTCTCCAACCTTTCTTCAATCCAAATGACTGAAAACTACTGCCTGGCTATTTCCACCACAACAAAGCTTTGGCACTGCAAAGCTAATATTTAGACTTGAGGAACCTAAAGCTGACAGATTTAGGTGACAAGACATCTTTGCAAACTGCTGGTATTTAGAATAAACCCTGGCCCCTCATGCATACACATGTTCTATCATCGATCCTCGCTGGTGAAGGAGGGACTCCATTGTAAATGAAATTGGAGTGGAGTACCGGTAGTTCATAATTCTGCAATGACTAAAATGACCACTTGTGAGCAGCATTGCTCAGTTTTGTGTTTTTCACAAGTTCCTAGATCTTCCTGTGTGTGAGAGATCTGACTGATGCCTCTTTAGGTTTACAATATGCAGCAATGAAGGTGCATGTTTTGGGACAAAATCTATTTCTGATCTGCTGCCATGTTATAAACCATTCAGATCTTTCAGTCTGGCTTGACATTTTCATATCTTGTCTTTCCCTTCTATTATATTTATTCTGCTTATTCAGTTTAATTCATTTTTAGCTAATTTTAATCTTTTTATTTTATCCTTTTTAAATCCTATTTATTTGGTTGTTTTCCTTCGGGCACAGTGGACTCTGCAAATGCCAGAATGAGCACTAAAAGGAGGCAGAGGAACCAGATGTTTACCTCAGGGTACCTGTCTCATGTACTAGTGTCAGGATATAGTGACAGTTGAAGCAAATATGACAAAAACTTATTTTTATAAAATGTACCAAGTGCAGCTTTAAAGTTTTCTTTCATATCTTGTCTGAATGACGTTTTGTCTCATTTTGAAATGCCTTGATGTTGAAAGGTGCTGAATATATTGAATATCTTCCAATATTGTCTGCTATTGTCGAGAAGAGTTGAGCTCAAAGAGAAAGCCGCCTTGGATACATGCATACACGTTCAGGGTAAGGTCAGGATATAAAAAGCATAAAGCATATACTCAGAAATCAATAGTTAAAGTGTAATCGAAAGATAAAGTGTATGATCGTTACATAACGAATGTTTAATACATAGAGTGATTTAACAAATGTAAACCTGATAATAACAATAATATGTGTATCTGAGTATAGTGCAGTCTTTGTGTAGAAAGTACGGAGAAAGAGGAAGTAAGCAGGGTGTTGGCTTCAAGGGATGGGGAAATAATGGTGGTTGAGAAGAAAAGACACAAAGCACAATAATGATGACGGATGAGATCAATAATCATTTTATAAGCAAATGTGTACTAAGTAAACTGATTATAACAACTGTAACTGTGATTATGATAACTAATCTGTGTTAGAAATGTGTGAGTGTAGGAAAAGGGGAAGTACAACAGATGTTGAACACCCAGACACGCGCAGAGCTTGATTAAGTAAGCGCCCAGACAGGGAAGTTGGGGTGATTTCGTCATACACACACACACAAAAGTTAGGTACTTTTCGAAGCACATGCACCAAATCAATGATGTCATGTTAATCATGGGCTGAGGGAGGCCGTGTTGAGGAAGAGGGGGGAGAGACGCGAGAGGCAGCCCAAAAGTGTTATAAAAGAAGTAACTTGCAAACAGCAAGACGGGATTTCTACACGAGCCGTCCAGACGCTCTGAGAAGAAGATACGGACGATCGCAACTGAAGTATTCGAGGACTTCGTCTCGCTTCACGGAAAGAAGACCGCTGTTCGTGGACAAAGAATTGAAAGACGGAGATTTTCCTCTCCCCACTGCTCGACTTTAACAACTGAACAACGGAGGAACGCCGCCGCCCTAGAAAGACTTTGTACAGAGCCTTGAGGCCTGTTGGCCGAACTCTGCTGCAAAGAGCAGGAGGAGTCCGAGGGTCTGGCCGGACCTTCGCTCCTAACAACTCCAAAATAACCTTTTCATCGCTCCTTTGGAAATCCAGCTCCAACCGAGCCGTCTCGGCATCTAAAACCAATGAGTATAATCTAAGAAGAAAATTAAAGTAACGAATCAAGTGTAGTAACATTTTATGTGAGCTGTAGCTTAACCCTTGCTAACTAACTAAATATAACCTGCAATAAATATCGAATCTGCATTTAAAGTAAAATTCTCAAGTGCATTTATTTGCTCAAGTAGTAAAAGTACCTCGTGGCAGTAAAAAGTTAAATCCATTGTATGTCTAACAACTGAGTTCTGTAAGGTTATCCTAGAAGACCGAATCCACTTAACAATCCCTTACGGTTTTAGAAGTAATCCTAGCCGTTAAAACCTAACCTGGCATTTACCAAGAGCACGGATCCAGAAGAGGGAAGCTGCCATAACCGACGCGACTGGTAGGAGCGCCCGGGGTCAGGGTAGCCCCTCGACCGAGTGCACTCAGACCGGAGGAAGCAGGGTAGACGTCGGGAGTAACGGCAGTTAGAAGATCCAGGCGAGTTCCCTCGCAAGAACACCAGCTCGACAATCTTTTAATAGAGAGCTGAGTCAGTAAGTAGCCCCGTATCGGGCCAGAAGTACCCCAGGATCTAACACTATATTGACAATGAAGCAATTGAGTCCTACGTTTCCTTATCCGTCTCTAATTTGAAAAATGTCAGCTGTCTATAAGATGGACCCGTCCATGTACGACAAACCGAGACAATTGTTATCCAATATAGAGTCATTGGTAAATAACAACAAACATTTCTTATACAGAGATTTTATTTACTCAGCTTCTTTGCTGTAAATGTAAATGTGTGTGGCTTTATGAATAAACCTGAGTCTGCGGGATCAATGGAATTCGTAATGACTCTAGGTGTTCCCAGTTCTTTACATGAAATGCTCCTCTCCAGTCTCTCCCCACTGGGAGATTAGAGCACTGTCGCAGTTCACGTTACCTCTGTGTGTGCTTCAGAGAGGGAGAATGAGCCTTATATTCTCAAAACGGTTCATGAACAACCAACCAACCAAACGTTCAAATGTGAAGAGTAGTTTAAAAAGAGGTGCCCAACATAGAAGGTACCCCTGTTGATTTTCATGAGAAAATACACTAAATAAGAAATAATGTTGCTTGAGCGACCCCATGTCTGTGTCTGGGTTCATTCCGCTGGTTGTACATTTGTCCGCTTATTACACAGCTACTAACGAAAGAGATCAATTATTTGACACAAAACATTGACTCAAATGATTTTTGATGATATTTTATTGCTCCTCTGTTGTGGATAGATGAGTCAAACAAACGTAGTCATTCGTCACATTAGTCGTTAGTCAGTCAACTTACGCTCTTATCCCTAACACATTAGTTTAGTTGCCTGAACCGTACCTCCTGTGAAGAAGGAAGTTAATTTTGAGAAGGCACTATACATGTAACGAGTGTCAGGTTGCTCTCATCTAGCATTCGTAAAGCAACAAAAAATAATGAACTGTAATTCGTAGATCTTCCCCATTTTTTATTTGTATGTTATCATGAAGGAGGAACTATAAAGACCGCTGAAGCACACACCGGGCGGGCGGGAGGTGGATGGGTCCAACAACCAGCGATCTTTCAGCCAGGAGATGTTGATGTTTTTGGCTCGTAACTTGAGTACTTCGTTGAAAGCACTTACGTAGTTATTTTAACCCAATTCAATTCAAGTGACAGACAGCTGACGCACTGGAGGGAGGGTGGCCTTCGCAGTTTTTGAGGGCAACAAAGTAGGGAGTTAGTTTGTTCGCAGCCTTGTCTTAGGAGGAGGGAGGACTGGAGCGTGTGGTTGCGTATGCCAGTAGGGGTCTTATGCAAGAACGCAAATAATGCTAAAACCCCAATTTGAGTATAATGACCTTCACAAAACACGTCAAACACAATTTGTTCAGTAGAGTTTGTTTTGCAAACTGGCCTTAATTCGTTAGTTGCACCATTTTCAGGGCTTGGAGGGGCAGTTGGCTCGCTGGGTTGCTGCTTGCAAATTCCAAATTCAAGATTATTCAACAACCACACAGCAATGCCAATGCCGTCTACGGGGCTAGCAACTTTTCTTCAAAACAATTAGCAGTCTGGTGAGAATATTTCTCAGGGAATTACAGGCAGGGTTACCTCAACAGTGTGTAGTAGTTGGTCGCCAACCAAACTGGGACTCTCCATCAGAAGGGAGGACAGGACCCCATCAACAAGTCGGGAAGAATGGAATCCTGCCTCGGAAGATGCTGGAAGAACTGAGGGGGCCCCACCAGGAGACCCATAGGCCATAAAATCAGCCCTTCCCTCCGAGGATATGACTGTATCCTGTCCGGAGCAACAGGGAGACCAACCTCCAAAAGTGTTCGTTGAAAGTTGAAAGTCGATGTCCGGTGCACACCTCCTGTCTGGTCAAACGATTATTGTAAGTCACCATAGTGACTCGTGAACGAGTCCCTTTTGTTAACAGGGATAGGGTGATGTGAATGAATTGAATACAGGTGACTGCAAGCATGCAAGAGACTTTGTATGCGAGACAAAAGACTGAGCCACATCCGTGGATGGAGCATCCTGCTGCAGCTCAGTTCTTTTGGTATAAGGAAATAAGGTGCATACCAAAAAAGATTGCCACTGACTCATAGGTTATATCTCATTTATCTAGAAGCCAAAGGTCTTCAGTTGCACAGTTACTATTCAGGAGGAAAGCAGTTTGTGTGAGCTGTGTGAAGTGGAAAGTGAGTCATTTTTTCTTTTGCACTTTAGAAATGATCATTTAAGGTAAATTTCCCGTGAAATGGATTGTCATAAACCTGAAATATTCTGTAATGAGCAAAAATTGGAATGCTGGTTCATAACATTGTCCAGAGGAGCTCCGTGGATTTTATCGAGGTGTATTCACTGTGTCTAGCAAGCCACAGGTCGCTGTTTACTACAGCTGTATGAACACAAAATAAACAGATTTGGCTGTGATTTAACGGCAATAAACCGACAAAAAGGGACTCCAAAATAACTACGTCATGAAAGGCAACCAGCAACACCCCGGGAAATATAAACTTAACGACCCTAATATATGGTGTAGAATTTGTTAAGGGCACACAGATTCGTTTCCGATATTTGGACAGACGCATTTCATAACAATGAATATATTTATTAAAGGAATCCATGAAAATGATCAAAACATGCAGAACGGAAGCAAAACAAGCAAAATGGAGGCAGCAAAACAGCAGCAGGTGAACCTACAAATGCTAAACAGAGATTAAAAGGGCGCACCATGCTGCAAAATAATACAAGTTAAGATTGTGACTACTTAACACCTCAAACATGGGGTGAGTATCAGACAGCAACAAGAGGCGGAATGTCTGAAACTCACCACAGCACCAGGACAGGGGCCAAAAAGGAGCGGGGCAGGACCACAGGTGCCTTATAAATGCTGGCACTAATTGGGGGGAGGAGCCTGAGAGCATGCGTTCACAACCCTACACTTCCTTCTCTGAGGAGCGTTCCCCACTACACGTGCATCAGAAATATATTAATTTTATATATTTGGATTATTTTAATTTAATTTAAATATGATGATAGCTATTGTTGTGTGAATTAGAACATGCTTTTGTGGAGAGAGTCATTCGTGAATAAATCACAAAAAGAATTGTGAATCTCTGTGCGCAATCATTAATATTGAAGAAAAGCTTCCTCATTCATTCTGAGCTGCTTTTAGTTGTGACAGAATCTGGCAGCCTATTATATGTGCCATATGTGGTATCACTGTGTGCATGCATTCACATTTTAGCACCAAGCGACTGGCTGCGGCAGCTGGATTCACTGCCTGGATTTTAGGACAACACCACCCTCAACAACCCGACAGATCATCTTTAGCTTAGGACGGATTTGCAACTAACCCCAATTGTGTCTAGTGCTGAACATGTAAATAGCAGCTTTGCTCTCGTTTGTATGAGTGCTGCTGGAGTCCTGGAATGTTGAAGTTTATCTTGGCTCATACCAGATAAATAAATGAGGACATACAGTAGATAAACCATTAAATATGCAGACAATGGTGCTAATGAAAGGAGAGCGCATATTATTCAGGCTATTTTTGCAGAGTTTGTATTTCAGCTCGTTAATTGCAGCTGTTGAAATATGACTTGACAATATACAACTTGCTGGATGTAGCAACACATTTGACCTATAACGAGTGTTCTGGAGACTGCAGATGCAGGAATGACCTCCAAGCTAAGTGGCAGTGATGCAGATGTTTCATGACAACAAAACATTGAACAAAGGTCATGACATGACAGTTATGTTTGGCAAGTCATTTCTTAACCTGTGCCTTTCCTACATTGAGAAAAATCTGTCTGAGGTGACAATTTGACTAAAGTGGTAAAGTTGGACCTTGAGTGGAATTGTCCCCATATGAACTATTCAAACTGACAGGCAGAAACTAATACACTAATATTCATTGTTATTTCTGGGATCTCTTAAAGAAACTCCTTTGAACCTGAAGTGTGTCACATCTTTAAAACACTTGCTATTTTTACTGTGCCGAGTTTGTCTTCAAAGGAGGAGACAAACAGTCTGACGAACAGTGAAGATGAACTTGCCCAAAATAGCAACTCAGTTGAATACTTGCTCTGAATATATTTACTCACTGCAGGTGCACATTTGCTAATTTATTTACACACCACGCCTGTGGGATGTGGAAGTGAACGGAAAACAGAAATAGCGACAAGAACTGAACACAACAACGGTGGCTGCGGGGCAGATTGAGAAGGTTGGGAATTTGAAGCTGTAGAATGAATTTGATCCGTAAGTAAGGTGCAGATATCCTTTAACAGGCGCTGAAAGCTGAGCCTGATTCATTTCAAATGTGTCGACAAAGGGACAAGGAAGTGAACATGCTTTATATTACAACTAGAACTGGTTGTAAACAAGTGTGTGGAGAATTCAACGGGTTCAACCGATCATGTCACACTGCACAGTCACAGAATATATATTCTTTTGTTTCTATGAATGCCTGCTTTTGTCTCTGAAATCAGTATCGAGAGTGAACAACATGCATAAAGACACCTGTTTTGGGGCTAAACACAAAACTGTGCTTGAATGAGCCCCTCAGGGTGGAGAAACATGGCCTGTGCACCAGTTGGACCACATCAGTGGAAACTGTTTCTTATTCTTATAAACCGAGCCACACATCATGTCGCCTGTGTAAATGATCTCTCATTCAATGATTTTTTTTTAAGTTCATGAGCTGCACAGTGAACTGCTCCCACTCAGCATATTGTGCTGTAGGACAACTACTGCGTATTGGAGTGTGTCAAAGCAGGCAGCAGACGTCATTACACACAATCCCCTGGCAGACAGGGTGCTAAGCAATTAGCAGAAGTGGGCCTATGTAGAGTACCCCGGGAAAACTGAGCTGTTGGCCAATACGTTTGTATATGTGCTCTTCACCCAGCTAAATAGCACAATATATTATAAGGGTATCGGATAAACAGAAAGCAAGACTCCACTTCCATTAGCTTTGCTTTTACTCAAAGTTAGTGTTTGACTGCATCGGCAATTGATCATTTTGAAGTCTGCCCACGGCATTGTTAGGTTGCTATTCTGATTATGCATTTCATTCACCGATAAATAGTGCTCACTGTTGCAGCATTTATTTAAGTGTGTAGTTTTGTTTAATCTTCCAGGATTCACTCATCGTGGTTTATAATTAAATGTGGATTTAAAATCGCCCCCGGTCGGAGATCAGTCAGTGATCTCCTGCTGTTAGCGCTGCAGGCTTCACCAACATGTTGGACTTTTCAAGATCCTGTCTAAACCGGTAGCAATCGTTCCAATTCATTTTAAGTTTTGATGAGTGAATTTGCACAGACATGAAAGTGAAGTGATGATGGAAACATGAAATACAATGTTTGAAACAGATGGATTTTGGTTCCAGCGGCTGCTGCGCCCCGGGAGTTTTTGACGAGCCCCAAGGTTCCACACAAACACACAGAACATAAATACTTCCTCATCAGTCTCGTTAGACATTCTAGACCAGGGGTGTCCAAACCTTTGTCAATGAGGGCCAGATTTGATAATGTGAAAATGCCCAAGGGCTAGCAGTCCCTGCTAACATTATTTTAAACGATAAAAGTTGCCTATAAATACAGTTATTTAATAATTCTATTTTCAATGACACAGCAATTAGCAATGTAACCAAATGTCAGCATTCAGGTGTGAACAAATCTCAACAACTCAACACCTTCGTGTTTGTCCACAGCTAATCTCGCATACTGCTGCTGCAGCAAACTGCATAATATTTTTTGGTGCCCAGTTATGGCTTCATGCTCAAGGACCTCTCGTGGTTGCGGGGATGACACTTTCTTGAAACACCTTTTTTAACCTGTCTTAGACTGGCATTAACTGCTTGCTTACAGAACTATCAGTAAACACATTGCTGACTACTTCTTTGTGGCTTACTCTTATTGTTTTTTAGTGTTTGGCTAACGGCTAACGGAACTACCAGTGTTTCTCCTTTTTTGTTTTTCAACGTTGTGTCTTAATGATGTATTTGGCTAACTGCTAACGGCTAACAGCTAACGGAACTACCAGTATACACACTGCTGACTACTTCTTAGTGGCTGCTTTGTGGCTTACTCTTATTGTTTCTTTTGGACAGTGTGTTTGGCTAACCGCTAACTGCTAACAGAACTACCAGGACACACAATGCTGTACCTCAACGCCAAACGTCAAACCACTGCAAGCGGCCAAACAGCTTAGTGAATCTGTGTTTTGGCACAGTTGTAAGTCAATTATAAGACGACTTAAAGGGCAATGCTTATATAACACAACATCGGCAACTGTTTTTGAGTTTGAATGAAGTCTGCTGCTTTACAGCACTGGTTGTATTCATTCAATCACACAATACAGCAGTGGTCATTGCAGACACACTTGGCAGAGATCTGCGCTCTACTGAGTGCACCCTTCTAGTTTCTGCCGTAAAGTTGGGCTTCTTTGCTGTAAGCTTTTATTTCTGCTGGAAAGTTCGGCATTTTAAGATGGGGGTCTAAGAGGATTGACTCCCCTTTGGAGTCAGCCTGAAATGGCCATTTGAGCACGCAGGCTTCATTTGTCAGAGCCGTATATTGCCATTTAGCAAGAGGTCACACCTGGGAAGTAGTGTTGGCTAATCTATGTACAAGTCAAAGTTTACAATGGTATCACATGCAAAGACCCATCCCTGGTGTGGGAGACTGGTAAAGCCACCATGAGAGTCGAACAAGTTCATTAATGCTAAATGAAACAGGTAATACAAAATCAACACAGGGCAGTTTCAGTTTGGGCTTCAAGCACAAGAAGAGTGAATCACACAGCAACAACAGATGTGCAGGCAAAGCCACAAAGCATAGCCAGAGAGGCTAGGATAGGATTTCTGGAGCAGAATGACGACAGACAATTACAAAATCAGCCTACTATCACCTGAAGAATATATCAAGGATTAGAGGACTTATGTCTCAACAGGATTTGGAAAAACTTGTCCATGCATTTATCTTCAGCAGACTGGACTACTGTAACGGTGTGTTTACAGGTCTCTGTAAAAAGTCCGTCAGAAAGCTGCAGCTGATTCAGAACGCTGCAGCTCGAGTCCTCACTAAGACCAGGAGGGTGGACCACATCACTCCAGTTCTGAGGTCTTTGCACTGGCTTCCTGTCCAACAAAGAATTGACTTTAAAATCCTGCTGTTGGTTTACAAAGCACTGAATGGTTTAGGGCCAAAATACATCTCTGATCTGCTGCTACCTTATGAACCATCCCGACCCCTCAGGTCGTCTGGGACCGGTCTACTTTCTGTTCCCAGAGTCAAAACTAAACATGGAGAAGCAGCGTTCAGTTTTTCTGCTCCACATATCTGGAACAAAGTCCCAGAAAGCTGCAGGTCTGCTGAGACCCTCAGCTCATTTAAATCAAGATTGAAGACTTTTCTGTTTGCTGCTGCCTTTAATTGAACCACATTCAATTCATATATTAATCAATTTCCTGCATTTCTGCATTTTACTACTGCATTTTATTTCTTACACTGTTTGTTTATGTTTTAATGAATGTTCTTAATTGTTTCAATGAATGTTCTTAATTGTTTTTAAATCTCCTTTTCTTTTGCCTGATGTTTTGATGCTTTTAATGGTTTTATGTGAAGCACTTTGAATTACCTTGTTGTTGAAATGTGCTATACAAATAAACTTGCCTTGCCTTACCTTACAGAAAATGATGTTATCAACTGTGCTACATTCTACAACATGGTTAAAATGTAAATTAGGAGTGAAAATTTGAATTGTGTTCATGTGCAACTGCAGACTGGATATAAATATGGTACAGTATGTAAGAAAGCAAGTGACAATAATTTCTCTTCTGCTATTTAATTGTACCTAACAGTGCAACTGTAAAGCAGGCTTGCCAGCATGCACAAAACAGCTAAAGTAATAGGGAGAAAGAAAAAATGATTGCAGATTTTCAACATCCTCTCCTCTCTGAATATGAACCTCTGCCATCAGGAAGACGACTTTATGTGTTAAAGCTATCATTTGTTTCAGCCTTCATCGTGCTGCTGAACTCCTATGCTAAATCTTAGTACAATAGAACAATGTGCAATAAATACACAAGCATTTTTAGCACTTTTGCTCTTCTTTAACCTTTAAGCTGCTGTGTTGCCGGCGTCAAATGTACAGTGAAATGTCTCTTATGTTTTAAGATTAGACTGTGTAAGAAGTGGACAATGTGACCTTGACGCCCACCCATTGAATTGTGTACTGCCTTTCTGAAGCATTAAGTTCTGCATTTTGGGTGTCGCCATCTTGATTTTTGAATGTCGCCATTTGTTTTTTTTTGCAACCAGAAACACGAGAAGGTGGACCAAAGTACGATCCAAAGACTTTTTTTAGAAAACCAGAAAGACAATTAAAATTCATGAACTGAAAACAAACTGTTAAAGGGTTGAAGGGACCATAATTCTGAATTGAAGACTTGAAACTAGCGATTGAGATCATTAACTCATGTGTTTACTGAGGTAATTTATCACTGGTAGTGAGAAATTGGGTCATTTTCTCATAGACTTTTATACAATCTGTCTTCTTTTACAACCAGAAGAGTCGCCCCCTGAAGGCTACTAGAAAGAGTGCAAGTGTAAGGCACTTCCACGTTGGCTTTGACATTGAATGTAAACCATCCTGCAGCATTAGTCTACAGTAAGAACACGTAATGTAGGATTTATGGTGTGAGAGCACAGTTAAGGCTGGCATGGTGGATGGGTCAAAGAAAAACAGGACTCACTTCCAGGAGACTGGTGTTCGTGTCCCATGCGAAACTAAAAGTACATTTTTGTCACCTGAGTCATTCATCTTGTTAGTCCTGTGACGCCGGGTTCACACTGGATTCGGATACAAACTAACTGGAACATTTTGTGATGCTTGCCTTAAGATGCATCTTCTAATGTGTGTCTTTGTTGCAAAATGATTGTTGGTATTGTAAAATTATTTCCGCAATTTATGATGATGGCGATGATAATGATGATAATAAATGTCATAGCACTTAAGGTAAAAGAGTTTACAAGGTGCATTATTGGTCTATTACACAGCTCACCCCAAAGCAACTCATACAAATTAAAAAAAGGCCACAAAACGTTCTTTGTATGGTTAGTAAAAAAGTACCTCAACAATTAATGATCAGAAGACATGCAGAGGGATTCTGGTTATAAATGTGTGCACAAACACACACAGAAAGGTTATGGCAGAGAAATCAATCATAAAATGAATGCACGAGCTGTATACATTGGAGCAAAAACAGAACCGACGTGATGTGCTTTTTTCCTCTTTTCTCCAAACCTTGTTAGTCATGTTGGCTGTGGTCTCATCCATCATTGAGTTACTTTACTTTGAACACATTTGAAGGCACACACATTGAGATGGATGTAGTTACCAGTTTATTTGACAGAATATCTCATCAGATGGAGAACATTATCGAGGGGAGGATTTGTGGAAGGCATACATCTGTAAGTTTTAGGAGATGATCTGTAATTGCCTAAAAGGCAAAATGGGTCTCGTCTTCTCTAAAAGGCTGGCTTCAATAAAATAATACATTTATGAACTTAAACCAAAGTATGCTCTTACAAGTTGACAGTTATGAAAGTCATTTCACAGTCATAACAATGCGATCTTAAGAGGAGGCATTGTGGTTTAATAAGTTTTATCAATATGAAATTCAAACTACTCCCACTGTGGTACTCTTTTATTTTCATATAATCCCTTTGGTTATCCATAGCTGCACTTACAATACAGAGCTTTCCCAAAGACTAGGTCAAACATCATTCAAATATTATAACATTTCTCTGCGGTACATGTTCAGCTCAGTTCTCAACTCATTACAGACGTCTCACTGCGAGGGCTCTCCCCTTCGTGGATTTAGGCTCTCTCCCACTGTTCTTTCCGTAATTACAAAAAAGTCTTAACTAGAGTCGTGCATGAATCATGTTCTGTCAGCCATGCACCCGTACTCGAATGCAGCGAAGGATCACATTAATGTATAAATGTGATCTTGTTTCTCGCTGCAAGTCTCAGTTCAAGGTTGAATCTGTAGCGACTGTCACACACTGTCAATGTAAACTGGGTGATTGCATTTATTACTCAATGCAGTTCAAGTTCCACAACAAAGTATAGTTGCATTAGTAATTAGCTCCGGGAGGATTTCCTGATGTTATGGGTTCATCACATTGCTGTGTGTGAGTCATCTCTGGTTCGGGAGGAGGAGGACACTTGGATATGCAGCGCTGCTCGACCTCCTCTCCATTTTCGCTTCAAGAAGGTGCGCAATCCCCAGTGTATCCCCTCCTCTTGGCCCTGCAGCATCACTCCTCCTCTGACTCTCTTCAGAGACCTCTGTCTCATTCATAATTAATGAGCCACGTATAAAAAGGTGAGGGGAAGCACCCCCAGAGAGCAAGCTTAAAACAGGCTTGTTGAAACAGAATGGTAAGGCGAGAAAGGTGTAAAAAGAGAATTAGAGCGAGGTGCTCCATGGACTTGGTTCTGATTCGATCAGCTTCGACTTGAAGAGAAGCTGGAAAGGTAATCACAATGGAGGCAGTCAGGTCAACCCACCTAATTCACTGTGAAGAGAGAGCGAGTGGTCCCACGCGTCCTCTTACGTCAAAGTAAATGCTCACAAGTGAGCGATGTATAATGCTGTTTAAGTGCAGAGAGGACGGAGGAATGGCCTTGTTTGTGGAGGCTAAGAGCAGCGATGGTTGCGTATTTTTCTCAATGGCCAAACTGTTTATACTACGAAATGTGCAACAGCAGTAAATCTGTTTAAAGGGGAAACATTAACTATGTGTCTGGCAAGTCGCAAAACCTTAATACGGAACGATTTGGTAAAATGTTCAATGAAATTGTATTTTTTTGACTACACTATTTGCTTTTTGCAATATAATATCTTCCATTATTTACTCTTTTTATGGTTATGTTTAGACACTCGCATCACTCGGCTATTGTTAGGGAAAGACTAGTTGTAACCACACACTGAACTCAGGATGAGAACCCTGACTATTGATGTCAAAGTCCCACCATAACTACCTCATGGTGTAAATAGCACATTGCATTCTGGGATGGCCGGGAATCAACGGGTCAATCTACCGGTGTCACAATGGTAACAGAATGCAAGTCAACTGTTGTGTCCTTTTTGTTCAGCAAATTGACAGAAGCAACAGACCTTTTTATCCATTCATCTGAAACTGATCACTTGACAATGTTGAATTGCCAGCATGCCATCTTCAACACGTTCTCACTCCCAACTCGTAGAATACCGAGGCTTGGTGAGTGCTCCTCAGCTTCAAATGATGCCTCTCCGCACCCCTCTAGCATCCTTGTTTTAATAGTCAGGGATGGCGTGTCGGCAAGTTTGCCATTTTAGCCGTTGCATCGAGAGGGTGGTGCTAAGTACAACCAAATGCTGAATTCAACTTTTTTTGGCGACCAAAAATGTAACTATGAACTTTCATGAAGTAAAAACACACAGTGAAAGGGTTAAAGTTCTAAGACGAAAACACAGACAACTGGACATCATTTCAAACAAGGACACTTTGCAGCACATTTCTATTCATGAAAATAGCATCAGAATATACGTAATATTCTATTACAACAAATACAAGTCCAATGATTAACTTCCACCAGTGAAGCTGCAGGAGCACTGACAACTGAGGGAGTCAATCAAAGACAGGAGACGAGCACTGCGTCCGGCTCATCGGTCTGGGGAAACAGTTGCATCCATCTCACACTAATAGTCCTCCTCTGTATGGGAGCGAACAAGAAAACACATCAGCCGTTGTGTTTACTGCTAATGAAAGCATTGGACACACAAATAACGCCGTCTGGCATTGTGGGGAGTGGAGGTGGAGATTTATTTAATGATTGTGCACAGCTGTCAAGCTGGCTGGCTCAAGTGTAACACATCAGACATGTGTGTGTGTGTGTGTGTGTGTGTATGTGCATTTCTGCAGCTAGGGGATGAAATGCAAAGAAACCTGCAGACTCTCTGGGAATGGATGGAAAGATGAGTTGATGATGGAAGGAAGAATTACAGGAGAGCTGCACAGCCCTGTTTTTTTTCCTGGTTGAAGGAATGTAGAGACAACACATCTGGTCCAGCGGACTGATGGACAGATTGTGACTTCAGGAGGTCAGGTTTTTACGAACACAGCACTGCTCGCTGACCGAGGCCCTCGCGCTCTTCCTCCCCCCTCACGCTCAAGCTCATGGCTGCATCAGCAGGGAACGATTCAGTCATGCGGATCAAAGAGGAATCCATCATCATAACCGTGAAAGAAATTAAAAATAAAATGCACAAGCAGAATAGCACCGGAGAAGAGATGAGACAGATTTAAAGGAATTTCTGAGTAGAGTTGTGCTGCACTGTAGTGGAACATCACGTGCATCATCAGGGCAGTAATTTATGTGTTTTTGAATTCAAATTTAGACTTTACTCTAAAAATGATCAAATACGAGTCATACAAAAAAACAAATGTATTAATATGCCTCAGTCAAAAGAAGCAAAAATAGACAAGTGAATTAAAAAAGAAGAAAAAAACAGTTATGTAATATCAGGCACATTATCCGCGGCCCACAGATTATAAAAGAGTCAGGGGGATTAGTGCACTTGGCACCCATTAGGGCAAAGGCAGTGTAGCAGGACTGAACACACAGAATCAGTTTATTGTCTGCTCTATCAGGGGATCTCTGTTAACAGATTCAATGTCATCGTGTGGTGGAGAAGGCACATTCAAATTTTCCTCAAAGGGAAGAATATTGAAGAAAAACACGACAGTTTATGGAAAATGTGGGTGGATACAAACAAAAGATGATTGCTAAACGTCTGCCTGCCTGTAGTAAAGCGTCACATTTGACTCATGAAAGAGTGTGGACAGTGTGCAGGTTATGATCCGCTGTTAGAAGCTAACAATGAGCGTTTGCACACGTTTGGGCATAAAACCAAATGTGTTCAATGAGGACATCCTGCTTGGTAGTTACATGGCAAAGACACTAAGAGCCACTTGTACGTGCATATGATGTTAAATAATTGAATTACACTTTGTGTAAACTCTGATTGGTCAGTTACAGCATTCTACGATCTGTTATTTCTTTATAGCAGACCGCTTCTATGAACAGCAATGCAGATCTGATATTCATACACAACTATATAAGACAATTTTTTTAGTGGAAGCAATGAAACCATATTTAAATCAATTGAATAATTTGAGCAATTTGGGGTTAAGTGTCTTGCCCAAGGACACATCGAGCCGGGTAGTGAACCGCCGCTCTCCTGATTGAGGGACTACTTGCTCTAACTTGTGATCCACAGTCCCAGCGAGGTGGTCAGGAGCAGGTTCCCTACCCGACCCTGATGGGTGTCACTATGGGGAACTGTCTGCTGACTGACTGGCGAGACTCTAAACCAGTGGTCACCAAACTACGGCCCGCGGGCCGGATACGGCCCGTTAGCACATTTGGCCCGGCCCTCTGAACAATACCAGAGACGCTATCGGATTTTTTTCCTATTTGGCCTTCAGAAAAAAAATCCTAGGCCCGGCCCTGTCAAAGAGAGAACGGAATAATGGCGAAAAGGTTAGGTAAGAGAAAAATTGATTCAGAATGCAGGGTATTTAACCTGCAGTGGACAAACGATTATTTTTTTGTTCAATGCAAAGAAAAGGCTGTTTGTCTCATCTGTCAAGAGGCGGTGGCGGTATTCAAAGAATACAATCTTCGCCGACACTATGAATCCCGTCACAAAGACAAGTACGATAGCTTGCAAGGCCAAATACGAGCAGACAAACTCTCAAAGCTAAAAAGTGGACTACTATCTCAGCAGAATACATTTGTACGCCAAGCTCAGCTGAACCAGGCATCCGTTCGGGCCAGCTTTCGGGTTGCTAAACTGATAGCAAGCAGCGGTAAGCCTTTCACTGACGGAGAGTTTGTTAAGAAATGTATGGATGCTGTCGCGGAGGAGGTGTGTCCCGAGAAGAAAGATGCATTTAATGCCGTAAGTCTGTCGGCGAGTACAATCACCAGACGCGTTGAAGAAATCGGGAGTAATGTATATGCCCAGCTGCAGCAGAAGACGAAAGAATTTGACTTTTTTTCATTAGCACTGGATGAGAGCACGGACGTGCAAGACACAGCGCAACTGCTCATTTTTATTCGTGGAGTTAGCGCAAACTTTGAGATATGCGAGGAGCTGGCAGCCCTCCAAAGTCTCAAAGGGACTACAACGGGAGAGGATATTTTTGACAAAGTGTGCCAAACCATGGAGAAGTTGGACCTGGACTGGTCAAAGCTAGCTAGCATCACGACTGACGGGGCTCCTAGCATGGTGGGCGAAACTCGCGGTCTAATAGGACGCATGAACCGGGAGTTGGAAAAAAGGGGTCTCACCGCCCCGCTACGAGTCCACTGCCTAATTCACCAGCAAGCACTGTGCTGCAAAGTGTTGACGTGGGATTCTGTAATGAAGGTTGTGGTGTCGTGCATAAACTTCATCAGAGCAAAGGGACTTAAACACAGGCAGTTCCAAGAATTCCTGTCTGAACTGGAGTCTACGCACGGAGATGTGCTGTACTACACAGAGGTCCGATGGCTGAGCCGGGGCAGAGTTTTGAGGCGTTTTTACGAGCTGCTACCCGAAATTAACGCATTTCTTCTTTCAAAAGACAAAACGGTCCCAGAGCTGATCGACCCAGAATGGAAATGGCACCTCGCATTTTTAACAGACGTGACAGAAATACTTAAGAGCCTTAACTTGCAGCTACAAGGCGAGGGGAAACTCATTTGCGACATGTATTCACACATAAAAACATTTGAGGTGAAATTAGCGCTGCTTTTGGAACAAGTGAAAAAGCGCAACTTCGTCCATCTTCCTGCTACCCAAAACCTGTCCACAGAGAACCCAGCGGTCCCGTTCCCAGCTGAAAAGTGAGTGGAAGCACTGGAAATGCTGAAGGCGGAGTTCGGTGTGCGATTCCGTGAACTACATGTTCATGCAAAAGAAATCCGTCTTTTTCAGAACCCCTTTGTTGCCGACATTGATGAAGCCCAGCCTTCATATCAGTTTGAGTTGGCTGAGTTACAGAACTGGGATGTTCTGAAAGACGCATTCAAGCCCAACAGTCTCATTGACTTCTATGCCGCCCTCCCAAACGACACATATCCAAACATCAAAAAACACGCAATGAAAATGTCCACAGTTTTTGGCAGCACGTATATCTGCGAGAAAACCTTTTCTCGCATGAAACTGCTGAAAACTCCGATGAGATCAAGATTGACAGATGAACATTTGCATCAGTGCTTGAGACTGGCTGTAACTAGAATGGAACCTGATATTCAACTTCTCACCAGCCAGATGCAGGCCCACAGTTCACACTGATGAACATACATAGGTAAGCTCACTTTTCTGACTTGAATGAGTCATTCTGAGCATAAACAAATATAATCATAATAAAATCTACTGGGATAAAATCCATCTTTACAACCATACTGGTAGTGAAATGTATTGTGCTGTGTAGGTGCTGTATCACTTAGTTCAGTTTCTCAACCTGCTTCCTTTGTGGTTTTCACAGGGAAGTTGATGAGAGAGAGCTGCAAACAGCGGTGTCTACAAGCCTACTGGAACCTACAAAAGGATTATAAGGAAGGAACACAAGAACTTTAAGAGACTGCTCATATGTGTCAGAGAGATTCTGCTCTGACAACTGAGCTGAACTTTTATCTGTTAAGATTGTGCATGGCACAACAGAAAGTTAATGTTCCATGGCTTTTTTTTCTATGAAGAACCCAGAGAGAGTTATTTAGTTATTATTTATTTCATAAATAGTGTTATTTATTTCCTGTTTTTTCTGTGAAGAACTCAGAGAGGGTTATTTAGTTATTATTTATTTCATTAATAGTGTTATTATTTGTTTCCTGACTTTTTTTCTGTAAAGAACCTGGAAAGGGTTATTTGGTTATGTGTGGCTTTCTGGAAAACAATACATTTTTTAAGTTCCCCTACGATCGTCACACTTTTTCTGTTACAAACTGACACCGGCCCCCCATCAGAGAAGGGAAAAGTTATGTGGCCCTCACAGGAAAAGGTTTGGGGACCCCTGCTCTAAACCTAACCAAGTACTTATGTTGCCTTTCAATTTACAACGCCAACCACGTGTTTCAAACTGTTTACAACTGCAGCCAGAGAAAATGCGTTTTGTTTGTTGGAAATGTAATTGAGAATGCAGTTTAGTTGTATGGGAACGTAATCTGGAGCTGTTTGTGGCTCACTGAAGGCTGCTGACTGTTGGATGGATAAAGGCAGCAGACATTCAGTGTTACTTACCCAAACACATGGCGTGTATCTTTGATGTCTAACAAATGTGTTGGATGCATTTTCTTCCTCATAAAACATTGATTGCAGTTTGAAACCTGCCTTATCTGCACCTTCGTTAACGAGCTTGCAATCTTCTTCTTCATTGCCCATTCATAAAACAATTAAACTGATTCAGTATTTTGTACATCCTGTTGACATTATGTGGCTAAAAGCACAGAATTCTAAATGCAGTTGTTGCTGTGTGCGGCCGTACAGACCATACTTCCTGGTGACATTTCGGTGCTCGGCTGTTGGACTGTGACACATTTGCGATGCACCTTTCATGCATCAAAAGATTGTGTCTCCCACTCTCTAAAACTGGACACACGCTTTCAAGTGTAGGCGAGCAGAGGCCTTCAAAGTGATCCGTGCTAAGCCAACAGAAGAGCAGGCTTTTACTTATTGATGTAGAGATTGACGGGGCAGCATGAATGGACTCCAGATGCAAGCTGTTGGATTCTTTACAGCTGACGGCCACTGCACCATCACGATGTAACAGAAACAAGGCACAACTGACACAATCTCACTACAACAGTGCAGGATCTCTTCCAAGCATGTTTTAAGCTTATCTTAAAATGTCACTGCAGTCCAACGCGGCTTGCAGGTAATTCCAGTTCGTCAGTGGTTCGAGCTGGCTTCCTGCACGCAGCACCACCATTGATGCTTTGACTGACAGCAAACCGTGTCGTGAAAATGCATTTGGACCATTTTTCTTCGTAAAATGACACCACAAGATTGCCTTGAGTAATAACGTGAGTACAGTACCAAGACCTTTCCTATAAATGCCAAGTGCAGAGACTTCTCATCTGAGCAGCACACACCCAGAAAATTGCTTGTGACCTGGATGGAGCACTGCAGAGTACGGTAGAAGTAATTCTTAAAGGGACACATCTGGCCGTCCATTATGGTGTTTGTTTGTTATTTTCTTAAACTGCACAAAGCAAATGGTGCCAATTGATATCTACATTGCTATGAGTGTGCGGCACTAACTGCGGCTGATGGTTCGCAGGATATAAAATAGCACTATTCAGCAAAACTCTACAAAGGTTCAGAGGATAAATGCACACCGTTGCCTGGTAGCTAACTGTAAGTCTCAGAAAGAGCAAACAAGCAAAATGAAGTGATGAAATATGAACCTGTGGTCTTTTTGCATCATTCACATGTCAGACAGTGAAGGAGCTGCGTTCACCGTTTGTATGGGAACCATAGACTGAAGAGTATGTAGCCATTGTGACGACACACATTGGTTTGTTTAACTACCGTCTCGCCTTGAATCCCGAGTTTGGCATTATGACAGGTGCGATTTAGTTTTTTAGCTAAAAGTCACCATATTTGGATGAGAGGGTGGAGCAGGCAGGTACTATCAGCAAAGCAAATGCTAAGTTACGAGTAAACGCTAGTGCTAGCTAGCTAACTTGGTTAGCAAGGTACATGCATACTGTAATTCATGTTATCTGTGGTATTAACTCGGATGCTAATTTTGGCTAGCGGAAGACATGCTTAAAACAAAATGTACTTACCAAAAAGATAATAACTCCTCAGAGTGTCTGTTAGTACAACTGAACTCTGAACCACATCCTGGTAGCAACGTCATGGTAGCGACTTGTCAAGAATTTTACTTTACTGAGGTAATAAATCAAGTGAGAAGTAATACTTCAACTGGACCTCATCTAGCAACCAGAGGAGTCGCCCCCTGCTGGCTATTAGACAGGTCCAGGTTTAGGGAACTTCTGCATTGGCTTTCAGATCCGGAGGTTGCCCCTTGGGTTGAACTCATAGATGACATGGTTGACCCTCATGATTGAGTTTATATACAAGGGCTGTAGTAATAAGCAGTTCTAACTGAAAGGAACATAGCTTATGCTGCAAGACAGCTCCTGTGTTTCTTACCTGCAATTTCAAATATGACCATATATGAATTATCCAAGTGATATTTTTGGACACTCAGAGTCAGTTTAGCAATACATTTTTTTTTCTTCCTTTATTCCTCTAATGGAAGAATGTTCTCTATTTTCTCTACTCTTATCCTTTTTATCACTTCTGCTTTCCCAGAAAGGAGAATTCCTCTCAGTCACAAATTCTTTCGTCATCATATCTGACCAACATCATATGAATGCATAATCATCTTTGTGCCCACATTTCCGAAACAAATGGATGATATTTTCTGCTCAAAGTGACCCACTAAAACGGCATCACCACCATGACTTTCAGGATGCCGTCCCCTCTGCTGGCTTTACTCCACCACCATCAGTAATAGGCTCCAGAGGGATCCTGTTCTATCTCCCATGTCCATGGGCATACATTTAATGAAGACGCTTTACATTCAGTCTAATCAGCAAGACCTGTCTGCTTGGCTATACTACCGGACTCATTGTTGTAAACCTGATTTGTACCTGTCTCCTTATTGAAAAGATCCACGCTTATAAAAAATATTATCATTGACCCATAAAGCTAAGACAGCCTTGCTCACTGTCCCCACACTGTAAAAAAAATCCTGTGTAATATACGGTAAATTACCGGCAGCTGTGGTTGCCAGAACTTCACCGTAAAAAATAAAGTGAGAATGTATAATACATCACGGTATATATTTTTGCAACCGTAAATTTCACAGTTGAGAACAGTTTTTTGTTTACGGTACATTACTATAAAAAACAAGAGATTTCATAAACCTGTTTACGGTAATATGCAATTAAACGGTAAATTACCGGCAGCTGTGGTTGCCAGAACTTCACCGTAAAAAATAAAGTTAGAACGTATAATACATCACGGTACATCTTTTTGCAACCGTAAATTTCACAGTTGAGAACAGTTTGTTGTTTACGGTAAATTACTATAAAAAACAAGAGATTTCATAAACCTGTGTACGGTAATATGCAATTAAACGGTAAATTACCGGCAGCTGTGGTTGCCAGAACTTCACCGTAAAAAATAAAGTTAGAACGTATAATACATCACGGTACATCTTTTTGCAACCGTAAATTTCACAGTTGAGAACAGTTTTTTGTTTACGGTAAATTACTATAAAAAACAAGAGATTTCATAAACCTGTTTATGGTAATATGCAATTAAACGGTAAATTACCGGCAGCTGTGGTTGCCAGAACTTCACCGTAAAAAATAAACTTAGAACGTATAATACATCACGGTACATCTTTTTGCAACCGTAAATTTCACAGTTGAGAACAGTTTTTTGTTTACGGTAAATTACTATACAAAACAAGAGATTTCATCAACCTGTTTACGGTAATATGCAATTAAACGGTAAATTACCAGCAGCTGTGGTTGCCAGAACTTCACCGTAAAAAATAAAGTTAGAACGTATAATACATCACGGTACATATTTTGGCAACCGTAAATTTTTGTGGTAAATAACTTTATAAACAGCAACTATACTGTGAAGCTAATTACAGTTTTTCTCAGTAAAAAAACACAGTACAACTGTATGATACATTACGGCATTTTATTGAAAAATGCAACTTAACGGTAAATTACCGGCAGCTGTGGTTGCCAGAACTTTACCGTAAAAAATATAGTGACAATGTGTAAGAATCACGGTACAAAAATACGGTAGAACGTAATACAATTGGTTGGCATAGATTTCAGTGAACTTCTGATTTTTGTAAATTACAAAGGAAATATCAAGTAAAGCATATTGTAAATCAAGGTACAGACCATCATTGATATACCTTAAGAAACTAACATTCTCTGTGAAAAACAGGTTGAACTGATACAATATATTGTACAATATACTCACAAAGCAGTGTTGAGATCTTGAAGAAACAGCATGTGTCCATATATATTTAAGGATAACCATGAATAAACATGAAAGGATTAGCCACTTGCCCTGAGTTGATCAAGAGTAATGAGTCACTGAGTCCAGACTTGACTGAAGAAGGCACTCAACATGGTATAGCATCTCACATGGACATGAAGTTCAGGAAGCTGGAACTTGAAGCGTGTATTTTCACCAGTTCTGCTTGAGGACTCGTCTGTTGACCATCAGGTATTGACTGTGGACTGGAATGATCCTCTCTGCACCCAAAAACAGAAACAAAGGCAAAGTTAGATTGATGCAGTGCTTCAACATGATGCCTACACAGAGAAACATTTACTGTCTTAGACTGAGCTCCAATGGCCTAGAAGAAACCAGCACTTTATACTTAATACAAAATAATAACTATCAGGTAGAATGGTAAAAAAAACTACACATTTCAGCAATAAGGCATCATCAGCATGTGTTTAATTTATGTCGACAGGCAGCCTAAATACACAGATGCCTCCAAAAAATACACTGTGCACAATTATTAGGCAAGTTTTATTTTTGAGGATTCATTTTATTATTGAACAACTACAGTGCTATTGGTCAATTCAAAATGTTAATAAACTTCAAACCTGAATATTTAAGAAAGTAAAACAGGTTTTGGCTTTCTTAGGAGAATATCTGTGTGCACAATTATTATGCAACTAAATGAAAAATGTTCCCATCTCACTTGTTTATTTTCATCTGTTAAAGTGAGAATAATAAACAAACTCAAAATTTACAAATAAACATTATTGATATTTTAAAAAATGTATCTGTTACCAATATAGCCCCCCCCCCTTCTTTTCAATAACAGTAATAAGCCTTCCATTCATGGATTCTGTCACTTTCTTGATCTGTTGACGATCAACCACAGCCTCCCAGGTGGACTGTTTACCTTCACCGTAAATCACCGTAAATCTCCCGTTTAAGAAGGGCCCACAAGTGAAGTTTGAGTTGCCCCTATCACACTGCTTACCTCTAATTAGCCTTGACAAGACTGGTGTCTGAGTCATTGGGTCCAGACTTGACTGAAGACAGGTGGGACAGAGTCTCATACAGACAGGGTATGCTGTTCAGGAAACTGGAACTTTAGGCAGGTGTCATGATTTCTGCTTGAAGACTCACAAGTCAATCTGGTGTTCGCTGTGGGCTAGCATGATCCTCCAGCCAGAAAAAAAGACAACATAGAAAACATTAATACTAACAATAATAATAACAGTAACATCACCAATAATATAACTTTATATAGCACTTACACAGTTGCAAAATGGTTCTCACAGACTTCACACACAAAACAATCAAACTATAAAAACACAAAACATTAAAGAGGGTGAAACAGAACAAACTTACAAAAGGGTAAACAAAGAGTAGGGTTAAAGATTTCATGAAAAGGTCAAGTTACAAATATGATTCATGAATAAGAAATAGCCATAATACGTATGGTATGTCAATAAAGTCAAAATGAATTCACAGTATGTCAAAAAAAGGTTATTGGATTATGCAATGCCGTTTTATGCAGTGCTTAACATCAAGAATACATGCATACACTGTTTGAACATGAAATGGCTACACAGTGCTTACAAAAATAGAAGACCCTAAAGCCTTCTCTTGTTAAATGAACATACATTAAACTTTACAACAACTTACCACTGTTTATCCTTGACAAAACTCGTATGTATCCAATCACAAGGTTAGACTAGTAGGACAGCAAAGAGGGTGATGAGGTCCATCTGAAGTACAACCGCTGATTGTCGTAATCACACCTGAAAGAAAGAATAAAGAGAAAAAAAAGACAAGGGGTGGACATACATCCTCTTAAGTGAAAGATGAAATCATCTCAAGCATCAACCTTTACTCTTTTCAATGCAAAGGTTGCAAATTAAAATGAAATGGCTAAATTCACAATCAAAAATAAAACCAGTTCCTGACCTGGTTTAGCACGTACCACATATTGTTATCCAGCAACAAAGGTTTGATTCCCGTTGGGCCTTTTGCTGCAGATCATCCCCTCTCACTCCACTGTGGTTACTGTCTCTCTACTTCTGCTGTCCAATAAAACACAAATGACAGAAAATCATCTTTAAAAGTAAAAAAAAAAAAACTGTTTGCTTTTAGAATCTCACCGTTTTCCTGGTTCTCATCCAAGTCCATAACCACTCGAGTTTGAATGCAATGTCTGAAAGGTGGCAGGAGCAAATTAATTAAATGTTACAAGATAAGAGTAAATTGTCTTAATTTCCTGCACAAACTGCACATGTACCAATAAAAATGTTCAGATATTTGTTAGAAATGTGTACAATTTACTTACCTTAAAGGAAATTCTTCTTAGCAATGCCACCTGCATTCAACCTACTCTGAAGTTTAACAAAAGCACTGAAACAAAGGCTCAAATTGTCTTTAGGGACAGCTTTATTATCTCAAATGCATGGATAGTAAAGAAGCTCTGTTCCTCCTTGGATTCTACCTACCCTGCTAGTGAATCTGAAATGTTTGTTCTGGGAAGAAATAACAAGCTAAAATTGAATAACTCACTACATGTAATGTAAAATCTTTTCTTAGGTCAAACTAGGGCTGGGCGATAAATCGATTTAATCGATTAATTCGAATGTGTGCTTTAAGGCGATGTGTTTTATTGAAAATCGAGAAAATCGCCCCCACCCTTCCCCCCCGTTGGGTTCCCGTAGTTGAGTGCGCGCGCATTGTTTACAAACGAAAACAATGGCGGCCAGCAGTGAAGCTCTCGTTCTTAAGAGAGGGAAGAATGTGTCTTCGGTGGTCTGGAAATGGTTCGGGTTCGTGTCATCTGACACAGAACAAACAGCCTCAAACAGAGGCATGCCGCCGAGTGGGAGAAGTGTTGAGCGGGAGCACAAGCGACGCTGTCTTCCTGGCAAAAAATATTTAGAAAAAACATGCACTACTGTTTAATACTGTTGGTTATGTTGTGAATGCACTTGATTTTGTTTACATGCACTTATTTACTGTGCAAAATATGTTATGTTGATGTTAGATCAGATGTTGCACTTTTGAAAATGTGAATGTTAAAGGGTCACATACATTTTATTTCATGCTGTGTTTGTATCAGTGTATTCAGTTAGAAAAGCTTACTGTAAAAAGTTACATTTGCACAGTTGTTTACAATGGAAGGCTACTATTTAATGCCATTTAATGTTATGTTTAATTTAATTTTATATTTAAATGATTCAGGGAAACAAAAGAGTGACCAAATACTTTTTGTATACTACAGGCACCTTTCTACAATGTTCAGGTTTTGTTTGCACTTTATTTTTATCAACCTACGAGGGAAAATCATCACAAAATAAAATAAAAAATTGTTTTCAACAGCTTCTGTCATCTGCAAAAATTTGTGGGGGAAAAAATCGATTTAAATCGTGAATCGGATTTTTTGTAAAAAAATCGGAGATTTTTTTTTTAGGCCATATCGCCCAGCCCTAGGTCAAACGTCAGGTTTAAACTGAAAGAACAGCCTCTAACAAAACATACTGTTGCTTTGACCTCATTGTTGACGTTATCAGTATGCATTAGTAATTTCACCTCGATGTACAATAAGCCAGTTCACATAAATTGGACAGAACCTGAACAACTGCTTATTAGAACAATGAATACCAAAACAAAAGTATATATATATATATACTGTTCTGAATGAACACAACACATACAAACTGCTTATAAAACCAAAAGCTAACTGAAAACATTAAATAATACTTTAAATAATACTTTTCTGAATATCAACGGTAAACATTGGCACCTTGAAGAGGACCTGCTTCCTATGTAGATATACAGGGCTCAGTCTGAAGTAATGACAACCCAATTATTCTTAGTTTTGACACTAATGAAAATCTATATATGAATACTATATTCCATTACTGCCAATCAATTCTCCTCAATTCTACACACAGGTCCTTTAACAGTTCCGTTGGATAAGTCCGTCTCTAACATGTCTCTCTCCACTCATGATCAGAGACATCCGCAATGAGGGTGAGGACTCTTGGGTTCACTGACAGTTGCTTCTTGTTTTTCTTGGTTTCAACTTTTGTGCCCTTCTCTGGATTGATGAGGAAGAAACACCTTTGTGAACACAAGAATTCATAATCAACCACTAAATACAGTGATTTGCTCGAAATGAAGAAATTAAAAAAAATATATACATTACTTTACCTCTGAAGGAACTCAAGTGTGGAGCCCAGAACCACAGGATAGTGGATATTGAGGCAGTAATAGCTTCCAAACATCAAACAGATGGCAGAAATGAAGTTTGGGATTTGGTCATTCACAACCTTGCCGTCGACACTTAGCATGAACTGCCTCGATACATAGCAGGAGGTTCCTACAAAATAGACGTAGAAAATAATTACAGCAAACCAGCCATTACCATCCAAAAAAAAGTGAAGTGGATCTGGACCAGCAAACACCAGCATTTTGAGCTGGCACAGGTGTTTGAAGAATAAACAACAATAACAGAATGAACAACAAATATGTATTCTTCAAAACCATTTTTAGCTCAAAATGCTGGTGTTTGCTGGTCCATTTCATTCATTTTGGAGTAGAACCCTAACCCAGTGAAGCCTCAGGAAAGAAGCTGATAGGTCAAACTTAATGAATCTATTACACCGTTATAGAGAAGAAAATACTACTGGGAAGAAACACACCTAGCACTTTATAGCATGACGGTGCATTCCATGCAATATTTCCTTACATTAGTTACGGTTTCGTCAGTAAAAATAAATATCAACTTACCACATACAATGATGCATGGTGTCACCGGCAAGCTTTCCACTTCTACTTCTTTTACCAGACATGTTTCTTCCACATAGTGGAAGAGGTTCTCCTCTTTTTCATCAAAATAGGAGAGAAGAAGGTGCACCATATCCTTCACATCTTCTGAGCAGCCCTCCAACTGTCCTCGTAGAGAGAGACTTATCCTGATTTTAAAAACGTACGGTAACGTCAGTTCAAAAAAGCTGTTACTCTCCTCTCCGACTGTAATGCATTATGTAGTTATGCTTACCTCCAGAAGAAGTGTTTTGTTCCTAGGAGTCAGGCAGTTGTTCTTCAATAGTGTTCAGGATAATCCCCACAGAAGAGCAGACGAGCAGCTCAGGTGCTGAGCACCTAGAAATGGCGCGTAGAAAGCGCGCGGACGTGGGTTCAAAAGTTCAACCTGCGACCAGTGCTTTTTTTAAATTAATGTGTTGGTTGATCACTGCCGCCTCTCTGACGAGCAGTGCAGGTGCTGAGCAGAGCAGAGCAGAGCTGAGCGCGTAGAAAGGGCGCGTAGAAAGCGCGCTGAAGTGGGTTCAAAAGTTCAACCTCCAACAGGTGCTCAGACCACTTGCCCCCCCTCCCTCTCTCTCTCTCTCTCTCTCTCTCTCTCTCTCTCTCTCTCTCTCTCTCTCGAAAATGCACTATATTACATTTATTTGAAAGTGTGTTTAAAGATTTAATTTGCAAATTGTTAGATGTACAATGTTAGTATATTTTAAATGAGGCAATGTATTTGCAATGTACTATTATATATGGAATATATAACATATAACTTTTTATTATTGTTTAATCTTATTATTATTTATTATTGTTCAAAACAAGATCAATTACATCAGATATTGTTAATATTTGTGGTTACACTTATCACAATGTGTTTTCTGTGCATGCATTACACTAACAAACTTAGTTTTTCCTTGACTACTTTATTGACTTGAAAGCAAAATAAAACTTTTTATTTAAAGAAGACGCGTCATACTGCCTGTATAGAATCACAAGCACCTGCTACCTGGAAGGGGATCTGATCATTTAAACCACTATAAAGGCCAACACAGTGTACTCAGGCAAAATGTGACCTTTGACCTTCGTGATGATAGAGCAAATTAATCCAATTTACAACGAAAGAGGAAACCATCTAGCCTCAATGACTACCGACCAGTTCGTTAATTTAACACTCTTCTATTTCATTGTATATACTGTGCATTTTTGTTGTTTTATCTTATGCTTTTGCTTATGCTTAGGCTTAATGTTCAATAACAATAAACCAAATATCTTTATTTTTTCAATTGTCAATATCTATTGCCTCATGATCATGAACACAAGCTCGCTCTTCCATGTATGTTGAGTTCTTAAATTACACAAATATAACATGTAAATACATGATGTATACAACTAATGCAAATTAACCATGAACATCAAATATCAGATGAAATAATCAGCATTAAATACATCTGTATCAATAACCTAGAGGCACCGGTAAATATGACTAAATCTATGGTTTAAATACACTTATACTGTCATCTACTGGTAAAACTGGTAAACACTTTGACTTTGCATCTACTTCACGTTCACTAAATCAACAGCAAAATACGGTGGAAAAATAAATATCAGTGCCTACAACTCTGAACACGAAAATTACTTTGATTAAACTATATCACGAACTGTATTGCATCAAATGCACCGATTAATCGAAAACTTAATTATTTCTGTGTACATAGATAAATGAATATTAAACAGCATATAGTCAACTACTGATGCTAACGCACTCCCATCGGCCCAGATTAATTAATTAATGTATAAAGTTCTTGAAATATTCTTCTTTCCCGGTTACCTGCTGTGCTCTGTGTCTCGTTTTAAATGAAAAAACAAAAAAGGGATTTGCAAAAACGAGAATACCATGGCATTTCCGTATTTCCGTATTTTTTGACTGAACGGTAAAACAGATGACTAAAACGTACACGGACCTTATTTGACTTTGGTTCTTGGTTTTTCCATTTTTGAATTCAGAACGAAAAACGGAAATACGACCGCCCATTTCCGTTTTCCCGTTCTTGGTTTGAAACGAAAAACCAGAATACCATGGTATTTCCGTATTTTGGGTTTTCCGAATTAACGGTAAAACAGATCACTAAAACGTACACGGTCCGGTCTAATCTATATCATGAATTAGGTTAACGTGACTTCAGACGGGGCCGCTCTGTAGGTCTGCCAACGCCGCTGGACATGCTGTTCGCTAATCTGTGGGTTCTGGGACCCATATTTGAGAGATTATGGCAATTCTTGCATATGTCAAAAAATCCACTCATATAAGGGAATAAGGCATCAATTAAGCCCTTTGGAGCTGTTTTTGGGGACCTTAACTTGCAGCTACGAAGTCCAGATTATAGGTAGGTAATGGTGATGAGGGTTTCCCAAGGAGAAAATGAGTCAAATCTCTACCCTGATTTAAAGTATAAAAAGTTAGAGAAACGACTGGTGAAAACTGGCTTTCGGCCATTTGGGAAAATAAGTGCCATCTGGTTCGAATCATCTCTGTTGGGTGCATTTGAAAAAACTTGGAAATGGCTTGTTGTCCTAATATTCACATATGATGGACAAAAGAGGACCCTCTTTAAGGCTCAATTGGATTCAAGTCATTAGCATGCTGCTAACAGAAGTTAGCTTTCCCAAGGGTCTGCAGAGATCTTGCTTTAGATCCTGCATCATGTTATCACAGGGGAATGATTTATGCAAAATTCAGGCAGTTTCAACCTTTCTCTCAGATTTAATGGGCCGTTTCTCACTTTCCAAAAACAGGCCGAAAGATAAGGCAATATGCCTCAATTTTGACCTTTGGGGCTGTGTTTGGGGACCATAGCTTGCATCTACGGCCGCAAAATTTGGGGGAATTCATATTCACTAGCCCCTCTTTAAGGAGGAAAATGATTCAAATCTCTACTTTGATTTAAAGTGTAAAAATTGAGAGAAAAGGCCATTTCGGATCATAAGTACCATTGGGTTAGAATCCTTGATGTTAGGTGAAATAAACAATCAATTTCCAACTGATATTCGCATCATTTAATCTGTGGGCAAAGGTGGAATGACTGTGAAAATGTCAGGGTCCTAGCCATTGTTTTCTATGGGTATTGAGGCTGAATTGGGTGAAATATCCTTAGTTCACTATGGGAAAAGTGTTTGGAATTTCCCATTGATTTTCATACCACTTGATCTTTGGCCAAAGGTCGATTGACTGTAAAAATTCCAGGGTCCTAGCCCATTGTTTTCTATGGGTATTTAGGCTGAATTAGGTAAAAAATCCATAGTTCACTATGGGAAAAGTGTTTGGAATTTCCCATTCAAATGCAAGAATCACGGTATGGATTTTTGTTCATATTACGGTGTATTTCTGTTACCAGTACAATGTTTAGTACATTTAACAAACTGAATATTTTACGAACAATAAATGAAAAAAATACGGGGCTGGCTGTATTTCTTAAAAGTAATGAATGCAAATATCACGGTATGGATTTGTGTTCATATTACAGTGTAATTCCGTTACAAGTACAATGTTTAGTACATTTAACTGTGACAAACTGCATATTTTACGAATGATAGATGGAAAAACTACGGGGCTGGCAGTTGAATGTATTGTGAATTTTACCTCAACTGGCAGTGCAATGGTCCGTACATTTAACAATAACACAATGTATTCTTTAAAAGTACTGAATGCAAAAATCACGGTCAGGATTTTTGTTCACATTACGGTGTATTTCCGTTACCAGTACAATGTTTAGTACATTTAACAATGACAAACTGCATATTCTACGAATAATAGATGCAAAAACTACGGGGCTGGCAGTTGAATGTATGATGCATTTTACCTCCATTAGCAGGGCAATGGTCCGTACATTTAACAGCAACAAAATGTATCTTTTAAAAGTAATAAGTGCAAAAATCACGGTATGGATTTTTGTTCATATTACGGTGTATTTCTGTTACCAGAACAATGTTTAGTACATTTAACTGTAACAAACTGCATATTCTACGAATAATAGATGCAAAAACTACGGGGCTGGCAGTTGAATGTATGATGCATTTTACCTCCATTGGCAGGGCAATGGTCCGTACATTTAACAGTAACCAAATGTATTTCTTAAAAGTAATGAATGCAAAAATCACGGTATGGATTTGTGTTCATATTACAGTGTAATTCCGTTACAAGTACAATGCTTAGTACACTTAACTGTGACAAACTGCATATATTACGAATGATAGATGCAAAAACTACGGGGCTGGCAGTTGAATGTATTGTGAATTTTACCTCCATTGGCAGTGCAATGGTCCGTACATTTAACAGTAACACAATGTATGTTTTAAAAGTAATGAATGCAAAAATCACGGTATGGATTTTTGTTCATATTACGGTGTATTTCTGTTACCAGTACAATGTTTAGTATATTTAACAATGACAAACTGAATATTTTATGAATAATAAATGGTAAAATACGGGGTTGGCTGTTGAATGTATGATGCGTTTTACCTCCATTGCCAGTGCAATGGTCCGTACATTTAACAGCAACAAAATGTATCTTTTAAAAGTAATAAGTGCAAAAATCACGGTATGGATTTTTGTTCATATTACGGTGTATTTCTGTTACCGGAACAATGTTTAGTACATTTAACTGTGACAAACTGCATATTCTACGAATAATAGATGCAAAAACTACGGGGCTGGCAGTTGAATATATGATGCGTTTTACCGCCATTTGCAGTGCAATGGTCCATATATTTAACAGTAACCAAATGTAGCTTTCAAAAGTAATAAATGCAAAAATCACGGTATGGATTTTTTTCATATTACGGTGCATTTTCGTTATCAGTACAATGTTTAGTACATTTAACAGTGACAAACTGAATATTTTACAAAAAATTAATGAAAACAATACGGGGCCGGCTGTTGAATGTATGATGCGTTTTACCTCCATTGGCAGTACAATGGTCCGTACATGTAACAGTAACACAGTGTAATATTTAAAAGTAATGAATGCAAAAATCACGGTATGGATTTTTGTTCATATTACGGTGTATTTCCGTTACAGTACAATGTTTAGTACATTTAACAGTGAGATACCGACTATTTTACGAATAATAAATGCAAAAAATACGGGGCCGGCTGTTGAATGTATGATGCGTTTTACCTCCATTGGCAGTACAATGGTCCGTACATGTAACAGTAACACAGTGTAATATTTAAAAGTAATGAATGCAAAAATCACGGTATGGATTTTTGTTCATATTACGGTGTATTTCCGTTACAGTACAATGTTTAGTACATTTAACAGTGAGATACCGACTATTTTACGAATAATAAATGCAAAAAATACGGGGCCGGCTGTTGAATGTATGATGCGTTTTACCTCCATTGGCAGTGCAATGGTCCGTACATTTAACAGTAACACAGTGTATTTCTTAAAAGTAATGAATGCAAAAATCACGGTATGGATCTTTTTTCATATTACGGTGCATTTTCGTTATCAGTATGTGGAGGGAAAAGTCCTTCCTAGGTGCGTGTGGCAGGCCAGCACACGTGGTACTGATAGCTTTTCAGTCACACGGCGCTAAAAACGTTACCGAAACTGGTTCACCGTCAGAAAGGATTTTAATCCTGCTGTTACAATTACAGTTATGCAATGGTGTACATTAATCTTTGAAATATTAAACAATGAACCCCCCCCTTGGAAAAAACTCTCCCCGTCCCAGGACAACACGTCTTCCCAGGACTTCTAAATAACAGGAGAGAAAAACTCTTGGCTATCCCCTCCCTTATATTCATTCGCGACTCCTCCCCTTTCATCTATCTCCATTTTTATTGGCTGCCTACGCTCACTCCTCAGTAAACGCCTGTCTCTGCATCTCGCTCTGCCTGCAACAAACACATTCAAATCCTGTCAGTTATGACTTACTCCCTTGTATAATCCTACAACACTTTATGTTTATCTTAATTATGCATTCCCAAAACCCTTATGATTATGACTAATTATGAACCTTAATTATGAATTATTAAACACTATTATATCTACTAATCACCCCTGTTTTGCTCAAATTTCTTACAATTCCCCCCTAACCCACAGTTCACTGTGAGTTAGTTACTCGAATGTAGTAAGTTACTCAAATGTACTTAAATGTTGTTAGTTTACACAAATATCGTTAGTTACTCAAATGTCCCTGGAGACCTCCCCCCTACTCAATCCAGGAAGAGGCTCCCTATCTATCTAAACAGAGGCAAACAATTCATGCATACAGATAACATTTCAAGTATTTCTGTTCAGTCCGTTTCAAAATTGAGTCCGTAAAAAGAAGACAAAGAAGAAAATTTAATCCGTAAAAAAGGGAAAAATTGAGTCCGTAAAAGGAAGACAAAAAAGGAAAATTTAAAAAGGGAAAGATAGAATCCGTAACAAAGGAAAAGATCGACTGCGTTGAAAATCACTGCCTTCCATGTCTTGGGGCTGGCAGGATCAGGATACAGCCTGTAGGCTAGAGAACACATACTGAGAAGCCTTGACTGTTCTTTTACACCTGTCAAAATTACATTTCTTAATCTTTACACCCTAAAATCCCATTATAACCCATTAAACAAAAATAAAATCTCAAATTACTCATCCAGAACAATCAGTCTATTTCCCTAATTTCCAATATCTCACCGGATGTGTTAGAAGTCCATCTGGGCCTTTATCAGGTCCTTCAGGATCTCCGAGAGGATGGTCAGGAACCGCTTGTGAAGTTCCGCTATGGCACCGCTGGTGGCCTCATCTAGACTGTGGCCATCAGAAGCTCCAATTCTCCCTCATCCTCGACACATAATTGGTTGCCCTGGACTGGTGTCTGGCTCATCGTTGAAGCAATAAACCCCTGTAGAAGTCCACGGATGCAAGGGAACCCACATCCACAGACGACTAGGAGGCCTACGACGACAACACACAGAGTAATTACGATTGACAAAATTGTATGTTTCCACTTGCCAAACATACTCTCCAACCAGTCGGTGAATGGATCAGCGGCACCAGAGTTCTCCGCTAGCTCTTGGCTGAGTGCTGTCAGTCCCTCCAGAGCCCTGGTCACCGATCCATCAGGAGCTGTGTTATTTGGAATGAAAGTACAGCAAGCAGTCCCAAACATCTGACAAACGCCACCTTTCTCTGCTAATATCATATCTAATGCCATTCTGTTCTGCAAGGTCATTAAACTAGTCTTCGCCAGCTGTGCATGCAGTCCTGATATGGCATCTCTGGTGAAGTTTACAAAACGCTGTTGGTTGTAGTAAATGTAGTTGATCCAATCGACATTTTTATTAATCGTTACCCACCAGAAAAATGCAGATTCAAAACCGGCAGCTATCTGATTTCTGGCTTTGAATTCATCCGGCACCCCCCTTGGCACTCCTATGCCATCTATGTATACTTGGTCATCGAAGGCTCCCTTCGGCCTACCAGCATCTCTTTTGGATCTTCTGTTAGCATGTGGGTGTGGAGAGATGAGTTCTTTATATGTTACATCATTGACAGGCAAGATATAGAATGGTAATATGAGTTGCACCAATGCACATCTGCCTGTCCAATCTTTAGGCAGGATTGGATATATGGTTCCTCCTCCACACCACCACCATAAATCAGCTCTGGGTGCTGTCTGTCTTAACACACTGTTATATAGATAGTCGCTAGCATTGTGACTGTTGCTACAATTTGCTTCAATAATACTGCCTACATTGGGCCCCATAGCTGTATCTGAGACTATACAATCAAATGGACCCTCTGAAACCTTGAACAGAGGTGGGGTATTATATTCTACAGGTGGGTAATCCCAGTGCAGCCCCTGACAAGTGTGATGGAGGGGCAAAGTGTCATCAGTAAACAGAGTTAAAATACAACTAAATTCAGGGCTTAGGGGTCTAAATCTTGAAGGAACTGGTGTTGCTAGGGGTCTAGGCCCTGAACACACAATGCAATCTGTACTTCTCTGACTTGAAGCCGTATATTGTACCCACCGGAGCCATAAATTCCCATCTGCCATCGCAGTTTCCACCCCCGGTACCTCATTCTCTGCATCAGTCGTATGTCGAACCTGGTCATCCATGATCTTTTTGGCAGGCTTAACAATGACCCTAATAAGCCCTTGTGGAGCAGGACTATCAGTAGTTGCCTTTCCCTGTACTACGTAAAGTCCTCCGTCAGTCAGTTTTGGGTCTGTTAAGGTAAGTCTTAAAGGATTACATCTACCCACCCCTTTTCTACACATGTGATAAGAAGCTGGGGCATTTAACATCTTTAGTCGGTCTTTAAGACCTGGGTTGGGGTCTTTTCCTAAACCCCCGCCAGCTGTGTTCATCGTTGCCCATCCCCAATCTTCACAATCACAGTTATGATACGATAACAGCTTACCATACTTATTTGTGGCGGGCCCACACTCGTCAGTTATGATGCACAAGGTCTTGGACATCCAACCGTAGGTGTGTTCATACCTGGGACAGGAAACGACTTCACAGAAGTCGAACTGGACCGTTGATGTTGTACCTTCTTTGAACGTAAGAGTGAGAGTTACATTTTCATAGGTGAGTGTCGTCGGAGAAGCCTCTCTACGTGGTCTGAGATCGGTTTGATTAGTTACTGAAGCTAAATTTCGAATCCTGATGTAGTCATGCATGTGTTCTGGCTCCTGTCTGTGGTTAATTCCCCACACTAAGAGGGAAACTACTGAAATCAGGACGAAAGTAATTACAGTCTTCCATAACCTACTGAAGCTAGAGTCTCCCAATGGAAGGCCTCGCTTAAACTGTGGGGGAAACGTCATTGTCAGTACTGTCTAAACCCTCTTTTGAGGTGTCTTTAACTTCAAATTTTGCCTGTCTGACGTTCAATCCTGTCTCTGCGAGTGTCTCACTCGTTACCTTTGCTGCTGCACAGTGTGTGAGGTGGTGCCAAGTAGCTCCAGGTTTACCTTTCACCTTTACTGCATGTGAGGTTGCCAATACTACCTCCCATGGACCGGTCCACCTTGGTTCACTCCACTTGCGTTTGTGGACTTTTATCCACACCAGACTGCCTGGTGACACGACAGGAGGCGGCTTCCTTTCGTCAGCTGCTGCTTCTGCGTTTGTCACCTGAGAAAACAAAACTCGGCTCATGTTAGTTAGCGCTCTTGTGTATTCCTCAATTTCTAAAGTTAGCAAGTCTAGGCTAGGTCCATGGCTACTGGTCCGTGGTGGGCCAGACATAGGCCTCCCTGTGAGTAGCTCATGTGGTGTTAAGTGTGTACTATTGTGTTCTGTATTTCTCATGGACATTAGTGCCAAAGGCAAGGCGTCTGGCCATTTGATAGATGTGGTGTGACAGATTTTAGCAATTTTCCTTTTTAAAGTTTGATTAGCTCTCTCCACTATTCCCTGAGATACTGGATGATAAACTGATCCAAACCTATGTTGGATTCCTAGACACTTTTCTACTGCTGCTAAGTGTACATTAGTAAAATGAGAGCCATTGTCTGAATGTATAACTCTCGGGAGACCATATCTCGGAACAAGTTCATTCCTGAGCCACTTTACCACTGTTGCACCATCTTCATTTCGGCAAGGTATTGCTTCAACCCATCGGGAAAACCGATCTATCATTACCAACATGTATCGCAACCCTCTCACTCTGTTGTCTGCTCCCATGTCTGTATAATCAATACAAATTTCCTGGAAAGGAGCTCGTGGTACAGGATAGCTCCCCATTGGGCACTTATACACTGGTTTGTTATTATACCCATTACAAGTTGCACAGTTTGTTACAAAGTTTTCTACCATCTCTTTAGAATATGGATGCCACCAATGTTTCTCCAACGCTGCACATGTTCGCTTTTTCGACTCGTGAGATGGACCATGTGCTTCAATCATTAGTAAGTGTACCAGCTCGGCAGGAGCAACCATTCGTCCATCATGGGACCTCCACAATCCTTCCCTGCAGGTTGCTCCATGAGCTAACCACTGGGAATGCTCATATGCACCAGCTTTTTTCTGCAACAAAACAAGGTCACTTTCATCGGGGGCTTGCTGTGGCTCGTTTACACTTATTACCAACATTTGTGTGTCATTACCAATGTACCCTCCAGCTCTCTTAGCTGCAAGGTCAGCTGCGTTGTTACCCCTTGCTTCTTGATCGTCCTCCCTCGAGTGACCCCTGCACTTTATCACAGAAATTTGTGCTGGCAGCATTACAGCATCCAACAGATTCTTCAGCGCCTCATGGTGTTTGACTGGGGCTCCTGAACTCGTCAAAAACCCTCTTCTCAGCCATTGCGGTCCATCCAAGTGTACTGCACCATGAGCGTATGCAGAATCCGTGTAGATGTTTACTCTTCTGTCCTTGGCCAAAGTAAGGGCTCGAGTTAGCCCTATCACTTCTGCCAGTTGAGCTGAAGCAGGTTGAGGAATGATTGCTGCTTCTGCCTCCACCAATGTTCCATCAGGTAGTTGCTCCACTACCGCGTATGAAGCCACATTACCTGTTGGTCCTCGGTAACAACAGCCGTCACAAAAAAGTGTCATCTCTGCATCTGGATCTTTTTCTCCTTCCAAGTCTGATCTTAACTTGGTCTCCTTTCCAGCCCTTTCTGCACAGTCGTGGGTGCCTTCATCATTTGGCAATCCAGTTGCCATATTTACTCCCTGTGAGGTGAAGGATAAGTGGGGCTGTGTCAATGTGTCTGATACCCTAGCTCCTCTTGTAGCTGTTAGAGTAAAGGCTTGAGTCTCTAGATAGGCGACTACGCCATGCTGTGTGTGTATTTTCAATGGGTGGCACATAACTATATATGCTGTCTTTTGGACAGCCCTGACTATTGCTGCCAAATGTCTGGTGCAACCTACCTGTCCTAGCTCTATGGGGTCTAGTTTAGAACTATGGTAAGTCAAAACTGCTCTTCCCTCTCTCCTCATCTGATATAAGACTGCGTTTACTACCCCCTGCTTTTCTCCTATATCTAAATGGAAGTCAGATCCATAATCTGGGACTGCTAATGCGGCTGCCTGAGTCAGACACTGCTTGGTCTTGATGAATGCTTCCTCTCCTTCAATTGTCCAGATCAATTCTGCCTTCAGGTTTCGGTTACCCACTTTAGTCAGCATGTCACGCAGAGGCTGAGTGAGGTTGACATAGTCTGGCACATAGCTTCGGCTGTAACCAGTCAATCCCAGAAATCCAAGCATTTCTTGGACAATTTTGGGTTTGGGGTAGGTCAATGCCGCTGATTTCTGTTCAGGTGAAATCTTTTTCTTGTTTCCTGAGAGTACTCTTCCCAGGAATGTCACCTGTCTTCTCCCAATTTGAGTCTTCTGTTTTTTGATCTTGTAGCCGCGCTCTGCTACTCTCCTCAGCACAGCTCCAGTTGCTGCCAGGCAACTTTCTGCTGATGGCGCTGCCAACAATAGATCGTCAACATACTGTATTAGGGTCACTCCTTCTGGCAGTTTCAAATTCTTCAAATCGTCTTTCAATGCTGCATTGAATATGCCGGGGCTGTCTTTGAACCCTTGAGGCATTCGGTTGTAAGTATATCTGTGTTCCTGAAATGTGAATGCAAACATCTCTTGACTGGCAGGATCAAGTGGCAGACAAAAGAATGCGTTTGCCAGATCCAGTACTGTGAAATACTGGTGTTGTGGGCTTATGTTCTGTAGTGCCACATATGGGTTGGGCACTGCAATTCCTTTCGTCTTTGTGGCTTGATTTACTTCTCTTAAATCATGTACCATCCTCCAACCTTTTCCTCCAGCTTTGGGAACTGGCAATATGGGCGTGTTCCAATGAGATTCTGCTGATCTCAACACTCCTGCTTCAAGCAGGCCATGAATGGTGGCTGTTATCCCTTCCACAGCTTCTTTGCGAAGACGATATTGTGGTTTCCACACCGATGGCTGTCCAGATTTCTTTTCTATGGTTACCAAATGGTGTGGAGTGCAGCCGACATCATAGTCGCCTTTTGCCCACAGATGTTCTGGCATTTCATTCAACAAGTCTTCTGCTGCGGGGTGGTCAGTCAACTCACGGCCGTGATGTCTTTCCAATTCCTGCCTCTCCGATACTCCATTCTCCCTGCTGCAATGTGCTATTTTCCAGATTGTCTTGTCTGGACTGTGATGAAGTAGCGGTGAGGCAGTGGAACACCAGTCTGTTATTTCCTGGGCTCTCTTCATCATCGGTCCTAGTGAGCGGGCCTCCTGTCCTGCTGCTATGGCTAACGTGACATGGGGTTCACTCTCATGGTGCAGTTCATACCATTGTGCTTGAGTTTCAGTGAGTTCACAGTGTGCTGCAACTCCTTCTGCACCCACAAAGATGTCTGTGATCCTGATCATCTCTTGCACTCCTTCTCGTTCTTCCTCCCATGCGTCAGCATATTCTTCGTCAGGTGTCCTCAAGTAATTATAGGTGCAATGGAATGGGTCAATAGGGGAACCATATGCTCCCTGGCTGTTGATCCATGGCTTCCAGTCTTGGTATGTTTTGTTGACACTCGGCTGTTCTCTCTCTCCTGCCACCAGCCTGGTCCAAAACACTTCAGTCTTTTCTTCTGCTTGTTCAGAATTTGTCATGAAGAGAATTCTTCCCCCATGTGTCTGCCATGGAGTCGGTGGTTGACCTTTGAATGTAATTCTAAGTCCGTCTGCTGAACATTGTATTTCAGCTCCAACCTTTGTCATCAAATCTCTTCCCATTAAGTTGACAGGGCATTTGGGTGAGTACAGGAATTGATGAAGCAAACATTGTCTTCCTAGTGTGGTTTCCAATGGTGTTGTGAATCTCTGCACCTCTGTTTTTCCCGAATATCCAACCGTTCTCATCGTTTTATCCGAGAGTGGGGGTGTTTTCCCATTTAGGTTTCGTAAGCATGAGGCTGCGGCACCAGAGTCAACCATCATCTCTGTGTCAACTCCGGCAACGCTACAGGTCACCATTGGTTCTGTCTGAGCCCTGTAAACCACCCATGCTTCTGGATCTTCTGGGCCTCCTCAGTACTCACTCTGTTGGTGAGCCTCCTCCCATTGTCCTTGTGACCTCATGGGCATCTGTTGGCGGTGAGGTCCCATGATGGGAGGTGCAGGTGGTCCTGGCGGACCTGGTCTTGGGTACTGCTGCCGCTGGGGTGAGAATGGAGCCTGTCGTGGTGACGCACTGATCTGCATTCCTCCTCCCATTTGCCTTGGGCAGTCTCGGGCCCAATGGCCCCATCTCCCACAGGTGTAGCATTCACCAAACCTGTCAGGGTTTTCTCTGTTTCCTGGTTGGCTATATCCGCCTGCTTGGTAAGCTCTGCCTCTTCCATATTCTCTGCCTCTGTCGGATGCACGTGCACGTCCTCTGCCTCTATAGGGCGGAGGCTGGTAGTACTCCACCATGGGGGCTGGCTCTGCTGGAGTTGGTGACTGCTGGGCTTCTGCTGCTATCATCTGTTTCTTGTCCTGAAGTTTTTTATTGAGTTCTCTGTCAGCCTCTGCTAATTGAAGTTTCAACAGTCGCTGCGTCATTTTCTTTATGTCATCTTCTCCACTTGTCTCCTCCGCTAGATGCCTTTGGGTGTAGTGAGTAAGGTGTTCTCTCCACATGGCATCAGTCATGTTACTCAATCCCACTACTCCACGCAGTGCTGTTCGTACTGTTGGGGGCAGGCCCTGCTGTACAGTGTGCCGCCATACAACAGTGGTGGCCTCATCGCTGTCATGTCTCCCTCCTGTGGCCATAAACCACTCTACTTCAGCTCTTTTCAGATACTGATGTGTCTCTTCCTCTGATTTTATCTTCAGTCCAGAAAGAGAGTTCATATTGGGTTTTGTGGCCCAGATGCCCCTCATTGCTGACCAGAAAACTCCTCGGAAGTTGTCAAATGAGGTTTCATCCCCCCTATTGGTCGTTCCTGTACTTACTTCCAAAATATTCAGTTGGGCTGTTCCTTCTGTTCGGATTATCATGGCACGGATGTCTCCCAATGCCAATTTATCAGCTGCTGTGAGTTTTTCAAAGACACGGATCCACGGATTGGCTCCACCGGCCAGCGGTGGCAACGCCTTTTCCAGTGCGTCCATGTCTCGATGTCCCCATGGCACAAACTCAGCTTGTCCGTTGGATTTTACCAGCAGGGGGTACTGTTGGGTATGGGCTAATGGTGTCATCTCACCTCTTACAGGATAGATATGATCTCCATAGCGCTCTGGTTGACGCCTGTTCCTACTGGATCGTCTGGCAGGTGAGCGACCTCCATCTTCTCCTTCTGCTCTCTTTCTTCTGTCCTCATCAGTGTCTTCATCGCCACTGGCGATTGCTGTCCGTCTGTTCTCAGGGGTGAGGAACAAGTAACCTTTTGCTTTATACTCACCCATCCTCAGATTCCCTTCCTTTTCCTCTTCACTTTTTTCCTGTCTTTCTTTCTTGCCTGATGTCAATTCTTGATGGTTTCTAAACCACTCTTGTTCCCAGATAAGTTGTTTGTCATGACGTTGTTCCCGGGGCAACATCTCTGGAGCTTGGATATCACCGAAGGGCCCTGAGGTCTCTCCTTCAGCTCTGCCCCCCTTTGCCCCTTGCTGGTCATGGCAACTCTCTGGAGTACTTACCGTCACTCCTGTACTGTCAGTCTGTGAGCTGATGTCTTCAAGCTCGTTCCTAGACCTGCTTCCCTCTTCACTCTCCTCTTCCATATCCAATGTTCCCCCTTTGACTCTGTAGACAGGTGCTTGGATTGAGGGATAGATTGTTCTCTTCACTTTCACATATGGCGGGGGAGGTGAGGAAAGTTCAGTCTGTCCATGTGCTTCTGTCAGCACTGACGGGTATACTGCTGTGTTGCCAGGGGTGTCAGGTCTGGGAGTGGTGGATTTGAAGCCAGTCTCCTTCAGGACCTCAGGTAGTCCTACTGCATCTGGAAGGGTGTTCGGGTCGACCGCTTTCCAGTACGTGAGCAGACGCTTGGTATCTGCACACCTCTTTTCTTCCATATTGCGGGCCCTGCTCCTACCTAATTTGTTCAGGCGACCGGCTCCCACATGATCTGCAACAGCGTTGTTCCTAGCCTTCGCAGCTTCTCTCCATACTTTGCATCTGTGTTCAGCCGTGGGTGCCGTCACCGTTGGAAACCATCCGTTCCTCTGCCACTTCTTCAGATATTTTCTCATCCTCTCCCATTCCTTTCCCCTCTCTTTGGGCACCGTTTGGTCCTCCATCCTTTCTCTGGCTCTTCCCAACATTTCCTGAGCAGTTAAGACGGCCATTCTATCTCCTAGGTGAGCTCAACGTTCACACACCCGTCGTAGCACCGTCCGCGTCAAAGTCGATTCTTCGGAACTGTGTAAATTAGTGAATGTACCAAAATTAGTCAAGACGGGATACGTGAAGAAATTTTGAACCAAAATTGAACCTAGAACTCTTAAACAAATGCAACACCTAAATCAGAATCAAAATCAGATCCTAATTCAAATTCAAAAGGTTTAAAATCAAAATTACGCTTAAATTAAAAAATCAATAATTAATCAAAAATCAATAATTAATCAATAAAATCAATTAAGATTCCAAATCAAATGTAAAATCGAAATTAAAATGAAATTAAAAGTTAATAATTAATCAATTACTAATAGCAATAAAAAATCAATTAAGATTACGATTCCAAATCAAGGTTAAATGGTTTAAAATCGAAATTAAAATTAACTAAAAACTAATCAATTACAAAAAGCAATTAAAAAATTATCAATATCAAAATCCAAATAGTTCAAAATCAGAATTAGAATTAAATAAAAATTAATAATGAATCAATTAAAAAGCAATTAAAAAATTATCAATATCAAAATTCAATAACTGTATTCAAAACATTCAAACAGCAAAGCCAATGTAAGTCAAACTACAATTACAATTCACACTGCAATCATTGACACCTCAGCAACACCACACAGCACAATAATAATCACATTTACTACTGAATCACTATTAAGTTCAAGAATTGAAGGAGCACAACTGAAACCATTAATCTTTGTTAAAATGCTGAATTAAAATCAAAGTCAACAACTAAAGTTATAATGCTTAATTAAAACTAAAGTCAGGATGTAAGCACAAAGGTCATAGACAATGAATTTCTAAGACTGTTTTGTGTAATTTATCTAGGAAGCCACTGGGTGGCATAAAACTATGCTGTGGTTGTCTCTCTAAGCCACCAGATGTCAGCCTTTTTAGTACTAATGTAATGACAGATTCAAAACACTAGGTTTAATATTATTATTATCATTAACTAGCAGTTACTCCTCCTGGCCACTAGTTGGTGGAGTTGCTTTCTGGCGTTTTCTTCTTCTACGGTTTATCTACCTTCCTGTTTACATTCAGCCTTTGCCAGCAAATATACTACGTAAATGCTAACGGAATATGCTAACGGAATGCTAACAGCAAAAACGGAGCTTCTAACGCACACACAAGTTTCACCAAAATCCCACACTTTATTTTCACTCATACGCCTTCTGTCTCCTCTCACACTCCAGCAGTTATTTTCTTTACAAGCACTTTTATTTTTCATACACAGTACAATAAACCCGGAGCTACGTCGTAGCCAACGTTAGCTCCTCACACAGCTACCACAGGTCATGCAACGGTATTCATCATGTTAAACGTATTTCCACGCTGCTAAAACACAGACTAGTCACACGTATTCTTGGACTTATTGTCCGGTTTTTTTCCCTTAAACCTCCGTTAACAGGCTTTTAGCTTCTCCAGACCCGAGGTCATTGTTACGTTTGATCACGAGTTATACACTTCCAGCGTCACCCACTCGCCCAGTCCGCCTAGCACCGCCAAAAGCCTTTATTCTACGTATTCTGAATCATCCACACGACCCTCTAATTATACATTCACAGCCAAAACAAGCGAGTGTGTCTTTCCTGAAGTCACAGCCTCAGAAGCTAACTCCCGCTAGCCTAGCTTTCTAAGCAACTTATGCGACGGGACCCGAAACTCGTGGACAAAGCCCACAAAGGATTGCACACCTAAGCCTCTCAAAGCCACAACATCTCAGTTCGCCTCGCTACATAACTGCTTTTGAACAGTTGTCAGCACAAACCCAGCCATGCACCCCAGAGCCGGAGGATCTCAGAGCGATGCAAAGCTAGCCCGCTCTAGCTAATCAACTGCTTGGTACAAATGTGATGATTTAATTACACAGCGCTGTCTGTCTTTAATTGATTCTTAGGATCCTCTGTATACACTGGACTTGCCCCTTTAATGCATGCTACAAATATACTCTCATTGCAAACTGCAGCTAGCTCAGCTCAAAACGGCCTGCTCACACACGCGCCTTTTTTTCACACCATTGCCTCACAGAACAAAGGCACGTTAGCAGGGCAAACACCGGCCGGCCACATCTCCAAATAAATTGTCCTATAACTACCTAGACAGACTTCGTTAGGTGCTGTTCTTACCTTGTATTGGCGCCTTGGAGATGTAGGTGGCCGATGCCGTCCAGCATCCGTGTCTCGTCCCGCAAGCTATCTCCTGGCTGGCTCGCCAAATTTGTGGAGGGAAAAGTCCTTCCTAGGTGCGTGTGGCAGGCCAGCACACGTGGTACTGATAGCTTTTCAGTCACACGGCGCTAAAAACGTTACCGAAACTGGTTCACCGTCAGAAAGGATTTTAATCCTGCTGTTACAATTACAGTTATGCAATGGTGTACATTAATCTTTGAAATATTAAACAATGAACCCCCCCCTTGGAAAAAACTCTCCCCGTCCCAGGACAACACGTCTTCCCAGGACTTCTAAATAACAGGAGAGAAAAACTCTTGGCTATCCCCTCCCTTATATTCATTCGCGACTCCTCCCCTTTCATCTATCTCCATTTTTATTGGCTGCCTACGCTCACTCCTCAGTAAACGCCTGTCTCTGCATCTCGCTCTGCCTGCAACAAACACATTCAAATCCTGTCAGTTATGACTTACTCCCTTGTATAATCCTACAACACTTTATGTTTATCTTAATTATGCATTCCCAAAACCCTTATGATTATGACTAATTATGAACCTTAATTATGAATTATTAAACACTATTATATCTACTAATCACCCCTGTTTTGCTCAAATTTCTTACAATTACAATGTTTAGTACATTTAACAGTGACAAAATGTATTTTATACGAATAATAAATGCAAAACATACGAGGCTGCCTGTTAAATGTATAATGTGTTATTTCTCCGTTGGCAGCACAGTGGTCCGTACATTTAACAGTAACCAAATGTATGTTTTAAAAGAAATGAGTGCAAAATGTACGGTATGGATTATTTTTCATATTACGGTGTATTTCCGTTATCAGTACAATGCGTAGTACATTTAACAGTGACAAAATGTATTCTATACAAGAAATACATGCACAAATTATTGTTTTAGCTGATATTTGTATTTACGGTGTTTCACTGTCCGATAAACTGAATATAACCGATTTACAATTTACGGTCTCTTACTGTTGTGATTTAACAGTTTATCACCGTAAAATTCACTGACTTTTCTTACAGTGCAGGGTCAGAACCAAACAGAAGAAGAAGCTTTCAGTTGTATGCCACCGCTATTCTGAAGGTCATTTAAATATACTATTCTTCACGTATTTAATGTATACACACACTATATATATATATATATATATATATATATATATATATATATATAAATATATATATAAATATATGTATATATATATATATATATATATATATAAAAATATATATATAAATATATGTATATATATATATATATATATATATATATATATATAAATATATATATATATATATACATATACATACACATATACATACATACACACACCTTACCTTGCTGTGCCAGTAAAGTGCTTTCTGTATAATACAATCACATAATATAGCACATTCCTCACTAGAAACAAATGGAAATTAAAGCTGCGAGCAGCGATGAGCGGGCCCTCGCAATATGCACGTCGGGGTGCATGCACATCGGGGTGCCGGCGGGACTCCGGCCTGTGCGGCCGAGAACGTCCGCGACCGTCGGACGCCGCGAGGACTCTGGCCGATGCTGCCATTCAGTTCTGTGACCGTCAGACACTGCATGCAGGTTGAGAGCAAGGCCCCAATATACTTTTATTTCAGTCCATATGTGATACATGTTCCTACCAAATTTCATACATCTAGGTGAAACGTACTGCGAGGGCTGCTTCGTTGAAATTTTGTAGGGGGCGCTATTGAGCCGATTTGCCACTCTGAACCAATACAATCATATTCCCTAACTACATTTCGGCCTTGTAATCTACTTGCCAAGTTTGCTTATGTTTCGAGCATTTTTAGCCTCTCAAAATGACCTTCGTTGTTAACGGCGAAGAATGCGTCGCCACGGCAACAGCTTTTCACGAAACAACAAGCTTTGAGTAACTTTTCATCACAAAGGTCTTTAGACTGTAACGACCAAATTTGTAGTTGATCTGATGAATTCCCTAGGAGGAGTTCGTTAAAGTGCAGCGCCTGGAAATGACAAAAACGACATGAGAAATTCATAAAAAATGCAAAATGGCTGACTTCCGGTTGGGTTTAGAGCATAGCCCCAAGAGACTTTTATTGAAGTCCATATGCGATACATGTTCCTACCACATTTCATACATCTAGGTCAAACGTACTGCGAGGGCTGCTTCGTCGAAATTTTGTAGGGGGCGCTATTGAGCCGATTTGCCACTCTGAACCAATAAAATCATATTCCATAAGTACATTTCGGCCTTGTAATCTACTTGCCAAGTTTGCTTATGTTTCGAACATTTTTAGCCTCTCAAAATGACCTTCGTTTTTAACGGCGAAGACGGCATCGCCACGGCAACGGCGTTAGACGAAACATCAAAAGCTTCATGATCTGGCATTATGAACTTCTTGTGTTTGTGTGGAACAAATTTGATATTGATTTGATTTACCTACTAAGAGAAACAAGCCAAAGTATAAAGACTTTAACTTCCTGTTACCAGTAGGTGGCGCTATGACTATGATTCAAAATTGGCCTGCAGATGTCTTCAGGCCTAGAGTCTAATCAAGCATGTGAAATCTGGTAAAGATCTGATGATGTGGAGTCGAGATACATCAGTTTATTCGTTCATGGCGAAGGATCGAAATTCGCCGAGCCGCCACGTCGCCGCCCTTCAGTAACTTCTTACAATCTTCACAATGAAGCATTATCAAGGTCTTAAGGCTTGTATGACAACATTTGAGAGGGATCTGATTCATCTGTGAGGAGCAGGATGTCAAAGTATGCAGCGTACAACTTCCGGTTGCCACTAGGTGGCGCTATCACTATGATTCTAAATTATCATATAGATGTGTTCCGGGTCAGGATGTTATGACATATGAGAGATTTCGAGCAGATTCGACAATGTACGGCCGAGTTACAACAACTTCCTGTTTTGTGGCGAATGGTGTTTCTTTGACGCCACGCCACGGCCACATAGTTCGATAACTGCGTTGTTACCCCTTGCTTCTTGATCGTCCTCCCTCGAGTGACCCCTGCACTTTATCACAGAAATTTGTGCTGGCAGCATTACAGCATCCAACAGATTCTTCAGCGCCTCATGGTGTTTGACTGGGGCTCCTGAACTCGTCAAAAACCCTCTTCTCAGCCATTGCGGTCCATCCAAGTGTACTGCACCATGAGCGTATGCAGAATCCGTGTAGATGTTTACTCTTCTGTCCTTGGCCAAAGTAAGGGCTCGAGTTAGCCCTATCACTTCTGCCAGTTGAGCTGAAGCAGGTTGAGGAATGATTGCTGCTTCTGCCTCCACCAATGTTCCATCAGGTAGTTGCTCCACTACCGCGTATGAAGCCACATTACCTGTTGGTCCTCGGTAACAACAGCCGTCACAAAAAAGTGTCATCTCTGCATCTGGATCTTTTTCTCCTTCCAAGTCTGATCTTAACTTGGTCTCCTTTCCAGCCCTTTCTGCACAGTCGTGGGTGCCTTCATCATTTGGCAATCCAGTTGCCATATTTACTCCCTGTGAGGTGAAGGATAAGTGGGGCTGTGTCAATGTGTCTGATACCCTAGCTCCTCTTGTAGCTGTTAGAGTAAAGGCTTGAGTCTCTAGATAGGCGACTACGCCATGCTGTGTGTGTATTTTCAATGGGTGGCACATAACTATATATGCTGTCTTTTGGACAGCCCTGACTATTGCTGCCAAATGTCTGGTGCAACCTACCTGTCCTAGCTCTATGGGGTCTAGTTTAGAACTATGGTAAGTCAAAACTGCTCTTCCCTCTCTCCTCATCTGATATAAGACTGCGTTTACTACCCCCTGCTTTTCTCCTATATCTAAATGGAAGTCAGATCCATAATCTGGGACTGCTAATGCGGCTGCCTGAGTCAGACACTGCTTGGTCTTGATGAATGCTTCCTCTCCTTCAATTGTCCAGATCAATTCTGCCTTCAGGTTTCGGTTACCCACTTTAGTCAGCATGTCACGCAGAGGCTGAGTGAGGTTGACATAGTCTGGCACATAGCTTCGGCTGTAACCAGTCAATCCCAGAAATCCAAGCATTTCTTGGACAATTTTGGGTTTGGGGTAGGTCAATGCCGCTGATTTCTGTTCAGGTGAAATCTTTTTCTTGTTTCCTGAGAGTACTCTTCCCAGGAATGTCACCTGTCTTCTCCCAATTTGAGTCTTCTGTTTTTTGATCTTGTAGCCGCGCTCTGCTACTCTCCTCAGCACAGCTCCAGTTGCTGCCAGGCAACTTTCTGCTGATGGCGCTGCCAACAATAGATCGTCAACATACTGTATTAGGGTCACTCCTTCTGGCAGTTTCAAATTCTTCAAATCGTCTTTCAATGCTGCATTGAATATGCCGGGGCTGTCTTTGAACCCTTGAGGCATTCGGTTGTAAGTATATCTGTGTTCCTGAAATGTGAATGCAAACATCTCTTGACTGGCAGGATCAAGTGGCAGACAAAAGAATGCGTTTGCCAGATCCAGTACTGTGAAATACTGGTGTTGTGGGCTTATGTTCTGTAGTGCCACATATGGGTTGGGCACTGCAATTCCTTTCGTCTTTGTGGCTTGATTTACTTCTCTTAAATCATGTACCATCCTCCAACCTTTTCCTCCAGCTTTGGGAACTGGCAATATGGGCGTGTTCCAATGAGATTCTGCTGATCTCAACACTCCTGCTTCAAGCAGGCCATGAATGGTGGCTGTTATCCCTTCCACAGCTTCTTTGCGAAGACGATATTGTGGTTTCCACACCGATGGCTGTCCAGATTTCTTTTCTATGGTTACCAAATGGTGTGGAGTGCAGCCGACATCATAGTCGCCTTTTGCCCACAGATGTTCTGGCATTTCATTCAACAAGTCTTCTGCTGCGGGGTGGTCAGTCAACTCACGGCCGTGATGTCTTTCCAATTCCTGCCTCTCCGATACTCCATTCTCCCTGCTGCAATGTGCTATTTTCCAGATTGTCTTGTCTGGACTGTGATGAAGTAGCGGTGAGGCAGTGGAACACCAGTCTGTTATTTCCTGGGCTCTCTTCATCATCGGTCCTAGTGAGCGGGCCTCCTGTCCTGCTGCTATGGCTAACGTGACATGGGGTTCACTCTCATGGTGCAGTTCATACCATTGTGCTTGAGTTTCAGTGAGTTCACAGTGTGCTGCAACTCCTTCTGCACCCACAAAGATGTCTGTGATCCTGATCATCTCTTGCACTCCTTCTCGTTCTTCCTCCCATGCGTCAGCATATTCTTCGTCAGGTGTCCTCAAGTAATTATAGGTGCAATGGAATGGGTCAATAGGGGAACCATATGCTCCCTGGCTGTTGATCCATGGCTTCCAGTCTTGGTATGTTTTGTTGACACTCGGCTGTTCTCTCTCTCCTGCCACCAGCCTGGTCCAAAACACTTCAGTCTTTTCTTCTGCTTGTTCAGAATTTGTCATGAAGAGAATTCTTCCCCCATGTGTCTGCCATGGAGTCGGTGGTTGACCTTTGAATGTAATTCTAAGTCCGTCTGCTGAACATTGTATTTCAGCTCCAACCTTTGTCATCAAATCTCTTCCCATTAAGTTGACAGGGCATTTGGGTGAGTACAGGAATTGATGAAGCAAACATTGTCTTCCTAGTGTGGTTTCCAATGGTGTTGTGAATCTCTGCACCTCTGTTTTTCCCGAATATCCAACCGTTCTCATCGTTTTATCCGAGAGTGGGGGTGTTTTCCCATTTAGGTTTCGTAAGCATGAGGCTGCGGCACCAGAGTCAACCATCATCTCTGTGTCAACTCCGGCAACGCTACAGGTCACCATTGGTTCTGTCTGAGCCCTGTAAACCACCCATGCTTCTGGATCTTCTGGGCCTCCTCAGTACTCACTCTGTTGGTGAGCCTCCTCCCATTGTCCTTGTGACCTCATGGGCATCTGTTGGCGGTGAGGTCCCATGATGGGAGGTGCAGGTGGTCCTGGCGGACCTGGTCTTGGGTACTGCTGCCGCTGGGGTGAGAATGGAGCCTGTCGTGGTGACGCACTGATCTGCATTCCTCCTCCCATTTGCCTTGGGCAGTCTCGGGCCCAATGGCCCCATCTCCCACAGGTGTAGCATTCACCAAACCTGTCAGGGTTTTCTCTGTTTCCTGGTTGGCTATATCCGCCTGCTTGGTAAGCTCTGCCTCTTCCATATTCTCTGCCTCTGTCGGATGCACGTGCACGTCCTCTGCCTCTATAGGGCGGAGGCTGGTAGTACTCCACCATGGGGGCTGGCTCTGCTGGAGTTGGTGACTGCTGGGCTTCTGCTGCTATCATCTGTTTCTTGTCCTGAAGTTTTTTATTGAGTTCTCTGTCAGCCTCTGCTAATTGAAGTTTCAACAGTCGCTGCGTCATTTTCTTTATGTCATCTTCTCCACTTGTCTCCTCCGCTAGATGCCTTTGGGTGTAGTGAGTAAGGTGTTCTCTCCACATGGCATCAGTCATGTTACTCAATCCCACTACTCCACGCAGTGCTGTTCGTACTGTTGGGGGCAGGCCCTGCTGTACAGTGTGCCGCCATACAACAGTGGTGGCCTCATCGCTGTCATGTCTCCCTCCTGTGGCCATAAACCACTCTACTTCAGCTCTTTTCAGATACTGATGTGTCTCTTCCTCTGATTTTATCTTCAGTCCAGAAAGAGAGTTCATATTGGGTTTTGTGGCCCAGATGCCCCTCATTGCTGACCAGAAAACTCCTCGGAAGTTGTCAAATGAGGTTTCATCCCCCCTATTGGTCGTTCCTGTACTTACTTCCAAAATATTCAGTTGGGCTGTTCCTTCTGTTCGGATTATCATGGCACGGATGTCTCCCAATGCCAATTTATCAGCTGCTGTGAGTTTTTCAAAGACACGGATCCACGGATTGGCTCCACCGGCCAGCGGTGGCAACGCCTTTTCCAGTGCGTCCATGTCTCGATGTCCCCATGGCACAAACTCAGCTTGTCCGTTGGATTTTACCAGCAGGGGGTACTGTTGGGTATGGGCTAATGGTGTCATCTCACCTCTTACAGGATAGATATGATCTCCATAGCGCTCTGGTTGACGCCTGTTCCTACTGGATCGTCTGGCAGGTGAGCGACCTCCATCTTCTCCTTCTGCTCTCTTTCTTCTGTCCTCATCAGTGTCTTCATCGCCACTGGCGATTGCTGTCCGTCTGTTCTCAGGGGTGAGGAACAAGTAACCTTTTGCTTTATACTCACCCATCCTCAGATTCCCTTCCTTTTCCTCTTCACTTTTTTCCTGTCTTTCTTTCTTGCCTGATGTCAATTCTTGATGGTTTCTAAACCACTCTTGTTCCCAGATAAGTTGTTTGTCATGACGTTGTTCCCGGGGCAACATCTCTGGAGCTTGGATATCACCGAAGGGCCCTGAGGTCTCTCCTTCAGCTCTGCCCCCCTTTGCCCCTTGCTGGTCATGGCAACTCTCTGGAGTACTTACCGTCACTCCTGTACTGTCAGTCTGTGAGCTGATGTCTTCAAGCTCGTTCCTAGACCTGCTTCCCTCTTCACTCTCCTCTTCCATATCCAATGTTCCCCCTTTGACTCTGTAGACAGGTGCTTGGATTGAGGGATAGATTGTTCTCTTCACTTTCACATATGGCGGGGGAGGTGAGGAAAGTTCAGTCTGTCCATGTGCTTCTGTCAGCACTGACGGGTATACTGCTGTGTTGCCAGGGGTGTCAGGTCTGGGAGTGGTGGATTTGAAGCCAGTCTCCTTCAGGACCTCAGGTAGTCCTACTGCATCTGGAAGGGTGTTCGGGTCGACCGCTTTCCAGTACGTGAGCAGACGCTTGGTATCTGCACACCTCTTTTCTTCCATATTGCGGGCCCTGCTCCTACCTAATTTGTTCAGGCGACCGGCTCCCACATGATCTGCAACAGCGTTGTTCCTAGCCTTCGCAGCTTCTCTCCATACTTTGCATCTGTGTTCAGCCGTGGGTGCCGTCACCGTTGGAAACCATCCGTTCCTCTGCCACTTCTTCAGATATTTTCTCATCCTCTCCCATTCCTTTCCCCTCTCTTTGGGCACCGTTTGGTCCTCCATCCTTTCTCTGGCTCTTCCCAACATTTCCTGAGCAGTTAAGACGGCCATTCTATCTCCTAGGTGAGCTCAACGTTCACACACCCGTCGTAGCACCGTCCGCGTCAAAGTCGATTCTTCGGAACTGTGTAAATTAGTGAATGTACCAAAATTAGTCAAGACGGGATACGTGAAGAAATTTTGAACCAAAATTGAACCTAGAACTCTTAAACAAATGCAACACCTAAATCAGAATCAAAATCAGATCCTAATTCGAATTCAAAAGGTTTAAAATCAAAATTACGCTTAAATTAAAAAATCAATAATTAATCAAAAATCAATAATTAATCAATAAAATCAATTAAGATTCCAAATCAAATGTAAAATCGAAATTAAAATGAAATTAAAAGTTAATAATTAATCAATTACTAATAGCAATAAAAAATCAATTAAGATTACGATTCCAAATCAAGGTTAAATGGTTTAAAATCGAAATTAAAATTAACTAAAAACTAATCAATTACAAAAAGCAATTAAAAAATTATCAATATCAAAATCCAAATAGTTCAAAATCAGAATTAGAATTAAATAAAAATTAATAATGAATCAATTAAAAAGCAATTAAAAAATTATCAATATCAAAATTCAATAACTGTATTCAAAACATTCAAACAGCAAAGCCAATGTAAGTCAAACTACAATTACAATTCACACTGCAATCATTGACACCTCAGCAACACCACACAGCACAATAATAATCACATTTACTACTGAATCACTATTAAGTTCAAGAATTGAAGGAGCACAACTGAAACCATTAATCTTTGTTAAAATGCTGAATTAAAATCAAAGTCAACAACTAAAGTTATAATGCTTAATTAAAACTAAAGTCAGGATGTAAGCACAAAGGTCATAGACAATGAATTTCTAAGACTGTTTTGTGTAATTTATCTAGGAAGCCACTGGGTGGCATAAAACTATGCTGTGGTTGTCTCTCTAAGCCACCAGATGTCAGCCTTTTTAGTACTAATGTAATGACAGATTCAAAACACTAGGTTTAATATTATTATTATCATTAACTAGCAGTTACTCCTCCTGGCCACTAGTTGGTGGAGTTGCTTTCTGGCGTTTTCTTCTTCTACGGTTTATCTACCTTCCTGTTTACATTCAGCCTTTGCCAGCAAATATACTACGTAAATGCTAACGGAATATGCTAACGGAATGCTAACAGCAAAAACGGAGCTTCTAACGCACACACAAGTTTCACCAAAATCCCACACTTTATTTTCACTCATACGCCTTCTGTCTCCTCTCACACTCCAGCAGTTATTTTCTTTACAAGCACTTTTATTTTTCATACACAGTACAATAAACCCGGAGCTACGTCGTAGCCAACGTTAGCTCCTCACACAGCTACCACAGGTCATGCAACGGTATTCATCATGTTAAACGTATTTCCACGCTGCTAAAACACAGACTAGTCACACGTATTCTTGGACTTATTGTCCGGTTTTTTTCCCTTAAACCTCCGTTAACAGGCTTTTAGCTTCTCCAGACCCGAGGTCATTGTTACGTTTGATCACGAGTTATACACTTCCAGCGTCACCCACTCGCCCAGTCCGCCTAGCACCGCCAAAAGCCTTTATTCTACGTATTCTGAATCATCCACACGACCCTCTAATTATACATTCACAGCCAAAACAAGCGAGTGTGTCTTTCCTGAAGTCACAGCCTCAGAAGCTAACTCCCGCTAGCCTAGCTTTCTAAGCAACTTATGCGACGGGACCCGAAACTCGTGGACAAAGCCCACAAAGGATTGCACACCTAAGCCTCTCAAAGCCACAACATCTCAGTTCGCCTCGCTACATAACTGCTTTTGAACAGTTGTCAGCACAAACCCAGCCATGCACCCCAGAGCCGGAGGATCTCAGAGCGATGCAAAGCTAGCCCGCTCTAGCTAATCAACTGCTTGGTACAAATGTGATGATTTAATTACACAGCGCTGTCTGTCTTTAATTGATTCTTAGGATCCTCTGTATACACTGGACTTGCCCCTTTAATGCATGCTACAAATATACTCTCATTGCAAACTGCAGCTAGCTCAGCTCAAAACGGCCTGCTCACACACGCGCCTTTTTTTCACACCATTGCCTCACAGAACAAAGGCACGTTAGCAGGGCAAACACCGGCCGGCCACATCTCCAAATAAATTGTCCTATAACTACCTAGACAGACTTCGTTAGGTGCTGTTCTTACCTTGTATTGGCGCCTTGGAGATGTAGGTGGCCGATGCCGTCCAGCATCCGTGTCTCGTCCCGCAAGCTATCTCCTGGCTGGCTCGCCAAATTTGTGGAGGGAAAAGTCCTTCCTAGGTGCGTGTGGCAGGCCAGCACACGTGGTACTGATAGCTTTTCAGTCACACGGCGCTAAAAACGTTACCGAAACTGGTTCACCGTCAGAAAGGATTTTAATCCTGCTGTTACAATTACAGTTATGCAATGGTGTACATTAATCTTTGAAATATTAAACAATGAACCCCCCCCTTGGAAAAAACTCTCCCCGTCCCAGGACAACACGTCTTCCCAGGACTTCTAAATAACAGGAGAGAAAAACTCTTGGCTATCCCCTCCCTTATATTCATTCGCGACTCCTCCCCTTTCATCTATCTCCATTTTTATTGGCTGCCTACGCTCACTCCTCAGTAAACGCCTGTCTCTGCATCTCGCTCTGCCTGCAACAAACACATTCAAATCCTGTCAGTTATGACTTACTCCCTTGTATAATCCTACAACACTTTATGTTTATCTTAATTATGCATTCCCAAAACCCTTATGATTATGACTAATTATGAACCTTAATTATGAATTATTAAACACTATTATATCTACTAATCACCCCTGTTTTGCTCAAATTTCTTACAATTACAATGTTTAGTACATTTAACAGTGACAAAATGTATTTTATACGAATAATAAATGCAAAACATACGAGGCTGCCTGTTAAATGTATAATGTGTTATTTCTCCGTTGGCAGCACAGTGGTCCGTACATTTAACAGTAACCAAATGTATGTTTTAAAAGAAATGAGTGCAAAATGTACGGTATGGATTATTTTTCATATTACGGTGTATTTCCGTTATCAGTACAATGCGTAGTACATTTAACAGTGACAAAATGTATTCTATACAAGAAATACATGCACAAATTATTGTTTTAGCTGATATTTGTATTTACGGTGTTTCACTGTCCGATAAACTGAATATAACCGATTTACAATTTACGGTCTCTTACTGTTGTGATTTAACAGTTTATCACCGTAAAATTCACTGACTTTTCTTACAGTGCAGGGTCAGAACCAAACAGAAGAAGAAGCTTTCAGTTGTATGCCACCGCTATTCTGAAGGTCATTTAAATATACTATTCTTCACGTATTTAATGTATACACACACTATATATATATATATATATATATATATATATATATATATATATATATAAATATATATATAAATATATGTATATATATATATATATATATATATATAAAAATATATATATAAATATATGTATATATATATATATATATATATATATATAAATATATATATATATATATACATATACATACACATATACATACATACACACACCTTACCTTGCTGTGCCAGTAAAGTGCTTTCTGTATAATACAATCACATAATATAGCACATTCCTCACTAGAAACAAATGGAAATTAAAGCTGCGAGCAGCGATGAGCGGGCCCTCGCAATATGCACGTCGGGGTGCATGCACATCGGGGTGCCGGCGGGACTCCGGCCTGTGCGGCCGAGAACGTCCGCGACCGTCGGACGCCGCGAGGACTCTGGCCGATGCTGCCATTCAGTTCTGTGACCGTCAGACACTGCATGCAGGTTGAGAGCAAGGCCCCAATATACTTTTATTTCAGTCCATATGTGATACATGTTCCTACCAAATTTCATACATCTAGGTGAAACGTACTGCGAGGGCTGCTTCGTTGAAATTTTGTAGGGGGCGCTATTGAGCCGATTTGCCACTCTGAACCAATACAATCATATTCCCTAACTACATTTCGGCCTTGTAATCTACTTGCCAAGTTTGCTTATGTTTCGAGCATTTTTAGCCTCTCAAAATGACCTTCGTTGTTAACGGCGAAGAATGCGTCGCCACGGCAACAGCTTTTCACGAAACAACAAGCTTTGAGTAACTTTTCATCACAAAGGTCTTTAGACTGTAACGACCAAATTTGTAGTTGATCTGATGAATTCCCTAGGAGGAGTTCGTTAAAGTGCAGCGCCTGGAAATGACAAAAACGACATGAGAAATTCATAAAAAATGCAAAATGGCTGACTTCCGGTTGGGTTTAGAGCATAGCCCCAAGAGACTTTTATTGAAGTCCATATGCGATACATGTTCCTACCACATTTCATACATCTAGGTCAAACGTACTGCGAGGGCTGCTTCGTCGAAATTTTGTAGGGGGCGCTATTGAGCCGATTTGCCACTCTGAACCAATAAAATCATATTCCATAAGTACATTTCGGCCTTGTAATCTACTTGCCAAGTTTGCTTATGTTTCGAACATTTTTAGCCTCTCAAAATGACCTTCGTTTTTAACGGCGAAGACGGCATCGCCACGGCAACGGCGTTAGACGAAACATCAAAAGCTTCATGATCTGGCATTATGAACTTCTTGTGTTTGTGTGGAACAAATTTGATATTGATTTGATTTACCTACTAAGAGAAACAAGCCAAAGTATAAAGACTTTAACTTCCTGTTACCAGTAGGTGGCGCTATGACTATGATTCAAAATTGGCCTGCAGATGTCTTCAGGCCTAGAGTCTAATCAAGCATGTGAAATCTGGTAAAGATCTGATGATGTGGAGTCGAGATACATCAGTTTATTCGTTCATGGCGAAGGATCGAAATTCGCCGAGCCGCCACGTCGCCGCCCTTCAGTAACTTCTTACAATCTTCACAATGAAGCATTATCAAGGTCTTAAGGCTTGTATGACAACATTTGAGAGGGATCTGATTCATCTGTGAGGAGCAGGATGTCAAAGTATGCAGCGTACAACTTCCGGTTGCCACTAGGTGGCGCTATCACTATGATTCTAAATTATCATATAGATGTGTTCCGGGTCAGGATGTTATGACATATGAGAGATTTCGAGCAGATTCGACAATGTACGGCCGAGTTACAACAACTTCCTGTTTTGTGGCGAATGGTGTTTCTTTGACGCCACGCCACGGCCACATAGTTCGATAACTTTTTGATCTTTGAGTAACTTTTCACTGCCAAGGTCTCCAGAGCAGACTCGCCGAATCTGAAGTCAATCGGGTCAAATCTCTGGGAGGAGTTCGTTAAAGTATGACGCCTTGAAACGGTCAAAAAACGTCATAAAAGCAAAAATGGCCGACTTCCTGTTTGGGTTAGAGAAAACGGCCAAGAGGATTTTTTGTGCGTCTCATCACGTTCCACATACCTACCAACTTTCATACAGCTGGGTGAAACCTGATGTTGGGGCTACTCAATAGGGGGCGCTAGCGAGCCAATATTTCATACCGCAGCTGGACACCCCAATCAGACTGCAATTTTCGCAAATTCTGGCTTGCGTGCCAAATTTCACAACATTCCCAATATCCCAAGCACCTCCTTTTTGCCATGAAAGCGGAAGAAGAAGAAGAATAATAATAATTAAAGCTGCGAGCAGCGATGAGCGGGCCCTCGCTATATGCACGTCGGGGTGCATGCAGGTCGGAGTGCCGGCGGGACTCCGGCCTGCGCGGCCGAGAACGTCCGCGACCGTCGGACGGCGCGAGGACTCTGGTTGATGCTGCCATTCAGTTCTGTGACCGTCAGACACTGCATGCAGGTTCAGAGCATGGCCCCAACATACTTTTATTTCAGTCCATATGTGATACATGTTCCTACCAAATTTCATACATCTAGGTGAAACGTACTGCGAGGGCTGCTTCGTTGAAATTTTGTAGGGGGCGCTATTGAGCCGATTTGCCACTCTGAACCAATAAAATCATATTATAACTACATTTTGGGCTTTAAATGTGTATGCCAAGTTTGTTTATGTTTCGAGCATTTTTAGCCTCTCAAAATGACCTTCGTTGTTAACGGCGAAGACTGCATCGCCACGGCAACGGCGTTCGACGAAACATCAAAAGCTTCATGATCTGGCATTATGAACTATTTGTGTCGAACAAATTTGATATTGATTTGATTTACCTACTAAGAGAAACAAGCCAAAGTATCAAGACTTTAACTTCCTGTTACCAGTAGGTGGCGCTATGACTATGATTCAAAATTGGCCTGCATATGTCTTCAGGCCTGGAGTCTAATCAAACACGTGAAATCTGGTAAAGATCTGATGATGTGGAGTCGAGTTACATCAGTTTATTCGTTCATGGCGAAGGATCGAAATTCCGTCGCCACGGCAACAGCTTTTCACGAAACAACAAGCTTTGAGTAACTTTTCATCACAAAGGTCTTTAGACTGTACCGACCAAATTTGAAGTTGATCTGATTAATTCCCTAGGAGGAGTTCGTTAAAGTGCAGCGCCTGGAAATGACAAAAACGACATGAGAAATTCATAGAAAATGCAAAATGGCTGACTTCCGGTTGGGTTTAGAGCATTGCCCCAAGAGACTTTTATTGAAGTCCATATGCGATACATGTTCCTACCACATTTCATACATCTAGGTCAAACGTACTGCGAGGGCTGCTTCGTCGAAATTTTGTAGGGGGCGCTATTGAGCCGATTTGCCACTCTGAACCAATAAAATCATATTCCCTAACTACATTTCGGCCTTGTAATCTACTTGCCAAGTTTGCTTATGTTTCGAGCATGTTTAGCCTGTCAAAATGACCTTCGTTGTTAACGGCGAAGACTGCATCGCCACGGCAACGGCGTTCGACGAAACATCAAAAACTTCATGATCTGGCATTATGAACTTCTTGTATTTGTGTGGAACAAATTTGATATTGATTTGATTTACCTACTGAGAGAAACAAGCCAAAGTATCAAGACTTTAACTTCCTGTTACCAGTAGGTGGCGCTATGACTATGATTCAAAATTGGCCTGCAGATGTCTTCAGGCCTGGAGTCTAATCAAACACGTGAAATCTGGGAAAGATCTGATGATGTGGAGTCGAGATACATCAGTTTATTCGTTCATGGCGAAGGATCGAAATTCGCCGAGCCGCCACGTCGCCGCCCTTCAGTAACTTCTTACAATCTTCACAACGAAGCATTATCAAGGTCCTAAGGCTTGTTTGACAACATTTGAGAGGGATCTGATTAATCTGTGAGGAGCAGGATGTCAAAGTACGCAGCCTACAACTTCCGGTTGCCACTAGGTGGCGCTATCACTATGATTCTAAATTATCATATAGATGTGTTCCGGGTCAGGATGTTATGACATATGAGAGATTTGGAGCAGATTCGACAATGTACGGCCAAGTTACAACAACTTCCTGTTTCGTGGCGAATGGTGTTTCTTTGACGCCACGCCACGGCCACATAGTTCGATAACTTTTTGATCTTTGAGTAACTTTTCACTGCCAAGGTCTCAAGAGCAGACTCGCCGAATCTGAAGTCAATCGGGTCAAATCTCTGGGAGGAGTTCGTTAAAGTATGACGCCTTGAAACGGTCAAAAAACGTCATAAAAGCAAAAATGGCCGACTTCCTGTTTGGTTTAGAGAAAACCGCCAAGAGGATTTTTGGTGCGTCTCATCACGTTCCACATAACTACCAACTTTCATACAGCTGGGTGAATCCTGATGTTGGGGCTACTCAATAGGGGGCGCTAGCGAGCCAATATTTCATACTGCAGCTGGACACCCCAATCAGACTGCAATTTTCGCAAATTCTGGCTTGCGTGCCAAATTTCACAACATTCCCAATATCCCAAGCACCTCCTTTTTGCGACGAAACACTAAAAATAAGAATAATAAGAATAAGAATAAGAATAATAATAAACATTCGAAATTCAATAGGTCCTCCGCTCCGACTACGTCGGTGCTCGGGCCCTAATTAAAGCTGCGAGCAGCGATGAGCGGGCCCTCGCAATATGCACGTCGGGGTGCATGCACGTCGGGGTGCCGGCGGGACTCCGGCCTGTGCGGACGAGAACGTCCGCGAGCGTCGGACGGCGCGAGGACTCTGGCTGATGCTGCCATTCAGTTCTGTGACCGTCAGACACTGCATGCAGGTTTAGAGCATGGCCCCAAGAGACTTTTATTGAAGTCCATATGTGATACATGTTCCTACCACATTTCATACATCTAGGTCAAACGTACTGCGAGGGCTGCTTCATCGAAATTTTGTAGGGGGCGCTATTGAGCCGATTTGCCACTCTGAACCAATAAAATCATATTCCGTAACTACATTTCGGCCTTGTAATCTGCTTGCCAAGTTTGCTTATGTTTCGAGCATTTTTAGCCTCTCAAAATGACCTTCGTTGTTAACGGCGAAGACTGCATCGCCACGGCAACGGCGTTCGACGAAACATCAAAAGCTTCATGATCTGGCATTATGAACTATTTGTGTGGAAGAAATTTGATATTGATTTGATTTACCTACTAAGAGAAACAAGCCAAAGTATAAAGACTTTAACTTCCTGTTACCAGTAGGTGGCGCTATGACTATGATTCAAAATTGGCCTGCAGATGTCTTCAGGCCTGGAGTCTAATCAAACACGTGAAATCTGGGAAAGATCTGATGATGTGGAGTCGAGATACATCAGTTTATTCGTTCATGGCGAAGGATCGAAATTCGCCGAGCCGCCACGTCGCCGCCCTTCAGTAACTTCTTACAATCTTCACAACGAAGCATTATCAAGGTCCTAAGGCTTGTTTGACAACATTTGAGAGGGATCTGATTAATCTGTGAGGAGCAGGATGTCAAAGTACGCAGCCTACAACTTCCGGTTGCCACTAGGTGGCGCTATCACTATGATTCTAAATTATCATATAGATGTGTTCCGGGTCAGCATGTTATGACATATGAGAGATTTGGAGCAGATTCGACAATGTACGGCCGAGTTACAACAACTTCCTGTTTCGTGGCGAATGGTGTTTCTTTGACGCCACGCCACGGCCACATAGTTCGATAACTTTTTGATCTTTGAGTAACTTTTCACTGCCAAGGTCTCAAGAGCAGACTAGCCGAATCTGAAGTCAATCGGGTCAAATCTCTGGGAGGAGTTCGTTAAAGTATGACGCCTTGAAACGGTCAAAAAACGTCATAAAAGCAAAAATGGCCGACTTCCTGTTTGGTTTAGAGAAAACGGCCAAGAGGATTTTTTGTGCGTCTCATCAAGTTCCACATACCGACCAAATTTCATACAGCTGGGTGAATCCTGATGTTGGGGCTACTCAATAGGGGGCGCTAGCGAGCCAATATTTAATACCGCAGCTGGACACCCCAATCAGACTGCAATTTTCGCAAATTCTGGCTTGCGTGCCAAATTTCACAACATTCCCAATATGCCAAGCACCTCCTTTTTGCCATGAAAGCGGAAGAAGAAGAAGAAGAAGAAGAAGAAGAATTAAAGCTGCGAGCAGCGATGGGCGGGCCCTCGCAATATGCACGTCGGGGTGCCGGCGGGACTCCGGCCTGCGCGGCCGAGAACGTCCGCGACCGTCGGACGGCGCGAGGACTCTGGCTGATGCTGCCATTTAGTTCTGTGACCGTCAGACACTGCATGCAGGTTTAGAGCATGGCCCCAATATACTTTTATTTAAGTCCATATGTGATACATGTTCCCACCAAATTTCATACATCTAGGTCAAACGTACTGCGAGGGCTGCTTCGTCGAAATTTTGTAGGGGGCGCTATTGAGCCGATTTGCCACTCTGAACCAATAAAATCATATTCCCTAACTACATTTCGGCCTTGTAATCTACTTGCCAAGTTTGCTTATGTTTCGAGCATTTTTAGCCTGTCAAAATTACCTTCGTTGTTAACGGCGAAGACTGCATCGCCACGGCAACGGCGTTCGACGAAACATCAAGAACTTCATGATCTGGCATTATGAATTTCTTGTATTTATGTGGAACAAATTTGATATTGATTTGATTTACCTACTGAGAGAAACAAGCCAAAGTATCAAGACTTTAACTTCCTGTTACCAGTAGGTGGCGCTATGACTATGATTCAAAATTGGCCTGCAGATGTCTTCAGGCCTGGAGTCTAATCAAACATGTGAAATCTGGTAAAGATCTGATGATGTGGAGTCGAGATACATCAGTTTATTCGTTCATGGCGAAGGATCGAAATTCGCCGAGCCGCCACGTCGCCGCCCTTCAGTAACTTCTTACAATCTTCACAACGAAGCATTATCAAGGTCTTAAGGCTTGTTTGACAACATTTGAGAGGGATCTGATTAATCTGTGAGGAGCAGGATGTCAAAGTACGCAGCGTACAACTTCCGGTTGCCACTAGGTGGCGCTATCACTATGATTCTAAATTATCATATAGATGTGTTCCGGGTCAGGATGTTATGACATATGAGAGATTTGGAGCAGATTCGACAATATACGGCCGAGTTACAACAACTTCCTGTTTCGTGGCGAATGGTGTTTCTTTGACGCCACGCCACGGCCACATAGTTCGATAACTTTTTGATCTTTGAGTAACTTTTCACTGTCAAGGTCTCAAGAGCAGACTAGCCGAATCTGAAGTCAATCGGGTCAAATCTCTGGGAGGAGTTCGTTAAAGTATGACGCCTTGAAACGGTCAAAAAACGTCATAAAAGTAAAAATGGCCGACTTCCTGTTTGGTTTAGAGAAAACGGCCAAGAGGATTTTTTGTGCGTCTCATCACGTTCCACATACCGACAAAATTTCATACAGCTGGGTGAAACCTGATGTTGGGGCTACTCAATAGGGGGCGCTAGCGAGCCAATATTTCATACCGCAGCTGGACACCCCAATCAGACTGCAATTTTCGCAAATTCTGGCTTGCGTGCCAAATTTCACAACATTCCCAATATCCCAAGCACCTCCTTTTTGCGACGAAACACATAAAATAATAATAATAATAATAATAAGAATAATAATAAACATTCGAAATTCAATAGGTCCTCCGCTCCGACTACGTCGGTGCTCGGGCCCTAATTAAAGCTGCGAGCAGCGATGGGCGGGCCCTCGCAATATGCACGTCGGGGTGCCGGCGGGACTCCGGCCTGCGCGGCCGAGAACGTCCGTGACCGTCGGACGGCGCGAGGACTCTGGCTGATGCTGCCATTCAGTTCTGTGACCGTCAGACACTGCATGCAGGTTTAGAGCATGGCCCCAAGAGACTTTTATTTAAGTCCATATGTGATACATGTTCCTACCAAATTTCATACATCTAGGTGAAACGTACTGCGAGGGCTGCTTCGTTGAAATTTTGTAGGGGGCGCTATTGAGCCGATTTGCCACTCTGAACCAATAAAATCATTTTCCATAACTACATTTCGGCCTTGTAATCTACTTGCCAAGTTTGGTTATGTTTCGAGCATTTTTAGCCTCTCAAAATGACCTTCGTTGTTAACGGCGAAGGATGCGTCGCCACGGCAACAGCTTTTCACGAAACAACAAGCTTTGAGTAACTTTTCATCACAAAGGTCTTTAGACTGTACCGACCAAATTTGAAGTTGATCTGATGAATTCCCTAGGAGGAGTTCGTTAAAGTGCAGCGCCTGGAAATGACAAAAACGACATGAGAAATTCATAGAAAATGCAAAATGGCTGACTTCCGGTTGGGTTTAGAGCATTGCCCCAAGAGACTTTTATTGAAGTCCATATGCGATACATGTTCCTACCACATTTCATACATCTAGGTCAAACGTACTGCGAGGGCTGCTTCGTCGAAATTTTGTAGGGGGCGCTATTGAGCCGATTTGCCACTCTGAACCAATAAAATCATATTCTGTAACTACATTTCGGCCTTGTAATCTGCTTGCCAAATTTGCTTATGTTTCGAGCATTTTTAGCCTCTCAAAATGACCTTCGTTGTTAACGGCGAAGACTGCATCGCCACGGCAACGGCGTTCAACGAAACATCAAAAGCTTCATGATCTGGCATTATGAACTTCTTGTATTTGTGTGGATGAAATTTGATATTGATTTGATTTACCTACTAAGAGAAACAAGCCAAAGTATAAAGACTTTAACTTCCTGTTACCAGTAGGTGGCGCTATGACTATGATTCAAAATTGGCCTGCAGATGTCTTCAGGCCTGGAGTCTAATCAAACACGTGAAATCTGGTAAAGATCTGATGATGTGGAGTCGAGTTACATCAGTTTATTCGTTCATGGCGAAGGATCGAAATTCCGTCGCCACGGCAACAGCTTTTCACGAAACAACAAGCTTTGAGTAACTTTTCATCACAAAGGTCTTTAGACTGTACCGACCAAATTTGAAGTTGATCTGATGAATTCCCTAGGAGGAGTTCGTTAAAGTGCAGCGCCTGGAAATGACAAAAACAACATGAGAAATTCATAAAAAATGCAAAATGGCTGACTTCCGGTTGGGTTTAGAGCATAGCCCCAAGAGACTTTTATTGAAGTCCATATGCGATACATGTTCCTACCACATTTCATACATCTAGGTCAAACGTACTGCGAGGGCTGCTTCGTCGAAATTTTGTAGGGGGCGCTATTGAGCCGATTTGCCACTCTGAACCAATAAAATCATATTATACAACTACATTTTGGGCTTTAAATGTGTATGCCAAGTTTGCTTATGTTTCGAGCATTTTTAGCCTCTCAAAATGACCTTCGTTGTTAACGGCGAAGACTGCATCGCCACGGCAACGGCGTTCGACGAAACATCAAAAGCTTCATGATCTGGCATTATGAACTTCTTCTATTTGTGTGGAACAAATTTGATATTGATTTGATTTACCTACTAAGAGAAACAAGCCAAAGTATAAAGACTTTAACTTCCTGTTACCAGTAGGTGGCGCTATGACTATGATTCAAAATTGGCCTGCAGATGTCTTCATGCCTGGAGTCTAATCAAACACGTGAAATCTGGTAAAGATCTGATGATGTGGAGTCGAGTTACATCAGTTTATTCGTTCATGGCGAAGGATCGAAATTCGCCGAGCCGCCACGTCGCCGCCCTTCAGTAACTTCTTACAATCTTCACAACGAAGCATTATCAAGGTCTTAAGGCTTGTTTGACAACATTTGAGAGGGATCTGATTAATCTGTGAGGAGCAGGATGTCAAAGTACGCAGCGTACAACTTCCGGTTACCACTAGGTGGCGCTATCAGTTTGATTCACAATTATCATATAGATGTGTTCCGGGTCAGGATGTTATGACATATGAAAGATTTGGAGCAGATTCGACAATGTACGGCCGAGTTACAACAACTTCCTGTTTCGTGGCGAATAGTGTTTCTTTGACGCCACGCCACGGCCACATAGTTCGATAACTTTTTGATCTTTGAGTAACTTTTCACTGCCAAGGTCTCAAGAGCAGACTAGCCGAATCTGAAGTCAATCGGGTCAAATCTCTGGGAGGAGTTCGTTAAAGTATGACGCCTTGAAACGGTCAAAAACCGTCATAAAAGTAAAAATGGCCGACTTCCTGTTTGGTTTAGAGAAAACTTCCAAGAGGATTTTTGGTGCGTCTCATCACGTTCCACATACCTACTAACTTTCATACAGCTGGGTGAAACCTGATGTTGGGGCTACTCAATAGGGGGCGCTAGCGAGCCAATATTTCATACCGCAGCTGGGCACCCCAATCAGACTGCAATTTTCGCAAATTCTGGCTTGCGTGCCAAATTTCACAACATTCCCAATATCCCAAGCACCTCCTTTTTGCGACGAAACACATAAAATAATAAGAATTAAAGCTGCGAGCAGCGATGGGCGGGCCCTCGCAATATGCACGTCGGGGTGCCGGCGGGACTCCGGCCTGCGCGGACGAGAACGTCCGCGAGCGTCGGACGGCGCGAGGACTCTGGCTGATGCTGCCATTCAGTTCTGTGACCGTCAGACACTGCATGCAGGTTTAGAGCATGGCCCCAAGAGACTTTTATTGAAGTCCATATGCGATACATGTTCCTACCACATTTCATACATCTAGGTCAAACGTACTGCGAGGGCTGCTTCGACGAAATTTTGTAGGGGGCGCTATTGAGCCGATTTGCTACTCTGAACCAATAAAATCATATTCCGTAACTACATTTCGGCCTTGTAATCTACTTGCCAAGTTTGCTTATGTTTCGAGCATTTTTAGCCTCTCAAAATGACCTTCGTTGTTAACGGCGACGACTGCATCGCCACGGCAACGGCGTTCGACGAAACATCAAAAGCTTCATGATCTGGCATTATGAACTTCTTGTATTTGTGTGGAACAAATTTGATATGGATTTGATTTACCTACTAAGAGAAACAAGCCAAAGTATAAAGACTTTAACTTCCTGTTACCAGTAGGTGGCGCTATGACTATGATTCAAAATTGGCCTGCAGATGTCTTCAGGCCTGGAGTCTAATCAAACACGTGAAATCTGGTAAAGATCTGATGATGTGGAGTCGAGTTACATCAGTTTATTCGTTCATGGCGAAGGATCGAAATTCGCCGAGCCGCCACGTCGCCGTCCTTCAGTAACTTCTTACAATCTTCACAATGAAGCATTATCAAGGTCTTAAGGCTTGTTTGACAAGATTTGAGAGGGATCTGATGAATCTGTGAGGAGCAGGATGTCAAAGTACGCAGCGTACAACTTCCGGTTGCCACTAGGTGGCGCTATCACTATGATTCTAAATTATCATATAGATGTGTTCCGGGTCAGGATGTTATGACATATGAGAGATTTTGAGCAGATTCGACAATGTACGGCCGAGTTACAACAACTTCCTGTTTCGTGGCGAATGGTGTTTCTTTGACGCCACGCCACGGCCACATAGTTCGATAACTTTTTGATCTTTGAGTAACTTTTCACTGCCAAGGTCTCAAGAGCAGACTAGCCGAATCTGAAGTCAATCGGGTCAAATCTCTGGGAGGAGTTCGTTAAAGTATGACGCCTTGAAACGGTCAAAAAACGTCATAAAAGCAAAAATGGCCGACTTCCTGTTTGGTTTAGACAAAACGGCCAAGAGGATTTTTTGTGCGTCTCATCACGTTCCACATACCGACCAAATTTCATACAGCTGGGTGAATCCTGATGTTGGGGCTACTCAATAGGGGGCGCTAGCGAGCCAATATTTCATACCGTAGCTGGACACCCCAATCAGACTGCAATTTTCGCAAATTCTGGCTTGCGTGCCAAATTTCACAGACTTCCCAATATCCCAAGCACCTCCTTTTTGCGACGAAACACTAAAAATAAGAAGAATAATAATAAACATTCGAAATTCAATAGGTCCTCCGCTCCGACTACGTCGGTGCTCGGGCCCTAATAAGAATAATTAAAGCTGCGAGCAGCGATGGGCGGGCCCTCGCAATATGCACGTCGGGGTGCATGCACGTCGGGGTGGCGGCGGGACTCCGGCCTGCGCGGCCGAGAACGTCCGCGACCGTCGGACGGCGCGAGGACTCTGGTTGATGCTGCCATTCAGTTCCGTGACCGTCAGACACTGCATGCAGGTTCAGAGCATGGCCCCAATATACTTTTATTTAAGTCCATATGTGATACATGTTCCTACCAAATTTCATACATCTAGGTGAAACGTACTGCGAGGGCTGCTTCGTTGAAATTTTGTAGGGGGCGCTATTGAGCCGATTTGCCACTCTGAACCAATAAAATCATATTATACAACTACATTTTGGCCTTTAAATGTGTATGCCAAGTTTGCTTATGTTTCGAGCATTTTTAGCCTCCCAAAATGACCTTCGTTGTTAACGGCGAAGACTGCATCGCCACGGCAACGGCGTTCGACGAAACATCAAAGCTTCATGATCTGGCATTATGAACTATTTGTGTGGAACAAATTTGATATTGATTTGATTTACCTACTAAGAGACACAAGCCAAAGTATCAAGACTTTAACTTCCTGTTACCAGTAGGTGGCGCTATGACTATGATTCAAAATTGGCCTGCATATGTCTTCAGGCCTGGAGTCTAATCAAACACGTGAAATCTGGTAAAGATCTGATGATGTGGAGTCGAGTTACATCAGTTTATTCGTTCATGGCGAAGGATCGAAATTCCGTCGCCACGGCAACAGCTTTTCACGAAACAACAAGCTTTGAGTAACTTTTCATCACAAAGGTCTTTAGACTGTACCGACCAAATTTGAAGTTGATCTGATGAATTCCCTAGGAGGAGTTCGTTAAAGTGCAGGGCCTGGAAATGACAAAAACGACATGAGAAATTCATAAAAAATACAAAATGGCTGACTTCCGGTTGGGTTTAGAGCATAGCCCCAAGAGACTTTTATTGAAGTCCATATGCGATACATGTTCCTACCACATTTCATACATCTAGGTCAAACGTACTGCGAGGGCTGCTTCGTCGAAATTTTGTAGGGGGCGCTATTGAGCCGATTTGCCACTCTGAACCAATAAAATCATATTCTGTAACTACATTTCGGCCTTGTAATCTACTTGCCAAGTTTGCTTATGTTTCGAGCATTTTTAGCCTCTCAAAATGACCTTCGTTGTTAACGGCGAAGACTGCATCGCCACGGCAACGGCGTTCGACGAAACATCAAAAGCTTCATGATCTGGCATTATGAACTTCTTGTATTTGTGTGGAACAAATTTGATATTGATTTGATTTACCTACTAAGAGAAACAAGCCAAAGTATAACGACTTTAACTTCCTGTTACCAGTAGGTGGCGCTATGACTATGATTCAAAATTGGCCTGCAGATGTCTTCAGGCCTGGAGTCTAATCAAACACGTGAAATCTGGTAAAGATCTGATGATGTGGAGTCGAGTTACATCAGTTTATTCGTTCATGGCGAAGGATCGAAATTCGCCGAGCCGCCACGTCGCCGCCCTTCAGTAACTTCTTACAATCTTCACAATGAAGCATTATCAAGGTCTTAAGGCTTGTTTGACAACATTTGAGAGGGATCTGATTAATCTGTGAGGAGCAGGATGTCAAAGTACGCAGCGTACAACTTCCGGTTGCCACTAGGTGGCGCTATCACTATGATTCTAAATTATCATACAGATGTGTTCCGGGTCAGGATGTTATGACATATGAGAGATTTGGAGCAGATTCGACAATGTACGGCCGAGTTACAACAACTTCCTGTTTCGTGGCGAATGGTGTTTCTTTGACGCCACGCCACGGCCACATAGTTCGATAACTTTTTGATCTTTGAGTAACTTTTCACTGCCAAGGTCTCAAGAGCAGACTAGCCGAATCTGAAGTCAATCGGGTCAAATCTCTGGGAGGAGTTCGTTAAAGTATGACGCCTTGAAACGGTCAAAAAACGTCATAAAAGCAAAAATGGCCGACTTCCTGTTTGGTTTAGAGAAAACGGCCAAGAGGATTTTTTGTGCGTCTCATCACGTTCCACATACCTACCAACTTTCATACAGCTGGGTGAAACCTGATGTTGGGGCTACTCAATAGGGGGCGCTAGCGAGCCAATATTTCATACCGCAGCTGGGCACCCCAATCAGACTGCAATTTTCGCAAATTCTGGCTTGCTTGCCAAATTTCACAAACTTCCCAATATCCCAAGCACCTCCTTTTTGCGACGAAACACATAAAATAATAATAATAAACATAGCGGTTTCAATAGGTCCTCCGCTCCGACTACGTCGGTGCTCGGGCCCTAATAATAATAAACATTCGAAATTCAATAGGTCCTCCGCTCCGACTACGTCGGTGCTCGGGCCCTAATAAACATTACGGTTTCAATAGGTCCTCCGCTCCGACTACGTCGGTGCTCGGGCCCTAATAAACATTCGAAATTCAATAGGTCCTCCGCTCCGACTACGTCGGTGCTCGGGCCCTAACAAGGGCGATGTTAATGTTAACAGTGTAAGAAATGTAGCTCTGTAAACATGCAGCAAGCTGTTGTCATCAGTTGTATCATGTTATGCAACCCGGTCTACCGGGAATAATAGCTTTTACTTCAGTAGGAAAAAAAACACCTTAATTCCTGTGCCAGCAACTGTCCCCATGAGTCCAGTGATGATTCTAGGATTCATGGGGGGGGGGGGGGGGATACAGTTAAAGATAAAGGGGACCTTTACAGTTTTATTTTCATTGCCGCATTGTTCACAGCCTGTAATGCTGTCTCTTAGAGAGGTCTAACTTGGCTGCTTGGCTGGAGCGTTACTGTCAGATGAATGAACCGCCAGCTCGCGCTCACAGCTGGCGCAGCACCAGTCTTTACGCGCGCGGCATCATTGGCTGACAACGCGTGCGTGTCACCGAGAAGACGGACGAACCAGTAAACTGATTATAACGAGCACCAGTATTTCGGCCGGTTCGGCTCCCTGTGATCGCTCTCGGCAGCAGCTTTTTCCCCCCCTTTTTCCCGACCGGAGCTGTCCGCGGTGCTGAAACATGAACCAAAGCGCGGGAGCAGCGCAGCACACCCGGCGGTTCTCAAGTGAAGAAAAGGTAAGAAGAGTGGTGCTTTTGTGGCGGAATGTCAACTCTGCATGCATCATCACGTAACCCGTCGGCTGGATTGTGTCTCATTCAACTGAGTGGAGCTGTTTGTGTGGCCGTGGCTTAACTTCCACAAAAGTCTCGTCTTGTGTGTGACACAGAACTCTCAGTGGGGCATACAGTTGGCGGCAGCTCGGATAAGTTGCGGTGGAAGCAAAACTAAAGCACGCGGAGGAAGTTGTGAAATGTCATACGATACTTGCGGACGGAGTGTGAACATGTGATCTGTTGGTGTGTTTCTTTTAGAAGGCACGATGTTGGATTAAAGATTTAACAGGCAGGAAGGACAACAAACGGTGTTCCTGTTGGAGGACTCTCTCTCTCTCTCTTTCTCTCTCTCTCTCTCTCTCCATTACAGCAGGAAACTCATGTTGTTGGATGAGTGAGAAGGACAGCGGGGTTTTATGAACAGGACAGTTTGGCCTGTGGGCTTTACATTGTTCACAAGGGTTTAACAGTCATCTGAAAGTCAGCATTTCTTTGAGAGACTTAACTTTCATGTGCTCAGTGATAGAGTAGGGTCGTCCTTTAATCAGATCATTGGGGGTTCGATTCCCGGCAACAATTTCAGTTTCTAAAATATTCTTCTCCGCAAACATTTTAACTGCAAACAAAATGCATTTAGCGTCAGCATTTGCAGTTGGTCAAATCAAGCCCTTACAAAAACAGTGCTGGCAAAATCTACAGGTGTGTATAACGTGGGACGGTGTTGTTATTTATTTATCTCGGGCTGCATAGGACTTTGCTCATACTCATCATGTTCTTTTTCCATTTTCAATGTAAATGAGAATTAATAAAACCTCCATTATTATGGATAATGGAGGTTTTATTAATCATAACAAAACAAAAATATTATTTAAATCATTAACAAAAATGGCAACCGGAAAGGACCCTCACAACAACATGCTGTCATAAACATAAAATCAGTTACTACCCAACCCTGTACATACATAGAAAAAGAAGCTATCGGTACAAAGTGAAAAAAGTGGGTGATAATGATTAAAAATAACTGTTAATGGTGTCAACTGTCAACTTTCCCGAACTTTGCTTGTTCTACCCGTGCTGCAGTAACACAGAGCCTGAAGATCTGCAAAGTTTCCCGTAAATTAATTAAACCACAGCCTACCAAACGTTGTTGCTCAACAACATGTCAGCATGTTGCATAACGTTCAAGTCAAAGTACAGCTGAGGCCTCTTGGAGTTTGGTGAGCCATATGATGCTGAACAAGAGGTGAAGTAGGCGTGTTTGTGGCAGTAGATGGCAAGTCAGTGGATCAACGTCATCAGTCCCCTCTATATGTTCTACATATAATGGTAATAAGTCTAGGACTGAGAAGTCACTGGACGTGTTGGATTGACAGAGTAATGGACCAACGGACTGACATTGCATTTCTAGAGACACGCTAATAGTGTGGAATGATAGGTTCTCTCTGAGGAACATAATTCATTTCAATCATCTTGGCTATATGCTAGACTCCATGCGTGTGTCATTCCATCCAGCATTCATTGTGTATCCATTAAAACCAGCTGCAGAAAATGGAAAATGAGGAGAATTATGACATTGCCCCCGTGGGCTTTGAGAGAGAAATAAATGTGCATGCTTTGCTGGGGGCTACCCAGTTGTTCATTGTCATGCCTCCTCCAGTTAATCCATTAAACTGAGATTGTGAGCGGCACAATTTTTCTACTTAGACAGAACGGTTTTTCGAACGACACATTCTGAACAATCTGAATGCTATAAACACAGTTTATGAGTTTCTTACTTCCTCACTGACATCTGTCTGAAGCACTCATTTTGTCTCAGGATCACCCTGAAAGATCGAAGGATTTTTCCTGAAACTGGATTATTTGTTTCACTGTTGCAAGATAACTAGAGTTAAGACCGTTACACATTGGTGGTCTTTTTTCTTGTGATTAATTCACACATCAATATATTTATTGTAATATAGACTGTTGTGTTTGTCATAAGTAAAGCAATATGCTTTTTTGTAAGGAGGTCAATTTTCCTGTGCTTTTGCAATACAAATAAAGGCATCGACCAATGAGGTTGTGCAGAACGGGTTGAGTTGCGTGGAACACAACAGAGTTGAGTGGAACACAGATCCCCAACCTGAGTCACACTAACGATGTTTTGGTGACCCTTTATTTCACAATTGCTATAGTTTCAAGATAACTTCTTCAAATGAACTGATATGATATACTGCTGTACATAAATATATATATATATATATATATATTAGGGGTGTAACGGTTCACAAAATTCAATACGATACAGTGGTGCAAAGGTTTAGCAAGCATCGGTTTGGCAAGTTTGGCAAGCACGCATATTTAAAAAAAATATTATTTAGAAAGTCCGTTGGTCACTGGCAGCGGTGGAGGAAGTCTTCGGCAGACTACGTTGATGCAGTGTGTGGGAGAAGTACAAACAAAAGCAAGACAAGCTAACAGATGCTCCAGAGAAGATACAAACTGCAGCTGGTTAGTATTGTGGAAGATGTCGGTCTGAGGAACGTTCTCAAGGGGCGTTCGCGTCGCGTTTGGTATGAACGCACCTTTAGGATCGCAACGAATGACGTCACGTATGAGCCTCAAGACGCATCATCACAAGAAGAATACGCGAGTTGTATTAAAGGAGAGGACTACAAAAGTGACGGCGTTACAACGTGCACCAGCTGCTGCTCTCACTGGAGACCACTGGACATCGCTGGGTCACCATCATCACCGCAGTTACAGCATCATAGTGATGAACAGTAGAGCTGCATTCACATGCTCTGACTGTCATGAAAACACAAGACACACATTTCGATGAAACGTGCTGAAACATTGTATTCATGTTGCACAGCAGTGGAACGTTTCACATACAGTCACACACTGAGCACAGACAGTGAAGAGATAGAACTGCTGTTAAAAAGAACCTGATTTGTTTCAAGTGTTTGCAAACCAAATGTCATTGCACTTTTGTTCATATAGCAGCACTTTTTAAATAAAAGTGCACAATACACTACTTTTGAATTCATTATTGAACTTTGCCATAACAATGACATTAATCTCGATTCATCTAAAAACAATCATGCGATGAATCGCCATTGTAAATTGTAACCGTTGCCCAGCACTGATATATATATATATATACATATATATATACATATATATATATATATATATATATATATATATATATATGTATATATATAGGTTTGTGCAAGTACAGTGTCATTGTTACTAATTAGGACAGATTTGTTCAATTGATACACTTTCATTCAGTTCCAATTATCGTTGTACTCGACTAGATTGAAAGATTGAGTGAAAGGGGTTTCTAATATTCTGCATTTGCGTGGAGTTCAATTGACCAAACTATGATTTTCTTTAAGGACATCTGTCGAATAAATGGTCACCATCTTTTTTTGCAGTGCTCAAGAAAAAGTGACCTTTCAATTTTGTTTACCAGTCATGATATAGTTTATCTCGACAGAGAAACTAAAACTGAAAGGATTTAGTTACTCGAGAGTCATGAACCAAGAACAGACTGGTGTAAGAAGAGACAAAGAAAATCAGTGGGTCATTGGTTTAGAGAGTGCTATCCTCAAAGTGGGCTAAGAATGAGATCCTAAACATGTGACCCTGTGCACTGCTAACCACAGTTATGGTCACACAGCTTTTACTGATTGGTAGATTGCCATTATCCCAGCAGGAATGTTGTTGTCAAAAGCAATATGTCAGCAGGATATAAAAGTGCTTCGGGGCTGGAATGCTTCTGCGGAACAGTACAGATAAAAGGCACATGTGGTGTTTTACCACAGTGGGTTTGCCTTGTGCTCACAGCAGGGTTGGTAAAGGTTTGGCTTGGAGTTTTGTTATGTTTTGTCACCTGCTCTTTGTCTGTCCTATTGCTCTGCACTGTCCAGGTTAGACAGTGAAGGAGCATCCACTCTAAAACACTTAAAGCCTGTTACACTTCAATTCAGGTGTCTTAGGACGATGGCATTGCTATCACATACCAAAAAAAAAAAAAAAGCATTCAATAAATCACTTCCCGATGGTGGTTACGTGCAACATCTTAACACCTCCCAACTGTAACTACGTCTGTGAGTGTCTGTGAGAGAAGCCTCTACAGGGCATGTTCCTCTGCATCCGTATCCAAAGCAGTGCAGTACGGCTTGCATGGACTGTTTTGGCCAGTTAAAAGGAACCCACCAAAACCCAGACCGGTTCTACCCAAACCTAGAATCCTTAAAGTTAGCAACTTTAGGAGTAGCAGGTTGACAAACCTTGGTACTGGGCTGTGCATGTGCTTACAGTGGGATAACAGCAGACAAACAGGTGCTCTAAGCATCTCTATGTCGGTGTTTGTTCAGAGATAGCATGCCAAAACTAACCTGACCCGCCAGATGCTTTGTTACATAGACACAGAAAGTGTCATTGGAAACTGTTTGGTGAAGGGCAGGCCAATTTCAAAAAAATACTTGGCAGGTGGTTGGATGAAACATCTGTTAGTAAAATTCCTGCCAAAGCCAGTCGAGAGAAGAGCGAAAACGAAAACATTTTTGTATCAAGAAAAGCCTTCAGTGCCGTACTTTGCTCTTCTTTCAATGAAAACATACTCCCTAGTTCTGACAGAACTGATGCTGCTGCAGCATCTACACCTAAGCCACACCCGTCTCTGCCAGTAGCTCCTTAAAGGACGCCGACCGGTCCGTATGTTGTCTTGCCTGAGAGAAATGCATTACTTAAAGCCTGACAAGATGGATTCATGCGATGTGTGATCCCGCGATTCTTGTAACACTGCGAGAATCACAGCTACTATGCAAGGTAATGCCATAACATGCACATGGCGCTCCCTTTCTCCGCCGTGGGACAGATGAACGTATCCCGGACTTCAAAGAATATCTCATGTTTTGCTGTGCAAATGGAACATCAGGAAGGACAAAGCACACAGAGAGGGACAGCTCGTTGTGTAATTTAAGGGAAATTCACTTGGCACATAAGGGCTCACCAGAGGGAGCTCCCACTGCGGGACAGATGGGAGAACAGTCGGGCCTCTTGTTGCCTAACTCCCTGCAGAGTCTTTGAAGGCGAATGGGACTAAACAAGACCCAAAAGCAACATACGGAAAGAAATCTGTGACACCGGTCCAAGTTCTCCAGAGGGCGCTCAGACACTCAATCGAGTGTGAAAACTCTTGCAGCTTTATTAATGTTGCTTTAACAGCAAGCAAAACCCACAGATGCATCTAACACGCATTAATCAAGCAAGACATCATTCTTGAAGGTATTCTGGCAAATGTAAGACATCGCTAAATAGAAAACGAACACATGACAGTCTTGTTAAATAGCTCCTGGAACATGTTGAGCATCAGTTACTTTATGGCTGTAGAAATAAAAGCGAAGCGAACTGGGAACTTTCTGTCTTTTTGCATATAAATGACAAGAGAGCGCTGTTTGAAACCGAAGTGCTATCCACTGGATACGGTGGAGGTGGTGGGAGACAGGAGGATGATGGCTAAGCTATCCCTGATGCACAACACCTCCCACCCCATGCAGGACGCCCTGACAGCTCTGTGGAGCTCCTTCAGCCGCCGGCTGCTTCCCCCCCCGGTGTGTGAAGGAGAGGTACCGCAGGTTCTTCCTTCCTGCCGCAGTCAGGCCGCACAACCAGCTGTGCTCCCAGTAGATCACACAACACAAAACTAACAATATGTGCAGTACAAATACACTGTGCAACACAACAACTATTCTGTCCGTATATATAATATTTTAGTTATTGATGATTCTTTACTTTTTTACTTATTTAATATTCTTTACTATTATTACGTATTTACTTATTTATAATACTTGTTTGTACTATCCACTATGCTGCTGTAATCCTCTAAATTTCCCCACTGCGTGACTAATAAAGGGTTATCTTATCTTATCTTTCACATTTAGAGACACCGAAGGTCTATCATTTTGCTAGTGCTTCATTTTAAATATATCTATGGTTCTAGACAGATGCCAGAAAGTCCACAACGGAATTGAATTGCCATTGTAAGACTGCTGCTTCCAGACAGCAGGACGAATCCAGCTGTTAGCTTTCTTTCATGATGATCGCTGTCCAACACATCAGTGATTCTCAACTGGTGGGTCGCGACCCAAAAGTGGGTCGCGGACCCGTTTTCAGTGGGTCGCGGGCCTTTGCCTGACAAAATAAAAATAAAAAGTTGTGATTTTATTTTGAAGGGCATTTTTTTTATGCAGCAGAATTATTCCAGCATTTACGGGACTTGTTCAGCGGTGCAGGAAAAACACAGACCAATGCGTTGTGAATCACATCACGTGAATACATACGAGTATTCTGACAAGTTTCCTTACTTGAGTGAGATGTACAAACACCGTGACACACGGGGAGAGACGAGGATCCAGAGAGCAGAGCAGGACTGTTGAGCTGTGAGTTGTGAAAGTCAAATCATAGGACGATCTCCAAAAGAGAGAAATGTCCAGAGAGACCAGAGTCATTAGACTCTGACTGGACAGACTCATAGAGGTAAATTCTTCAAACACTAATTTCTCTTTTTAGAAGATGAGAAAAATACAATTGTGGCTTTTTCACTTCACCCTGAATGAACTGAATTTAAAGCTGCAGTGTAATTCAGTGAAAATAAGTTTTCTAAATTGAATTTCGTTACGTAATTTATTTTTTAATCCAGCCGTTATTTTACTTGAAGTGAGAAGAACATGTATTCATGTATTTCTATGTATTATTTATAATCCATCCAGTTAAATTTGAAAAATGAGAATAATATTTGTTAAAATATAATTGATGTGTACTTTCTTTATTTGATTTGACAGTTGTTTACTACACAGAGACGTTACTACTACTAGGCTTCTTGAATATAGATATACCCAAATTATATATATATATATATATATATATATATATATATATAATTTGGGTAGTGGGTCCCGGCTTGTCATTAAGGGGTGATGGTGGGTCCCGCAGCCAGACCAGTTGAGAACCACTGCTCCACATGATGAAGTAATGAGTGAAATCCTTGAAATTGGTTCAACTCTGACTTAACCTCAGCTGCCAGCTGTACCATTGGTTTGTTGCATATACGCTTCTTAGATTCCATGGAACCTTTGTAATTGGACAACAACCAACAAAGACAGGATATGAGTGCAGTTCTTGTGATCAGATGAATCTGAACAGAGACTTTACTTCATTTTTTATCCTTTGCCATTACCAAAGAAACAGGACTTATAAAAATAACTTTGCATAATTTCTACTCTGATGACGTTCATGGAGTGCTTTTGAATGAAGCGTCAAAGCAAATTATATCAGCGTTCGTTTTAATATTGCTCGGGTCCTTTGATGTCTGTGCCCGATGAAAGAGTTGTAATGAGTGTGAAACAGCTGGAGAGCTGATCCAGTCTAACAGGAAATGATTGTCATTGCAGTTTGCCAGCAGCTCCCCCTGCTTGGCTCTGAGGCGTATGGAGTGCATATAGCAGACATGAAAGGCAGACTTGAATGATGCAATCAATGCTGATTGATTGCATCATTGACAAGAGTGCAGGTGTGGAGTGTTCACCTCATTGCTTGTTGATTACATGTTGTCCACAGGATTTAAATGCATACTGTTGGCTTGACTGTGGTAGTGTATGTTTTGATGATTACATGATTTAGCAGAGCTGTGTAATGGGACTAAATGAGTCTATAAGTACCAAAGTTATGGTTCTTAGAATTCCAAGCCTGTTTATGTGGTCCCAAAATGACGATATATGTACATACTGCACATGTTGCCTGCCATGCACAGCGTAAAAATGGGGTTGAAAACATCAATTTGGCTCTTAGCCTACAATACCTTCTTTTGGTCAATTGGAGGCAGTGGAAACCAGCTATAGGCACAGCATTGACATATCATCACCATTTAAGCTGATACGGTAACGTTGTTAGCAACAGTTGCCTGTTTACAAATCCAGCAGTTAAAGCTAGGACTGGTAATCTTCTTCATAAATGTATTTTTTATCAGCAGGCGGCAACCTTGCAAAAAGAAGTCCTATTGTATGGAAGTCAATGAGAAAATGACTCTACTTTGTTGTGGAATATTTCTATGAATAGTCGGGAGAAGAGTGTAAAATGTTTCTCATCAATGTCAAATGAAACAGAGTCTGGATGAACGATCAAAGTTGTAATAGTCAATTTATTTGCTTGCAAGCAAAGAGAACACAGTCTCACAGACACATCACCGTCATCTGCAAGAGGTGCTCTGATGACACATTCAAATGCATGGACATTTATCCTCAGTCAGCATGCTGTTATCTTGATTTGCAAACAGAGAACAAACAAGAAAAGAAGACAGAAGATAATAAAAATGTCAAGGCAGATGTTTTCCTTTGAAGCACAGTGTCCTGTCTTTACGATACCCTGAAGGCACTTTATGGCCGGTTTACGAATCCCTTTGTTATCAGTTTGCCCCACAATAAACCCTGGATACACCCAGCCAGATGCGTCCTTTGATGTCACTGTTAACTGGTCAAAGAGTTAAGTCACAGTATTGCAGAGACAGAATAAACCGGTGAACCATCACCCATCATAAATACCTAAAGAGGGTCATGCTCTTCCTGATGCTCATCAGGAAGTACCGTAATCTAGACAGACCTCTGTGTGTCGCCGTTTTTGAAGACAAATAATGCACAGGAAAACAGATACCAAGATAACAGATCACAAGACCCCTGGATCCGAAATTTACGAGACTCATTTAGAAGACACAAGGTTTTTAGTGCCTGCTCTTCTAAAACTCAAATTCCTTAACCCTAAAACAGTAGACTGACATATTTTCCCATAACAACTTCTCTCTTGATTTATTACCTCAGTAAACATTGTAAACATGAGTTTATGGTCTCAATCTCTGGTTTCAAGTCTTCTTCAATACAGCATGATGTTCATTTAGTACATTATGGTCCATTCAGAGTCAAACAGACCATAAAGAGGGGGATGCTTTAGGGCGGACTTACTCTGACTGACAGGTCGCTGCCGTTACCAGAGCCATATACAGCGTCTCTACGTCGCTCCACATTCCAAATATGGTAACTACTGTTCATTGTTTGCAAAAAACAACAACATAGGGACGGTTGTAATCCAAGATGGCGAATTGACGAACACAAGGCCTCAAAATGGCCGTCGTCTACAAAACAATGGGTGACGTCACGATGACTACGTCCACTTCTTATATACGGAATATGGTTGAAAGTTGAAATTCTCCAGTCACCAGTATTCCACAAGCTGATAGATCGATAGTTGTGAGTACTACCGATATCCATGTTTGTTGTTTATGTTCATAATGATAATTTTGGGGGAGTGGCTTTGGAGGGAGGTCTGACAGGACGGGCTGTGAGTGTTGCTGACTTGCCGTCTTTCTTGCTCGATGAATTGACTGTTAGTAGCTATAGTGCTGCGAGCTACTTTCTTTGGAAAAGAGTTGGCAGCTCTGGGGTGGGTTGTAACGATAGATAGACAGATTTTTTGTACTTTTCAATCAAGGTCTTGTTTGTCCATTGTTAGTTTATCCAGGTGACCAAGTGGTGGCTGATGAAATACTCTGAGGGAAATGTCTTCTTTCAATGAAATTGCTGCTCCAACGATAAACTTTGGACTTTGGTAAAAAACGAAACGAAAAGTAAAAGCCACAAGTCCTTGCTTCATGAAATCTCCATTATGATTAAACCATCGTGTTTTGACTGCATTCTAAGCGTCTTCCCAAGAAAGGACATCAACGGATGAGTGAAAGCTGAGATATTTGCCTCCGCTGTGCTGATCCATCTCAATATCTCTTCCTAGCTTGGCACCATATTACCTGACCGAACAATTCTGTTTTACAGAATGTTATGTCTAAGTTAGCAGACAGAAGCGCTACATAACTGTTAGGTTTTCCCAAAACCAGATCAGAACTAATTCAAGACTTCCAGATTCACACAGACCACCTTCCTGTGTCGGTGGGGGCGACTAGCTACCGTGTTTAACACAAAGATCTCTACCGGTCTCTACTATCTCTACTATCAGTGTAAATGTGTTCAGATCTACTCAGCTCCTACAGTGATGCAACACATAACTGAGTGCAACACATATTCAGCCACCGGATTTCACCATAAACCCGTAGCTTTTATTTACACTGGTTGTCGGTAAGTCTGTTGGATCCTTTTGCTTTCTCAAAATTCTTTCCTTTTTTTTCTCAAAGGTGATTGAATTAAATAAAGAAAAGCTTAAAGCTGCCAATCCCCCATATCCATCAGTACTTTCTGCTCTTTTAAAGCAGTCAGTGAGGTGTGCAAACATAATTGAGCGCTTTGCAGTTGCCCCCTCTGGAAATCCTGTGAGCCAAACTCAGCAATCATGCAAGCATTCAACAAAGGACAGCACCTCTTCCTGTCAGTCACAGGGGGTGCTTCTCTTCATGCTACGGAGACGCAGTTTAGGAAGAGTCTCTGATGACTGGTGATGGAGGAGATTATGTTGAAATGGAGTGGGAACTCTGGGGGATAAGAGAAGGGGAAAATGTGAAAACTAACGTTCATAAATAGCAATTAGGCATGAGGGGGTGTGCGAGAGGAAAAGTGTAATGGCGGTCTGATGGTGTAATAATATTAAATATTAAAAAAAAATGTAATTTTAATTTAAAAACTGTCAGGTGGGACATCTGAAGCTATCAGTCGTAAAAGAGGAGAGGGACAGAGAGAGAGAGAGGAATCGGAGGCGAGGGGAACGGAGAGGTGCGTTGGGGAGAGACCGGGAGAAGAAATCGAGCCAGAGTCAGAGGAAGATGAGACGGAGGAGACCGAAAAGGAGGAAGGGATAGCACAGACAAATCGGGAGCACATCGGCCCATCGCGGAGTCAAGGTGAAAAAAGAGGAAACGAGAGTGAGCATCAGACTGGGAAAAAAAGAGGAAATATGATGAAAAGTATCTGTGTCTGGGCTTCACTTGGATTGGCGATGCAGATTGCCCAAAGCCACAGTGCGTGGTGTGCAGTGAGGTTCTGGCTAACAGTCTGAAGCTCTTATTTACGTCGCCACCTGAACACCAAGCATGCCAGTGCAAGTCAAAAGCCCCTTACATTGTTTATGTCGAAATTGGAGGAGTTACAAAACAGCCAAAAACAACTGGAGTCTCATTCATGTGTTGGTCTATAAATGACGCACTACGGGCTTCATATCTGGTTACAGAATAGCGAGAAAGGGGCTACCGCACACAATCGCCGAAGACGTGTGCTTGCCAGCTGCCAGAGAGATGGTGGAATGTATGATTGGGGAGAAAGAAGCAAAAAAGTTGGACATGATCCCGGTGTCCAACAACACTGTGTCGCGCCGCATCGATGCTTTGTCCGAAGACATCCTGGCTACATTAGTCGGTCATTAATTGTAAATTAAATGTGATAATCTGCCTCTGAGTGTGTGCGTGTGTGCTCGCATCCGTATTGCTCTTTAAAAGTGACGCCTTGTGTCACTGAAAGTTATTGAAACTTTGTTGCAGTGTTTCAGGGCGTTTTCACACCTTCAGTTCGTTTGCTTTGTTGCAGTTGCTCCTTTGTTCGGTTTGTGTTCACACTGCAACATTTAACAGCGGACTAAATCTTGTAAACAAACGCCACGCGCGAGCAAACTGTTCTCTCATTGGTCCGATTCTTATGCGGCTATGAAGGCTTAAAAGGCTCTGTTGCTTCTTTTTTTTTTTTTTTATTAAGGGGGGGGGGTGCGCGAACCCAGTCGGGATGTAGAAGGGGGTGCGCGGCCTAAAAAGTTTGGGAACCGCTGAATTAGAGTAAAGAGTACATTCGATTGGTGCATGTTGGCAAATATTCAGAGCGTTTACTTTTGAAAAGTATTACTAAAGACAGCAGAAGGAAAGTCGTGTCAAACCGACCAACGGCAGATTATTTTCCCACATAGACAGGCTCTCTGTAACTGCTTACTTTACAAACAGAGATCAAGACTCACCCTGTTTTTCTTAGTATCCATATTTCTGCCTTTAACGCGGCATATCCGCTGACATGGGACATCTTGAAATCTTCACTGAACTTTGTCCCCCAGGCCTTCTGCAGGTGTGAGACGGTGTTAAAATGTGGTGAAGATTTTTGTTTCCAAGACTGCAATCTTCTGTAGGAGTTTGTAGTAGTCATCCGTGGAGAAGGGAGGCATCTTGCTGCTACTTAGCTTTAGCTTAGCTGCTAGTTAGCAGTAGCCAACAATCCAAATAGCTCGACGACTTTCTGGATTTGTCTTCACTCAAATGTTGAAGAGTGATATATGTCACCAACTGGCGACCTTGATGAGAGAGTGCAGTCGCTTTGCTGCTTGCTCTTGCCTCTGCTTGCCTCTGCTTGCATTTTCTTGCATTTTCTTGCATTTTCTTGCTTCAATTTGCCAGATATATCACATATATCTTGCCAGATATATCACATATATCACTCTTCAACATTTGAGTGAAGACAAATCCAGAAAGTCGTCGAGCTATTTGGATTGTTGGCTACTGCTAACTAGCAGCTAAGCTAAAGCTAAGTAGCAGCAAGATGCCTCCCTTCTCCACGGATGACTACTACAAACTCCCACAGAAGATTGCAGTCTTGGAAACAAAAATCTACCGACTAGAAGTAAACGCGGAAGTAAATGGACTGTGTGGGAATGATACCACTCTACCATGGGCTCAAAACACTGGACAAATGCAAGCTAAGACACAGCTAACTAGCACAACCAGGCCTACCAAGAAACAGGAGGAGAGAGCAGATAATGAATCTTATGCGACTGACTGGCCTGCACTAGCACACGGGCAGAACTCCTCCTCAACCCCTGCACCCAGACGGACAAAGCCAAGGACAGCTAAGGAAAGTAAAACCAGCAAAATACCTCCACAACAACCAAGCCTACAACTTCAAAACAGATTTGCTCCATTGTCGCAGGATCATAAATCTCCATCTGATGACCTGGATAAGCAGCTATCTCCTCAAAGCAGGGTAAGAACTGAGAGTAAATGTGAGAAAAGGCCGCAGGCAAAGCTAGTGACTGGGCCTGAGACTCTGATTGTTGGTGACTATGCTGTAAAAGATGTCAGAAAACTGTGCAGTAAGAACACCAAAATACTCTGCTTTCCGAAAGATATGGTCTCTGACATGAGAGACAAATTCCTGGACATCGTGGCTGACTATCCCACAGCGAAAAACATCATCGTGCATACAGGAAGCTGTGATATTGTGAAACAACAGTCTGAAGTTCTAAAGCGAGACTTTATTGATCTGTTAAACACAGTCAGCTCTGTCAAGGCTGAGGTGTTTATCAGTGGCCCTCTTCCACCAGTCAGAGGAGGAGATGAAGGATTCAGCAGGCTGTTTGCACTGAACAGATGGCTGTCAACTGCATGTGCTGACCATTCAGTACATTTTATCAACAATTTCTACCTTTTCTGGGAGCGCAGACATCTTTTTGCAGCGCATGGAATTTGCCTGAACACGTCAGGGGTAAAACTGTTTACCTCAAACCTATTTTTCTCCCTGCGTCACCCGTCTGTCCCTACTGCCAAGGACAAGATACAAGAGGAGTCTAAACAAGAGATAACCACACAGCATCGCCATGGAGACCTTACGGGAAGGATGCCCCCGCCTAATGACAGTCAAAAGGAGGAGTCTCCAATCTCATCATCAGGGACCGCCTTCGCCTCCGATCTCCCACTTTCCCCACCATTCCTAGACGAGGAGTCGTTACCTCCCTCCCCAGCACCTACTTCCACCCCCCAAATTCCATCCAGGTCCCTTTCCTCTCTCACACTCTCCCCATCCTCCCCCCACCTGGAGTTCACTGACCACATGGAAAGGCTGGTCATTGCTGGGACCAAACACACTCCTCGCCACACTCCTCGACGGTTCCACAACCATCTTCTGTCTCCCCTACATGATAACGGAAATAATTGATATCTTCTGGGTCCAGGCTACAAGGCTAATGACACCAATGACTCTCTCCAGGAAAGGTCGGGGCCCTGTATGCAGCTAGCCGCTTCAATTCCTGTCCTGCAAGTTTATAGAAAAAGAAAGGTGAGGCTGCGAAGAAACAATAGTAAACATGCTAACTTATCAAACTTAGCATACATTCCTCGTCAGCCTGTCCAAATAAATTGGGCAAAGAAAGCTTTAACCACATTAAACTTAGCTTTATTAAATGTCAGGTCTCTGTCAGGAAAAACATTTTTAATCAATGATTTTATTGTTGGGCACAAACTGGACATTTTGTTTTTAACTGAAACTTGGTTAAATCAAGAAAACAGTGCAGCTGTTCTTATTGAATCAACACCTCCCAACTTCAGTTTCATGAGCGAAACAAGAGCGCATAAGAAAGGAGGTGGAGTTGCTATTTTATTTGATGATTCTCTTCAATGCAAGCAGATGCCCTTTGGTCATTTTAGTTCTTTTGAATATGTGGCTCTGAATTCCACTCAAGCTTTATTCCTAAACATTTACAGACCGCCTAAATACTGTGCAACCTTCTTTGATGAGTTTACCGAACTGCTGTCTGTAATCTGTATTGATTTTGACTGTGTTGTTATTGTTGGTGATTTTAATATCCATGTTGATAATCCCCAGTACAGAGAGTCTATAGAACTATGTGGTGTCCTTGATAACTATGCTCTGACTCAGCATGTGACAGGACCCACCCACAACAAGGGGCACACTCTGGACCTAATCATCACCAAAGGTGTAAACATTTCCAAGGTTGCTGTGACTGATGTTGCACTCTCTGATCATTTCTGTGTTTTCTTTGAGAGTGCAATCTCCTTGCACACAAATGTCCAAACCAAGGTTGTGACAAAGCGTTACATCTCTGAAAACACCAGTGAACTATTTATTCAGAAGTTCTCCTCCACACCAGCCCTCTCTTGTCTCTCAGTCAATGAGCTTGTAGATGGCTTCAATTTTAAAGTAAAAAATATTATTGATGCCATTGCACCCACTAAAGTGAAGGTTGTCTCGGGTAAGCAAAGATCTCCTTGGAGAAATGCTACGCTGGTCAAAATAGAGAAACGAGAGTGTCGGAAAGCTGAGCGCAGGTGGCGAAAAACTAATCTCCAGGTTCACTGTGACATCTATAAAGAGAGACTTCGCAATTATAATTTGGAACTTAGAAATGCAAGGCAGTCATTCTTCTCTGACATCATAACCAAAAACAAGAACAATACACGCGCCTTATTTGCTACCGTCGACAGGCTAACAAACCCTCCAGTGTCGGTAGCTGCTGAGCTCCAATCCACCTGGGCATGCAATCAATTTGCCTCCTTTTTTACTGACAAAATTCAGAAAATTAGACAAGCAGTCAGTGCCTCCACACCAACCACAGGATATGTGTTGTCCCGATCTCTGAATAACATCCATTCAAATATCATGACACAATTTCATTCAATCGACCGTAGAAGCCTAGAAGACATCATACAACATCTGAAGTCATCCTCCTGCTGCTTGGATATTCTACCAACACACTTTTTCAAAAATATTTCAAACTGCATGACCACTGATCTCTTACATATTGTAAACACATCCCTTCTCTCAGGTGTCTTCCCACAAGCCCTAAAAACTGCAGTTATTAAACCGCTCCTAAAGAAGGCTAGTTTAGACTCCGCAACGATGAAAAATTATAGGCCAATATCAAACCTCCCATTTTTAAGTAAAATAATTGAAAAAGCGGTTTTCCAACAGCTGACCAACTTCTTGGCCGTAAATAACTGCTTTGATGTTTTCCAGTCAGGCTTTCGACAGCACCACAGTACTGAAACTGCTCTTGTTAAGGTTTTCAACGACATCCACTTAAACATAGACAATGGCAGAAGTTCAGTCTTAGTGTTACTGGATCTCAGTGCTGCATTCGACACGGTCGACCATGCCATACTCCTAGAAAGACTAAACATCTGGGTGGGACTCTCTGGCACAGCACTTAACTGGTTTGAATCCTACTTGAAGGACCGAGAATACTTTGTGTCTGTGGCTGATTACACATCAGAGCTGACTAAAATGACATGTGGTGTTCCCCAAGGTTCAATACTGGGGCCTCTTCTGTTCAACATCTACATGCTTCCACTAGCTCAGATTATGGAAAGCAACAAAGTGTGTTATCATAATTATGCAGACGACACACAAATCTACATAACTATGTCACCAGGGGACTATAATCCCATACAAGGGCTGGGTAACTGCATTGAACAAATCAACAACTGGATGTGCCAGAATTTTCTTCAATTAAACAAAGATAAAACAGAAGTAATTGTTTTTGGTACCAAGGATGAACAATTGAAAATCACCGCTCAGCTTCAGTCACTGATGTTAAAACCCACAAACCAAGCCAGAAATCTAGGTGTAGTTATGGATTCAGACCTCAACCTGAACAGCCATATCAAGACAATTACAAAATCAGCCTACTATCACCTGAAGAATATATCAAGGATTAGAGGACTTATGTCTCAACAGGATTTGGAAAAACTTGTCCACGCATTTATCTTCAGCAGACTGGACTACTGTAATGGTGTGTTTACAGGTCTCTGTAACAAGTCCGTCAGAAAGCTGCAGCTGATTCAGAACGCTGCAGCTCGAGTCCTCACTAAGACCAGGAGGGTGGATCATATCACCCCAGTTCTGATGTCTTTGCACTGGCTTCCTGTCCAACAAAGAATTGACTTTAAAATCCTACTGTTGGTTTACAAAGCACTGAATGGTTTAGGGCCAAAATACATCTCTGATCTGCTGCTACCTTACGAACCATCCCGACCCCTCAGGTCGTCTGGGACCGGTCTACTATCTGTTCCCAGAGTCAGAACTAAACATGGAGAAGCAGCGTTCAGTTTTTCTGCTCCACATATCTGGAACAAAGTCCCAGAAAGCTGCAGGTCTGCTGAGACCCTCAGCTCATTTAAATCAAGATTGAAGACTTTTCTGTTTGCTGCTGCCTTTAATTGAACCACATTCAATTAATATATTAATCAATTTCCTGCATTTCTGCATTTTACTACTGTATTTTATTTCTTACACTGTTCTTAATTGCTGTTAAATCTCCTTTTCTTTTGCCTTATGTTTTGATGCTTTTAATGGTTTTAAAAGGACTGCACAATATATCGCCATTTCCTCCGGGACCGAGTTCGTGCAAGGCGTACACTATGAAACGCAGATCGGCAGAGATCTTTTCCAGACGTGGTTTGTGTGCGAGTAATTGCAGAATTGCGGCAGTGTATGGTTGATTGCGTGCAGCGCAATGTCTCAGGGAGACATCGATTCAAATTTAGAAAGTGTACAATATGTCGCCATTTCCTCCGTGACCGAGTTCGTGCAAGGCGTACACTATAAAACGCAGATCGGCAGAGATCTTTTCCAGACGTGGTTTGTGTGCGAGTAATTGCAGAATTGCGGCAGTGTATGGTTGATTGCGTACAGCGGAATGTCTCAGGGAGACATCGATTATTGTTTCAATGTATGTTTTAAATCTCCTTTACTTTTTACTACTGAATTTTATTTCTTACACTGTTTCTTTAATTGTTTTTAAATCTCCTTTTCTTTTGCCTTATGTTTTGATGCTTTTAATGGTTTTATGTGAAGCACTTTGAATTACCTTGTTGTTGAAATGTGCTATACAAATAAACTTGCCTTGCCTTGCCTTGCCTTGCCTTGCCTTGAACCCACACTGACGTGGAACACTTTCATGTCAATCGGGATTGCTGGCAGCCCCTGACATACATGCATCACAGGAAAGAAAGCAGGGATGCAATGAGCCTTCTGGTCTTGGGATATTGAATTGAAATTGAATTGTTCAACCTCTCACATCTGTCTATGGCAGCTTGGAATATATGGTTTCAATTATAATTCCAGGTTTCCTTTTAGCAGCAAAAAAACAACCAGTTGTGTGATATGGAGAGTAAATGCACCTCAATATCCATATTGAGGCGACATTGATATACCATACAATACCATTTCATGAGTTTAAAAATAATGCTCAATTGCTCGGTCACATGGGGCTTGTTTGGGTAACAGCATTACTGCCAAGCATAGGAACTGACAACACATGTGTCAGGGATGGTGTGTCAGTTTTCACTGGTTCAGGCTGGGCTCATCCAGCATTCGTAGCAATACCTACAAAACAATAACAAACTGAAATTCGTAGATATATGCCACAAAATCATTTTATACGTTATCCACGTAATCATCTTCATGTTAAACGAGAGGTCAACATTGATTTATTTGTCAAGTAACTTGCGTACTTACGACACGTCGTAGTTATTTTAACGACGATCTTTTCCTAAACCTAACCAAGTCATTTTTTTACCCAAACATGCAAGTTGTTTCCTGTGAACAAGGTTTATTTTTGAATACTGTATGTATGTAACGAGCGGGAATGGACACGTGTTGCTGGCTTTTGTTGGAAAATGCACGAAAAAGGAGAAGTAACTTTTTGTTCGATACAATACAAACCGTTGTATGAGGGTACGTTGACTGGATAAATGCATGGTGTCTTCCAGTCAGGTTTTGGAGAAGAGCGTAGTTGACGATAACTTGACTGACTAACGAATCGCTGTCCTGTCGAGTGACTAAAGACACATGTGACTAGTGAATGAAAAAGGAGTCACAAGACCAGCGACTGACGTCACAAAGTGTCAACAGAAGTTCAAGTTCAAACATTTCGTTGACCTGTGTCCATCTCAACAAATGGCAGAGCAGGCTTGCCATCAACCGCCGCGTTTTGGTTCACCTCCTGCAATTGGGTCAGTTTATGTTCTTACTGCAATCGAACCACACCGGGGTTCGCTCGGAGACTTGCTCTGGTGAGGACCTAAAACAACCGGTCTGAAACTGCCTGCAAGAGGTCGTCTCCAACTGGTTGTTTTCATACACAGCAGATTGTACGATTGCTGCCTTCTACATTCCCAAAAAGAAAAAGCACTAGAGTTAGATTTAAAATGACTAAATATTTGGCATGTGAAAGCGCCCTGAAAAGTGTGTTGAGTGACCAGTTTAGGATAACGCGATTGTCCACAGAACAATTCAGAAGGTCTTTTGCGTCCGGGAGAATCTGGAGCAACGTAGTCTCCACCACCATTAAAACACCAATCAAGGGAATATCTTTCATCCCTCGAGTACGGTTCAGAATCTATGCAAAGGAGTGTTCTGGCAGCCGAGTTACCACAAAATACACCACACAATTACCACAAGACCTTTATTGTGTGTCATATCTCTCTTTACTTATTTCTCATTCTGTAAATCAAATTTTTTTGGCAATCCTAGACATGAAATAAAAAAACTTAAAATGATCTATCCACTGAAAATGACAGGCTTATTTTCTGTTTTAGTTTCTATTTTACCTTATGACCCCCCCCCCCCCCCCCAGATCAGAAAGTAGTGTCGTTAGTAAGTTAGAATGTATACCAGCTAGTTCGTAGCTGTACACAATCAATTTGTATGTAATCCACGTAATCGTGAGCCAGGATGTATAAAGAGCAGCAAACTCCAAGTAGGGAGGAAGTTGGGGTCCCAAAACACTAGACAGTCCCCCAAGAGACCGCTGTTCTTGTCCCATGTGAAACCAGAAGTGAACTTTGATTTATTTGTCACGTAACCTCCATACTTAGGTAACCCCACTTCCATCATTCATGTTAACCCAAACCATGATCTTTTCCAAAACCTATAAGTACTTTTGTTGTTGGCTAAAGAAGTTGTTTCCTGTCAAGACGGAAGTTTAGAGAACGTAATTCAAAACATAAGCAGCATTAGGGCCCCCAATACAAGCATGCGTCCTTGCTAATACAGACTCTTACATCTGTCGGAGGGAAAAGGACGAGATCTCTTGAGTCTTTCTTTATGAGCAAGTAATTGACTTTTCTCGCTCCCCGTTCAAATTGGTGAAAACTGATGCACTCTGTGAAGCACAGGCATTAATTGAAAGCCCCTTGGAATTTTTCAGAAGTGGTGCATTGTTCGCACAAACAACATCCTTGAGAAACCAGACAACTTTCAAAACTGGGTCACTCACAGATTCCCCAAAACAAATGAATTATTCTCATTCAATTTCGTGCTCTGCAGATTCAAAATGCAACTATGATAATGTCAGGTATTTATACAAGTCGTGGGATCAATACAACAACACATTTGCACTTCTAAAGAAATGCTGTATAATTCCTGACTGAGTTTATGTGAGTGAGACTAATCCTGAATATCATACTTGCAGCTCTGATATTTACGGCAATGCTTAGTACTGTATTCATACCTTCTGTGTACTGGATAACAGTGTATCGATGGCATTTAATATACTATAGAACACAAAGTTGAAAGTATTTGTGAGGTGTGAGGAATAACAGAGGTAAATTTATTGTTTTTTTACTTGGCTTCTACCATCCCATAAATAGTTGCTACTAACGAGCTAATAAAGCAGGAGGACAAAGTTCATATTTAAAAAGTGACAAAAAAAGTACTGAGCTTTTCGAGGGTGATGAGAAAGGGAAAAACAACACTAGAGACACATTAAGGGAACTCTTCGAATGTAGAAATGGAGGGCATCAAACTAGAACAAAGCTGTGACTGCAAGCACTCAATTTCATCCGTACTTGGAGCGTTAGCTTATGTGGTGAGGGAACAGAGTTCCAGAGGCTCTCGGGGGCAGAGAGTGGGCCAAATCAAGATTTCACCCGGGGGATGGGATCAGAATCGGGGGAGCTGAGCTCCAGAGCTCCAGAGCCATATATCTCAATCCTCATGTAGAGGCACTTCCCTCGCTCTGAAAGGAAAAAACTGCATTATTAGTTTTACAGTTCTTAGCTGCCAGAAATATCACCTATTAATTGGTGTGTATCTGGGGCAGGAAGAGTGGTGGCAGCAGCAGAATGATTTGTTGTGGAACGAGTGCGGACTGTGTAATGACAAACCCGCCTCGCACCTCCATTGAGTCTTGATCAAGGAATCATATTCAGGTTAGGAAATTCCAACTCATTCCAACTTATTGACGCTTTGTCCGATTCCTTGGCGTCACTTCCTAGCACACTGGAAAAACATGTGGTTAACATTGTGAATTCCAATAAAAACACTTGCTTAGGTTCAGGCACCAAAAAAAGGTTTCGGAAAAACATCATGGTTGGGCTTAATGTAAGAATTTAAACTAAGTAAAACGTAACATAAGTACTGAAAATATGTCACAAAAATTGAATAAATTTGAATAAGTTTGACCTATCCTCCAATAAACTGGAGCCTCTAACCAAGACCCTTTAGATTCAAACTAGTCGTCCCAGTTGTAGCTGTAAGTTAAAATATAGCTCACATGTTCCCCCATTCAAAAAAACTCCCTATCCTAATGTAACAGAGTTAAAAATGTACTTTATTATTCTGTTGAGTATGTGTGAATTCTATCTTTATGAGCTATTTTTATTTAGCGTTTTATTTTGTTAATGCTTCCTGCGGAAGCGGCGTCTCGCCTCTTTTGTACCTCCGAAGCCCCCGTAGTCCCGACTTTCCCTCACAGTGGTGTTTCGTACTGATGAGGGTAAGTTGTGTGGAATAATATCGTTGCACTGTTTTGTTGTTTTCTTCGGGAATGTAACTGTTTACGTTACGTACTTTAGTAACCGCTAAGGCGACGACCTTATGAAGCTGTTACGTGCCGTTTTGACTGTGGGAAATATAAGTTTACTGGCTGTTTCAGTTCGCCTATTTGGTGCCATTTACTTTTACGTCAGGCTGCCCTGTCATAACGTAACGACGCAGATACTTTGGCATTCCTTTGTGTGAATTCTGTTGTCTTGCATGTTTAGGAGCGGATGTATACAGAGAGAGTGAGACCAGGAAGAGACTAATGTGGTTTATGTTGTCTTCTGCAGGTATGTATTTTCCTTTGTTTAATGTTATCATTTTCGCGGGTTTTGTTAATCATTCCACCTCATGTAGTTGTTTGTTTTGTCCACTTGATGTCGCTGTTAGTCCCGACTTCCCCAGACAGTGGTGTTTCGTACTGATGAGGCAGCGGCTGTATACAGAGAGAGTGAGACCAGGAAGAAACTAATGTGGTTTATGTTGTCTTCTGCAGCGAATAAATGCTGGAAAACTACCCTCTGAGTCGTCTCCTTCAATGCCATTCCAAGTCTGTTACACGAATGCAAATGAATCCAAAACAAGTCCCAATCAAGTATTTATACAACTTAGATGTTGTTGCAGAAAGTGTTGGGCAGCATTTAGATGAGGCGCTGCTTATTTTGTGTTGTGTGAAAGTGGGGCACATAAAAGCCATTTTAGTCAATATTACAAATTCACTCCAAACAGCAAGCGAGGCATCAAAAGCACACAGATGAAGTTCGAATAACTTTTTACAATCTTTTATTTTGAAAGGATCCATTCTCCGCTGGTAGGATAATGCCCTCTGTTGACCAGCTGTTTTAGTTCAGCCATGCTTCATCCCCAGCATGTACAAAACACATCACGTTCAATCGTAGTTGTTCTACCAGCCTCGAGCATTTTGGAAAATGTCAGTGAAATAGAGACAAGACCAGCGTTTCTGTCAACATTCTGTAATGTATTGTTATATCGCACAATGTCATGTCATGTTAACACACAACGTTACGTTATGTCCTAGAAATGATGTGCTATGAATTTGGAACAGTAAATAAACATTTTGAAATAAACGTGAGTTTGTAGTCTGAAATATTGAGGTCAGAATTTCACATTAGAAAGTTAAAGTTAGACAAAAAGTTAGATACATGCCTTTGTGTTCACTGTATATATAAGAACTGACGCTTTAAGATCCTTATTTGCATCAAATGATTTAACACATTGTTACAAAGCAGGCCAATATGATGTTACCTCAGCCCTCTGTTCCCTCATCCGAATGTTCTTACTGCCCAATGTTCCCTCGGCCAAATGTTCTTACTGCCCAATGTTCCCTCGGCCCACTGTTCTTTTGGCCTGTTTCCTGGACCCATGTTCTCTCGGCCCTATGTTCTCTTGGCCCTATGTTCCCTCGGCCAAATGTTATTTTGGCCCAATGTTCTTACTGCTCTATGTTTCCTCGGCCAAATGTTATTTTGGCCCAATGTTCTTACTGCTCTATGTTTCCTCGGCCCAGGTTCCCTCACCCCTATTGTCCCTCAGAACTATGTTCCCTCAGCCCTATACATTAAAGTGGAGGAGAACTTTAATTTCTGTTCAACTTTAAAAGGTTTTGATTCTAACTTTCTGTTGTGTGTTGTGAGAAATGGCATATTTCCTTTTTTGTTTTTTTCTTGCAAATGAATTTGTCGCTTCTGGTTCACAAATAGTCAGGCACACAAGCCTCACACAGCTGCACTGCACCTCTGTCTTCAGATTATATTTGCTTACACTTCCTTCCAGCTGGCTGAGCCCAACAAACCAGAAGAGACACCGATATCTGTGAATGTTACACACATAAATCCACGTGCACAGAATCTGATTTTGGATACCTGTCAATTATAATTACACATAATAAGATACGGCTGCTTTGTTATCATAGTAGTTGTTCCAAGAGGGAGCGATTTGAACAAGTCAGCCGCTGGAACAGAGGTGCCTCCTCCCCCCTTGTTAATGGAAATTGTCAAGATTTTCCAGAATGCGGCTGTTGTTTTCAGCCGACGGGGGAAATGTGTGGATGGCTTCCATAGCAACTCGGAAATGGGAGGAGCTGTTGGAGCAGATGCATGTGAAGTGTGCTGAAGAAACAAACAATGGCTGAAAACATATGAAAAACGTGTGGGGGGGGGGCATGACTTGAAAAGAAAATGTGAAAAATCAATTTTTTTATTTTGATGCAGCTCTTGGGAGAGAACACGGACAATGCTGTTACAACTGAAGGATTCTTTAACTGACAAATATAATATGAGAACTGGAAAATACAAAACTGAATTATTTTAGTGCAAATTTGGACTTATAGACTTAAAAACAAACAGCATACATCCTTTTGAGAAGTTGACTGTATATTTTGATGCAAATTGATAAAAGAAATAATCTGTAAACTCTAAATGTAGGTGTGTGCTCTTTCTACATTACTTTTAGAATACAGCGTGTGCCTTGAAGCCTCTAATCAGAGTGAGATTTCTGAACATATCTGTATCTATGGAGAGGCATGAGAACCCCACATGGATTTAAAACGTACCTTTGCCATGTTCGTCACCTCCAGGTGCACTGCAGATATTCAGTGACCTATGTTGTGCTCATGTTCTGCACACGTTCCTTATCTTACACACACACACCCTCTCATAAACTATATTGATTACGCTAAACCTCCGTTTGCGGCTCTGCACCGCTCCACATACCATCCGTGTTCTCCTTTTATCTACCATTTTGTCCTTCATTGCACCTCCACTTAAGACACCCTTAATCCTTGCAGCTTCTCTGTCTCTACATCTGATTACACTGGTTTACAGGCTCGCTGTGTCAGAATAAAACTCTGCACCTTTTGCGTGTTATCTTCTGTTGGATGTCCCGCAGAGTGTGATGATGGAGGGCGGTCATCCGGCCTGCGAGTGAAAGACAAGATCTGAGGTGCATGTGAAGAAAGGGCCGGAGAAGCAGCTGTTTAATGTGCCGCAGTGCTGCCTCATTATGCTAATCCTACTAAAGGCAGCCTCCATAAGATGCAGATATGCATGAGTCTGAATTGGCTTTGAAGAACAGAACATGCTCAAGGAAGGAAACCACAAGGGGGGCTGTGTTTCCCCTTCTGTCTAAATGGGTGTACATGGAATGAAGTGTACTGTATATGCATGCAGTGTGCCCCTCTTTCACTATCTCTCTCTCGTTTGAAGTAGCAGACCCTAGAGCAAAACTAAGGAAACCCGGACATGCAGCACATGCTTTAGAAGCACTGTATGTGGCACATCCTCCATGCTATGTCACAAGATACATATGTGTGAGTGTTGTAGATATGAGTCTTTTTAACATGTTTAATCTCCTATCTTTGCTTCTTGTCCATCTTGTTTTTGTCCTGTCAATCATTTGTAAAGGACTTTGGATTGCATTTGATTTCTTTGAAAGGTGCGACACGAATAAACCTTGATTGATATTTTCTAGCAGTGTAGCACTGGTTATTGTAGAGATCCACTGTGACTGAAATGAACTGACCATACCTGCTGTTAACATGCAACACACAGCCATGTTAGTAACGTTCTTCAAAGCCGAGCAAACTGCTCTACGGGGATCTTTATCTTTGGGGGTGGGGGGAATAAAGTAAAGTGTGAAGTTGTTGTTGGCGAAGTGAATCTGCGAGACTGATGGGTAGTCCGGCACAAATGACTTATGCTCTTCTGGGTCGCAGAGGGCTGGCTACCTCACAATGGGCCAGTCATTTGGAGAGTGAATAATGGATGGAGTAAGATGGACTGTGACAGAGCTGTCGCCTTCATCTATATAAATCTTAGTGCTCGTGCGTCTCACTTGTATTGGCTGATTGTAGCTTGATCACCTTGAGAATGACGTTCCCATACAACAAAACTGCTTTGTCAATTACGTTTCAAAAAGTGTTTTCTTCCTGATTAAGTTGGTCTTTGACGTATCACAAATTCAAAGTCCTGGGAGGTCAGCAGGCGGAGTAGGTCGGGATGGCTAGCTGGGTCAAACAGACACTGGACTGTCACCTGGGGGACAGGAGTTTGTATCTCAGGTGAAACCAAAAGTCAAAATGTGTTTCAATTGAAGTTTGTAACTTGAAGAGCATAACAAGCATACTTATTTTAAGCCAAACCATGATGTTCTATAAACCTAACCAAGTTCTGTTGCCTAAACATGTTTTTATAATTTACAATGTTAACCACATGTTTAAAACTGAAACCAAAATGTAATTGAGGATGCAGTTTCGTTGTATGAGAAGGCATTTTATCAGGAGACAGGGTTGCTGATTGGCATCAGTTGTAGCACTCATGCTCCAAAATCAGTGGCTTACTAACTGATTGGTTACCAGCTGACTAATAACATCCAATCATCCCTTATAACTTGGCTCATTGCGATGCTGTTTGCTGCAGCATCTCGCCACAACCATCTCGACAACACAATGAACAGTATTCAAAGTATTCATATATGTGTCTTTTGTTACTTGACACTATTGTAGAATTCACATTGTAAGAGCAGAATACAAACCAAGTATTTCTAACTGTAACCATGCAATGTATCCTCATACATACGTTTGTATGATGTCTTATGAAAAGTTACTTTTTGGTGCCCCTGCTGTGTTTATGGCAAAAAGATCAACAGAAGTGACGTCACTTGCGTACGTAAGTTATGTGACAAAAACAAGTAAATGTTGACTCCTGGTTTCACACAGACATGAACAGCGGTCACCTGGGTGAAAGTCCATTCAATTTGCAGATCCAGCCCCCTAACTGACTCCACCCAAGACTTCATGGATTACATGGATTATATACATTGATTATGTGGGTTATATACCATATTGGCCATTACCTTTTGTTAGTATAGCTACAAACCGTGTTTAGGAACAGCCTGAACCTGATCTTTCCATAGTTAAACACACACCCTCACACACACACACACACTTGCAATTTAATGAGTATATATATATATATACTGTGAAACCTACTTTTGGAGAGAAGTACTGCTTAAAGTTTCAACTTAAAATTAAAGTTTAATTTAACAAGCAAGAAAAAAAGCATTCTAGTGAGCACAAGCGGATCTGAACACCTTGGCTTCCTCTGGCTTGGAGCTAGAAGAAGGAAACAGGTTTCTTCTACTGTACATGTCTGTTTGTCAGGCATCCAGCAACACTTCCATGAGTGATAAACAAAGGAGCGCTATGAAAACACTCCGGCTGGTTTCATTTTTCAACATCCCTTGTATCACTTGCCCTGGGGTGCCTCTGGAAAGCAGCTGGAACACTGCACTCATCTCTACATCAGTGTGCTTTCCCTGGTGAATGAAGCCCGGAGGAAGAGGTTTGGACAGTTTCTTCCCCTGCGGCATCTCAATTAGCTGACTTTCACCTGAAACTCTTTCACATGAAGTGTCCTTCATGTGCCCTTCAACTATACGAGACTTCATTCTCTGCCCATGTAGACATTACTCCACTATATCTCTACATCGATAATAGTTGTTTGCTGTGATGTCGAGGTCAAGCATGTTAAATATACAGCTCCTTCAACAAACCATAGAGGAGAAGTGTGATGTTGCAGGACAAAGCCACTAGAGTGAGCGGTTTCTCGGATATTTATAAATCACACATGGCTTAATGAGGCGTCATTTCACACCTGAAGGATCTATGATATCATTTGTGGACTGTCACATAAAAGCAGTGCCTTGGGGCGTATACACTCAAGGCTGCTTAATTGATCCGGACCTTTGTGCGACTGGAGCTCAGCGGCAGGACAGACGGACAGTTGGGGCCGCCTGTTAGTCACCGGTTATGTTTGAACCGTTAACAATGAAATCAATCAAAAAACCTCACTGCAATCCAATACTTCCACATAAGCTTGAAAGTGAGTTGTAGGTTCAATGGCAAACTCAAACACACTGGTCTATTTCATACATATATTAAATGCAAAGGCATGTTTTATTAATACACCATGAAGTACTGTCCCTTTCTGTGTTCAAGTTGGCTTACGAAGAGTTATATAGGGTTCTCTGGATAGGAGAACCCTATTTGATTACAGCCAAGAACCATCTCTGGAGGTTCTATCAAGAACCTTTCCACATTCTAAGTGTGTTAACAAGAACCCACGAAGCTGTTTACAAAGAAACCTTTTATGTTCTATGGGTTCCCAATGGTGGTTTCCTCATGGTGTGAGCTGGGAGGATATTTGAAGACCCATGTTTTCAATAATCCTTAAAGAATTCTTCCAACAGATCAGGGTATATGACTTTCGTTTTGGTAAGAAACTTCTTCTTCTGTCTTTTTATCAGTTACAGTGCAGTGCTGTCTCTACCTGTTGAAGGCCGAACTGACACCATCGGTCTTCCCTGGGTTGCCATGCTTGTCTGTGTCCACCAATCTCAATGGTCAGGTCGCGGTCGCTCAGTCTGTATTTATTCTACTTCATCTGAAGTAACATGTTCATTCTTGACATTGGAACCAGCAGGAGACAGAACAATCTCACAGGTTCATTGTCGCTGTGGTTCTGGAGCTTTCGATCACATCACATGATCTCCATCATTAGACATACCTTGACCAATTGGAACGGAATCGTAGATATTCAAGTTCGTATTTTTTCTCTGAGCGCTCAAAGGACTTCTCATCTATGATGGCTTACATGTTGAGGGTCCTATTCTATTCTACGATCTAATTTACTGCGAGTTATTGTTAGGATAATTAATTATCGAATGACCTTAGTCCTGCACTCACACGATCTTCCACTGATTACTTTAAATGATGCAAGACTGCATTCATTATAGCATATCTATACTGCATTAATGTATGGGGTGTTTATAAACCGAAGACTTGGTGACGGTTGTACTCGGTACTTGTGTCGCTCTCTTCCCATGAGATGATTCATTTCATGCATCTTGTTATTACACGTGGAGGCTATTTTTTTAAATGCTGTAAGATTGTAAGACATTTCACAACATAAAATACAGGGAGATTTGTACTCTTTTATTTCAAGCATTTCTTTTATTATCATGATTATTATTAATACATTTTAGTTATTTTAATGTCTGTTAATCTATTTTCCTTGAGATAGTCTGTCAGATCAGTGGGGACATGTTCAGGTCAAACCCAGGCCGAAGCCTTGTCCACATGATGCATTGTGATTCAACGTCCCACCCTTTATGACACACTTACCCTCCCTGCTCAAATAGTTGAACTTTAATCCCACGTGTGCAGCTGTAATCCCCTCAGACGAGCCTTTTGAATCACGGCGTCCAGTAGGCAGCAACAGAGGCAGACACTGCTCATTGTGATTCAGAGCTGCAGGGGAAATTGATGTGATGTCTCGTTACAACCAGTGGGGAGCAGCCTCGCACTGAGCAGAAGCTTGCTTGGTACAATGGAGATGTGAATACCCTGCAATACATACGGAGATAAAGAAAAAAAGACAATGTGAACTGTGTGGTTCCAGTGTTCATGTGGGATTTGTAGCAGGAGTGAAGATCTGCAAAAGGCACATACCATTATGATAAATCAGTTGTGAGAAAAATAATCATGGATCAAGCTGCTCTCCATATGCCATCTAGTCTGTGCCCTTGGGTGCATGGAGTTATTTTCATCCTCATAATGTGACTAACATGCAGGTTTAGCCGTGAGAAGTCCCACCACATTGTTGCTTGATTACAGCACTGACTGACAACATCTGTTTGGTGCCTTTCTTTGTCAAGAAGTCGACTGTTGCTCCTTACAAGCATCAGCTGTTTGGAGACGGAGATGTTCTCACACTCTGTGGAGAAGGGACTGAGATGGACACTTCCGCACTTAAACAGCGACGAGCTCCCACATGAAGCACGTCATGCTGAGAAAGGACATCAGCATCTTGTCAGGGTGGGAGAATGAGTTGTTGAGCTCAGGTCTAGATTACCCTTCGCTCCAACCGCTCTGTCTCTCGTATCTCTTCCTGGAGAGCTTCAATTAATTGGCAGAGATATCAAAGGCTGCATTCAGGAGATAGATAGCTGATTGCCCCCCCACACCCCCCAAGAGGCACTCGATCACATTGACTTCGTGCATATTACTGAAAATCCTGATACTGAATACAAAACTAAAGGGAAGACGGCATTAACAGGCAGGGGACGGTTGACCCAGCTGTGCTTTTGTTTTTCTTCTTTATCTGTGGCAGGGTTAGGGACTATGCGTATAACAATAGACATGTGTTGGTGTATGAATGGTGTATGAATGGTGTTCATGGCTATGAAAATACATCCAGGAATTGTAGGAACATCCCTCTATTTTTGGCTCTCCCTCCCCTTTGATGTAAAATCAAATCCGTAATGGGAACAGGACCTCGATGGAGAACATTAGGTATGGTGCTCATTCATTTATGTTGATAGTCTCAGCCCCGGCAATTAGGAAATCCTGATTAATAGTCATAATGGGGGATTGTCGATTTGCCATAAGCAAGCTTAATTACATATTGGGTTCTTAGTCCTTAAAGTGTAGTGAAAACATATATGGTCTATGATCAATCTCTCTGTACTGGATATACTAAAGTAATAGAACTCCCTATGCAACAAAATAACATGTCACAAACAGCACAGGTTGAGTCAAACGACTGTGACAGGATCAATAGCATCCATCACTGCAGCTCTTTGCAGCTTTCAGCTCCATTGTCTTGGTTCACTGGTCTGTGTGGTTGTTGAGTCCTAAGCAGCTGTCACTGACTTCTCAGCTCTCAAGCTCACACACCGATTATACATCACTGCAAATAAAGAAATAAACAGAAATCGCCAGACAGCGGCTGGTGAAGAAATATGAACTCATAACAAGCCAAAGGAGGGTTCAATATTTTGTCTCAGGAGTTCGTGGACAAAAGTGGGGAAAGAAAACAAGTGCATGTTGGACTTTCACCTGTCAGGAGGTGAGAAAAGAGACTCTGACGGGATGCTCATGTTGCTCTGGTTGTTTTAAATCTGTACAGTAAGTAAGCAACGATAAAGAAGATGACGTACACGAAGAGCTGGTATTTGAGCTTGCATTGATTTATTTTTTGGGCTGCTTGGGGTCAGCAGAAACAAGCTGTAAACAGAACATGGATATATCATGACCATGTAAAGTTTATATGCTGACCATGCTAGGAGACATTTCGTAAATCACACATCCAGATGACACTATGCGACGTTAGCAGTCATTGGAGGTTGCGTTCCAAGAAAAGCAACGTTTCAGCTAGTTCCCCAAAATAATGTTCTGTAGAACCATGGACTATATTTATAGAAGAAGTGGACATAGGGGCCGTGACGTCACCAATTAATTTTTGGACGACTGTTTTGCAGCCTTGACTTTGGTATTTTGGCCGTCGCCATCTTAGTTTTTGGAAGTTGTCATCTTGTTTCTTTTGCCAACTAGAAGTGACTCAAGAGGGTGGAGCTAAGTACAACCGAACATTGAACAAGTCAGTTCAGGAAATAAAATGTAGCAAACTTAAAACACATACTTTGCTTTATGGTCTATTTGACTCGAAATGAACCATCATTTACTCAATGAACATCTTGCCGTATTGAAGAAGACTTAAAACTGCCAATTGAACCCATAACCTCATGTTTACAATGTTTACTGAGGTAATACATCAACTAATGAGACAAACAGAGATGTGCAGAGCATTGGAAAATACTTTTTTATTAACTGAAAGAAAACATTGTCTCTCTGCAGTGTCCATGAACTAACCCAGACATTGCCCTACTCTCTGAGGGTCTTAATGCTATCCTGGAGGAGAGGTATTGATTCATAAAAACCCTCTCAGACATCTTTTATGGAAAGTTCACGATTAGAAAAAAGTTGACTGCTCGTTTCCCGAGGAATACCATGGAATGTCTTTGCATCCGTCGAGCCTTTCACGGACCGGCGTGTTTCTGAGCACATCTCTGACACTTGGAAGCTCGTCCATGCTCCATTTATTTATCTATTTACTGTGCTCCTCAGACATGTTTGGCCATCCATGTCTATAGTGTGGGGGCCTATCACCAAGCCAGGCTGACGACTGTGTGTTTTACGCTCCTCCAGCACTGAGCCACGGTATTTCAAATTTCAAATGCAGTGCAAAAGATGGAATAATACCGTACACATTAACATATTATTCATTTGTTTTGGCTGCTGCTCCCGTCCACGTCCGCTTTACCTTTCCATCAGACAGCTCTTAACGAGGGGGGAGTGAAGACATTGCTCGCTTCAATGCCACCAGATTCACAGAAACAGTGAATTCATGTATTGCATTGTAGTTTATGCTGTTGAAAGGGACATGGAACACACCTGGGCATGCAACCTTATATTTAGTGCAGAATCTTGTTTTTACTGACAGTGAGTCCATCAGATGAGTCACTTGTATCAGATGAAGTTTTACCTCTACTTAACCTCAGTAGAGCGAGGTTAAGTTACTTGATAAAAGGTCTAAATAAAATGCCACAGGTTTGCCCACTGATCCTGCCGATGTCATTACGCGATCTAAATCTCAGCACATTGGGCAGCACTTCTTCTTTGTACCTATTTTAACTTGGAGCAGAGGACTCAGCTTAATAAACTGTAATCAGGAGTTTCTTCAGGTGGACCACTGAGGCAGCTGCTCCCTTTGATCTTGAGCTGGTGATGGAAAGCAATACAGCGCACACAGCACCTCAAAGCAGCGCCACAGAGGCCAGTTGTTTCCATCCGTCTCTCTGATGATTATTTGCCCTTTTTTTATTTCACCAGTCTATTATTCCGACCTCATCTGGATGATCCCCCGCATATCTATTTCCAGCCACGAGGTCAGTCATATGCTGCCTATAATTGAATCCTCGGCTGGAAGAAGCATATTTACTGGGGCTGCTACTCCTTCGGGTACACTGTCTCTAACCTTATAAAAATCAAATGGGCAGGGAAATATTCTGTCAAATATCAAAGGCACCGCCGGGGCTTTGTCTCATATCTATGGAAATGTGTGTTTTCTGCAGTCAAGGTTTCTGCCTGGCAGTCACTTCCTCCTCTCACAGTGGCAGTAAGACAGGAACCTTTAGGTTCTATTCAAACCACGTAGGATCAAGACATTTAATGTAAGACAAACATTCAGCCGGTCTGAGCTTGTTTTCTGTCTTCACAGGACTAGTGTTGCTCACGTGTACTGCAGTCACAGCGGAGATGCTGCATGTGTTCCACAGCTACGACCGTCTCCTGTCTGTTCACTTATTCTAGCAGCAGGGCCGTGCTGCCGTTTTACTGCGATGGAGCAGCTCAGAATAACGTATATTATTTAAGAAAAATACAGGCACATGTGTGGGACACATGGCAACAGAGCAGGTCTCCTCCAGCATGTCCTTCAAATGGTAAGATGCTGTCAATGTTAACGATGAAGGTGTCAAATTAATCAGAAAATATGCTTGGCAAATGTTTTATGTGGACGGAAATGCGTTAAACCATGCTGAACTCCACGGGTTACCTTCAACACTCGCTGTAGGTTGCATGCTTGTAGCTGCTGGCTGGCTTACGTTGACTGCGCATAGCCAGCCTGGTTTTCCTACAAATTACGTTCCCATACAACTCCCAGAAGAAGTTAGTTTGTGACGGCCCACAAATTTCTTATAGTCGGCAGAAGAAGGAAGGCGGTCGGGTCGGATGGTTGGACCAGACAAACTGAGTGAAACCAAAAGTCAAGGCTCACTCATTTCAAATGATGTCCGCAACCGCGATAACATAACAAACTTAAGTTTAATACCCAACCAAGTAGTTTTAATGCATTACTCACATGTTTGACTGCAACTGTAATCCCTCGAAACATAGTTGACAATGCAGTTTGCATGGGAACGCAATTTTATAGGAGATAGTGTTGACGTGCCAACACCAACGTGTCTATGAAGAGAAGAGCAAGGGACGTTAATCACTTGAGGGAAAGAAAGTTGGACAGGTGTGCTGTCGAGGAATGGATGTGATCCAAGATATAATGGTACCTTTGCATACATCTGTCATGCATTATATGAGAATCATGGTGGGGATGTTGTCATTTGCAACACTTGTCGACAGGAGTTCAATATTGTAGACTATAAGAAAGAAGATTATCCATTGCAATGTAGTTAAGTCATTATAGTCTGAAACCATCAGACCGGAGCCTTATGGATTGCACACCTGTGTTACACTCCATATTCTTCTCCTCAAAGCACTTTGGGGAATGCTTTGCTGTAGATCCGCATTCATGTTTCTAGAGTTGAGTTGCGGTTATAGATGTTTTTTTCTCTATATCATCAATTTTTCATCTTGTTTAAGTATTTAGGGTTAAGGCTCTGGCCAACCAGTAGAGGGTGAATCCTGTCTGAAAGACTCTCTGCGTTGTGGTTGCAGTGCAACATGCTGCACAGCAAAATAACAGCCAGACCTGATTGTCAGCGATGAGTTCTATCACCACAGTTCAGACTAAAAGCAGCCACCATGCTTTGTAGTTTTTCCTCTCTTGGTTCCATCTTTCTTCTCACCAATCTGAAGTTGTTTTCACTGTCTTATCTGTCATCTTCCTGTTCTAATTAGACATAGGCTACTTCTCGCAAAGTGAAAGTACTGCCGGCCCCACTGTCACAATACAGCTCTCTTCAGCTTTAAGCGGCTCTCTGCTCATTGTTTTGGTTTGCTGCTCGGTATGATTAAGTCCCAAAGGCTCTCACTGACTCCGTCTGCCCACTCACACACTCCTCGAAAACGGCGGACAGCAGCACACACGCTCGCATAAGCCAATTGTTCTCCTTTTGAGTTTTCTAAGTTTGCAACCAAATGACCTGGAGTTTCTAATGCAGCATTTTCTGGGAACCAGTTTCATAACTTACTACAATAACAGTACATGTTCATACTTAGCTTTTATCAACAGACTGGATTAAACAGCAATAGGCAACTTTAATGACCGACTTCATTCTATATATTCTATGAAAATCAAGGCAAATGATCATCATTAATATGCTTGCATTAACCAAGCAAAGCTAAGGGGGAGATGATGATCAGGAGCTCAATGTCTTTTCTCAAAAATATTAGTCTTTCTAAAGAAGCACCTTGATTTTTGTTTGGTCATATGGGGGCAGCGCAACAAGCTGAAAACACACCATTGACTTATCATCACCCAATACGCAATATTCAATATCTTTCTTGGTCTCCACCAACTCCTGAAGGAAACTTCTGGCACTTTGTATGTGCAATTTGGTTGTGGGCAGTTAGCAATCAGTGGGTTTATCAGAGCCTTTTCAATGAAAAAAGCTGCATCTGGTAATGTGGTTGATGAGCCAAACCAGTGAAGTTACTGTCCATAAAACCCAAACAATGAGCTGAAAAATATTTACACCGCATTCACCAAATCAGGCGTACGCCGTTGTGCCAGTGTCACTTATTACCAAGCGATTTACACCAAGCGAATGCACGACCATGAATGTCTTTTGTTCCCTCACTGCGTTCAACCACTCACACATCTTGTCTTCTGGTTGAGGGTGGGACTTTGCGTGGGACTTTGCGAGGGACTTTTAGCGCAAAGCAAAGTTACAAATTTGCTTTTTCACACACTGCAAATGTTTTATTTGGCTTTTTGCTCAAATTAAATGGAAGTGAAAGGCTCAGGTGATAATTACCTGTGGGATTGTCACTACAAGCGACCCCTTTCACATTATACATAGTCATTTCATTCATTGATAATAGGATTCATGTTGATTATAAGAGCAGCTTTGAAACTTCAATTTCAAGTTGTGCTTTCCTATCACTGGGGAAATCTGTGACATCTAAGTAGGGTCACAGGCATGCACTTTTTGGCAACCAGAAACCTGTGACTCATTTCCAGTCACTCTGAAGTGTGTCCCTGTGAGTGTTGTGACATAATGTGGATTCAGTCCAGGACACAGACACTTGGAATTGTCAGTTTTGCACTTCAGATACTGGCCAATGTGAGCTGGAGGAAAGAGAAAACATTTTCACTGCCCTTTGAGGAGTTTCTGTTCGGGCACTAATATATAATTAGTAAATCTTAAACTTGTGCAGAAAGAGTGTAGAGTATATTGTGCAAAATGGTGCATGCTCCTGCAAATGGACCCATGTCTGTGTAGGCAGGCTGGTAAATATAACACATAGATGTGAATGTGGCAGCCAGAAGTCCAATCTTCATCTACATGCATCATATGTCTGTGCCTTATGAAACATTCATGCAGACACACACACACACACACACACACACACACTCACAGCGTCTCTTGGGATGGACAGTGCTGACAGCAAATAGACCAGAAGGGGCTGAGAGCCTTCGACGGTCAAAGCTGAGATGGGGAAAATTTGCAGGACTGGTGTACTCAAACCCTGGGCATTGAAAAGCTGCAGAGAGACTGCCCTCTTTGATGTGGGGACATATTAGTGGGCCCACAGAAGTATGTGTGCATTCGCTGTATGAGGGAGAGCGAGAGGCACGAGTGCTGGCAGCGCATTGTTCCGCCTCTTTCCTTCATTTTTCCTAATGAGCAAGGAGTAGCAAGGCCTAGCGACTCACTTCTACCTCCTCAAGGTCTCTGCCTCTACATGTACGCAGCCTGGATACTAATTTAATAAGGCTTGAGGCTGTACGGCTCACTACAGAAAAAAAACATCCCAAGCCAAGTTTCTCAGCAAATTCTCAGCCCCAACTCGACTGCCGCCAGGGTACTTGTTTTATGTTAAAAAAAACAATGACGATGGCCAGTTTCTTTTTAAAACTCAAGTTAAGACAACCAATATGTCTGTAATGAGGACACAGAAGACCAGGCATAATGACACAAAAACATTTATGTTTTGTGATTGTAAAAGGTTAAAATCCAACTTCAGCATCAATTTCACAGAAAAGGAAATTGAAAATAGTAAATACCGTATGCAGTATCCTTGGATTGCTTGAAATTCCAAACTGGCGTATTGGACCATTGGGCAATAACAGTTTGTTGGCCCGAGTTTGTTCAAATGTCAGCATGGTACTGCGCTTTTAGTTTGAGCTTTGCTGCATGAGGAGGAACAGGGTGTAAAACACAATTAGAAAGTTTGAGGGAATAAAATGGATCTGTGCAAGCCATGAAATTGTGAGCATACATCAAAGGCAGTCGGTCAGTACAGGAGCAGAATTCCAATGCATGCTCAAGCCCAGAGCCCCAGTAACTTTCAACTAAAAATCAAATGAAGACTGGGATGCAGCCACTGTGGGCAACTGGCATCAGTTGTTCAAGTTCATGGGGGTAATTGTAGGTAGACACATCCAGGTAGATATAGAAGGCTGTTGGACATATTCAGCTGTATAGACTCTTGCTACGCCTTGTTAGCTATCGTGCAAAATTGGTTTCTGTCTAATCTCCTCAATTTTAAGTGACTTAAACAAAAGAAAGAATAATCCAACAACAGGACAAAATGTTGGCCACTGCCGACCTGAAGAGTGTTGTGATCTGACAGCCCTGTCTGCAGGATGACATTATATGTTGAGCCTTCCAACCCGTTACAAGTGGCCAGTGGTGGAAGAAGTACGAATTGTACTCATGCAGAATGGCTGCTTTAAGAGCGTTATTATGGGATATACTGTAGCTACTATATTATGTTAATCATCAAATCATCATCAAATATATTATTATTATGTGATCATTTGTCCATTAACATGTATGAAGCATTCTAAGCTGCCTGCGGTGACTATATTACGAATCTAGGTGTGTAATGGTTCATATAATTGATGTAAAGTGAAAACATTGTCACATATTATCATCTTTAAGATACGCCTTTATTTTAAAATTTCCAAAGCGCCTCTTACCATATTCTACCATGGCACCTCCTTCCATGGGTCCCTGGTGGTCCTAAGCACCAGAGAATTGTTTAAATAGTGTAAGTTTAGTAAAGTGAAAGGTGTTATAAAAGTGGCAAACTCCTTTGAAAAGTCCCAGTGAAACAGAAATTAGAGGGTCTAAAGCTTCTGTACTGGGACGCATTCCCCAGTGAAATGCAATATTTGAGCAGTGTACAAGAGGGATTTAAATCCTTCGCATTTGATTGGACCACCATAAAAAGAGTTGGAATGCAGCCTGATACGGAGCTACAGAGGATGGTGGCTCACTGCAGAGGGTTGTGTGAGTAACGTTAGCGAGTGTGCGGTAGAAAGAGAGAGCGAGACAGAGAGAGAGTGCACGTGTGTGATGGCGAGTGTGTAGTCAGCAGTAACATTGTAACTGTGAACGTAGTAGTGCAGTGTTTGTACTATTGGGTAGTTTAATCTTGAACAATGCATCATATCTAACAAAAAACAAGGACTCGCTGTATGTCAGTGTGTTTTTCACACATCTCAAAAACCGTCCATCCGATCTCTGTTGACCCTTTCACCACCTGACCTCCTCCCTGAACAGTGTCACACTATATCCACCTTTGTTTCTGACAAACAGCAGTCATAATGTCCCCTTCCACCAGAGGCCTTTGTCACATACACATAGTGTCGACTCTAACATTCGTCAAAGTGTCAATTTAGCTGCAGCTAAATGTACATTTTTGTGTCAGCTTCCATGCAGGTGACACGTTCCCACTGCTGATTCAGCTGCGTGGAGGTTTTGATTATGCTTCCATATTTCAATCGCACCATTTCACCTTGCACAGAGAGCTGCCCTTGGTCGTAGTATTCAGCACATATATGTTTCACATCCCTTTGGGAATGTTCCAGTGGTAAAGGTCTCTCAGCCACATCTGACTCACTTCACAGCATCTGTGAGGACACTGACGGTGTCTTCAACCGCTAAGGACAGGACTGATTTCTTACTGTATGCTGGGCCTGTTTTTTCTTCTCATTCATTGGTTAATTTGGTTCGAATCAAGAGAAGAATGATTCATTGTTGGAATTTAGTTCTCATCCAGTTCACACTGACTTTTTACAAACAAACTGAGGAGTAAACATGAAGTCATACAGACTGACAGGTAACTCGCTGATTTGGTGATTGCCATCCTGCATCATTCACGTCCTCCACATGGGGGAATCACTGTAATGATGCTGATGAGTATACTTGTTATTGGGTGTCACAAAACTCAGAAAGAAATAACTGATGATAAGCATAATTAGTATTATTAGACTGCAAATCAACCTAATGTCATGAATAATGACCAACAGGTAGAGACAAGCTCCCAGATGACTGGTGTGAGCGTCAGGGAGCGTGTGAGGCGTCTGCACAGTAATGATTCAGGGCTGATTGCTGTCACACACTTTCTAACGGACTTGACAAAGTACACAGGGTTGGATACAAGCAGTTTAACAAGTTTTAATCAGGTTTTACCAGCACTGACGCACACACGTGCATATTTGCATTATGCGGTTGCATACATGGCCTTATACAGATGAATCAGCAGATCGCTTCCTGAACAGATTTCACGATCAGCAGATGGATTTATTTGAGTTCAGCTTTTGAAATCAAGCTGAAATCACATACCTGCTATCAAAACAATCCTGTGGTTGGTTTGTTTGCTTCCACCTTTTAAGGAAGTCACAGTTCGGATGTTTGGTTCAGAAAGATGTTCACCCATGTTCACCGCCTGTTGTGCTTGTGTTTCCATCAGACATTGGCTCAGTCTAAACCTCATACTACAACGCTGCCAACACATAGTTTACACCCCTCTCTGTGATGCTTTGACATTTTAAAGGGAATCACTTTGTTGCGTGTCTTGGGATATTTTCATATAGACAAGTGTTATGTAAGCTCTGATCATACCAAAGACATTATTCATCTGGGAAGCCAAAACATTTATTCACCTTGTCCTTGTCAGTGGTTATCACACTTTAATGCTTTCCAGGTTCTCTGCTTGGTGGTCGGACTAGATCATGGGTCGGCAACCTTTACTGTCGAAAGAGCCATTTTTGTCATGGTTTGTGTTCCTGTGTCTGTGTGGCTCCGCCCCTGGTCTCCTCCCGGCTCCCTCCTGTGTTCCTGTGTCTGTGTGGCTCCGCCCCTGGTCTCCTCCCGGCTCCCTCCTGTGTTCCTGTGTCTGTGTGGCTCCGCCCCTGGTCTCCTCCGGGCACCCTACTGTCTCTCTGTGTCTGTGTGGCTCCGCCCCTGGTCTCCTCCCGGCTCCCTCCTGTGTCTCTGTGTCTGTGTGGCTCCGCCCCTGGTCTCCTCCTGGCTCCCTCCTGTGTCTCTGTGTCTCCTGATTGCTTTCATTCAACTCACCTGCCTGCAATCTGCTCATCAGCCCACACATATATACTGCCCTGCTTTCCCTGTTCTGGTTGTCAGATCGTTTTTGTTCGTCCCCCTGTGTGCCTCATGTTCCGACTTTGGTCCTCCCCGTGTGCTCATCGTGTTTCCAGTGCTAACCCCTTGTTCCACCCCGTATATGCATCGTGTCTCCAGACTTTTCCCTCGTGTAGTCTCTACAGTTTGTGGCTTTGCTTTTTCTGATTTTTGTATTTTAGTTTGCTCCCTTGGAGTCGTTTTGAGTTCCTGTGTATGTCTGTTTGGGTCAAAGTAAAGAACGTTGCCTTCCACCTCATCTCCAGTCTCTCTGATCGGCCCTTCAAACGTGACAATTTTGCCCTATTTTCCAGCAAATAACATTCGTCTGGAGCTGCAAAAGCTTTTTTACATCACAGCTTATAAAGTTTTATATATAGTTATATTATATATACAAGAACTATAGTTTGTTGTTTATGAAATTATAGAACAAGAATAAAGACAATTCTAGACATTTTATTGCTATTTATAACAATATCAAACTTTTATAAAGGGGAGAAAAAAAACCACACTGGCATATGTAGTTCTACATGGAGGTCAATTAACCACATAGCTATGATATAACTATGCAGGCCTTGAGTCCTCAAAATAAAATAACATCACAAAAAGTAAGGAAATGTGTTTGGTAGATTATTTCTTTGTTGTAACCATGCTTCTTGGCAATACATCTTATACCGTTGGAAAGCCTGTTTATTTCCCTCCATACAGGAGCCTCAGTAGCGTGTGGAAGAACCATACACAGCCACAACAGCCTGGCACCTCCTCCTGGTCACCAGCCTGCTCACACACTGCTGTGGGATGGCATCCCATTCTTCAAAAAGCATGTCGCAGGTCAGCCAACGTGGTTGTGTTGGTCACTCTGGCACGAACAGCACATGATCCCACAAGTGTTCAATGGGGTTGAGGTCAGGACTGCTGCAGGCCATTCCATCCTCTCCACTCCCACATTCTGGAGGTAGTCTCTGATAAACCGCTCTGTTGTCATTGGCAGAGAAGATTTGGCACATTTTTCATGGGCGCAATCCACATACTCTGCTCTGCTGCACAGCCCACAAATGCATATTCCACCGTTTAAAAGGGAAATAAACAGGCTTTCCAACGGTATAAGATGTATTACCAAGAAGCATTGTTACAACAAAGAAATAATCTACCAAACACAGATTTCCTTACTTTTTGTGCTATGTTTATAACTTATAGCTGCAGAAGTGAATTAAACACAGAACAATGCAGGTCCATTTGGGTCCTCCCCATATTTGTGTAAAATATATTAAATAAAAAAAGTAGTACTTTGTAATAAATATAACATATAGCTGCAGCCTAATATCTTAAAAAGAGTAAACATCAAAAATAGGCCAGTTTGCATTTAAGTCCATTTCAGTGCTCTGTCTTCTTTTTTTCCTCAGCCACTTACAGCCATCAACCTTCGCGCCTGAACATAAAAGCACAACACAGTTCAGGATCTAAAACAAATATTTTTTTCCAAAACATTAGCCTATTAAATGATTGTGTTCTCAGCTGTTTGTGATTTTTGTTTCTGAACATCGCTGCAGAGTTTCTCTATATCAGGGCTGGAGATGTGACTTTGAGCTTCACACAGGACTGCAGGCTGTCATCTGTGAGGTGGGAGCGATATTTTGATTTTATGTAGTTCATGCTTGTGAAAACATGCTTGCATAAGTACGTTGATCCAAAGATGGACAGGACTCCAAATGCATACTTCATGTAAGTGTCGGGAATGGCATTCCATGGTTTGGGGAGGTTTTTCAATACCACTCCATTTGTGCTCTCTGACGGGCGACAACGTCAAGATCAGCATCGTTTGCAGCGAAAGCAAATTAATACGTCCACGGAGAATGAAACTCTATTTTCCTCCGTGACTTTTCTTTTTTGGGATTTATTCATTGATAGTTTACCGAGGCAGTCTGGGATCCCTGAAGATATGGTTCTTGTGATCCAAAGTTTTTATACCAACTTCAAATGCAGGGTTGGAAACAGTCTCCAAAAATTCCAAGTGAAGACAGGTGTGAGATAAGGATGTGTGATGTCAGCTTTGTTCTTCAATATTACTATTGACTGGGTAATGAGACAAACAACTGAAGACCAAAATAAAGGCATTCAATGGACACTCCTCATCACTTGAAGATCTATGCAGATGATCTCTCTCTTCTTTCACACACTCATTGGCACATGTATGGAGCTAAATCCAGGTCAAAAGTTTCGTTCACTTGAAAAAAAAATGTGAACCTGAAAGTCCCAAAATACAGCAATGTATTCAAAATAAAAATAAGTGAATGAAAAGTTTTTTTGGGTTGAATATAATTTTGATTCACTTCTGGAATTTTTTCGAATACATTTTTTTTTTTCAGTTTTCACGTTCATATATATTTTGATATTTGAGTTCTTATATTTTTCAGTTTCAGATTTTATATTTTCAGATTCAAATCTTTTTTTTTTGGGTTTCAAATCTTTTTTTCACGTTCAGGTTTTTTTTTTTCACGTTCAGGTTTTTTTTTTCAGTTCAGGTTTTTTTTTTCAGTTCAGACTTTTGACCCAGATCTAACGTGGGGGGCGTGGTATCAACTGAGAGGGGCGTGTCATCATGAGTGACAGCATAACAACGAGGGCTGAGGAGTTCCTCAACCACGTTGCCTTCAGGTAACGTGGGCACCGCGAGAATTATGATTCAACACTTTCTATTCACCATATTCACGTGATTGAAAGTTTAAAAAATGACGCTAGTGCCAAAATTCTGTTTAGCAAGCTGTTTTAGCCTCTACTTGGGACGAATCACAGTAAAAGAGCAATAAACTATGCCATATTGGGCCGTTCAACTACCACACTTTAATATATGACGTTTCGCACTTCCACACACCACTGTGAACGCAGCGTAGTATCCTTGTGATGGCGTCCACTCCACCTGGACCGCCTGCTGGCGCCAGCGCGCAGGTAAGAAATCGAATTAATTTTTTTATAGATACTAGAAATTATCCTAAATATTATAATGATAATTGTAAGATAGCGTCATACATAGAGGGAGAAGATTTATTTAAGTGGGGATTTCGCCAAAGCTAGAAATTAAGCAACTAGCTGAATGCTGTTAGCTTGTGTTTGTGAATTGTTCCCTCCTTACACTGACCAGCTCAAGTCCTTCAATGTGTGTTGTCTTTCGTAACAGAATGTCGACTATAATTCGACAGTGGCTGCAGCTGCACAGAGCCTTATAAATGTTGCTTGGCGTCACTGTACAGAACTTCGTCGTTCATCAGTGTGGCTCCTCACATCGTTATCACTGTGGTTATCTCTATCGTTATATAGTTCTTGGTGTGGACGGACCTTTAACGTTAGTTTACACAGCATAACCTTTGCAGTCCTCTTTGTTGTTGTATTCTGATACGTAATTTAGGCTATGATAGACGCCTTCCAAGTTGGCTCACTTTGCATACGTTTTAAGTAATAACTTGCATGCTGTTTGTTTGCATGTATTTCTTCCACGTCTGCAGAGGGATCTTGATGTCTTCAGGATGGGTTGGGATAATCATCCTTTAAGGACAGAGCAAAATCTGTCCCCACAACAACTGTGGACAATCGGACTCCTCCAGAATCCTGTTAATGCTCCAGACCTGGCAGAGGTAGCAAATCTAAGTTATTTTTAAGCAAACATAGTATTATACATTGATAGTTTTGACCAGTGTTTCTACTTCATAGAATAGCAAAGCTCACACCATTTCCTTGAATTTATTTTAGACACAAGCATTGTGCATAAAACAGCTTTTCAACACTGTAAAGGAAGCCCTCAAAACTTATACCATGAAAAAAACATCTTGGTACAACTGAATTTAGTTTACTTTAGATTACACTACCAATTATAATTTGGGGTAAGAAAATTGAATATTGCTTAATAACAGATGTGTCAAAGTTTTTTTCAATCACCAACGTCAAATTAATGAAAGAGATAACAGAACAAAAATGTGTTCAAATGCTGATCAGGGCTTGTATCTCTTTGTTCACATTAAAACTAATTAAATTATACTATGTTGATACTTGCATCAGCAAAGTATCAGTTATGTTCACATGTTGATCTATTTAAAATCTGCTTACCTTTATAGTTTTACTTTATGTCCTCTGATTTCTATGTGACAAATGTTTAATTAAGAAATCTGCTTTTTTTTCTTGATGAAGGAAATCGAGGATGCAGATCTTGATTTCAACAGTGCCAGTGAGCAAAATGTGACCAGTTCTGGAGTGATTCTTCCACCCATTGCATGTCCCCTATGTGAGGAGGATATGGCACGCCTTAGGGCCGCTATTGATGTTGCTAGACCATCTGAGTCCTACGGCCGAGACATTTATTTAGCTGTATTGAACTGTGTACTAACTCATGTATCATAAATGCAAACGTTGTGTTTCAAGGGTTTTACCCCTTTAACACCAACAAGTATACAATGAATGTGTTTTAAATTTGTATTTGTTGTGACTGGCAACAGTGAAGCCACATGTAAAAAGAAAAAGAAGAATAAATCGTATAAAATCTTTTTTTAATTCCAAACCTTAACATTTTGTTCTCTTTTATAAACAGTCAACACAATTTGTGTGTGTATGGAACTCATTTTTCAAAACAAGTATTTTTAAATATTACAATTAAATACTTTTCTTTTCTCAGAACATGAGAGTATTAAAACAGCAGTTTTTGCTAAACATGAACGGAGGCAAAAAAAACAAAATGGAGGGTAGAGAGAGACAATTGTCTACACATTGTGAAATTCCTGCCCGAGATGAAAAGCCTCCATCATAACCTTTTTGAACTCGACATATGACCTCATATGTCGTACGGGTAGTGCAATTGTCTTTGTACATGCTGAGACGACAGGGTAACAGATGCTGTGATGCCCAAAGTCTGCACTGCAGTCGTGGTTAAATCTGAGCATCACAGCAAAATCCTTCTTCTCGGATGGGAGAAGTGGGATGTAACCTTGGCCCGTGATCCACTGCAGAAACCTTGCAGGTGTGATGGACCGTGGGCCGTCTTCGTCCTCTTCATGATCTTCAGCTATGAAGCAAAGAGAAGAAAAAAATAAAGTTATGCGACAGTTTAAAATGTAGTTTTCCTTTTTTACTGCAATGCAGGTCTTTAGATTTAAAGAAGTGAAATAAACAGAGGTACTCTCGGTCACAGAAGAACAGCTGATCCAAAACAAATGTAATCAAATGTGTGTGATTTCCTGAGGTTTGGAGATATTCGACTGTTTCGGCCAACCACAATGGTTATAAATGGCATTCTGTGTTAACATTAAGTCTTTTTACATAGAATGGAGATATAGATTGGCCTTTGTAAAAGTTCTCATTAAGAACTAGAGGTTTAGGAAAAACAATTCTCATTTGTATGTATAATGTCTATGCAGTTGTGGAGTGTAACTAATTTAATTTACTAACTTCACTTAAGTACTATTTAAAAGTACTTGTACTTTACTTCAGTATTTGCATTCCATGCTACTTTATACTTCTACTCAACTATTTCAGAAGGAAATCTTGTACGTTTTACTCCACAACATTCATTGAGAGCTTTAGTTACTGGTTACTTTGCAGATTTAGATTATCAATACACATTACTAAAATTAACTAAACTAACTCTTGAACATGGAGGGCCAAAATCTGCAAAGGGAAACTCACTTTGCACGTTTGGCATTGTGCTTTTGGCATACTTTTGAATTCAATGGCATGGTAATGGATTTACATCAAACTCATGTTGCAGAGGCACAATAAACAGGGCGTTTCTCCCTGACCCTGTAACACTGCGAATTAGGGTCCCAGTGTAGCCATGAGAATCAGGAGGAATCATTATCAGTCTCCTTTTACCCTGCCCACCTGTAAATGCAACATTGTTTAGATCAGTTGTGTTTGTTTGGGTTACTTATTTGAATGGCAATGTATTACAATGGAATTTATATAACAAGTTTTCTCTACCTGCAGCCTTGTAGAGTAGCCATCCTCCTGTCAGCCCCTGCATCTTAGGATACTCATCTTGTAGTAGTCTGAAGAACTAAAAGAACAATAACATAGGGACTAAGTGATGTCTACATGCTTGAAGAAAAGCCAAACACCTTGCTCTTGCTGTCCATGAGAGAGGTTCTGTGCGAGCACATTTATAAGGCTCTGTGCAGCTGCAGCCACTGTCGAATTATAGTCGACATTCTGTTACGAAAGACAACACACATTGAAGGACTTGAGCTGGTCAGTGTAAGGAGGGAACAATTCACAAACACAAGCTAACAGCATTCAGCTAGTTGCTTAATTTCTAGCTTTGGCGAAATCCCCACTTAAATAAATCTTCTCCCTCTATGTATGACGCTATCTTACAATTATCATTATAATATTTAGGATAATTTCTAGTATCTATAAAAAAATTAATTTGATTTCTTACCTGCGCGCTGGCGCCAGCAGGCGGTCCAGGTGGAGTGGACGCCATCACAAGGATACTACGCTGCGTTCACAGTGGTGTGTGGAAGTGCGAAACGTCATATATTAAAGTGTGGTAGTTGAACGGCCCAATATGGCATAGTTTATTGCTCTTTTACTGTGATTCGTCCCAAGTAGAGGCTAAAACAGCTTGCTAAACAGAATTTTGGCACTAGCGTCATTTTTTAAACTTTCAATCACGTGAATATGGTGAATAGAAAGTGTTGAATCATAATTCTCGCGGTGCCCACGTTACCTGAAGGCAACGTGGTTGAGGAACTCCTCAGCCCTCGTTGTTATGCTGTCACTCATGATGACACGCCCCTCTCAGTTGATACCACGCCCCCCACGTTAGATCTGGGTCAAAAGTCTGAACTGAAAAAAAAAAACCTGAACTGAAAAAAAAAACCTGAACGTGAAAAAAAAAAACCTGAACGTGAAAAAAAGATTTGAAACCCAAAAAAAAAAGATTTGAATCTGAAAATATAAAATCCGAAACTGAAAAATATAAGAACTCAAATATCAAAATATATATGAACGTGAAAACTGAAAAAAAAAAATGTATTCGAAAAAATTCCAGAAGTGAATCAAAATTATATTCAACCCAAAAAAACTTTTCATTCACTTATTTTTATTTTGAATACATTGCTGTATTTTGGGACTTTCAGGTTCACATTTTTTTTTCAAGTGAACGAAACTTTTGACCTGGATTTAGCTCCATACACATGCAGGAGAAAACATCCCGCCTCAGTGATTTTGCTCAGAAGATTGGCCTGAAGATCAGCAAAAAGAAAACAGAAGTGATGACTGAACATTCCAAATCCCTCACCAATTCAGGTTTACGGAGAAGATCTCCCTAAAACTGACGAGTTCACATATTTGAGCAGCACTGTCAGACACGATGGGGGCAGAGATATAGACATCAAGAATCATCTTAATAAGGCAAGGAACGCTTTCAAAGTACTGAATAACATATGGAGTACATCATCAAGACCAAACTTAAATTGTATCAGAGCTGTGTTTTATCCACCCTATTGTACGGTTCTGAATGCTGGAGAATGACACAAGAAGATCTCAACAATCAACCTTCCACACCAAGAGTTTCAAGGCAAGGCAAGGCAAGTTTATTTGTATAGCACATTTCAACAACAAGGTAATTCAAAGTGCTTCACATAAAACCATTAAAAGCATCAAAACATAAGGCAAAAGAAAAGGAGATTTAAAAACAATTAAAGAAACTGTGTAAGAAATAAAATTCAGTAGTAAAAAGTAAAGGAGATTTAAAACATACATTGAAACAATAATTGATGTCTTCCTGAGACATTACGCTGCACGCAATCAACCATACACTGCCGCAATTCTGCAATTACTCGCACACAAACCACGTCTGGAAAAGATCTCTGCCGATCTGCGTTTTATAGTGTACGCCTTGCACGAACTCGGCCCCGGAGGAAATGGCGATTTCAGGAGAATACTGCACATTTTCTGAACAAACACCATTTCAAATGAAGACCTGTACGACAAATGCCAACATGACTGCATGGAGACCATCCTAATGAGAAGATGGAGATGGATAGGACATGTGTTAAGAAAAGACCCAGCTGATATTACAAGAACAGCCTTACATTGGACACCAGAAGGGAAGAGAAAAAGAGGTCGACGTGGAGAAGAACTGTGGAGAAGCGGAGCCTAAACCACTTGTGGAGCACCATCCAGTGACTCCCAGGACAGACGGGACTCTTGTTGCTGCCCTACATGGCAGGAGGCATTAAAGGGCAGAGAGAGAGTTTACCGAGGGCGGGGGTCTGCAAATCATGATTAGCCACCTGCAGGGAAAGGTGCTTGGATAGGATGTGACGCACATTTTAGTTGAAAAAATATTTTTTATTTTCAATGACACAGTATCACCTCAAACTCCAAGATAAGAGGTGTTCCCTTTGAAAGATTGTCCACTGTGCAAAAAATAAAATAACATTTTTTATTTCCATGTTATTTTTAGTCAAAGCCTCAGGGAGCCGTAACAGAAGGCCTGAAGAGCCGCATGCAGCTCCGGAGCCGCGGGTTGCCGACCCCTGGACTAGATGAATGCTGCCAGAGCTAAAGAATATATATGTTTAACACCATCACAGGTCAATGTTTGTTATGTAAAACAGGGAGAGGAACTAAATAGAAGAAATGCCACTAAATAATTTACAAACCAACTCGTGACCTAGACCTTTTTGCAAGACACGTATTGAATGAAAGGGAAATAGAATGAGGTTAGTCAAACCACTCACAATGTACATTTTAAATGATGAATTAAAGAGCAGACGCATGTCTTAGATTGGGAGAGCGGTCCATTCTGAGCACCGAGGTTTACACTGCTCTTCGTTTGTGAGGGCATTAGCATAATCTGTCCAGTTGATTGTGTTTGGGCAGCTGTGACATACAACACTGGCCCCTGTGATTAGGCTCTGTAGGGCTGTCAGCCAAAGCGGGCTCAAAGCAATCAGCAGAGCAGATTAAAATGTGCGACAGCAAACAAAATAAGGAAGGCAAAGAACACCGCAGCAGTTGAGGCACCACGTTCCACCTATGTTTGCCAGGACAGGTAGAGAGACGCTGAGTGACAAGTTAATAGAAGAGTCCATCACCCCCTTGTTCCATTCTCAAGTTCCAAGTTAGCTGCTACACACAGTCCCACCAGCTGAGATAACAGAAAGTGAAAGACCTCTGAGAATGAGAGATTGTGTGGGAGTAAAAGTCATTTTTACGCAAAACATTTACATCTGTGTGACATTGCAAATGGCCATGCGTCACACCCTCGTGGTCATGTCCCCCGAAAATATCCAGTGATGAAGGAGGGCGAGGGGGATAATTTGATCCATATCCAACCCCATATGTTCGACAGAACTTTGGCCCTCCGCTTTCATCGCATTGTCTGGGAGAAAAGACAGATCATGAATATTCACGACGAACCGAATCCGAAACCGATGAGGCCACGGACGCCCCTGCGGATTGGATGCTAACGATGTAGCGGAGCCCATCTGTTCACGCGCGTCTGTGATGGATCAGTCTGATACCACGGGCGCTACTCCGACAGCAATGGAAACCTTTGAGGTCAGTTGCTGTTGAGCAGTTTGTGCTTTTTGCAACTGGTGATAAAAGTGTTCCTTTGTATAAAGAAAATAGTAGCCAGCTATTCACCATTTACTTCCATGAAAGGTCATTCATGCAATGCTCGTAATGTGCACCATTTGTGGCAGAGACTGCACGGCCTGGCTGTGCTGCTGTTTCTGCAAGGGTGTCTTGTGAATTTGAATTATTTGTTCCTATGGTAACAGCCACATTGCCAAAAAAAAAAACCATTACAAAACGGTGCTAGTTGACCCCTTGTCTCTCCCTCTACCAGACTATGAACATGGCAGATGACCCCTAATTAAGAGACAGCTGCTGAGGCTAGAGACAACCTGCTTCACAGCTCTGAATCCTGGAGGTCCGCACTGAAAGCTTTTAATGGTGATAATAACGGATCATTTACCGCCTGTTACCAAGCTACCTGCCAGCTACTGTCATTTACATGAAGCAATGTCAAACATCACCGAAATGAGTTATTTAAGACTTCCCTCTCTGTTGGCCTTTAACGAAACGCAGCTTAGTAATTTGTTTTGAAAACTGAAAGAAATGATCAATGGTGGTATGTCTTCTTCGACGCAACTATCTTTGGTGGGGTGCTGTTGGGGTTCTGGCGCCACCTCCTGGCTGGTTGAGTCCCTCACATGGGCCTCCCCTCCTCACAAATGACCTGGGGTCTGATCCTTGCCCCCTGGAGATGACCACACCTCCACCTTCGGTCCACCGCGGAGGTGGACCTTTCATTGGCCGACAAGCCGTCTCCCGCTGTGCGCAGAGACACGCTTATAAGCGGCAACGCAGCCAAAATCGCTCTCTTCGCTCTGGACTCCCGTCTAGGCTCAAGAAGAATCACCAGAGGACCCGATCGACCTCAACCCCCACTCATCTCAGCACGCACGTGCTCTTTCGCTGGACGAAAAAGAACCACGTCTATTCTGAGTTAAGGCCTTGGCCCGCGGAAAGCATCCTCTCTTCCACGCGCCGCTCCCCCCCCTTCGTGTACACGCCACGGTACTAGGAAGACCAAACAATCTTCCTTCACCGACCATTACCGAGAGATACGAACCGACACGTGTCTCAGCCGACGTTGGAAACCACAGGCCCTCCTCTCTGCAGCGAGCCGGGCCGAACCAGCAACGGCTCACCAGCGACGCTGAAACCACAGCAGCCTCACGCTTTTCTTTTCCTCCTGGAGGAGGGAAAACCATTCATCGACAAACACTCTACAACCTTGCCACGAAGCATCTCATAGTAAGAGTCACGGTGTCTGGGCGTAGTTTAGCTTAAATGAACTTAAGTTTAATTCAGGCCATTCATTTATATGTTATTATTCCCGTGTTTTTGTCGTGTTAAAGTCATTGTTTTCGTTTTGCTGAGAGATTACGCAATCGTCGACGGAGCTCCGAGGTCCGTCGTACTGTGCGTTTCCTGTTTGACTGTTGCTTTTGGGATTATTTGATTTCATCTTTGTTCTTGCTCTCTTTCCTCGAGTCGATTCTGTGAGTGAAGTGTGGAAACGCGACTATCGGGCATAAGTGTCGTCAGTTCGCGAAGCGACAACGGCAACTTGTGTGAGATACGCTCGGCGATCCTCATTTTCACTACGACGCGACATCGCACACAGAAACTCTGATTCCTCTCTCTGCCCCTTTTATTCCTCTTGTTTTCCGTAACTTGCACACACATAGAGCTCCGGATTGTGGGTGAAACTCACCTATTGTTCCAACACACGTGTGCGCCGACACACGCAACCACATATAGCTGACCCCCCCCCCTCTCCATTCGCCATTTGGTCTAAGTCACTCGACTCCGCCATCTGGTGGAAGGTTTTAGCTATAACTCTTTAAGGCCTGTTTGTCTGCGTCACTCGACGCCGCCATCTTTGTAGTCTTTAGCGATAGCTGTTAGGACTCACCTTCCTTTCCACATACACACACACACACACACACATACTTGTATTACATACATCATCACCCATTTTATTCATTTGTTTAGATATTAGGCACATAAAATTGTATGACAGCGTTGTTGGTTGTGATATTATTTGATCTGATCACTTATTATTTCGATTTAATAAATTCTGTTATATTTTAAAGAGCAGTCGTTTGTGATTACTTGTGCATATTTGTGTAATAAGATCTGTATGTAGTAGCCTTGTGTACGAACTTAACCCTTCACTGTCACTTCGAATGTGTAGTCGCACCCGACTATTGACATTACGAGTGGCCACTAATTATGAGACTTAGTTTATCGTTTGGTTATTAGTCCCTGTTTACAGGGTGGTGCCCCGTTATTATTAATAATCATTAATAATTGTTACTCACATTAATAATTCTATTGATGTCAAGAATTCAGTTTCTTAAATGCTGATAACCCAAACACGCCCCTCTACGTTCCCAACATCTGGTGCCCCGTGTGAGGGCACGTTATTCCAGTCTTATTACAGTATATATGCATAATAATCCATAATTATTTTTGGATAATTAATTGTCCAAAATTAATTATTTTTTCTCGAAAAATTAATTTTTTCCTTTGTTTTGAATGATCCAAATTTCTGCACCTTATTTTCCAAAATAGGTAGACCTTTGATATTCAACATTTTTCCTTTTTGTAATTTAATTTTTGATTTTAATCTTAATTTTAATTGAATTTAAATTTTTCCGAAATTCTTATTTCGTTTTCCTTTCAGGTTCAATTACTCGTTTCATTTCCTAAACTAACAGTCAGCTGTGTAGTAGGTTTGATCGTTTGTTTTTGTAATACCAATACTTTGTTTTCTTAAATCCCTCAAAGAAGTTACACACAGCTGTCATAGGCCAAAAGTGCTAAGCCACGTTAGCATTTTGTACCTTTGGTTGCCAAGCAGTAGTGATATCTCAGAGTAGTACAGTAGAAATTTGTAAGTCACAGAACTAGACATTTCACTGTGCTCCTGCATTAACCGTAAACGCTAACAGTTTCTTACTAACAGTAGGGAATCAATAACCACTAGGAGTCGCGCTTATTAAAAAGAGAATGAGCGACAACAAAGACTCCGCTTCTGGAGCTGTAGCTCTAGATGACGCCGTATTACGAGATGCGGTGGCCGATCTCCTCAAGTTCACGCTACCTGAGAGAGAGTATTTTGGTACATACGACACAGCCACGTGTCAGAAGCAATTAGTGGAGCTAATGGCGTATGGAAACCATCCAGATAAACCAAAACGCATGATTCAAGACGTGGTTGGATCAATCTTCCTCACCTACCATCAGAAAATGCAGCTACAAGCTGTCGCACACCGCGAGGAATACGACAGACTGCGCAGCGCATTGGGTGAGATTCAGATTGGGGTTAGGCAGGGAGAAACCGACTGTCGTGCGCTTCAGGAAGAAAATGAGACCCTGCGAGTGGATCTCAAGGGGATCCACACAGAGCTCAACGCTACCCTAGAGGCTAACGACAGAATGAAAGTGCTTCACAGTACCACGCAGGAACAGACACCCCTAACCCAGGTAAGTACTGTGCCACCCAACCTAGCCGCTCACCACGTCACTTTGGACAGCTACAGTGCCCCTCGGTCCTCGCAACCCTTGGACAGTGGTGCCTCATTCGGCCCGAGTCGGACCACCCTGCATTTCAGTCGAACGGTCTCGCCACCCACTAGGGGGGAAGACCAATACCCTCCACCTAGTTCAAGGTCGCGACGAAACCGCTCCCCCTCCCCCCCAAGGAGGGGGAATAGTCGCCCTGATTCCCCTCGAGGTGAATTAGTAGACTCAGACGACTCGGACGGCCCAGGCCCCATCGGCGCGCAGGGCCTGCGTACCCGGCAGATTGAGTCTCTTGCCAAGGATGTAGAACGTTTCGATCCCGGTAGCAGAGAGTCGAGCATCGACGACTATCTACGGGAGATCGACCGCTGCCTCCTTGACATCTCGCGCCCCTCATCGCGTGAAAAGCTAAAGCTAATCTGGAAGACCACGGCTAGAGGAGTCCATGTTTTCATGGAGACACTCCAGCCAGGTATCCGCGACCGCTACTCGAGCCTCTGTCAGGCTCTCCGGGAGGAGTACTCCTTGTACCCTGATCCCGCTTCAGCCACTCTCGGCGCCTTTGCGATCTCTCAAGGAAGGCTAGAGGCCCCAAGAGATTACTTCAGGCGGCTGAGATCCGCGTACTTCCAGGGACGTAACGCCCCTGGTCTAGAAGAGGACCATGCCTTTAAGTCCTTATTCCTGCACAACCTCCACGACGGTGTGAGGTACGATGTTACCATGCATTGCAGAACAAGTAACCTCACAATGCCGGAGATCAGGAAATATGCACAACTGGCATGGGAGACACGCGCACGGCCTCTGAAGAAGCATGAAGACACTGCCAGAGTCCTGGGCATCCAACAGTCCGGAGACTCTGACCTAGCGTTGGAAGGCAATGAAAGGCCTTGGGCCAGAGACTCTCGGCCACCCTTGAGAAACCAATGACCATGGCGGTCGGAGGACCAACGCAACCAGGGGGGTGAGAGACACCCCCAAGGTCACAACCAGGTAAGGCCACGGCAGCAACCCACATCGCATCCACCACGGAGGGTTGAACGCAACCCTCCACAACCAGGTAGGTACAACGGACGGGCTCGCAACTTCCCTGCAAAGGAAGCTGAAACGCCTGAGCTGGAGAGCCTAATCCGTAAGTATGTGCAAGAGGCAGTCAAGCAGTTGGGGAAGGCGACGCCCCCCGGGAAACCATCAACCCCGCCAGGGAAACCCGATCCCAACTTGCCGCCCACCTGACTAAGCCTAGAGACTTCTTCCTCTGCCGCCAAAGTCTACTTTGTAGGTTGGGGAAGAGACATCAGCACACTCCCGGAAACGGCCACTCCCGACTTCGCACCTCCCCGTTCCATGACCTTCTTGGGTGACCTTGTCCGCAAAGGCAGGGCCCGCCGTATATACATCTCAGTCACACTGGGAGGCCATAACACTCTTGCTCTACTCGATTCCGGGTCAGAAATCAGCCTCATGTGTACCGCTACCTTCTTGATGGTAACTGAAGCAATGCATTCCCGTGGCACAACGCTGCAAAGCGAAACGTGCGCGGTCAGCATCACCAGCTACACCCAAGATAAGTCGCCCATCACCAAACGTGTCTGGGTTGACATCGCTTTTCAGGGAATGACTATCAAGCATCCCATTCATGTCTGCATCCTAGACACCGAACCCTTACTCCTTGGCCAGGACCTCTTGGACCGATTGGCCCCGCTCATTGATTGTCATCAGGGACACATTTGGGCACAGGTAGACACACCTAGGCCCCTGAACCTTACTGGTGACACGTCAGTTCCAGACGGACAAGTCTCCGTCATTCATGATAACGAGTTGCAGACGCCCCCGTGCCTGCCAGAGACTCCCCCTGAGTCGGCTCAGCCTGCTCCGCCTGCGGACCTGGGACCGTCGCAGCCAAACCATGAGAACCTGCCCCGTGATCACCAGTCTTTCCTTTGCTCGTTGGAAAACCCCACTTCAGCATTGTACGCCCCCCGCTTGACTGAAGGCGTACACCTCAATGGCATCATGAATCCAGAGGCTCTCCTAGCCCTGTGGTCTGAGAAATCAGCTGTCAGCCAAGACGTGTTCAACACTCTTTGCCAACAAAATCCACCGCCAGTCTTCGTTCAGCGAAGCCACCGGCTTCTGTCAGCTGAATCACCGCAAACGATGCTCAAAGCCATCGGGGTGTGTGCCCTCCACGTACGGATTGGAGGTAAACAGGTGACGCACCTGATCAGTGTGGTCCCTAGACTCCATCCCCCGTTCTTTGTCGGCGCAGACCTGCTAGTAAGACTTGGCGCTGTATTGGACACAGTCCACCAAGTTCTGTGGTCTCAAGGTAGCGCTGAGCGTTACCCCCTCGCCACTGAACCCGAACACATGGTATCGGGGCAAACTATCCCCCAGGCGTGTCAAGTCGCCAGTGAAACTGGCACGACAGTGCCCGCCCGCACTGCCGGAGTTCCCATACGCCTCGTCATCCTTAAGGGACAGACGCTGCCTAGCGAACAGGCATTCTTCCAACCGCTGCCCCGCTTTTGGGAACTGAACTTGACAGTCTGTGGTATGCCCCTGCTTGAGGTGAACAATCGTTCAGCCTACATACTGGTTCAGAATCTGACCCACTCACCGATCCAGGTGACGGGAGGACAACCATTGGGGATACTGGTTGACCAGTCCTTCCACGACTTTGAACTCACAGTCCCTGTCATAGGGGAGCTGCCCCCATCCCTAGCTAGAGAGGAACTGAATGGCCTTCTTTATACCTTTCCGACCAAAATGATCACCATCGTCCGTCATGAAATGCTACAGAGCGAAGCAATCCACGACGCTTCCCTGAGTACTGACGGCGACATGATAGTGTACACCCTCACTACTCTACCAGGAGATTCGACCTCCGCAGTCACGGGTGCGGATTCACCGACCAACGAACCGTACCCTGGCTTTGAGGCAGAGATGGAGCAACAGCTCGCGAAGTCGGACGCTCTGATAACAGAAACTCAGAGAGACGCACTTCGACACTTGTTCCGCGAGTTTCAGGAGATCTTTTCAAAAGACTCCCACGACTGCGGAGTCACCGACCTCCATACAGTTCGCATCCCTACCGACCCACAGGCCCAACCAACCTTTGTACGTCAGTACAGAATCCCATTGGCCGCCTATGACTCGATTCAAGAGATCCTTGACAAATTGCTGGAAAAGCAAATCATCAGGGAGTGCAACTCAACGTACAACTCGCCCATCTGGCCAGTGCTGAAGCCAACTGGAAAATGGCGTCTTACCATCGACTACCGCCCACTGAACAAGCAGGTTCCCCTCTCCCGTTGGCCAATGATCCACCTGGATCAAGAACTGGCGAAGGTAAAAGAGGCCTGTTTCTTCTCAACGGTGGACATAGCCAATGGGTTCTGGACCATGAGAGTCGACCCAGTCGACCAATACAAGCTTGCTTTTTCCTTTGGCAATCGCCAGTACACTTGGAACCGCTGCCCGTTTGGGTACTCTAACTCGCCCTCAGAGTTCAACATCTTCCTCCACAAAGCGATGGCCGACGCCGCCGCTCGTGGAAACCTCATATACGTGGACGACATCCTCATGAGTCGGACCTTTGAGGAACACCTGGCTGAGATCCGCCATGTTCTCGGCCAGCTCGCCGCCGCAGGAGCTAAACTGGCTATCACCAAAGGCCAGTGGTGCCGTACTAAGGTCAAGTACGTGGGGCTCACGGTGGGCGCAGACGGCATTGAACCTCTGGCAGAGAGGATACAAGCCATCCGAAACATCAAAGCTCCGACAAACGTGTCGGAACTCAGGAGCTTCCTGGGTGTCTGTAACTATTCACGGCAGTTCATGGAGGACTACGCAGAAATAGCCAGACCCCTCACGGAGCTTCTGCGCAAAGATAGCCTTTTCGAATGGGGGGGACCCCAAGAGCAATCCTTCCACCAACTGAAGGAAAAGCTCTGCTCCGCCCCCTGTCTGGCCTACCCAGACAAAGACAAAGAGTTCCATCTTGAGGCCAGCTTCTCTTCCCAGTGCCTTAGCGCTGCTTTGGCACAGAAATATGACACCGACCAGCGGGTCGTTGCCTACGCCAGCCGACCTTTAAGCACCGTTGAGATTAAGTTCTCCGACTGCGAAAAGGCCCTTCTTGCCACCGTTTGGGCTGTGGAACATTTCCGTAGCTACATCGGAGGTCAGAAAGTCATCATCGAGACTTGCCACCAACCGGTCGTATTCTTGAACAGTCAGCGACTGAGAGAGGGTCGAGTCTCTAACAGTCGTATCGCATCCTGGATGATGGCGTTGCAAGGCTATGATGTTGAGATTAAGTACGCCCAGAACCACAAGATGGCTCTGGGCCAGGGTCTTGCGCAGTGCCAACACTGCGACTGTGAAGAACAGCCAAGCTCCCAATCTTCAATCATCACAACCCCATCGCTTCCATCCAACCATCATTACTACGATGAGAACACCTGCCAAGGCCTCCCGAAGGTCTATGTGGACGGCTGCTCATTCCATCACGAGAGCCAGATCCGAGCTGGAGTCGGTATCAAATGGGTGGGCTTCGAAACGAACGAGCCGCCCTGCTACCAACTCGGCTCAAAGTCGAGCCAATATGCAGAGATTGCAGCAGCACTCATCGCACTCCAACAGGCCACTAGGCAAGCGGTTGTACAGCTGGTGATCTGCTCAGACTCGAATTATGCTCGCCACAGTTTCATCTCTCACTTCCCTACGTGGAAGACGAACGGCATGAAAAATGCTCGAAACAAAGAGGTCAAACATTCAGAGCTCTTCCTCACATGCGATCAGCTGGTGACAACCCAGGGGATGACAATTTACTGGAAGAAGGTAAAGGGTCATTCCCAAACCTCTGGCCCTGATAGGGACGGGAACGATGAGGCGGACCGCCTCGCCAAATTGGGGGCTGAACAAGGCATGCCTTGGGAGTTCCAGGAAAGCTGGCTCCCAAGCCCCCAAACGTATGCAGTGAATGCGATCACTCGGCGGCAAACCAAAGAGAAAGCAGAGAATCCGCAGTCGTGCCTCCAGACTTTTCACCTGGGACGCAAACCAGGCGACACAGACTTGGTCACGATGCAGGAACGAGACCCGGCTATTCAAAGCATTCGAAACCAGATACTGAACCTTCCGTCACAACAGGTGGCACCGCCACCGTTAGACTCACGAGAACTGAAAGACCTTAAGTCCGTCCAGTCACACCTGAAGATAGACCAGGGTCTGTTGGTCTACTCCTACGAGGGTCAGGGCCCGTCCCGTTGGGTCGTCCCAACTGACCATAGGGGGGTGATGTTGACCCATGCTCACGACTCCTTAACAGGAGGACACCGGGGCTACAAGGCAACTCTCAACACCCTCAAGCAAGTCGCTTATTGGCCGTCCATGATGCGGGACACTAAGTCCTACGTACGGGGATGTCTGGTCTGTTGCCAGTTCCAGCCATCCCGCCCCATCAGTCGTGCCCCACTTCAAGCAAGGGGGGTCACATTCCCATGGTCCAACCTCCAAATCGACTGGGTCGGTCCAGTCCCTAAGTCCTCGAGAGGTAACAAATACCTCCTCACCGTCACATGCGCGTTCACTAAATGGGTGGAATGCCTCCCAGCACCCAATGACACGGCTATGACGACTGCAGTCCTACTTCTGAACCACGTGTTCAGCCGTTGGGGTTTACCCCTCTCCATCGATTCAGACCAAGGTACCCATTTCACCTCCCACGTCATGACTAGCGTGTACGATCTCTTGGGAATTGAATCCAAATTCCACATTTCGTACCACCCCCAGTCCTCCGGTCAGGTCGAACGGGCCAACCGCACCATTGTCAGCATGCTCAAGAAGTATGTTAACAGCAGTGGCAGAGACTGGGACGTGAAACTCCCCTTGGTACTGATGGCCATTAGGTCCACCCCGCACCATTCCACGGGGGTCACACCCTTTGAAATGATGACGGGAAGGGAGATGACTCTCCCGCTTCACCTCCTGTACCACCCCGAGGATGTCAGCGTCGCGACAGCCTACACTACACATCAGTACGTCTCAGACTTGCGTGAGCACCTCCGAGATACGTTTGCGTGGGCCCAAGAGAACTTGGAAGACAGTGCAAAAGGCTCTAAGGCCTACTACGATAGGAAGGCATCGCACCACGAATACCAGGTGGGCGACAAGGTTTTCTACTTTAGATTCACCAGCCCAGTGGGAATCTCAAAGAAATTCCTACCTCGCTGGACAGGCCCCTTCGAAATCGTAGGAAAACTCTCACCGGTAGCATATCGGATCCGGGTCCCTAAGACCAAACAGCCACCGGCATACAAATGGGTCCATGCGAACCAGATCAAACCCTACAAACCGGGTTCACTCCAAGGAGAGGCTACGGCCATCTCCCCCCAGTAGAGATAGGAATTAACTGCATGCCCCAACTCACCCCGTCGGCATGCACTAACCTATAACATAGAATACATTATCCCCACAGTAATTAGATTCTGGTGTGTTCACAGATGGGGCTCCCTTGGATCCTCGGCATACTCTTCGGTCTACAACTCACCCAAGCGCTAGAAATGGTGGAACCAGGCCCACCGACTGGGATCGTCCTACAAGGGACACCCGGACTCCTAATTACCCGTTGCGGCCTCTACACCCAGAGAGTCTATGTACGACTAGACCCCTGGGACGTGTACCGTAAGCATATCCGATTGCCCCCACGGCTGACCGAAGGAAGGTTGAGCGGAGTCCAAGCCCACGACACAGTCGACCGGGCCAAGCAGACGACCGCTCACATCCTCGACCAATTACACAAGTTCTTGGTCACTGAGGAGGATCTTAGCGGTAAGCACCGACCTAAGAGATTCCTCGGCGGTCTGCTCGTCGCAGCATCGGCCATTGGGTCCCTTTTCTCCATCGGCCTCTCGGCCGCCAACTCCATTAGCCTGAGCGCGCTCCAAAGACACATGGGCGAACTTGACAAAGAAATGCCAGAGATCCAACAGCGAATCCAACTCCAACAAGCACAGTTACAGGGCCTGGGTAAAACCCTTCAGGGAACCATCGTCACTGTAAACTTACATTCTGCTCTCCTCAATAACACCTTGCATGCCTTAGCTACTCTCTCCGAAGTAGTCCAAGAAGACATAACCTATGTACGAGTAGTACGAGATTTAATGCAGGATCTCATCAGAGAAATCAGCTCATCGGTCAATAGCTTGACCAGTGGGAAAATCCCACCCTATCTGGTCCCTTTGGACCTTGTTGACAAAATCCTTAGATCTGCGACCACTACTGTTGTGCAACCATCACAGGTACATCTAGCTTATAGTCTTGGCAGCGCCATCCCGATTTCGGTAGATCCAAAGAACCTAGAAATAGGATTCATTCTGAATCTACCAATCATAGAGAGACAAAATGTATATCGAATGAAGTCTGTTTTGAATGTCGGATTCTGGAAAGGTGATACACATGTACACCTCACAACACCGCCAATCCTTGCTTACCATGATGACGATCTCTCCCTCTACCTCATCCCCAACCTAGGCATGTGTACAAAAACTAAAGACATCCACTGGGTCTGCCCGAGCAACCCTTTCGTTAGAGACGTAACAGGCTACCTCTGCGGCTTGAGAGCCGAGTCCCCTGAACAGAGGTGCAGAGGTAGTCTGTCCGTCAAGGATGATGGTACGGAGACAAGAGTAGAACGAGCAGGCAACAAATGGCTGGTTAGCACCCCCGCCACCGAAGTCCTCGTATCCTACGATCGCCACGACACCGCCACTAAGCTAACTTTACCAAATCAGACATTCTTTTTGACAGTTCCACAAGGAGCCACACTGCACATCAATGACATCGTCCTCCATTACCTCAACCCAGACACACACAATGTAGAGATTGAGATTATGGACGCCTTCAAGGGTCACAACCTCACCATTGATGATAACATTCAACAGCAGCTTCTAACAGAAGGGACGAAATTGGTCCAGTTCAGCCTCAAACCCACTGGACTCACTACCACATTGTTCAACCATTTGATTAGGTACAACCCCTATCAGGCAAACAACCTCAGCATGCTAGCCTTGGGACTCCTTCTTAGTGGCTGGATAATCACAGCAATCGTCGCACATATTATGTATAAATACATCCAGAAGCTACAGAACAGACTGGATTCCCTCCTATACGGAGCTCCACGTGTTAGCCACCCGGCGACCGCTCCGCTGACGGTCTCCAGTCCTGTCTAGGAGTAGAATCAGTAACCACTGTATCCCTCCTCTGCTTCCCTTCTTTCTACCTCTTTTCTTTTTATCCTTGGTGTTTTGTTTTTGTGTTATTTGGGTTGTTACATTCTTTGACACTATACCGCAATGCTTGAAGTATCACAACATCATATTAGCGATTGAATTATTTGGGAATAATGTTTTGCTCACCTATGATTTGAATTGTGTATGATAGTAGATGTAGGGAAAAAGTAGTTAAAGCCATCTGCCCAGATGCCACCTTCGTTAGCAACCAGACACCAGTGAACTCTGAACCCTGAACTTTGAACATTGAACACTGCCTGTTAACCACTGCTTTTGATCCCAGGAATACTTGGACTGTCTAACCTCTTCAGGTTCTCAGGAATATATGGACAGTTTTTCCCCTGCACATGGATGTAAGTGCCAGCCCTTGGTTTGCTCTAAAGACCGTGACCAGCATCCCGCTCTTCAGACCAAAGGGGGGATGTTGGGGTTCTGGCGCCACCTCCTGGCTGGTTGAGTCCCTCACATGGGCCTCCCCTCCTCACAAATGACCTGGGGTCTGATCCTTGCCCCCTGGAGATGACCACACCTCCACCTTCGGTCCACCGCGGAGGTGGACCTTTCATTGGCCGACAAGCCGTCTCCCGCTGTGCGCAGAGACACGCTTATAAGCGGCAACGCAGCCAAAATCGCTCTCTTCGCTCTGGACTCCCGTCTAGGCTCAAGAAGAATCACCAGAGGACCCGATCGACCTCAACCCCCACTCATCTCAGCACGCACGTGCTCTTTCGCTGGACGAAAAAGAACCACGTCTATTCTGAGTTAAGGCCTTGGCCCGCGGAAAGCATCCTCTCTTCCACGCGCCGCTCCCCCCCCTTCGTGTACACGCCACGGTACTAGGAAGACCAAACAATCTTCCTTCACCGACCATTACCGAGAGATACGAACCGACACGTGTCTCAGCCGACGTTGGAAACCACAGGCCCTCCTCTCTGCAGCGAGCCGGGCCGAACCAGCAACGGCTCACCAGCGACGCTGAAACCACAGCAGCCTCACGCTTTTCTTTTCCTCCTGGAGGAGGGAAAACCATTCATCGACAAACACTCTACAACCTTGCCACGAAGCATCTCATAGTAAGAGTCACGGTGTCTGGGCGTAGTTTAGCTTAAATGAACTTAAGTTTAATTCAGGCCATTCATTTATATGTTATTATTCCCGTGTTTTTGTCGTGTTAAAGTCATTGTTTTCGTTTTGCTGAGAGATTACGCAATCGTCGACGGAGCTCCGAGGTCCGTCGTACTGTGCGTTTCCTGTTTGACTGTTGCTTTTGGGATTATTTGATTTCATCTTTGTTCTTGCTCTCTTTCCTCGAGTCGATTCTGTGAGTGAAGTGTGGAAACGCGACTATCGGGCATAAGTGTCGTCAGTTCGCGAAGCGACAACGGCAACTTGTGTGAGATACGCTCGGCGATCCTCATTTTCACTACGACGCGACATCGCACACAGAAACTCTGATTCCTCTCTCTGCCCCTTTTATTCCTCTTGTTTTCCGTAACTTGCACACACATAGAGCTCCGGATTGTGGGTGAAACTCTCACCTATTGTTCCAACACACGTGTGCGCCGACACACGCAACCACATATAGCTGACCCCCCCCCCCTCTCCATTCGCCATTTGGTCTAAGTCACTCGACTCCGCCATCTGGTGGAAGGTTTTAGCTATAACTCTTTAAGGCCTGTTTGTCTGCGTCACTCGACGCCGCCATCTTTGTAGTCTTTAGCGATAGCTGTTAGGACTCACCTTCCTTTCCACATACACACACACACACACACACATACTTGTATTACATACATCATCACCCATTTTATTCATTTGTTTAGATATTAGGCACATAAAATTGTATGACAGCGTTGTTGGTTGTGATATTATTTGATCTGATCACTTATTATTTCGATTTAATAAATTCTGTTATATTTTAAAGAGCAGTCGTTTGTGATTACTTGTGCATATTTGTGTAATAAGATCTGTATGTAGTAGCCTTGTGTACGAACTTAACCCTTCACTGTCACTTCGAATGTGTAGTCGCACCCGACTATTGACATTACGAGTGGCCACTAATTATGAGACTTAGTTTATCGTTTGGTTATTAGTCCCTGTTTACAGGGTGGTGCCCCGTTATTATTAATAATCATTAATAATTGTTACTCACATTAATAATTCTATTGATGTCAAGAATTCAGTTTCTTAAATGCTGATAACCCAAACACGCCCCTCTACGTTCCCAACAGTGCAAATAAACAGACAGAGGTATACAGAGGGTATATGGAAGGTTTTAAATGAAAGAAATCACACTAATGTCTGTAGTTAATGTGTCATGATGAAACATGTTTAATTACATTTATTCAATTTTTTTGTCTTTAATAACTAAATGAATACTTTTTCACTTTGACATTATCCAAGCCACATTAAAATGGAAGAGATGTTCCCAACCATATCTGCTACAAAATGTACCATTACAGTTACAGTTTGAAACGCATGATTACAATTGTAAATTGAAACAAAACTAAACTAAAATGTGACAAAACTACTTGGTTAGGTATAGTAGTAACATCAGACTTTGGCGTATTAAGTTATTTTACTTGATTTAACTTTTGGTTTCACTTTGGACAGCAGTCTCCTGGGTGATGACCTTCTACCTGTGCAGACTTCAAAGGATTATGATTAGCAACGTATTTGTAATACGTACATCAATAATAAACTTAATCCAGCTCAAAATTATTTTTCCCTCGAAACGTAATTGACAATGCAGCTCTGATGTATGGGAACATCATTTTTAGGAGACCAGGGTGCTGTTGCACTGTTTAGGAAACTAGGAACAGTTATTTGTGTTCATATAGATGTGTCCTTGTGTGTTCTCATAATACTAGACAGGTTGATCCTCTTCACCTTCCTTTTCACATCATAAACATGGCCAGTACTCCTTCAGATATTGTGTACAGATTTTGAATGGTCAAAGTGCACGTCATCAAGAGCTTATTCTTAGATTATTTTATAAGGAAATTGTCATCAATTAGAAATCATTGTGTGTAATTATTTATGTATATATTTCCCGTGCTGTTTTTTTTAAACGTAAATACTCTTTTTTACGAAGACGTTGAAGCAGTCGTGGGCCGTGTGTTATATATATATATATATATATATATATATATATATATATATATATATATATATATATATAATATTTGTTTGTAGGGGTGTAACAATAAACGTATTCGTATTAAACCGTTCGGTACAAGGCTTACGAACCGAACAATACGTTTGAATAATACTAGTGCATTTGGAAAATGCAGAAGCTTAAATGTGGGAATTACAATGTTCTTTCGGTGGAGCCACTGCGCTCAACATGGCAACCCACCTAAGGTAACGGACAATGTGCTGCCTGACACGCCCACCACGGAAGACCAACATTGTACTCTGCTGAGGGGCGTGTGTTCTGGGACGCACACTAAACAGGGCTAAAACAATCGCCACACAATCCCCATTTCTCCCAAACATCATTCTTGCTTTGTAAAAGAAAACAAAACCCCAAACAGAATTACATGTCAGAACCCTAACCCCGACAGGTTATTATTTGTTTTGTGTAAAAATGATGCTCAACACCTACAAATACACTAACTGCAGAGTGCAGATACATGAATACGCGCATGACTGGATGCTTCGTCATTAACGGACAATGCATATAGTCAAAATCAATGTAATTAACTAAATGACAAGAACAAACTCACAAGAACCAGTCTCATATATGACAACAAAGCATGACAAATCAATCCAGCAAAACTGCGAAGATAAAACACATTTTCCACCGCACACTGAAGAGCACGAGCCATTCAAATATTATTCACATCAGAGAGAACAATATTACCATATATACCATATAATATACCATATCATAAAAATGACACGATAGACAAACTAACACAGTAGAAACGCTACTGCAGATGTGAAAAAACAAAAGCACTTCACTTACCAAAGCTGCTGTTCACTTGAAGACAAAGTCCATCCTCCTTTCTTTGATTACAAAGAGTTTAATGACGCATTCTTAGCCATAAAATGTGCAACGCTTCTCCGACGCTGTCAGCCAGAAATACCGTTCGTACAAATCCTTTTCCTTGCTGGGTCAGGGCTGCTAGCTGTGGGGTTGTCCGACCCTTTCTTACGATGTCCAGCTTTTCTGGAAATGTCCTTCTCCAGAAAGGCGTTGTCAGTAACTCCCAAATCCGTTTCTCCTCCTCCTTCAGCCATTGTGTGCTATAACAAAATGATCTACACCAAGCAAAACGCTAAAAATGTCATGTCAATGTCATAACTTCTTACATTTCTTTCAATTGCAACTCTTACTACTACTAAGTTCTGCTAGCTGCTTCAGTTTCACAACAGTCACGCTACCCCACTGACCAATCACGGCACACGTTATTGCTGAGCTGCACGTTAATGCTGACGTACTTGTAGACTACATCCGTAGCTCTGGCCCGTCAAAGAATATCCCCACATTTCAAACTAAATATCTGATTGGTTGAAGACTGTGGTATTTATTATAAATGTATGTTGGTACGTTATAAGAAGCCATACTTGTAGGGACTTAGGACCCAGGGGAATATAGGCGAAGCAGGGCAACCTGGGAAAGGGTCTGTATCGTGACAGTAACGGACATGTGGGGCTATGCTAATAAAGAGTTGAGTTAAGAGCAGTTTGTACTCACGTGCTTAAATATATGTTATTTAAAAACACGACAAAGACTATGATAATCAACAATATCGTCCCCATTTACTTAAACTGCAAAGGCTTCCTAGACGGCTTCGGGCCTCTCTCCTTACATACAGCCATAGGGGTGAAATCTGATTGGATAAAAGCTTCCAAGCTGCACTGGAAGCAGCGCTGCAGGCTGGAAGCAAAGCAACAGAGGAAGACAGTAGCTGTGCAATGAGAAAATAAGCTAATGGGAAAAAATAATTAGAATACATGTAGTGTATTTATGAAAAATTATTTAATTATAAAATAGCTATAACTTTGTGATTCTGTTTAGGCCAGCAGAGAAGGCTTTGCTGGCCCTGATGGCCCACCACTGCGTGGAAGAGACATTTTCTTTTTTGAGATGGAAATACATTGTCGATGCCAAAATGAATAAACTGTCCAATAAAACCCCAAATTACGCTTTTTCAAATCACAATTTCGATATAAAAACTATGAATTGTTCAGCCCAAGTTGGTGGAGGCCGAAAAGAGAATGAATATTGGACTGTCACATCCCATCAGGACCAAACAATTCTCAGCTTGTTTTGGTGTTTTCCGGGCTCTTGCGAGATGGTTAAGCTTAGGCATTGACCTTGAATGTTTAAGTTTAGGATAGGTCATCGGGCAGCGAGTCTTGCGATAGTTTTAGCAAGTTTCCGCTGTTTGAGGGTTACCATCTAGACACAGTTCACCAGCCCAATCGCATACAAAAGGTTTCTAGCTTTAAGCATTATAAACACGCTTTTGTTTGTTTTGCTTCATGCATTCTGCCCTATTCACAGATTGATTACCAGCTATTACCCCCTGCCTTGCCTCCTTTTAAGTTTTCCTAGACTCTCCTGATAATTCTGGGGTATAATAATGTCTCGAAAGAATAACAAGGAGGTCTCGGCACTAATCCGTGCTCCAAACACTACCTCCCACACACTTAATTGTATCACCCAGCCTGAGATAGACCCGAGCGCTATCCCCAGAGATAAAATCAAGGCATGAAATGTAATGCAGTTCTAAGCACCTTGTAAATTGTCCCCATGCTATTTTACCAGAATTACACAGCGAAGTATAACGCTCAGGAACATAACTAGATTGTTCATGCTATTAAGGCATCAAAAATACCTTGTGCGGCTGTTGATACAACCATGTCCAATATTCATTGGATTTTATAGCCTCGTCACTAAACCTCCAACTGCGTTATCAGTGCAAACCAGTATGCCGTTGTGCAAATGGTGTGCGAACAGTCAAATTACATTTTCTCATTCAAATCATCAAACACGTTTTGCAAGTGACGGTATATTGTGTAAACTGCCGCTCCAAACGAATTACTAATTACTGTAAATTTACTCCCTGACTACAAATATGTGAAGTGCGAAGGAGGCAGTGAGGATGTAGCTAGGCAGGACCAGGGCCGGCACTAGGATTTTGGAGGCCCTAAATATGATTTTGCTTGTGGCCACCCTCCCTCTTTTTTCACCTTAATGACTTTTTATTTTGAGACGGATGGATCATTTCTCTGACGAGAAAATGATCCCAGACATGAACACAACACTGGGCAGTACTTTAAGCTAAAAACTAATGCTAGCGTGCTAACACGCTCACAATGACAATGCAGGTGGAATGTGAACCATTTCCCCCCTCATAGTTTAACATTTGCTGAACAGCACTAAACACAAAATATAACCGAGGATTATGGGAATGAATGTCTTTGATCTTAAACCAAGAAATTGGACATCACAATTATGACCTGATGGTGGCTCTTGTTCATCGAAGTATGGAAGTAGGATTCGTCCTCTGGGGGCCGTGAATATCTGGGTGCATTTAAATGGTAAATAGCCACATTGCCATCCGTAGAGCGACACCACTAGCGTGGATGTTGATGATGAGAAAAGTTTCATAGAGTCATTGCCACACACAGAATAAATATCTTTCTAGATACAAATACAGTTTCCAATCATCTTTCGCCACCATAAAAGTGCTTATTTTGAGTAAAGAGGTATATAAATTATAAATTATAAATCATGTATTTTACAGCTCACAGAGTCAGACATGCTGCATATCACAAGTGCTTCGGTTGAGGCAAATCAAAGGAGATTTGTAACGCGTTTCACTCAAAGATTAACATTTTTTGCAATCTGTCTACACATAAATAACCAAGCATGTAACAGGACACTAGCGGGTTTTCACAGGTCAGGTCAACCTTTTTATGATTTAGTATTTTGAAATACAGTCAGCTGCACTGTGGAAGTATTGCTCCTCACCGCCGCCACTTTGAGGATGCAATTCTTTAAAATCACACGTACAGCTGATGGAATATTGAGTTGCAGTTCAGCTCCGAGCTTTCAACAGCTGGCACAAATTCTATAGCCGTAAAATTTGGATTAGAGGCTGTTGACTGGCTTGAATACACCGGAAAACCAAGAGTTACATGTTATACACAGCGGTGAAAAATGAAAGATGATTATACTTAATCATCAACTGGCTATTTAAAGCAAAAGTCTAATAATATAAGTATTTTTCCATTTTGGCTGAGATTCTTTGCTGCTTTGTACCACTCTACAGCCCCATTTGGATGTAATTTATTTCTCTCAGGGACATCAAATGAATTAAATATTACATGGTCAGTGGGTTTTTGCTAGTCCCTCCATAATCTAAGTCCTGTCCAGAGAGAAGCTTTGCATTTTAAAGGCTCATTTGTGATTTTGAGCATACAGAGCTGCGTTTCTCATTGTTGAACTGAAGACATAGAGAAGGATTTCGCTCACCTGATGGATGCATATTGATGAATATTCAGAGAGCGAGACATCCCAAGTTATGGAATGGGCTGTTAAAATGTCACTAAAATGTCGCTGTAAAACCGCTAGACATGGAGAGCAACATAAAAAAACAAACAGCCTAAAGATACACCTCAGTCACCTGTGGGTGGGGGTTGCTGCAGCACCCTCAGGGTTTGTGTTTGGATGTGCCATCTCCTCAGGACCAGACATGACCACACATAGCAGTGGACACACATATTTCTCATCGGTCCAATTTTTTTCTGTTTTCTTGTGTCTTTGCAGGTGGAGGAATGTTTCCATGTCCTGGTTACGAGCCTGAAACTGAATGCTTTCACTTGCCTAAACAGGACCATAAAAATGTTAATTATGTTTTTGTTGCTTCGGGGGGGGGAGTGTTGTGAGCAAATTAAACATGAGAGACAATAAATGATCGCAGATAGACTATAAAAGCAGACTAACAATTGTAATTAAGAATGTTTACTTACATTTCACTTTCAAAACACATCTGTTGTTGCAAATTAGTAGAATATAAATCTCATTTATAGACACAGGGTCGGCAGCAGACACGGAGCAACATAAGTATTCATTTAGACTTGTGATGAATGTAAATCCAATAATCTTCCCTCAGACCGTCTTTCCGTCCTGTTCTCCAAGAACTCTTGATAAACATATCTGGCTCTTTAATTAATTTCTACATGCACTTGTCACTTGCTAATTAGTTGCTAGCGACACTAACTTCGTCTTTCTACTATTTGATGTTGGATAAAAAGCTTACAGTGGGTTTATCAGAGCTTTTTAGCTTCATAGAACTGCCTATTGCTGCTGGAAACAGGGGTGATGAGAGTGTTAAGACAGGGTGCTTTCCCACCCAAGCTGTCAATTTAACCTGGGAACAAATCAAACAACAAAACCAAGACCGCCTTATGGGTCTTGGTCTACTTCCAATGACTGTTGTGGTTTGTTGGTTGTGTGAAACGAACCAACCACATGATTTTATGACAGCAGATATATGATTTCAGCATGATTGTATAATCTAAACTACCCATCTGCTGATGGGGAACTCTGTTCAGGAAGTGATGTTATAATTGGTTTAGCAGTTTAAAAGCTCATAGTTGGATCTTGGGATCGAGCTGATGGTCTGCTGCAAGGTTTGTCCCAGCCTGGCCTCTTGGCTCCCCCCGATGTACTTAGATGAGGGTCCTGCGGGATTCATAACATTAAGCCCTGTTGAACTCTTTGTTACTCCAAAGAACATAAATATACTCATCAGAAGCATTAAAGTGCATTTTAATTCTGTAATTTCCTCTCGTTGGTCCTGATGATGCAGGATGACAATCCCCAAAACTGTCAAACCAACGAATTTCCTGTAAGTCTGCAGAACTTCATATTTGCTCCTCTTGGTTGGTTCGTGAAAATTCAGTGTGAACAAGAATGCACGCTCATGTCACACTGAATAAATACGGATAAATTAACAAAGGCATTGAGCTTAATTCGACTCCAATACATAGCTCGCCCTGTGAGACTGATTGCAGATATGCAGGTGTTCACAGTATTTAAACAAACCTTCTGTATTGAATGACTTTGTTATTATCGCTGAATTATCGCTGAATTCTCTTGGAAAGCTCTTTGGGGTATTGAAATGACTTGTAACTGTTTGTCCACATGCTTGCTGAACAAGAAGAGATCAGGCTGGACTATCTGTGTATTCTGCATGTTAAGGACCCTGAACGAGATCGCCTTTGTTACTGGTTGTCTAATACAAAGCTTAAGCACAACTTTGAGCCATGGACAGTTTATGAATGCTTCTTTTTAAAAGGATTCTCATGCAGCCTTTTAAGCTTTCTCATTACTCATTTAGATGCACGGCACAGTGACCAGCAGAATACTTATTGTGTCCACTCCATTGGCTGCTGTTTGAAGAAGCAGGCATTTTTGTTGAGTCAAACTAGATTACCAGATTGCAAAGGTGCATCTTGTCAAAGGCTTCTAAACAACAGCAGTTTGTTCAAGTGTTACTAAAATGAAAGGAAATGTAATCATCATGCATCAAATGCAACTTAATGAACAAGACCCAGTCCGTCTGTGAATTGCCTTTTGTTACACAGACAAGGTTACCACGAGTTCTTCAAGGAGCAAACAAACCAACAGGATCTCAATGAAATACGTGAAACAACCACGACCACAACAGCACAGTGGCACGCAATTTTGACAATTTACACGCCGTCATTTAGGGTTACGCAACAAAACGACTTTGTTTGGTTCATGAAAGAAAAGATCAGCGTTTGAGTTGAAATAAATACTTCTGTTGCATAACTTAACTTACATAGCCTACGTTATTTTAAATAATGTCAATGTTGGTTTCACATGTGACACGGACACCGGCCACCTGGGTGAAAGTCTTATATTTGATCCATCAGTCCACCCCGGCCTCCTCCCTTTGCAGACTTCATATGTACTTCTGTTGAACCTGGGAATTCATGTGGCCACCATGACAGAGGAACGCATTGCCTTTCCATTGGAATTCTTTCTGTGGCGCCGGCACATCATTTCAACAGATTATGCGTCACCTCCATGTAATGTGCTGTGAAGAGGTTGTGGAACCAGATTCAACTGAGAGTCCAAAATTCGGATTCGGTTTGAACCTACATATAATGTTACACAATAGGTTTGAGCAAAATAATTCCTATCATCTGCCCATTGGCCCACAGAAGGTTTCTATCTTCCCCATCACTGATAGATGACCACTGTTCTTGATCTCCTGTTTTAGTTGTGGTTCCAGTTCAAACTCAGATGCACTTGAATAACAAAAAGTGGACCTTTTGATCCTAAATCATTTTGGTTGCACATGTTAGTATTGCAAATGGAAAGGCTCTCAAGAAAACTCAATATCAAAGATATTAAAGTTAACGTGTAACAATTTTGACTTTCTGGGCCCATGACAATTACATTAACACCAGGTTAAATAGCATTCAGTGGCATCCATTTATGGCTGAAAGTGGGAGTGAAGAATGACACGAAATGGAGCAATGTGTTAACATCACGTACACAGTGTTTACACTCGAGGTAAAGACCATTTCTGTTTGACTTCACGGTCTAGACAGACTTTCATGCATCTGGCACGCTAAAGGACATTGTAGTTCATACATTTCATCCAGCAGGTCTTTTTGATTGTCCGTCAATCAGCCTGAAAGCATCAGCGGATACAAGTTGTGCAGAAATCACATTATATGCATGCATGCATGCCATTACTGGTGGAAAACAAATGTTGTTTTCTCCCGGCTGTTTTGCAATGCAATAAACTGATGAGCTCAAAGGGAGTTACAATCGATTCGGCGAATTGATCGCCCTCTGGCTACTGCCAGGGCGGAGACAAATCCCTGAATCTTTTTTGTCTGGGAGACCAATCCCGGTGTTATTTGATATTCAAATCAAATGAGTGGGTTGCTATGCCTACACTTTTCCTCTTGAGATTGAACCTCAACAGTGGCGAGTCACTGGAAGTGGATTCAAACTTGAATTAAATTGCTCTACCATGATGTTGATGTACTGCCTGTCACTGCAGCATGGTTAGTACTTTCATACTTCTGTAATGGCCTCGGGACCCAAATCACTAAGCCCCTTGTTGTTGCTTTGCTCGTTATCTCCTTTAAGTCTCAAAAGTCACCAGTTCTTTAACCTGATATTAACGCCATTGGATCCCGCTTTCACGCCACGTTGGAGGACATTGTTATCCACCCTCTCTGCCGCCCCAATCATTTAGCCTGTCAGCCAGACAGCCCAGTGGCTCAATGAAGATTAATTATGATCCTGTGGCTGACAGGGTGGCGGCGGTAATGAGATGTGCCGCATGGCGAGTTGGCGGTGCATCGGTTTCCTCCCTGTCAGATACAGTGTCCTATCCTCCATGCCGCTCTGCAAAAGGTCCGCCCTCGCATAATGCCTCTCATGACAGCAGATGGGGAGCAGAGACAGGATAAATGCTGGCAAGCACACACCATCGGACAACATTGTAACAACCTCATCATAATGTATGTGGAACGCTGGTTTGGTTGCGACAGGATTTCAGTGCCATCACGCAGTTGAAAGGTATTATCAAGGCTGTAAAAAGAAGGTGTTTGCTCGTTAGTTCACTATTATTTGGTGAGGAGATGAAAGGGAACCTATTAATGTTTCTCTGACTCGTAAAATATAGCAAAACCTTTTTAATACTAAATCCGCTTTAATGAAGCCCAGAACATTTGTCGGCTGCCACCATTACTGTAATAGTGTTATTATTCTTTTGGTTATTTGCTATATTCAGTTTTACTGCTCATTTCCTCCTTTTATATAAATGCTTTTAAAAACCCTTTTATAGCACAGAATATGGTTTTGTGGTCAGTGATGAATTCATGAGTTTATTCTTCTTCTTCCTCATTTGTATCGTGGGACACCACTGGATAATTGCTTTAGTCCAATATTCCACTCAGTAGATGTGATGAGACTGGTTGTCAGGTATCATAAAATAAACAAAATTGTCTCCCTTTAAAGTAGCAGTTCAACTTTCCATCGGGAAAACGCTACATATCTAACTTCCATTCCTTTTATATATTCATCTCGTAACTTTTAATGAACGGACTCAACGTCAACCAAAGAAGAGGTTTCCCACCTCCGTCTAGCATTGGATAAGAGAGGAGAGACATCGGAGTCGTTGAGAAATTGTGGTGTTCATTGGAGTCTTTGGCTTATGTGATATTGACTCGTTGTATCACAGTAGTTTCTTGACTTCAGCATTATATTTGCCCATTTACCCAATTACTTCATCAATGTTATGTTAGTTTTGCAAAAATGGCAGTGTAGGAGCCAGAAAGTTAGATTCCTTATTATGATAAAGTATGCTGACAGACTGGTTGGTATCTGTGCCTCATGTCCATTCATTGTTGATACATTAACAACTGTTGAGGGTGAAATAGTTTTTCAAAGGGTTTTAAATAGGTAATTTAACAAAGTGAAAGTTTAAGTTATCTACCGTCTTTACTTTGGGTTTCTGCAGCATATCCTATTTTGCCTGTTGTAGTGTAGTTTAACGCACACAAACACATGTTGCCCTTTATTTATAGTTTATTCATTTACTGGACTAACACTGGACACCAAACCATGAGTAACCTCCTGAATGGATGTAACTTTAAGGCAAGGCAAGTTTATTTGTATAGCACATTTCAACAACAAGGTAATTGAAAGTGCTTCACATAAAACCATTAAAAGCAACAAAATATAAGGCAAAAGAAAAGGAGATTTAAAAACAATTAAGAACATTCATTGCATTAAAACATAAAAAAAACAGTTTAAGAAATAAAATACAGTAGTAAAATGCAGAAATGCAGGAAATTGATTAATATATTAATTGAATGTGGTTCAATTAAAGGCAGCAGCAAACAGAAAACGCAAACCTTGCTCTGCACGTTTCTTGACAACAGAAATATGGCTTAATGGACTTCAAGAAGGTAGCCATTACAGGCCGTTTATTCTTCACCTTAAAACAAAGAGCAGTTAACAGCACAATCTTAACTCGTGGTTTATGTACAATGTAATGACTTGTATTTTATTTGTGGGAATTACTGCCACCTGGTGTTAACTTAAAGTGTTGCAGTTATTCGCCAGTGTATTATATGTGTGGCACATGTGACAGGAAGTAACGTATTCCTTTTCCTGGTTTGGTCACAACATGGCTCCGTTGTACTGGAGTGATTGTGCAATAGAATCTTTATCCATCCTGCATTTTCTGGCCCTCTGAGTGGCAATGCCAGTGAGTATAATTTACTTTTATAGCTTTAGGTATTTCTGAGGGTTTATTTTGTTAGTTTATTATTAGAAATAGTTTGATGACATGTGCAACATGTAACTGCTGAATATACGTAGCTGGCACAGCAATTTATGTTTCCATTGTTATTATACACATAAGTGTATTATATTATATTATATTTCATCAAAACTAATATGTGATTGTATGTTTTTTACCTGTTTTGTAGTTTCACACTTCTTCATATTAAAACCTATCCATATACAACACGCTGGTCTGTTCCTTGGAGGAAAAGTATGATGAAGAGTTTAGCTGACTGCAAAGCCCAATACAAGACACAGAGTCGTCATTGAGTCGGAGCAGAACATACAACAAAGTATGCAGTTTGTCATTGCCTTCCAACGTGACCCATAATGACACTTCATTACTTCATCACACTGTTAAGGCTTTCATCTGATTGGTAAAAACCCCAAAATATGATTGCAACGTGATCTCAAGGACTAACGTAACGATGGCCTGCCTCGGTCGGCGCTAGCTGCTATTGGCCTGTCTCGAACGATTCCGTCGTGACGCCCTTTCCGGTCATTACGCTGTCATTTTCTTCGGCGATCGCCAACCAAACGTAAATAATATTAATTCATACATATCAAATAATCTATGTGTCAAATTTCATGAATATATATGGACGTTTATATGTCTAAATACTATAGGAAAGTGACTTTGATGAGAGAAAGCAGAAAGAACGCTCGGGCAACGCTTAAACAGCTCAAACGGAAATTAAGGAGCTTTTATTGCATCATTTGGAGTTGTTGAAGCGTGATATCTTATTGTGAAGGACAGAACTACGGTCCCGGATGTGTTGACAGCATTGATGGTCATTTTTGCAACCCTGGAACAAGCGAATATCTCCGAAAAACCAGCAGCAGCCAGTGTTTACAACGAGGATAGAAGTTCGTACGGATTAGGCCAAGAGCAGTGCACGGCTAATTCACCGGTGTTGGCATCGTTTTAACGACTCTGGTAAAGGCAAAGCTAACTGTAATAATTACAACAATATTTTGTTTGAAAGGTACGAAGTTTAACTTCAGTTTAACACCATTAAATCAACTGAAAACATTACACGATCATTTTTATCAACATTGTAAGTGAATTGTATTGAAACATTAGCTAAAAACTGTCCGGTTTGGGGTACAACTCCGTTACAAGGTTGCATGCTGGTTTATCTGACAGGTTATGATATTGATGGTAAGCTTGATAAATTGTCCGTCTCTGTTATATTTTCAAAGTTAAGACCTACATGTTTCTGGGGTTGCCACACAACTTCCCTTCTCCGTTCTCTACACTGGCTACCTGTAAGAGCTCGCATCGAGTTCAAGACTCTGGTTTCTAGCCTACAGGGCAGTGAAAGGAACAGCTACTTCCTATCTACAGGCCACGGTCAAGCACTACACCCCCGCCCGACCTCTTCGCTCTGCTGCCTCGGGGCGACTGGTCGCCCCGTCGCTCAGAGGTCCCTACGGCCGATCGACCCGGTCGCGGCTGTTTTCTGTCCTGGCCCCTCAGTGGTGGAATGAACTCCCCACTGACGTCAGGACGGCAGAGTCACTGCCCATCTTTCATCAGGCTGAAAACTCACCTCTTCAAGAAGGCCTACCCTTAGCCTTCCGCTTAGCACTTACTGAGCATCTATTGTATTCATACTAGCTTATTGCACTAATTGTATTCATATTAGTTTGTGGCACTTATTGCATTAGTTTGTTTCTGCACTGTACGTTGGCGCTGGTTTATGCTCTGAGATGCTTGTTTGAAGAAAGGAGATGCACTTATGACTTCTGGTGACTAGTTCTCTCGAAAACCGATGTTGAATACACTTAATGTAAGTCGCTTTGGATAAAAGCGTCTGCTAAATGACTGTAATGTAATGTAAATGTGATGTAATAATGATCCTCTCTAACATCTGGAGCAGGGACATTAACCTAACACATTATTCCAAAGCTAGAGTATGTCCTCATAGAGAGCAAGCGCCACAGGAAGGTTGTCTGAACAGTTGGGGGACATGAGAGTAGCTTAGTAGAGATTTTAAAATGTTCTATAATCAGTTATTGTTATGCACTTGTAAAGTTTTGACCACACATTTACAACTGATTTGATTCAGCTCTGTTTGTATTTAATTACCGTCTACACTTTTGTTCGTTATTTTTCAGTAAAAATGACATGGATTAACATGTTGTACAACACATCTTCACTCTTAACTCGTCAAATACAGCTTGGTCAGTGGCCCTAAGGTTCAAACTAAGACGCTTTAGGTTCTCCTCTAGCGTCAGTTTCCACTAGTTACATGCAATGTATCTTTTCAAAATAAAAGCCTGTGTTCACAGGAAACTACACGCATACAGTGTCTTTTAAAAATAAACTCCCACAGTAGGTTTACTTAGTAGGTTTACAAAAGTACTGAAGGTTTAGTAAAAGATCGTGGTTTGGTTTAAAATAAATACACTTGTTTCAGAACCTGGGTAGAAGCGTTACATACTTACATTACATAACAAAATTTAGGTGAAATAAGTCTAATGAATGACTGGCGGAAACTGTTCTTGGTGGCGGTGACACCATGAAACTAAGCAATCTGCCAGCAAAAGGCTAAGAAGAACAACATTCATGTAAACGACACAAATATCAAAAGTGGCTTATGTAGAAGAAAACGCGTTAAAAATATTTGTCAGGCCAAAGGAATTCATATAATCTGTTTTGGTAATAATCACAAACGTAAACATAACTTACAGGGAACTTCTAATTTGGGAAAAGTTTTGAATGAAACAACCGAAATATTTTGGATTGATTTTAGACATTCATGCTGCAGGCTGAATATTTCCTACACTATTCTACCAGACTGTAACAAGGCTATACAGATGCAGGAAAGCTAAACAGCAAGCAATATATATGAATCCAACAGCCTGTCTGATAACATGTCTGGCTGTCCTTATTTTCATAAGGCAAATTGTACTAATTGTAATTCTGCAGATAAATCAATTGATTGCTTTTCACTGAAATGACGGTTTCAGCAAGTATCCAGGATGGGAAGACTACCTTTAACTGACTTTCCTTTCTTTTAATTAAAAAGCTCATTGGAAGGAGATGAATTGGCTGATAACATCACTACCTTTTCTCTGACCTCAATTTGGCTCTGCTCGCCTCTGAAATGAGTCTGGAAAACCTGTCTGCACATGAAAACTCACTTTGTTATAACCCGTCAGATTATTCATTACATCTGGCCAAGAGTTTTCTTTCCTTCATGTTCTGGATTGTTCACAGTGGAGCTGCGAGTCCACCGTCAGTGTGGACTATCAGGCACGGCCCACGACAGTTCTAATTAGTATTAGCAGATTACTGCATGGCAAAGGTGGGACACAATAGGACAGCCCTTTCCGACGGGAAAGTGAAGCCGTTACATCAAAGTAACAGTCCATTATATTCTCACTATTTGTATAAAAAAAATCTTATAAATGTGACAAGTACAGTTGTTGAATGAATGGAGTGCAAAAAATAAGTAATAGTTCCCTGTGAATCATAATGGAGTAGAAGTATAAATTAGCCTGGAATATAAATTCTCATGTAAAGGACAAGTACCTCAACTTTGTACTCAAAAACAGTGTAAAGGTACTTTGTTACATTCCACCATAGGCCACAAATGAGACTCAAATCGTGGCTATTAAAGGTTCTAAATGGCTTGAGGAGGAAATCAAGTCGTTCCAAGTCAAAAGTCTTCAGTCAAGGACAGGACCCAAGTCATTGATGTTGAAGTATTTTTGGATTATGTCATATTGAGTCTAAAGTCATCACATTTAAGGGACAACTTTTAAGTGGATGTCCAAACAGTCTTGATGGTCAATTTGAAGCAGTAGATTCCTCAGTGCTTCTATGTTGACCCAGAAAGCTGAGTTCACAGCTGTTGTTCTTCCTGCATCGCGTGCCTTTATTTGAAGTGACTCAGTTGTTGCAGAGGATGTAATGGACAGGTATATATATTTTTACAGTGTTTTTAATGTCTCTGATATTGATATACTGAATACATACTGATATTCAGCCATAACTATTTGAGCCAGAGTATACGGCCTAATAAATGCAACGGAGGGGGCCGGCGGGGACCCTCCACAACCTGAGCTTCAGAGAGCATACTCTAACTTGTGGTGCCCTTTGATCAAATAACCTTCAATGCCACCAATCATTCTGCTGCTATGAATGTCAGTGTGGGCAGTTTTTGTTGGATGCTATCACCCGTGCCAACCCCCAGACACACATGAACTGTGTGTTATGATGCATGGAAGTTTTACTCCTCACTTGGTCAGAGGTGTGCTGATCTTCCTCAGGCTCCTCAAGATAAACCAGAAAAGACCAAGAAGAGTAAGAGTGTTTTTGGGCGTCAGCAGCTCCAGCGCAATGCATCCTGGTACATGTAGGCACTGCCGGCACGACTCTGCAATCAGGAGATCTCAGCTTTCTGGCTAATAGTATGTACTGAGGAATTTATTGCTTCAATCGACTACAGTTACCATCAACACTGGTTGGACAATCATATGTCAAAGGTGGTAAATTTCCCCTTTCGTGACTTGAGTCCATGTCATATCTCTGCAGCATTTTAATTTTAAGCTCGCATTAATTTAGATTCACTGAAATTTAAGAACATTCCTCACTATCACAGGGAAGAAGCAGTACAATGAGGAGTAGAGAAATACCATTAAATGTTGTATTACTTTCATGCACGTCAACTCTGTGTACTGTCCAGGTTGTTTAGTTTACTAGTTGCTAATTTTATTAAATTAATACCACTATATTCATGGTATATACTGTGCATTTCTATTTCTATTCTAGCTTATTTTTTTATTAATCTATTCCTTCAATTAAATATCTGCTCTGGTATTTTATTGTACTGTAGATATTGTGCATTCCATATGTTATATTTTATTTTACTCTGTAAATTGCTGCTGCTACAAACAAATTTACCCCTGGGGATAAATAAAGTTTACATCTATCTATCTATCTATCTAACTCCTTGCCCTACTTCCCATATGGTCCTCCACACACACACACACACACACACACACTTTACCAAACAGGCAAGCTGCGCCTGCTCGATAACGCACTCAGAAACACGGAGAGCAAGCAGCACTTCAACCACGCTCAGAGCCTCCAGTGCTAATGTTATGCATTCCTCTTGTATCTCCTTCTTCTGTGGCTCCACTGTGTGCTGAAATGTTTCCGATATACCATAAACTGAAAAACACCCCTGGGACTTTGAACTTGTTATCTAAACAAGAAAAAAGAGAACAGAAAGGGATCCCTCCATTACTTTAATATTTATTTACACTTACATTTATTTATTTCTTACACTGTTTCTTTAATTGTTTTTAAATCTCCTTTTCTTTTGCCTTATGTTTTGATGCTTTTAATGGTTTTATGTGAAGCACTTTGAATTACCTTGTTGTTGAAATGTGCTATACAAATAAACTTGCCTTGCCTTGCCTTACACTGGAACACAATATGTTTCGATCATTAAAGAGAGGTGGAAACATCTTAAAGGTTTTCTTTTATCAATTAATTGTATCATAGTGGCCCAGCATCAGCATTTCACCATGTTTATTTTCATATATTTCCGATAGATAACTACATACATACAAGTCTTGTGTTATTCATGACTGCTTATCATCCATCTGCCACTCAAGCTGGTCCTGAGCCACACTCTTTTAGGTTTTAGGCTGCTATGGACAGCATCTGGCTCTGAAATTATGTCATACCATGTGAATGGGCTCACTGTCCACAAACAGGCTTTCCGTGAGCATCAAAGGGCCTACTCCAAATCCCTTAAAGATGCTCGCTCACAGTACTATTCCAGCTTAATCAATAAAAACCCTTGTGGGGGCACAGATACTGCGAGGGATGAAAGACACAGTTGCACTTCAGTGCTCTGAAAACCTTATTATTCCAGTATGAACACAAATAATTGAAGACATATTTTTTAGATTCAGTGTGACTTACGCTTTCTGAGAATGTCGTTATATCCATAACTCCTGAAGTCTTATAACTCCTGAACCTGCCTGACATTCATTCCATTTTGGACGCAGTGGTCTCCATTTAGACTTCGAAAACTCCTCATTGAAATAAGATTGAAAATTGAAAAGAATGTCTTTTGAAGAACATCCTTGTTCTCACAGACTGTACAGCTCTGGTCAGAATACTGAATACTCTGATTGGTTAGCTTGGGCATGCCATAGACCAGGGATTCCCAAAGTGGGGCTCCAGGGGTGCGCGAGCTGCCTCTAGGGGGTGCGCGAGAGGAAAAGTGTAATGGCGGTCTGATGGTGTAATAATATTAAATATAAAAAAAAAATGTAATTTTAATTTAAAAACTGTCAGGTGGGACATCTGAAGCTATCAGTCGTAAAAGAGGAGAGAGAGAGAGAGAGAGAGAGAGAGAGAGAGAGAGAGAGAGAGAGAGAGAGGAATCGGAGGCGAGGGGAACGGAGAGTTGGGGAGAGACCGGGAGAAGAAATCGAGCCAGAGTCAGAGGAAGATGAGACGGCGCAGACTGGGAAAAAAAGAGGAAATATGATGAAAAGTATCTGTGTCTGGGCTTCACTTGGATTGGCAACGCAGATTGCCCAAAGCCACAGTGCGTGGTGTGCAGTGAGGTTCGGGCTAACAGTCTGAAGCTCTTATTTACGTCGCCACCTGAACACCAAGCATGCCAGTGCAAGTCAAAAGCCCCTTACATATTTTAAATCGAAATTGGAGGAGTTACAAAACAGCCAAAAACAACTGGAGTCTCATTCATGTGTTGGGTCTATAAATGACGCACTACGGGCTTCATATCTGGTTACAGAATAGCGAGAAAGGGGCTACCGCACACAATCGCCGAAGACGTGAGCTTGCCAGCTGCCAGAGAGATGGTGGAATGTGGAATGGATTGGGGAGAAAGAAGCAAAAAAGTTGGACATGATCCCGGTGTCCAACAACACTGTGTCGCGCCGCATCGATGCTTTGTCCGAAGACATCCTGGCTACATTAGTCGCTCATTGATTGTAAATTAAATGTGACAATCTGCCTCTGAGCCTGTGCGTGTGTGCTCGCATCCGTATTGCTCTTTAAAAGTGACGCCTTGTGTCACTGAAAGTTATTGAAACTTTGTTGCAGTGTTTCAGGGCGTTTTTCGTTTGCTTTGTTGCAGTTGCTCCTTTGTTCGGTTTGTGTTCACACTGCAACATTTAACAGCGGACTAAATCTTGTAAACAAATGCCACGTGCGAGCAAACTGTTCTCTCATTGGTCCGATTCTTATGCGGCTATGAAGGCTTAAAAGGCTCTGTTGCTTCTTTTTTTTTTTTTTTTTTTTTATTAAGGGGGGGGGGGGGGGGGGTGCGCGAACCCGGTCGGGATGTAGAAGGGGGTGCGCGGCCTAAAAAGTTTGGGAACCGCTGCCATAGACAATAGTGAAAAATGTTGCGTAGAGACCAAAATACAACTTATTCTTAAGTAAGTAAGTTATTGTTGCATAGAAATGCATTTTGAAGCATAGTTATTTGAAAAGTGCTTAGGCTTGTGTTAAGAATGAAGATCGAGTTAACAGACTGAGATCGAGGCATTTAGCTCAATTCAAGCAATACGATTTATTTGTGACGGAAGTATTATGTCCAGCAGTTAAACGTGCACGGACCCTAGCAAAAGCAAAGAGTGCCAAAAGTGAAACCAAAGAGCGCTTATAGCAGAGTGCGCAGGCGTGTCCATCTGGTTCTCCTTGTGGAGCCATTGGTCAAAATCAAAGCAGAGGCGGATTTGTTTCTAGCATTCAAATGGCCTGATGGAGCTCTGGACAGCTTCATCCACACTGGCTCACGTCCGAAACCTGCCTTCTCTGGAACATCAGTGTGTGTGAAATGTTGATCTACAGCATATTGTTAACACTTAAGGTGAAGAAAATGAAAGGAGTGCAGTTCTAAACTATTTCGAAGTCTCTGTGTGAATAGATAAAAATAGCTCTTCTCCTACTCTAAAATGGCAGTTTCTGCCCTAATCTGGTGGTTTAAGCAAGCGTTACTTTCAGGGCCACTGTATCTGTTCCTATCGTACGAACGGGTGACGGAATGCCCCATTCTGCGTTTTTGACCTACTTACAGTGACCTCACAACTCTGCAATATAAGCTTTACAAGTATAGCGCATATTATTTAACAGTGAATGAATATATTTTATTTACAAATCCCCCTTTTCACACCTGCTAGGTGTGAACTTCTATGTTTTGGAACTACTCATTCAATGGCTGTAACTCGAGGTTTAGGTCCCTATCATCTGAATCGTCTGGATCGGAAGCTGGTGGGGTGCTATGTCTAGTTCGGGTGTGTGTCTGATTCGGGGATGGAGAGGGAAGAGGGGCAGTTGAATTAGATGGGTGCTGGTGTGTCTGATACTTGGTTTCTAATCCCCAGATCAGTAAGGCAACTAGTATGCCCATACCCACCCCCATTATAGTTTTCTTCCCACATCCCACCCCTTTCCAGGTGAAGCGCTGCCGACCTCGGTCGGCGGGGTTTGCATGAGGGTCCCCTAGACAGCGTCTAAGTTCCCGATGCATTTTCCAAATTAGTGCGAATTTCTCCTAGTGTTCTGGTTGGTACCAGTGCTGGGACACAATGTGTCAGGTGGTGCCAAGGGGCGCCTGATTTGCCCTTGACCTGGACCGAGTGTGAAGTAACCTCCTTCACCTCGTACGGCCCAGTCCACCTGGGGTCAGTCCACTTGCGCTTGTGAACCTTGACCCTGACCCAATCACCTACTTGTATCTGCTTTCCAGCTGCCGCTGCTTCAGGTACTGCTCGAGTCCTCTCGATCTGTTTGAAGAGAGCTTCAGTAAGAGAAGTTAGGGCACTCATATAGTCAGACATTTCAATCTGCTGTACATCCAGAGGTGGCATATGACCTCCATCTCTGGGTGGACCTGGCATCGGCCGGCCAGTCATGATCTCGTGTGGGGAGAGATGTGTTTCTCCCCCTTTTCCGGACCTCATGGCCATAAGGGCCAGGGGCAGGGCCTCAACCCATGTTAATTTGGAGCCCGCGCAAACTTTGGCAATTTTGGCCTTAAGGGTCTGATTCGCTCGTTCCACCAGGCCCTGAGATTGCGGGTGATAGACTGACCCGAATCGGTGTGTGGTTCCCAGAAATTGCTCTACCTGTGCGAGCATGGTGTTGCTAAAGTGTGAGCCGTTATCAGAGCGGATGCATCTCGGCACTCCGTAACGGGGAATCAGTTCTGTCTGCAGCCACTTTACAACTGTCTGCGCGTCTTCTCTCTTGGTGGGAATTGCTTCCACCCATCTTGAAAATCTGTCTACCATTACCAAGATGTACCTCTTTCCCTGCACTCTGTTCTCTGGTCCCATATCTGTATAATCTATGCTGATGTCTTGGAAGCAGGCAGAGGGCACGGGATAAGATCCCATCGGTGTCTTGAATGGTTTTCTTGGGTTGTATTTTCCACCAATTTGACATTCATCGCAGAAGAGGAAAGATATCGCTTCCATGTGCGGATGCCACCATAGTTGTTTTAAATTGTCCAATGTCCGTTTCTTTCCCTCGTGTGTAGTTCCGTGGGCCCCTGGTAGGAGTGCTGCACACAGTTCTGCTGAGGCAACCACTCTGCCGTCGTGGGCTCTCCACAGACCTTCTTTGTCTTTTGAGGCTCCTTTCCGTGTCCATTCGGACCATTCATAAGGTCCTGCTTTCTTTTGATGATCTTTGATGTGTTCGATGGTAAGCTCAGGTGGGCCGGATGTTGGCTTCATAACCATTTGGCGAGGTGTGTAGCCTCCAGTTTTCTTGGCTGCTCTGTCTGCCGCGTCATTACCGGCGCTGATTCGTGATCTGATTGTGTCATGTCCTTTGCATTTCATGATGGCCACCCCCTTTGGTAGTTGGATTGCTTCTACCAGCCTTCTCATAGCTGCTTCGTGTTTTATGGGGTGGTCATTTGAAGTGGTGAAGTTGCGTCTTCGCCATACAGGGCCATCGATGTGGGCCGCTCCATGGGCGTAAGCTGAATCTGTGAAGATATTTACAATTTTGTCCGTGCTCCACTTCAGAGCCTGAATCAGTGCTTCCACTTCCGCTAGTTGTGCTGAAGCGGGTTGTGGCAGAATCCCTGACTCCACTGTTTGGTGATAGCCATCACTCTTCTGTTCGACCACTGCATAGGATGCAATGTTCCCTTCTTCTCCTTTGTAGCAGCAACCATCCGTGTAGAGCCAGGCCTCAGCTGTGAGGTGGGGAGTGTTTTGGAGATCCGGTCTCAATTTGTTTTCTTGTACTGCAACTTCCTCGCACACATGTGGTTGTCCATCCGTAAAGTTAGCCGACATATTTCTTGTGGCTGGCACAAAGGTGATGTGTGGCATGGTGCAAGTGTGTTGAATCTTTGTTTTCCTTGCGGCACTGAACGTGAATTCTTTACTCATCAGAAACGCTGCCACGCCATAGTGCGTGTGTACTTCCAGTGGATGGCCCATGACAATATGAGAAGTTTTTTTTTTTTTCAATTGCTTTTGCCACTGCTGCACGTGGATTGACCATTTTCCACAGTGTCAAGTTTTGATGAATGATACATCAGTACCTGTCTTTCACCCCCCTTTTTCTGGAAGAGTACAGCATTGAGTAGGCTGTCTCTTTCAGAAACATCAAGGTGGAACGGTAGGGAGTAGTCTGGGGACATGAGTGCGGCGGCATGTGCAAGTGCTTGCTTCAAGTGGGAGAAGGCTGCTTCAGCCTCTTTTGTCCATGTGAGGGTGGCAGTAAGATTTCTTGTGCCCACTTCCTTCAACATCTCTCTGAGAATGGTGGTGTTGTTGGTGTAGTCTGGGATATGGGCTAGTTGAGGGTGGGGGAGGAACCGGAGGAAGTGCTGGATACAGGCTAGTTGAGGGTGGGGGAGGAACCGGGGCCAGAGATGTTTGGCTCGTTTCCTGTGCAGCCTTTTCCAGACCTACCGGGGCTTGAGTGGTAGGGGTGACGTCCAGGGGGTTGATGTTGAGTGACAGACGGGACCAGGTTTTTTCTTTTCCGGTTGGCATGTCCACCTGCATCCGATCTGTCATGGCCATCCCTAGTGCCATCATTGCCACTCGCTGTTCCTCTTCTCTGTCTTTGCGGGCTTGCTTCAGTGGGTTAGCGAACCCCCATCGCTTGGTTTGATTTGTCATTTGATTTCTCTCTGCAGTCTGTGCTTGAGCCACTCGTTTTGTCAAATCGTTGGTGAAGAGCCGAAGGTTGTTGACTGATGGAGGTAGTGGACTGGCCGCCTTCCACCATCCCTCCTCTTGCCATCGTTTCATGCATTTATCCCAATGTGTCTTGTCTCTTTTCCATGCAGTCCTGCCTCCAGTCTCTGTTACTGTTTTTTCCAGTTTTGCACGCAGTACTTCTGAGTAGCCACCAGATGGAGCCACAGCTCCAGCCATGTCTTCTTGTGTTCTTCTTCTTCTTTTTTTTTTTTCAAATCAAGTTTTTTTTTTTTTTTTTTTTTCAAAATTCTTTTTTTTTTTTTTTTTTTTTTCAAATTTCAAATTTCAAATTTCAAATTTCAAATTCCAAATTCCAAATTCCAAATTTCAAATTTTTCAATATAAAATGTTTGGATGCAATACTCCCGAATGTCCACCAGATGGAGCCAAAGCTCCTGTCGAATGTTCTTCTTGCAGTTCCTGAAGTACCAACAGAGGGAGCCAAAGCTTCTCCCAAATTTTCTTGTGCAGTTCCTGTAGTGCCACCAGAGGGAGCCAAAGCTTCTCCCAAATTTTCTTGTGCAGTTCCTGTAGTGCCACCAGAGGGAGCCAAAGCTTCTTCCAAATTTTCTTGTGCCCTCTGACCTTGGCCTAGATCCTACACTCCCTGCACCTGGTTCTTATCTGAAATTTTCACTCCCTTTTTTTTCCCAGTGTCTCTCTGACTGAATGAATGCCTGCTCTGTCTTCGCTTCTAAATTTGTTGACGGTCCCTATGGAACACAATTTCCAATAAATCTGTAATCTTTGTAACTACACCAGTAAAACTGACACGTATATTAACCCTCAGCTTTCCTCTTCTATCCTCATGTTCGTGTGCCTGTGTTGAATGCAAAGTTTGTGTCTCATGAGTGTGCTCTGCTCCACTGACCGTCAATCACTGGCAAACACACACGAGCCTCTGCACACTTCAAATCTCAGCTGTGTCTCACACATGTACGCTTCACGCAGTCACTCTCATCCTTACCAAATTGAAACCATACACTGCCGTCACTGAAATACGCACAAATCACATATGGATTTGTTCTTATAGCGTTTTCACGAGCCCGGTCCCCGAAGGAAATGGATACCTCCCTGAGGCATTACTCAACACTCAAACGACCATACACTGCCGTGATTCCACAAATAATCGCACACAGACCTCGTCAGGGAAGATCTATTGACCTTATTGTTTACAGTGTACGCCTTGTGCCAATACGGTCCCGAAGGAAATGGCGAATTCTTGTGCATTCTCTGAATTCTGACCTGTGTCTCCCTGAGACATTACCGAGCACTCAATCGACCACACAAAGCCGTGATCCCACAAATAATCGCACACAGACCTCGTCAGGAAAGGTCTATTGACCTTTTTGTTTACAGTGTACGCCTTGTGTGAACACGGTTCCGAAGAAAGTGGCGATATCTTGTGCTACAATTGAATCGATGTCTCCCTGAGCACATCTATGCTGCATGCACAACCATACACTGCCACTTCTGCAATACTGGTACACAAACCATCAATTCGACCTCCTATTTAACCTCATCAATTTATTTTTCTCAATTAAAATTCTCTGGATGGATCTTCGTTTTACAGTGTACAACATGCATGAACGTGGTCCCTTTAGGAAATGGCGCTGTGCAGTCTCCAGACACACTACTTTCACATCAGCGTATTTCAACAACACTTTCTATATACTTGATCCAAATCTCAGCTTGCAACTTCGCATAAATCAACAGTGTGGCCCGGAATTCAGTCTTTCAGACCGTCATTGGTCAGCGAACCGACGCTTTCGCCACGGCTGTGTAACCTCTGAACAGTCAATCAAAGCTTACGCGGTGAACACAATGGCAGCTTATACAATGTTAACAACCATCAATTTCTGTTAGATCCACTCACACACATGTACATGCTATAGTAAAAACCCCCACTGCTGTCATAACAATTCTGTCACAATGCTCGGCAATTTATCTTTAAAAATTTAGTCAAGGCAATTCATACTCACACTCCAGTACTTCCGATCAATTCAATTTAGGTTTTCCTATATACAATCTGCAGAATTCATTTAAATAGGCTCTGCTTTACCTTTTGATTCAGCGCGCTGTTTGATCAGTTTCTCAGAGTTGAGCAGAATGGCCCTGTAGGCCTGAGGCCTCCTGCAGCCTCGAGGGGAAACGCCCTGATTTTTTCTTTCTGTTGACAGAAGAAAGTCTGTTACTCGATGAAAAAACGTCTTGGATCGTTATAACCTAACTCTGCTACCATGTTAAGAATGAAGATCGAGTTAACAGACTGAGATCGAGGCATTTAGCTCAATTCAAGCAATAAGATTTATTTGTGACAGAAGTATTATGTCCAGCAGTTAAACGTGCACGGACCCTAGCAAAAGCAAAGAGTGCCAAAAGTGAAACCAAAGAGCGCTTATAGCAGAGTGCGCAGGCGTGTCCATCTGGTTCTCCTTGTGGAGCCATTGGTCAAAATCAAAGCAGAGGCGGATTTGTTTCTAGCATTCAAATGGCCTGATGGAGCTCTGGACAGCTTCATCCACACTGGCTCACGTCCGAAACCTGCCTTCTCTGGAACGTCAGTGTGTGTGAAATGTTGATCTACAGCATATTGTTAACACTTAAGGTGAAGAAAATGAAAGGAGTGCAGTTCTAAACTATTTCAAAGTCTCTGTGTGAATAGATAAAAAGAGCTCTTCTCCTACTCTAAAATGACAGTTTCTGCCCTAATCTGGTGGTTTAAGCAAGCGTTACTTTCAGGGCCACTGTATCTGTTCCTATCGTACGAACGGGTGACGGAATGCCCCATTCGGCGTTTTTGACCTACTTACAGTGACCTCACAACTCCGCAATATAAGCTTTACAAGTATAGCACATATTATTTAACAGTGAATGAATATATTTTATTTACACTTGTAGATTATTTTTTTATACATCTGCCATTCACTCCTCTCACATGCTCACTCATTATTTCCTTGCTGTCATGGTTCGGGGCTGTCAATCATGAGATTAACTGTTTAGATCAGCTGGTTGCTTCTATCCAATAGCACAACGAAACAATGGCATGGTTAGCCTATCCTGTTGCTGCTGTCTCTTTTAAATATGATTGTCTCTCTACCTTCAGTATGTTCATGGTGCTGTTATGGACCCCTCCACCTCCCCATCACCGCCCAGTCTTCATCAACTCATCAGCCTCATCAGCCACCACCAGTGCCTGGACTCCACGGGGGGATTTATCTTGTTGCTGCTCAGGGCAGTCGATCCTCCTTTACAAATCTCCCTGTAGAGTCCAAGCGCCAAAGACTCTGTCACATGTCATCTGTTAACAATAAACAATTATCTTTTCTTCATCTGACTGATTGAACTGTTCAGGGGGTACATTTGTATACAACTCAACTGTTTAAATTATATGAAGACAAAAAATGATGCACAATTAAGGGCATGGCTGCTTTAAATGACAGGTGGGTGCCATGCCACATCGCTTCTCTGACAAGCTAGCAGTTTGCCATTTTTTCCCAGATGAACCACTCCATGTTGAATCACATTATTTTTACCAGCTGTTTTAGTTAACAGCAATATCCCTCGGTCACGGTGATCACATTTATTATCTGCTTTAGAGAGAAATACAGACTTCTGCCAAATACAAGCAAATGGCAACAACAACGCTTGGCAAATAGCCGATGCACTTGCAAAGTGGCAACAGCCAATCAGCCCCACACGGCATAAAAGTTGTGCCATCCGCTTTCATTGCTGAAAGCTTGGCTCAAGGCACTTGCCATTGTGGATGTGGGGCTATCCCACCAAATGGCAACATGCCGAGCACATCTACCACACCAATCTAAACTGTTCTATCCAGTCAGCAACCAATGCCATGTATTAATCCACAATTACATTCATCTCTAAGTTACCCACCACCAATAAAAATACATTTTATTTCTGCTGCCAATAGGTGGAGCTTTTTCTGATTGCCCTTTTCATCATCAACTCAGATCATCAAATTAAGCAATTCAGCAATTTCTCCACCTGAGATTTGGTGAATAAAGAGCTGAAGCAGAGAGGGTTCTTACTGGTGTTCTAGGTGATGGAGTATGACAGGGATAAATACTCGTAACACTAACATGGCTGAGCACTATCCAGAGAGCAGGCTTTGCCACTAGCAAAGAGATCTGAGGATAACCATAACTGAAAACATAAAGTGTGCAGGAGGAATACAACACAAGTGCAGTATGAATTAAAATGCATCATGCAGTTACTTACCTTTCTTGAAGCTGAAAGTTGCAAGAAATTGCAACCAAAAAAATAAAGTACCACTGGTTGAATTTAGAAAAAACATGACGACAACTGGACGCACAGTATGATGTCTGAAATTTAGCAATTTACCAACGGACATATTACGATGGTCAACTGCCAAGCCAATAAGAGTTTAAGCTTGTTATGAGGGCTGAATGCTGGGATTTAGGAACCTGGTATGTCAAAGGGACTCTTTCCAAAATCTGCGCCGGTTACAAAGTTCGGATTGTAGTTAAAACATAATTCTCATTTAAAGTTGCCATGATTATTTTATAATATTGGTATCACAGAGAAATGTCTAAATACTAATAACCTAAAAGTTGAACCATCCATTTTTTGAAATAAACTGTTTTTGTGGTTAAAAGAAGACTCATTAGGTGAAATAATAGGTGCAGACAGCTCCACTGTAGAGTGAAGTCCCCTCTTTGATAGGTAGACATCACTCAAAGATGCAAGTCCCCTCTTGGCAATTTCTTTAAAAAAAAATGTAAAAGCACATTTGAAGAAATATACTGGTTAAAGACCTTCAAAGTAAATTTTCTATTCCATTTTAGTATTTTTAAAATTACCAGAAACACAAGTTCCCTCTTGGTTAGAGAAGCGTGACAGTGCACTGTTGGTAAGGTACACGTGTATGTGTGTGTGTGTGTGTGTGTGTGCTAGTGTGTTTTGTCAGGAATGTGTATCATGTTGCACAATAAATGTCGTGTTTTTACCATGTAAAGTGCCTATGAGTACCTTTTAAAGCGCTATACAAATGTATTATTATCTTTAGTATTATTATTACTAATACAAATAAAACAGGGATCCATTCTGGTACCTCTACTACAAGAGAAGAATTTTCTGAGCAGTAGCCCTGTTAGACAAATGTACGTCATAAAAAGGGCAATTTGCCACCTTCTTTGTGGACGTCCAATCAGAGCTGATGGTAAATGTAGTCCACTGTAGAAAACAAATCCCCACAAGCTGTCTGAGCTTTTTTAGTCTGATAATGAAAGAAAACATTCTTACACCTAAACAGAAAAAAACAGCCGTACACCTATTGAATTCCAGTTTGTCTTTTATATTGAACTAATGTTAACGCCTCATAATAAACAGAAACAATAATAAAACTCGCTAAAATTACAGTCGCACAATGCAGACACGACTCACTGTTTTTGGGTTGTCATCAGAATGGTTCCGTTTCTGTTGGCATTGGAGGGCAATTCACCTGCAGCTGCAGCCCCGAGCGTCTGGCTGTATGGGGCCAGGGTCATTTTCACTGGGAACATAACTTACTTACAATTCATGCAAAAAAAAAACAAGGACCAGTCTCCAGAGTAGCACTCTGTGGTTCTTCCTTACCTACGTCACTTTCACGTCACTGGATGCAGGAAGGACGACAGATTTTGCAGCTGCTCCCTGGAGACACAGTGAACATCTGCCAGAACATCTTAAACGAGATTCCTAACTCAGATATATCGAGACACTGTTAAACATTCACAGACTTTCACTTAAAGACTACTCGTTTCAGCAAATGTATGCCTTCTGAACTTCCCCACCTTCATTAAAGAGCAGTGCACAGCTGTTTCCCTGAGCTTCTCTTTGCCACCATCTGGGACTGTCTCCACATAGCGGATAATAGCAGGGATATGATATATACATGACAATTCTGTATAGTTGTCATGTTTTTTTTACATCTCAAATATATGGCAGATACCTTTTAATATTGTTGTTCTACTCAAAATACCATCATAAAGTCCAATGAATATGAATAACATTTAAAAAATAATGAATCCATCCATACATCCGTTTTATTTTTCGTTTTGTTTTTTATTTTTATATGGAGATAAATCTTACTTTGTGAATGGCATATGCTCTGAATTGTGCCAGCGTCCTGCTTCAGATTCCGAAGCTATCTGGTCTCAAAACACAGTGAACGCATTTCTGGTAGAAGAAAAAAAGATGGAGGCTTCATTTCAGATTATGACTGAGATTAGCTACTCTATAACACGGTGCACTTCATGGCCCGTTTACTGTGCAGCTCATTTTCTGCAGTTGTGTATCTTCCAAACAGCACCTGGTACAGTGCTACAGATAGCTGGGAACATTTCACTAGAAGTCAAATCACATTCCACCGTCACAAAGACGGAGTGAGGAATCGCATGTGCACTTCAGTTTCTTGGAAGGTGTAGACTAGAGGGAGATGCTTTGCATCTCTTGACAGGTGAGCCGGCGGGATACAGCAGCATTGTATTTGCTATCTGTTGGATTGCGTTGCTGTGTAACCAAGACGCTTTCTAGCATGCTGCTGACAAACAGACATTGACTTTGGTATTGTTTAAAAAAGCTAACTTTTTTGACTGTTCAAGCGTGAGAGAAAATATTTTGCCTTATTTTACCCTGGTTTTGTTACTAACGGCAGTTACATAACAAGAATACTTATCTTAACCCAATCCATAATCTTTCCCGAAGTCTAACCAACTGGTTTGGTTGCATAAGTAAACCTAAAAACTAAATAAACATACGTTGGAGCTTTATTTTGAAAACACCATGGAACAAGCAGAAACTGTACGTTTCTTTTTAAAGGACACTGTAACAATCGGAAACTGACACGCTGTCCTTAACAACTTCATAACTGGTTTTATTAGATTGATTATCTGTCAATTTTGTTTACAGCTTGTTCGAAGTTGTCAAAAATGAATTTATTGAGTTTTGAAATGCTCCTTACAGCAGCCTCTGTCTCAACTGAAAACAACGTGGGTGGGACAGTTTCATTTTATTCACTAACGATTGGTCAAGTCAGTAGAAGTTATGTCATTACAAATACATTAATCTCATGATATTCTGTGGTCAAAATGGTGCACTTCTTTAAAAACAATGCAAGTTTAATGCACTTCTGCATTGTCTACACAGAACTGGGCGCTGCCCCTGGTGGCAACAGACCCTGGGTCAGTCCAAACCAGCTCTAAGAGAGCTGGATATCATCCAGCTCCTCTGGACTGAGTAAGCAATAAAAAATCCCTAAAGCCCCACCCGAGGTAGGCTGACATTAGACAGATGTTTTTTGTTGACATTGGCTTTACGTCCTCATCGTTTGATGTCCCGCAGACCCTGATGCTCTGTGTGTCAAATCAATGGCAGTAATTGCAATTTTTAAAATTTAAATAAAGTATTTCCATTATCTAGAGCAGGGGTGTCAAACTCATTTCCACTCTGGGCCACATCAGCATCACGGTCGCCCTCAAAGGGCCGGTTGTAACTGTAAGACTGTATAACTAACTTCTCCTCAACATATTGTTCAATAACTCTCTCTGCATTTGATTATTGTTTATTCAAGTGTACAAATATTGTACATGCAGTTATATAAATGAAAAATTATATTTAAACACATTTCTGTTATTATAACATAAATCATTTTAATTGAGGGTTAAGAAACCCACATGACTCTATCAAAGATCAAACTATTAAAGAAAATAACAAAGACAAATATCAAACACAAGTTATTCCAATAACTTTGTTCAAAGCTGTTTGTTCACCTCTCTGCATCACTAATGTTCCTCCCTGTCGTCGTCCTGTGCATGGCAGCTACATCCAAGAGCTCCTCACTGAGAGTCAGGTCTTATAAACATGGATAGACAAAAACTGTGTCCGTGTTGTCTGTGCTTTCATCAACAGTTCATTACAAACACAAGTACCTGCTCGTCTCTTCGCTAGCTGTGTTGTTAGATTGCTGCTAGTTCATCAACTCGGTCTGCGATGGTGTTTCTTCACAAACTGACATTTGTAAAAGTCTGTATCTGGTCGGAGCTCTGCTCACATACCTTTAGCATGCACTGGGCTGTAGCTTTTGTGAATATATTCTGCTGTGATTGCAGTCTGCCTTTTAATTCTTGGACAGTTTGATGTTTTTCTTGGAGGCTAAATTTAGCTCCGTGTTTGGTGTCAAAATGCCGTCGTGAATTATATCCTTCATCACCGACACGCCTCATAACACAGAAGACAGACACGTTTTTCTCCTTGAAGCACAAACATGTATTCGCTTTTCCATCTTTCATTACATTTTCTTCCCTCTGCATCAATTTTTCTCTTGGTGGACATTTTGTGATTATTTGGCGATCTTTTTCAATCGTTGGAAAACCGCTTTTCGGGCTGTTGCCTCTCCTGTCCACCTGTTGTGATAGTTTTAATGTCGGTACACAGACAACATGCTATCGCATAATTTCAACTTTCTATCTCATAATTTCGACCTTGGGGATACTTTTATTTTCAAGTCTAACTTTTAATTATTTTTCCAAAAAAAAAAAATAAAGTTTTTTTTTTTTTGCTGGCGATTTCGCGGGCCACATAAAATGACGTGGCGGGCCCGCGGGCCTTGAGTTTGACACATGTGATCTAGAGTATAACCCCAAATCGGTTATTAATAATTCAGCGCTTTAAAATGTACTCAAAGTACTGGAACTCTTATAGAGTACTGGTACTCTTATTTACATGGTAAAAGCAGAAACAATGGAAGTAATTATAATATAAACAAAATAGATGACATAACAGTGAAAAAAATATGCATAACTAACTTCTAACAGGTTAAAAGCAGATTTAAATAGATGAGTTTTAAGTGCAGTTTTGAAAGCGGCGAGTGACAGAGAATGTCTGAGGTATTGGGGGAGGGAGTTCTAAAGGGAGGGGTCAGCAATGGAGAAGGCCCTCTCCCCCCAGGTCCGAAGCTTGGACAGAGTAGGTGGGGTAAGGAGGTTGGCATCGGCGGATCTGAGGTTGTGGTTGGGAGCGTGTCGATGCAGGAGGTCTAAAGGTATGAAGGTGCGAGGTTATGAAGGGTTTTGTGTGTGATGAGAAGAATCCTGAACTGGATTCTTTATGTATGGTGAGCCTGTGGAGGTTCTGAAGGACTGGGGTGATGTGGTCTCTGGTGCGGGAGTAGGAGTTCTGGATGTATTGTAGTCTGTTGATGATTTTGGTGGATGAGCCGTACAGGATGCTGTTGCAGTAGTCCAGTCGAGAGGTGATGAAGGCGTGGATGAGTGTTTCAGCAGGCTGAGGAGGAGAGGGAGGGGCGTAGACGGGCAACATTTTTAGATGAAAGAAATGTGATATGATTGACGATCAAAGGAGAGGGTTTGATCAACAATGATTCCAAGATTACGGACACGTATGGAAGCAGGGGCAGTGGTGTCATCAATGCAGAGGGAGAAGTTGTGCTGGGATTTGTTTTGGTGATTTGGGGCCGATGATGAGCATTTCAGATTTGTCAAGTTTGAGAAAGTTGGCTTGCATCCAGGTTTTTATATCTGTGAGGCAGTTGGTGATGGTGGAGTGGGTGGTGGGGGTGATGGATTTGGTGGAGATGTAGAGCTGGGTGGTAGGTTAGCACATTTGATAAAGATGATATTATATGGAAAATACCATACAGCATTATTAACAGAAAGTACAGGATATGTTTTTCTTCTTTTTCCATGAAACTCAGTAAACCTGCTACTTGGAACAAACCCAGAGGCTTGTAGAATTGTTGCTGTTCTCACTCTGCAGAACTTGATGAAAGCTTTCAGTGTGAATGGTACAGAACAATTCTCTGAAGACCAGGCCCATTTGTGGACGCATCTCGAGCTCTTTATCTTCCTGACATCAATTATGCAGCCTTATTTCATTTGCAGTGACAGAGCAGTGTTATAAATAAATCCATCTCACTTACATAGCCCCAAGCTACCCAAAACCTGTCTGTGTATTTATGGATCTATTTGCTTTCCATGTCTTTTCATTGGGGGGTGTGATTTGAAGATAAATATCCTGGAGCCTTGCCAACTCCAGGATATCCCCCCTAGTTCTACTCTACAGCTCCAGTCAGCTTTACACCTAGTCCTTGCAGCTTCTCCATATTAATATTCGGGATCGCTCACAAGAGAAAAGTAATTTTTCACACTGAAGACAACATCATGTTGTTTGTGTTGTCTTTGTTTTCTCTGTCTCGTTTAGCCTCATTCACTAGGGTAACCCTCAGGAAACATTATTTGCCATCATTATTCATAGGCCTCCAATGATACACTGAGCTGACGGGCTGTTATGTTCCTGCTGGTGTACATTTCCGCGTGCTGTAATCCAGTGAGTATCGTCAGCCCCTGCTGGGAAAATGTGCCATGAAGGGTCGTTCAAACGCTGCTATATATCCATTTAAAAAAACAAAAAACATTTCAATTACCGCTAAAGAAAACCATTAAGCAGTTCTATCTACAATATGAACACACTCTGAATATCCAGCTCCTAAACAAATAAAAAACAAATCAACTCAGTTCGATTCAATTGAATTAGATCCAAGTCGGTTCAAGTTACTCAAAGATAACTTGCGACCACTTTAATGAGCAAATAGCCTGTTAACACTCCGACGGCCCGCCCACTGGCTTTTGGAGTGTTAACGGTACATCTGTGTCATATACACAACTGCCATGTATAGGTAGGTACTGATGCGACATATCTTTGGAAAGCTAAGATTCTTGTGATTCGACTTATGTAAACCATTTCAAGATACAATCACAACAGCAGGTACAATCAATGCCTCTGTCGGACCACCAACCAACAAACAATTACAAAATCAAGGCAACTCACCGATGAAGCTTCATAGTTTTCCACCCATCGATAATATTCCAATAAAAATTGTCTTGTTACATTGCCAAAGGTCCAGACGATCCAATCCAGTAAAATATTTAGTCCAAAACACATTATTACGTCCACAAATACCCACGGACTGCTGTTGCATCATTTCAAATATGCCTAATTATTTATGTATTTTTTGACCTAACTCCGGTTCGCATGTAAATATTGTCGCTCTCAAAATGGCGGCTGCACTCTGACCTTTCGATTGACACCTCCTTTGACCCAATAGGAGCTTCCATGTTCTGTCCACAGCCTCGAACAGCCAACAAAAGTCTGCGTTGAAGGAAAGTGCCTGCCCTTCTTCTTTCGTGGAAAGCTTGAGCCAATTGCAACCGATCATTCTGATGATTGACGCTTCATATAGCCGATGACATTTCGAAAATAACGATATACAGCTTCAGGGGTTAGATTTAGAGGCAGAACCCGGAAGTGACCTGCGTAACCGCGAGTCTGCTGTCTGCGTTCGTGTCTAAAATGCAAAGTGTGTTTTTTGAGAGTTTTGGAGACTTTAGAAATGTTAATAATGGTGAAATAAGTTATAGATTACTGTATATCGACATGAATAAGCGTTGAGAGGCCAATGAGCAGTAAATATGTGTATTGATCCCTGAAGCTATCCTTGCAGCTGCTAATTTGTGACAACCAACTTAACAACCGAGTTCACAGGGTGTCGAGCAGGACAGAGAACCTTGAGGGTCCTTTTCATTTTCCATGCAGCACTTTGCTTACATCATCATCATGTTCAACAATACCAGGCTGAATATTCTGATCATAGAAGGTAGAAGAGAAAGACGTTAGACGTTTTAGTGTTTAAACCACTGGCATTGAATGCTTTTATTTAGAGAGCATTGGATTACATGGAGGAACTATGGTTGAAGTAAAAACTACTCAAAGGATCGGCGTCGCGTTTCTTCAGTTGCTGCTCAGTTTTCACACAGTGTGATGCCATCAAACAATAATCACCTCACAACCTGAATAGTGTGAAGTACCAATATGTTGTTTTTCTTTTGATAGAGCTATAGGTCGACTTGAATATTTTGGTACTTATACTTCACATACTTATGTATAAGCCCTTCTTCCCATAGGATCTCCCTTTGTTCAGAGTATCAGATCTGTGAGTGCAGGGACGCCAGGTACAAACACTCTTTTGCTTTAGCAGTGGGAGCTTATAGTCGTACGTACTTTATCGATGCCCAAAGGTTGAAGTTGTGCCCTTTGTGTCCCCTCGGATTCATGCACAGGCTCAGTCAACCAAGGCACCGATTGGCCTAATGTGTCTTGACCAAGGACACGTCAGCAGGTTGCAGTAGGTTTACTGGGAGAATATATTTCCTTTGTGTTTACATGATTGTTACGATTTGTCTCTCTTGCTGTGTAGGACATAGGACCTATTGGACCAGACAGAAACTGGAAGGGCATCGGCATCTCCCTGCTGGTTATTGTGGCAGTGCTCTCTGTCATTGGTCTGTCCATCGTTCTGCTGTCTAAAGGTGAGGCTCCCTACGGATCCGATAGACTATCAGGGTCACAGAGTTTGTGAGAAATGAATGGAGGATTGTATTTAAGCGGTGCTTCAACTTGATATTCCATATTATTTTTGTTGTTATATGATTGTTGAATAATTATTGACAGTAAGGGACATATGATTTTTTTTCCTTTTGTAGATGATGGTGGGAAACTCTTCAGTTCACAGTTGACACTGGATGACCTCTTTCAAAGAAACTTCCAGATACATGATCCTGATGCAAAGTGGATCAGTGGTAAGTCTGTCACAAAGCTGAATTTGAATCGCCGCAGACATTGCAAATAATTTTGACGTTATATATGAAAAGTTTTCATACCTGGCTTATTACATGCCAACTGGGTTGTTACGGTTTGGTCATAGGTTGAAGGTATTTCATTCTTTACTGTATACTACAATCATTTAATGTGGTGGTCACTGTGTTTTCTCTCTCATCTGTCTCTCCTAGTTGAAGCATGAGACAAAGCAAAAACACGCAAGGTGCATGTGCACAAATCAATGCCAGCGGTTTTGCTACCTCATGCTACCCAAACAAACAAAAAGTCACTTTCAAAGCCTACAATACAGATTACAAATGTGTAAGCCTTTTCACTCAACGACAAAAACTCACTGTACTAGCAGCCGAAGAGAATAAAACAGCCATAATCGTGACTCATGTCTTACCGTTGCTGTTTTGAGATCAAACGTTGTGTTGGAGGACCTATCAATGCTGCTAATGGCTCTCTATTCATTTGCATGGCGTGGAGGAACATTTGCACACTGCACTCCTCCAGCATCAAAAAACCTGTCCTCAGCTTTGCGTGTAACAATACAGTTTGTGTCTCCATTTGGTGGATGGATTGTGTTACTACACTAATTCAACAGGCATTATGCGTGAATACACTCAGGAGTTGTCAACATAGAGCTTTGGTTTGTGGTTTTCTTTGAATGGGAACAGGTGTAGAGGTCTGATTGATTTTGCCAAAAGCTGAATTTAATAGCTGTATTATATGAATGCATATGATATTCTCCTGATACCAAGATATTCACTATTCATTTCCGGGAGTCATTCTTAAGCAGGGGCCTGAGCCAGAGGCCCAGGGAGTAAAACACTATTGCACATGAGTAACCTTCAAAGAGTCCAAACATATAAACACTGCCCATCTGTTGCACTTACAAATAATCTCATGAATATCAAAAGCTTTCAAATTGAATGTCTCAGGATTTGGGTCATGTTGAACTTCTGATTGAGAGTCAGGTGCCTTTTTCTTCAGCGAATCAAGCGCTACATATTGCACGCGCAGTGTTGCCGCCTCGTCCCCTCTTCGCCCCGACGACGCTGATAGTCGGGGACTCAATAATCAGGAACACCCGTTTCTTCAACGCGGAGACACACTGTTTCCCCGGAGCAACGGCTCCAGACATCCTGCTGACACTGCCTGGCCTGATGCGCGCCCTCCCGTCTTCCATTCGGCGAATTATCGTTCATGTGGGAATCAACGATACAGCCCTCCACCAGTCCGAGTTGACCAAGATGGATTTTACAAATCTTTTAAGCTTTTTAAACAGCTGTGGACTGTCTGTTTTTATCAGTGGTCCAAGTCCAACACTCGGCCGTGGATCACAGCGGTTCAGCAGAGTCCTCAGCCTCCACACCTGGCTCCAGGCCGCCTGCAGGACCAACAACGTGAGCTTCATTGACAATTTTAATCTGTTTTGGGGCCGCTCTTCCGCTTTTAAGAAGGATGGTATTCATTTTAACAAGCTGGGTAGCCACCTGCTAGCGGCTAATTTACAGTATGCTGTTCACTCCCATTCACATGATTGACTGTTTACACCTGGATCCCCTGTCCGCTGTCACTCTTCCTCTACGATCATTCATCAGCCGCATTCATCCCCTACAAGCAACACCAGCTCCCCCTGGCGGCATGGAGGATCTCCAGCCTCTAACGTAACTTCCACTCCACGACCCATGAGCATTCCCGTGAGAATCACAGACTCGCGCTCACGCCCTAGTTATGGTCGGGTACGAGGTGCTGCACGAGTGATCCGTCATGTTGCACATACCCCCAAAGCTTCCTGTGCTGATGACGACACAGTGTCTTCCCCCATCAAAATGTGTCTGATTAATGCACGCTCTATAACAAACAAGGCTCACATTTTAAATGACTTGTTCACAAGTCATAATTTGGCTTTTTTATTTCTGACCGAGACCTGGCAACGGAATATGGAATGCATCCATTTCAATGAACTCTGCCCTGTGGACTGTTCTTATGTTGGGACACCGCGTCTGACAGGCCGCGGTGGAGGCCTCGCCGTGGTCTGGAAGAATCAGTTTTCCTGCCACTTGGGGAGCACAGAATCCTATGCTACTTTTGAACTACAGCTGACTAAAGTGGGCCGGCAAAAGCCGTTTTACTGTTTTTTAATTTACCGACCTCCAGGTCCTGCAGGTCAGTTTTTATCAGAATTCACAGACTTTTTGACCTCTATTATCAAGCTAGACAAAGTGCTTCTGGTTGGTGATTTTAATCTGCATGTCAATGATACCACAGACTGTATAGCTACTGAGTTTCTCAATATTACTGAATCTTTTAATTTCACGCAACATGTTTCTGGCGCCACTCACAGGGGTGGTCACACCTTGGACCTTGTGTTTTCTCTGGGTCTTGATATTGATAATACCCGTTGTGAGGACCTATTGATCAGTGACCATAAATGTATTTTCTTTGATCTTTCTGTCAATGCTGACCCCTTGTGTCTGAAACAAACATTCCACTCACGCATTATTACTCAGAGTACAGCTGATCAGTTCTCTATGCACTTCTGCTGTGACTTTTACACAAATCTCAATGATGTTGAACACTTGATACAGTCATTTAATGAACATTGCACCACTTTGCTGGATAAAGTGGCACCTCTTAAGGAAAGGACCAGGGCTGCCTATAACACTACTCCGTGGATGACAGAAGCTGTGTGCAGCGTGAGACAGAAGTGTCGCAGGGCAGAGCGGCTCTGGAAAGCTACTGGGCTAGAAGTGCATCGTTGATATCTCAAAGACCTAAGAGTTTCTTTTAATACCACAGTAAAGGAAGCTAGAACTGCTTATTTTGCCAACCTAATCTCTTCTTCAAAGAAAAATCCCAAGATTCTGTTTGACACAATTAGAGGAATTGTTTCACCACCTGTCTCCACTGTACCATGCTATTCTGTTGACGATTGCAACAAATTCCTGATCTATTTTAATGATAAGGTAACAGGTATTAGGTCTGGCATTCAGCCTGGGATCTGTTCGGCTACTTGTAGCTCCTCGCAATCTCCTGCTGTTATGGGCTCTTTCCAGCCTATCAGCCTTCAAGACCTGATGGACTTAATTAACAAAACAAAGCCATCATCTTGCCCTCTGGATATAATTCCATCCTCTCTATTTAAGAACGTTCTGCTAACTATTGGCCCTGCAGTAACATGTATTGTCAATTCCTCATTGTCTACAGGAATTGTCCCTTCCTATTTCAAACATGCCACTATCCAGCCCATATTAAAGAAACCTAACTTAGATCCAGCTTTGCCCATGAACTACAGGCCCATATCAAAACTGCCTTTCCTGTCCAAAATGTTAGAGAAAGTGGTGGCCAAACAACTTACTGCTGCACTGGAGAGGCACAATATGTACGACAAGTTCCAGTCTGGGTTTCGTAAGCAACACTCTACTGAAACCGCTCTCCTGAGGGTTTCAAATGACATTCTCATGTGTGCTGATGCAGGTGACTGCTCTGTGTTAGTTCTTCTGGATCTCAGTTCTGCATTTGACACTGTAGACCATGACATCCTGATTAAGAGGCTACGTGATTGGGTGGGCATAACTGGCATAGCGTTAGACTGGTTTACATCTTACCTCAGTGACAGAAGTTTCAATGTCTCTGTGGGTGATTTTGTGTCTGTTACCTCTCCACTGTCTTGTGGTGTACCGCAGGGCTCGGTTCTGGGGCCTCTGTTATTTTCCCTTTATCTGTTACCTTTGGGACCGATCATAAAAAGCTATAATGTGTCCTATCACTTATATGCAGACGACATCCAACTTCATCTGTCATTCAAACCCAGCGAGGCATTCACATTAACTCGGCTCCTGGACTGTGTCAATGCCATCAGAGACTGGACGGCAGAAAACTGCCTGCAACTCAACGACTCTAAGACGGAGGTCCTAGTTATTGCTCCAGAGGAGTTTGTCCCCATGATCAGGCAGATTATTAGTCCACTCTCCTCTGCTTCCCATTGCAACCTGCGCAATCTTGGGATTTTCTTTGATCGCTCCATGTCATTTGACCCTCATGTTAAGCAGCTGTCCAGGTCATGTTTCTTCCATCTAAGAAATATCAGTAAACTGAGATCTGTATTATCAACGCCTGAATTAGAAATGATCATACACACATTTATCTCCTCTCGCATTGACTACTGCAACTCACTTTTCACATCACTCAGTGTATCTGCTCTTAACCGTCTGCAGGTCATCCAAAATGCTGCCGCCAGATTACTCACCAGGACAAACCGACGGTCTCACATCACCCCCGTACTCCGATCTCTCCACTGGCTTCCTGTAGCATCTCGGATACACTTCAAAATTCTCACCATCACTTACAGAGCACTTCACGGTCAGGCTCCGACTTATGTAGCTGATCTACTTCGCCCCTATTCACCCGCCCGCACTCTCAGGTCAAATGCTCTAGGTCAGGGGTGTCAAACTCATTTTCACTCTGGGGCCACATCAGCATCACGGTCGCCCTCAAAGGGCCGGTTGTAAATGTAAGACGGTGTAAATGTAACTACGGTACTCCTAACATAGTTAGTTTAGTTTCCCGGGATATCTGTGACTTCCACAACACGTACTTCCAGTTGTGTGATTTCTCCTCCGCCATTGTTTCCTGTTGCTGGTGCAAAATGCATTCTGGGATATTTGGCTGTCCCAAGTACAGACAAGTCACCTCCGATGCATCCCGGGTAAAATGGGCAGAGCGAGCCACATCCGGGCATTAGGGCCGTGCTTGGCTCGATGTGAACTTTGAATTGGAACAGTACTTGGGCTGAGACTGATGACGTTTCAGTACAGAGAAGTACGCATGTTGAGAAACTTGTTGGAAATCCTCTTTATGGGCTGTTGCATCTCCTGTCCACCTGTTGTGATAGTTTTAATGTCGGCACACAGACAACATGCCATCTCATCACTTCGACTTTCTATCTCATAATTTCGACCATGGGGATATTTTTATTTTCACATCTAACTTTAAATTTTTGTAAAAAAAAAAAAAAAAAAAAATTATTATTATTATTTTTTTGCTGGCGGATTCGTGGGCCACATAAAATGACGTGGTGGGCCGGGTCCGGCCCGCGGGCCGTATGTTTGACACCCCTGCTCTAGGTCTTCTGTCAGTCCCACGCACACGATTTAAGACCCGTGGTGACCGAGCCTTTGAGGCAGTGGCCCCGAGGCTCTGGAATGCTCTGCCTGCCACTCTGCGCCTCGCAGATACTGTGGATACTTTTTAAAGCCAGCTAAAAACCCACCTGTTTAGGCTGGCGTTTGTGTAAAAGTAAACCCATGTCCTAGACCTGCTCTTAAAATTTGTTTTACATTTTTATTTTATTTTTATTTTATTTTTATTTTATTCTTTAATATTCTTTATTCACTCTGTGTAGATAATTTATTGACCCTAGGGTCACATTGTGTTTTTTATGCTTTTAAATGTCTGCTCTGTTAAGCACTTTGTGATAGTACTGTCTGTGAAAAGCGCTATATAAATAAAATTCATTCATTCATTCATACATTTAGGTACAGCAACAGAGTCCCGGGAATATGTTTGGAGTGTTGTACAAACCCTGAGAAGCCCGAATCCCAGAGACCAGGTTTCACATCCTGAGGTCTGTCTGTTAGTCTTAGGCAACAAAAACACTTAAGCTAAGGTTCGGGAAAGATCAAGGTTCGGACCAAATGTTATTGTGGAGGGAAAAATCTCCTCACAATGAAAGTGGAGCAGGCCAGCACACGTGGACTGATAGCTTTTCAGTCACACGGCGCTAAAAACGTAACCGAAACTGGTTTACAGTTAAAAGGATTTAATCCCACTGATACAAGTACGATTACAGTTAAACATTGGAGTACATACTCCTATGAAATATTACAATATTAACCCACTTTGGAAAAAACTACCTCTGGTCCCAGGACACAGCCGTCCCAGGGAACCACACGCTAAAAGAGGCAGAAAAACACTTCTATTCCCGCCCACATATTCGTTCGCGACTCCTCCCCTTCCGTCTATCTCAATTTCTGTTGGCTAACTTCTCTATGCACTTCTGTAAACGCCTGTCTCCATGACTCTCTTTCCCTGAGTTCCTAACACATTCAATGACCGTCAGTTATTGTTTAATCCCTTCTATGCTAATCCTTCAGTGTAAAAGTTAAACTTCTGCAACTTTGGCAGAAGCTTCATGTCTTTTAGCTACTAATCCTAAAACACTTCATGTTTATCTTAATGATGCATTCCCAATACACTTATGATTATGACAAATTATGATACTCAGAAATCAATAGTTAAAGTGTAATCAAAAGATAAGGTTCATGATCATTATATAACGAATGTGTAAACAGATAGAGTGATTTAAACAAATGTAAAGCTGATTATAATGATGATCTGTACAACAGAGTCGAGACGTGAAAAGTGGGTGTATGAAAGAAGGTTTGGAGAAGTGGGGCCGAGTGAGTCAGGAACAGATGTTTTGGGCGGAGGTCGGATAAACGGACACGCGGCTGCGAAGTCTGTTGCAAGAGATGACTCATGGAGGCAAGGAGAAAAGATAGGTACTTTCCAAACATAAGCACACACACATAAGGGTGGGATAAAGATCATGTGTTCAGAATAGGAGGGGGGGGGAACAGACAGCCCAAATCAAGGATAAAAGGAGATGCTTGCGATACGCAGGCTGGGATTTCTACACGAGCCGTCCAGACACTCTGAGAAGAAGATACGGACGATTGCAATTGAAGTATTCGATGACTTCGTCTCTGTTCACGGAAAGAAGACCACTGTTTGTGGACAAAGATTGAAAGACGGAGATTTTCCTCTCCCCACTGCTCGACTTTAACAACTGAACAACGGAGGAACGCAGCAGTCCTAGAAAGACTTTGTACTGAGCCTTGAGGACTGTTGAACGGACTCCGCTGCAGAGCAGGAGGACCGAGGGTCTGGCCGGACCTTCGCTCCTAACAACTCCAAAAGAACCTTTTCGTCGCACCTTTGGAAATCCAGCTCCAACCGAGCCGTCTCGGCATCTAAAAATCAATGCGTATAACCTGAGAAGAAAATTAAAGTAACGAATCAAGTGTAGTGACATTTTATGTGAGCTGTAGCGTAACCCTTGCAAACTAACTAAATATAACCTGCAATAAATATCTAATCTGCATTTAAAGTAAATTTCTCAAGTGCATTTATTTGCTCAGGTAGTGAAAAGTTCCCCGTGGCAGTAACAAGTTAAATCCATTGTATGTCTAACAACTGAGTTCTGTAAGGTTATCCTAGAAGACCGAATCCACTTAACAATCCCTTACGGTTTTAGAAGTAATCCTAGCCGTTAAAACCTAAACCTGGCATTTACCAAGAGCACGGATCCAGAAGAGGGAAGCTGCCATAACCGACGCGACTGGTAGGAGCGCCCGGGGTCAGGGTGGCCCCTCGACCGAGTGCACTCAGACCGGAGGAAGCAGGGTAGACGTCGGGAGTAACGCAGTTAGAAGAGCCAGGCGAGTTCCCTCGCAAGAACACCAGCTCGACAATCTTTTAATAGAGAGCTGAGTCAGTAAGTAGCCCCGTATCGGGCCAGAAGTACCCCAGGATCTAACACTTCGTAATAACTCCGGTTAACAAACCACAGTATCAGGCTCATAAGAACATCTATCTACCCCTACCTAATGCCCAGCATGAGGAGTGGCTCAACAACACCCTGCCCTGGATATGGATAACCCCGCTAACGCATTTCAAGGGGACCTTCACGCAGGGGTACTCCAGAGCCAGCCACGGCCTTTTGGGACCAAGGACAACCGACATGTATGTACAAAAACTGCCGAAACCAGAGGATTTAATGACAGTCCCAAGAGGGGATTTCCAAAAAATTGACACTTGTGTGACCGCCAAAATGTTCAACGCTCTGAATGGAACAGAGTATCTAGCCGACGGAGCCTCCCCGCGATGCACACTCTGGCAAGAGTGGTACCGGGCTTGGGGAATGTGGCTGTGTGACTGCACGGGCCTGACAACGAATCAGACGATCAAAGGTACCCTGCAGGCATGGAAAGAGGCCCACACCAGGGACGATAGCTCAACCTGGTGGGGCCTACAGAAGGAAGTGTTAGAATGGGTGGTGCCATGTCTAACTCAAACCACAAACTACTGGGTGAAGTATCAGTACCTGGCCACAGTATACTCGAAAGAAAGAGACATCTGGCCTGGGGTATGGAGCCGACCAGAACCATATATAGGCCCGCGGCCCTGGAAGATGGAATGCAACCGAGGAAACACGACCTGCAACATCAGCCTGGCCGGGGGACATTGTGAGACTGTGCCAGGATGGGAAGACCATTGCCAGAAACTAAGGGCGGGGTAGCAGCCACTGTTGCCTCGTGCTTTAAGGGGAAGTCGAAGAAAAAAGGAGAAGTAAAGGAGAGACTCCTCCCACAGACAAGGGAGGAGTCTACCCACCTATAAAGGGTGAACCACTGGAGCGCCATAGCCATTGCAGACCCAGAACCTCAACCAAGAGCCTCATACTGAAAAGAGAACAAATTATCCTAAATAGCCAAGATGACCAACGCCACCAATACCACAACCACTGAACCTTCAGAAATGACCACCTTCGGAGTGAGTATACCTGAAGCATTCCAGAACTCCTCTGATGCAGAACTCATCTGCAAGCCAGTGATCCGATTAACCGAACTGGACTTTTGGGTCCTTGAGATCATATGGTTCTTCTACTGTTGCATGGGCAAATGGTCCATAGATCAGCCGCTAAGAATGCTAGCCCTAGCTGTAGGGTGTCTGAAAACAGTGATTGAAAACATCTATCGAGGATCAATGTGGCTCACCCTGTCCTGGTTCGCAACTTACCTCCTGGGGAGAATCCACATCGACTCCACCCGCTTCGGTCTAGTGAAGGCAGGAACGGTGATCATCTGGTTGGAAATCGACGTCGCTGCAGTTTTCTACAACCTACTGAAGCTGGTCTCGGCAATCGTCGAGGCCATGATGACGGTTGCAGCACTGGCGTACCTCGTGGTCATGACCATGGCTATAAAGGAAAGAGGAAGAGGGCGTTGGCTCCACAAGATCGGCGCCATTGCTCTTTGGGGCCTAGGTTGGGGCATAACTGTCGCCATCTACTGGGCGGGTTCTGAATCATCGATCGGTATAGCAGCTTGGCTCATAATGTATGAGCCTCTGTTTCCAAGAAGGGATGGGCCCACGAGCCCAGGCCTAACACCTCCTCCAATGGTGTTGGCGTCTCCATGACTGCATTCCCTGGCTGAAAGGCGCTCCACGAAGCGCTCCAATGCTGAGAGGGGGCCTTAAAAATAATGAAAATAAGACCACCCCCTGCTTGCTAGCTTTGCTTGTAAAAATGCGCTAAAAATGTAATAATTAATGAAGTCTTTGTGTCCAACATCATTCCAGGAGGATGCCCGCTGTATCTGCTGTGGGATCCTCACAGAGCAGATATTGCACCTATGAGAGGTAACCCCGGCCCTATGGTGCACCCAGTGCTACCTGGGGCATTTCCCGATAGGAGCAGCCAGCGGCATCTTCTGCAAGGGAAGTACCCCTTATATACCTGCAATGAATGTGATCGAATGTATAGAAGTAGAAATGAAGGCAAAAGTCGTGTGGAATTCCGCTGAGAGAGCCGTACCAGAAGTCCTGCTCTACAGTAATGGTATGTACTGCCCAGTATATGCTAAAATCTGGGAGTACCCTGATGGCACCCAGGTGTCCACCACCCACCTCACCGATGGCGGCTTCGTCGTCATTGGGCCACGCCTGCCAGCGGTGCTGTACCGCGCACCAACTCCAGAAGAAGATAACGACGCAGCAAGCATCACGAGTGTGGAACACCGAGACGTGGGCGTCCAGACGGAGACCGCAGGAATAATACCAAATCTGATGGGGATGTGGGGATACGATGAGGAATGCGGAGAGCTGGTGGAGGTTATCCCTGAGGGATTAGCGGGATATCGTGAGTCCAAAGATGACGCATCAACCAGCCCAGTCCCTACCCTGGCTTCCCTCTCCCCAGACAGCATTCTGGACCAGAATGTGATAGCCCTAGCACTGAGCATGGACGAGCAGCTGAGGGACGCCAAAGATGACGACCCCTTCCTGGATTTCCAGCCACCAGGGCTGGATGGCCTGGTGGTGATCGACAGCTGGGAGCAAGGATCAGAGCCATCATCACCGGAAGACGACGTTCTCGTCATCACCGCCGAGGGCAACGATGAGTTCCTTGAGGACTACTTGGGGCACAACGTTTCTCATAAGAAAGCTCATCCACAAGACTCTTCTCCTTCAGACACCATGAATGAAAGGCACCAGATGGAATGTTCCTCTTCTTCTTTGTCTCTCTGCTGAATGGTGGAAGTTCAGCTGTTAATAGTGTTGCTGTCAGGACTGACAGGAGTGCCGAAGCTGGCTCCGCTCAGTCACGCTCAGTGTTCCACTTCTGAATGCCCGACCTTGCAAATGTACTCTGCTCGAATGCTCTCACACGTCTTGTATGTTTCTCAAGGACCAGGACACAAGTCCTCGTGAAACCTTACAAAAGCTTTCTTCATGTTTTTGCACGAGTCTCCCAAAAAAGGTTGTCAACAACAAAACATACATCTCCTTTGTTGTGCAGTTCTTGAAAGGAATGAGTGGCAATGAAATCTCTCAGTGATTCATTCAGCCCAACAGAGACTACACTCCCCACCTGGTTGGCAATTTGCTGTGATTCTGTCATCATAGTAATGGGTGGGCAAATGGTTGTCAATTCTTGGCAGTGAAGGTGTATTCAGTTTCACACCTGATGAATTTAAGTCCTAGGTTTAGTCGTCTCTAGTGGCTAAACAAAAGCTTCCTGCTGTGACTGGAATCATTGTTTGAAGAGAGCAGAGTTCCAGAGCAGGGAGACTGTTCATTTAGAAATATTGATGAATGCAACTTTAAGATCAGAAAACATAATGTACTGACTCTTGTAAATTGTATAAACCTATGTAATCACCAGAATAAAGCATCATATATCTTATCATTATTTTGCACCATTCTTCTTCATGTTCCTGCCCTAAAGGAATACTTCACCTACAAATTGTCCATCTGTGTATTAGTTACTCACCCTGTATTTCTCGCATACCTCCACGATGAACGAAGAACCGAAAAAAAGTCTTGATGAATCGAAATAAATGGGGGTCGCGTTTCACAACACCAAATTATATCAAAATATCTGTTTACAAACTTGAACACTTGTGCAGTACAATACATGCCTCACCATCCAGCCGTATGCTCCCTACTACCCTAACACAAGCAATCTTTGCTAACACCTGCTCCTTCAGAAGTCTTTTAAATAGTTAGGTCTGAGAGAAGAAGCATGTGTTTGGAAAGTGGTGAGGATATGCCTCGATAAATGCTGCTCAGTTGCAGGAACAACGGATGGCATTGTACATTTCTTCGTGGGTGACTGTGGTTCAGTGGTAGAGCAGGGTCGGCCTTCAATCAGAGGATTGGCAGTTCGATCCCAGACTCCGCTAGTCCATGTCGATGTGATTGGGCAAGACACTTAACCCCAAATTGCTCCCGCAGTGTGTGAATGAATGGGTACGAATGTTAGTTAGTCCTGAATGGCAGGTAGGGTATAGTATGCATGGTAGCCGCTGTCATCAGTGTATGAATGGGCGAATGATGACATGTAGTGTTAAAGCGCTTTGAGTGGTTGGAAGACTCGACCATACAGACCATTTACATTTCTGAAAACCACCGATATATTGAATGTACTTTTTTGTTCTTTGAATGTGGATGTTTTTGCGGAGGGCAGAGGTGGATGGATCAAGCTTCCCCCAGGAGACCGCTGTTCATGTCCCAAAATGCTGTGACGCTTGTTTCGTAACATTACGTAAGAAAGTTTGCTGAATATGCTTGTTATTTATTTATTCATGCCAATTACGGTTGTTATGTTACAATGTTGCGTTATTATTTGAACACAAACCATCTTTTTTTTAAATCTTAACAAAGTAGTTTTGTTGTCTTAATCTAACCAATCATTTCACAATGTTAACCACGAGACGTTGTACATTTATGCAGGCGTGATTTGACGCTATTGTGAAACATAATCACCTCAACATTCAATTTATCCCGTGGTTTGTAGAAACGTACAATGACAACATTTTTTTCCGGCGGCTGGTTGATAGTTTGGAAACAGATGTTTTGACATAGCTTTGCTGTTCTTTTTTAGGCCACAGCTACTCTTAAACATTACATGTCAATAGAGACTCGCAAGAAAAATAGTCCATGTTGGATAAACTCCAAAAACACTGGATCTTACAAGTCCCACGATGCAACTTGGTAGCGTCTTTTTGTTGGCTTCTCCTTGTCAGGTAAATGCCCATTTCTTTCAAACTTGATGGCCCCAGTGTGTAACAAAAGCTTTCCCTTTAAGATGTGTTGTCATCAAACCCAAACTGAGATATGACATCATTAGAGGTTATGGCCCTGCAGAGCCACAGCAGACATTTCACATGCTGAGTAATGTTCTCTGGTAAATAATGTGATCCTCATGGGTAAAATATTCATGTCCAACATGAAGGTGAAATGCCCATTTCTTAAATGCCTTAACCTTAAAATTCCTGATATGTCCTGAAAAGCAAGTCTGGTGCTTTTACTGGTACTCTACAGGCAGCAAGGTCTGGTTTTGAATAGTGAAGCCAATATTGAAGTGCCTTGAACTTGCATTTTTTTCTAAGGTCCATCAGGGGACGCCTCCTCTGGTTGGAAAATGAAGTCAGATTGTATCGAAGTCTATGAGAAAATGACTCTACTTCTCTCTTGATTTATTCCCTCATTAAACATTGTAAACATGAGTTTATGGTCTTCTTCAATACAGCATGATGTTCATTTAGTACATTATGGTCAAACAGACCATAAAGCAGAGTATGCCTTAGGGCGGGCTTACTGTGATTGACAGGTCGCTGCTATGGCGTTGTCCGGTCTGGGAGTTGTCCTTGTTTTCATCTTAGACCTGTAACCTTTTCACAGTGTGTTTCCCGTTCATAAAAGTTCATTGCAACATTTCTGTCACATTTTTGTACTTTCTTTTGTTATTTCTGGTTGCTAAAAAAGAAATGACAATGGCCAAAAAGCTAGCTGACTTGAGGCTTCAAAGCAGTAGTCTAAAACTATTTTCTACCACCCGCCATCAGTTGGGTAAGAGCATCACCAGTGCTGTAACGGGCGATCTCCTTTCCTTCTTGGCGTTACAAAACAGGGGCGAGTCATCTGATAGCTGGGACACTTTTAATCACAGCTGAGATTGCGTGTCACCTTTATCCTCGGAGGGTTTATAGATGGAACTGTTGTCAACTCAGGAGGACAGTAGCCCCATTTTCCAATTACATTTGCTGTGAGATGTTTTATACAACCATCGATTTGATACATGAACTGCATACAAGATGCAGAGGATTGGGGTTTGTTTCACTGCGGGTACACTTTCTAAATGACAAGAACCCTTTTGAAGATCCCCTTCCTTTTTGAAAACAAGCAATCCATCTGTGTATCGTTTTCATTTTCCTGTCATTATACTCAAGTGTTTTGAGTGTTGGCTAGTCCATAGCCCTCTTGTCTGAGATTGATGCCTCAGAGCTTATTCATTGACACTTACATGAGATAGGGACCCTGAAATGATTCAGACCTGTCAAATGCATTAATGGAATTCTGGCCTCTGTAGTGTTGGTTAGGGATTACACTGGAGTTATTGCAGGCAGTTCTATCATTGTTTCCACTGTTGGAACTTGAAGTGTAATCTCACTGAGGCCAGCTGTCTGAGACAGATCCTCCTAAATGAGTCTGTATTATTGTTGTTTTCTTCTCTCTTGTCTAACACTCTTCTCTCAGGGGCATCACTGGCATCTATCACTCAAATAATTTTCTTGCGCGTTGTTTTCAGAGTCATTTGGACCTTTTGAACCCCTCCCAAGTATATTAGATGTAGGCTGTTGATATGATCAACAAAGGAATTCCATTTTGTCCACTGGAGTCCTACCGTTTTCCTACGGAGGGACCGATGATTCCCAATGTCCCAAAGTATGATGCACATTTCGGTATTATAGCGCAAGATTTTTTGTGCAACAACTCGGTGTCAGTGCAGAAAGTAGTACTCTCATGTACGTAATAGAAGTTGGTGGAGAAGCAGATTTTGCATTATCACACTAATAAACTATTTCGCTATTCTTAACTGCTAAGTCTTTTACCCTTATCCATAGTTTGCCATGACAACAATCTTTACCATCCCAGACTCAACCATACTATAGTTGCCAATGCAGAAATAATGCAGAATATATTATGAAAGGATTTACAGAACTAGGCTAGTCTACAGCCATGCCTGCGGTTCCATGAGGCGGATTTTAGGTAAAACAGTGCTTTGAGCTAAATGCTACTCTCAGTATGCTAACAATACCAACATTAATGTATTGATGTTTAACAGTGTGTTAGTGCGTTAACATTTGACCCGATGAGGGCGCTCAATGAAAAGTCAAGGGATGAAGAAAGGGATTACCCTCTATCCTGAAGGAGGCCTGAATGTGTGCACCAGATGTCAATCCATCCAATATCTGTTGAGCCACTTAAAAATACAATACATTTTATTCTACATATCTTATTTAAAATCACACCAAATAAATCTTTTGCTTTAACCAGATGCTGTAAAAAACATTAAATTCTGAGCTCCTCAGCACGCGACTAGTACGCCATGATTGACTCAACTGAGACGAACAGTCACGTGACAAAAACTTGTTGTGACAAAAGAGCAAACACCGACCCGAAACTGCTTTAGGGTTCAGAGGGTCAACAATAACCATTGAATTATGATGTAATTTAACACAATCCACAGCTTTGGAGAAACATCTTAAAGAATTGTGTCTGGTAATGGCACCGCATGAAGCCATGGCTAAAACTGGCAAGTGTGCAGTGTTTGGATGTTAACTTTCTCATTTGAATTTGAGCTCTGCTCACTGCTGAACTTTCAAACCACAATCAGCCTAAAGCGTGCTCTAAAAATCTATACTTAAGTAAACATGCCATGCATTGACTTGAGTCAAAACATGAGCTGTTAAGTTGAAACACATCATTGTTAATTATTTGGTTTCACATAGAGGTCCAGACGCTGGCAATGGATGGGGCTTTTCCATTTTATGCAAATCGCATCAAGTGGCCTCGTAAATAATGCAAACTTTTGAGCACCGCATGACAGCAAATCCATGTGGCTAAGGTTGCCATAGCAACACATGTACTGTTGCGCATCGCTTAAAGTTAATGGAGGTGAATGCGGTATGACTGCATTGACTTGAGTCAAAACATGAGCTGTTAAGTTGAAACACATCATTGTTAATTATTTGGTTTCACATAGAGGTCCAGACGCTGGCAATGGATGGGGCTTTTCCATTTTATGCAAATCGCATCAAGTGGCCTCGTAAATAATGCAAACTTTTGAGCACCGCATGACAGCAAATCCATGTGGCTAAGGTTGCCATAGCAACACATGTACTGTTGCGCATCGCTTAAAGTTAATGGAGGTGAATGCGGTACGACTGCTTATCGTCTGTGGAGATGGCCTCACTGTGACCTCTCTTGTCAATAAATCTACGCTTTTCCGGCAAAGTGTTGGGGTCTGACCATATGGCTTCAACATGTGCTGTCGAACAAAGAGAGTCAGGCCTTCCCTTTTGCAAGCAAAGGTTTCATCCTGATTGTGGTTTGATGAGGGCAAACCTCCTCTGAAGGAATTTCACATTAGGGTGTGAATTTCCTCCCCGCCCAAAAACTGCGTTCCTGAAGTCACCTGAATGCACCGCTGCAATCTCATTGGCCGAGAGCCAAGACACCCCAGGACCCCTGTAGTTCAGCAACCGTTCTACAAAACTCCCTGCAGCCCCCAACTCAATGCTTTTTCCCCTTCAACCTCCGTCGAGCTAGGGAGCACACAAATGCTTTTTCCACCAAACCCTCCGGGGTAGCAGGAGGCACATCAACGTTGTTCCTCCTTTTAACCAAAGCTCTCTGTCTCTCAGAACGAGAGACAGAGAGCTTCCACTCCCCCCTCTCCACCAAACGCCTCGTCTGCTCCGGCCATAAGGACGCGAAACTCCCTTATCCAGACGACAGCGATTCTCACTGAGAGAAACACGGCTTCCGACGCCGCTGCACGAGCCCACTGAAGCTCAGAAGAAACCCCCCCAGAAGACTCCCCTCAATCACCACGATTGAATCGTACCGTAAGGCAACAGAGAGTCTGGGCAGAGTTAGAGAGAGTTCATTTGTGTTTATTTTATCTTGTTTACGTGCTTAAAGTACTGTTCATTTTTATAACGTGGTGTATGCTTAATAATTGCTGACACTAACGATCGCTGAGATCGTTGGGGTTGGGTAGGAGTAGCGTGTATTCCATGCTACTGTGATCTGTGTTGAAACAGCCGAGTGAGATCGAAGCTGCGTCTCATCAGTTCAGGAGGTCAGAACCGCCGGCTGAGACAAAGAGTCGCTGTTCTTTCCCCTGGCTGAGAGAGCAATCTTCAGTACTCCTGCGTGGCGCAGAGGATCGTAATCGCTTGTTTTATTTAATTTAGTTTTATTCCTTTCCCTTTTACGAACTCACACACACATATAGCTTTGAGGTAATCGAGCTACGTGCTGAACAGCTACCAGCACATGTAGACACCGGGTCTCCTGTTGGCTCTCCGCCATTTTGGGTCCCACGCATGAGACGTCACCACGTCCCAGCTACGTCACACGTCACTGAGCTGTTCCCTCGCTCCCCCCCCTTTTCACTCACACACCCACACGCACACACACACACACACACACACCCCTCTTTTCAATAGTCTGTTGATTTTAGATAGCGTGCTCATGAATGTATAGTTGTTGTTAGTCTAGATATTAGTTGACCAGATCATTAGTATTAGAACTTAATAAACTGCTATATTTTAAAGAGCAGCTGTCTGTGATTACTTTGTGCATGCGTATTGTGATAATAACTGTACATGTGGTCTGTGCTCGAACTTAAACCTTCACTTTACTCTGAATGTGCAATCGTACTTAGACTATTGACATTATGAGTGACTACTAATTATGAGACTTAGTTTTATCGTTTGGTTATTGGTCCCTGTTCACAGGGTGGTGCCCCGTTATTAATAATCATTAATAATTGTTACTTACATCAATAATTCTATTGATGTCAAGAATTTTGTTTCTTCGATGCTGATAACCCAAACACGCTCCTTTACGTTCCCAACAAAAGTGAATTATTTCAAAAGAGAAGGACCATTTAATAATTCCAACATGCCTCGACATCCAAAAAACATGACATTCCCCTCATGTACTCTGGGATTTGAAATCAGCTTTAACTTTTCTCTGAGTTTTCTAACAAAACAATCATCACATGACAATGGAATCTCACATTTAGGATTTAGGATTCGTCAATTGTTTCTTAGTTCAGGGCCGTTCTGTCACAAACAGCTGATGTAAATACTCAAACCCTTTAGAAACATTGAAAGAAGGCAATACAATTTGAGCACGGCTGTTTTTTTCCTCTCAGATGAGGTCATCTTTCGGAGCTGGGATGGAGACATTATGAAAGTCAGCACGAACAGCAACGAGACGCTCCTGCTGAAAAACACAACATTTGTAAGTGTTGACTCTGTCTTTGTTTCTTAAAAGGTGAGAAATGTTTCCAGTGCATTTACAATGTTTCACTCACTCCCACTGGGATTCATGAAGCATAGAGTAAAAACCAACATCAACAATAGGACACCAGGTTTAAAAAAAAACGATTTAAACAATATTACACGACAATAATCTGACATTTTTTATAGTATGAAAAGTTGTATTTTCTGCTTTCTACTCTCTGTATTGACCCTGCTAAGGTCAACTCAACTTTCACTCTCACGTTTTACACTCATCTCAGTTTGTGAGAGGGATTTTTAGGTTGCATTGAGACAATGGTCATTTTGTGTGTATCTTGTTGTCAGTTTTAATGTAGTTTGTTATAAGAAGTCTCATCCGTCTCTTATTCTTCCCACAGGCAACTTTTAAGGCGTCAAAGTTTGCAGTTTCTCCAGATCTGAACTATGTCCTTCTGGGATATGATGTCAAGCAGGTAAGAACCTCTTAATATTCTGCTTGCATATGTTCTTTCTGGTACTGGTGTTTGGCTCGGGGCTATGCTGGAGGTTTACAGTTCCTGAAGTGAAATGGACATGTGGCAACATGCACAGAAGATGTTGTATTAGAGTGCACAAAAAGTAACAAAATACTTGTCATAAGATATCATTCGAACCAGTTGGCTCATTACAGTCTTTTCTCAAGCAGCGTTCGTAGCGGCCTATCAAAATGTGTGCACTGTAATTTTTCAGATATCCGACGAAAACAATGTGTATGTAATCCGCCTAATCATGAACCAGGGAAGTACGAAGACTTGAAAAACCCATGCTCGTGGGAGGAGAGGTGGACGGGTCAAACAAAGAACAGTCCGTCCCATGAGACAGCTGTCCCAGTGTGAAACAAGAAGTCAATGTTGATTCATCTTCTGTGCTTCAATAGAGTCACTTCTGTTGTTACTTTGACCCACACCTCAAGTTTTTCCTGAACCCAATTACAAGGGGTTTTATGAAGTACAATTGCTCTGGTGTATTTGTGGCGTTTTACTAATGTCACGACCCGGCTCAAAAGGCCGTAACATGAGGGAGACAAGACGAGTATAAAGTAATAGACGGACATTTATTTAAAGTACCACTAACTAAACTAAACAATTAAAACAAAGCAGCAGCCGTGTCCTCCAAACAGGAGGCAGGGAAGAGAGGCGCACCCAGCCAAAGAAGAGGGGCCGCCTTTATAGCTGGGACCAAACCAGGCTCAGGTGTCTTCCAGCTTCTCCTCGCAGAAACATTTTCTCCCCCTGCTGTCACACACAGCTGTACTCCCAGGCTGCTCAACTCTTAAATTAGCCCCTCAAGCCTGGCCAAGTCTCGTGGGTGAGGTTCAGCTGGTTTATGAGACAAGCTGGCAACAGAAACAAAATAACTGCATCACTGCATCCGAGTGTCTTGGTTGGGGTTGGCGGCCACTCTTGGTTCCCAGCAGGTAAGGCCAAGTGCCCACTAGACAACAGACATTCAATTTAGCCATCCCCGATTTACTATCAGAATCTGTGCATTGGCAGGGTCATTACTAGGGCTGGTTATTGGTAGACTATAGCGATAATAACCCAGTACCAAGTTATATCGAGACTTCTCCAGTCAAGGGACACCTGCAATAGATCATTTTAGTGCCCTGATCTAGAAAAACTTGCTAATTAAATTGTTTTGCTCGCAGCCAATTACCACAAGGGTTCTTCCATTTAATGCAACGTGCGATTGGCCCACAACAGCCCATACAGCCGGGATGGCCTGTCTTCACACAGCTCTGAACCATAGACTGTATATAAGAAGTGGACATAGTCATCGTGACGTCACCCATTGGTTTGTGGACTGCCTTTATGAAGCCTTGAGTTCGGCCTTTTTGGCCGTCGCCATCGTCGATTATGGCCGTTACCATCTTGACCTTTTGTAGCCAACGGAGGTTTCCATATTTGGAATGCGGAGGAGTGACGTGGACACGCCGTTTACGGCTCTGGTAGCGGTATTGACCTGTCAATCACAGTAAGCTCGCAAATCTCTCGCCCGAATTGAAAAATTTCAACTTGTTTGAATACCGCCGATTTTGTGTTTACTTCTGTTTGCGTCTTTGCAACGACTTTGTATGTAATCTAGTCGCACAAAACATTTGCATCATGTTTTGTGTGAACACACTGCTCTTATGTTTTTGGTTTGCAAAGGGGATAAAAATGACACCAACCTTCAAAACCCCTTAGAAGCAGAGTAGTCCCATGCATCCCACTTTGATGTATGGATAAATCCCAAACTTCAGATTTGAATTGTTGAATACACTTATTGTAAGTCGCTTTGGATAAAAGCGTCTGCTAAATGACTGTAATGTAATATGATGTAATGTAAAGAGGACTGCTGCCAATCACGGTTTAGCAACCGAGTTCTGGTTGCTAAACCGTGATTGGACGAACGCAGTTCAGAGAAGAGAATAAGGGAACTGATTTCCTGCTACATTTCTTTTACTGACTTTTAGAATACAGTACAAATTATTGTTGACTCAAAAGACTTGTTTTCCCATTCTTATCAGCCATAACAAGTTGAATATGTCCCTCAGTGATAAAAAAGTAAACAAATTAAAGTTAATGTATACCCTTTATTGGGATTCAATGGTTGGCAAAAAATAAATAAATCCCACCTCAATGTTGGCGTCATTGAGGATCAGCACTCTGAGCCCCATCAGTCCCAGCACGTCTTCCTCTAAAATGGCAATACCACAAAACAAACACTGAGCTTTGTGGCCCAGCCTCTGCAGGTTTGCTTCACCATTTAACATGATGTTTACAGAGTGTAGACGATGGGATGGAGGATTGTTTGTGCGTATTGAAGGAATGCGCTGAGACACGGTAATCAGGCCGATCAGCTCTGTATAGGCTGGTGCTCAACTGCTGATCCACAGCACTTTTCATTTCACTATTTCAGCATTTTCTATTGTTAGCAGATTCTGGTACAGAGGTGGAATAGTTTTTTTATCTGTTACTCAGGCAGATATAATTCAAATGACTGCAATGAATAATATGAGGCAGCATTTTGAAGAGAGGGAGCCAATTTCAAAACTTTCAATGTACAATACAAGCTCCTATCTAACTTTAAGAAGGAGTCTCATTCCATATGTCTGTCCGTCTGTCTGTCTGGACTCTTAAATGTCAGATCTTTGTCATCTAAAGCTCTACTAGTAAATGAGCTGATATCAGATCATCATATTGATTTATTTTGTCTTACTGAAACCTGGCTGAGTAATGATGAATATGTCAGCCTAAATGAATCAACTCCTCCAAGTCATATCAATACTCACATTCCTCGAGGCACCGGCCGAGGAGGTGGAGTAGCAGCCATCTTTGACTCCAGCCTATTATTACACCCTAAACCTAAACTAGACTATAACTCATTTGAAAGCTTGGTTCTTAGTCTTTCACACCCAACCTGGAAAACAATACAGCCAGTTATATTTGTGATAGTGTACCGAGCCCCGGGTCCGTATTCTGAATTTCTATCGGAATTTTTTCAGTTTTTATCAAGTCTAGTCCTTAAAACAGACAAAGTAATTATTGTAGGTGACTTTAATATTCATGTGGATGTCGAGAACAACAGCCTCAGTACTGCATTTATTTCATTATTAGATTCGATTGGTTTCTGTCAGAATGTACAGAAACCCACTCACTGTTTTAACTACACTCTCGACCTGGTTCTGACTTATGGCATTAACATAGACGATTTAATAGTCTATCCACAGAACCCTCTTCTGTCGGATCATTATCTAATAACTTTTGAATTCTTACTAACGGAGTGTACACCGTTAAGCAAGAGTTACTACACTAGATGTCTATCTGATGGTGCCGTAGCTGAATTTAAAGAAGCGATTCCGTCTGTATTTAACTCAATACCATGCTTCGATGTGACGGAGGACTACTGTGCTGGCTTTAGACCGACCCAGATTGATTATCTTGTCGACAGTGCTACAAGCTCACTGAGAAGGACACTAGAGTCTATTGCTCCTTTAAAAAAGAAGTTTATAAAACAAAGGAGATTCGCTCCATGGTATAACCCTGAAACCCGCAAATTAAAGCAAACATCGCGAAAACTTGAAAGAACATGGCGTTCCACTAACTTGGAACAATCTCGGTTACTCTGGCGAGACAGTCTGAAGACATATAAGAAGGCCCTCCGTAATGCCAGATCAGCTTATTACTCATTGTTAATAGAGAAAAATAAGAACAACCCCAGGTTCCTCTTCAGCACTGTAGCCAGGCTGACAGAGAGTCACAGCTCTGTTGTGCCGAGTATCCCTATAGACCTCAGTAGCAATGACTTTATGAACTTCTTTAATGATAAGATTATGATTATTAGAGAGAACATTAATAATCTCCTGCCCTCGACCGATCTTTCCACAAATAGAGTAACCTTAGAAACAGCTGTAAACCCTGATATATGTTTAGATGGCTTTACTCCCATCGACCTTGACAAACTGACTTCAACAATTTTTACGTCTAAACCGTCCACCTGTCTCTTAGACCCTATACCGACTAGGCTGCTTAAAGAAGTGCTACCATTAATTAGCACAACTTTATTAGATATCATCAACCTGTCTTTAGTAACAGGTCATGTACCACAGTCCTTTAAAGTAGCTGTGATTAAACCTCTTCTTAAGAAGCCCACTCTGGATCCAGAGGTGTTGGCCAACTATAGACCGATCTCGAACCTTCCCTTCCTCTCTAAGATCCTTGAGAAAGCAGTTGCAAATCAGTTGTGTGACTTTCTGTGTAACAATAGTTTATTTGAGGATTTTCAGTCAGGATTTAGAAAGCATCATAGCACAGAGACAGCTCTGGTAAAAATAACTAATGACCTTCTAATCGCATCAGACAAAGGACTCGTCTCTGTTCTTGTCCTGTTAGACCTTAGTGCTGCGTTCGACACTATAGACCACTACATCCTGTTGCAGAGACTGGAACATTATATTGGCATCAAAGGAACCGCACTGAACTGGTTTGGATCCTATTTATCGGATCGATCTCAGTTTGTTTATGTAAATGATGAAGCCTCAATGAGGACCAACGTCAGTTATGGAGTTCCACAAGGTTCTGTGCTTGGACCAATCTTGTTCACCTTATATATGCTTCCTTTAGGCAATATTATCAGAAAACACTCTATAACCTTTCATTGTTATGCAGATGATACTCAATTATATATATCGATCAAACCAGACGAAACCAACCAGCTTGCTAAACTGCAAGCGTGTCTTAAAGACATAAAAACCTGGATGACCTGCAACTTCCTGATGTTAAACTCAGACAAAACTGAAGTTATTCTACTAGGCCCAGAACACCTCCGAAATCAGTTATCGAATGATATAGTTTCTCTAGATGGCATTGCGCTGGCATCCAGCAGCACCGTCAAGAATCTTGGAGTTACCTTTGATCAGGATTTGTCTTTCAACTCTCAGATAAAACTTATTTCTAGGACTGCCTTTTTTCACCTACGTAATATTTCAAAAATCAGGCACATCCTATCTCAAAGCGATGCAGAGAAATTAGTTCATGCATTTGTTACCTCTAGACTAGATTACTGCAATTCCTTATTTTCAGGCTGCTCTAATAAGTCTCTTAAATCTCTCCAGCTGATCCAGAATGCTGCAGCTCGTGTACTAACAAGAACTAAGAGGAGAGATCATATTACTCCTGTATTAGCTTCTCTGCACTGGCTCCCTGTAAAATCTAGAATAGAATTTAAAATCCTTTTACTTACCTACAAAGCCCGAACTGGTCAGGCTCCATCATATCTTAAAGAGCTTATAGTACCATACTGCCCTACTAGAGAGTTGCGATCCAGTGATTCAGGGTTACTTGTGGTTCCTAGAGTCTTAAAAAGTAGGACGGGAGCCAGAGCCTTCAGTTATCAGGCTCCTCTTCTGTGGAACCAGCTTCCCGTTTCTGTCCGGGGGGCAGACACACTCACCACATTTAAGAGTAGGCTTAAGACTTTCCTCTTTGATAGTGCTTACAGTTAGGGCTGGCTCTGGCTTGCCTTGGACCGGCCCATGGACAAACTGGTATAGGCAAAAACTACAGGGGGACTTCCTACACTGAGCACCTCTCTCCTCCTCTTCTTCACCTCCGTCTGTATGCATTGATGTCCCATTAATGCTGATTACTAACTTTACTTCTTCCCTGGAGTATTTGTGCTTTCTCGCCTCACAGGATGACCGCAGTTTTATCTGGACACTGGTTCTTCAACCAGCCATGGCCCTGCTGACACCTACTACGATCTTCATTGTTAACATTATTAATCCTATTACCGACACCATTAATGCACAGTACTGATTATTAATCCTATTACCGGTACCATTAATGCACAGTACTCATTTTGTCTCTTCCCCGGAGTCCTTGTGCTTCCTCTCCTCACAGGTTTCCATGGAGCATGGTTTCATCTGGACCCTGGTCCTTCCTCCTACCATGGCCCTGCTGACTCCAACTGCTAATATCCCTTTTATTATTACTCACATTACTATTTCATACTACCGATACCATTAATGCACATTATTGACCTGCTTCTTCACCAGAGTCTCTGTGCTTTCTCGCCTCACAGGTTCCTGTGTATCCGGGTTTACCTGGACCAGGTGTTGCCTCCTGTCATGGCTGTGTCATACATTGAATGTGCTGTAATAACATTGAATGTGTTGTAATTCACTATCCTGTTCTACACATGACATCATTGCACGACTGTCCATCCTGGGAGAGGGATCCCTCCTCTATTGCTCTCCCACAGGTTTCTTCCTCTTTCCTCCCCGTTAAAGGGGTTTTTGGGGAGTTTTTCCTGTTCTGATGTGAGGGTCCCGGGACAAGAAGATGTCAAACGTGTACATATTGTAAAGCCCTCTGAGGCAAATTTGTAATTTGTGATTTTGGGCTATACAAAAATAAATTGAATTGAATTGAATTGAATTGTCCTTTGATTTTCTCAACACCCATTTATTCACACTTGGCAGATTAATTGCTCAGGACCCAAGGAATGAATGAATGAATGAATGAATGAATGAATGAATTTTATTTATATAGCGCTTTTCACAGACAGTACTATCACAAAGTGCTTAACAGAGCAGACATTTAAAAGCATAAAAAACACAATGTGACCCTACGGTCAATAAATTACATACACAGAGTGAATAAAAAATGTTAAAGAATAAAATTAAAATAAAATAAAAATGTAAAACAAATGTTAAGAGCAGGTCTATGACATGGGTTTACTTTTACACAAACGCCAGCCTAAACAGGTGGGTTTTGAGCTGGCTTTTAAAAGTATCCACAGTATCGGCGAGGCGTAGAGTTGCAGGCAGAGCATGCAGGCAGAGCAAGGAAGTACATAGTAGAGTGCGAGGATATATTTATTCATAGTACAATTTAAAATGAAAAATTTGTAGATATCCCACGTAACCAGGAGGCATAAAGCCCACAAAAGCCCACACAAGGTGGATGAGAGAGGAGGTGGATGGGTCCAACGTCCAGCAATCTTTCAGTCAGGAGACTGGTGTTTGATCCCCATGTGAAACGAGAAGCCACGTTGATTTATTTGTCATGTAAAGTTTGTTCTTTAGTAACAGCACTTCTGCAGGTATTCAAACGGTTTGAATGAGTTGTGTTGCCTAAACCTAACTAAGACGTGGAAATTGAAACGTGTTGCTGGACTGCTGGGATGCAACTTGTGTGCATTTTAAAGTTGAACCATTTCACTGAAAGAAAGAAACCTGTACTATCAACACACAGGATGGCCCCTTATACATTTATTCAGAGTAGAGCTTCTTTTCATCTGTCTAGGTGTCAAATTAAAGGTAGTTTCTGCCCTACCTCCAATGGCGTATCATGTTGAGAGGATGGCCCTTACAATCGCACCATAAATTAGTTGTGAGCTCAAAAGCACAAAACAGCTTTCTTGCAAGAAGTGTAAAAGTTATTGCTATTGGCACTAAAGGACCATGAATACCTGTATAAAATGTTGGGATATTACATCTGGACATCTTCCTCAAATACAATTAGTAAATGTTTCAATATTTAATCTGTTGAAATGTAAACAACCACCTCCAAGAGGCCACAGAATGCTATTCCGCTGTATTTATAGAGACAGTATTTGGATAGATACTACTTAGCTGCATCATATATCACATATCTGACATTGAATTAGCTTACTGTTTCCTGGCTGGAAGACAAATTGGAATATTCCAGATACTTATGAAGCAATTATTCATACACATGGCACATTTTGTAATTTACTAATGGGAACAAACTGCTTTGCCTTATAACTACTCATTTATTATGTTGAAAAGTTAACATTTACACAAGCTAATGTGAAAACATTCAAGTATATGTGTTTTGTTTCTGTGAATGTAACAATGTTTGTCTACAAAGGACAATGGTGGATACTTTACTTCAAGGTACAGGGTAAAAGCATTTCGTGGGATCTATTTCAAGAAATATTCTCAGTTACTTATTCTTCAAACCACGTAGGCGCTATTTACCACCAACATATTCTCAATGTCAAATACAGAGGCATGGTCAGTGGCCCTATGCTTTAAACTATGTATGTTAAACTACGTACCCCTCCAGTGCCAGTTTTAGACATGTCAGGGACGGTATTTCAAAATACGCTTGTTACTTGCATATCGTTTTTTCAAAATAAACTTCTCTCTTCACAGGAAGTTAGATTTAGGCAACAAAACTACATAACTAAGTAGTTTTAGAAAAATACTCTGGTTGATGTGACTGACTAACATCTCAATGACAAAATAAGTCAACGTTGACTTTTAGTTTCACATGGTACACAAACAGAGGTCTCCTTGGTGAGAGTCCTGTGTTTGTTTGATCAATCATTTACTGCCAGCGCATCCGCAGGTTACTCTCCCCTACTTAGCCTCTCTGTGACTAACTTTAAGTTGCTGATAGTCACCTACATTTGTCAACAAAACAAGTGCAACAAACCCTACAGAGCCACATCACTTTCGGCGTTGACGAGCCAGACACGGAGGATTGCGATTGCCGTGTTGATCGCAATCGTGTTGGGTCTAAAGCTAGAAAGTCTGTGGTGTGGTGTGGACTTGACCTGTTTGACGTTAATATGGAGTCTTCATTCCAGTGTTACAGCTGTTGAGGTTGCTGGCTTTAAATTGAACTTCTACTGTGATGGTCATTTCCTTGTTTGTTTGAAATGAGTGCATCAAGGACTGATTCGATGGTTGGCACATCGGAAATGGAGAAACGGACAAGATCTCTAACTGAAAAGGCTCTGGCAAGCAAAATCGAGACAGTACAGAAGAAACTCTGCCATTTGCTGTTGACCTGCAGCTCCATGTAGCCGCCGACACACAACACATTTAGACAAGATCCGCCTAATGGAACCGCTTACACCAGGGATCCAGTATATCTGGCATAGTCTGGACAACATATGATTCCTACCACCGTGGCCAGTCTCTTCATGAAAATGACGTAGGATGAGGTCCGAGATGTGAAGATCCTTCGCTATTATTGCAGGATGTTTGGACTCTTCGGGCATAAAATAAGATAATCCTTTATTAGTCCCTCAGTGGGGAAATTACAGGATTACAGCAGCATTGCTCACAAGTAAAAAATAAAGATAAAAATCAAGTAATATAATAAACTAAACAGTAAACAGTAAAACAGTAATAAAATAAGACAGTAAAGAAGAATATTAAATATACCAGTATATACAGAATATACAGACGGAATAAAAATATAAGATAAATACTTAAACGTATTGGGTATTGCACGGGATTGCACAGATTAGATATTGCACCAGGTGAATGAATTAAAGTGTTCAGAAGTGTTCAAAGTGTTCGTGTTCAAGTGTTCGTGTTCAAGTGTTAGTGGTCTACCGAGAGAGCAGTTTGTTGTGCAGCCTGACAGCAGCGGGTAGAAAGGACTTGCGGTACCTCTCCCTCAGACACTGGGGGTGAATCAGCCGGTGACTGAAGGAGCTGTGCAGAGCTGCCAGAGTGTCCTGCATGGGGTGGGAGGCGTGGCTCATCAGGGATGAGAGCTTCGCCATCATCCTCCTGTCTCCCACCACCTCCACAGTATCCAGTGGACACCCCAGCACGCTGCTGGCCTTCCTCACCAGTTTGTCCAGTCTCCTCCTGTCAGCTGCCGCGATGCTGCTGCTCCAGAAGACCACTCCATAGAAGATGGCTGATGCCACCACGGAGTCGAAGAAGGTCTTCAGGAGTGCTCCCTGCAACCCAAAATACCTCAGTCTCCTCAGCAGAAAGAGTCTGCTCTGTCCTTTTTTATAAAGAGCGTGAGCGTGGTCAGTCCAGTCCAGTTTATTATTCAAGTGAACACCCAGGTACTTATACGACTTCACGATCTCAATGTCCAGTCCCTGGATGCTCACCGGTGTCGGAGGAGGGCGTTTGCCCCGGCGGAAGTCCACCACCAGCTCCTTGGTCTTGCTGGAGTTGATGTGGAGGCGGTTCCGCTGGCACCATCCTAAAAAGTCCTGGTTTAGTTCCCTGTATTCTCTGTCATCATCGGCGGAGATGAGACCGACGATTGCAGAGTCGTCAGAGAACTTTTGCAGGTGGCAGTTGGCAGAGTTATGTTTGAAGTCCGAGGTGTAAATGGAGAAGAGGAATGGAGCCAGAACGGTTCCCTGTGGGGCCCCTGTGCTGCAGGACACCCGATCTGACTCACACTCTCGTATCCGCACATACTGTGGACGGTTGGTGAGGTAGTCCAGGATCCATGCAGTGAGGTGGTGGTCCACCCTGGTCTGCTCCAGCTTGTCCCTCAGAAGCAAAGGCTGGATGGTGTTGAAGGCACTGGAGAAGTCATAGAACATGACTCTCACAGTGCTTCCAGCCTTTTCCAGGTGAGAGAGGCATCTCTGCAGCAGGAAGATGACGGCGTCATCCACCCCGATGCCGGACTGGTAGGCGAACTGAAGTGGGTCCAGGGATGAACTCACCAGAGGGCGGAGATGGGTAAGGACCAGCCTCTCCAGGGTCTTCATCAGGTGGGATGTCAACGCCACCGGCCTGTAGCTGTTGAGGTCCTTGGGCCTCAGGTTCTTTGGTACCGGTACCACGCAGGATGTCTTCCATAGCTGTGTTACTTTCCACAGCCTCAATCTCAAGTTGAATATGTGCTCCGCTATCCCGCACAGCTGGTCTGCGCAGGATTTGAGGAGCCTTGAGCTGATGCCGTCTGGACCCGTGGCCTTCCTCGCCTTGATCCTCCTCAGTTCCTTCCTCACTTGGTTGAGGGACACGCTGGGGGGTGGGGGTAGGTTGCTGGTCGTAGAGTGCTGAGTATGAGAGGTGTGGAGGGGAGCCGAGTGCTGTGGGAAGGGGGGAGGTGGAGGGGGAGGGGGGGTAATAATCCACAGGGGATGCAGATGATGGGGGTTGCAGCAGCAGGGAGGTCTGGGTGGGGGGAGGGGTGGATGGCTGGTCAAATCTGTTAAAAAATAAGTTCAGCTCATTCACCCACTTTTGGTCCCCTCAGGCTGTTGGTTGGGCCCCTTGAACCCAGAAATCGCCTTGAGGCCCTTCCAGACCCCGACGGTGTTATTCTGCTGCAGCTGTTCCTCCATCCTCATCCTGTAGACATCTTTCCCCTCCCTGATCTTCATCCTCAGCTCCCTCTGCACAGTCCTCAGCTCCTTTTTGTTGCCAGATTTAAAAACCCTCTTCTTCTCCTTGAGGAGGGCCTTTATCTCCAGAGAGATCCAGGGTTTGCCATTTGAGAAACACTGTACAGTCCTGGTGGGTACGGTGTTCTTAACACAGAAGTTAATATAGTCCGTGATGCAGTCGGTGAGACCGTCGATGTCTTCCCCATGGGCATCACTGAATACCTCCCACACAGTTGTCTCAAAACAGTCCTTCAGAGCCTCCTCGGCTCCATCGGTCCATCGTCTAACTGCGGGTCACAGCTGGCTGTTTCCCATGATGATGGAGGGGAGGACGGGTGTGTAGCGTCTTCTCCTGGCGCGACGTTCCGCCCCCGCACGGCATCCCCGTTTCTTCCTCCTCAGCTCGCGGGGAACAGCGGGTCTCTCGTCGGGTAGCACCGCCGCGTCCCGGAATGCTAACAGCTGGTCCCTAGCGTAAACAACTGGACCATGGCTGCACGCTGGATCCCCAGACACGGAGGTGCAAATTGCAATAAACAGCAGATAGACCACGACAAGCTCGACGTGTCTAGCTGCCATAATGCACCGATTAAGAACGGTAGCTAGTATGAGAAAAAAGAAGCGAAAATAAGTAACAAAAATAACATAATATAAGAAAAAGCTAAGTAGTGAGCGGGAGCTACTGTAAAAGGCAGCCACTCGTGCGGCTGCCATACTAAGTCGTCCTCCAACTCTCAACTCACCATCTTCCAGTATTGGATTGAGTTTATATGTGTGGCTGTTTCTTTTTACACCTTCTCCCTTTCTCCCATTTTTTCTTCTGAGAACCTTCTCCTCTGACAGAATTGGATTATTTGTATTTCAGCTTCTCCGATCTCTCCCAATGAAAGATAACCACAATAGAGCTTGCTCTTGAAATCATGCATCTCCTTAACATGAGCATCTTCCTGTTGAGTTTCTTGTGACACAGACTGAGCAAGATGTGCAGTGATCTCCTTCTTCTTCCTGACACTGAAAAGTCGTCGCTCATGGCTACTTCAAAAGTGTGGCAACAAAAGATACATGTGCATTTTTGTTGTGGAATTTTGCAATATTTTCCTTTCAGCTGTTTCCTTTTTTTAGGATATTTACATTGCTTACTGCAGCACTGCGGTTGTATTCCAACATATTATACAAAATAATCACCATTCATCAGTGTACACAACCCTGGGAAAATCATTAACATTGCAGTGTTGTAAGCCAGGGTACCACCTATGAAGGAAAGATGAATTGTATAAAAAGATCTCAAAGGGATCTGTTGTGATTACAGAGAAACATACTTATGATACTGTTCGTTTCAGCATTCATATCAGATAAAATGGACCCTCAAGCTGAGTGGGAACGCATCATCAGATGTGATAAGCTGCTGCAGCTCTGCGTGATTATCATAAATATCATTGCACCTACTGTATATAGTGCGACAAAATTCTGCCTCAGGTTCTGTTGGGTGTCTTGAGGCTTGATGGTGCAGAAGTGTGATCAACAGAATCGCCTCTTCCTCGGATCAACTAATGCAAGTGAAACAATGAAAAAAACACTTTGACTGATTTATAGATGGTAAATTGATAGTTAATTCAACTTTATGTTTTTACTGGTAACACACTGGAATTATAATTGATAATGTTTACCCAAACATTGTGGTTCAGATAACCTTTAGTTAACTAAACCATATTGTGTTCGTGGTCGTGCATTTCACTTTTGTTCTGTGAGCTCATGTCGTCTCGGCAGTAAGGCTGTTTCTCAGAAAACATGTATTCAAAAACAAATTAGTAGTATATGAAGATAACATCTCGGAGACAGGCTTGCAGAAATGTGCTCAACCACAGTACATAAAGATGTAAGGCGTACAGTACAGACCCAACCAGGAGCCGCTGTAGAATGAAGAGAATGACTGCCACTGTTGCATCATGCTCCTAAAACCCACATCTAATTGTTGAATAATGAGGTTAACGACAGTCTTGTAAACTCAGCCGGCGGCACCTTGATAATTGAAGAACTTCTTGCATCAGTAGAGTTCTGAATCAGCTCTGAATTCTGTATTCTGCACAGTCCCACGGTGACGACATGTACTGGAAATCAAATTAATCATTGATTTATTTGAATGTAATTACGGCTCTCCGGCTCCCTTCTGACTGCAGAAGATACAGAAAAATGAGTTTACATACAGTACTTATTATGTTTACATTAGAGCGGTGTGGCGATGATATTGCAGTGATTTATGGTGATAATGATAAACAGAAGTACATTTTGTGATAATCCTCTTCATTGATCCTCAAACTAATGCAGATGAATGCATTCATGTGCTGACAAAGGGGATTAGCAGAGTTTGAAATCAACATTGAAATGGAAAATTTCTACTTAACAGTTCATTTAATTTGCTTCCCTCTATTATTTGATGCAACTCGTATCAATCCATGAATTCACTCTGCTGAAGTTCCCTCACTTCCTTCTGCCCCTCTGTAGGACTAGTGTTCCATGCTGACTGCAGTCTGGTAGAAACAAGTGCATAATACAGCAAATGAGGGGGAAAAAGGGGACATTTTGTGATTAACAAAGAGTTCAGTGTTGGTCACAGGGTGTAACTGCACCCTACACGCCCTTTTCTTCATACCTCCCCTTGGGTTCTGTTAGTAAAGAGACCGGCTGCTGTGACTTGGTTATGCTGCAGAAACCCCACGTGTCATTTATCACACCACAAACACATTGTTGTCCCCGTGTCTAATACCGGTGAAATTGCTTGTTCTACCTCCACTCTTTCGTGCACGTGTAATTCGATTGGCCGCGGGAACAATCTCGGTGTCGGCGAACTATGCAGGCTTGATAATGAGCTCTCTCTGTCTTTTGAGGTGCCGTCTCCTCCTGAGATGGACGTAGCAGGTGTGTTCATCATCCTAGTGACAGATTGAATCTATGGAGAGTGATGGCCTGCTGCTGCACCACTGTCTCCAGTTGTCTTATGAATTCATCATAATCAAGCAAAGATCTCCGCTGCACTGTACTGCTGCGTCAAAGCTTTCCATACAACTTATTCGGCTTCTCTTTTTTTTCCGCTCAGCAGCCTTCCGTGCAGAATATAAAGAGCACACAAGTCTCCTTTTTATTAATTTGGAAAAGCATGTTAATGCAGTTGTGGTTTGTAAATAAGCAAAGACTAATATTAATTAAGCATTCAGGAGAGTCGAGGATGAACCACATGCTTTGCCAATTAAAGATGTCACAACACGTCTCAGAACCACCTACAGACCGATCTCAGTTTAAAAGCTGCATTGTGTTGTATCTGTGTATCTGTGTACTTTGCTAGTCTGTAAAGCGCTCTGCGATAAACCTGAGCAGTGTTGATAAGTGCCTTCACCAGCAAGGACCATGCCACAGCAGTTTAATAAAATGAGGAGTGTACTACAGAATGTTGAGGATGGATGTCAGGAAGCAGATGATCGTGGAGGGCGAGGGAGTCGTTCATTCAGGCCAGTCCTGATGTATGAAGGCCACGGAGGAAGGGACTCCGGTCAGACCTGGCATCAACGCTGGTAATCTGATCACAAGTGGACACATCTAAGTAAAGGTGGAAATCAGTGGTGGGCCGTGCATTTTATACCTGGGCCTTCACTGCTGTCCTGCAGCTGAAACACAGCTACAGTTATTATTTGTTTCGTGTAAAAATGAAGCCAACACCTGTAGATCCACTAACTGCAGCGAGTGCGTCTCCTCTCTGCTCTGACTGCAGCTGGGACTACTGCGCGAGGCTGCTGTGAGAGTAGCCGCCTGTGAGTGCTTTTGGGCGGCGGAGGGGCTCACGGCAGCCCCCGCTGCTCGTTCACCACAGTGCAGAACGTACGTGCTTTAACGTCAGAGTCACAACACCAGAAAAGTCTCCAACAACACAAGAAAAAGTCGCTAGATTTGTCACGAGTAGCTTTTTACAAAAAAAGTCACCGTGAGGGTTTGGAAAGTCATCAGATTTAGCGAGAAAGTTGGCAACACTGGCAACGGCCAAATATGTCCCCAGAGCAACATTGGACGTAACAATAGTTCCTATCACATATAAAACCAAACAAAAATCCATCTTCATAAAAACAAGTTGTACAAATAATAATATACAAACAACCATATTGAAGCTACTGCAGATGTAAAAACAAATGCATTGAACTTACCAGAGCTGCTGTTCACTATTTAAAGACAGAGTCCATCCTTCTTTCTTTGGTAACAAAGAGTTTAATCTGACGGTTGTTCAGTACATCCGTGCGTTTTAGTTCCAGTAAGAAGTCCTTCTCCATTCATGGACGCCAGTGAAGACTGTCGAGCCTCCCCAGTTGTATTTCTTGAATACGTATTAATGCGTTTGAGGGCTGAAAATGTCCGCTCGGCCCGCCACTGGGTTAAATGCACCCAAGACAAATAGAATAGAGTAGAATAGATTCGAAAATAAAATAATATTTCCAGTTTGCATATGTATATCAAAGTCATCTCAATCCAATCATCACTAAAGCATATGTCATGCAAGAGAGCCAATAAAAACAATCAAAGTTGTCATAGTGACATTTAAGGTGTCACAGTTCGTACATTGAACAACGGGCAAGAAAACATTCCACCTTAAAAGTTGCCGTAGCTGCCGGTAGCCTTTGAGTGCCACGGTGACTCAAAACGTAAAACGGTTAAAAACAACAAGGGTTTGGGTCTTTGCAAACAGATATGACGTATGCGTCTATTTGCATATAGAGATATGCAATGTGGGATCCGATCACAGGTGGTGAGACGCACTCTAATGCCAGGTGTGAACTGGGCCTCAGTGTGGGGGATCTGTCTCTGGAGAGGAGGCACCTGAGACAGATACAGGCCTGGAGAAGGAGAGATGGGAGAGGTATGCATTGCATGGGACTGAATAAGAGGGGATGAAAGGAGGGAAGAGAGGGACATGAATATCAATAGGCATGAACAGAGGGGGGGATGGGGTCGGAGATGAGGGGGAGGGGAAGTGAGCAAACGGGCAGGATAGGTTGACCAGGTATATAAGAAGTGGACGTAGTCACTGCGACATCACTCATTGGTTTGTGGACCGCCGTTTTGAAGCCTCGAGTTTGACATTTTGGTCGTCGCCAGCTTGTTTTTTTGCAACCAGATGCGACACGAGAGGATGGAGGGTGGAGCTAAGTACGACCAAACTCTGAATAAGACATTTACAAGCAACGGAAATGTTCCATCTTCCAACTTTAATGAAGTGAAAACACAGTGAAATTATTAAAGTTGTAATCATTTCAACGCCGTGGTAGTTGGTAGTGAAATCATGAGGTAGCCCCGCCCTTAAGCGTGAGCTGCTTTTTGGTGTATTTGACTCTAAGGCTACATCCACGCTAATGTTTTCATTTTAAAACAAAACCACACAGGCGTTTCAGTATCGTTTTCTAAATGATCTACGTCCATACTAGCAAGCCTGAAAACGAATATCACCTCACTATTCACGTACCCTGGGCATTCGGGTGGGTGCCTTTGTAAACAGGAAGTAGATTGGTTGCTTGGATCGTGTTGGATACTTAAGATCTTACTCTAAAATCTTCCTGTTTTTAAACTCAAACAGACAAATTTCGTGGAAAGTTTTATTTTTCAGACTTAGTTACAATGCTGCAGCTCTTGCTCTATTTCTCTCTTTCACACATCAAATTTACTTTAAAATCAACACTTACACAGGTTTACTAGAATATGGGTCCATAAATGTGGTCAACACGTCTCTCACTCATTTCCTCTCGGTTTCATTGTTGTCTGTTCTCACTCGTAGCTCTGCTGGTGGCTGACGTTTCTGGCGTACTGGAGAGAAATTCATGTTTTGTTCCTTTATAGTTTGTGTCTGTGGACTTCACAATAGTTGTGCAGAACAAAATAAGCATTAATAAGAAAAGGAAAGTTCTCCGTTTTGTGTCCGTCCTCCTCAAAGCCGCTAACCGTGACTTCAGACGGCCGCTCCATAGGTCTGATAACGCCGCTCACTGATCGCTCCATTAACAGCTGCTTCCTCCGCAAAAATGCAGAATTGAACTGAACAGCTGCTAGTGAAGACAACAAGGTCAGCAACGCCTGGAATCAGTTCTCCATGTTGAATTAACCTGGCAGTTGATCAGTAATCAAGGCTGTTCTTTGTGAATTTCCGGGAAAGGGTCACGTGACAGGAGTGTGACAAATCAAGGAAGGACACGTCGTGACTGCTAAGAACCAATCAAGTAGCGAACGCATCTACGTCATTGTTTCCAAACGTATGCGTTTACATTGTCCACACGAAGAGGCAACTCCGAAGTTTTCAAACTCCTCCATTTTCGGTGCTTGAAAACTCCGGCGTAGTGTGGACGCTCAGTGTAAACGTAGCCAAACATATGCGTTCTCAAATGGAAACGTAGTAGTGTGGACATGGCCTAACTAGGACCATAATTCAGCTCAGGTTAGAAAGATTTATTAATCAGCAGTGGGGAAACTCATTTGCTACCAAATCAACTCATACAGACAACAAACAAACAACAGACATAGTTTTCACAGCACACAACAAACAGAAAACACAGTACAATGAATACATAACACCATAAAAAGCCCTTTGATGAACAGCACAAGGATGCTACATCTAAAAACCACATCTTAAACCGGACCGCTGCTGGAACTAAAGACCTTCTGAGTCGTTTAGTAGAACACTGAGGCATCTTAGTCGCTCACTGAATGAGCCTCTGAGTCCATTCAAATCACAGTGCAATGAGTGACCTTCAAAATACACAACGGTTATCATCTCTGCCCTTGTTCTCTTTTTCTCCAGTGACCTCCAGTCTGGGGTAAGGCCAATCACTGTGCCAGCCTTTCTGATCATCTTGTTGATCCTGTTTTTATCATCCCAGCAGAGCGCAGCATAGAGGATGCTAGCTAAGATTCCTTGATAAAAAATGTGAGAAAGAGGATTATTTTCTCACAGACTTCGATACAGTCTGACTTATTTTTAGCAACCAGAGGAGTTTCCCCTTTCAGGCCATTAGAGAGAATGCTGGTTCAAGGCACTTCAGCATCGGCTTCACTTGTCAGACCTGGAGGTAGCCGTCGGTTTTATTACTGCTGTTCGAACGGTATTACTGACACTACAACACAGAGCAGGGAACGTATTTTAAAACATGGTTTAGAAGTGCAGCTTTTAAATGTATACTCTTGCCTCCCTGATACAGCAGGGAGTTGCTGTGTGGTTATTATCTTCACCCCACAACACACTGCTCTTCTGTCTGCATTTATTGCGCTTGTTCCAAATGTCACTGCACTCCTCCAAAGTCTGCACAGACTGCCATCTGAAACAAATGTCCATGCACCCACTTGTCTATTTGAACATTTCCCTCCAGTCCACCGTCTCAACTTTCCAACACCGCTAAGCTTTGTGTTTCCATCACCGATTCTCAGAATTTGTTTCAACAGTCAGACAACGACACCAGCGTGAGGATGACTCAGATGTGAGGAAAGCACAAAGTACGGGTCAGCCTGTGGTATCTTAATTGAAATGTGGCAAGCACCACCCATGTTATAATACTAGGAAATATTTAAAAGTGCCGCAGAACCCCGGTGGTCCGAGAACACAGACACACGCTACAGTCAAACTGCCTGCTGCCTGTTACGCTCTCCGACGTCTCCAAACATCCACGCCTCTTAGCTTGTAACCCGTCGCTGACAGCTTTATCGAGGAGTCATCACAGAGCTGTCACCTACGAGGGCTGGCTGCTGAGTGATGTTGACGTCTTTTTTTTTTTTGAGAAGGGAGAAGAAGAGCAGTCAAGTAACAATATAAAATATCATTTTTCCTTCCGGGAGGATTATCTTTGTTAATTTGGAAGCCCAAATTAGGAGTGAAGGACGGGTGGCTGGTAGATTGTCCAAGGCAGATTCCATTCTATGTCAGGGACAATGAATGAACGAATTCTGAAACGACAGCTTTGGGTGGATATTCTCTGGTCATTTCATCGCACACGCAGGGGAAAGTAGTAGAAGAGAGAAGATGGTTGTGTATGTATGTAGCCCTGCAGGATGGAATTTAACAAGTAATATGTGAATTTACAGGTCGTTGCAATAGAATCTAGGATTAACCTTAATGTGAAATTATTTACTTTAAACAAATCAAAATGAAGTTGCTATCCGGTTCATTCCAGCTCCACTTTTATTTTCTGACAAGTTTTAGAAAATTAATGTTGGAAAATATAGGGAGAGGTCACTTCCTATATAACCATGAGTAGGGCTCCCTCTCAATACACTCAACACAACTAGCTCCGATCGTAGCGCTCTTAGCGGCGAACAATATACTTAGCTGCCTGTTGAAGAGTTACAGCAGTTGTTTCGGCTCTGCACCGGTATGACGGTGTGTGAAAATGTAATATCATACGTGAAATTAAAACCGGTATACCGCCCAGCAGTACCTGAGTCCAGCTGGCTACTTCATGATATTTTTCATTCGAATTAAAATGTTTTGATTAACAGGTTGCGATTTGCTATTTTTGCAGATTTTACAACCACACTTAGCTTCAAAACAATGTGAGCATGATGATAGAGACACGTGTCCGTCTGTCCGTACCACATGCTCCATGTGACCGTGTCTGCACGTGTCCGTCTGTCCGTACCACATGCTCCATGTGACCGTGTCTGCACGTGTCCGTCTGCCCGTACCACATGCTCCATGTGACCGTGTCTGCACGTGTCCGTCTGCCCGTACCACATGCTCCATGTGACCGTGTCTGCACGTGTCCGTCTGCCCGTACCACATGCTCCATGTGAACGTGTCTGAGAGGATGCATCCTGCAGAGTTAAAGATTGATGAGGGGACTTTCTCATTTGATGGTCTACTTAAGAAAAGACAGCAACTTGACAGTTGCGCCGGAAAAAGCTCTGCATTTCCATATAGACCACACAGACGTTTATTAGCTAGTTGTGAACATAGACACATACATTTGCTGATGCATTTGGACACATCCTCAGTGATGTTGCTGGAATCATCGAGTGTTTCGGGTGTTTCAACATCATACACCCTCCTCCAGGTCGCTGGACCCCAGCTTGTGTCCAGATGGCTCGCTATACTCTGACTCCTTGGCTCTCCTCTTTTGAGCCACGGCCATCTTGAGGCCCTCTCTGCCGCTTCAGTGGTAGTGCGGATGGCTCTCCTCTTCCTCTCCCCCACAATACCAAACTGCTGTGAGCTCTGGCCAATGAATGAACAAAAAAAATATCTTCTCTTTCTTTACATTGTGCTCCTTACTGCCATCTCTCAGACACATTGCAAACACACGCTAAAACTGGCAATGTTGTCAAAGTAGCAAGAGGAAAATGTAGCTATGCCTCAGCAACATTGTCATCTCACACTTCAAAATGTATATTTTACCAGTGAGAAATCATGCAAACTAATGTCAGTTGTTTTAAAATATAAAATATATTGAAATGGAACTGACTGCAGAAATATATATATGAATACATTTTTTTCCACATCATTTATTTTGTCACGTTTGGTTTTTCTTTCAACATGAATTTTCATTCTTTCATCATTACTGCCCATAGGTGTGAAGTATATAAGAAAAAGGAATAAAGTGTCAACATGATCAAATATTTTTTCTATTTTCTTCGGATCATTGGACAAACATGAGCAATATGTGACTCAAAGCCATGATAGACAATTATTGTATGGCGAAATGTCAGGTTTTAGTGGCAGATGCAGGGGCAGAGGTCAACCATGATGAGATCCAATCACTGTGTGAAATGCAGCACTCTCACTCTTTTTTATGTCATTTTAACAGCAGGGCACAGTGGAGCATTGTCCTCCCTTCACTCTTACTTCCTCTAAAATCAAAATCCGTGCTGTGTTATTGTTATAACTGTCCAATTAAATACAGAGAGCCTCATTCTGCACAAGTACAGAGCGGCGATGTGGGAAAAAGAAGTGAAAAGAACACAAAGCTGGCTGAGGAAAAGCTGGTGTGCCAAAACACACCATCACAAAGAACATGATCACAAAATGCTCTCAGAATGTTTTTTTGTATTATTTTGAGAGAATATCTATTCTGGTTACTAATCTACTTTATTAGTCATCATTATCCAAAGTATTTCCTCTCATTAATGAGGATGTACAAAGTTCAGATCATGGGAATATTGAAAATGTTTTTCTTGTCATTGGGTTTTAGATCTTCCAGCACTCTGTCTTGGCCTCGTACCTGATCTACAACCTGTATACAAGGTGAGCAAACAGAGAGTTACAGCTCATCAACACACAGCTAGCGTGGTAATATTACTTCCTTTTCATACATCAGTGACACGAGCTACAGTTAACATGTCTTCGTATTGTCTTTTATTTGAAGTCACATAACGACAAAGTGTTCTGACGAGATCAATAACAGTCGAGAACAATAAATCCCTTTTGATGAGTCTGTGTAAACTTCAGTCCAAGTTTTTAATCACTTAAGATGCCACACATCATTCGCCTCAACATTATTTGAGGCTTTGGAATCTGTGCATTTGCAGTGTTTGTATCTGAACGTATGTGGAGCTCTGCTGGTCTGCTGTGTAATACTCCACGTGTCATTTGATCCGTTCCTTCATCAGAGAGGTGCGGGAGCTGAACCCTCCGGAGGTGTCCGATTCAGTCCTCCAGTTTGCCTCGTGGGGCGTTCACGGCCAGCAGCTGGTGAGTTTACGGGCCGAACAACGGCAACGCAGTCTAACAGCAATGACGCGTCCATCATTCACACATTTAATACTGGAGCAAAGATAGTTCAAAGGAATTAGATGTTTGGAATAAAACATTTTCTCTTGATTACCCAAGCAAGTCCGTAAACAACAACATAATAACCTCAATGCATCTCAACACCTACTGAGTTCTAATTTACTTCCAACAAGGAAATCCAAAGTGCAGATCTGCGTCTCTTCCCAAACAATGCAGGCACAGTTCATACTGACCCACAATCCTCCTTGTCTCAACAAGTGTAATGTGTGACATATTCATACAAGAACTCACTCAGCGATAAATATCAGTAAGCATGCATTATACAGCTGCAGTCTAAATGGGAATGCATAAATGATCCAGGAAAATGCTTGACTAATATGAAATGTGAACTAATAGCTGAAGCGTTTCAGGATCTTTTGGGATATTTAGCCCCATTGTTCATTTGAAGACTTGTGTGTTTAATCTCAGCACCATTGTGGAGCTGAGACGATTAGCTGATTCATCGATTAGACGATGGGCATAAATGTAATCAGCAACTATTTTAATTCATGTCATTTGCCATTTTCAAGCAGAAATGTCAATATTCTATGTATATCTTTGTGTTTTGGACTGTTTGTTGTGTAATTTGTGCTGTTTTATTGACCAGCCAGTGAATCCAATTATTGAGAAAACAATAAGCTGATTGAAAAAACCTTGCTGCATGCAGAAAGGTGAAAAGGATGTTATTAATACCGTGTGACATATAATTCATTGCACTCATAGAATCCTACCTGCTCTCAGGTAAACACTCGTCAAATTCTATTTTTGACTCGAGAGGAAACACGAACACCCTCAAAACCCAACCAGTAACAGGTAGCTAATCGAGCTGTTGCTGGAAGACATCTTGTTTTGCGACCAAAGCTCCAAACGCCTCCACCGTGCAGGTCATTATGCACCGAATAATCACTCCGTTACTCGCTCCAGAGCAGACAGGGAAAGTAATTAAGCATTCGACAGCATATTTATCTGGTTTCCTGTGTTTCTACCTGCCCTCGGTTGGAACCTGAAGCCCTGCAGCGGTGCGTCACACCGCTAACGACAAAGTGTCATTACTCAGCAGCTCTCCTGCATATTTGTCTGAGTTATCACTGGAGATGATACGCTCAGCGAATGTGGGATCGGTTCACCAGGTTGTCTTTTTGTTCTGCAAATGCAAAATATAAATTGTCTCTTTGTTCCACAGATATATATATTTGAAAACAACATTTACTACCAAACGGATGTTCAGAGCAGCTCGTGGAGGCTCACGTCTTCTGGACAGGAGGGAGTCATCTTCAACGGCATCACGGACTGGCTGTATGAGGGTAAGAGAGAGAGCGCTGAGTCATAAAAGCCTGGCTAAATAACTAACTTGAAGGACAGATAGAAGAATACAGATGCTACCTCTAGAATCTGGCACTTTGGACTCAGAATAGGAAAAGAACAATGATGATGTTTGTGAGTGTGTGCACGGCGTTTGGCAACGAAAGTACGACGGAGTGTAATAGCTCGTCAAGCTAAGTGAGGGCATTAACTAGCAAATAATGCAAATGCAACCTAAATAAAGTGACTTTCAAGACTTTTGGACGCTACAAACAGTCAGAGGTAGTCAACACGAAGAACAGCTTGCAGCCACAGACACCGCAGGTTCACTGGTGACTCTCAGACCAATGTGTCTGTGGTCACTCGTGGTGACGGCAGCTGTTAAAAAAACCATGACAGAACATGTAGGTATCAGTTTTAAATACATACTTATCTGTGTTTATCATCCATGCCAACTATTTATGTAGGTTTCTACGAGCAACTCGAGGCGTACTCGGCTGAAAGTTACCAGTTAACTCGCTCACTCGCTAAACTGAAACACCTGTTGATCTGAAACGGTTGTGATCCTGTCTGGACTCTGGAGAACTTAAGTTGGCTGTTGGAATATTGATTCTGACAAACAAACATGCACCAACCAGTGGGATTAAACTCTTTGTCAGCAAAGAAAGGAGGATGGAGTTTGTCTGTAATTGAACAGCATTTGGTAAATCAACTGCGTTTGTTTTTTTACATCTAATATCTGAATGGCCCTCGAGTGTGGAGCAGAATGCGTGTTCCGCTGCAGGTCTGCTGGATTGATTTGTTGCTTTGTTGTCATATGAATATATGTGACTGGTTCTTGTGAGTTTGTTGTTGTCATTGTGTTAATTATATTGATTTGGACTACATGCATTGTCCGTTAATTACGAAGCATCCCGTCATGTGTGGAGTTATTGTCCGGACAATTGAATCTGTTTGGGGTTTTCCTTTCTTTTACAAAGCAACAATGATGGTCTGGAGAAATGTGGATTGTGTGGCGATTGCTTTAGCCTGTTTGAATCAGTAGGAAGAGCTAAACTCTGCGTGGAGAGTTCGTAGCTTGTTTGCTGTTGTTGTTTTCCCGTGAAGCTAACTCAGCTGTTTTTTTGTTTTTGTTTTTTTTACTCTGAACTGGGCCCTGGACAGAATAACCCAGATGAAAAGCCTAGTAAGGATCAACAAATTGAGAGTCATTAAACTGTCAGTATATATGCTGTATTATGCTAAAATGTGTCATTTTGTGGTCAGAAAAGGTTGAAAAACACTGATACAGAATGACTTGATATTAAAAAGAGGAGCGCAGACTAACTTTTGCGATCAATAAGCAGGCGGACTGAGCCCCTCTCTCCTGGCTCAGAGGGTCTGATCTGTCTTCTCTTGGTGTTCCAGAGGAGGTGTTGCACACGCAAGTGGCCCACTGGTGGTCACCTGACAGCTCCAGACTGGCCTATCTCAGCATCAATGATTCCCTGGTTCCCAACATGCTCCTGCCCCGGCTGACAGGCTCTCTGTACCCCAGGGGGAAGGAGTACCCTTATCCAAAGGTAACACTTAGAGCACTAGAAGTCTCATCTATTTCCAGAGTTTAAATTAACTTTCAATTTAAGTGGGTTATAACATTGCTGCATTGATTTCGGGTATTGACTTGTTGTCAGTACAGAATTGATGCGAATTATTCCAGTTAAAGGTTCACTGTATCAGGAGAGCAGCACTAGAACACCCTTTAGCTCACTTAATACCTTTGGTGCACGTTTTTCAATGGCCCGCCATGAATGTTTCAAAGTAAATTAGAATATGGCATGAGCATATTTCTAATAAATTACACATCGCATGTCCTAGTTTGAAAACTAGATTTCGACTTCATCAAGTGAAATCATTTTAACTTCTTGGCACAGAAACCAATATTTTACCGTTCTCCTTTTTCTGTTTGTTAACCTCAACACTAGATCTACAGATATACATATATATATATATATATATAGTTTAAATTAATTTATATATATATATATATATATATATATATATATATATATATATATATATATATATATATATATATATATATTAGGGGTGTAACGGTTCACAAAATCCACGGTTGGGTTCGGTACGATACAGTGGAGCCACGGTTCGGTACGTTTCGGTACAGTAGAAAACTATAAATGCCAGAGAAATGTACTTGATTTTAAAATATATTTATTCATTACAACTAACATCATAAAGTTATTCTTTGACTTTGAACAATGATGGAGCTATACCTGAGTGACCCATCTTCTGGGGTGTCTTCTTAGCAACACATGAGCATAAAAAACTAAAACTGCTCCTTAATGTTATGTAGTATTGTTACTTACATCTTGTATTGTTACTTACATCTTGCAAAAGAGCTTTTTAATCTCAATGGGACTACCTGGTTAAATAAAGGTTTAAAAAAAAAATGAATAATTTTATTTTTTTTTATTCAAACGTCTTCGGTTCGTCATGCGTATCGAACCGTGAGCCTCGTACCGAACGGTTCAATACGAATATGCGTACCGTTACGCCCCTAATATATATATATATATATATATATACATACATACACATCACACATTCACTTTGCATCGTAATCCTCAAGTGGACGATGAGGCCATCAACAGAACATTTATTTTTGGCAATTTTATGCCTGTTTTAACTTTACTTTTGCACATATTTACACATAACATCATATGCACTGTATTAGAGTAATAACGTATTGAATTAATTTAAATTAATTTAAAAGCAGTACATATCATTTGGTACTGTTTCGTAGTGTTGCATAGTTATTTTGATCGAAAATGCATTTTCTGCGGCACATGGAGTTTTCTGGTGTAGAAATACTGATCTTCTTACAGAGTAACTTGTGGAAAACTACAGAGTCACTCTTGTTTTCTGTATATGGCCACCCATGCTTTATACTGCACACTTGAGTCCACTATAACCTGCAACTCAATTGTATCAAAGCAGCTCTATGAATAATACAGCTGCAGGATCGGCGCTTTAGCTTACCCATAAAGGTTGGTGAATCCTCTTCTTGTTTAATTCATGTTACAGCGGCTTTGCTTCCTTTGAAGAGAGATGTCTGCAGGGATCTGTGGCACTGGGAGGGATAGGAATGTGATATGCTTCAGTGAGGCACGCCAGCACACCTTCCTTTGATGCGCACGTTCAGCGTACCAAATGCCTCTCAGACGGTAGACGGGTTGTGGAAAACGGGTGGAATGAGGGTCGTAAGGGAAAGGACAGCCTCAGTTGTTGGTTAAGATGAATTGATGGGAGGAGGGGCTTAGAATAGGAAGTCATCTAATTCATGAAGCACTGCACTTAATGTTCACCTCCCCAACGCAGTGTGGAAATTGTATGCGCGCACACACAGTGAGTCTTTTGCTTGAATCCTTGAGTGGGGTCAACGTTATGACATCATGGGATTAACTGAAGCAGAGATTTAATTGCCTTCTGCTTCCTTTTATCTATATGAGAACACGGATGGTGTGTAGCAGTCTGACGGTCATTCTTCTGCTTCAGTCACTGGGGGATACATTTTGTGGGTATCTCTCAGTGAGTCGATAAAAAGTAAAAGTACCCGGGGGAGTATTCTTCATGGGTATAATGTGTCTGAACTTAAAGAAATACCTCATTCCTGTTAGGATGACTGTAGTATCCACATTCTAGAGCCCTGCAAAAACTCCACAACCTGGTTTATGCCCAAATACCTGGTAACACGCTGCTGTTTAAGAAGTCATGTCTACCATGTTTACCATCTTGGTTTAGGTGTTAGCATGCTTAGATTGGCTAATTAGCGCTCAACCCAAATTACAGCTGAGGCTGGTGGAAATGTCATAAGTTTTGCTAAACCACAATATTGACAGTGAAATTTTGACCTGAAGATGATGCAAGATCAGAGGTTCAGAGAACAAAAGTTATTGCAATCTATTTTCACAAGGCTACAAGGCACAAGGTCTGTAGCAGATTTCAGAGCAATCCATCAAACCTTTGATGTCAGCTGACCACCACCCAAACAACTGACTAACTGATATATAAGCCCTTTTTACAGCAGCCGTTTTTACATGCCATTGCAGGTTAAACACAGGTGTAATAAATAACATTAATGACGGCCCCGTTCCATTTAGGTGGGTCAAAGCCCTGGCATTTTGCATTTAGTATGTGTTTGATCCATCAGATTGCTTACCCGTCATGTGTGGCTAATAAGTAGAACAGAATGGAGCCATTCCAAGAAGCTATTGTGCTTCCAAAAGAGCAGAAAGTGAAGTGTTGGAGAAGACAGGAATAACAAACAGTACAGATAAGCGGGCATGAATGTGGAATAAATACTGTCATTCTAGATTTCCCTTGTCATGTAGACTAATGAGCATCATTTCTGAGTGAGGTTTAAGATGAGGAAAATGACTGACTCGCCCCAGGGCCTGTGCAGCATACAGCGACACAGTTTGTTTCCCACTTCTTTCATATTCTCATCATATTCTCTGTTAATCCTACGAGCAATGTATGGCAGCATGTAAAAATAGAAAGCAAGCGCGGCGTGTTGCTCAGTGCTTATCTTCATCGCTAGAGTGCACGCAGTGTGCATCACGGATATTACGTCCGATTCGATTAAGCCTGTGAATGTAATTCTACATTTGTACTGTTTTCACCCCAGATGGGACAAATCAATCCCACCGCCAGACTCTATGTCGTCAGTCTGGACGGCAGCTCCCTCACAACTGAGCTGAGACCGCCTGACAGTTTTGAAAAGAGGTATGATTAAAACACATTTCAAATAAAAAATAATATGTGTTATTTTTTGGTGACTACTAACCATTACCATTTGTACGTTTTTACTTAGTGAGTACTACATCACCATGGTGAAATGGGTGACACAGGATAGGCTGAGTGTGCGTTGGGTGACTCGAGCTCAAAACATGTCAATACTTTCACTGTGCGATGTCACAACAAGTGACTGCACCAAGGTAGGGACATTATCGGTGAGACTTCTTTAGTCTTCTACAATTCATTTATAGAAGTGTCATGTACTGACTTCATCTTTCCCACTCAGAAGCATGTGGAGATGTCAGAAAAGTGGCTTGATCGTCAGGTGAGTGTGTCAGTCCATCATCATTTATAAGCCTATCAATATATGTGAAAACACACTGTGAAAGAGATTAAGTTGTGAAACATAAGACAACTCCCAGACCGGAGAATGTTGTGGTCCTGTCAATCACAATGTTGCCCCGCCCTAAATCATTATGGTCTATTATAATCTAAATGGAACCATCATTTACTAAATGAACATCATGCTGGATTGAAGAAGACTTGAAACTAGAGATTGAGACATAAACTCATGTTTTCAATGTTTACTGAGGTAATAAATCAAGAGAGAAGTCGAGTAATTTTCTCATAGACTTCTATACAACCAGAGGAGTCGCCCCCTGGTGGACACTAGAGAGAATGCAAGTTTAAGGCACTTCCACATCGGCTTCACTTTTCAGACGAGGATGTTGCCGCCCAGATATATACAATATTTAAGGAACACTGTTCATTTTTCTATGATAGTTGGTAAAATATAGTAGTCGATCTCAAATACGTTGACAATGGCAGGAAGGTAATTCTTGTAGATCACCAACGCTAAAGAACAACCTGTCTGCTTGTCTGAGTGTTTCATGAGAAAAGCCATGTTTTATTTAACCTATCACGTTATTGCACATCACTTCATCAGCTCTTGTCCTGTTCCAGGCAGCTGGTTTTTCTCCATGGCCACTAACCACTACTACCTAATACTGGCAGGGCGTATGTCTGCTGTTCTTCTGTTTTCTCAGAATGAAGAGCCAGTGTTTTCCAAGGATTGCACAACGTTCTTCATCACTACGCCCTTAAGACACGGTGGTCGCGGGACATTCAACCACATCACCATGATCTCTAACCAAGTAAAACTATTACGTTTTAATAAAATAAACGACATTGAGTTAGGTGAATTTACTGTGTACAATATGAAACTTCTTGGGTCTATTTATTTTTGCAGTCATATTATCTGTCCTAAGGCTATTCCAATTATTCACACTGCTCATGCGGTTTTCATTTTGAAGTCTCATCATTTTAAACTATAAAACAAAATTTTCCTTAAACACGAGAGAATTCAGAATATATTCAGATGAATAAATTAAGGAGAGTACAGTAGATGCACCGGGGGCACTGGGATCTGTGCCAGATGAAGTCAGTTTCTGGAGATAATCTCTGAGAAGATTGAATGGCAAGGCAAGTTTATTGATATGGCACGGTTCTGCAACAAGTCGATTCAAAGCGCTGTACATAAAACACATTATACAATTAAAAACAGTCATTCAAAATCCAGAAGAATGGAAACGAAAAATAGGTATAAAATTCAAGAAGTAAAGTTACTCTGCTACGTAAGAAATGATTTACTAAAAGGCAACGGCAAAACAAACAGTCTACGGCATTGATCTAAAAGAAGTGAGAGTTAGCTTTCTGGGAGTTTGTTCCAGATATATGGCGCATAGAAACTGAACGCTGCTTCTCCATTTTTAGCTTTGACTCAGGGGGCAGACCCGTCGCACACCACCTGAGACCTCTGGATGGTTCATAATGTAGCTCAGAACTAAACCATTCAAATCCTTGAGAGGGATTTGGTGTAAAAACCTCAGAAGTGGACTTCTGTGATCCACTTTGTTGTACTCAGTCAGGACTCGAGCAGCAGCGTTCTGAATTAGCTGCAGCTGCTGAATACTTTTTTGAGGTTGACCTTTGAAGACACCGCTACAGCAGTCGAGTCTACTGAAGATAAATGCATGGACAACTTTTTCCAAATGTTGCTGAGACAAGATTAAGGTGATATAAGGGCAACGTTGTAATTGTCTTAATGTGGCTGTTGAAATTCATGTCTGAGTCCATGACTCCACTGAGATTACTGGCTTGGTCTGTGGTTGTTCACATTCCCGATAGCAGGGCGCTGACTTCTATCCGTACCTGCTTGGCTCCAAAAACAGCTACCTCAGTTTTGTCTTTGTTTTATTGAAGAAAATTCTCGTACATCCAATAGTTGATCTGTTCAGAGCAATACTCACTCAGGTAAAAACAAACAACTCACAAGTGCATCCCTTTAACACCATGAGGTTATGTGAGGTCCTGCTGACATGTTTTGTCTGCTCTCTTGTGCGGTATTCTTTCTCGTGCTTCTCAGTCTGAGGGTGAAGAGGTCAACCTCCGCCACCTGACCTCAGGAAGCTGGGAGGTCTCGAGAATTCTGGCCTATGATGAGAGCACAAACTCACTGTAAGCATGCAATATTAACACCATACAATATGTGACATGACATACAATACAATATGAACGCTCCAATAACAGGTAATGTGTTTTTCAGTTATTTCCTGAGTACGGAGGAAGGCTCAACACAACGGCAGTTCTACAGGTACCATGTTGATTTGTCTTCGCTATAGAAGTAGAGAGAGCACCTTTGTTCATTAAAGTCACTGTGAGGAACTTTTAACTGGTTATGAAACAGTCTCAGTTTAGTGCTGATGCCTCTATATGACCTAGAAAAGTGAACGAGACCATCAGTGAGAAGATTGGCTATTTCTATATCGTTCATGCTTTTCATCGGTGCCACCAAGTCGCAAAATCAGATGGATCATGGAGATTCAGCTGAATCTGGAGGGAAGGGAGACAGAACCAGACCTGAGCGGGGCAGACTCTTAAACCCTGCTGCAGTAAAATGAGAGGTTCTCCAAAGGAACTCTGGTGCTTGGAAATTCTACCGCTTTTGTCCACAAGGGGTATCAAAAGCAACATAAATTGAAAGTTCCTCATAGTAGCTTTAAGGAACAGTTTGACATTTTGGGAAATACGCATATTTTCTTTCTTGCAAAGAGAGTTAGAAACCACTCTTTAATAATTGTATTGTTAAAAAACACTTTAATTATGTATTAATTGCTATAATCACAAAATGTAATAGCTATGTCCATTCAAGTGAGTCATGTAGCTGAATAGTCAAGTTACCATCCGAACATTGTGCACATTTCTGACCAAATTTCCAACAAATTGGCCAAAGAAAATGCTTAATAATATGCATTTCCATTGACTACTGTTACGTCAATATGAGATGTTGGTTCATTGAGACAAACCGTTTTTCTTCGCATCTGCAATTACAGCATGACAGAAGAAGAGAGTTTACATCAAGAAATCAGCAGAAGCCAAATCTCAAACGTTCGAAATATATGTGGAAAAGCTGATGGAAATATGACATTTCTGTTAGTTTCATGTGTTAGTGAGAGGAATATGAGTCTGCTCAACGCGCCACACACATCTGAACTACCAACAGTTTTCATCACAGTTAATCTGCGGCTTCAGTGGATTGATTTCATGCACCAAGGCACTCAGACATGTTTTCAAATGATAAGCAAACTTTTACATCTCAACTTTTTTTTCAAGCACAATATATATCCATAAAAAGAAGGAGATGGAAACCCATTTTATGCATTAAACTACAGTGTAATACGTATAAATGACTGCATCGTATTATGGCACATGTTTCATTGATTTGTCTTTTGCCTGAAGGATAGAAACTAGAAACATGCTGCTTATATCTCAGAAGTTGTACATCTTTTGAACTTCTTTTGTCCTCACACACCTCTAACAGGGTCTCCACACTGGATCCATTCCATAAAGAATGCCTCACCTGCTCCCTCTTCAAATCACAGTGCACCTACTATGACACCACCCTCAGCCCAGACTATCAACATGTTCTCCTCCACTGCAGAGGTAACGCCTCATTATGACCAAAGCAGAGACATCATAGCTGAAATGAATTCACAGCAATGTTTAGCACCTGGTTCACCGTCACATCACATATTCACTTGGCTCTAAACTATTGTCAGAGTTAATTAATCATTGAATAAACTTTGTATCTTAATTGTGTTCATTTTGAGAGCTCTCAATCGTAATTCCATTTTCACTAAATTGAGTCAGTGTATGACATGTGTTCATTAATGCCAGCTAAAACACGAAAAACAAAGCCAGCTACACACTATTATCTTAACAATAAATGCCAGAGAGACTACTGTATGTAACTCAATGGATCATGACATGGAAACATCCCGAGTCTCCCGAAGTGGTTCTTCCGGCATGCCGAGCTTAAGCCGGAGCTGGGCCGGGTCATGATGGCTGCCTGAGATGTGTTGGTGATGCAGAGCGGACACGGACAGCTGAGGCTTTGCTAGCTAAGCTGCAAAAGCAACATGCTCAGAAGATGTTGGTTCTCTTTGGATCGACCTCCACATGTGGACAAACATTCTCTGTGATGAAGTTTAATTAATCCAGATCCAGATCCTCTCTCACTGACCATCACCTGTCAGCTGTCCGTCACACCTCACCTCACACATTCAGCCTGATTCAGTCACTCCTTCACTGAACTGACAAACAGAACATGAGGTCATTGGACAACAAACAACAGTAAGAAAAGTACCAATTCATCAGAAACATGATCCCTGTCAGTGTTTTGCTGTTATGTATGGATATTACAAATGTTTGGATCATTATTCCTGCTGCAGATGTTTTAGGTGGAGCTTATTTGAACTCTTTTATACTCTATTGTTCAGTTTGGGTAGTTAGGAAAGGTTTGAAAAGTTATAATGTGCAAAGTAACTAAAGCTGCCAGACAAATGTAGTGGAGTAAAAAGTACAATATTTCCCTCTGAGATGTAGTGGAGTGGAAATACAAAGTTGAATAAAATAGAAATACTCCAGTAAAGTACCTTGAATTTGTACATAAGTACAGTACTTATAGCAAATATACTTAGTTATGTTCCACCACTGATCATAATATTTACTCTTACCACTCACAGCTTATGAAAACCATACAATGTACTTTTTATAAAGAGGTGGAATAATGATGAGCAGGATTGAGTTCAGCCTATTGGTCCGGCCCTCCACAACGGTCCCTGTTTCTCATGTGGCCCCTTGGGAAGTAGAATAGCCCACCCCTGCTCTCGACACTTAACCCTGAACTGCTCCTGAAGGCTGCTCCTGAAGGCTGCTCTTGAAGGCTGCTCCTGAAGGCTGCTCCTGAAGGCTGCTCTTGAAGGCTGCTCCTGAAGGCTGCTCCTGAAGGCTGCTCCTGAAGGCTGCTCCTGAAGGCTGCTCCTGAAGGCTGCTCCTGAAGGCTGCTCTTGAAGGCTACTCCTGAAGGCTGCTCCTGAAGGCTGCTCTTGAAGGCTGCTCCTGAAGGCTGCTCCTGAAGGCTGCTCCTGAAGGCTGCTCTTGAAGGCTACTCCTTCAGCGTGTGAATGTGTGTGAATGTTAGTTCGATCGTTAAGAGTCCTGATGTGGGGGTGAATGATGACATGTATGGATGTATTAATGGAGCTTGTGGTGCTCAAAGCGGCAGAAAATGTCACGTTGAACTCAAAGCAGATTGATCTAGTTTGATACATAGCGCTACAGGTAAGAGGAAAGATATGTATTTTTGATTTTTTTTGGGTGAACAGTCACTTTATGGTCAAATGTGTTACAGTTCTGATCAAATGTATGATAAAGTTGCATTCCCCGATCTAAAATATAGACCCCCCCCCCACAGGTCCTGGAATACCCCAAACTACTCTTCACAGACTGAGTGATATGAACAGTAAGTAGGCACTAACAGACTCGACCACTTCTTCAATCAATTGCATCATGTATATTTATTCACTATGTTTGGGTGGAAGCCGATTTTATGACTGCCTGAAAAGTGCATTAATCAATCGAATTTACTCAAACTCATTTATGTAAATGAAGTCCCTGAGATCAATACATCGGTCATCTTCGTCCTCTCCTGCAGGCTCACAGATTGAAGGGTGTTGATGATTCCTGTTCTATTGTATCACACTAAGTCACCATGCTGTTTGGCCTTGATTCCTTGTTAGTTCGTCAGTTTCCTGACTCGTGGGACTTTATAAGTCACAGTTCTTTGCAGTGGCGGCTGATGGAAAATGTTCTAGGGCTGTGCCACATCCAATCGATTTCAGCAAACATCCCAGTATGACTGTCCGTGCTGGATCTGTCCCCGTTGTTTTTAACTAAGTTATTAGCATGACGTCATCCATGACGCCCTATTGGCCAGCCGCCACTGGTTGTTTGTTTGATAATGAATGTGAACAGAGTTTTGATTATCTCGGCACACTTTATAGAACAGCAGGACATTGAAGTGAAGGAGTTATGGAGGGTTTTGTTTAGTTATTGCAGGGATGAGTTTCCTTCTAACTAAAGTCATTCTTCTTCTTGTCCTGTCACAGAGCACACAACTGTGGAAAGGAACACAGCGTTAAGACATGCGCTGATAAACAGGGGGATACCCAAGCGGGAAAGAAGAACCGTACAAATCAACAACTTTGGTAGGACATACTGTAACAATCATCTTCAATGGTGACAGTCGTGATGGTTTCCAGCCCAATACGTACCCATCAGCTGGACCGGCAGGTCTCACTCACATCTGCATGTCAGACGTGCACATTCAGGATGAACACAACTTGAGCAACCAGGTGCACAGCTTTCTGAGCTGATTATGAAACAGCCCCGGAATCAGAAACCAAGCCCTGTGTCGTTTCAATCGGAGGCGACGGCTCACCATATGGCTGCCTTTTTCTAGTCTGTGTTTACCATCAGAGACAATGTGAAACATATTAAAGGCCTTTCGAGACAAAATAAAGTCAGATGGGAGCACTGACTTCAAACGTTGCATGCACAAAGACTTCATTTTTCACATGACCCACCGAGTTTGTTTCAGCTTAATTTAGGGAGGTCTATGAGGATTCTCATAGAACCCTTTGATTCATTCAGGTAAGTTCAGGCAGTTTAGCCCCAAAGACAAAACATTCATTTCATAGGCTTCATCTTCAGTCCTCCAGTCCTTTAACAGCTCTGATCAGCGATATTCTCACCTTTCCTCTAGTGACAGTGCCGTCCTCCCATCTTTGCCCGGCTGGTTCACACCAGTTAACGCCTCTGACAACAATTCCTCTTCATTTCAACCACTCTCACATCACATCACTGTGTGAATAACTCATAAACGTTCTCAGGTTTTTGGTGTGAAACCTGAACACATCTTTGAGTTTGACTTTCTTGTCTGACTATGAAGCAAGGAATCTCCATCCATCTGTCTCCGATTTTCTTCACGCTTGCTGGCTGTATTGCTGGCGGCCCAAGGGAGGGCTTTCTCTCCTTTTCTTTTGCCTTATGTTTTGATGCTTTTAATGGTTTTATGTGAAGCACTTTGAATTACCTTGTTGTTGAAATGTGCTATACAAATAAACTTGCCTTGCCTTGTCAAAGTTGTTGCAATTTGGACAAGTCATGTGCTATATTAATTAACTTTTAATATGCAAGCAGCGCTCTGTGCAGCAGCTACCAACAACAGGACTACAGATGAAAAATAGCCTTTTGGCTGACTCTGGCACATTTGCAGAAATGTTTTTTATTAATGTGCACTGTCCCGTTCAAATAAACCAATAAATAAAATAACACCGCTGCAAGCAACACTTCCGGAAACCAATCAATTGGCCCGATCCAAGTGGACACGCACTCCAAGTGGCTACGCTTTAAAGACTGTGTCAAACCTTAAGGCAAGCTAAATCGTTCAAAATACCACAACATTCTCAACTCCACCACAACAACTGGTCAAACACTAATGCTCGGTCAGTGCCTCTTGGCATCGGAGATCGACACACTAGGTCCCTAAATATACACTTGTTACATGCATAGTGTCCTTTCAAAATAAACTTCCATCTTCACAGGAAGTTTGGTTTTACGCAACAAAACCACTAATTTAGCTATCGGAAAAATGCATGGTTGAATATAACTTGACATACTAGCGTCTCGCATGTGACTGAACAAATCACGTGATAGACAAGTGACCAACGGGACACAAACACTCGTATGCCGAGGGGCACGGACCAAACGTCGGTATTTGAAGAGTTGAACGGGTTGAAGCAACTAACTCAGGAAAAACTATTTTATGCTGAAGTTCTCCCGTTGATTTTTTTTTTACTGTGACTGACTAGTATGGACTTCTATCGTGCTGACTATGCATTATGTTTACCTTAAAATCTCTGGCCTGAATGTTCAAATGAATGTTATGGTATGTAGCATGTATGTATATTGTATGTATATGACAATAAATAAAAATCTTGAAATTGTGTTTGTTTTTGCAGCACTTCGTCTGGAGTTGATTGTCCCAATAGGTTTGGATGAAACAAAGGAGCACCCGCTGTTACTGATTCTGTATGTCATTTTATTTTCCATTATATCGAAAAACAATGCAGAAAAATTTCATTCTAAAGTATTAAATAAAGAAGCTGAGAATCAAATACTTGGTAAACAAGCTGGAAATGTGTGCCCTAAATCACAAGTTCACAACTTCCAACAAAGATCAGATTTGAAGGGTCGTGTGATGATGATGATGTCCACCTCATTGTTAGGTAGATACATGCAACCAATGAGAAGGCGCTGCAAGTAGACAAGGTTTAGTTTGAAGTGGTCACAAGCCTAAAAGGTTGTGAACTACCGATCTGAATCATGTTTCGCACATGAACCAACATGTTTATTTATTCTGGCTTTATTTTGATGTGTTGAAGAATTTTTGTGGACTAAACTCATACCGTCCTCTCACAGGGACAGCGCCCCCGGTGGTCAGGCTGTCATTGACCGCTTCTCTCTCAGCTGGGACTCGGTGCTGGTCAGCTCAGACAGCGTCCTCGTGGCTCGTCTGGACGGCCGGGGCAGCGGCTTCCAGGGTCAGAGGGTCCTGCACGAGGTTCACCAGAGACTGGGAACTGTGGATGTTCAGGACCAGATCGCAGCTCTGGAGTAAGCTTCTCTTTTGTTTCTGACAATGAGTCAGTTGATTGTATACAGTAGCTTCTCCAAATATGGCTGACATTGATGTTTGTGTTTTTGTATTGAAGGTGCTTCATGTGTTGATATGTATCTTAATATACTTCTTCCTGCTGTTTCCACGTAGCTGTGCTCATTTAAAATAAGACAAGCCTTTATTAATCACAGGAGAGAAAAGCTTGTTGTTGCAGCAGCACAAGGAAATAAAGAAGAAAAGATAAATAGGGCAAGTAGAAAAGAAAGAACAATATAGATGGTACAACAGTTGGAATTAAATATTTTAAAAGATGGCTAATACTGTATAAATAATGCGTATAATGTTTAAGTAGACTGACATATGGGTCACATCCAAACTGTACCAACTGTTACCGTGACTTGGTTTTACACGGGACACGAGCGCTGGTCTCCTGGGTGAAGGTTCCCCCGACTGCTCTGGACTTTCTCACTCGTAATACTACGTCAGTTGCTCTGACCATATCAAATTGATGCTGATGGGTTTACATTGGAGTTAATTGAAAGCCCAGTGTGTCTCATCCAGATGCCGAGGTGTGCCTCGGTATGAGACCAAGCTGTGGTATTTGATGCTTTGATCTGCTAACTCAGACTGCTAAAGCTAAATTAGGAAACCAAGGAAACTCTTTTACTGTGTAGTCTCATTTGGAAGGGATCACTTCAGTTTTGCTGTGTTGTTAACTCTTTACATTTCCAGGCACCTGGTCAGACTACCCTACATCGATGGCAACAGAGTTGGAGTTTATGGAAAGGTAACATAGCATCTCTAGCGAATAAATCAATAACCACTGAAAATGACTTCTGTTTCTTGTCCGACGTTCTCTTAAAGCAGCTATGTTCTGTTTGTTCCAGGCGTACGGAGGATTTCTTTCTGCTCTGCTGCTCCTGTCCCACAGCTCCATGTTCCGGTGTGGCATCGCTGTCGCCCCCATAACAAACTGGAGACTCCATGGTATCATAGAGCGATGGAATATCATACATACTTACAGTAGCACAATGATCTGAATGTGTTGCCTATCAATCCAAAGCGTGACAAAGACATTCAAACAGCCAGTAAAACTAATTATTCCATAGTTGGTCATCAATGTTGACATGTATTCATTATCAGATGTAAGCTCTACTCAATGGTGATGGGATCTGATTTACAAAGCAACACTAAACAAGTGGACCACCGATTCTGAATGTCAAACCAACCTAATAAGACAAATAAATCGAGCGGAGCAACACAGTGTCCAGTGTTTAGTGAAGAAGTAAGACTGGAAGGCTTTGGAAGTGTTGTGAATGAATAGTGAGTGAATTAAAACACTCACAATGTCTCTGTTTCTCTTTGTCATCCTTTTAAAGGGTCGGCCTACACTGAGAAATACTTTGGCTTCCCGGCAAAAGAGGATCACAAATACCAAGTAGGAACGTGCTTTTATTTTCACAACGGCAGCAGCTCTTCATGTGTAGAGTATACAACTCATTCGTCTCTCTGTTTGACAGGAAAGTGTTCAGATCTCACTGACAGTATTTAAGACAATGCTGTCCCACACCTGAATGCAAACTACACTCTTTTATTCTGGCATTCAACGTGAAAAAAAAGAGACACAGGAGTCGATTTTACTTCTGCAACCAGCACAAAGCGGGAGCTTTCCAAGCACACCTGTCATTGTTGGAATGCTGTTAAGCATTCCAACTATTGTTATCCTGTTTCTTTATTGTTGGAATGCTGTTAAGCATTCCAACAATTGTTCCAATGAGGAGACAGTCTCATGGTTCAATGAGGAGACAACTATTGTTCTTCGAATCTTTATTCAACTTCTATTTCTTCCGTCGCACCTCTTCTTCTCCTTCATTTTTAAGCTACAGAAACCGTTCAACTATTAAAATGTTCAGCTCTTTCACCAGAGGGGTGCTATGACTTTTCATAGTTCTAACCTTTAAACTTTTCGAATTATTAAGCTTTTTATTTTCAATGGGATCTCTATGGAGAATATTTTCACACAGGTGTTCGCGATTGAGCCAATTAGTGATGTTGATAAACACACAGACTCACAGACACACGCGCACATACACTCCTATCCCTCTCTCTCTGTGTCTCTCATACAGTCATTCAGGTCTTAGGGATCTTTAGAGGTCTTTCCCCCCTCCTCCACCCCCCTCCCCCCCCACACACACACACACACCCCATTTTAAAATAAAAGCCGCACACACATGATTTGTTGCAGCTGTTACGTGTTGCAGCTCGGCCAATCAGATATGAGTATTCTGACAAGTTTCCTGATTCGAGTGACATTTACACACACCGCGACACAAGAGGGAGAGGCGAGGAAAGACATGGCAGAGCAGGACAACAGTCATGTAAGCTGTAAAAGATAAAACATAGTACAATCTCCAAATGAGAAAATGAGAAAGTTTACCAGAGATATCAGAGCCTCTCTCTCTCTCTCTCTCTCTCTCTCTCTCTCTCTCTCTCACTAATTCTTTCTTCTCACTAATTCTCTCTCTCTCTCTCCCTGTCTGTGTGTCTCTCTCATACAGTCATTCAGGTCTTAGAGACTTTTAGAGCAGTGATTTTCAACCTTTTTTGAGCCGCGGCACACTTTTTACATTTACAAAATCCTGGGGCACACCACCAACCAAAATGACACAAAAAGACACTAACACAGTACATATAATACATATAGTTAATAATATAGTTTCTAAATGTATTTGTACTCACTTAGTGTGAAACCTGGGCCTGTTTCGATGAACACAACATGGATATCCTGGCAGGAATGGTAGAAAGACACACACGAAGCTCTTCCTCAACAGCTCTCAGTCTCTCTCTGTTTTTAGTTTTTATCGCTGTCAAGCTTGAGAAGCTCAGCTCACACAGATATGTGGTTGAAAACGGGAGCAATGTCAAAATAGCTTTGTTGGCCAGAATGGGGAACTCCTTGGCAACAGCTAACCAAAAACTGTCCAAAGGAAGATCAGCAAAGTTTAGCTTTAAACCACGATCTTGTTTCAGTTCAATGAGTTCCTCTTGCTCCTTTAAAGTCATGTCCTTTCCAGCAACGGATGCTGAGCTGTATGGGTCCCTAACCCAGTCAAGGCATTCTATGAAGGCTGAAGAGAAATAAAATGACAACTTCTCCTCCAGAGTTTTCAAATGTTTGCCAATCACCTCGCACATTGCAGCAGTGTTGCCATCCTGCAGTTTCTCGGTGAGTGGGAACATCTCAAGGTTGCCACGCTGCACATGTTGTTGCCAGAGCTGCACCTTTAAACGGAATCCGTTCATTTTGTCAGTGCTTGTAAGCAGGTTTTCATTTCGGCCTTGAATCCGTGTGTTCAGTTCATTCAGATGATGAAATATATCAGCCAGGTATGCCAGCTTTGCACACCACTGATCACTTGCAAGCAGCTTTGAGAAATCGGGCCTCTCGTCTGTCAGAAACACTTTAAGTTCCTCTCGGAGCTCATACACACGGGCCAGCACTTTGCCGCGCGACAGCCACCGGACCTCCGTGTGGAGCAATAACACTTTATGTTCCGCTCCCATTTCCTCACACAGAGACGCAAATAAGCGAGATTTCAAAGGTCGCGTCTTCACAAAGTTCACTAAGCGCACAACATCATCCAACACAGGACCTAGATCTGCTGGTAAGGTCTTTGCAACGAGGGCCTTACGGTGCAAAAAACAGTGCGTAACAGTAACAGCTGGGTTTCTTTCTTTGACCCTACTTACGAAGCCTTTGATGCGCCCGACCATGGCTGCGGCTCCATCAGTGCAGACACCTGTGCAGTTTTCCCACGTAAGCCCACTTTTGTCAAGATATTCCGACGTGACCCGAAATATTTCATCTCCTGTTGATTTTTCTGGCAGTGCCTTGCAAAATAGGAAGTTTTCTCTAATGGCTTCTCCATCCACAAAACGCACGTTGGCCAAGAGCTGACAATGTCCACTAATATCCGTCGACTCATCAAGTTGCAAGGCAAATTTCTTACTGATGCGCATCTTTTCCAAAACAACAGTTTCTATGTCCGCAGACATGTCATCAATACGTCTGGCAATTGTGTTATCTGAGAGAGGCACTTTAGCGATCTCTTTGGCCGCGTCAGGGCCGAGCATCTCATTCACAATGGCTTTACACGCTGCAGTATTAATGTTTCTGCCACGGTGTGGGACGTTTTTGTTTTAGCTACGAGTTCAGCAACAAGGTAGCTAGCTTTGAGGGCTCTCTCGTTTACCTTTGTGGTTTTTCTCAAAACAGTTGCCTGTTTCTCATTGTTTGTACGTAAGCGTACAAAATAGTCCATCGACTTGTTTTGAACGGAAGGGTGTTTCGTTTGGAGATGGCGTTTAAGCTTGCTTGGCACCATGGCGCTATTGGATAGCTTCTCACCACACACCAAGCACAGCGGACTCGGTGCCGTTGCATCCCCGGTGAACGTAAATCCAAATGAAAGATAGCTTTCGCTGTATTGCCTCGAGCTCACCGTCTTGTCTTTTTTCTTTTGTCGACCACTCATACTTGGGCCTTCATCTGGGTCAGAATTTTGTCCAGGGCCCTGTTCGGCATTTGCATTTTCCCTTCTCAAAAACTTCTCCATCACTGTCACCTTTTTTTTTTTTTTTTTCATCACTGTCACTTGCTCGTCTTGCTTTGATCCCAAACTGTCACTGTCACGTGTCGCGCAGCACTAACTCTATTGTCTTTACAGGTATTTAAATCCCTCTGCTGCCACCCACTGCCATAGAAGAGTATTACATTATCTGCGACACTTTATTACAGCACAGACACCCGACAATGGTTAATTAGGTGATATTAGAAGATTTCCCACGGCACACCTGACGATCTCTCGTCACGCGGCACACCGGTTGAAAATCACTGTTTTAGAGGACCCCCCACACACACACCCACACACACACCCCATTTCAAAATAAAAGCCCCAAAGAGTGAATTCTAATTGAAATGCTTGTGATGAAGCCAGGCATTTAATTTGTTGTCTCATACCTCAGAAAGATGCTGTCTGTTATCGTTGACTTTGTGTTTCTGGAGAGATAGAAAGTCCGATCATGTCGTTCTCCTCGTATTGCCTGTTTTCATTTTTGCAACACAGTGATCTGAATACGTTATGATGTTTGCACAACGTTGCCAACTGTATCGCGAAAACACAACACAACAATCACAAGAAAAGAGTAACAGAAGCAGCAATAGTTGGTTAAATCGTATTATATAACTGCATCAATCCGACCCTTTGTCTGTCAATTGATGTAGTTTAAAACTCTCAGTTCACTTTCAGCTGACTCAACAGATGGATTTGGAAACTTGTATGGTGTTTGGCTTCGTCCCGAGCAGACCTTTTTCACATTTGCACATCATAGCAGGAGAAGCAGGTGTAAGTGACAACATTAATCATGGCTGCCTGCCGGCCTCGGGGCCCAGGTTGAGCACACGCTGACTCACTGGCTCGGCTTAATGGACCTGAGACACTGTTGATGTGATTCACTGCACCTATGCTCTTTCTGCTTTCACACGTCAATATTTCTGCTGTGAGACAGGTCTACTACAATGGCTGCTGAATTCCACAGATTCCACAGATTTGCACCAGTGACTACGTTCATCTCCATAGCAACAGTGGCTGAGGCTCATGGGTATTGTAGTGTTCGCTGTCCCAAACCGGAAGAAAAGAGATGCTCTCAGAGACGGTGTTGAAATGAATGGCCATAACATAAACCTATAGAATTATTACATTATCCCGGTTACTCCTGGACCCTAAACAACATATATGGATGTATCATTAAATAAACAGCAAAAGAGAATTCATAAAATAATTTTGGTAACACTTTATCATAACTACACACTATGAAGCATTAGTTAAGTATGAGTAAACACTTAAGTCATCATTGTTCCTACATTAATAATTCATTAGTATGCAGTTCATAACAACAGTTATTATTATAACAGTTTTATTCTTGATTAATAAGCTCGTCTATTATGTGTTTCTTTATTGTGTTTTCATACTTTATAAATTATGGATTCCCCATTTGTAAATTAAGTATTATATGTATTACAAACAAATTATTAAGGAGTTGTAGATGATTAATAAGATAATTTATAAAGTGTTAGTAAATGATTAAGAACTTATTTAAATGTACATTATTCATGCATTTATATATATGATTTAAATGTGCACTAATGTTAGGGAATATGTTAATATATGCTTTATAAACACGTATCAATAATGCAATTCATGATTAATTCAGGTGGTTACTAATCGTTAGTAAAGTGTTTTGTGTGAGCTCATCTAAAGTGAGGACTGTCGCTGCCTTACAAAGCATTTAGTAATGACATTGAAAGGTCATCAGTGCCTCAAAACACATAGTTTTTCAACAGAAAAGGCAAATAGACAAAACACAAAGTGATCAAGAACATATTAATATTTATTGCAAGACAAACTTGCAAACAATATACTGTTAAATACAAACCTCTCAGCCGTTCATTCATGTAAGAAAACAAACAAAGACATTGGGGAACAAATTGGGAATCCATCATTTATATATATATATATATATATATATATATATGTTTTCATACTATTGTACACATATATATATATATAATCGTATGAAAACACAATAGATATAAAGATATTAAATGTATCATGAAACATAATAGACAAGCTTATTGATGAAGAATAAAACATGTTATAACTGTTATGAATTTTATACTAATGAGTGTTAATGTAGGAACAATGCTTTATAAATGATGAATTAAGTGTTTACTCATACTTAACTATTGCTTCATAGCGTGTGCTACCGTATCTTTTTCAATAATTGTAATTACCAGTAATTATCAAAATACAAGTACAAGCACCAGAAACGTGCTTGAAGCCGTTTCTAAACTGTAATCGTATTTTTGTCTCGAAAAGCTGTCAACTGTCATCTTCCTGCTCTGGTAGTTCCTGTACACATTACTTTCACTGATCCAGTTCAAAGATGTGATTTTACTCTTTTTCATTACCTTGATATTCTTTTTTCATTCCTGTAAACATAACAGCACAAATTCCTGATGTTAACGTTGCTGATTGGCCCAATCCCAACGTCCCCCCTAAGGCCTAAACCCTGAACCCTCAGGGACCTGCTGACATCACCTGTTAAGGTTGAGTGTGAGAGACTGTGAGGGCTTCAAATGATGTCAATACGAATACGAACGTCAAAAGATATCATGTATAATTGTGGGTATTTATTTTAAGCTTTTTACTCCCTGATATGAACGTCTTCCAGGAGATGAGAGGTAACTTCAAATAATCTATTTACTCGTTTTTGTCAAAACCGCTTCAATAAGAAACTGAAATGTTTGATGAATAAATTTGTTGAATATAATCTCTGCTTTCATTCCTCTGCTTTCATGTGTTTCTATGTTCCATCTTTAATGTTTCTGAGTAAATGTAATTCTCCAGGCTGAACACACATGAGCCGTCCTCTTTGTTTACCTTGTTTACGTCTCCGTGCTTCCACTGGTAACCCCTAACGTCAAACTGCTATGAATTGTGGGTAATTCCCTTCAGAAAAGTCTGCAGAACTACGGACTTACAGAAAGTGTTCGTAAAGGGCTCAGAATGTGTGTGAGAGAGCCCTCAAACACTCAGAACTAAACCCTCACGGGCGTTACAGGAGCGCACCTCAAAGTCCTAGTGCGTGAGGGTGGAGGTCGGGATTGGACCATCGTTGATTCACTTTGAATATGTTGTTTAATTGATGTTACACCTCTTGCTATTTCCTTCTGCGGAGGCTCACCTCACTGTTCACTGTCTCTGGCAGATTTCCAGTCTGCTCAGAAACATCACAGCACCGAGTCCTCTGAACTTCCGTATTGTCCATGGCACAGCAGATGGTGAGTATGGGTACAGGTACGGAGAATAAAGCAGATGTGTGGACGTGTTACAGGGTTTATTGTCAGGCTGGCACCGTTTTAAAATGAGATTTCTCTTGACCTGAGCCACTGTATTGGAAATTGTAGACCTTACATACTACGTGCTACTTTGTTGTGAAAGCTCTTTTTGCTGCTCTTCCATTTGTATCACTGCTAAGAATGTGTGCTGAGGGATTTTACATGCAGAAACATGTTGATGTGCAGTAATATTCTCTGAGTGCATTGATTGGTTCAATGCGGCGATCTCATTCTTCACTTGATGCTACCTGGCCTCGTGATGAATGGACTTGCTGCATAATATGATTAGCTGAGCACCTGTTTTGGCTCTACAATTGAGTTTTCATTAACTGTGGAAGTGTAATGGACTGAACGCTGCGGCTGGGATGAATTATCATTCGAGTTATCTGCTCTTTTTTCAGCCACTGTTCATTTCCAGCATTCTGCTGAGTTGGTCAAACTGCTGTCTGCGTCGAATGTTAACTACACTCTCCAGGTGACTGCTGCCGTTTCTTCTCTGAGTTTATGTTATTTTACTGACAAGAGGAGACCTCCATGTTGTGTTCATCTGTCAAACGAGCCACCCTCTCTCTCTTAAGGTTTAAAGACACAGCTGATAGCTTCAAGAAAGATTACTTTTCGTCATATCTGCTCATATCTTCACAAAACGTTTTCACTCCCAGGAGAATCTCAACGCTGATAGGCTTTTGAGACGCAGCGTGCATTTCTCGCTCAAGCTAAAATACGTTAGCCTTACGCGTATTAGCTTCACTTTGTGTTTGGTGTGATCACACCATAACTCTCTGCAAGAAAGTCAATAAGCATATTCCCCAAAATGAACACTTTGAGTGATTTTGACACTGCAGTGTAAAGATAATTTAGGTAATAAAAAACTTTAAATAAATGACACTTTCTTTTCTATTTCCTGCTGCCTAGATTTTCCCAGATGAAGGACACAACATGGCTTCCACCAAGAGCCAACACTACATGCTGAGCTCAGTGCTGACCTTCTTCAAGCTCTGCTTTGAGGAGGAGCAGGTTGTTGTCGTTGTGGAGAAATCTAAAGACCACGACTAACCCATAGAAGCTCCTACAATGAAGAGTGAAGAGTGTAGCGATGGTTGTCATGAGCCGACAAAGAGAGGCCGTGTTCTCCTGAAGGGCGTCTCTCTCTAAAAGTACTCATCACTCTGTAAGATAAGTAGCAGTACATGTGCTATGACCAGCGTGGGGATCCCAGGGTTGTGATTATTCATTATAAAGATAGTTGTATTATCATTGTATTCCAATGCTTCAGATTAGACTTCTTCTTTGTATCATGTACGGAGTACAAATGTCAGGGAATCAGAGAAACTTGTATTTTTCCATTTCACAGTATAGTTCTTGCTGACTGCTGTGAATATTTATATTTACTGCAAAGGAGACTGTATAACTTAACCTGGGAGATCACATCACAAAATCACTTCTGCAGGTGCCTTTACCTCATCACAGTCGTCACTATTACTCAACCTTCTAACCAACAACACCTGAGCTTCACAGTCACATTAACCTGCAGTTGTTCAGGGAACTTAATGGTCCTTCTGTATTTCAAATCCACCATCTCATTTATTTCCCACGGGATGTGCTGTTTCAAATTCTACTCTGTGTATTGTTTGATCAACTCAGAGTGAAATTTGACTTGTGTGTGAAAAAAAGGTTTGCGCTCATTGATAAATGGATGCATGGTAACACTAATTTGTAGGACTATTTGTGAACTAATATGATGACACAAAGATTGGAAGCCATCAGGAGGGCAAGACCCTGTAAAGGTGGTCTACAGACTGATATTCTCTTTTGAGCCTGCTATTTCACGCCATCAGTAGTTTACATTTTTGGCTATTTAGTACCATTAGAAGAATGTGTAACACTTAATAATAACCACCATTGATACATTGTCAACTGCCAACTGGTCCAACTCATCCATGAGTACAGTCAGCTATCACTGTACATCCATGGGTACAGTCAGCTATCACTAGATACCATGAGTACAGTCAGATATCACTGTACATCCATGAGTACAGTCAGCTATCACTAGATACCATGAGTACAGTCAGCTATCACTGTACATCCATGGGTACATTGCAAAAGGGAAGTGGGAATAGCTAATGTGACTTAACTCTTTATAATAACCATCATTAAGAAATGGTAAATTGGTAGTTAACAACATTTTAGTTAATATTTATTTGACTGACAATGAAAATGAACGATTTATTATCAATAATTGGTTATAAACCATCTTTAAAAACAGTCAGCAGCTATCACTAGATAGTGATACTGTGATACAGTGATAGATGACTGTACCCATGGTATCTAGTGACAGATGACTGTACTCATGGTATCTAGTGACAGCTGACTGTACTCATGGTATCTAGTGACAGCTGACTGTACTCATGGATGTACAGTGATAGCTGACTGTACTCATGGTATCTAGTGATAGCTGACTGTACTCATGGTATCTAGTGACAGCTGACTACTCATGGATGTACAGTGATAGCTGACTGTACTCATGGTATCTAGTGATAGCTGACTGTACTCATGGTATCTAGTGATAGCTGACTGTACTCATGGTATCTAGTGATAGCTGACTGTACTCATGGTATCTAGTGATAGCTGACTGTACTCATGGATGTACAGTGATAGCTGACTGTACTCATGGTATCTAGTGACAGCTGACTGTACTCATGGATGTACAGTGATAGCTGACTGTACTCATGGTATCTAGTGATAGCTGACTGTACTCATGGTATCTAGTGATAGCTGACTGTACTCATGGTATCTAGTGACAGCTGACTGTACTCATGGATGTACAGTGATAGCTGACTGTACCCATGGTATCTAGTGATAGCTGACTGTACTCATAGATGTACAGTGATAGCTGACTGTACTCATAGATGTACAGTGATAGCTGACTGTACTCATGGTATCTAGTGATAGCTGACTGTACTCATGGATGTACAGTGATAGCTGACTGTACCCATGGTATCTAGTGATAGCTGACTGTACTCATAGATGTACAGTGATAGCTGACTGTACTCATAGATGTACAGTGATAGCTGACTGTACTCATGGATGTACAGTGATAGCTGACTGTACTCATGGTATCTAGTAATAGCTGACTGTACTCATGGTATCTAGTGACAGCTGACTGTACCCATGGATGTACAGTGATAGCTGACTGTACTCATGGTATCTAGTGATAGCTGACTGTACTCATGGATGTACAGTGATAGCTGACTGTACTCATGGTATCTAGTGACAGCTGACTGTACTCATGGATGTACAGTGATAGCTGACTGTACTCATGGTATCTAGTGATAGCTGACTGTACCCATGGATGTACAGTGATAGCTGACTGTACTCATGGTATCTAGTGATAGCTGACTGTACCCATGGATGTACAGTGATAGCTGACTGTACTCATGGTATCTAGTGATAGCTGACTACTCATGGTATCTAGTAATAGCTGACTGTACTCATGGTATCTAGTGATAGCTGACTGTACTCATGGATGTACAGTGATAGCTGACTGTACCCATGGTATCTAGTGACAGCTGACTGTGCTCATGGATGTACAGTGATAGCTGACTGTACTCATAGATGTACAGTGATAGCTGACTGTACCCATGGTATCTAGTGATAGCTGCTGACTGTACCCATGGATGTACAGTCAGCAATCACTGGATCACTTTGATGTTGAGGAAAAGTTTAACAACCTGTTCTGAAGCAGCTTTTTTCTCGGATTTCTGAGCGGATTTATGGACGTTTATTCCCAACCGACACCAAGTTATGACTCTTTTGTATTTGCATCAAATCAGAAACTACACTGGGGTAACTGATTGGTAGCCCTTTCATGAATAAGTCCAATCAAAGCTGGATACTTTTTTCGCAATCCCACTATGTTCTTTTGAATGTTCATGACCGACTGGATTCTTCACTGTTATATGCAGCGTCTAACATCCCAGAATGTGAAAAGTGTTACAAATGGGCAGACAACCAAGTCACGTAAGTTTTAACAATGCTGGTGTATTCTGTACAGCATGCTGTGTGTCTGACCACATCATCATATCCTTCTTCGAGTAGGTTGCAGCAAACCAGAAGATTTTCTGACCATGATCCTGTGATGCTTACACTTCTGCACTTGCTTGATTCTGTCAAACTGCAACTAATTCTGTCATATATACTGACATTTGTATACTAGGGGAAAAATGTATATGCTGAAATAAATTGTGAAACAAGGCCGCGTTGCATCTGTGCCTTCCATGGTTTGCTCTTGTGCTCAGAGGACGAAGCAATACAATGAGAAGTTAATTCAGAGCCGAACCAACGCGCCCAATCTTGATTTAAAGGTGCTGATGGTGCACCGGTGACATGCAATGTTTGGAGGTAGCAGCAGTGACAGACGTTATCTTCCAATTGCTTTCGAGTCAAAGCCACAATCAAAGCATCTTTTTCTTCTAATGACAGTGTCTGCTCTGAGCATTGTATGGCTGTTAAACAGAAAAGCAAATTGCCCCCAGAGCTTTACGTCCAGGTTCGGAAGCCTGAAAACAAGACTTAAGAAAGATATATACCTGGCTGTTGTTCATTGAAAGTAATTCAATCAGGATAGCCTTAATGAAAGAGATGCATAAAGGATAATAAAAATAATATTGTGTTGAAGTAGTGATGTCATTAGTTTTGCAGGAATATCAAACCAATGAAGTCTGGACACTGTTGGTTTGACGGTGGTCAGCAATGGCTGAAGATCTGTATGGATGAGATGTGGAGCGGCTGGTTCTGAAAAGTGAAGACAATCGGGAAGTGCCTTAACCCTGCATTCTCTCTAACGGCCACCAGGGGGCGACTCCTCTGGTTGTATAGAAGTCGATGAGAAATGACAGACTGCCTCTACCCTCCCAAGGTGAAGAAACCAATAAAGGTTACTGCGAGGAAATTTTAACTGGTTATGAAACAGTCTCAATATAATACTGATTATGATCTGATATGACCTGCATGAGTAAACCAGACCATCAGCGAAAAGGTGATACCAGGTCGGATTCTGGTGAAATCAGATGAAATAATGCAGTTTCACCAGAAAATCCTTCAGCTCAGACTCCAGCGGGGCCTCCACAAGCGACCACACTGCCGTGGACAGACCCAGATCCAGCTTTACTGACGCCTTCGACCTGCAGTCGGAGCTCCAGCGGGAGGAGCAGAGCTCGGCGGTTGGCAGTAATCACTCCTCCTCCGGCCAGGAGTAGAGCTCCGCACCTTGCTGCTCCGTCAACAGACGCTGCTGAAGGCCCAGGCAACATGACTGAGAGAAGGGAGACACGGGAGAACCAGAACCAGGACTGTGCCGAGCAGACTGTTAGTCCATGCTGCAGTAAAATGAGAGGTTTTCTAAAGAGACTCTGGTGCTCGAAAACACCACACGGGGCTCCAATATCAACACTGATGAAAGTCACTCATCGTAACAGTAAATCGACATCTAGATCAACTCATATTGCAAAAAACGCTATCTGAATTCTCTACTCTTCATCAGCACAACTCATTGTTTTTCAGTCTTTTTTTATTTATAATCATCACTAGAGGACAATCACAATAACCCCCAAAAGCTGAAACCCTGCCCTTTCCCTTTTTAAAACAGCAAAAAGAACAAGAACAAGCATTACAAAATCCATCCCAAGAAGAAAAACCAACAGCTGAAAGGAAAACAGGAAAACAAAGGTACAAGACATCCGGGTCAAATGAATCCATCCCCATAGACTAAACTATCTATGAGATCTGACATCTCAAAAATATATTTATGTACACACTCTGCTGTATTGTACTGTACAAAATGTGACAACACTTGACACGTTCCCTGTAGACATGCAAACACCTTACTGACACTGTCAAATTGTCTGTCTTAGTACACCCATCGTCATTAACAACCACTGCAGTTATTTATTATCTTCTTGAAATAAGAGAATATCCAGAAATAAGGAAAACGTCTCTCGACTTCAAGAAAGCTCTTGTATCTTAGATGAATCTATGAGAGATTTTAAGAAAATGTGTGGCCTGAAACTGAAGTTACTGTATGGCCAATATCCATTATCGTCATATAGAATTAATAACTTAGTCATGATACAGCTTATAATGTGTCGTAACTGATACTATACTGACTGCGATGCTGTGTCTCGACCTGAGTTGACATAGGTTAACATGACACTGCTAATGGATGACTACCGCTGCCAGCTAGTAAGATTACAGTATGTTGAACCCCCATAAGGCATTGTACATGTCTACACGAGACCCCTGGACAATGAAGTCTGACCTATAAAGACTGTTGTTCATTCAGGGTGGGCGATGGCGGAGTGTTGCAGCAGGAAGTAGCACTTATTCAGGAATCCTGCTCTGCTTTTGCGGTGAACTAGCATTTCCTTGTGCGACAATACGACAACCAAAGGAGAGGTGAGATGAAAAGTGTACATCTGCTTCCCGAGTGCGACCACAAACGGGACTAACATGGCAAAAATGAGTGAAGCTGCGAGGGGAAAGAAATAACCATGCACTTGTGGATGACTGCAGCCCAGAGAGCCTCCAAGAGACGGAGGCGGTCTTCCGTACGCGTTGCCAGGAAACGGAGCGTCCCAAAACTGAAATGACTTTATGCCAGAGGGCAGTTCCCGCCTTGAGTCCCGGGCTATGCGAGTGTCACTGTTTGTGTCCTTCAGTTATCTTTTCAACACATTTTTATACACAGTCATACACATTGCTCTCTCTCTCTCTCGCTCACACACACACACACACACACACACACACACACACACACACACACACACACACACACACACACACACACACACACACACACACACACTTTAAGAGCATTAGCAGCTCTAACCCAGTGTCCATGTCCAGCTAAACACTTGGTCCAAACGTGAAAGGCCTTGACGGATTTTTAGTTAAATTCTTCAAGCTCTGCCAAAGGTTTGACCCTCAAAGCCTCCCGCCTACTCCTCCTCCTCCTCTTCCTCGTCCGGCAGCGGTAGCAGCTCCTCCTTAAGACAATCCCTGTAGAAGCTGGTCAGTGTGGCGTAGAGATGCTGGCGACTCTGCTGAGATAGGAAGTGGCCCTCATCTGGGTAGATCTGGAGAGTACAAAGCAGTTTTACTGTCCGGTCCCAGAATATTTCAATTCTCAGTGTGAATCGTTGTAGTTCTCTGCTGTTTGACTGCTTTGGTGTTGGTGTAAGCTGTGCAAACCTCCAACAGCTTTCACAAATAAACCACATTTATATAGAAATCATTTCAAACTGTCACATTTATGGAGATTACGACAGGTTGGAATAAATCAGAACGATCCTTTCACTGCTGTTGATGATGATGAGCCCCATTCTATCCTCTTAAAAACTTACAAACTCTCTTCATGTTTCTGTACAGTCTGTGATTACTGATTGTCTGTGGGGATAATGACACCTGTCGGACACCCAGCAGCAGTGTTAACACATATAATTGGGTTGTTTGAGCTGATTCACTACATTTTGACACTTTCTAAAAGTATTATTTACATTAACTTGTGCATGTGAGATTATACAATACATGCATGTCTATCCCTGTTTGAACAAATGCAGTATAAAGATTGTGCCTTGGTGGCGTTGTCTCGATACACACCTGCATGGAGTAGTTTGCTCCAACTTTCACAAGGTTCTTGACGAGCTCAGCAGTATGCTGGAAGTGGATGTTGGCTGGGAACACAAAAAAATGATACATGTCAGCAAGATTCCGACTGAATCCTAGCTGGGAAAAAAAGACAACACAATCAGATTCCAGCAGGATGGAAATACTTCAACAAACATGCATTCATGTTGATGATGTTTTCCTCTGGAAATCCCAGCATCAATTAAGATAACGCACTTCCCCTTTTTATCTTTTGATTAAAAACCATTTGCCTCATTGCGTGCCAGGGTTGCATGCTTCTTTGTGCTCAGCAGCGATGCACCACAGATAGTGTTTTCATTCAATCGCAATCTCTTGTCTCTCACCATCTGCTGTGCCGTGCACCAGCATCAGCTTCTGCTCCCGGAGCGCCTGAACGTTCTGCAGCACACTGGAAACCTGCGAGGAAATCAGAAATAGAGGGGCGATACTTGATTGATAGACGTGCTAACTTACATTGAAGAAAACAATACAAACACAGAAATATGATGACATGACAGACATTGTGGTAAATTGCATCATACCCTGATTGCATGGCACACACAGACACGGTCATTTCATCCAATTAGAGATCTTCAGGTGAGAAAGAATCTCCCATTGACAATATTTTTTCTATGCTTGGAATATCACTGTTTGCGCAAATTGTGAGGAAGAAGATGTCAAATCAAGTCTGCGGACAGGAAAACATACTGAAAGCAGTGAATTACTTGTTCGGGACAGATTTGTTGGGTAGTTGTTTACAATGTGGTCGGAAAAAAACAACGGCTTTTGTTCTCCCTCACTGCGCTCGTTCCTATCGCTGTGGAAAACACCTCTGATAGCCAAACATCTCGTCTGTGCGGGAGTCCTGAGAGAGCCAGGTAATCCTTTTGCAGCAGCTTATAAAGAACATGTGATGTGACACGCCGGTGCACACAGTTACCAAAGAGAGAGGAGTGACAAAATCCTATGGAGCATAAAAAACACAGGGAAATGTGAAGCATTGCTGCCTCTGACTTTGATAGCAGCATTCAGGAACTGTGGAAGATTAAGTGTGGGTGTGTCAGCGATGTCTCGGCAAGACACTTTCAAAGATCAACAGCAAACAAGTGTGTGTGTGTGTGTGTGTGGGGGGGGGGGGGGGGTGTGAACACACACCTGATATCTGCTGTCATCCCGTAATGGCAAGCCAAGGTATCTCTCGGAGAACGCCGATGCTGTGTAAATGAGAAGTACATTCTTAAGGCCGACAGTGGTGCAGCTGCAGCTGAAATGCTTCCGGTGAGGAGGAAGTAACACCTTCGTGTAGGTGCAAGGGTCTAACCAGAATGCTCTTTCCTCTGGTCGATGGATGTGTACTGCAGTTGTACTGCTGAAAGCTGAGATTCACCTCACTGTTGTATCGGCGGTAAACACTCTTAACGAGCACATCTTTAGTTTTTGCTCTCCACACAAACATGCTATTATACTTGAATGTTTTAATTAGACTTGATGTGCCAGATGGCGAATATGAAAAAACTATTTCTGCTTGATCCCCAGGAAAAAAACCTTTTACATTTTTTGCAAACCACAGATACTGTATGTTGAATATGACGTATTTATATTTAAATGTGGATGTTTTTACCTTCGGGAGGCGCAAGTGATACAGTATGGAGCAACCCTTATTGTAAGTCAGTGGTATTTAAGTGACATTGTTTAATAACGAGTATAAAGAGAGAGCATGTCCACATGGATGGGTGTTACAGTGGTGGGAACTTCAAACAAACAGGACCTTCACCCAGGAGACCACTGTTTGTGTCCCGTCTGAAAGCAAAAGTAGTCGTTGACTTCACACTTGTTACATAACATTGTTACGCTTGATACATATTGTTACTATGCGAATGCAAACCATGTTTTTTTTCTCACCTTAACCAAACATCATTGAATCTTAGCTACATGGTGTTGTGCATTTCTGCCTTCGAGGCTGATATGAAACGTGTTTTTGGTTCAGAAATGTTGACGTTCAACGAGTCACGAGGTTTGCGGAAACGTGAAAAACTAACATGTTCTTCTGACAGCTGGGTTGAATAAATGGAGAGTAAATTCGACTTGATGAAGGACTCTTGGAGGGATTCTGAACTCACCATAGAGCTTCCAGTCCGTCACTGGTGACATCGCACACGCACATTTGAAGAGGCCGTCAGTGGACTTGAGCATCATTAATGTTATGTACGCTCCATACCCCTGAGCAGACAGACATAAACACATAAACACATGGAACTTTGATGGTTAAATCATTGAAGAAAAAACATTACATAACCAAGCATTTCATATTTTTTTTAAAACATTGATTTATATCCTGCACGTGGATCTTTGCTCAGCAGCAGCAGCGTGCTATTTGCTGGATATTGAATTCATTTGACATCTAACTGTAGCTGAGAGCACAGGCTCACCTTTCCAAACACTGCGATCCGTGTCTGATCAATATATGGAAATTTCATCATGAATCTGGAAGAAAAAAGCACAAACCATATCAGCTATGTTCATATCATCCGAAACTCTGTAAACGCCTGGTTTACTTTGATTACATTATATTACTTGTTAATATCATTTTTTACAGTTTAGCCTACTGTTTATTTGCACTTAAATTAGAGAAGTTATGCAAAGTAATGAGCAAATGTAGTTTGATGAGATTTGTTTTTTGAAATAAGGTAATCTCTGTGGCAAAGAAAAGCTCATTGCTAAAAGTGACAAACAAGACACATTTATCAAATAGCTCACTCCCACTTACACGTCAGTGTTGAATAAGCTTTAAGAGCATCTCTCAAGGGATCATGTGATTGATCACATGGCTGGTGTGTGAGGAACAGCCAATCACACGCCATGTTTAACTTACATCGGCCCCACAGTTCCTCACATTTCAGTCATACAGTATTCTGCAAAAGCAGGTGTGATTGTAATATCTTTTAAGGAAATGTATTTGTGTGAAATGTTGAACTTCTCTGGAAGCATTGAACAAATTGAATGAACAACACGTCTTTGAAACAAAAGGAAATTGACTGGATATTTAAAAAAAGCTGAGCTGGAGCACAGAGAAACATTTGCTGTTGGCAGACGAGGGACAATAGAGCAGAGAATAAAAACACAAAGTGGAATATAATACCGCATTGACAAGTGCTGACAATTAAGATGCATGAAAAGAGATTACCAAAGCAATGCATGCTTTATTGCACCTCCAAGGGATGAAACAAATTACAATCTGTGTAAATTTCAAATAAAAGTGTGTTTGGAGAAGAAAGCAGCAGCTGCAACTGGTAAACCTTAAAAATGACCATGTTTTCAATTCTACATGTTTCCCATAACATGTTATTTATCCACCAGTGTAATCACGTTCAAAGTTCATCATATGTGACAATTACCAAGCTGCTCTTCAAGGGATTTGCATGTTGTTTTAAAGAGGATGTCGTTTCATTTGTGTTTTGAAAGGACAACATGGTTTTAAAATAGGGACGTCATGAGAACCGATACTTCTGTAACTGGTCAATGTCAAATTTCAGAAAACTTGACGATACTGTTTTTTTTTATAGTGGAGCAGGTACCAGGGATCAGGGCGCAACGCCCCTCGTCCGGGTACCAGAGAACATTTAGCTGTTAGCAACCGGAGGGCAGCATCGTTCTGCTTGGCAAACACAACCCTGCAGTTTGTTACATTATGACGCGTTCGAGATCTATTCAGCATAAATTACTGTCGTCAATGACAACGTTATTGTGATGCGTTCAAATATAGTCTTGTAAAATGTAGTTTTGGACGAGAAACTAGAGGCGGATCATCAGGGATTAATAATAAATTCACACAAAACAGTATGTTCGTAACACTAATAATGGAGTGTATGCAGAAGTACATTGGGTTCATAGTTTTGTTTTATTGTGTCATTTGAGTTTCAGACACCCTGACATCCTTAGTTTAAAGTAGAATCGAGTGAATCTGAGAACGTACTCTACTGCTGCGATCTGGTCCTGAACATCCACAGTTCCCAGTCTCATGTGAACCTCGTGCAGGACCCTCTGACCCTGGAAGCCGCTGCCCCGGCCGTCCAGACGAGCCACGAGGACGCTGTCTGAGCTGACCAGCACCGAGTCCCAGCTGAGAGAGAAGCGGTCCGTCACAGCCTGACCACCGGGGGTGCTGTCACTGAACAGAACACAGGACATGATGAATAAAGACAAACTCAGAGAATCCCAACCAGAGAAATCAAACTGCTGGAGCAGAGAGCAATCAAGCGATAGGATTTTAGTGAATTTATAGAAGTGCAGAGAAGGATTATGTTAAATTTTTTTGAAGATTTGTTTGCTAGCCTGCTAACAGTTGGTCTTTGTAAATAACGTAAATCATGATTGCCGAGTTACTAATTTGAAAGTCATTTTTCGTGTTGTCAACAAATCCAAACCAACAATGTGTTAGTCCGTCTCTCAATGATCTCCCACATTGTATCCCCGTCGGTGGCACTCAGCGCCAAGCACATCGGTTCCTTCTGACGACATAAATCCTGAAAAACGTATTATTTCATTTTATTAAAAAAACTCAGTAAAATCCCAAAACAGCTAGGCACTGTAGTTCTGAGCAAACGCCACACATAAAAAACAGAAAAACGGAGGAAATAGTATGTTTTTGTTGGGGACTACTTTCAGCTGCGGATTAATACATTGTTATGGCTACAGTGAGTTTTCACTGCAGCACGTGGGATTGACTCTAGACGAACTACAGTGTGTTCATCATGGTGATGAGGGAATATGTCACCCAGGGTAACAGTTTGGCTCACTGATGTGTTGGAGCGCTATGGTACAGAAGAAGAAGACCTATCGGGCGTTGACTACAAGCTGCACATACATTTTACCTTCTGAATTGCTACATGGATAAATGTTCTGACCAAGGATTGTTCAAGATATCATTTTATGTCAGAACAAAAATGTATTAGGAAATAAAAAATAGTTTATTAGTATGCATTTCTGGCATATTCCACGGTATGTGTCATTCCAAATGGTACGTACATCAGCAACAGTAGACCATACTGACGAGACTCAGAGAAGTCCGGTGGATACGAGATCTTCAAAGGTAAATCTGTTAGGAGAACGACAGATAAACAATTGTATCACCAATTCATCGTGATTCACAGTAACAGTATGGAAACCAATCAACTCTCACCAAAATGTTCCATCTGAACAGTTCTGAAGTCAGTCAGCTGGATATTTTTGAGCGTCAAAGCCGCCTTCAGCAAAGAGTTGTTCTCGAGGATGTAGTAATCTGAAAAAGATGAGGGGAATGGGTTTTAAGGATGATAAGAGTGCAGAAATTGCTTCCAATAATCAAAGCGTCGCTGCATTCAAATGACCTATAATGACGCGAGGCTTTGTCTTTGGAGCCGGTGCTATCATGAGATGAGATGGAAGGTGTAGAGGAGACGGGTGAGATCTGAGGCTCGTTTATAGTTCCTGACATTGTTTCATTTTGTCTTCAATATAAAAGGTAATCAAGGAAGCTGAATACATTCCTTGATTTAATCTCCTTTTGGTTTAGCTGTTGCAAATAAAAGAGACGGTTCCAAATTGTAACGAGTTATACAATTATCATATGAAATATGCAATCAAAGGCGACGGCAAACCACATTCTTTCAACAAAACGTGTGCTTTCAGCCTTTTCTTCCACCAAAAAAAGACCAAAAAAAAGATGGATATGGTTTGTAAACAAAATCATTTGCAGCTGACCTGTATGCATTTTGAAAATGGGCGTAGTTCCCCTTTAATTCAAACCTAGACAATAATGGTCATTTGTACTACTGTTAAACTTGGATGAGCACAATGACATACGGTCAAAAGGTTCCGTTTCTAAAAGGCGCACAGCAGCTTGCTCACTCTGGCCTCGACAACATGGGAGGCCATATCTTCTCCACATGTAAATAAACAATGACTCTATGGTTTCGGCCATTTTTTCCAGTCAAGCCATCTGAGGAGCAGCCTAAATGAAATGGAATTCATCCAGCACTGCTAATGGAAAACCCAGAATCAATAGACGCCTCATTATGAAACCCGCCGGGGGCCCTGAGTTCCCAGCTGTGGATGGAGGGCCTATCCAAATAACCCTGGGCAAATTGCTTGCTTTTCTGCGGCACAGCTGTTAACTTTTGAGGGGGGTAAAAAATCCACTGACAGACATACAGGCATGGATAACAAGAAGGAGCATTTGTGTAGTGTACGTGTCTGTGTGTGCTGAGATTGAACGCAACAGCGTGTGTGGATGTGTACAGCACGTATGAATTCATGCCTGTGGGAGAGGAAGGAATCCAGATGTGAGACCAGAACAGACCCAAAAAGAGATGATCACAATGGAACGCTGTTGATGGCTCTGAAACAAGGCTGCTGTTTAAAACCAATCAACCCCCATTCAAGTTGTGCCTGGACTACATTTCAATAGACTCGGACTCAACATCATCAACACAATCACAAAATCCTCTGTTTACTCTCAATGAGAGCTTTTACTTGCAGCAAAGCATGTAGTTTACCTTAGTTTCAAAACCTTTTTCACCAGCATGGAGAACAGTGAGCCCTACCCAACAACACCTCTTCTTCAGAAGTTGTTTTAGCTGCTTGACCTGCAGTGCTAAGAAGCAGCAACCATAACAGGCTGCACTCATCCAGCGTTCGTAGCTACACCTATAGGAACAAATAATGAGAGAGCGTATGCGACTGCATGCAGCTGAGCGCTCCGCCTTCTTTTGTGCGGCCGCTCAGAGCTTCAAGTTGAAAACCTCTGAACTCCTCAGAAAAGCACCGGTGACGTCACTGTAGCAAATGGAGGAGAAACTTGTTTCTGCCGTGCCTGTTCATCCTGAACTTTTTTTATGTCAGACAGACACTATCATGACGCCCATTTATGGGAGCAGGTCGGCCGGGCGCACACTGTTGATATGTTGTCAAGAGATTATTGTCATAGAAACATTCTGGCTCATCTGCCAGAAGAAGAGGCTACGTGGACACAGGCCTTTACTGTTTGTGAGCTTCGTTCTGTTTACTTCCAGCCAGACTGAGAGACAAGCATTTGAAAAGATTCATATACAATCACATTCAAATGGAGGAGCTCATGCAGCCGGATTAATACGTTGTTTTGTGCCGGACCACAAATTAATTTCCCTGAATTTCTACAGCTGAGATGTTGACCCCACAAAGCCACAGTAGCCATATTTATGAGAAATACAGCATTTTGAAATGACCTGTGTTCATCCTTTGTAATGGTCGTCATGTGCCCGTCATTTCTCAGCAGACTAAATGGATTCCTTACTTGAATTATTGAGGCTGTGTAGGATGACAATAGGTTCTCCAGGACCTGAAAGGAGAAGTAAGAAAGCCTGTGAGTGTCATTCAATCGTTATCCTGTTGCTCCTGCCTCCGACTGTCAAATCCTGTGAGTACTCTTCAATGTCCCTTTGTGAAATACTTAGTCGGAGGTCAATAGCGTGGCAGGTTTCTCTGAAAGGCAAACTGCCTCGGCAGCTGCAAAGCACACACAGCAACCACATTGCACCTGCTGCGCTCTCTTTGCACCGCAGCGCTCCTCTCATGGACTTACCGTCGGAAGGCTGCATCAGCTGCGGCCTTCGCATTCCTTCCACCACTCGCTTGTGTCGCGCAGAGAAATACTTTCATTATGTCAATGTATAGCTGCTTTCAACACTAAACCAATCACACATTTTTATTCTTTTGGAGGGGAATTAAAAGGCTTGTGTTGCGTTTCCTGGTGCAAACAGGTGTCAGGACAGATTTGTCAGGGTTATGTGAACGTGCCCCCCCCAGAAGAGCACAAGCTTCCTCTATTATGTTTTAATGCTTTTGGGGAAAGGGAACGGCATTATTATCCAATAAATCACCACGCCAAAACCCTTCTGAGCACGAAGCACTTTCATCTGCTGAAAAATAAATTGAAACCAAACAACATCAAGAGTTACCCTCTATTAAACCAGCTAGCTGCGGCTCGATTACGCTACCTAAAAGTAATTATACACAATAGAGCGGCTGCTTAATTTTATGCCTCTCATTTGGAACTGATGAGAGATTAATTTAAGAGCGAGTAGTTGGAGGATGACAGTTTGCAACGAGCAACGCCCGACATCTGCTCGATGATCTCACACTTAAAATGGATGTTTAAATTAGAAACGTAAAACAAGAAAGAAGCCCAAATTTCAAAGGTATTTCCAATCTTTTAACTGCAACCATCTGCAGTTGTGTTGTCTTAAATTCCACATATTTTAAGTCAATTCAGATTGTAAGGTAAAAGCTGCTCTCCAGCATATTGAGTTGTAGTGCAAATTGAAATTCTTATTATTTTACTGCACATACACAAAATAAAAACCTATTCGGAGAAAACAGATTCTGCCACTACTCTATACTGTTGAGTTAATCTACAACTACTGTGGTTACTTTGATCCAAAAACAAGTCAAAAGAGATGATTGATTAAAAATAACTTGACAAAAAGAGTTTGGGGAGATTTAGAAATGATGCAGTTATCAGTGCCTTCAGACAGCTCATTTCAAGCAGAGCCTTGAAGAGAATTCGTCCTTCTGTAAAACTTGCGGATGACCCATCCGGTGCTCAGAGGCATATTTATCCAGCTGCAGTGTGTGATGAGGGAAGTCCTCCACAGTTGCATAGCGGTTGGTAGCCCTCCTCCATTCTGCTGTGCTTTTTATGTCGTGTCCCCCTTTTGTGCAATCATGTCCCTGAACAATTTTACAAAACTCATTGTGGGAATAATCATTCACACAACCGTTGTGGAAGCTGAAGATGCTCTGGTTGGAGAGCAGCCACGTCAGGGTGCGTGATGGCCTACCTTTGCAGCGGAGGATAATGTGCTGGTTTGCTGGGCTGATGTCGGCACCGAAGTACAGACAGTGAGCTTTATTCAGCTCGCATGTCAGACACCGCCGTGGGAACAGACCCACCGTTTTAACACTGGGGAGAAAGTAAGACAAAGAGGCACAAAACATGTTGAGTAAAAGACAGAAGGTAATGCTGACATTACTTGATCTTCTTATCGTGGTCAAACAATGCGCCGAAGAGACCAAAACCAGCAATAAAACACATCCAGCTCAATGTGTTATCGGTGTAGTCACAGCCTGATGCAGATTACTGCTCTATGGCAAATACCTTTATGATCAGAGTTGTCCAAATAACTATTCAAAATATTCAAATGAAATGTGAAAGACTACAAATAGCAGCTGGCAGTGGTCTGCCTCCGCCAACCAGTCATGTTGCAGTTTACATCCATGTCTGTCCAAAACGACATCACTTCATCATTTTATCCTTTTAGATACTTGTGTTGAATTTTCATAATCACCATATGAATCACTAAGTTAAAAAAAGTGCTTTGTGAGGTCACAGTGACCTTTGACCTCCAAATTCAAATCAATTCATCCTTCGGTCCAAGTGGACGTTTGTTCTAGGTGTGAAGAGATTCCCTCCTGAGATATTGTGTTCATCAGAGCGGCTCGCACATTCATTGCAAAGATGAAATAAGACCAGCCTGATACTGAACATGCGTTTATTCATTAATGATGTTGTTACCAGGAAGAACAGAAAAAAGAGAGGAGACATAAAGTGAGTTCTCTCTTAGTGATATCAGGTTCATACGAGTGTCTTGTTGGAGTCTTGCAAAGATCTTGTTATGACAGATGTCGTGCCGCTGTAACAGAGAGAAAGTGCTGAGTAATCACTCGGTGCAAACCAACCTGAAGAGTTGCCGTCTTTGTGGTGAGCCCTCTGTGCTGAGAAAATAACTGCGAATAGAAAACACAAACAATAAGCATCAACATCAACAAAGAAACATGGAACTTCATTATCTCTTTCTTTAAGTTGAATGTGATGAGCGAACCACTCTTCTGTGTACAGTATGAGCGAGGTATCCATGGTGGATTAAAGAGAACATTATTTAGTTTCCAGTGTCTCAAATGTGACTCATCAGTGGACAGACGGTAAACAATAAGAGAACCCAGCTAATTAAGTGTGGCTTTTTTTCTATTGAGAAATGAATGCAGACTTACAGGTTGTTAGTGTTCTCATCGTAGGCGATGATCTTGGTCACCTCCCAGTTCCCTGATGTTAGATGTCGGACTTCATTTTGATCTGCTCTGAACTGAGAGAAGCAAAATAAGAGGAGTACAGGCCATTTGTATGAACATCTAATATTTGTGTGTGCTGTATATTTGAAACTGTGCAGACAAGCAGCAGCGTCAGTCAGCGTCCTCTTGTAGTCGTGTGGATAATGACATTCGTCCGGCCCAGGCAGAGTTGGTATTAGCATGACTGTGTTATAACGCTGCACGGACCCTCAATGTGTGCTCAGAAAGTGAATTCTGAAAGCGAAGCAAGCAATATACCGCTTCCACACCTTGTATTAGAATGTGTTTTGGGAAATGGGATTGCAATCGGATCGTGCCCGACCACTGGTATGTAAAGGTGTAAATGCACCCAAAACGCATTGAGGACAGACGGTGATCGGATCGGACGAAAACACCTCCGGAGGTGTTCAGGGACGCAAGTTTAAATGCGTTTTCAATCCACATTCAACAACAACGTGTTTCAGGTCTGGCGCCGGTATTTGACACTGGGAGTGAGCAAAGGTTTCAAACGCCGATGCTCGGGCAGAAGCCCTCAGCGTTGTGATACTGATGCACCAAGGCACCCTTTAGCACCTGTATGATAATATCTTTAGATGCACCGGCCGTTCAAAACCCATCAGAGTCATTCGACGCTCAGAGCAACGGACATCGTATTAAGAGTCTCCTAAGGTCAGGTGGGAGGGATGGTGAATGGGACAAACAAACACTGGACTGTTACTCATGTCCTGTGTGAAACTAAAGTGGAGTGATTTTTGTTATGTCATGGGTCGTTCCGTCACGGGGTGCTATGTCACTTAGTGACCTAACATTGCGTCCCTAGCTTATAATGTGTTCGAATTGTACTTATATCAAACCAAATCATGATGTTTTTCCTCAACCTAAGTGGTTTAGTTGCCTGAACCTAACCTGCAACATGACACAAGGTTAACTATAAAACATGAAGGAGGCGGCCATTAGTGAGTGAGCGAGCTCAGCTACTTGAAAAGAAGGCAGCAAGAATGCTCGTCAAGACGAATGTTCAAGACACTCGTGGATGGAGTCAAGATGAGACCAAGTGTTTGCCTGCAATTTGGTCCGACGAAAGTTCACAAGCAAATTGTAGCAATTCATATCGCAGGTGAGCTATTTAGCAAGTGGAGGAGAACGAATACGGCTAATGGGGATCAGGAGTTCTCATCGCATCTGATCTCACTGGAGACGCATATTAATAGCAGGTGTAAATGTAAGCAGGTAAAATTAGACCAAGATACAATCTGGATACAAGACACATTTTAAAGCCTTCTGACTCAACAGATGTGCAGCAAGAAAAGATTACAAAACACACTCCACACCACAGACTGGAAAAAACGCAAACCAAAATTGGGCATGCAAAACTGTTCCAACGAGACACTTCTTCAAGTACAACCGACTAAGAATAACACAAATGTAAATGTTGGTGGTGGTCTGTGTTTTGTGTTCTATGTGCGAATGCTACGTAGCTCGTATTGATTCGTAATCTCAGTGAGCTACTTCTTCTGGTTAAACAACGTTATACACAATGGAGCGATTGTTAAATCTTTACTGAATGGATGGATAAACTGTGGGTGTGACATTGGACACTACGTCTTACCATGACCACGATCTTACCTCAACCTTTAACCTTTAACCTTTAACCATTACCAAACCATAAGCTCAACCCAAACCTTGACCATCGAGGTGGCGGGTCTGGACACTCTTTTAAATACCTCTGTTCACCTCTACTAACATTCGACATGCAACTCTTCTTGGGATACGGATGGGGATGTTTTAGTGTCTGTGTTGATGAGTGGGCCTATACTGTTGGAGAGGAGAGGATCATCAATCACTTGCAAGAAGCATCTCAAGTACGGCAACAGTTCAATTAACAGCTCAACAGCACGTCAAATAAAGGCTGCTGTGAGTCATTTCCTCACTTTTTGGTTAAACTATTTGAAAGCACACACTCGGCTGCACGTAACATTAACGAACTCTATTAAAGCTGCGGAAACACACAACATCCATCCTGTCAGAACCCGTGGTCGTAAAAACGCTGCATCAACGTCAGGTACGTGACTGTGAACTGGGCCTTCACCTGTGTGGTGAACATGGCGATGTGATGGAACTCTCCACGTCCTCCCTGTTTGACCGGGACAGTCAGGAAGAATCTGCCGCCATCTTTGGAGAACACCGGTTCTTGGTTCTGCAGTAAAGCAAAGGTAGATGAACTCCACAGCATCGATCACCTTGATCGACAAAACAACACATTCCTGTTTAAGGCCGGCTGTAAACATCAGACAGGAACCAGATTTTCCAAACGTGTGATTTCTATTTCAGTTTTAAAAAGGTTTGAATCGTGATGAGTATCCTGTTTTCAGAGGCTTGCTTTCTCTACCACTGACATCAACAGCTCAAGCAAGTCAGTTCAAAGGATTAAAGCCCATTCATTCTCAAGCAAGTCAGTTCAAAGGATGAGGACATGATGTGCAAATGAGCTCTACAGTCAAACCACTTTTTCAGCCAGAAAGTAGTAATTTGCAACATTATTACATGCATAAATGTCTATTTTGCTATTGTCCCGATTACTCTAATAAAGGGTGAACAATTTTCCGGGACGGGGAATAGGTAGTTAGCATGATCAGGAGAGAGAAAGGTGCACCTTTTACCACGACCTGAAACTCTGCACTGATTTTACACATAAACACCCATTGAGCCTTCTGCCTGTGAACAACTGTCTGATGATGTCATCGTGATGTCATCAGGGGATCGGGTTTGGGGGAGTTGCAGTTTATAACAGAAGGATTGTGTTACAAGTTCTCTTCCCTTTGTTAACATAACCGGGCCGGCCAAGCATGTGAGCGTTCTCCAGTGGTCAGCTCACCGCCGGCGCTCTGCACTGCTCTCATCCGCCCTCACAGCTGATATCACTGCACTCTCAGGGATACACTGTTAGTTTGAGCTGTTAGTGCTGTTCGAGCCGCCGACAACTTATAATGAGCATATAAATGATACGCTGCTTTAAATGAACATCTCAAAGCAAACAAAACACTTAGATCAGCTCCACCTCAAGCACATACGAGCTGGTTACACAATAAGACATCAATAACAATAATCTACGAATATATAACATGACAGGGGTCAAGCTGCAGCCATAATCAGTAGTTTTGCTTTTTTATGTTCCATTGATAAGACACATACTTTTACTGCAGTAACATTTTGAATGGAGGATTTTACACTTTGTGGTATTACTACCTTTCCTCAAGTAAACATGAATACTTCAAACACCACTGGTCTTGGCCAACAGAAAATCATAGTTCTGGACATTTTTACCTCAACTTATGAAATACTTGAATAAGTAGATATCCATACTGTGCACTGAGGCAATCAAGTTCATCAAGTTTACATTTGTGACACCCACACTGAATAAATATCTCACTCAGAGACACAAACACCTTCTGTCTCAGATGGAGAGAGTTTACCCACAATGAGACTTTGGCATTTGAGACAATCTGACGTGAAAAAATCTGTTGGGCAAAGGCGCTCCCTCTGCACTGACACAGCATCACAGTCAGTAGATGAGCATCTCGCAGTTTAACCACCTTAACAAAGACAAGCGGTTAAATTAGCCAGCGCTACAGCCAAACATGTACGGCTGCAGGCTGTGTGATCCACATCCTGCCTGGAATGTTCTCTCCTCTGCCTCCGTCTCTCTGCCTCCCGAGCAAGTCTAAAGAAAAGAGCTGCAACTAGAGCTGACAGGAGACCGCACTCTCACATACATAGAACCATCAGGTCACGTGACACATGGACCTGATGGTACAGCGTCACGTTTTAACCTTGCTGGATTCTATTGGACGCCAGGTTATTGAATATCCGTGGCTCCGTTGATGATTTATTACATCTACAGTGAAGCCATGCTTCCAGAAGTCTATTTTGACGAGAAAAGGTTATTCAAACGTTTGTTTTTTCTTGCAGTGAAAACATTCTAAAAAGCTCACTGTGTGCTGCAACTTTTCACATTTCATGGATGAACTATACCGACCGAACGGAAACAGTGATTGAAATTCCAGCTGCTTTGATTTTCAACTTGTCCGAATTCCCCCAAAGCATTACGTTACAGTCACTGCCAAGGACACATCAACATGCAACTAGCAGAGCCGGAGCCGGGGATCGTACCGCCGACCCTCTGCTTGAAGGACGGCCCTGCTCTCCACTTCTCTCTCTCCACGGCTCTATTCTTTGCTCCTAAATCCTACAGGTGATAACGAAGTGGCAGGGCCCTGCTTCCAGAGTCTCTACCTGCTGAAGGGAATAATCCGAGTGGGTCGACACTGAGTGCTTCATTGCCACCACTCATCCTGTGTTTGCGTCATCAGTGAGGCATTTTGGAGGATGACTAGTGTGCATAGAAATACCCAGACGTAAAGTGGGTAATTGGTGAAGTTGTCCTTCATGTGGCATTATTTGAAAGATACTAGAATGGAAATGAATGACATGAAGTGAAGTTATAGCAGTGGAGCGCATGCTTTCATAAATGATTGAGTACAGACTGCGACACACGGAACGGAGAGCACTTCACCTGCTTGGAAAGCCAGAGCTCGGAGCTTTCTTCATGTCTCTGAAAAAAAAGATGGAAGCACAAAACGTCAGTCTGCACTTAATACACAGATCATCAAAATCCCTCCGTCTTTACAGCCTCTCTCTGGGTCCTAAGTTACACTTGAGTACACCGAGTTACAGGTTTTCAAACAGCGGACAATAGATGCAGTTTGATCAAATTCCTCATCACAAAATTACATTTCTTCTATGTTTGATAATGTGTTCTATTTTTTCATATTATGCGTAAACCTATTTTGGAAAAACACTTCAGTTGCATATTTTCTAGACAGAATCATGCGTCACATAATGGACCTCATGTTTTTCGTGGTTTATTTCAACACACCACCAGGGACTCTCCCAGGCTGAGCCATCCTCTCAGACGAAACCACAAGAGGCGATCATACCAGCAGTGTTTATGCAAATATGACAGCACTAACGAGAGCGTTGATGTTCCCAGGATGCGATGGACACTATTGATGCTAGCGTCGATACTCAAAACAAGGCTTTGTATCTCGTACACTTTTACTTTCTGTCCATCACGAGTAACAGATGCTGCTCCTCTTCCTTAGAACTCATGGCAACACAGCAGATGGCAACCACTCCGTGAGAAAAATGATTTGAAATGACAAGTGCTCAAAACGTCAAACTAAAAGAAGTGCCGGGGAACGAGCAGTGGAGTCCTTGAAGGGAGCGTGGTCGTATGGCTCTGGTCCTATCAGAAAGCAGCGCATTGTTCTTTTCTTATTTTTATTCACTGGAGGCAGAAGCACCACAAAGTACCCCGACATGTCCATTTTCATCAACACCAGCTTAGACTCATTCCTCCGATTTACAAACATTTCTGCTTCTCTGCTCACGACAACGAGAGCGTTAGCTTGGAAATCATGGATCACGGATATCATGCGTCAAGAACTGTTCCTAGGCTTTAAGTGTCAACCCTTCACAGAGCGCTAGGAAGTAAATGTAGAGCATTACGTTGCATTCTAAACATTCTGAAGACAATGCATTCCCTGATTAGATGATTACTTTGCCAACGTGAACACAGTCTCCTTTTCCACCCAAGGACACACTTCTTTTTCTCTCTCTCTCTTACACACACACACACACACACCGTGACGCAGGCTCCAGTGGTGGTGTCACACACAGTCAGGATGGAGATGTTCTGGGCCCGGTTCAACCACCTGACCGATGTCTTGGTCTTGCTGATCCACTTCACCATGGTAACATAATGTTCCCTAAGAAAAACATGAAAACAACGCTGGTTATCATCATGTACATTTATTTTAAGGTTATTGTTTTGTATTTTATGAACACAATTTCAAACTATGACCCTCTAGTGTCCGTTTTGTACGTGGGTGAATTGAACCGAGGGTGCGGGTTCATTTCCCAGCACACTGGTCCTTTAAAACCCTACGACACAAAAAGATGAGTCTGTTTTGAGGCAGGGCGGTGCAGGACTCAGTCCAGCACAATGAAACACATTGATACATATGATGCAAGGAGATGGAGTAACAATACGTCCTGTTGACATGGAGTCATAAGGGGGTTTTGGCATTCAGTGATGCGGCCTCATAAAACCTGATGGTTAATCTGAGGTTTTTAAAACACGTTGAAATGACAAATGCAGCTGCATGCATTGTGAGAAAATACATTTAGTTCGTCCTTTACTTTGTTTCCCCACTGAAAGTATAACTTACATCGACTGTAACTGCAATGCAGGGGCACAGCAAGCTGCAGTGCGCACGGTTTCCCCTTATTAAAGGTGCCGAGTGTCTAGTAAGCAAAAATGATCACGTGAAGTTTAAAAATGTCGAATGTGTCCTCCGGCCGATGCAGAGGTTTCAACAAACAGAAAGCAGCTCCCCTCACCGTAGCTTGAGCGTCTCCGGAGGCATGAGCTCCAGCGTGTGCGTCGGCCCGTAGAGGTTGACAACGTAGAGCTTCACCGCCGGGTTGGGTTGGCCCGCCTGCACGCAGAACCAACAGTCCAGACTTTAGACAGAAGCCCCACGTCATCAAACGCTCCATGCATGCACCATCCAACATGGGAAGCGTGACTTATAAAGTGCTGCGTGATGAAGTGATTTGGAATGAATAATGTCCCAAAAGGGTAGCAAGCGATATGTTGTTGACATTTTTCTGGAAGCATGGCTAACGGTCGTGTAACTGTGCAGTGACATTATGACATGTGAATAATGTTTACCTTGGGGTATGGGTATTGCTTTCCTTTGGGGTATGTCATGCCAGTGAAGCGAGGCAAAGCCATGTTGGGCACCAGGCTGTCATTAAGGACCAGGAAGGCCAACCTCTCTCCGTCAGGTGACCACCAGTGGGCCACGTGGGTCTGAAGGATCTCCTCTGTTTCATAAAGGAGACACAGGATGAGCTGCATTGTTTGATCAAAATCAATCTTGAAATTGAAGGATTCAGAAAGAGTATTATCGCTATAAAACACAAAACTTCTCAACATATGATCTGTCAACAAAGGACCAATGTGAGGATGTTTGTGGCATCCAGCCGTGAGGTTGCAACTAATTGAATACCTCACCCTTAACTTTAACTCAAGTGTTTAGAAGAACCTACGGTGGCCTTCGGGTGATTTCGCGCCACCAAATTTAAGCTGCCACATAAACATAAAAACATAATAAAAGGCTTTCTCTGGAGCCAGTGTTTGATTTGTCCTTTCTGGGCTCTTGTAGAAACATGGTGGTGCAAGATGGCCGACTCCGGAAAGAGAACATTTGGAACATAAAGGCTAAAAAGAGGCCATAAAGGCCATAAAGAGCTAACGAAAACACAATGATTCTTAGTTTCAGTGGTTCTGCATTCACTGCGGCCACTTGCCATTCGGTTTGATTTACATAATATCCTTTTCTCCGGAGAGACTGGCTGAGGTCATGCAGCACGTCTTTACTTAAAGCACATAAAGAGACTCCTTTACACCGGGGGGGAAGATATCTGCACCAGAACAAACATTATGAATATTTAATCACTGCCTTTTATAAGGTAATGTTTCTGAACACAGGCATTTACGGTTTAATGAGACAGTCTGCTAACACTTTGAAAATGAAGTCAGATATTATCATCAGTGGTGGACTGTTTCTCAACACGTCATTATCTGACATCACGTTTATGTTTGTCGTTGAGATTCTGTCAGTTTCATCAAACCAGGAAAAAGGTCTAAGCCGCACTTTATGGCACGTTTTGTCCTTAGACGGTAAGAAAAGGTGACATGTACCCTCATAGAGCCAGTCAGCGATCCCATTGAAGACGATCCCTTCCTTCCCAGAGGATGTTAGCCGGAGGGAGTTGCTCTTGACATCTGATTGGTAGTAGATGTTATTTTCAAATATGTAGATCTGTGGAAAGGAAGCACACACGGCGAGCCGGTGAGGAACAGCAGCACTGTTGCATGGCTGCCAACGCCTGTAGTGTAGGTGCCAGATTTCAGGCTTCACAACTTTAACACTGGATTAACATTCATTGTATTAAATACACACAGTATCTGCTCAAGCATCCAGGCGATTCTTTAAGGATTAAAGATTCACAGCAGTGTCAGTAAGCTGTATTTGCGGAAGTGAGCCTGATAGAAGTCTGTGGCCTGTGATCTTACGTGTTATTTCATCAGCACAGGGCCTCTCTCTGCGCTGACACAACCTCACACACAGCAGGGCCTCCTGCTGTCCTGCTGGATAGCATTAACCATCGCACACTTTCCCAAGTCAACCCTTACCTCAAACATTCAGCCCGGACATGATTGCCACTTTACCCGTAAAACAATGGCACTCCTTCTCAGAGTCATAGCTCATTCAAGTTTGAACACATATACATTAAAAATCCACTTTTAGGTTAAGTGGAACTTACACTCTGATATATCTGATACTAGTGACCTCATAACAACTAAACCATATCCATATATCTGCTTCTAAAATCATAGAAAAACGTATAACTCCAGAACTTGCCTGAGAATCATCTTGTTTTCATCATTTTTAAAGTCATTCAGTGATAATTCATTTGCCAATGTAAATATGGGCTGAAGAAGGGGGCTCAGCTATAGCACACAATGCTACTCACTGAATCCAGGCCAACGTTACCTCCTGGCTGGATTGGGCGGCGTATTTTTCTCCACAGTGTCAGACCCCCCCTTTCGCATTCACAAATGATCAAAGACATTCAAACAACACCTAATTACAGAACGTGTGTCCATTGCATTGCTGAAGACGTGATGACTGGACACCCCTGATTCATATTCCAAAACCTAAACTTTCCTCCATTCGAATGAGGATAAACAAAACTCCCATGTTATGTCATTGTTTCCAAAGACAGACTTCTGGCTAATGATGCTGCGCATGCTACTCGAGAGCTGAGCCTTCACATCTGTCTAACAGCTCCCACCTCCTTATCACCATAATGACTTCCTAATGGAGTCGTGTTTGATTTATGCCCAAATATTTCATGCTGAAATTTGCAAATATGGACAAAGCTGCTCTACTGTGCTTTCGCCATTTTTAGCTGTCAAACAAATAACCTCCCCATCTGTCCGGTGTAGATAAATAGAAAAAAAAGGTATGATGGGAGAAAATTAGCATGTAATTAGGTTCCTACAAAGATTGAGGTACATCACGAGTAGAGCGAGGAACTCTGAATTAGAAGCGCATGGCACATGCAGTAAAAGCAGACACTGTTACATGGCCCTCAAATTGCTGGGTTCTATTTGTATTTTTCAGTAGAAATTCTAACGTCAGATCAGGCCAGCATTAAATATGCTGAAGCTGAAGGCTACATTATGAACTCATGATTTTCTGTGCTGGGCCATTTAATTACATAATGAAAGGAAAGCAACTGCATGTGTGCTTACTGCTGAGTCAATGTGTTCTCATTATATGGTTGGTAATTGCCAGCCCAGTGGCCAGGAATAAATGTTGGCCTCGTACATTTCTGCAAACAACCAATATGATAAGAGGCATTGTGTTTTTTTCTAACCTTAAAGGTCCTCTTCTATATGACATTCAGAGCATTAATATTACATTATCTAACGACATAGTGGAGTAATGTCTACCCGAGCAGAGAATGAAGTGGCTCTCTTTCTCGGCGTCTTGTATTCAAAACTTTTCTGTGCTTTCTTCACGTAGCCGTGCTGAGAGCCGTGATTTTCCTATTGACCACCTTTCATTTCAGTGTCATTGTGCTTCTATGCAAGCGAGATACGGAGCCCATATAAAACGTATTACTGACAAATATTTTCGGTTCAGAAGGGTTGTTGCAGTCAAACATCGATGAAAACAGCAACCCGGAAACCTTGTCTACTTAAAAATAAATGTGCTTTTTCAATGAATTACTGACTGCAAGCTTCAGTGAATATGAGACACAAATCAGTACATTTATAAAAATGTATGAGACTAACCCTGAAATGCAATACAGCTAACACAGGTAAAGTAAGGCAGCGTGAGGCTGGGGAATGTTGTTCTGTGTGTTCTCACCAGTTGTTGGCCTTGGACTCCCCAGGCGGCGTACTGCAGGACCGAGTTCACCACCTCAGGAGGGTCCAGCTCCCAAACCTCTCTAAAGGAAAAGACAACAAGCACGTCATCACACACATCGAGTGGTGCTTCCAAGGGAAAATGGTAAAACATTGATGGTTCCAAAGTTATGTTTACGTTTTTGACTGTTGGACAGAAAAAAACTCAACATTTAATATTTAACAGTTTTCACATGTTTCATAGACCAAACGATTAATCAATTAATAATTGGCAGATTAATAAATAATGAAAATAGTTCGTTGCAGCCTTGAAATAAAGATAAAACGATGGCCTGTAATAGAAACACAGCAAGGCCTTTTAATACTAGCTAAGGCCTTATATTAAAATAAAGTTGGGTGCAGCTACTAAGTATATTAAGGGACAAATGGGGGGGAAAAAGTGTTCAAATCCTTTTTTGGGCCAGTTTTCCCTGTGATTTTGCACACGCTGTGTCAGTTTCTCTTGGTCCAAAAAAACGAGGCGCAAATTCAAATCGGCAACGAGTTGGCAACAGACCCAGAGTCTGATACCAGCAGCCAGATGACTAAGATAAAATGAACACGATAGAGTGATGCCCCGGAATGGCACAATATCTGATGAATCTATCACAAAGCTTTGTAAAATAACACTCGTGTTTGTAAAGGCAAACTAATCTCCGATTAGTAGTGGGAATCCTGGCCGTCACTGTGATTGACGGGACGGGACGGGTGATTGGCGGGATGCCTGAATGCCAGCTTGTCTGGGATCAGCAGGACGCTACGGACTGTAGGCTCATCTACTGGTAGTCATAAGTGTGCATGCATTCATTTAACATTGCTGAAGTTCACAAGCCGTGTGATCCAAAGCCCTGCAGTCACATACACTATAGTCACATTATGTGAAAAAAAAACCCCGCAATAGGTTTACAGCTGAGGGTCCTTCCCAATAGAAGAGGTTTTCAAACTGTGATGTGCATGGCAAATAAATGTCCAGACATCCACTTCAGAAATCATAGTAAGTAAAACACTTGACTGAGAATCATCGTGTTTTCTTCAGTAGCTCAGTAATCCAAGTAATCCAGTAAAGTTGTCCATACATCCATTATCATTACAAACAGAAACTGCAAATAGCTAATTCAGCATGAGTTACAGAATGGTTACTAAATGATATGGTGGGGAGGTCACAGTCATCTCAATTGTGTCTGAGGGAGGGGCCCACGGTGTCAGACTTTAAAACCCTGCCATAGAGCATAGATATGTGACAATACTGTACCCTTCAGAAACACATTCATCCCACAACTGTATGTTTTTAAAATCGAGCCAATGCGTGGACCACGTGAAAAAAAACACCGTTTTCTCATGCACATGTGAACAGCATATACTTCCATTGCACTTAGCCTTTACTGATTGTATCAGTGTCGTACAGTGTTTGCAACCCTTGTCGTCTCGCTGATGACAGTGTTTTTTTTTACCTCACAGCAACACTTACCGTGTGTGAATATTGTAGATACTGTAGGAGGCCATGTAGGAGTGGCGGTAAACCTGCAGCAAAACGAAGACACAGACAGAGATTTAAAGACGACTGTCTGAAAACATTAACGAGAGAAGCAGCGATGTCAATGATCATGACATCATGACAAAAAAAAGAAATGAGAAGGAAGAAGGCATCAGACAAAAACAGACTGCTGGCTTTTCTCAGCGATAGAATCTGTAGACAATGCAATTTGCATGGGTGACAGCTGTGGGACGAGACATTTTAATTCCATCAGAGAAACCCATCATCGGCTAGTGCCTCTGTGCTGAAAGCCCGGGAGAGACGGGGGAGAGAGAGAGAGAGAGAGAGAGCGAGAGAGAGAGAGAGAGAGAGAGAGGGGCATTCAGATTGACAGCGTGGTGCATGTAAAGCTGCCCCCCCCCCCCCGAGAAACAGGCCATATTTTTGCATTTCATCACGAGGATGACACTCATGTGTTCAGCACTGACACAAAGCAGGGGAATATATTACACGAGAAGATTTTGTACCGCTAATGTAAAAACTCCGAGATACACTTGACGGACAATGGGTGTAAGCTGTGGCACGATTATATGTCTATCATCAAAGTAACTGAACATGTACCTTGGGTACAACGTGTACATTCATTGACAGTGCTCTCTTTTTCGTCTGACTTGTTTTTTTGTCAATCCGACCAATAAAGCTGCCAGAAAAAACCCACAGTACAAGAAAAAGGCGTCTCAAATATGTGTAATAGACCTCTGACTGGGGCTGGTGATCGGGCACAGAAACAGGCCATATTTTTGCAACCCCCCCCCCCCGTCCACAGCAGTACATTGTTTGGCTCCAGTGCTGGTACTCCTGTCTGTTTCTCCGAACTCAATCTACTACAGGTAATACACTGACTATGGAGAAGTAGCTCATACAACCACTTAAAACCACCCAAACTATTTAATGGTGAGCTGCAGAAAAACGTAATTCCAGACCAGACAAGTTCTTCCAAAAAAAACTCGTATTTCTTCCTGTAAAGGAGCATTTTCATGTTGAACTGTTACTTCAAAGGTGGACTCACAATAACGTCATTTATTCTCAGCACTCTACGTTGTAGCACCAAGGAGCCTTGTCCATGGAACAAAGGCCCTTTTCAATCAACTAGGGCACACATTACACCTGTGGAATAGTCGTAGACATGAACAGTGATAGGGCCACAGATTGATGAATGACCTTCTTAAAACAGCGATGACGTGCAAACATGAGGCGAGCTGAGGCAGAAGTTGGTCTGACTCAGTTGATCTGCATTTGGCAAATGCTTGTTCTCCATACAGTGAGTATACCAACTGGGTATGAATGCAGGCAGGCACATTTATTCCAGAGCAGGACGTTTGCTCTGGGGATTTCTTGAATTTTAGTGTGAAAGTTTTGGTTGAAACTGTCCATGACAAACGTTGACAGCTGATAACTTTAGAGCCATTGAAGGAAAGAGGTCGCACATCCTCAGAGCACGTTCTCAGACTCAACTGCCCCAGTGAGAAATCTGTAGCCTACCAAACAGGAACAGAGATCAGTCTGGGGGAAACAGCTATCACCACCTTTTCATTTTACTGTTGGCTGTTAAGCCAAGACGTATTGCGCACCCCAATGGCACAAATGAGAGCTTTAAGTGCTCCCCGGTACACCTTGAGGGGGGTCAGACACAGGCTACAAGAGTTCTGCATCATCTTGGAAGGTGTGGAGTTCATTTAGGACCAACCCCTCAGGCTTTTCCAGCCGAACAGAAGCTACGCCTTTTTCTTTCTTTCTTTGTGTATTATGCCTGCTGGCAGCTCACTGCTGCCTCCCCAGAACACACCTGCAAGAACATGACTCGACTTCCTCAATAACTTGTAAGACTTGGTTACTGCCAGCCTTCTTACAGACAGAGCCTATCACATGCCTTGTGGTGTTTATTTTCCACAATGCCAGATAAATGTGCAGGAGAGTTTCAAACCCAAAGGCAACAATTCCAGCATATTATGTTTTAATATACATCACTGAGAGTTATGGATACCTGTAATTAAACGCACCATGGTGGAGATAACAGCAAAGGAAGGACCGTTGTTGTGGTTAAACTTGTCAGTTCACAAGGCTTTGTAGTGTTAATAATGATAATGATGTTTGAGTAGCTGCGTTTACATTTTTTATGTCGGACAACTGCTGAAGTTACTATCATAGTTCATATATGAGTGCGTTTGACTGGTGTCTTCGTCACTTAAGCCATCGTATGCTCATCTAAAGCCTGCAGCGGGCTAATTGTTCATCACATAAGCTAATAAAGAAACAGATGACCATGACTGTGTGGGATGAACCTGAACTCATATCGTTGAGAGGCAGACACATCATTAGTGGCTCCTCATATTTATGATTTCATTCAAGGCAATCACTTTAGTCAAATGAGTTAGCACTTTGCAGGTCATCTTTGCAAGGAGCTTATTACGGCACATATTTGCGCTTGTTGTTAGGCGTTAACCAATCGTGGCCATAGTAATTATGACGGGAGAAAAGGAAGAAGCCAGGTCACGTGTGATTTTGAGCAATACAAACAAACAGGATTGTCACCCAGGAAACCACTGTTCATGTCCTTTTTTTCCTAAACCTTTGTAAGTACTTTGTCATTTTAAATTTCCCCTTTGGGGAATCATTGGCAAACGTTGTATGCTATCGTTCCGGTGTGAGGACATGTTGGGTCAGAGGTCTGAAACACCATTCACAGTAAACAGTAACGGGTCGGTGCACTGCTCCCGCCCTTCAATTTGACCTTTGTTTGGCAACGTCAGCATGTAGAAATGACTTAAATCTGCTATGAACAGTATTTTTTTTATTGACAACAACAGAGCAAATGCCTTTGTGTGATGTGAAAGGTTTTGTTCGTAGTGATGAACTTCCACTTGCTACCGGCAAGCAGCTCCAAGCTGCTAACAGATGAAGTTAGCGACGAGCTAACATACACATCGTATGGCATTTACAAGCTAATGAAACTGATATTTTTGTCAGGAGTTATAAAAGTAAGTACAGTATGCTGCACTCCCTTTAAATGTGAAATATTACGTGAGATTTATGCTGCGGTGTAAATGTTATCTACCCCCACCAGACAACAGAGTATATTATTGTGTTTTACTCCAAATGACTAGATTAAGAAACCAAAGAGATGTTAATGAGGCGTATGGCAGTTATAAAGACATTAAACAAAGACTACAATGAGGCTGTGGGTTCCAGCCTAAGCATCCATGAACGGCCCATAACAATAAGCTGGAACATCAATATTACAGACTCTTGCATAGTGAAAGTAAATTATTGTTTGGAGAGAAGAGGATTCACTGAGCACCAAGTGACTCATATTGACTTTATGCAGAGTAACATCTCAGCACATACTGAATGTACTGCAGTAGACACAGGGGTTGAGTGTGCTTGTTATTACAAATATCTCTCTGTGTTGTGGGGAACTGTGCCTGGGAGTGAAAAGGGATTCCCCGAGGTGCTCACACACATTTCTCAAACCCTCCACAGGCCACAAATGAGCCCTCAAATGAACTTCTGGGCAATACACCATGATATGAGGTGCAGGGCTCACTTGGGCACTGTGACCTTTTGTCACCGGCCTCGAGGATAAAACAAAAAAAGGTTGTGACATTTTCAACACTCAAATACAACAGTGGCTGTGAGGATGGATATAATGTCCTGAAACCAAAAGGCATGGGCGCCGATATCATTTATTTAAATTAATATCACAAAGTTGATCTTTGCATGCACATATTGACCACCATACTATGACGAGTCTCTGACTTAGTATCTCGTTAAAGTCCCAGTGAGATGAAATGTAGAGCATCTACTGTGACATATTCCTCAGTGAAACGGAACAGTTGAGTGGAATCCTTTGCATTTGATTGGTCCACAAACAAGTGGGTGGGCTTATGAATGTAACATGATAGGCCTGAAGCACACACGTCCACCTTTGTCGCTAAAAGTTGCAGATTGATTGATATTATCGGTTGAGATTGGTTGGCACTAGCTTATATAAGCACATGTCAGAAGAAGACCCTTTTTTATATATATACACATATATATATTTGAATAGGTGCATTTTTTAAAATTTCGTCTAAATTTTAAGGGTCTTTTCCCAAAGGTTAACAATGTTCCTGGGATTTTAAATCCATATTCTGTGATGAACCAGTACCATACTTGCTATTATACATTCAACAATTGTTGATTTTAACCGTTACACAGCACGTAACATTAACAAAGAAAAAAATGGATTAATGTGTGAGTTAACATTCATACCGATCCCATGAGGTTCATCATACATAACTGCAACTTCTTCTTCATCTATCCTCATATTTGCCTCTTTCTCTCCTTTGGGATTGTGTTTAAAAAGACGAGTTAAGAACAACCCCAATCTCTAGTTTCACTTCAGCTCACTGCAGACGAGCGCTTGTCAGTACGTAGTCTCCCAAGAGACGTCATTGTATGACATGAAACTACAACATCTGAGTAACACAAATAAAAAAATAGCACAGACACTTAAAGGGTGTCTTCTGTCTTGGGAGGAAGTGTAACTGAGCCCCCCCCCTCCCCTGAAGAAGAAGAAGAAGAAGAAGAAGAAGAAGAAGAAGAAAGAAACCATTTTTACACATACACACAATTTGACGACTGCATTTGACCCATATATATATATAGGGAGCAGTGGGCTGCTATTGATTGGTGCCCGGGGAGCCGGGGGTTCAGTGTATTGCTCAGGTACACTTCGACACGTGACATGTCCCAGTCGGGGATCAAACCGTTGACCTTCCGGTTCCCAGACGACCCTCTTAATCCAGTGAGCCACGGTCGCCCCTTAAATATGCCCCTGCTTGGCATCAGCCCACTTGTGAGCAAAGCGAAAATCAATAGCGTCGTGGAAGTAGCTGGAAGACATGTCGGGCCAAATGGCTACCAGAGAATAATGAAGCTGTGGACCATATGTGCAGCTGACACTGTGTAGCCCACTGAAACCATCAGGTTGCCATGGCAATGTTGCCTCCAGGTAAATTTACAGGTATGAAGCTTTGGGCTTTGAACTTTTGCATCTTTATATTTGTGACACTGCACGAGCTTCCCAGTGTAACCGGCCCCTTTAGAGACACCATTAGCCTGGTGCTGAAATAACTTGAGGAACTATTTCATCTTCACTCCGTGGTCCAGAGTTGCACTCCAAGATCAACATGTCACACTTCAATATGCTGAACCTGCTTCACTCTCTGCTCTGATTTGGTCAAAACTTAAACAAAGGGACAAACAAAAACAAAAACAAACAAAAAAATGATATCTAATTAAATAAGATATTTGAGACACTTTTATATATATATATATATATATATGTAAAATACACTTGTGTTTTCACAAAAGATTTGACCAATTGGTTACAGCGATCTGAATGGAAAACTATCGATTATTACTACTTTTAATTTGTGCTCTGGTCTACGGTTCTGATGGTTATGGTGAAACTATTCTCAATAGAATAACTGCTGAGATCTCAGAATGCAGCGACATCAATACAATTCGGTCCAAAAGTACAAGAAACACAAGCATTTAGACCATCAGACACATCGTTTACACACCTTGTAAGTTCAGTTAAGAAGAGGCAACAAAGACGAGCTCCACAAGGATTAATCACACTGTGTGCCGTAAACATCGCTCAGACTCTCTACAGACCAACTTCCTGGTTTAACCTTGACCTAATGCACTTAATGTAGTATGTACTATGTACTACTGAATTTACCGGAAGACTCACTTTCAGTCTCTACCACCTCCTCTTACCTAAACGACAAAGTAGGTCTCCAACACTTAAAATAACTCAACGTCTGGCCTTTTGGTCAATCCACCCTGATCTCCTCTCAGACTTTGTTGCTCTATGTACTACGCCACCTGAAATCCTCCTTCTTTGCTTCCTACATAACCAGGTTGCCCACTAGAGGTTGCCGCCTAAACGTGTGTATAGCCAAATAGCAAGAGACCATTCAGAAGGTGTGCCCGTTTGAAGCGGTCCAATTGCTTGGCCCCCATAAGTGCTTGTTGCAGGATGTTGTACCTGTGTTGTAAATCATTGATTTAACTTAGAATTCAATTAGAGGCAGTAGTGGCTTTGGAGAATGTCTATAAGACACAACAGTATAATGCAACACCACAGCCTAAATGGATCACTTGACCATACTGTCAATGGCAACATCTTCACCAGTCCAGAAGTGTAAGATCCGTATACCAAAGGTCTTAAGGACGTGGTCCAGTGGCATGGACAAAGCACTTGGGTTTATGTCCTGTATCCAACCCGACTTTTTGTTTGGACACAGAGAATGGTCTCTTGGGTGAAAGTCCTGTGTTTACTTGACCATCCACCAACCGTCTGTGGACTATGATTAGAGACGTATTAATTGACAATGCAGCTATTGACAATGGGATCGAGAACAGCAGATCTTTCATTGACTCCAAGGAAGTGAAGAAGAGTTCAGTTGTGATGTTAGTCTATCCAGCAGCAAAAGTGAAGTGCAGTCAATGAGCCGCTGCCTGTAAAGGCCAGCTACTGAAGACATGCTGTAGACCACAGAGCCCTTATGCACCCCCACTTCTGCACAGAGCGCTATCACTTGTTGATTCGAAGTTTCTTGATATTGAAAGTGTCACATGTCCACATTGCACCAACTTCGACAATGCATGTCCTTGCGTGCCCAGCAATACACCCACCAAGTGCCAAGTAGATTGAATAAGCGAGGTATGCGAGGACACACACAGAGGACGACAGAGATCCTTGCTTTGTAGTCAATGTTTCATAAAATTCTGTATGCATTTATAGTCAGAGTACATTATACACGTCCTTCAGCATCCAGGGGCTTTTAGAAACGGTAAACAGCTGTTGTACTTTCACAACAAAATCACAAAGGCGTAGTGTTGAAATGTTGATGTATAATAGTCGGCGTCACCATTCACTGCAGCGGCCACCATTCAACAGACTCATTCCACATGTACTTGCAGGTAAACAGAAGACAAGCAGAGACGCAGGTGCTGTTCTATTTCATCCTTACTGACCGCCAGAGGCAGTGCTTAACACTGAATGTATTCCGTCTCGCGCATGCGCAGGTCGAATATTTATATCAACAAAGTCACGTGTGACCTCGGATGACCACCGTCATCTATAAGTTCCGGTGTCATCCTGAGCTCAGTCCTTTTTTCTTCTCGCGTCGCAGGTTAGCTACCATGGTAGCTTAAACAAGGATGTGTCTACGATCAAGACATATTAGAGCTCGTCGCTGTAGCCTTGTGACTACCGGTCGGAGTTGCGGTTCTCTCGCCCTCCAAAGGCTGCGACGAGCTGTCCCTCTTCGGAGGGAACGGTGTGTTCGCCGTTCGGACATCGAGCCCCGGACTGGTGGACGCCCCTATCATCGGTCGTCACCAGTCTGATAAGGGTCAGCTAAGTCGTGATGACAGCAATCGGTAAGATCGATTAACATTGTTTTCTATAACAGTTGTTTGTTCCACGGTTGGCAGAGCGCTTCCGCTCTAGTAATCGAGTGGCGCGCTAACGAGAGCGTAGAATTACGCTGTCGGCCCGCCCTTCACAGTGTTACGGCTATCACAGTTAGCAGAGTGTTCCTGCTCAGGCAAACTTTGTGAGACACTAGTCCGCATTGGCGTTGTGTACATGGAGATTTAATCTTTACATCTGACGTAATTCGCAGTTAGCAGTGTCTTCACTCAGGCTAACTTGGATGCTAGCTGGGACTGCGTCCATCAACTTTGTAAACCTTACGGCTGTCACAGTTAACAGAGCGTCCTCGCTCAGGTTAACTCAGTGGAAAACTAGCTAAACAAAGCTGATACTGGGGCTGTAGCCATCAACTTTGTATCCTTACAGCTGTCACAGTTAACAGAGCGTCCTCGCTCAGGTTAACTCAGTGGGAAACTAGCTAAACAACAGCTGATACTGGGACTGCGTCCATCAACTTTGTATCCTTACGGCTGTCACAGTTAACAGAGCTGTCACAGTTAACAGAGCGTCCTCGCTCAGGTTAACTCAGTGGGAAACTAGCTAAACAAAGCTGATACTGGGACTGCGTCCATCAACTTTGTATCCTTACGGCTGTCACAGTTAACAGAGCGTCCTCGCTCAGGTTAACTCAGTGGAAAACTAGCTAAACAAAGCTGATACTGGGGCTGTAGCCATCAACTTTGTATCCTTACAGCTGTCACAGTTAACAGAGCGTCCTCGCTCAGGTTAACTCAGTGGGAAACTAGCTAAACAAAAGCTGATACTGGGACTGCGTCCATCAACTTTGTATCCTTACGGCTGTCACAGTTAACAGAGCTGTCACGGTTAACAGAGCGTCCTCGCTCAGGTTAACTCAGTGGGAAACTAGCTAAACAAAGCTGGTACTGGGGCTGTGGCCATCAACTTTGTAGCATTACAGCTGTCACAGTTAACAGAGCGTCCTCGCTCAGGTTAACTCAGTGGGAAACTGGCTAAACAAAAGCTGATACTGGGACTGCGTCCATCAACTTTGTATTGGCCATCAACTTTGTAGCATTACAACGATCACAGTTAGCGGAATGTGCTCGCTCAGGCTAACTCGGTGAATGCTAGTTATACTAAATCAACATTGAGGTTGTGCCCATTGATGGTTTTTACGCATTACGGCTGTCGAGTTCGCTCCGGCTAACTAGACTAAGCTAATACTCGGTGGGTCCATTGATTGTTGTAAACATTATGGACATATCGGTAGCGGATATCAGTTAGCAGAGTGCCCTCGCTCAGGCTAACTGGTAGCACACCAAGAGTTACAGCACCTGTCCAAGTGGAGAGTGTCCTCGCACTGTAAGGACTGTGGTTTTTTTTGTCCGTTTTCACAGTAGCAGAGTGCTCTCGCTCAAGCTAACTGGTGGGGCACCAATATCTGCAGCAACTATCCGAGTGAAGAGTGTCCTCGCTCCCCTCTCACTATGAGGACTGTTTTCCTGACCTGTTCCACAGTGGCAGAGTGCTCTCGCTCAAGCTAACTGGTGGGACACCAATATCTGCAGCAGCTGTCTTAGTGAAGAGTGTCCTCGCTCCCCTCTCACTGTAAGGACTGTGTTCTTTTTGTCAGTTTTTCACAGTAGCAGAGTGCTCTCGCTCAAGCTAACTGGTGGGACACCAATATCTGCAGCAACTAGCTTAGTGAAGAGTGTCCTCGCTCCCCTCTCACTATAAGGACTTGCCTGGCCTGTTTCCACAGTGGCAGAGTGCGCTCGCTCAAGCTAACTGGTGGGACACCAATATCTGCAGCAATTAGTTTAGTGAAGAGTGTCCTCGCCCCTCTCACTATAAGGACTTTGCCTGACCTGTTTCCACAGTGGCAGAGTGCTCTCGCTCAAGCTAACTGGTGGGACACCAATATCGGCAGCAACTATCTTAGTGAAGAGTGGCCTCGCTCCCCTCTCACTGTACGGACTGTGTTCTGTTTTGTCCGTTTTTTACGGTAACAGAGTGCTCTCGCTCAAGCTAACTGGGGGGACACTAATATCTGCAGCAACTATCTTAGTGAAGAGAGTGGGCTTAGAGAGTGCCCTCGCCCCTCTCACTATAAGGACTTTGCCTGACCTGTTTCCATAGTTGCAGAGTGCTCTCGCTCAGGCTAACTGGTGGGTCACCAATATCCGCAGCGGCTGGCTAAGGGAAGAGTGTCCGAAGGATCACTCGCCACTGACTGCCCCCTGCCTGTTCTCTTAACATTCAGCAGAGCGCTCCCGCTCTGACTGATTTGGAATTCCGCATACACTAGTGGGACAAGGGTTCCACCAGAATCGCGGCCATGTTAAACTCTCCCGGCTGTAGGACCTGTATAGCTCCTCTTCAGCCGGAGGACGGCCCTGACCTCTTGCCCTGGCAGGGAGAACCCAGGCAGGACCTGCGGCATCACGCCTTGAGCAGTAAGGTCTGCTAGGCTGGCCGAAGTGGAACACCTGATGCGGGAGGGCTACCTCCCCCTGTCAGGGCAGCTGAATCCAGACCAACCTACCCTGGTCATTTGTATGGCGCTTGCACGCCGGGCATACACAGCAGCTGGAACATCCACCTGTGAGTGCCTTCTTCAGGCACCTTCCCGCCCTCACCACCTTTTCTTCCTCCCTCCGAGGAATATCTGAGGGAGTTGCGTGCATGGTGGAGACACCAGGGCTCTCTCCCGCCTTACATCAGACCATGCAGGAGGTGGCAAATCTGGCCTTGCACGTATGCCAGCCAGTTAGACGACTATGGCGTCCATCAGTTTCCCCTGAGGAGACTCTGAGGCCCGATGCCAGGTGCCCTCGACCCAATGTCGGGTCAAAGATGACCTGCTATCCAGGGCTTAGGACACAGCAGCGCTGTGCACCGTATCGACAACTCCCTCTCCCACCTCATGCTTTCCCTCGCAGATTCTCTGCAGCGGGCTACTTCGACGCTTCTGCTCAGTGATGCTTCATTGCAGGCGTTTGCGCTCATATCGAGGGAACGTGGATGTATGATGTCCACCCTGGTTCAGACTCGCCGCCAGGTTTGGCTGGCGCAGTCACCCCTATCTGAGACATGTAGGAGGACCCTCCATACTGTCCCAGTGGAGCCTGGTGAGCTGTTCGAGTCAGCTGCTGTACAGGCGCTTCAGCGGACTGTTAGAGCTAGCCAGACCTGGCAGCAGTTCTCTGGTCTTTGCAGGGACATGCCTGCACCCCCAGACCTAGGGGTCCCATTTTTGGCCCACAAGGCCGTTTCTCAGCCTCCAGCTTACCCTAGTAGCGCAACAGGCCTCGGCGTCCTGCTGAGAGGCCGGACCGCTACCTATACAACCCTACTTACGTCCCCGTCCCCCCCGGCAGGGGTGCCAGGAGATGTCTCCAGGCCGGCTGTCAGGGTTCTTTCTCCCATCAGCGGATTTCCAAGGGAGAGTGGTTCACGTCTATCGACGCCTGTTCCCATGGTGCGTCACCACAACTTTCAGTCCTGGGTGCTTCCATTCGGACTCTCCCATCTCCCCATGGGTGTCCACAGTGTGTTACTGCTGTCCTTTCCCCCTGCAATCGCAGGGCGTGAACATACTGCCGTACTTAGACGACTGGCTGACCTAGGCGCCGTCCCGGCTTCAGGCGCCACCGGACACTGCTCGCCTTCTCTCATGTGGCCCGGTAGGCCTCAAGGTGAACATGGAGAGGAGCTACCTGAGCCCTTCTCAGAGCATAACCTTCATTAGGGTGGCCCTATGAGGGCCTGTCTGTCGCCCCAGTGCGGATGGCTGAACAGCCTTCACTTGGATGCCAAGTGGCACAGATACAGGGCAATAATATTATCGAAACTGTGTCTATTCATCTATTCACTATCCCCATGGAGGGAGTGCATATCTGGCGAACAGTGTCCCAGGAACCGAGCCCCAGGGGCTCGGTTCCATTCCACCAGGAGATTGTCACAACAGTTACCTGCCTCTCAAGGCGGGTGCAGGGTGACAGAACGGGACAGCCTGGGGGCAGTTGTCTGCTGAAAGACCGCAGGTCCAGGTTCTAGAGCTAGCGCTCGAGCACTTCCTTCCATGTTTGAAGGGAAAGCATGTGCTTGTCCGGTGGACAGCACCTCTGCTGTGATTTCCCATGAACTATCGATGGGGCACCAGATCTGCAGAAGTTGCTACGGGGATCACCGTGGCCTTCTGACTTGGGAGGCCCCTCGCCTGACCAGCCTGTGGGCAATGTACCCACCAGGAGAATGGAACAAGGTGGTGGTTTTCCTGTTCCGTTACAAGCCTCCACCGGGAGAGTGGCGGCTGCATCCAGACGTGTCGACCCACTGCCCCCACTGGGTCTCCCTGACGGAGAGGACCAGCCCTCTGGGTCAAGATGCCCTGGCTCACACGTGGCCAGAGGATCTTCTTTATGCCTTTCCACCAGTCCCTCTGCTTTTGCTATAAGCTTGTCAGAGTTCTTCCCCGACAGGAGGGATCTCCTGTCGCAACTAGAGGGTCGGATTTGGCATTCCAATCCCTGCCGCCTTCAATTAGGGGTCACGGGAGGGCCCGACCGGATGCTGAGTGGCTGCATAGAACCAGTCTGACGGACTATTCTGAATGCCAGTGCGCGGTCTACCTGCCTGCAGTACAAGACACAGGTGGAAGCTGTTCTCCGACTAGTGTGCGGCTCAGAACAAGGTCCCAGTACAGCGCCCCGTGCCTGCTGTACTGAGTTTCTACAGTCTCTCCTGGATAAGGGCCGGTCTCCCCTGCATGGGACCTACCCTTGGTACTGGACAGCTTATGCTTGTCCTTTTGAACCCCTGGCACAGGCGGAGCCTAGATGGCTATCAGCAAGACGGTTTTCTCCTTGCTGTCAATTCAGCTCAATGTGGGGGCGAGCTGCATGCCCTATCAGTGGAAGAATCATGTCTGAGGTGGAACTCAGATGGCTTGGGTGTCACTTTCTGGCCTAAGGCAGTGGTTCTCCCAAGGGGGTGGATACGTTCACATATAAACCGGCCTATCCAGCTGGCAAAGTTGACCCCCCCCCCCCCCCATCGGGAGAGGAGAGGTCAAGGCTGCTGTGCCCAGTGTGGGCCCTCAGAGCTTATATGGAAGCCACCGCCTGCATAGTCAGTTATGGTGAGCCTAAGAAGGGCTGTGCTCCTTTTTAAGAAAAAAAGGAAAAACGGCACCTGTCCCACTGGATAGTGGAGGCCATTGCCGATACATACAAGGCGAGCGGCTGCGCTCGGCCATCCGGGGTGAAGGGTCACTACCAAGAGTGTCTCCACACCGAGGGCAAGCCTGAGTGGTGTGCCTGTGGGATACATGTGCGGAGGCCTCATGGGCATCACCGAGCACATTCACCAAACACTACAGAGTTAACGTTGCCGACCCTCACCCACTGGGGAGGGTTCTTGGCCAATTTTCTCTGCCGGAGCTATAAGGGGTAGTTACTGTGCTTCCTCGTGACTCTTTTGGTATAAGTCATCCAGTGTTAAGCACTGCCTCTGGCGGTCAGTAAGGATGAAATAGAACGAAAGTTACGAACGTAACTACGGTTCTATGAATCCTGGATGACCGCCAGAGTTCTTGGTCACTCGGAATCCCGTGAACTCGCGAGAAGATTCCATAGGACTGAGCTCAGGATGACACCGGAACTTATAGATGACGGTGGTCATCCGAGGTCACACGTGACTTTGTTGATATAAATATTCGACCTGCGCATGCGCGAGACGGAATACATTCAGTGTTAAGCACTGCCTCTGGCGGTCATCCAGGATTCATAGAACCGTAGTTACGTTCGTAACTTTCGTTCTTCCACCATAAAATGATACATCAGTGGGACATTTGTTCCTTTCTCTAATACAGCAGGCAGGCTCAGCCGAGACAGCGTCTGCCTCCTCTTTTCCCTTTGTTTTCTGGCATTCATCTCCCCACTCGCATTCACCATTTAGCCCATTTGTTATTTCATCAGCAATTTAGGCTCGAGGTGGAGTACTGGAATATGAACTCATCTCTTACGAATGCAGAATGAATGATTTGAAAGACGACTCCATCGGCATTATTCCAAAGACTCTCGAGACAAAGTTGCAGGGAAATGGCTTTTTAACGTGCGTACTGACAACCAGAAAAAAAAATGCAGAAACCTTATAATATGCTTGTAACTTGTAAAGTACAGAACAAATGCAAAATCCAGTCACGCCCTTGACATGAAAACAATGGCAGCTGTCGCTCTGAATCAGCAAGAAGTCAGTCAGCGTCAAACCCACACACATCTGTGCCTTCATAGCTTGAAGCTAATAAACTACACATTTTAGCTTCAGTGGAAAAAGGAAGAGAACGTATGCATATTAAGAGAGAGAGAGAGAGAGAGAACATGTAACAAAGTCTCCCACCAGATTCCAATGCAGTTACATATGACTGAAACGACTGGTCCACATAATACGATGACAGATAACGACTGAAGAAGTCATGAGGCTGCCGGGATTTGCGCTGACAAGAAAACAACTACAAGATGGCAAGGCAAAAAAAAAGCGCAGGCCTGTTGTCAGAGATTATGAGCTTGTATCAAGCTTAATCACTTCCCAGATGCAGATGTGGTCAGATAACGGTTTGTAATCCGACAGATAGGTGATGCAAAAAAGAGCTTTCTCCTTCCAACTTGTAACAAGAGACTCCTCACTCACTTCGTCTGAGCAGATCCATATAACCAGGTAGTGAACAGTCGCTTCTGAAAGACTGTGGTATAAAGAGCAACGTACCAGTTCAAAGCCTTCACGGGATCAGAGTGTGTGATTAGCAGGAGACTCGTTTACCTGTTTGAGAGCAGAGCGAGGTCCCTTTGTTATTCCTTTCATCATTCATTACAGGTTGCCATGAACACAGGAATTCATAGATCAAAGCCGAGAGTTACAACGAACCCAAATGAAAGCCCTGTTTCAGCTCTGAAAAAGAGGCAAATCACTAAAAAGCATTCTTGGCAAAACAATGCACATAGTATGCTTTTCAAACCGTGAAAACACGGCGTGGGAACAGGCTTTGCAGAAGGACTCACATTAATATGTTGAACGTTTAGCTGACCTCATGCACATCACGAGCACAGTACATGATAGCAAAGATGATGTGCAGATTTCTAATCAAACTACTTGAGTGTGGTGTAAAGCAGAGGCTCTTTACATGTTGTGTGTTGTGATACTCAAGGGCTGGTGCATATGGACCTCTGTTGTAGATGATTGAATTCATTTAATTTGCATACTTGCACAGCAATTAGAGGCAGTAATGGCTTTAAAGAACAGCTATAGAACACTACAGTATAAAGCGACACCACTCTACCATACTGTCAATGGTAACATCTTCACCAGTCCAGAAAGTGTGAGGTCTATATGACAGAGGTCTTAGGGAAGCGGACAAGTGGCATGGACAAAGCACAGAGACCTGGGTCCAGGTCCTGCATCTAACCATGTCTCCTACATTTCATTTGTTGATAGGTGAAGGCCACTCAAGCATCATATTAAACTTGCAGTCATTTTTTGGCCACTTGGAGGTAGCAGGAACAGCATTGACATATCATATTTTAATAATGTTTATATGTATCAAATCTGTGTAAAAACCAATGCCCCCTGTCTCTTAGTTCAAATCAGCAATGATTTTTTCAATATTTGGCCAAACTATGATGATTCCCAAATGCTTCAAGTTGCCTTAATCCAGGGGTCGGCAACCTGCGGCTCCGGAGCCGCATGCGGCTCTTCAGCCCCTCTGTTGCGGCTCCCTGAGTCTCCATCCACACGAATACACACCGCGTTTCAGCATCGTTTTCTAAATGATCTCCATCCAGATTTAAACGCCTGAAATCGAATATCACGGGACTATTCACGTACACTGGGCATGCGGGTGTAAACAGGAAGTAGATTAGTTGCTCAAAGCCGATAACGTGACTTCAGACGGCCGCTCCGTAGGTCTGATGACGCCGCTGGACACGCTGCTCGCTAATTGCTCCAATAACAGCTGCTTCCTCTGTAATAATGCAGACTTTAACTGAACAACAGCTGCTAGTAAAGACAACAAGGTCAGTAATACCTGACCTTAAATAAAAATGTTTTAATATTTTGTCAACTAAAATATGCGTCACATCCCATTACGCCTGTCAAGCGCTTTTCCCTGCAGGTGGCTCATCATGATTTTCAGACCCCCGCCCTCTGTAAACTATCAATGGATAAATCCAAAAAAAGAAAAATCACAGAGGAAAATAGAGAGTTTAGTTCTGCGTGGACGTATTCATTTGCTTTCACTGCCAACGATGCTGTCTTACCTGTATGCTTGATATGTGCAAACAATGTAATGTTGAATGTCACTTCCAGAACAAGCACACATTTGCTGAAAAGTATCACGCTGAAGATGATTTCTCAGCTGCTGCAGCAAACTCTCCTCTTCATAAGAGTTTAATATTGTTATAACAGGTGTATCAAGGTGTAGCAATAAAATGTCAAGAATTGTCTTTATTCTTGTTCTATAATTTCGTAAATACAACAAACCATAGTTTTTAATAAAACCTCTATACAGAACTTTATAAGCTGTGATATCAAATAGCTTTTGCGGCTTCAGACCAATTTTATTTGGTGGAAAATAGAGCAAAATGTCTCTTTGGATAGTAAAGGTTGCCAACCCCTGCTTTAACCAAACCTTTGAAACGTTGTTTTATATGACAGGGAAAAGAGCTGAAATGTATAGGCGATGAACATTCATATTTACTGCTGAATTATTTTTTGACATGAACAGAACTAATTCAATTACAGCATCGAGGCTGTGCATGCGCTCTTTGCATCTGACAGTGCTCACCAAATGGTTGACTCACCAAATGGTCTCTTGTTTGGCTCCGGACGGATTCAACGTTCAGCACATTTTGCCTTCATTTGTATCTCTAAGGCTTAATCCTTTGTCATAAATAAGATACACGCTGTCAGCAGCGTCCACACACGCTGTACTGAAGCTCCATCAATTAGACAGACGGCATGAACATCTCGCTACTCACCGGTGTCATCAGGAGCATCCAATAGCTGGACTCTGTTGAATAAAGAACAGACTGCGCCAGTTGAAAAGAGTTATAATATTCTTGTTTCATCAACATCAGTAATAGAGTTGATCAATAAACCTGTGAACACATCAACTTTAAATTGTTTGGGGATTTTAAAATCTTTAATCATAATGTTATGCTTGGGCCAATTCTCAACGCGGGCTGTTTAAAAAATGACTTCCATCAATAACAACACGGCTCAAAGCAAATTTCACGTGACTCTTCACGTACACTGGGCATGTGGGTGCCGGTGTAAACAGGAAGTAGATTGGTTGCTTAGTTACAGAAAATACGACAGAATATTATAGTACTCGTTAATAAGCAACGCTTGTAATCCGTTATCAATGTTGAAATGAATCACTGGTAGACCTGGCTGTTTGTCATGTGATAGGGGCGTGACAAATCAGGGAGGGACACGTCGTTACTGCTAACGTTAGTAACGTTACTGCCAACGTTACTGCCAATCAAGTAGCGAACGCTGGTGTCTTGGCCATCATTTTCAAACTTCTCCATTTCCGCTTACTAAGAGGTAACCCCGGAGTTTTCAAACTCCTGTTTTTGGTGCTCCAAAACTCCCGTCTAGTGTGGACGTTCAGTGTAGATGTAGCAACAGATATGTGTTTTAAAATCCAAATGTAGTAGTGTAGATGTATCCTAAGAAAGTAGCAATGTCTTTGTATCCGAAAGCCTGGTAAACGTATGATTGGCCCCCCTGGTGCCCCCACCAATACCATTCCAGGTCCATTACTTTGACAGACTTTGACACGCACCCGTTGGGTCAGCGGGGCCTCGGGGCTGTCCATGGAAGCATCATGGAAGTGGATACCGGACTCAAAGAGAGCTGCCGTTCACTTAAATAAAAATAGCTCACGAAGCACATGAGCCAAAAACATTTTTCTGGTTCCCAGTGTCTTCCTGTCTGGCCCCGTTCCTGCTCTGCCCATAAACTTTACAACAGGACATCAAACAAAAATAAAACCTTCATGGATCTTAATTCGTAGAACAGAGAGCAATAACTGACCTTGTTTGCAGGTCGATGTGTCCCATCAGCAGTTTTTATCTCTTCTAATGCCTGGGACAAGTTGGCAGCTAGATATTTCCTTCGAAGAACACAACCTTGCAGTCTTTGCTCCAGCGGAAAACCCACAATGCATTGTAACATGCTAGTGATAGTAGGTCTATCAACAAGCCTGCAAAGCTCTGGAGAAGTGGCAATGGGGATTTGGATCTGGTTTACTGTCGGGTTTTGCGGTCTGCATGAGTTCATTTTCTATGGTAATATGGCAATATTCCATTACTCACTGTAAATATACATTTAAATATACATTTGTCAGAAAACCGCTGGCAGCTTCATCTATTGCGATGACACCAGCGCCTTTCTGAAAAGGTTCAGGGATTTTCAAGCAGAAGTGCTCAGAGTGGCCGCATAACAAAGTCAAAGACCTTTAAAAAGACTCTGGGAGGGTCACATACTCCCTCACCTCTTTGAGAACAATAGAAAAAAGATGCTGCCGCTCATAAAATAAATGGACATTCCGCCTATTAGTGGGGATATGAGAATCCTGGTATCCTGATCATTAATGTGTGAGTAAATGAAGCCTCCGTTGTACACATTACATTTGCTTATGGACCGGGCCTATCCCAGATACACCATCCTGCTGCCGTTAGCAGAGCTCCGAATGTGTATTAAACCGTGATTGAAAATAGTCCCAAATAAATGCATTCAATTTACTCCTATTTGAGTAAAGTTTTCTACAAACTGCCTGGCCAAACTCTTCTAAAAATAAGACGACGTATTTGTCTTTAAAGATCCACGTCTTCACGAGACACTGACCGGGTTGGGCCTGAATGCCATATTGGGTATTGTCAAAACGTTGTTGCTGGTATTTTTATATGATGTCTTAACAACACTGAGAATATAAAATAACACCTGCTTTATTCTCTCTCTTACGTCTGATGTGCTTTCCTTTGAAATGTCATTAGGCATGCTATGAACAGAAGAACAACTGACAAACATTGTTTTTCTGCGTCTATATTTATGTATTATGGTCGACAAAAACAGATGTGACATCACAAGATGCAGCCACAAAAGAGGCGATGATCTGCTTTCTGTCTCCGTCTCCTGATAACTAATGCCTGTTGTTCCCGCTACCCGAGGCCTGAGACTCATCATGGCTCTGGAAGGTTCTACCTCTCCATCAGCCGAGCTTGTCTCTCCATCTTGTACAGCATTGTCTACACTGTATTGCAATGCCATACATAGAGTGAGAATTTGGCTTTGAATCAGAGCAATTAAGCTATACCTTTAAAAAGGTAAAGAACAAGGCAATGCTATTATTTCTGCTGATAACAGATCATTTGGTGTCGACACATCCAGAACATTATGCACTGTTCTTTCCTCATAACAAAACATACTGCGATGTCTGATCCAGAACAAACAATTAAATGTAAGAACCGCGGACAAAAACAAGAATCAAACTCACACGCTGTGACATCTCTACCGAGGCGCTAAAATGTTAATGAATGTTTTATTTCATTCAGTGCACCGTAGATGAAGTTATTAGAAAAGTCGTTTATTTTTCCGAGAAGAACTGCTGTTATTATCATCACACAGGTGTTGAAGTCAGGGTTGTTGGTTTGTTTCACACCGGCTTGCTGCCAGGTGGGAAACAAAGATAGTCACAGATACATACAGGAAGAACAGTGGGGGTTGTTATGCTGGAGAAGTCAGAGATTTACGTCTTTGGGATCAACTCAGGTGACAGGGCTTTGACACGGCTATCAATTGGCATGCAAATTATGATAGCACAAGGCCAAAATAAATCATAATACAATAATGGCAACATACGAGGTGAATTAAAGCCCAATGATGGGCGTTTGTCTGTTTAAACTGCCATTTTTCTTTATAATCCTACTTTCATGAGTTTTAATCTCAACAGTTCCCTGATTGGTCATAAACCATGCTCATACTCAGCCACACCCTCTTTCAACTTCAAAGTGGAGTCCTTTTGTACTTTTCCTCACATTCTATTTGAAATCTGCAGCGTGCCGTCCAAGTCAATTTGTGGCGCTTTTGTTCATTTTCGTCGACCAAACTGCTTTTACTTTTGCTCAATACAAAATACAAATTAGCATAACAAGCTTATATTCTGGCCCATTCGTTGATGCTTATGTTAGCTGTCAGTTTTTTTGTCGGTAACTAGCACACGAGGTCCAAAGCATGTCTGGTCTTCCTGGGACAGTCTTGTTTATAGCTTGTTACAAATCAACAAAAAGCAGACATGGAAAAAAAATATATTTTCAGCACAAGTTGTTGTAATTGACGACTTTTTTTTTTGTTGCTAAATTAAAAACCGCTTTCAACTGATAGGTGCCACTGAAGTAAAGATTAGGAAGACAGACACATTTAATATCTCAGTAACTTAATATAATAGTTTTAGAATGTTTTTTCTCAAAGAATTGTGTGAACAAGTGACTTTGTAAAAATGAGGTGTTCAAACTCAGACTGCATTCATTTCATTTGAATGGTTTTCTCGACCGACCCTACACTGTCCCAACCGTTTTTGGAAAATGCAAACACCTGATTGTTGTCATTACTGTTCAGTAGGCTGTGAGTGATGGAAGGGCCTTTTGTTTCGTTTTCCCAGCTGACCCGACTCTCCTACTTCTTATTCATCACTGTCGCACTGATCCTGTTTTAAATGTGCCTGATAACAGTATTATGCATTACACATGAAATGGTTTATACGTCTTACAAATAAAATCTCTTATACAACTAAAATAACTTAACAGTGTGGTTAATTCAATTGAGTTTGATATAGTTCCATCTCTTTGTTTTACATCAACACAACTAATGACTAAACTAAGCACTACACACTCCGCCTCATGTGTAGAAACCTTTACGCTTCACAGCACAGCTGTCCATGTGGTTCTGAGGACAGTGAACTAAACCAATTACTCAAAAACATTGCTTCAGTTTCAAATGTCAGAATGATACATTATATAGAAGGATACATTTATATCAGACTTTAAGGCAGACAGCATGTCACCACATATTTTTGAAGTGTCAAATTTAAATCTGCTGTGGTTTGTTTTTGTTTATAACTGTTATAATGTCATCTCTCTGCCTTGTTTGTATCGTTATTGCTTTTATTGTTTCTTTCTTTACTATGTAAAGTGCCTTTGAGTACCTCTAAAAACGCTATACAAATAAAATGTATTATTATTATATACTTTACAATAACAAGAAAGCTCTCAAATAACTAAAAGCAGACATTTGTAATAAACAAGGATCCATGTGTCAGAATCATTTAGAAAAGAGTCTGTGCTGGATATGAAAGTAGTAAACTATTAAATCACTCATGTAGCTAATTCTTGTTACAATGAAAGGCTAATTTCCCTCATCTAAATTTGATGGAGTTTTCTCCATGTTATTCTGGCATCCCCTTTATTAGATCAAATATTCAGGGCAGTTTGACTCTACATCTAGAGTCAAACTGCTACCGGCATGGCTCTAAGGATGGCCATGCCGGTCTGTCCACCCTACACAGTGAAATGAGTTTTCACTGCTGGATGGTTTTCCATACATTTCTGTTCAGACATTCGTGTTGCCAAGAGGATGCACCCTGATGACTCTGGTGATCCCCTGACTTTTCCTCTAACACCACTAGCAGGTACATGTCTAGTACCATGACCAGTCTCTTCACATTTACTGGATGAATGGGCTCAATATTTGGTAACGACACTCATGGTTACCTGACGATGAATCCCGAAGATGTTGGTGCCACCATGAGGTTGACATTTATGGTTTTGAGGTCAATGTGCCAACAATAATTGGATGGACTGACATGGAAGTTGGTACTACACACATAGATGAATGATCACTTTGGTGATCCTGACTTTTTCTCCAGCACCATCATCAGGTCTAAATGTTTGTCCAAAAGCGCCTCAGCCATACTAAGCTGTGCTAATTAGCAACTGTTCGCATGCTAAAATGTCAAACTAAGTTGGTGAACATGTTGAACAATTATCCCTGCTTGACGTCATGTTAACATTGTCATTGTGAGCATGTTTCCCGATGTTAACCTTTAGCTCTAAACACTGCTGTACAAACACTTTCTTACTCCAAACTTGTCAAATAGCGACACTTGGTCAGTGGCCCAACACTGTAAACTATCACACTCTAGGTACCGGTAGTGTCAGTTGTGGACGAGTCAGGGACGGCGTGTCAGTTTCCACTCGTTACATGCATAGAGCCTCTTTTCAAAATAAACTTTTATTATTGGGGTTTAAATATTGGGGTTCGGGTGTATGACTATCTAATAAAGACGTAGATTGGTTTACATATGAATTAGTTGACAGCTCGCAAGGTCTCATACAGACGCTAAAGGGTGCCTCTGGGATTCATTCTCAGAACCGAAGGAAAAGTTGATGAGAACGGGTTGGTCGTACGGCCTTACTAAGCCCCATGCATGACTGTAGACTCTTGTTCCTATATTTAGCAATGACCAAGTCAAGTCTTTAAGCAAACAGGTCTCAAATAAATAAAACCTAACGTCCACATATTTAAGACCAAATCGACAAAGTCTCATCTGTCGAGTCTTAAATCTCCTCCTCTGGTTGACGCTCACTCCTTTCATCTTTTAGTTAAACTGATTTGAAACTAGATTAGAAATATACTGATATATATTCTTCCTTCAACATTACCTTGTGCTACAAATAAACTGGGCTTGTGGCTATTGGCCACATTGTTCCAAATTGTAAGTCTAACCCTTCATGCAGACTATGCAAATATCTCCCGATGAATCACCTTGTCAATAATCCTCACAGTTAAGCCTTTCCAGAGTGGAGGCTCCAATTTCCATATCTCATTTAGCATTCACTCTTTTCTGATGGAAAGCTGGTAGTAATAGTTCAAGCGTGTCCTGCTGCGCCCTCGTCAAAATGTATCAAGCACTACAGGACGATGGTGCAGATATTTATTCAACTCTGACAATTTAGTTCAGCATGGGTTTGTCTTTATAACCCTGGGATGTCATTTCTTACAACCAAGTTAAATAAAAATATGAGTGACAAGAGAGATAGAAGGTCAGCTGGGCTGCTTTTGATACCACATCTCGACATGTCAAGACTCCTCCAAAACAAATGGTCTATTTGGTCTCAAATATCCACCCTGCTTGTCCAAAAAGTGGCTTTAAATTCATTTTATAGAACATAGAACCTGGATGAGTAGAGAGCTGACACATGATGTACTTGTAAATACTTTGACGGATACGATGTTTTCATAATAGGTCATTAGAAACCCTTTAGACTCCAGCTGGTACCAAAATTTAGAATGGCATTTTCAAAATAAGAGCATACTTGAATGCATTGAATTGAAGACTGAGTTCATGGAAAGAAACTGTAATTCTAAAAAGGACAGAAACCTTCTACCTTCTATCATGTTAGCTTGTGTGAACATCCTGCTGTTTCCATATACTGCATGTATGCCAGATGTGTTACGTAAGTGCAAAAACTGTATTAGATCATATTAGAGACGACGGCAGTTCAACAGGCAAAAACTTACACATTAACTGTTTCAAAATAATTTTGGCATTGTATGTTTCTGCAACCCATGGATATGTTTCTTAATGGCAAATACGTTTCATGTACACGTTTCATATCAGCCTCATATCACACAATGTGCATGTTAGGGTGAGTGAAGCCAGATAACAAACAGATACCATTTCCACCTTGGAATATTTAACTGGACTAGCATATTGAATTTTTCATAATTATTACTTTTGTGATTTGTAGTTTAAGACTCAAAAGAGAAACCTCATCATGTTGATGTCCTCATCAGCTGTCATTCTGGTTTGTTTCTCCAACCTGATGCATCTCAATGATGATGCTATTCACAAACCCAGAATGAGAAAGAAACGACGTGCTGACGAAATTCCTCGTGAATCGTCTGGTTACACTGTATCATGGTCATCTGAGTGAGTACACTATCCGTTCCATATTCCATATACGATCAGCAGGAATGAATGGAAAGTCTCACTACGACAGAGATGAAGCTGAAGAAACGTACCTGTTTCACATCGTAAGCGAAGAGCACATATTTCAGATCAGGGGAGACGGAATACTTGGCCACGTTGAAATTTATCTAGAAATAAAGACAGAGACAGCTTTACTGTTTGCAATGTCAACCATCGTCATATCATTTATATCTTGACACATCATCATCATTTAATAAACAGTATGACAAACTTATCCACTTACAAATGTTGTGTTTGTCAAGACAATCTCCGTTTCGTTTTTAAGGATGTTGAACTTGATGACGTGGCCGTCACTGTTCCTGTAGATGACTTCAGAGTCTGTGTATAGAAACAGAGGAAACAAAGAGAAGAAAAAACATCTGTATGAAGGAAATTTCATTTGGAAAGCTGTCCCGAAAAAGACATCACAGAGAAAAACGACAAAGTGAAAACCAGCAGCCGTCCTCACTCTATTCGGAACTGCAAAGATGCCACCGAAAACAAAAGCGGTCGAAGCCTCGTCCTCCCCTCTAATGAAAGGAACAGTAAGAACGCAGCAGACAGCACCAACAGGCTCACGTTTGTGCAACTGTAATGTGACGTGATTAACTCTGAGAATCAAAAGTGAGATGTCACTGCCAGGCGAACACAAAGGGAAGGCCTACATTGTTCATCAGTTGACGGAAAGAGCTCAGTGTGGCCCCGCCAGGGAAACATCTTCCCTACAGAGCTGCACTGCTAGGACGAGACGGCATTATTGGTTTTGTGTCTGAGCCAAACGTTCAGACACACAGCCCGCCTCGAATGTCATGGTTTGAGGGATTATCACGATAATACCTTTATGTCAACACAATTGTGTTCTGGTTTCAGTTCAGACGGTGGACCCAGATGCAAGTGACCAGGCAGCAAGGGGAACAAAATGACCAAACAGGAAGCTTTAACAGCAACAGAGCTGGTAGCAAAAAACTAAATTGGCAGATAACAAACACTGAGGGAGCAAAATGAGGAAATACAAAGTACAAAGGACAAACAGTCACAAATACTCAACATCTGAAATGTATGCATACAGACGTACACATACATGTGTACACAAGTAAACAAGAAACAAATAAGCATGGCTTATAAACATCTGCTTCCAGATAGTAATGGTTCCCAGACTCCGTATGGTCACAATCCTACTTTGTCTTCTATCTCAGTTCATGACCAAATAAAGCTTTTTGTCAAGTGACGAGAAGAAGTTGTCTCTATCGTTGAAGAGAAGGGAAAACAGAGCCTTGTTTTTAAAATACAGAAATTATCTTCACAAAAGAGAAGAGTCACAATGCTCCCATTTGTTATGTATTCATCCTGTTTGTCCAGGGGACATTATGATTTATGATTGACCTATTTAAAATGGTTTACTTGTTTTTCACTTCATAGGCTTAAGAATATTTTTGATATTTATTGGGATAATATCATGCATCACAATCATTTTGTTATTACCCTGTACCCTGTTGTGTATTTGTCAGCCGCGATGGGGAACTGTGGTCACATAGAGGCCAACACCTGCTTTCTAATATTGTTTCTGGGCTTGCTGTTGGAGTCGAGGCATTTACAAACAGTGGCAGCCAATCCATACATGGATACTCTGTCCATATGGTAGAAACAGATGCAGGTACCCCGACCTCAAGGAGCGCTTTACAAATCTGTTTCTACCAGCCTTCATCACATGTTCTGAAAATGTCCATGAAAGCAGTTGGACAGAAATGTGCTGTTTCTCTCTGTTAATGTACACAGACAATGCAGTGTGTGTGTGTGTGTGTGTGCAGTTATATTCCAATCCAACAGTGTGTGTCGTTACGCATTGACCCACATTGTGGAGGTCCCTGTGGGTCACGCTTTAAATCATGTCTAAATTAACCAGAAGGAGTAAAGTGGTGAACCACTGGTGGTAATCTCGGAATTTCTGTATGTGTGTCTGTGTGAGGGTCATGTCTGGGTCTTTGGGGTTATTCAATGCCACCGGGATTCAGATAGTAAAGAACAGTTTTACAAGTAAGCACAGCTGTCTTTACTGAAAACCTGGTTAATCCCAAACAGCTGGTGACGCTGTGTTTGGATGGCCCTCTGCACCCAGAGGAAAAGGCTTCCCGCTCCTCCACAATGGTCCACAAAGTTCTTTCTCCTGCTATTATTACATGTGGCAGCTGAATTATCATTTTCATTTTCACACAAAAAAATAAACCAATGAAATAAGAAAACAAAAGACGGAACAATATCGTCCTTAAAACGGTCTGAGCTGCAGTCTGGACTGTACTGGCTGTTTTGAATGGCCGGATTCCTACAGAATTTCATGTACTATAGAGCGTTTAGCAAATCTCTTATGTGCAGTGTTGCAATTGCTTGACACATCCCACTTATAAAATAAAAATAAATAGATCACATAGAAAACTACCACAGTGTCCAAATATATGTGTCCAAATATATGAGTCTCCGATAAAGTGATTTTTAAAGCATCAAAATCATTTTCTTTTGATGCCCAGCGGCGACACACTTAAATCAGTGCATGACAGAGAAATGAATATTTAGAACTGATAAAAAGGAACTCATTCCGATGCGATGCAGAGAAATTAGTTCATGCATTTGTTACCTCTAGACTAGATTACTGCAAATTCCTTATTTTCAGGCTGCTCTAATAAGTCTCTTAAATCTCTCCAGCTGATCCAGAATGCTGCAGCTCGTGTACTAACAAGAACTAAGAGGAGAGATCATATTACTCCTGTATGAGCTTCTCTGCACTGGCTCCCTGTAAAATCTAGAATAGAATTTAAAATCCTTTTACTTACCTACAAAGCCCGAACTGGTCAGGCTCCATCATATCTTAAAGAGCTGATAGTACCATACTGCCCTACTAGAACGCTGCGATCCAGTGATTCAGGGTTACTTGTGGTTCCTAGAGTCTTAAAAAGTAGGACGGGAGCCAGAGCCTTCAGTTATCAAGCTCCTCTTCTGTGGAACCAGCTTCCCGTTTCAGTCCGGGGGGCAGACACACTCACCACATTTAAGAGTAGGCTTAAGACTTTCCTCTTTGATAGTGCTTATAGTTAGGGCTGGCTCTGGCTTGCCTTGGACCGGCCCATGGACAAACTGGTGTAGGCAAAAACTACAGGGGGACTTCCTACACTGAGCACCTCTCTCCTCCTCTTCTTCACCTCCGTCTGTATGCATTGATGTCCCATTAATGCTCATTACTAACTTTACTTCTTCCCCGGAGTATTTGTGCTTTCTCGCCTCACAGGATGACCGCAGTTTTATCTGGACACTGGTTCTTCAACCAGCCATGGCCCTGCTGACACCTACTATGATCTTCATTGTTAACATTATTAATCCTATTACCGATACCATTAATGCACAGTACTGATTTTGTCTCTTCCCCGGAGTCCTTGTGCTTCCTCTCCTCACAGGTTTCCATGGAGCATGGTTTCATCTGGACCCTGGTCCTTCCTCCTACCATGGCCCTGCTGACTCCAACTGCTAATATCACTTATTATTACTCACATTACTATTTCATATTACCGATACCATTAATGCACATTATTGACCTGCTTCTTCACCAGAGTCTCTGTGCTTTCTCGCCTCGCAGGTTCCTGTGTATCCGGGTTTACCTGGACCAGGTGTTGCCTCCTGTCATGGCTGTGTCATACATTGAATGTGCTGTAATAACATTGAATGTGTCGTAATTCACTATCCTGTTATACACATGACATCATTGCACTTCTGTCCATCCTGGGAGAGGGATCCCTCCTCTATTGCTCTCCCACAGGTTTCTTCCTCTTTCCTCCCCGTTAAAGGGGTTTTTGGGGAGTTTTTCCTGTTCCGATGTGAGGGTCCCGGGACAAGAGGATGCCAAATGTGTACATATTGTAAAGCCCTCTGAGGCAAATTTGTAATTTGTGATTTTGGGCAATACAAAAATAAATTGAATTGAATTGAATTCCTGTGATCTTTAAAACATCACCAGAGGTCTCTGCACTGCTCTGCGCTGGTCTCCCTAAATAATAAATGTTTGTCGCTGAAACAAAACAAGCTAAGACTCTAATGTATAAGTAATGCCTGACGTCTGTAACCTGATGTATAATGAAATGCATCGGCTTTTTCTCCTGACGTGCTGAACTCTGCAACTTCGGTGGAGTAACGGTCACTGCACACGCCACATGCTACCATTGCTGCTTTTGTCGGTGTTCATTTTATGGCAGGAAAATACATTTTCTTGACGTAAGGCTCCTTACAGCTTAATTTAAGGTAACAACATCAATATCTGTCAATTTGATATCTTCACTCATAGTAGACACAGATATGATTAACAGTATTTTTTCAATTATTATAATTCATGAACTTGTAAATGTACAGAAGATACATTTTATATTTTTCCTCAAAGCCACAAGACTCGTAAAACCCACTTCATTCAAACTCGAGAGAAACGAGATGAAACTCATGAAAAAGCGTCCTGGTTAGTTGTTTCCACTGACGATCAGTCACTATGGTTCAGTCGAAGTAGAGCCTTCATTCAGCCAGTTAGATACTGCTATGCTGACAGACTTCATTCAGAATTTCAAGGATCCTCGATATTGGAATAGTCCTTCGACGGGATTTGATGGAATTCATCCGTTGAAGGCTCCTTCTCTGACTTAAGTGTCTCTGTGTTTCAGCTTGAAACAGGATTACATTTGAAATAACTTTAGCAATGAAGTGTTTGTGGTAGAGGCTTTTAAATGTATCAATACTCTGTCAGCTTTACTGTTGAAAAGAACAGTGAGCCACAAAAGGGAAGGTGGTGTACAATCATGTAATATGCAGCACCATTTAGCCATTGGGCCCCGTGCATGAAACACTCACACAAACAGCTTCCAGTAGGAATGACTTCAGAAAGTCTCTGGCATTCACCCAATTACACCGTTTATCATAAACAGACATTGTAAAAACAGAACTTATCGTCACATTTTCAAATTTCTGATGGTCCTTGAAAGCAACATATGTGCCCAACCATCAGGAAAACCACGAAATCCAAGCTAAAAATAGTGTTAACTCATCAAATTATTAAAAAAATAAATAGTTTGCAGTAAGCAGATCGAATGAAATACATTCATTTCTGCTCTCCGCAACGCAAATGGGAAGCCATTAATTGTCAGGATCCAGGATCCCTGTCTGACCCGGTGTGTGTTTCCCCTGATCTCCTCTCCTCATGTGTCCTGTCATTCCCCTGTTTGTTGTGGTGTGCCATGTGCTCTGTTTGTCCTCTGCCTCCAGACACCTCCCATGGCCGCACCCTTGATTGTGCACAGCTGAGGACACTCCAGCCGATCACCTCCTGCAGCCTGACACACCAGACTCAGGGCCCACTAATGAGTCTCCTGTCACTATATAAGCTCTGGTCCTGCAGTCTGGGGTTGTCAGGTCGTACTGTCTTTCACCCGCTGAAACCCCGTGGCATCCTCTGCCCTCCTTGTGTTTGTGGATTACACTCCGCCGCTCTGCCCTCCTTGTGGTCTATGGATTACACTTGTTGAGAAAATTATTTCTTTTAAGGTGTAATAGTTTACACCTTCTACTGTTTGCAATTAGTATGGATAAAATAGCTTTATAGCAGCTTTAATAGTCTTAGCTTTAATAGTTACTCAGGCAATACTCATATGAGACGGTAGGGCGAGGGAGCAGCAGTGGAAAGTTACTGGCTTAACTGCATCACAAGGAATAGGCCGCCATCTTCAGATAGGCCCAACAGCCTCGGGCTGTATTAACCCAGTCCCCCCCTGCAGTCGACAACATCTCACCACACACTGACAGATGACGACGCCTTCTGGGACGGGCCAGTGTGGACGGATTTGTCCAGGCTCCACCCAGGTGTCTTACGTGTACAAACACGCGCCGCCTGCTTCTTTTATTTTGACCAATGGGCTTCCATAAGAGGAACCCTACATAAAGCATCACGCTGCTATGTTCAAGGGTGTGCTTATGGTGGATCTCTGAGAGTGAAGCTATTAGTGACCCGTGCACGTATAACTGCTGGGCTGAATAACTCTGTTGATAATAAACCTATTGCTTTTGATATAACTAAACGCCTCTTGAGAGCTTTCGTTTTATTCTTAAATCCGCTCTAAGTGTGAAAGATAGCTTTATTTTCACAACACACTCCGCCGCTCTACCCGCCGTGTGTTAAACGGACTACACTCGCCGTCAAGCTGCCAGCCTCTGGTGTCGAGCCACGGGCCTCACACCGTCGATCTGCCGCTCGGGTGTCGGACCACGGGCTCCACACCTGCTCACACAGTCTAAATAAAGCCTGTTAATATTCACTTCTGTCTCCTGTGGTCTTGCGTTTGGGTCCTACCTGTGAACTCCCGTGACATTAATGAGTCAGCTGAAACCATAGACTGAGGTGGATGTAGTCATGGTGATGTCACACATTGGTTTGTCGATGACGGTTTTACATCCTCGAGTTCTGCAATTTACTAAATGAACATCATGCTGTATTGAAGAAGACTTAAGACTAGAGATTGAGACCATAAACTCATGTTTACAATGTTTACTGAGGTAATACATCAAGAGAGAAGTAGAGTCATTTTATCATAGACTTCTATACAATCAGACTTCTTTTTTCAATATTGGTAACACTTGTTGTTAAGTGGACAAAACATATATGTGGATTATTTTTGAATTTTTCATAAAATTTCATAAATTCAACCATAGCTTAGCATCACAGCGTCTTAAAAGAGAGGTGCAGAACTTATTATATTGCAGTGAAACACAAGAGCAAAACAGGCCCTGAGACTGCTCGAGGTTTAGAGGGTTAAGAGTAATGATGCATTATGGGTCTGCTGGCTGCATGCTCTGCTGATATGGAGTGAAAGTTTTCTTTCTTCATGATATGGCAACTTTAGAGGCATAATCTCACGATCCTGCACCTCCTCATAAAGGTGGTATGCATCAGGCTGAAACAAGCAATTTACAATAAGTTTGTGCAGTTAAACACAAATGCTGCAGCTGTAAAATTTGCACGAATGAAACAAGGTGAGAAATCCTTCCGCTTTCAGTCTGAACACACCGTGAGCGAGCCAGCAGAAAGCTGCGGGAACAGTTTAGTTGCTCAACCTTCGAAGATGCAGCTGCCTACACAATCCCCCCTGCCGACCACGCGGAGCACAGTGACAGCCCCTGTGTTCATGGAAGATCAGGGAGAAATGTCACCAAGTCCAGCCGGCTATCACATCCAGAAAAAGGGTTGCTAAGCTTCCACCCAGAAGTTCCACAGCATGAGTTCTACTAACACAGCAGTGCACCGCATGGTATCAGAATACTAAAAAGCAAGAAAAGCATGTGTGTGCCTGAGAAATAAAATGCCATTTCACACAGCTTGTCCAGCGCACATACTAAAAATCCTTGAAATTCTCTGGCAGGTGAGTATATATTCCCGTGCAATTGGTAAATAGCAATACACAGGACTCCTTGAAGGTATAAATGAGGCTGGGGTAACGATGTCCCCCTTCCAGGATTTATACTCAGTGATTCACAACACACATTGTCATTTTCCTTTGAAAAGCTTTGAGATTTATTTGGGTTCTAACTGTCCAGCTCCAGACTCTGCTGCCCACATAACTGTCAAGAAATAAAAGATGAATTCTGCCCACTGACTGGAGGCAGCAGTAAGGAGAAACAGCATTCAGTACTAACTATAGCAGTCGGTGATTATGTGTCACATTTCTTAATGATGGGCCCATTTATGATCATGTGAGGAAATGATCATGGCACAGTGGATATCTAATGTACACGGAGTGATACACTTGTCTCAAGGCCTTGAGACGAAGGAGGTGTTGTTTTGTGTGATCCCTTTGAAAAATGTATGCTGCAATAAAAAGAAAAGTATATTACGTCCAGTGATCAAATACCCCCCTTTTAAAATATCTGTGCAAGGCAACAATGGTATGGTTGAATTGAATGAAGGTATGATGAAGGTAAGACAAATATTGCACTTGGTTATAGATTCTAAATACAAAAATAGCTCTGGGGCAAGACACAGACTCTGATCTCCTGCATCACAAACAGATGTGCTAGATCCTCGAATGGCATCACAACCTGTTTTCATCTGACAAAATATTCTGCTTCAATCCGTAATTTTTTACATTTAGTATTTCAAAAACATTTTTACTGTGGTCAGAAAACCGTTTATTCTCCTGCTTTCCGCACACAAAGGGAGGCACAGACCCGTAACCTAGCAGGGTTTAGCAGAATCATACATTACATTCATTTAACCATGATAACAAATAGAAATGGAAGCTTCCAATGTGCAAAAAATTACATTTAGTGCAGCACAATACCTAAGCCTTGGTCAAAGTCTATCTTGAACCGTTGAACCTTTGAACCTTGCCCCAGGAACAAGTTCTATACAAAGTCCTGTTTATATTACTTGCCTAATAGTGGCGCACATTTGCTTTTGTACTATTACTCCTGCTTTGTCCACTTAGACCTAGACACATGAAAATAACAAACGTATACACTTCCCATTTGATACCAAACGAGACAGCTGCAACTCAAACCACATGTTTTCATTCAACACAATATGTCATGCCTTGCATGTACACTCATTACAAAGAGACTTTGCTCCACAGCTACAGCTACTGGCTGCAGTCTAGAGGGAGGTAGTGGGGGTTTGAAAAACAGTGAGGAGTGCATTTTAGCTTAACTGGAAGCCCTTCCACTGGTAGATGAGGATTCACAGCCAATGGAGTGCAGAGTCTGAGGACAAGTGGGAACTCTGGGCACAATGTAATATGCATAGCGCACACTGAATTACTTTGAGAAGGTTGCGTAATGCTTGAATGCTGTGTCGGCAGTCCCTAAGGTTCCACCAAATGTCACAGCTGGTCAAGCTCAAAGCCAACTTGTTAGAGATAGAACACGAGTGCTTGGTTGTGCAGAGGCTGACAGTAAAATATGGTAACATGTGCTGGGGTGTAAGGACTCAGTGGCAGCCACTGATGGTGCTAAAGGGATTCATTAAAAACGCCATTAATGTTACCCTGTAACATTAGCACAAATGCTAACCCAGTAGCACAAAGCACATCCACTGAGCCGAAGATGATGATTCAAACTGAAATTGCAACATTTTCATGACAGCTATTGTGCTTGTGTTAATATGATTGTGGCATGTAACATTGACGTTTATTCATTCTTATATCACTAAGAAAAGCTTAGCAATTGTATAAACTTGCCGATCTCCCAGCTGGAGATGTGTGAGTGGTGCCAGCCAGCTTATGTCACTTATGCTATTGGCGGTGCAAATGCAAACACAAACAGAGCCCTTCAGGGTATAGGGTATGTAGTTCTTGGGGGAGCTCTTCAGTGGGCACATGACAGCCGTCGGCACTGTTTGCTCGGCCGACGCCATCTTGAGAGCCGTTAAGAGGCAACGGAAATCGTCTCCATCTCATTTTTAGCACACCGTGCTCAGAGGAGTGAATATTTCAACATTTAGAATTCTATGACAACCGTCATGATTCCTCAGATGCAATGGCAACACAAACTGCTTTGTATCTTGAACTATTTGCTTGAAAAAGTCTATTCTCAGTGGTTAACTTCAGAGGTTCAATTTAAGTTGCTGCTTCGTTGTTTTATGATTGATCCGTCAATAAAGTGTGTATTACTACATCACAGCACAATGCCACCCTTTGAGTTTTTACACCTCTCATGTGTGCATCAGCAGGGATCCACGACAGTGGCTCAGCACAAGCTGTGTCCAATAACCTTCCACCCATCGCCCGCTGAGCAGACAAGTGTCTAACATTAGAGCACACCTCTAGCCTCTGACTCGATTTCTTCCCCCACCAGAGAGATAAACGAGTAATTAGATTAGGAGATAGATGAGCGCCACATCTACTCTGCAACGCAAACCTTTTAGACATCATCAATAAAGAGATTTAATTAATTACTGAGCCTTATTTAACAAGCTATCCTGAATCATTGTAATTGACATGTTGGGGTTGTGTGCACCATGTGCCAGTGGGTTTAAATTCCCCAGTATTAACACCTACAGTGCACGTGACAAATAAAAATAAACAGGGAAAATGACGACGCCGTATGCAGGGATTCATTAGCCTTGTCCATCATGGCTAATATGCTAATACATTTCATCTTGGCTCGTTTTAATTCCTCAACCCCGCACAGCTCCGCTAATGATGACACGCTTCATCTTCATCAGGACTACAGATTATTTATGGATGTGTGCAAAGAAGGCGGACCGCTGGTTCCAAGGGCCTCCTCTTCTGTGTGCTGAGCACTCCAGTCCCACCACATTTGTGACGCCACTGGACATGCAAGCTGAGAACGAGATGCAGTGTGGGAATCGCTTTCCATTCCGCAATGGTCACACTACTGCTGTGTGTATAGGCTTATGAAATATGAAATGATTTTGTGTGAGAAAGAGAGAATCCCCCGACTGCAATATCTGCAGCGTCCCTATCATCAGCTCTCCTTGTGCTTTGCACGTCCTCCCGATCACATTGTTCTCCTCTTCCTCATTGTCACCATCCTCTAAAACACTGTCAGCAACAAAAGCAGGTGAACATGACACACACTTGAAAAGAATGTAACTGTTCCACCTCAGGGAAGCAGCAGCGGGGCCTGCACCTGGATCCTGCATTGTTCCAGTTCTGCCTCGAACCTGCACTTTCCCCTGTGTCTCCAACGGGGACATTTCCATTACCTCAAGGTCTTTCATAGCTAGGTCGCCTCACTGGAACTCACATCATGTGTACGGAAAAAGTGATTTGTGCCAAATAACAACAACAAAGTATTTCAATGTAATGAGATTTAAAACTACACTTTTATGTAACGAGTCACACAAAAATATTTCCAGGTTGAATGAACATAAGGGGCTCCACAAACAAAGTTAGCAGAAGTAGGGGAGCAGCGGATAAATGTCCTTATTTCCCACTGTGATTGTCATAGTGGGAAATAAAGTTTAACTGTTGATTGTTATCGGACAATATTTGGTAAAAATATACGCTTGGGACGTTAGCATTAAGCTTTCTAGTCCCCGGTCCTTGATAATGTCCTTAATAATCAGCAGGAGGAGAGCTAGTAGCGTAGCAGCTGAGTGCTATTGTACGGAGGTTCCATTCAGTTGCATTATAATGCGTTCAAGCTCTGTTCAGTTCAACTTTGTATTTGGCGAAGGTAAGTTCTAATAACATATAATATGTCTATATAATATAATGATATCATGTAAAATGTAGTTTTTGGCAAGAAACTTGAATAAATCCAGTTCTTTAAAGGAGCTGTTTTAACATTCATATAAAATAGATATTAGAGATGAATTATGACGTTTATATCTCGTTGAAGACTTTTCTGTTTGCTGCTGCCTTTAATTGAACCACATTCAAATTCAATTAATATATTAATCAATTTCCTGCATTTCTGCATTTTACTACTGTATTTTATTTCTTACACTGTTCTTAATTGCTGTTAAATCTCCTTTTCTTTTGCCTTATGTTTTGATGCTTTTAATGGTTTTAAAAGGACTGCACAATATATCGCCATTTCCTCCGGGACCGAGTTCGTGCAAGGTGTACACTATAAAACGCAGATCGGCAGAGATCTTTTCCAGACGTGGTTTGTGTGCGAGTAATTGCAGAATTGCGGCAGTGTATGGTTGCTTGCGTGCAGCGTAATGTCTCAGGGAGACATCGATTATTGTTTCAATGTATGTTTTAAATCTCCTTTACTTTTGCCTTTATGCTTTTAATGGTTTGATGTGAAGCACTTTGAATTACCTTGTTGTTGAAATGTGCTATACAAATAAACTTGCCTTGCCTTTTAACACGATCTCTAAGCTGCTAACAATACATCATTACAAAACTATAAGCATCAATCATACTGATTGAATATAACCACTTTCTGAACTGTTCTGAACGTAGTTTTGTTTTTGTTTTTTGTAGCTATGCAGAAATGCTGTCGAAGCTCTCACACCACAAAAAAAAACGCACAAATATTTGAAGAGGACCAAGATCGTGCTTCTCAAGCAGTCTGTCCAGCTGTTTGGTTCCTACCAGGGGCCACTTGACAGCTTTCACAAACTGCACTAGTGTTGGTTTTAACCAAACCAAAGAGGTTAGGGATGAGTCGTCACTTCACGCGGCTTGTTCCCAAATAATCAACAGTTGTACATTGGAATAGTGTAAACTGGGAAATCGGAGAACACAATGCAATACATGATTGTACCAGTAACAAAGCAAGGCCACACATACAATGAGAAGTATGTCCATGAGTCTTCCACCCTGGAAACCTGTGATGTTTCACTTCACGCCTACATAGAAACTCACTCAAACCTACTCATTTATACTCATTCCAATGATAATGTTGAATACGTATCCTCTGCTACCAACTTAATTCCATTCAAATAATAAGCAACACTCAACAATTAACAATCTTAGTCCCAAAAAATGAAAAGAATCATTTTAGACTGTTAAATGCACAGCAGCACTGCTCTTCAGTGCGCCTCGTGTCTGTTTCAAATGGCAGATTCAATTAAATTCAGAACCAGCTGTCTCTAATGTCTTCTTTGTTGACATCATGTCAACATGTGGTATTTCTTTCATTTTCGTGATACCCAGTCATCCTTCTTGAGATCAAAATAATTCTCACTGAGCCGTACTACAAATATGAAAGGCTCTATGTACTGTGTGTAACCTCACACATCTTTCCTGCTCTGCAGCTACTTTTCTATTTCAGTGCATTGGGGAAAAAACAAGGTTCTGCAAAGTGGATGACTGGAGGCAGTATGAGCGCTGGTTATGTGTGTTTTATACTTAAATTGTACCCAAGGAATGCAACAACTGCTTTCTGGAGATGGACAGGTGGCACCGGCACGCTTCACAGACTCCCTTTAATTGGTATCCGCTGTATCTTGTAGCAAGCACTACCTTTTATTTGCGTAAGTGGCTGAGAGGCGCTTAAAGGCTCCTGAGACGAGCCGTACAGTAAATAATGACTTGTACCCTTTTTCCAGCCAAATTGGCGAAAATGCAGGGTTTTTTGAATGCCAGAAAACCCTGCTAAAAAGAGGTGATAGAGTCCTTTCCCATTGCCAGAAGAAGAGTATGCCTTCCTGTTTTGTTTTTCACAGAATTTGTGGCTGAGATGGCAAAGAAAACACTGGGAAAGGGGAGAAATTTAGCGTGTCCACCCAGGTGTCATGTTTTCTACTGAAGTCATTAGTCCCAGGAATAAATGCCAGTTGTAACCTTTGCCACTGAACACAGAATTCTGATGTTAGTGGGTGTTAGTTTGTCCAGTGGGAAAGGGGCTTCAGCATGTGTTTCTGAAATATGGAGCTGAGTAACTGCTGTTCATTGATTCCTCTTATTCATTCATCTTCCTCGACTGCTCTACACGCAAGCCCGATACCATCCACATGTGATTTGTATTGCTAAGCAAGTGTCGCTGACACAGTGGACATTATTGAATGTTTTAATCAAGGGCAGGAGTCCCCCAGTCAATTCATTAGTAATATAGGACGCACATTAATTTGCAGTCCAATATGCCAGTTAACCCTATAGTCACCACCGGAAGATTGAAGACACAAACTGTTGCTAAACGCTAAATCTACACTTCATGTCACCATGCTGAGATGAGTCACTGTAGCTGTTTAAGGTGCTGCTATTCTCAATACTCAATCCCCCATTTGAACACCTATTTGAAAAAAAGTCTCATAACGCACATTGTTATAGCTGCACTAATCTATATTTCCATATTAAAAATGGACATGAATCAGGTGGAACTGTGTAATGTGAAAGGGCTCAAAGTGATGAACTCACAGAGAATCATGAACAACCCTTACAGAGTGTATTAGTGTCGCTCAGCTCTTTATTTTGCTCCGACACCTTATTGTGGCTCAGTCTCGCCGGCCTCATCAATCTTTTCCATTGGTAGCAGGCCGCTGATATTAACAAACAAGCGTAGATAAACTCCCACTGTACACTACACGCTCAGCAGCAAACTACCTACAGAGACAATCAGCATCTAGTTTGAGAACATAGTGGAGCAGAAATAAGAGTCAGTACTGGGCTCGCATTCATCATGTAGGGGGAAACACAACTCTGAATGAATGAATGGTGAAGGTGCTTCCTGTCAGCCACATGTTTAAAGAGGCAACTGTTTGACCATATCAACTTTATAAGGTGATAGTATTGTGAACAAAAAGTCAGTTATTACCAGTATAAAGAATAAGGCTGATGCTAGGATATAATTGTAGTTATTGTCAACAAATCCCACGAAGAGACCAAAAACAATAATATGTCATTCTGACTGTTGCACTCAGTATCACCCCCGCTCCCAATGGTTCCTTATGCAGACATACATCTTCAACTGCTTACAAATATATAGTATCATTTGTTTTTTTAAATCATGAATTATATCCTATCTATATTTCCACCCACCATGTTTAATTCATCTTCAAGTGTCGTTCTTTCACACCGTCCCTGTATCCGAGACCAGAACATCAAATGAACAGAGGACTTAATGAAGTGAAATGTCACAGCCATATGGCAGGGTGCCGCAGGTTATAGATGGGATATGAATTTCACTCCATAATGCATTGGCCCTTATGACCCGGGGGGGGGGGGGGACAGCAGCACCGAGACTTGTGTGCAAAGTGGATTCCGACTAGGATCCCACTGCAAGCAGACACAACTGCTCCAGCCGTGCTTAGTGGTACTTTGTCCTGTCCTATGACAGTGTTTAGGGCATTGCTTGTTTTTCAATTGGAATTTTTAAATGAACTTCTGCAGATTTGAAACAACTGCCCGAGCTGGATAATGAATTCATTACGGTTTCACAAATGAATCAATTCAATCTGTTTGCTTTGCTAGATGACCCATGATGACGAATCCAAAACAACTCATATTTTGGCGTGTTCTGATGTGCTACTTTCAAGGTTAAGAATTATAGTTTATGCTACTTAAATTGACAGTTCACCCCAAAATCAAAAGCACGTATCCTTCTACTTACTTGTAGAGCTATTTATCAAACTACATTGCTTTGGTGTGAGTTGCCTAGTTTTGGAGATATCGCCTGAAGAGATATCTGTCTTCTCTACAATATATTGGGACTATATGGCACTCAGCTGGTGAAAAAAGTAAAGCTTGCAGTAGCATGCAGCCATTAACAACCTTCACGCTCTAACAGTCCTGTGTACGTGCTAAACACATCTGAATGCCAGCAAAGACACACGCACACAGTCTTCCCTGCACTGATGCTTTAGCGGCAGTTCCCAACAACAACAACAACAACGTGTATGCAGATTCAATGCTTTCATTGCTTTTTTTGCAATGAACAAATTTGACATTTTATAGTAAATTTTAGTTTGCCTTAGATTCAAGACTACATCACTGTTGGTAAGATATTGGCTGTTTGTGTGCTTTTTGGAAATCATACAAAGGCGCTAATGGAGTAAAATGTCCAATAAATATAAAATGCTAGTCCTGTGGATCATGTATTTCATTATTAGATTGACCCTATGAACAACAGTATGGGTGAGGTTTTGCCCACTCAGTTTCGGTTCAAATTCCCACACGATGAGCAAGGGCACAGAAAGAACAATCTCTCCCTCTTAAATCAGCGTCCCTCACTGCTCTGACCGATGCTAATGGACATGTCAGGAGCCTCACAAATAGGATGCGCTAACAGGAGCTTAATGGAAGAAGGAGAAAAGTGAGAAACGGAAGGCTTAATAAATAATAATGTATTTTATTTGTAACGCACTTTTAATTTTTTTTTTTTAAATCTCAGAGTGCCACAGAGCCAGTACATAGTAAAAACATAGTAAAAAAAACTATAATAAAATTAAAATAATGGAGGGCCTATCAACAAATGAGGACGTTTTCCCCCAACCAGAATATTTTGTCCATGAGGACGACCAGACAGAGGAGGTACATTTAGCCGTTTATCCGTCTGTGCACTCACAGCTGTCCGGCTGCTTTCAGCTCAGGAGCTGCCGAGCAGTAGTATGCAGCCATTAACAACCTTCTAACGCTCTAACAGTCCTGTGTACATGCTAAACACATCTGAATGCCAGCAAAGACACACACACACAGTCTTCCCTGCACTGATGCTTTAGCGGCAGTTCCCAGCACAGCTTGGGAAGTCTCTAATGTTAATTAATAGGAGGCACCAGAGCATGCAATTACTAATTAACCCCTGAAAATGATGGCGCAAAGGCATGCAAGTGGAAAAGCAGTCTAAAAAAAGAATGTAATTTGCTTTTTTTTTCAAGACCCCTTTTGCTTGCTAGCGATGCATATGTAGCAAAGCGCTCTGCAGATCGTTGGCGGCTGACAGCAACGTGGCTGATCTTTTCGTTCCACTAACATTGAGTGGCAGGGGAATAGAGATTAATTGACGGAATCATGTAGCCAATTAGAGAAAATGAAAGAAAATCAAGGTGGGTTGATGGCTCAACACGAGAAGACCAACCGAGCTGAACGGCGGAGTGATCGGTCATCCGGTGAAGAAAACAAGTGTTTAAAAACCAGACCCTGATCTGGCACGGCGTGATCCCACATAAATACATGAAATACCAACAACCTCTGAACAATAACTACGCGTTACTAGGTGGTGGCACGTAATGCGTTCAAATGAATCCGAGACGCGTCGCTCCAAAAACTATTGTTTCTCCAATGGTATCCTATGTTTTCTACCCCATAAAAGATGAAATATTCTCTTCTAAATTTTCTTCACACTTGCCCCAAGCAAGAGGCGCGCTTTACTACTTTACCACTGACTTCCAGTGTTGACGCCTGGTAGATGTGTTGGGCTGTGAGAGAGCTACAGAGTATGTGAAAAGAAAGAAAGGGGGAACTCTCATGTTGTGAGAGTTTCATGTAGGCTACAGTGACAGAGCGAGTGCATTATTCCTTTTCCCTTTTGATCACATACGATCAGTTGCGGACACACCGCCGCTTTGCCTGACCTGCTTTGCCAAGGCGCTTTTGTCCGTGCTGAGATCAGCCCCTTTAGGTTTTGGTAAACATCATGGTCGGCCTACAAATAGATACCTAAACTAATAAAAATACGCAAACGTAACTTCACAATAACTGAACATTTCACAACAATGTGTTTGAATCTGCAAACACATTGCTTTTTTGCAATCAACACATTTGATATTTTATGTTTTAGTTGCTTTGATTCAAGACTGCATCACTGTTGGATGTTTGTGTGCTTTTTGCAAATTATACAAAGGCGCTAATAGACTGAAATGTCCAATAAATATGAAATGCTGCTCCTGTGGAAAGGCAATCATGTATTAAATTATTTGATTGAAATGATGAACAATAGACTGGGTGAGGTTTTGCCCACCTATGAACGATCAGCACAGTTTTTGTTAAAAAAAGTTAATGCGAAGTTAGATTGTGGTGATTTTGTATATTTGTGGTCATTTTGTATATTTCACTTCACACATCAGGCTGATCTGGCATTGACATGCAACTACATGGGTAATTTACACTTATTGAGAACTAGTGCAGTGGCCGTTTTGGGGGCGTGCCTGGACAAAATACTCAACCCTGCAAAGCTCCTACTGCTGCGCAGAGCGATACCGCTTGTTTATCCAATATTGAACATGTAGCATGTTCAAAATTGCACCAACTTCAACACTGCACGTCCTGGGATCCCCAGCCAAGTGGTCCTCAAGATACACATACCGACAGAAAGAGATGAGTTTGCTTTGTAGCTCCGCGTGTACACTATCTGTTCACACACTCGTGAGACAGCCACCAGCATACAGCTTCAGCGCATCCACACCCCATCGAACTGCAGCTCGGGTCACAGCCCGTTCATTGGCAATCCGGCCAAGAGCTTCACACCGCATGCCAAATCCTTGATTCAGAATAAAAGGTGTGGAAGAGAAACAATGACTCACCGAAAACTGCCCCACAGTGAGAGTAATGGGACGTGTCAGTGCCAAGGTAAGTGGCTCACCTGAGGGGAACATCGGTGGCAAAGATCATGACGATGTCATATGCTGCGTCTCTCGTTGCGATACAGATGAGCTTCAGAGAGAACGGTTCTCATTTCCTGTTCTGCAGCAGACCTGCACCGGCAAGTTCAAGGGTGTACTTTCCACTAAGGGTAGAGAACACGCGTCTCCCTCACAATGCCCTCAAAATACTATTTTTGGCACCCCATAGAGTTTCACATAGTTTCAGTTCGATATACCCTGTAAGATCTTACTGTCCAGCTGCCACAATCCTAACAACATGTTTGAGTTGATGAAAATGTTGATATATGTATCTACATTGCCTTCAGTTATTACAGCCTTATCTCACAGAAATGCATGAAATGACCTCGACCCTGATAACAGTGCCGGCACCATAGAAACAATGCCAAAGGATCATTTTTTTGAATTCCCAGGTTCAACAGAATTAGGTTTTAATCAAAGTCCATGGAGGAGTTTGGGATGGACGCATCGGTCAAACACGGGACTTTCAGGAGACCAGTGTCCCGGTCCCGTGTGACACTAGACATTATGTTGAGTAGGTTACCTAAGTTCCGTAAACAATGTAGTACATTTCACTCAAACCATGATCTGAAGTTTTGTTACCTAAATCTTATGATCAATTGTATCCGTGGTAGAGACGCATAATTTAAAAAACGTGCCACCACCGTGGAATGCACTGCCAAGAGACTGTGGTTATTTTCGGTATTTCTGCGAGATCAAGTTGGTTATCACCATGTTTTCACTGCAAAAGCTTTTTGAACTGGACTGAGTGCCCTGGAAGGTTGCCTTCACCTGTGACTGGTGGGGCTGGTTGGGATTCTTTGCATGTTTTTGTGGAAAACCTACACAGGTTTTAAGGCTGCCATTCACATATTGTTTTTAATTCATCTGCCAATTGTTTTCTAAATCAATCCAATATCATTTTGGTTTAAAAGAATTTCCATCACAATCTGCTGAAGCCCACAACGGACCCTGAACTCCTACTTCTGGAACCACACCTATGACCTTCTTTAACTCTTATTGATATTATCAAAGTCCCATACTCCCTCAAAAAAATTTAAATAATGGTTGATATACACACATATTAAAACAGTTTCCATGGCACAGTCTTTGTAAAAGACATTTTCTCTCACAGCGTAGGATGTGTAGAAGACTTGCACATTGGAAAACCCCTGTACGTGTATTCAGATATGACATAGAATATGTGTAGAAATATGTCTTGAATTGTTCTGAGGTATTGTCAGATATTACATTCATACATGTGAGTGGTGTCCACTCACATGTATGAATGTAATATCTGGGGAAGAATAAGCAAGTACCCATGGTTAGCCAACAGCTTAGCTTGAAAAGAGTATTAGTAAAAAAAGTCTTCATCACCGTGACGTCATCCATTGGTTTGTGGACTACGTTTTGAAGCCTTGAGTTCTGCATTTTGGCCATCGCCATCTTGTTTTTTTGCAGCCAGAAATGACACTATACAGTGCAGCCAAGTACAATATAACCCTGAATAACACATTTTTAGGAGACCAACAATTGTCCTTCGTGTACTTAAAACACAAACAACTTTCAGACCGGACATCACCGTGATAGCGATCTGTCAATCACAAGTTAGCCCTGTCCTAAAACATACCCCTCTTTATGGTGTTTGACTCTAAATGGACCATTTACTAAATGAACATCATGCTGTATTGAAGAAGACTTGAAACTAGAGATTGAGACCATAAACTCATGTTTACAATGTTTACTGAGGGAATAAATCAAGAGAGAAGTAGAGTCATTTTCTCATACAACCAGAGGAGTCGCCCCCTGGTGGCTGTTGGAGATAATGCAGGTTTAAGGCACTTGCAGCCTGGTACAAAACAAATATTCAACAGTATATAACTTTACAATTATTTGCACATTTCATAAAGCGTTATTGAGACTGATAATGTGCAAGAGAGATACTGTATTTATTCAATCAACCACAAAAATGTAATCTGCCACACTGATGCACTGCATTCTCTCAAACACTTCATTTACGTAGCAGAGCTTTTCAGCAGCACCAAGTTTAATTTTCTCATAATTGCATGCGTTTATTTCCGGGAGCTGCTCAGTGCTCAGTTAAATTATACAGCCAAACAGTTCAGCAGGGATTTATTAATCCGTCAGCAACAAGCCTGCTCTCCAGGTCATAAACAAACCTAATTGGACTGCAGTGAACCAAGAGAACTGACAGGCCGTGCAGCTGACCAATGACTGGGTGAAGCGGTACTGACAGCTCAATAATGGATTTAAAGAGATTACTAGTACGGACCAATTATTGAGGTGAGCAGTGATGGGAGGCACAAGCGCAGCTAAATACTCGTGTATAGTCTGACCTCATATCTGAGTCATATCTTACAACCGTTTGTTTCAACCTGGTCCTGAAATGGCATTTATATGCACAGGCATATACCCTCTAAAATAACAAGATCTTTTTCTTTTTCTTCATCATTTTGTCTTGTATTTGTGCCAGTATGACAAGGGTTAAAGACGTCATTTTGGAATCTCCTTTCAGATGATTCCTGCCATATATTAATTATTAAATCTAAACGACAACATAAACCAAACTTTAAGTATTTGAGAAATTGATCTGGTAGATAAGGATCAACGTGAACTGGACGGAGAGGGCAACTGTGGCTCAGTGGTAGAGCAGGGTCGTCCTTCAATCAGAGGATCATTGCAGAAGACTTTCTGCACTCACAAGCATATAGCTTGGAAAAGACCTTCTGTCTGCACTCTCTGGTGAAAGTTAACAGGTGTCCTGCTCCAGAGCAAACGGAGGATTCCTCCATAGGTATAGAGTCCAGTTTTGTCTGGACAATTGTTTCTATTCTTGCGAGACATTGTGAGGGTGGAACTGTGTTCTTGACAGTGTTCATGAATATATGCTTTTACAGTTTGCTGGAGCCGTACATCAGCTAACTGTAGCAAGCTAGCAATGTTAGCACTGACTGTGTGTGTGTGGAGTGTTCCTGTTCAACAGCTCACCTCTGACTGATCTTAGAACTCCACTTCTGACCATTTTCATGCTCCAAGTTTCTCTCATTTTTTTCATCTCCGCTCCATACATCTATGAAGCTGAGTCATGCAGCCACAGGAGGATTAAAACATTTCTTGAGCGCAAGTTGAAATATTTTGCTTTTCCGCGAAGGGATTTGTATTCGCTCACCTTTGCATGGACTTTATAAGCACTGCCTCTGAAATTCAATTCATGCTCAGTGTGAATGCACCTCCAGGCTTCAACAGTAGGTTTGTTGGAGGAAATGTTGTATGTCCAACTCATTTTCACTTCCAGGTTTGGGACGTTGTGTCAGATACCACACATTGCATGCAGCGTTTCATTTTAAAATCAACTTCAATCCTCAAAGGATTAGGTTTAGGTAACAAAACGACTTAGTTAGGGGTAGGAAAAGACAGTGGTGAATAACAATACCAACGAGTCGCATGACTAACGAATCACGTAAATAATAAAATAAGTCAACGTTGACTTTTAGTTTCATGAAAGCGGCCTCCTGAGTGAAAGTCTTGCGTTTGTCTGACACCACGGCAGTTGCCCTGAGCATGTGATAACGTTGTGAATGGGTTTACATTGATAGTTACAATCCCCCGGTGCCACTGACCAAGAGTCTAGTCTGTATTTGAAGCATTTAGAGTGAGAGCGGGTCGGTATGTCACACGTTCTAACACAACACTCGCTTCTCTAACTAGGCTCCAACTAGCTTCATTGGCTGATAAAAAAACCGTCTATCGAGTGAACTGTTTCTGGCTCTGAGCGCTTAAGTGAGCCTGGTGTGTTATTTTCTGCTGTCGGGGCCGATGTGGACACAATATGATGCCCTTCTCCCTGCAGATTGTCAATGACAGGCTGAGGGTGCCCAGCCTGAGTGGGACGCTCACTGGATCATGTGCGGCGGCGGCGAAATGTCACTTTCTCAATCACGTGCATCAGTGTGCAACACACACACACACACACACACACAGAGAGAGAGATATGCACTCACAACAGCTGTAGAAGACGCTGCATGTCATTTCTTGCACATGTTCCCGACACTAACCAGATGTCTCACTATAATCTACGCTCAGATCTTCATCAATAAAAGACATGCCCACATCAGAATGAGAATGAACTTTATGTAACACTGCAGAACTGTCAGACGACACTGCAGTGACACTCTGTAAACGCATGCATTTCAGAATGATAGTAAACATGCACATTCGTGTGAAACACAGTACTTCTCATAATGTAACAGCATCTGTGGTGTGATTGATTTAATGGTGCATGGTCCAGTCGGCAGATGCTAATTAACCAGTCCAAACTACAGGTAATTGGGGGGTTATAGTCATCATCATCATCATCCTCACCAAGAGGTGAAGCATTTCCAAGAGACAATGTTCTGTGAATAAGTGGCGCAATTACCAAAGAGATTGAGATGTACCTGATGGATCACAGTGCACTTAGCAGTGAATGTAATGATGCAGCCCATTGGACTGATGTCAGATTGTGGCGACCCATCCATCTGAACCTTTTATATGGGCACTCATTTAGCTGAGGTATGAATTAGTCCCAGATATTCAAACCTGTTCTGTGGTCTCTTTCATACCAGTAGTTGGTTCATCTGGTGTGGACCAAGGAAAACAATAAGAGGTACTTGATCTTAGGAGCCGGACTCGATTGCCAATCGATATGGAAGTGCTGCATGTCTGATTTTACTCACCTTATGTATAATTTGTTAAAATGGTTCTGTGTAGCTCACTAAGTCACTGCTACTGCACCCTGTTTGCACTTGATTACTCATTAGATCAGTGATTCTTAACCAGTGGGCCGCGGCCCAATGGTGGGCCGCGAGCGCCACCTAGAGGGCCGCGAAAAAAATTTCAGTTTTGCACCTGTGGGCCGCGAGGGCCGCGGGACCGCATAGGTTATCAATTGAAGACACCAGAGATATCACTGTTATCCATGAGATGCTCAGTTACGATACAGCTTCCCACCACCTGGTGGCGGTAATGCGTCAGTCAGTTGTTTAACAAGCTACACTAAGCAGAAGAAGACACTCAGCTAGCCGCTAGCCTGTAGCGAACGGTATGGATACGTTTTTAAAAAGAAAAAATGACGATGACAGTGGTGCCATACCCCCCCAAAAGTATAAATGTGTGCGCAAGTACAATCCTGACTTTATAAAGTACGGCTTTGTGAACGGAGGCAACGAGGCAGAGCCGAGGGCTCAGTGTGTGGAATGTGGGCTAATGCTGTCAAACGAAGCACTGAAGCCTTCGAAACTAAAGCGACACCAAGCGACGAAACATCCAACGCTCGTGGGAAAGCCGGTGGAATTTTTCAAGAGAAAGGAAAATGGGCTACAAATGCAGAAACTGTCTGTTGTGTCACTGACTGGTTACTCAAAATGTGCTTTGAAAGCCAGCTACCTCGTAGCCAGACGTGTGGCACAAAGTAAGAAAGCATTCACCATAGCGGAGGAGCTGGTTCTGCCTGCCGCTGTGGATATGTGCAGTGAGATGATTGGGGAGGCTGCTGCAAAGAAGCTGCTGACTATCCCACTCTCAAACGACACCTTGAGTCACCGTATCGCGGACATGGCCTCAGACATAAAGCTTCAGCTTCTGGAAAGAATAAAAAGTAGCCCATTTTACTCTTTGCAACTAGACGAGTCCACTGATGTCACGAATGCCGCACTGCTGCTGGTTTTTGTTCGCTATCGCTGGGACAGTAGTTTGCACGAAGACATACTGTTTTGTGGAGAGCTACCAACACGAGCTACGGCTCAGGAATGTTTCGGCTGCATGGATAACTACTTCACTGAGAACGGCCTGGACTAGCAGAACTGTGTTGGGGTGTGCAGTGATGGTGCAGCGTCAATGACCGGCAGGCATAACGGCGTCGTCAAGCAGATACTTGATCGTGCACCAGAAGCTAAATGGACCCACTGCTTTCTCCACCGTGAAAGCCTTGCAGCTAAAAATATGTCCCCAGAGTTCCATGAGGTGATGGATGTGAGTGTGAAAACCATCAACTTCATTAAAAGTAGAGCTGTGAACTCCAGATGTTTTGCCAAGCTTTGTGAGGACATGGAAGCAGATCATGTCCAGCTGCTCTATCACAGTGAGGTGAGACGGCTCTCAAGAGGACTGGTCCTCAGTCGTTTGTTTGAGCTGAGGAATGAGGTCTTCTCTTTTCTCACTGAGAAAAAATCTCCTCTGGCACATTACTATGCTGACACAAAGTTCACAGCTAAACTTGCCTACCTCTGTGACATTTTTTCACTGCTGAACCAGCTGAACATCTCACTTCAAGGGAGAAATACCAACATATTTGTTGTTGCAGACAAAGTTCAAGCTTTCCAAAAAAAACTTGCTTTGTGGACAAAGAGGGCCCAGGAAAAGAGGATGGACATGTTTCCACTTTTGTCTGACATTTTGGAAAACTCTCCTCAGGTGCAGATCAGTGACTCAGTCTCTCAGCACCTCTCACAACTGGCAGAGAAATTCGATGACTACTTTCCTGAGGATCCCAGAGACGGACACATGTGGATTTTGGACCCATTTTCTGTGGATCTCACTGAAGAAGATGTTGCTTTGCCCTCACATCTGGAATCCCAGCTTCTGGAAGTTTCCACCGACAGCACTTTAAAGTTGCAGTGGGGCAAACTGGACCTGGGCTCCTTCTGGATTGCTGTCTCAAAGGAGTACCCATGTCTAGCACTGAGGGCTGTGAAACACCTTCTCCCATTCACGACCACATACCTGTGTGAATCAGGATTCTCCAGTGTGGCCACAACTAAGACCAAAGCCCGAAACAGACTCAGAGCAACACTGGAGGCTACTCTGAGAGTGAGCCTTTCCCCCATTCCACCCAGACTGGATCTGATCGTGTCTGAGAGGCAGGCCCAAGTGTCTCATTAAGAGGTGGACACATATATGAGTTCACGTGAGGCTATATTTTCATTTGCACTTTATTAAAATTTTATTTATAGTTTTTTAATTTGAAACTTATTATTTTGAATGTATTTATGTTATTACTACATATTATTTATCAAATTTCCATTTTTTTCTCAGATTTTTTGAGAGTCCCTCTTTTTTTCTTTAGTGAAATCTAATTATTGATTATTTTTGAGTTAATAAGCCTGACTTGAGCCTTTCAATTTGTTCTTGTATTGCTTGATTTGTTCCATGATTTGTTAGCCTGTTGGGCTTCTTGTTGTGTATGCAGGTTTACATACACATGATGAATAAATGTCTTTGTGATCATCACATTGTATCATCTCATTTATTTGACAAGGGTTTTGCTTGTTAAACTGTAAGTGGATTTAATATAGTCATTGAATACAAATCAAACCATGTGAGATCAATTCGTTAAACTAATACAGTGTTAATATTTGAATGGGCCCCGGGCCACTTTGTGCTTGAAAAGTTGGGCCCCGAGGTCAAAAAGGTTAAGAATCCCTGCATTAGATCACACAATATACCCATTCAGATTATCTCTAATGGAGACAGAGATGAAAGACTTTCAAGCTCAAACCTTCAAAGCTTCTGACTGAGAAAAAAAAATCTCATTTTTGCTCCAAATCCTTGTGATCAATCTTTCCTCTCTCGCCCGTCTGTCCGTTATCTTCTCCCATTTGTCTGGGGTCTATTTTGCCCCATCCATCCACAAACAACCCTATAAAGCTGACTTGTCTGTGCCACCTCATCGCACAACATCGGCGCTCCCTCTGTCTAGCCTGAGGTCAGCTCGGGGAACGAGATGGAGCTGCAAAAGATAGTGGAGAAATGTCACCCGGGAATGAAATATTGATGGACGGAAAGGCCTCCCCTCTTGCCCTTGCCCGCGGGCGTGGAGGTAGAGGCACGCAGAGGAAAGCCAAAACAAACACACTAATCCTGAGGAAAGGAGCCAGACGGAGAGCGATGCGGGAACGCCACAATCCTGTCCAGCCTTTTCCCTCGGAGGTATCGTTATCTTCTCCCTCCCCCTCAGCCAACCATAATCAGATTCTCTTGTACTTCACTTGATGCAGTTTATTTTCAGCCCAAAGCCTTCCAGGCTTAACATATGATCCCCTTCTGGCAAATAAGGGAATCAATGCAATGTAAATAAGGCGAGGGGAAATGAATCCCAACGTCTGCATTTGCATAACTACAAGCAACGTAAGGCCAGGATGAGACATGCCGGCCTTGTTTCAGGCTGAACTGTCGGCTTGCTGTTGTAGCAAGGGAGACATGTCATCCCTGTTTGCTTTGCACAGAACACTCCGAACGGCCCGAGATCTCGTTCATGTCAACTACATGTCAAGGTGTGTTTTGTATGAAGAGCACTATGAAGAATGGGACGGGTGATGTAGTCAGTTTATCAGGCTGTCACTCAAGTGGTTGTGTAACTCAACCGTATAACGACTATGCCACATGTGTGCCGATCTTGTCACTCCATGGAACATGCCGATGGCAGCTTAGTCTGCCACGAGAAAACAATGAAGCCTCATTAGAGCCAAATCCAAATGCCTTCATACCTCCTCCAGGCCAAAGACCGATATATAAAAACACATTGTGTTTTCATCCGTCCCAGTGCCCCACTCGTTTCCATCCGTGGCATCCGAAGCAATCAATGGTTACAGTGAATGTCGTGGATTACTCACCGTTGATCCATTTGGCCTCCGGGTCGTGGACCTTGAACTCGGGCTTGAACAGATCCTCCACGGCCAGTTTGGTGTTGCTTCCAGCTTGGCTGTCAGCTGTAAAAACAAGCCATTCATTATTATGTTGCCTGACATTTTATGTAAGATGTGGGTGCCACATAGACGCGATGTTCTCTCCAGTTATCAAACATCAGTTCTATCTGGCAAGTCACTCTGTTTTTCTAGCATGCACACAGTTTGAAATCAGTCTACAGCGTTAGCTGACCTTGGGATTCACGTCCACCACTATCATTTCCATTCTCTCCCGCCATCGAAAAATAAAGTCAACCCTTAAAACGTACAACATTGGTCTTAGAAAGCTCTGTATGTCAGAGACTTAGCTTTTAAAACACAGGCAGTGCAGGTGCAGTTACTGAGACAAGTGATGCAGAAAATGACGAAGTAAAACACATTTTGACATTGATCCTGGAAAAATATAAACTATATTTTACCTTGAAATATCAATAATAGAGTCCAATATATAATTGTTCGATTTTTTTGGCTAATTAACATTTGGTATTAACATATACATGTCTGTTGGATGCAAAATGTCAAAGACATGTTTGAGGTGGTTTAGAGAGATCATTACCAACTGTAAAATATACTAAGTTCATATCATATTTTATAGCCAAATTGTAAACAACCGTAATCAAAAGGGTTTGTTTACGTCATTCATTTACATTTTAAAACTCATGTCAGTCGACGTATCAGAACACTGGCACAAACTCTCGGGCATGAAGATCATGCGTGAGCCTTGTTTACGTTAAACGACCCTAACAGGGGAAGTGTTCCCCCTTAAAAAGCTTTCTTCTCCCCATCAACGGTGGTTGTATTAGTTTTAATGAATTTGGAATTGAGATTACACTTACTCAACAGTCTGGCCCCCTAATTGAAGTCAAACAGTGACATCCTGTTTCTTTGTCGTTAGACGACCTGGAACCTTTGTCAATAGCTGCCTGCTTGACTGCACCTTCCTCCTGTTTACCTGTATATCATCCACACCTCTGCTCAGACCTTCTGCCTTTGCTTGTGAACTCATGCATCTTCACTTCTACAAGAAATCACTGAACTGTTCCTGTGTGCTCCGTTCGTCGGCATTCGGGTAATTTCCCTTGTTGCCTCGCTCACAAGCTTGGCACTTAAAGCTCCATTAATCAATATTTCTATAGCGACAATGAATCAAATATTGTGACGGGGATCCCTTACAGCGGCACGCCCACAGAGAAACATCCCCCAACGCTGCACTTGTACACAGCAACTGACTTCTTTTTAGCGGTTTGTTTGGTTTGACTTCCTGCATCGATACAGTTCAGTTTTTTAATCAAGCAGACAGATGAATGGCTACAAATATAAATATTCTCAGTGGATACATGGTTTTCATGCTTAATAAACATACATTTGTTCACATTTGTTTGGCAGACAGATGTGTTGAGTGTCCTTTTAATCCAGATTTACATAAAGGTACGTATCACACACAGAAAAACATTCTTTTCACAGAATGGCATTTCACATGTTCATTAATATGACCATTACTGGGCTAGAAACTCCTTAAGTTATTCAAATGTTGCCCCTGGAAATGTTAGATTTTTAATCGTGAAATGTTATTCCTTTAGCAGGAAGAGAACATGCCAATTGAAAGCTCCTCCTGAATAGGACAGCTGCCGATTGTGAGCAGGATAGTAGGGCCAAGTCATTTTGAATGTCAGCCAGATTGGCTTTCCTTGATAACTCCACACAGCATGTTTGTTTATGGAGGCAATGAAAGTCTAACCAACCGTGGAATACACCAGGGAAGAGTGCACTGCGTGGGCAGTGGATTGTGATGGTTTTTCATCTGTGGAACATTCAGGTTGTTCTTTCATAGCAGTGATTAATGGTATTAAAGTAGTCAAAGAATAATAAGGATTATGCTGCTGTGTGATATTCAATTTATTTTGTCTAGCCCAAAATCACATCACAAATTTGCCTCAGCGCTTTACAATCTGTTTGCATGCGACGTCCTCTGTCGCAGGACCCTCGCATCTCTATAAATGATACAGAGAGGTTCAAGGCAAGGCAAGGCAAGTTTATTTGTATTACACATTTCAACAACAAGGTAATTCAAAGTGCTTCACATAAAACCATTAAAAGCATCAAAACACAAGGCAAAAGAAAAGGAGATTTAAAAACAATTAAAGAAACAGTGTAAGAAATAAAATTCAGTCGTGAAATGCAGGAAATTGATTAATATATGAATTGAATGTGGTTCAATTAAAGGCAGCAGCAAACAGAACGGTCTTCAATCTTGATTAAAATGAGCTGAGGGTCTCAGCAGACCTGCAGCCCCTCAAGGTCTGAGGGGCTCTCACATGTCACAACACAGTGAGTTATGAGTGGTGGGGGTACATCTAGCACAACCAGGCGGCAACCTCCGGGTCTGAAAAGTGAAGCCAATGCAGAAGTGCATTGAACTTGCATTCTTTCTAACGGCCATCAGGGGGCGACTCCTCTGGTTGAGAGTTGTCCGTGTTTTGGTCTTACGACTTTAACCCTTTCACAGTGTTTTCAGTTTATGACAGTTAATTGTAACATTTTGGTCACCTAAAAATGTCTTGGTCAGAGTTCAGTTGTACTCAGACTGTATAGGAAGTGGACGTAGACATCGTGGTGTCACCCATTGGTTTGTGGGCTGCCATTTTGAAGTTTAAAGTATAGCTTTTTTTTGCAACCGGTGAAGGGAAGTGATCATATTTGGACTGCGGAGGAGTGACGTAGAGACGCAGTATACAACTCTGGTAATGGTAGAGACCTGTCAATCACAAGGTAGCCCCGCCCTAAAGCATCCCCTGCTTTATGGTCTATCTGACTCTAAATGCACCATCATTTACTAAATGAACATCATGCTGTATTGAAGAAGACTTGAAACTGGAGATTGACACCAATAACTCATGTTCACAATGTTTACTGACTATTCTATTATAGTATCGCAACCAGAGGAGTCACCTCCTGGTGGCCATTTGAAAGAATGCTCGTTTAAGAAACTTTCGCAGTGGCTTCATCCTCATGTTACTTCTAGTTGCAAAAAACAATATGGCGATGGCTTGAAATCAAGATGGCAACAGCCAATATGCTGAACCCAAAATCCACAAACCCATGGATGATGTCACTGTGACGACGTTCAGTTGCTTTAATGCAGTCTATGGGCATAGCAGTGGGCACTGGTGTTAAAACATCCTCGGTATTGTGCACACATAATATTTTCATCAATATTCATCATCCACATGTAAATATGTTTTTCAAGATGCATCAATCAGTTGTTTTTTGGGAGGGGGTTGCTCTGTTTTATTTTCGGCTTTTTTTGCTTTTTGGTGGCAGAACATATCACTTACATTTGACATATTATTGCTTTTTCAAGTCTACATGGCTAACATGTTAAACTGTACACGTCCCACAGACACAGAGCAACATTAGCATTCATTTGGAGTTGTGTTTCCAGCAACCTGACAAATGTAGGTCCAATGTTCACACTCCTTTGTGTCGTGTGGTGCTGGTCGGGTAGAGTGGGATGATCAAAGGCTTTTCACTCAAAACAGCTACAAACAGCGCTGATGGGGCAGTGCGACCGTACCCAAGATTAACAGAGTCCATACAACACGAACAACGAGCTGAAAGAAGCTAAAATGTTTGAACAGATGGTGATTCTCTGTGGGTTCAATAATGGATCATTTGATCCATTGTTCATATAAAACCAGACAGACAGAGAGGTGGTGTAGAAAATCCACTACTCTTCTTTTACTGTGTTGAGCAAGTCTGTCATCTTCTGATATTCTACCAAAGTCGTCCTCTGCAGTCTTTTGGAGGACTGAACCATACTGACTCTCTTCGGGTGAAGGATAATCTGTTGATCCATCCGCATTTAACAACCAAGAATTTGAAACATAACTTTTAGAGCATAATGAAATACTTAAATCTGCATAGATGTTTTTGGGTCAAATGGTAGCAGCTGAACAAGTTGATGAGAACAGACTTTGACCCTAAAACCAAACAATAAACTGAAGGAAGCAAAAACGCTTGGTAGAGCTGAAGTGAACGGAAGAGTTATGTGATCATTTTCTGTGCAGCAACAGCTTTTGCATCTCAGTTATTAGATCTGGTCAGAATTTAATTTTGAAACACTCAAATAACTAACATTGTCAACAGAATGTGAGGAGTTTACAGTGTTGGATGTCATGTCAAAGACATCTATGCATTGGGTTGCAGAGATTGACTGAAATGAGCATGCTAACCAGCTAGCCCCGTCCTGTCTTGTAATACCGCTTGTATCTAGAGAGGAGACACTGAGTCACTGTTGCATCCATCCTGAGTCCACCGGGAGAGGACAAAGAAGTAGAGCTGCCCCGAGGACGAGAAAACGCCTCGTCCTCCCCGTCGGCGGGAGGCTACATAACCAAGAGTAAAGCGAGCCGACGGTACGGGAGATGGATGGACCTTCTGTTAGCAGTTAGCTTGAATTCAACCAGTGCAAACCCCAGCACCTTGGGTCTGATCCTGGGGGACTGCCCCGACTCCCCACCAGATCAGATGTTGCCGTCGCACAGGTTAGACCCAGTGCGCCACCAGCCGGCTGTGCTGGGGTTTTCCGAGCCAACACAGCCACCAACTGAAGCTCCATTCCCCGGAGTCATGGCTCGCTGCCCTTCCAGCAGAGAAGTCCCCTGCCAGCGGGGAGCATGAGACGAAGGCATGTTTCTCGTTTCTACCACTTTGGATTTAATCCATGAAACAAACTATCAAAACTCATGTAAACTGTAAGCCGACGACACACATGAAGATCATAACCAGAGATTATTCTCAGAGTTTCAGCAGTTTACTTGAATTTCCCGTGTGTGTGTGTGTGTGTGTGTCTCATCACCCCACACATATATAATCCCATTCTTTCCCTGTTCTGGTAGTCAGATCGTCCTTGTTCGTTCCCTTGTCTGCCCCTGCATGTCTCCCTTGTGTTTTCGCCGTGCGCCAGCGTTTGTTCCTTTCCCTTTGTTTTGTGATTTGGGATATTTTTGCCCGCTCTGTTGGAGTCGCTTTCAGTTTGTGTTCATGACTTTTTAAGTAAAAACCTTATTTTTCAACTTCACCTCGTGTCTGTGCATGAGTCTCAGATCTGCCCCTCGGACGTGACATGCTGTTAGTTATTAGTTGGCTTTTTTATTTATAAAAATGCTTCAGTGAAATGCTGCCTCCTATTTCTCTGAAGCATGTGGCTAGAGATTACACAGTGCACCTCTTAATAAATCTTGAAAAGAGCAGTTTAGTTATTTTTGCATGGTATGTCTTGTGAACTTTTAGGGTTTGAAAGTCTTTGAAGGTGAAGCAACAATGGCCACTGGAACACTGTAAAACAGGGACTCTTGACAAGAGCTAATCACAGGACCTTTGAGACAGCAGGGCACAATCACAGCTGAGTGTTACCTGGTGTGAGGAGGATGACAGACATGGTGATTAGGGAGCAGACCACCAAGATGACCAGCAGAGCGATGGCAATGCCTTTCCAGTTCCTCTGAGGAGGACTCCCCCCACCCAGGTCCTGTAGAACGGGAGAAATGGAGGTGAGAGTGGAACAGCAAACACAAAGACTTCCCCGGCTGACTAGGCTTTGAATACAAATGAGTCTTTTTCACATTGCTTAGGTTTAACAGTTTTGACGTTTACCAATTTGATTTGTTGACACAAAAATGAAATGTAAAAAGCTAGATATTTGTTCAGAGGCCAATATGAAAGCTAAATCACTGAGAGGCTTGGCAACGCAGGTCCATCCCGATGATCACATATTGCACACAACTGCAGCACACGGCGGTGCTGCTCACAATACCTATTAACAACGGTCACATTGAGGCTTTGTATTTTCAATTCCCTCCCCGGTGAAGGATTTGCTATGAAGGGCTTTGCATGAGCCACACTGTAAGCCGGAAATGTGAAACTCGCTATATCGGTGCTGAAGTGCTTAGTATTTGCATGTTTCTATCATTGCTCGGCCAACCTATCCTTTGAGTCACACATCCTGACCTGTGGAACACACATACTTTCTGCTGAGGCCAAGAGTCATACTTTCCGAGTTTGGCAGGTAAGGAACACAGCAGCCATTTCCATTCAAGGGCTCAGTCTGTCAAACTGACTGTCAAGAGACTTGGTTGGTGCAATGTTAGGCGCAATGGAAGTCAAGACGGCGGCTGGCTAACGTAACCGCAGTTTCACAAGCGCTTTGGAGAATTATGCTGGCCTTCAACTTATGTAAAAGTGAGAAAAGGTTCTCTAGAGACCATGTTTGGTTTGTCCGTTCTGGGCGACTGTAGAAACACGGCGATGCAACATTGCGGACTATGTGAAGAACAACTAACCTGATTTCAAAAAATACATGGCAGTTGATTGGATGAACCAGCCGTCAATCAAACTGTTGCGTAAGTGGGTCAGGAGGAGAGTGAAAAACGTCTTTTCCATGAAGAAAAAGTCTCCAGTTCTGATAGAACTGATGCTGTGGTGACCCTCAGACAGATTATGTTTGGCAGGTTAGGAATACAGCAGCCATTTGCATTCAAGGGCTCCATCTGTCAAACTGGCTGCAGAAAGATTTGGCTCCAGCAATCTCAGTGACCGCAAAGTACACTGAGTGATATTATCTACAGTGAAATCCAGGAGAGTTTGTGAAAGAGTCCTGGTATTAGAGTCTTAAACGGGGTCTTCCACCACATCTGCTGCCTCTGATAAGATGCATTAAGCCTCCCGCCTATACATTTCTCTTCACCGCAGCTTCTCCTGCCCTCAATTACTCACAAAACCCTGCCGGTGAAATACAGTGATCACTGACCACCAACCCACTACTGCATCTTGATTGGCTGGAGGGGAGGCGGAACTAAATGATTGCGAATTAGAGTTGGGTTCAGCATCCGTCTCGCACTTTCTCTGAAATCCTTTTTTCGAAATACTTGGTGGTTTAAAAGCATTGAAGCTCACTTTTTCATCAACTGATGAGTCAATTGTGAATGAAGTACATCCAGTTATTTTTTTTTCTCAGACCATATAGTTATAGAACTTTGGCTGTTTAGTGACAATTTTCTACTAACTTTCTTGTACTGGCTAACAGTTGGACATGAAGCATTAGAGTACATTTCATTTGTACGGTCACCATAATCGCAGACACATGGATGCAGTGTTACGTTATTCACAGCCCCCGCCGGACTCATGAGACCGCTCTATTATCAGGTCTTGGGCCGCTGCTCATTTCATTAATACCACAAAAAACTGACGTGTCCTTGAAAACTGACAGCAACTCTAAATTGCCTTTGTGCCTCCATGCATAAGATTCTTACTCCCTCTCTTTTTCACTTTCTCTCATTTTTCCTCCCCAAATTTTCTATCTAGCCACATTTGAATCATCAGCCTCAGTTTATTAACTCAATTATGAGCAACAATAGAACCACTAAGAGAATTTTGACCGCCGAGTCTCACCATTACCATTATTATAAATCTTACAAACCTATTAGAAGAAATGGGACCGCAATCCTTTATCAAACTCATTGGACCCTCATCATAAGTAAATCTATGTAGACTAGAGGACAAGCCGAGGCCTTGATGAGCTATATTTCTTTTGGAAAGTGTATTTCTTGCAGAGAACCGAGTAGAAATGGGGAGAGGGAGAGATGCAACAAAGGTTCCCGTAACATTGCAGTTATATGCCATGTGCTGTAATCATTCTGCTACCAAGAAGCTCGCTTCATGAGCTCTTTTACAAATTTTAACTGGTAAGCATTAGACAGTTTCAGACAAAATCCTCATGTCGAACAAACAAAGCTAAAATAGCTAAAGAGTATTTCCAGGACCTTTGCTCTCTTATATAAAGTGTGACATTTAGTGGCATCCAGAGGTGTGGTTGCAGGTTGCATCCAACTACCCCTTCCGTTCACCTCTTTTTTTCCAAGATAGCGCCACGGTAAAGCCATTCGCCTTGGTCAGAGGCCATCCTAGGCCATAATACTACGGTGGCCTTCAGGTAACGAAAAAAACAACCCGCGAAAAGCTCTCACTGGAACCAGTGTTCGGTTTGTCCATTCTGGGCTACTGTAGAGACACCGTGTGTGCTCCGTGTGAAGATGTAACGGCTTATTCTACGATAAGGAAAAGACAATTCTCGGTTTTGCATAATTATACTACATGATAATGAAAATGATATTCTATTTCTGCAAATAAATGCCCTGCAGTTTTACACACTAGACCTTCCACATTAAGTGTAATAATAAATGATGTAAATAATATGCTCTATACTTGTATGCTTATATTGAGGAGTTGTGAGGTCACATGTAAGTAGGTCAAATACTCCGAGCAGGGCATTCCGGCGCCTGCTCGCACGATAGAAACAGATACTGTGACTCTGGAAGGACACACCTGCTTAAACCACCAGATTAGGGCGGAAACCGCCATCTTAGAGTCGGAGAAGAGCTCTCTTATCTATTCACACAGAGACTTCTGAAATAGCTTAGAATTTCACCCTTTCTGCACCTCTAGTGTTAACAACATGCATTCACACTGATGACGCAGCGAAGGAGGATCCATCGTGAGCCAGTGTGGGTGAAGATGCCCAGTGCTCCAACGAGGCTCTCTGAAAGCTAGAAACAGAGCCGCCTCCTACTTTGTATTCCACCAATAGGTTCCCATCAGGAAAACCTATAACCTATGATGCGCACTCTGTCTAAGCGCCTTTTTCCTTTTTTCCTACTCCTACAGAGTAGAGATTAGGCCACGTGCACGTTTGACTGCTGGGCATAATACTTCTGTTACAAATAAATGTTATTGCTTGAATTGAGCTAAACGCCTCGATCTCAGTCTGTTCACCCGAGTTTCCTCCTCAACATGAGCACATCGTTATTTCTTAAGAAAGAAAAATACAATAGGTTTCATCTCTACTACACATATGGCAACACCCAACCTAATGCAAACAACTGAGTCATGCGCTATAACTCAAATCAGTACCCAAAGAGCATTTCATTTCTCCTCTAGCCAGTTTTCCATTTGATTATCTATCAGCATGTCATTTGCTTTCTAAATGTGTTAATTTACACAAGTATGTGCTACAGAGGGACGAGAAAGCATGTGGCTTCCTTTTTATTCGGCTGAAAGCAAAAGTAGACAACGGCCTTTTCCTTTATCCACCAATGCTCCTCTACCACTCGTAACCATATTTAATACCACACAAGGAGTCTCACAGTTATTGGAGTGGTTACGTGCTTAGCCATCCAATTCTTAACAAAACCCAGCTGACTCGTGTCAACGCAGTACCTTGACGCGAGTAGCTTTTTATGCAATAGTGACAATTTAGGAGTTGTTCAATGGTATGTTATTTGTGTTAGGCTAATCAGGCCCTGAATCAAAGTGTCAAGACAGGGATACAAATTGGTTTCAGCCTGCACCTAACTTCCTTCAAGAAAGCAAACAAGCCTGTAGCGTATATTTGTAATTGTATAGTATTCAATCACTTCTCAATTTAAAAGAACACCTTCTTCGCTTTTTGTCATGTTGGTATAAAACAATCAGCAGGCTGCACTTTGGTTGCAACAGTTGGTTGGCACTTCGAAGAGCAGAGGGATTTGTTAATAGAAGACTGTGGCTCAGTGGTAGAGCAGGGTCGTCCCTCAATCAGAGGATTGGCGGTTCGATCTCTGGCGCCGCTAGTGCATGTGGATGTGCCCTTGGACAAGACACTTGACCCCAAAACTGCTCCCGTAGGCTGAGTGTGAATGGGTATGAATGTTAGTTAGTTCTGATGGGCAGGTGGCACCTTGCATGGTAACTCCTGCTATCTGTGTATGAATGGGTGTGAATGGGTGAATGATGACATGTAGTGTTAAAGCGCTTTGAGTGGTCGGAAAAATAGAAAAGCGCGATACAAGTACAAACCTTTTGCCATTGGCTAAAAGTATTCCAACTGTTGCTCTAAGTGGTCTTCAAAACACCTACTTCTGTGGCTTTTATGCTCAGAGGCAATGTCTTTTTTCGCCCTCTCATGAAGTTAATCTCCAAAGGCAGACATCGCGCAAAACAAGCCTTCTACATGTTTTCATCCTATTGATCAAGATCAGTTTCACTTATGAGCTTTCTGGTTCCGCACAAAGTGTATAGAGTAGAGCTACAGTGGTCTGGGGAAATAAAATAAATATAGCAATCAATAAAAAAACTTTTCTTTTTTATCTATTGAATTTCTGATATTAGTCCATCTGGTGAGCGGGCTGCTATAAGCTCACCAGGAGCTGTGCTGCTGAGAGGACAGCTTTGACTTCATGGAGGTCGATGTTTGAGAAGCGCTTCTACACCACTGACGGTCTCACTTCGGATGTGAATTCCCAGGAAACGTTTTTCCCCCGTCTCTGCACTGACTCTCACACACCGAGGCATAGGCTCCGACTTATGTTTCTGCAGGTGGGTGATCAAAACATTCGAATGCCCCACCCACATGCCTTAGACAAGCCTTGGGAAATATACAGCGACAACCGACACACACATGCACAATTGACATATTTACAGGGATTGGAGATCAAACGTTTACAGATACACACAATGACTGAACGGAAAGTAATGACTAATGCCACCGAAATGATTTAGTAACAAGGCTCTCGTCATATGAACATAAATCATATGCATAAAAAACAAAACACTACGTTACAGCAGTACAGTCATGAAGACAGCAGCATAGAGGCCCACCTATAGAGTGCTGCAGAATTGAGTCATAAAACCCTGAAATGTTGGTTTTTTTGGTCGTGGGTGCTCGGCCCCTCTGTTCGCCGATCAACTGTGTTACAACAATTAAAGGAAAATAATGAAAATACTTCATGCCTGAATGTGTAAAAATTAGTGCTGGGCAAGTTAACGCATTAATTAATGAACGCTGACAATTATATTGTCACGCGTTGATGCAGTTTTTTATTTATTTATTGTTAAGCGACATTTTTTAATACAAGAAGCAGGCAGCAAGCAATGAACAGCTGCGTTCGTGTGGCGTCACTTCCTTCTCCTCCCCCCCCCCCTCCCCGGGTCGGGAACCCCTTCTCCACTCTCCGTCACCGTCCTTCACTCTTGTCTCACAAACACACACACGAGCACGATCGTCTCGTTACAGATCAAACGTGACTGTTGTGAAGTGGAGCTTCTAGTGAGGACCAAGACACGTCTTGTTTGAACGGAATACTTTACTGTCTGAACTGCAGTATTACCAGTGGTGGGCCATCGGGGCCTGCAAGGCCTTCTCTTCTGGCCTAAACAGAATCACAAAGCTGTCTATTTTATGATTAAATAATTTTTCTTATACACTACATGTATTATAATTTATAAAAATATTTTTCCCATTATCTTATTTTCTCATTGCACAGCTCCTGTCTTCCTCAGTTGCTCTGCTTCCAGTGCAGCTTGTTTTAAGTGGAACTTTTATCCGTGCAGATTAAAGTAAATGGAGACGATATTGTTGATTGTCAGTGTTCAACCAATCAGATCTTTAGTTTGACATGTTGGGCGTATTCTTTGACGTATCGGAGCCTTCGAGCCGGCCTATGACGTCAGCATTACATGCCGCTCAGTGTCTGCTGCGAGGTGCAGAGTGTGCTGTGATTGGTCAGTGGGCGAGCACGAGACTATCGTGAAACGAAACTTAACAGCAGAGGCTGTCGGGTAGTGAATCACATCGCGTGATGCAGCTCAGCCAATCAAATATGGGCATTCTGACCCGAGTAAGATGTACCACACCATGACACAGGGTCTGAGGGGAGGAAAGACATTGCAGAGCAATACGTTCAACGTTCAAGTTGTGAAAGCAAAATCCTATGATAATCTCTTTGGGTCACGGCTTGTCATTAAGGAATGATGGCGGATCCCACAGCCAGACCAGCTGAGAACATTATACTTTCCTGAATTTAGGCTTTTGCATTTTCTAAATGCTCTAGCATTATTCAAACGACTCGTACGGAACGGTTTAAAACGAAGATGTACATAGTTACAACCTTAGAAATGAATAATAGCTGTTGCGCCATAATGTGGTTTTTAAGGTGGTATTTCAGCTGCAGGACAGCAGTGAAGGCCCAGGTATAAAATGCACGGCCCGCCACTGAGTGTTACAGTGAACACAACGCGCTATTGCACCCGACATGTGGTTTTCTACGTATCAACATTGTTAGCGTCAAGAACACGTACCATTCTACTTCCAATTAAATCATGCAATCAAACAATTTACAACAGTGACCATATTAAAATACATATTGTCGAGTTTTTAAAGTGTTTTGTTTATAATATGTACAATAAGCATCATTTAGTTATCGCTACTGAGAATTTAACAAACATGACGTAGATATGTTTGCAGTTTTCAAGGTGTATATTTAAATTGCATCTATTACACACATGAAGATAAAGTTATGAACAGTGGCTGAATATCTATTATCAGAATCACAACTGTATAACTGCTACTGTGTGAAGGGAATACTGCTGTTTAAAGTGTTTGCAAACCAACTGTTATTGACCTTTTGTTCATATAGCAGTACTTTCAAGATAAAAGTGCGCAATACACTACTTTTGAATTCATTATTGAACTTTGCCATAACAATGCGATTAATCACAATTAAATATTTTAATCGTTGACCAGCACCAGTAAAAATGTATTAAATTGCCTCTTATTTCACTTCCATCCGTTATTATTTAATTGTTCAACCACAGACAACAATTAGAAGCCTCATTTAATTAAACTGTAATTCTACCTGACTCTCTGGAACACATGCCATCACACTCAATCTATTATTCATCAGTTCAAGTAAACCACGGAAAATAATGGGATACATTTGTTGTTAGGGGCATAGCTGAGTGAAGAGTGATGATAGTGCCATCAGGGTTAGTCAGAGGACACGCTATAACTGTCTTCACACTGAGTGGTGGTTGCAATGACTAGTAAAACTATCTTCTTCTGTAAGTATCATATGCATGATTCAAATCATGCAATTTTTTCCCACAATTTCCGTTTCTGTTCAATAATCAATGTCTGGAAGGCATTTAAATGAGAGCGGCAAGCAATTGAGGAAAACCTCCCCAGATTGCCACAAAGCAGTCCCTCGGCAATCATATGGCTTAGTTGCGCTATCGGAGGCCATTTTCTATAATCACATCGTCTGTCTTTAAAATGGAAAGGATTGCCTTCAAAACCGAGAGAGAACCCCAATACGAAAAAACACATTATCACAGGAAGCCGACAACGAGAGCAGAGCGGAGCACCAAAGAGGCTGATTCCTGCTTGATTACACTGACTGAAGATGTACCTTACAGTATATTTATAGAACCTATGCTGTATTCATTGTATGATCAGTCTGCATTTGGCATTGCATTGTGATACTCGTTCGGTGTTTTTTTTACTTAGTCAGACAGTGCGTGTTTAAAGGCCCAGTGAAACGGGTTCAAAGCATCTTTATCTTCTGTACTGTGAGTATTCTTCAGTGAAATGGAATAGTGGAGCCGTGTACGGTTACAAAGGTGGTTGAAATGAAATCTGACGACATGTTTCGAGTGGCGCTTCTCGGTGGGGTTAGGGTCTCGTTAGGCTGGCACACAGTGGCCGGACTTCGGAAGCAGGAGGATGGACACACAGAGTACGTGTAAACCAACCAGGTGTTTATTTCACCGACAAAAACAAACAAATACATGGCAGAAGTCTTTCAGGGACCACGGGCAGCATGTGGTCCTGGCAGCGACAGCACGAGATGTGATTATGGCAGCCTTATATAGTCTACTCATCACGGTAAGATAGGTGACTCTGCAACACGATCCCCTAATCTACAACAAATGCAATAAAATAGAGGCCTAACATTCTAAGATGAATTATCTATATGATCTCTATGGTGGTAAGACGTCACGATAGAGATCATATCCGGCCCGAATAGAGGATTCAATTTGCCTACAACCCCTCTAGTAATTACGACATGGTACCTTCCCGGAACCCTAAAATGGTGCTCTTGTACCCTGGGGACTCTTTTAGGACGAACACCCTGGAGAGGAGACACAGCAGTAAGTGCTTTGAACATGCAGGTTATTTTGACAGCACTATTAATATATTCAATCATTTTAGTTAAAGATAACTGTCACGGGAGTTCACAGATAGGACCCAAAAGCAAGACCACAGGAGACAGAAGTGAATGTTCAACAGGTTTTATTTATAGACAGGTGGGTGCAGGTGTGGAGCCCGTGGTCCGACACCCGAGTGGCAGATCGACGGTGTGAGTCCCGTGGCTCGACACCGGAGGCCTGGCAGCTTGACGGCGATTGTAGTCCGTTTAACCCCAGGCGGGTAGAGCGACAGATCGACGGTGTGAGTCCCGTGGCTCGACACTGGAGGGCTGGTGAGTTGACGGCGTGAAGTCCCGTGGCTCGATACTGGAGTCGACAGAGTGTAATCCGTAGACCACAACGAGAGCAGAGCGGCGGAGCGCATCCACAAACACAAGGAGGGCAGAGCGGCGGAGTGTAATCCACAGACACAAGGAGGGCAGAGCGGCGGAGTGTAATCCACAGACACAAGGAGGGCAGAGGATGCCACGGGGTTTCAGCCGGTTAAAGACGGTACGACCTGACACTCCCAGACTGCAGGGCCAGAGCTTATATAGTGGCAGGATACTCATTAAGGGGCCCTGAGTCTGGTGTGTCAGGCTGCAGGAGGTGATCAGCTTGAGTGTCCTCAGCCGTGCACGATTAAGGGTGCGGCCATGGGAGGTGTCTGGAGGCAGAGGACAAACACAGAGCACATGGCACACAATAACAGACAGGGGAATGACAGAGCACATGAGGAGAGGAGATCAGGGGACACACACACCGGGTCAGACAGGGATCCTGGATCCTGACAGTACCCCCCCCTTAAGGAACGGATTCCAGACGTAACACAAGACACAACACAGGGCGGGTGGAGGGGGTCCGGAGGAGGGATGTCCCCACAGCTACAAGGCCGACTAGGGTGGGCGGCGGGGGTCCGGAGGAGGGGTGACAGGATCTGACCCGCCACGGGGCCGCCGAAGAGCGTCGGCCACCGGTGCTCCGGCGGACGGCCGGGAGGGCAGAAGGGCTCCGGACACGGGTGCTCCGGCGGACGGCCGGGCGGGCGGAAGGGCTCCGGACACGGGTGCTCCGGCGGACGGCCGGGCGGGCGGAAGGGCTCCGGACACGGGTGCTCCGGCGGACGGCCGGGCGGGCGGAAGGGCTCTGGAGAATAGGATGCTGGTGCCGCAGTGGCAGGTACTGGAGGTCTCTGCTGCTCCGCGACGGCAGCGGGCACTGGAGGTCGCTGCTGCTCAGAGACGGCAGCGGGCACTGGAGGTCGCTGCTGCTCAGAGACGGCAGCGGGCACTGGAGGTCGCTGCCGCTCAGAGACGGCAACTGGAGGTCGTTGCGCCTCTGGGACGGCGGCCGGGTGTGGGAGAGGCTGCGGCACGGAGGCGGCGACAGGAACTGGAGCGGACTGCGGCGCTGAGGCGGCAGGAACTGGAGCGGGCTGCGGCGCTGAGGCGGCAGGAACTGACGCGGGCTGCGGCGTAGAGGCGGCAGCGGCAGGAACTGGCGTAGAGGTGGCAGCGGCAGGAACTGGAGCTGGCGCTGCGGCGGCAGGAACTGGAGCGGGCTGCGGCGTAGATGCGGCAGCAACTGGAGCTGGCGCTGTGGCGGCAGGAACTGGCGTAGAGGCGGCCGCGGCAGGAACTGGAGCTGGCGCTGCGGCGGGAACTGGGACTGCGGCGGCAGGAACTGGAGCTGCGGCGGCAGGAACTGGAGCTGCGGCAGTAGGAACTGGAGCTGCGGCGGCAGGAACTGGCGCTGCGGCGGCAGGAACTGGAGCTGGCCCTGCGGCGGCAGGAACTGGAGCTGCGGCGGCAGGCACTGGAGCTGCGGCGGCAGGAACTGGAGCTGCGGCGGCAGGAACTGGAGCTGGCCCTGCGGCGGCAGGAACTGGAGCTGCGGCGGCAGGAACTGGAGCTGCGGCGACAGGAACTGGCGCTGGCCCTGCGGCGGCAGGAACTGGAGCTGCGGCGGCAGGAACTGGAGCTGGCCCTGCGGCGGCAGGAACTGGAGCTGCGGCGGCAGGAACTGGAGCTGCGGCGGCAGGAACTGGAGCTGCGGCGGCAGGAACTGGAGCTGGCCCTGCGGCGGCAGGAACTGGAGCTGGCCCTGCGGCGGCAGGACCAGAGAGCGGCTCTGGCTCCGCGGCCGCGAGGTCCGGGGATAGCTGCGGCTCCGAGACCACAGCTGGGACTGGAGGTCGCTGCTGCTCCGGGACGGCAGCGGCGGGACCTGGAGGTCGCTGCTGCGCCGGGACGGCAGCGGTGGGACCTGGAGGTCGCTGCTGCTCCGGGACGGCAGCGGCGGGACCTGGAGGTCGCTGCTGCTCCGGGACGACAGCGGCGGGAACTGGAGGTTGCTGCTGCTCCGGGACGACAGCGGCGGGAACTGGAGGTCGCTGCTGCTCCGGGATGACAGCGGCGGGAACTGGAGGTCGCTGCTGCTCCGGGACGGCAGCGGCGGGAACTGGCGGTCGCTGCTCTGGGACGGCAGCGGCGGGAGCTGGAGGTCGCTGCTGATCTGGGACGGCAGCGGCGGGAACTGGAGGTCGCTGCTGCTCCGGGATGACAGCGGCGGGAACTGGAGGTCGCTGCTGATCTGGGACGGCAGCCGCGGGAGCTGGAGGTCGCTGCTGCACTGCGACGGCAGCGGCGGGACCTGGAGGTTGCTGCTGCTCCGGGACGGCAGCGGCGGGAACTGGAGGTCGCTGCTGCACTGCGACTGCCGGGACTGGAGGTCGCCACGGTATGGAGACAGCGGCGGCCGGGACTGGAGGTCGCCGCGGTATGGAGACGGCGGCGGCCGGGACTGGCGAAAGCTGTGCCGCAGAGGCGGTAGGAACCGGAGCTAGCTGCGGCGAAGAGGTGACAGGAACAGGAGCCGGCTGCAATGCAGTCTGACTACGGGGAGCCGGAGTCGACCGGGCCACTGAGTGTTCCGCTACCCTTGCATGGCTCAGTCTCCGGCTGAGAAGGCGCTTGACCATATACTCAGAGTTCCCCAGAGGGTCAAAAACTCTCATCAGAGCAGTCACAAAGTCCACATACCCCACAGTATTAGGCTGGTCGCTGCTCACTGTGTACATGGCCCAGTCCAAAGCCCTTCCCCGCAGTAAGCAGACCACGTAAGACACCTTGGACCTGTCTGAGGCGAAAGTCAGGGGCTGTCGGTCAAACACCCGTTGGCATAGCAACAGGAAGCCTTGACACTTCCCCAGTGTTCCATCATAGGGACTCGGAGGTGGCACGGGGGACTCCCGAACCGGCGGGGCGAGGACTGGAGAGGGGAGTGCAGGTGATGGGTCCGGTGCTGGAGCCGGCTGAAGCTGGCCTGTCCGAACCAGTCCCTGCAAGATGCGGCCAACCCCAGAGACCTCACCTGCCATGGATTGCAGGGCTTGACGCATCTCCATGAGCATCTGCTGGGGTGCCTCCAGCTGCGTGCTATGTCCGGCCAGCGTAGCTGCTCCTGTGGTTGCTGGGTCCATTATGGTCAGGTCGTTCTGTCACGGGAGTTCACAGATAGGACCCAAAAGCAAGACCACAGGAGACAGAAGTGAATGTTCAACAGGTTTTATTTATAGACAGGTGGGTGCAGGTGTGGAGCCCGTGGTCCGACACCCGAGTGGCAGATCGACGGTGTGAGTCCCGTGGCTCGACACCGGAGGCCTGGCAGCTTGACGGCGATTGTAGTCCGTTTAACCCCAGGCGGGTAGAGCGACAGATCGACGGTGTGAGTCCCGTGGCTCGACACTGGAGGGCTGGTGAGTTGACGGCGTGAAGTCCCGTGGCTCGATACTGGAGTCGACAGAGTGTAATCCGTAGACCACAACGAGAGCAGAGCGGCGGAGCGCATCCACAAACACAAGGAGGGCAGAGCGGCGGAGTGTAATCCACAGACACAAGGAGGGCAGAGCGGCGGAGTGTAATCCACAGACACAAGGAGGGCAGAGGATGCCACGGGGTTTCAGCCGGTTAAAGACGGTACGACCTGACACTCCCAGACTGCAGGGCCAGAGCTTATATAGTGGCAGGATACTTATTAAGGGGCCCTGAGTCTGGTGTGTCAGGCTGCAGGAGGTGATCAGCTTGAGTGTCCTCAGCCGTGCACGATTAAGGGTGCGGCCATGGGAGGTGTCTGGAGGCAGAGGACAAACACAGAGCACATGGCACACAATAACAGACAGGGGAATGACAGAGCACATGAGGAGAGGAGATCAGGGGACACACACACCGGGTCAGACAGGGATCCTGGATCCTGACAATAACTAAACCACTAATGTTTGACCTTCAATAATTACTCCCGAGACCATATCAGAACTGTACAACAAACATTCAGCTCTCAGTGTGTGAGTCTCTTATTGTCTCAAACAGTCCACAAACGCCTGCAATGGAGAGGGTCTTTTTGTCAAATCGAATCTTTGTTGCATGGCTTCTCTTCCATTTGAAAGCCATGAAGGTAACACTTTATAATAACCATTATTAATAGTAAATTGATAGTTAATACAACTTTAGTGAATGGTTATTTTACGATCAACAACCAATTAAATAATACGTTTTTAGCAATTATAAGCATTGTTGTTGCACACATTATGACACTTTATCAAATATATTAAGTATTTGTTCTTGACTTGGTTTGCAAACTAAATATTAGGATGAGTGTTGTACAGTTACAGCTGCTGATTGTAACACTTTGTTGAATGGTTGATGGATAGTTAATAAAGCATCTTTAAACATTATTAGATGGATAGTTATGTTGTCACTGGTTATCAATTGGTTTCTGGTTCATCAATCTGTCATGTTTATGTTTACATTTCTTAAGGTTTCCAAATGTGTCGTTAACACATACGATAAACTGTTAGTTAGTATTTCACTAGAGCCGACTGTGGCTCACAAGATCGGTGGTTCGATCCCCGACTCCTCCAGTCCAAGTCGATGTGTCGTTGAGCAACATAATCTATTTAATCATAACATAATACTACTAATTATGAAACATGATTCATTATCATTTCATTGTTTGTTAACGGTAAAATGACTTAACTAAAGTTGAATTAACTACCAATTAACCATGTATTAATGGTGCTTGTTATAACACAGTCAATTAGGCATGTACAGACATAGACGTTTGTCATTTTAATGTAAAAAATACGTCATATTTCTAATATCTCTCATCCCCTACACTCCCCTGTACTTCTTGTGCTCATTGCTTCCTCAGAGGGAGAAACTGAGAATGACAAGACATTTTGTAAAATTAGAATGCTAATGCTGCCTTTCAGATGTTTGATTAAGACCCCTGCCATCTTCATCAAACTCCAGCTAATAAGCTTATTCCCCACTGGCTTTCTGTGCAGGCGTGTGTGTTTAGTGCGCAGACATACATGCAACGGGCCCGCTGTCGAAAGTGTCGGGCTATTTATAGAGTCGTCGCCTGGACTCTGACCTTGGAGAGAGTGTGACAAATGACGAGCAGCATTTCGGCAGAAGCCAAAGCCGTTTAAACAATGGCAGTGGGTCGGAGAGGGAGAACAAATAAATAATGCCATCTGTACTGGCTTATTTTTGTTTACCCATGAAATACCATTTCTCAATGCCTCATGAATCCTTGACAGCAACCGCCAAAGCCACGCTGGGGTCGTGAGGCTTAACATCTGAAATGGATCCACTGGCTAATAGGAAACGGCAGGCTTAGCTACATGTTGTCAGCGAATTGTATTTAGCATTATCAGCCTTGCCCTGAAGGACACAGCCATTGGCCTTTGGTCCATGTGGGATAATTCTCAATTAGTCACTGTCCCAGCCATATTGGTTTCAGATACACTAGGTTGTTGACTCACACAGCGTGGCAATGGTATCACTGTATATTAATATGAACGCTGACATTAGAATACAGGCGCAACGGAAACACAGTACCAGGGACTGTGCTCAGAAAAGGTATTTTGCTGCACATGATTGAACTCTCGATGGAGAAGTGAAGTGGTATCAAACTCGAGGCTTCAGAACGCAATCCCCAAACCAAATGGGTGACGTCACGATGACTAAGTCCACTGCTTGTATACAGTCTCTGGTTGCACTCTTATTCTATTTCTGTGTGCAGCACAAAAACACCTCTGCGTCACTGTTGATGCAGTAAAGTTATTAGAGGATGAAGAGATACACTTTGCTCTATTAGATGCACTGTAGCCTAGCACGCCTTCCTCTGGGACATGCATGTAACAGTCATATTAAAAAGTGATGCGAAGCGGTGTCTCCCCATTTTAAACAATTACTCCCGAACCATCAGTCAGCGTGACCCCGAGCCGACTCGGCCTTCGCCCGTGTTAAGCCGATGCCGGGAAATAATAGAGAGAAGCAGTGGAAATAGAGCCTCCGTACTGACGTTTGACAGTTTTCCTGTCGGCTTCGTCTGCCGCTCAGCAGGATTAGCCACTTTCCGGCTTGGAACCGTGGAGACGCCTCCTATTGACTTTGTCCATTTCCTGTCTTTTCCCTTGACTGAGAGAAATACATTATCGTGGTTTTGAAATAGAACTCTGCTGTCTGAGTCTGCATTCGGGTCCATGAACACACCACATCATAGCACAAGCAATTCAAACTCTCCATTGGTTTTTTTCTAGAGCTTCAAAAAAGTCTTTATTTGATTCTCATCAATAGTCTGGAAAGGTGTGCTGATTATAAGGGCTGTGGCAGAAACGGAGATGCCAAGCATTCAGTGTGCGAGGCCAACAATCCCTCATCATTCACCCATTCATACACATTCATGCACTGATGGCAGGGGCTGCCATGCAAGTTGCCCCCTGCCCATCAGGACTAACTGACATTCATACGGGTAAGTGCCTAGTTGTGTTTTCTTTACCAGTGATGTAAACCTAAATTGGGTTCATCTGTATTTGCAGTTGCTTGATGTTGAGGTCCTTTTTATTTCAACCAGTCAGTCGGAGAATAGTCCAATTTAGTTATTACTGGTGGACTTGACATTATTCAATAATACTCAAATAACCGTGTCATATTTAAATTATAACAGCTAGCGTGCTGTGATTTTAAATGGTGTTTTCACTGACCTGATCTCCCAGAAATATGCAAACTCGTGACACAACGCAGTCTCACGCCAATACGTAAAAATAATACAGCTCGTTCAGTGGCACAAAGCTACGTAGCCCTCTACCATCAATAACATATCCTCAAAACGGTTCATGTGACTGGCGACAATAACGACTCGCGTGACAACGTTTCATCTTTACGTATAGTTTCGCACAGCGTCTGTTACTTAATTTGTTTCCTGCGGTGGCGGCACATCATTTTAACGCATGTAGTGCGCTTTTTAAGAGGTCACCGGAGCCAGATTCTTTTTTTTTTAAATTAGTTTGGCCAACTCATACTAAGGTTGATAATCTACAGCTCAGTAAATTAACCTGTGACAGTTGTCTTTATAGCCTGTGTGAGATTATTATGTAAATTATAATTAAATCTGGTGGCTTTCTAGTGGAAAGATGATTCATAACTTAGCAATAAGGTAGACAATACTGTATACAATATAAGGTACAGCTGTGCCTTTTACTTTAAAATTACAATAACTGTGTAGTGTATGCCAATAAAAACGTTATGGATATTCCATTTCATTTCCCCATGCTGTAGATATTTACATGATATCGGCGACAGGACCGTCGGTACTTTACATGTTCAACACAAGACACAGTGGAGCCTTCATGTAAATGTCAGTTGTTGAAGTGTCTGTCGTAGCAGTTTACATGATGGGAGCTGACTTCTATTATATATTCTGTTTGGAATAAGTATGTGGCAGAAATGATGCAAACGTAAATGAAACCGGTCATTCTGGAATCTGTTTAACATGTTTATTTGAACAGTTGAACAAAGCACCGTTAGCTGTAAGCCACCAGCTCCGACGTCGCCATTTTGAGAGCTGTGTGGAGGCAATCCCTTCATCATAGATATACTCTGAATGTGGTATTTAAAATACAGGATTAGTCCAGAATTGGGCACAGGCTCTGAGATTTATATTATATTTTTACATCCTCTGAATTTCGCCTAAAGACATTTTAATATTTTTTCTTGTATTATGGTGTAATTCCAATGCTATCCTCATTGAAGTTACTGATGCTCACAAAGTGAGTAATGCCTGCTTTTATAAGACAAACAAAGGCCCGAAGAGGGTTTAATGAGATGTATTCATGTGTTTTAGATCATTATAGTGGATGCATTTAAGCTCAAATCACCGACCGTATGTGAGGGGCATAGGGCAATAAAAGAAATTCCATTCATCAGCCTTTACTTAGAATTTTCTCTGCACATTTAAATGTGATATTATATAATTGACATGGTGGGCGCCATAGCCTTTGTCCGTCCCCTGCAGTTGAATCTCTGATTTGAACGCAATTAGACACAGTTGACTACATTCCTTGGCAAATTACACTCCAGGCGTTGGATAAGATTGGAGCCATTTCCTCCCAATTCAAAAACAAATCTCATTTATCTCGAGAAATAAAAACTGAAAGGAGAACCTGACATCAGCACAGCATTAGCAACAGGGGCTCATCGACACGGGGCTGAATGTGTCTGTGTGGAGACAGGAAATTGTCTCTGTGTGTGGTTGAAAAGTGGAGCTCTGTTTGTTTTTTACACCTATAGAGTGACATTGGAGGATTCGGCGGGCACTGAGCTATAAAATTGCTAGTTGAGAGGGCATTAGTGGGGGTGAAGAGGGAAGGAGGCTGGTTAACGGGGGAACTCTTGAGTGGACCCGACCCGGGTAGAGTTTTGACAACACATTCGATATACTAAATAACAAGATAGATTGTTCTTCATTGCTTTCCAAAGAGACTCATTTCAGCGTTTTCTCATCTGATGGCAAAGATGTCAGTGTTTATCAGTATCTTATCCTAAAATGACTCGTGAGCAGATTTAGATTTGGGATTTCTGGCTTCCACCAGGGCTGCTAGATCATAGCAAAAATCATAATCACGATTATTTTGGTCAATATTGAGGTCAAGATTATTTAACAAGATGACTCATTGACTTTGAAAACATCATCACCTAAAAAATTTAACGATGTCGCAACATTTTCCAGTTAAATGTATTAATCAAGTGCACTTTGAAAGCAAAATTAAGAGATTCATGAAGAACATTGTGTTCTTGTAAACAAGTGCTATATACACTGTATTGGATACTTCTGCTGTAAAAGCTTGAGCAGTTCTTCCCACAGAGCCCCAGATGTGGCTTGCAGAGCTCGCACAGAGCAGAGATGCAACCACCTTATTCATTCCAGGCACAGGAGTTCCTCATCATCATCAAACTCATCCAATTCTAATTGTGTTGGGACAATATATGGAACTTTTGAATCACATCAATCAAACAACTCAAAGACCACCTGACAAAGGATTTGAAACCGCGGGTCCAAATCAAAAATAAATGTCTTACTGCTTGCAATTCTCCACAGTACTACGGATGCCTGGCGTGCGCAAGAGGGGCCCGCACCAGCTCTTATAGAATGCATAGGCGAAACAGCTGCAGGGGTATAAATCAGACATAAAGCGCCACCTTCACCCCGGGCCTTTCCAAGCAAACTTTGTGGAGGGAAATCTGACCCATAAAAATGGCAGACATTTAAAAGCATAAAAAACACAATGTGACCCTAGGGTCAATAAATTATCTACACAGAGAAAATTAAAAAATTAAAAATAACAAAAAATAAAATAAAAATGTAAAACATATTTTAAGAGCAGGTCTAGGACATGGGTTTACTTTTACACAAACGCCAGCCTAAACAGGTGGGTTTTGAGCTGGCTTTTAAAAGTATCCACAGTATCTGCGAGGCGCAGAGTTGCAGGCAGAGCATTCCAGAGCCTCGGGGCCACTGCCTCAAAGGCTCGGTCACCACGGGTCTTAAATCGTGTGCGTGGGACAGAAGACCTAGAGCGTTTGACCTGAGAGTGCGGGCGGGTGAATAGGGGCGAAGTAGATCAGCTACATAAGCCGGAGCCTGACCGTGAAGTGCTCTGTAAGTGATGGTGAGAATTTTAAAGTGTATCCTTGATGCTACAGGAAGCCAGTGGAGAGATCGGAGTACAGGGGTGATGTGAGACCGTCGATTTGTCCTGGTGAGTAATCTGGCGGCAGCATTTTGGATGACCTGCAGACGGTTAAGAGCAGATACACTGAGTGATGTGAAAAGTGAGTTGCTGTAGTCAATGCGTGAAGAGATGAGGGTTAGGCTGTTTGCCAGCGAGTGAAAGCCAACCCCAGATTAATTTTTCTTTGGAAATGTTAATAAGCTTTCTCTGCTTTGTGTTTTGCCTCACTATATTTGCCTTTTTTCAGGCTGTTTCCAGCATTTTTGTAGTTTCCACTTGAATGTGACGCCCAGAAAGGTCCCAAACACAATAATAAAATACAGGCAGAGGGCAGGGTCTCTGCAGATGAACCATGCAGTTCATCTTTCATTTTATATCTTGCTACATTCTCTACCAAACACGTTTGGCTAACCTAGACGAGCTAAACTTGGTTGTAGCCTGTCTGTCTTGTTTTTTGATGATCCCAGATCTCACTGATTATTTTAGAACATTTAGTTTTCCCATACTTTAATGCACATTTATTAACCATGGTTCACATTTGAAGTATTTTGACTGTAAACCTGCGCTGTTAATGGACTGGTTATTTGCTTGAAGGTATTTGTCTGGAAACTTTGCTGCCAGTGTTCCCAGTCTAAATAAATGTGGTGGTCTATCTATCTGTGGAGTGCGATCAATATCACTGCCCTTCCCGATGAGCCTTTGATTATCTACCCCGGGGAGAGCAATCGATCCGCCTGCTCTGAGTGCTTACTATAAGTCCTAGAAGTGCAGAAAACCGTGTTTGCCTGAAACACTGTTGCACTTCATCTGAGCTGAGCTGATGAACTAGTGATGAGTAAGGCCTGGCAGGGGCCGCCATGTCAATATTAACGAGAGCAATATTAATGGAATGAACTGAAAATATATATCTCTGTAACATTGGGGAGAAACTGTGCCAATGGCATATAGTAAGTAGTATTAAATATGTAACTATCTTACTGACAAGTTGATCAGATTTACCTAATGTGCATCTGTATACGCTGGCATAAATAGTCCATGCTGCTTTCCACTCTATGATGGGGTCACGAGATCAGAATGACTTCATGTTTGCTTGTTTGATTTTCAATATAGAAATGTACAAACAATCAGTCATACTATTTCAATTACAAAGAAATAACATGATCAGAAGGTGAAATGAACAACAATAGTGTGCCTTTCTGTGCTGCTCGTGTAATGACAAATTCTATATGTACGTGTGTGTGTGTGTGTGTGTGTGTGTGTGATATGTATACATATCACACACACACACATGTACATATACCTATACATATATGTATGAATATATATATATACACACATATATATGTGTGTGTGTGTATATATATGTGTGTATATGTATATGTATTTGTATATATATGTATATGTATATGTATACATATATATATATATATGTATACATACATGTATGTATATATATATGTATACATATATATATATATATATATATGTATACATAAACACACATACATGTATGTATATATATATGTATACATATATATATATATATGTATACATAAACACACATACATGTATGTATATATGTATGTATATATGTATGTATATATGTGTGTATATACATATTAATGTTTAAAAAAATTGAAACAATATTAGAAACTTCGGTTTACAATGGGGGAAAAAAATAGAAAGATATCCAAAATATATATATATATTTCCCTGGGGCATTTGAGTTACATATGATTCGTCAGTGAATCTTGGGCCAATGGGAGGTCACAGTGAGCCTCGGGGGAGGAGTCAACAGCTATCTCAGTCAAGTCTGATTGACTTGCATTGATGGGAGCTCTGACTGTTGGTGGCCCCCTGCTGACTGTATCGAAGCACGAACACCAACAATCCTTTTATTATTCTATTCAACTTACTGAGACGATTCAGGGAATACCTCATATAGCACCGTGAGCCGAGGCAGTGTCCATTCATCTGCCTCATAATATGGAGCTCTTCAGTCATATGAATATTGATCAATATGCATTATTTGTATTACTATTTAAATGTTTTAGGGAGGTTCATGTTATTTGTAACATGCTATATGGATATGAAACATGAGGACCGCCTTATAGTATACTTTGCAAATGAATAAATGTTGTATATCACAGCATTTTCATCACGTTAACAGTCTCAGTTGTAGTGAAGGGGAGGAGAAAACAGTTGCATCCATATCCATATCCATCCATCTTGGTTGAAATAATGACCTCGCATTTCCAATTGAGATTATCCAGAAGGCGAGGATAGAAATCTGAACTTTACTTTGTTCATTTATTTTAGGCATTTATTCTAGAATGCTAAGAATGGATTCTTCAGCACCAAACCTTACAATGGAGACAATAAATATGCATATAAGCTTTATGGTTACCACATGTCACAAAAGAGAGGGCAACAATAGAAATCGTGTTTAGGGTCACCAAAGTCCTAGTCCGGCTGTACAAACATCTGCCAAGGGAAACGTTATATATCGCGGGCTCTAGATTGCATCATGAGGCAAATGTTTGAAAAGCTCAAGAAGGACGGTAAACTGCACAGAGAAAGCTCATGTTTACCGAGCTGTGTGTGCTTTGTAGCACAGAATAAACAAGGAAGGAACATGTTGCGTCAGAGCGTGTGTCTCCGAACATTTGTTGTTGTAATTCTTCTTTTCATTCCTATTGTTGTTCATGAGACAATTATGTGGTTTACTGTGAGCCGAGAATGGTCCATATGCCCAGCATTAGAATTTAGATGGAGCAGCCAGTGCAAATGTATGGAATCCTACAAAGGGCTGATGATGTTGCTGTAGAAAGTTGCCTGAAGCAACATGAAACAAAAACATTTTTAAAGCCAGTTTGGGAAGAACATTCTGAGGGAACATTAACACAGAGACAACTATTGGAGTGGAAGGATTCTCTGTGTCCATGTTGTCTTTCAATATCAGTCATTTTCTTGAGAACTGTTAATCCATACGTGTATTTCTGAGGACCTAAGCAAGTGCAATGTTGACTGGGAGCTTTTGGGACATAGAGGGTGTATGTATTAGTAGTGCATGAGACCAGAGATCTATGGACATATTTTTCATTTATTTTCTCAACAACCGTTTAGCCAAACAACTTCACAGCAGTCAGGTGTGTCGCTCAGGACGCGTAGGGTAGAGGGTGGAGTTATTTGGCTGAGCGGTGCTTGAGAAAGCTGCAAGCAGCAATACCGGAGACCAAGCAATCGGCATATCTCAAACAGACACCACTAGTTCACTCCAAATATAAAAAAATGTCCTCAGAAAAAGGTGGTTACCAGGCTGCAACAGACAGGTCTGAAAAGTGAAACCAATGCGGAAGTGCCTTAAGCTTGCATTATCTCTACTGGCCACCAGGGGGCGACTCCTCTGGTTGTATAGAAGTCAGATTGTATAGAAGTCTATGAGAAAATGTCTCTTGAGTTATTACCTCAGTAAACATTGTAAACATGAGTTTATGGTCTCAATCTCTAGTTTCAAGTCTTCTTCAATACAACATGATGTTCATTTAGTAAACTCTGGTCCATTTAGAGTCAAACAGACCATAAAGCAGGGGATGCTTTAGGGCGGGGCTACACAGTGACATGTTACTACTGCAGCGTTGTCCAGTCCGGGTGTTGTACATGTTTTCATCTTCGAACTTTAACGGCAGCCGATGCAACGTAAGGGTAAACCCTGGACAGGTCGCCAGACTAGTTCACGCTCCCATGCACACCTTAGACTCAACAACGAACAAATTATTTTTACAAAAAACAAGATGGCAACTGAGAAAATGTCAAACCCGAGGCTTCAAAACCACAAACCAATGGCTGACCCCACGGTGACTACATAACTACTACAACCTTGATGCGAGAGTGCAGTCGCTTTGCTGCTTGCTCTTGCCTCTGCACCTCTGCTTGCATTTTCTTGCTTCAATTTGCCAGATATATCACATATATCTTGCCAGATATATCACATATATCACTCTTCAACGTTTGAGTGAAGACAAATCCGTCGGAAAGGCGTTGAGCTATTTGGATTGTTTGCTAATGCTAACTAGCAGCTAAGTTAAAGCAAAGTAGCAGCAAGATGCCTCCCTTCTCCACGGATGACTACTACAAACTCCGACAGAAGATTGCAGTCTTGGTAACAAAAATCCACCGACTAGAAGTAAACATGGAGGTAAATGGACTGTGTGGGAATGATACCACTCTACCATGGACTCAAAACACTGGACAAATGCTAGCTAAGACACAGCTAACTAGCACAACCAGGCCTACCAAGAAACAGGAGGAGAGAGCAGATAATGAATCTTCAAATGGTAGTCCTCCCTGGAACACTCTCGGTGCAAAGCCGAAGAGAAAATATGTGGGAGGACGACTAACAGGCAGAGTCCAGCGCCCTGAGATTTGTGATGCGACTGGCTGGCCTGCACTAGCACACAGGCAGAACTCCTCCTCAACCCCTGCACCCAGATGGACAAAGCCAAGGACAGCTAAGAAAAGTAAAACCTGCAAAACACCTCCACAACAACCAAGCCTACAACTTCAAAAGAGATTTGCTCCATTGTCGCAGGATCCTAAATCTCCATCTGATGACCTGGATAAGCAGCTATCTTCTCAAAGCGGGGTAAGAACTGAGAGTAAATGTGAGAAAGGGCCGCAGGCAAAACTAATGACTGGGCCTGAGACTCTGATTGTTGGTGACTATGCTGTAAAAGATGTCAGAAAACTGTGCAGCAAGAACACCAAAATACTCTGCTTTCCGAAAGATATGGTCTCTGACATGAGAGACAAAATTCTGGACATCATAGCTGACTATCCCACAGCGAAAAACATCATCGTGCATACAGGAAGCTGTGATATTGTGAAACAACAGTCTGAAGTTCTGAAGCGAGACTTTATTGATCTGTTAAACACAGTCAGCTCTGTCAAGGCTGAGGTGTTCATCAGTGGCCCTCTTCCACCAGTCAGAGGAGGAGATGAAGGATTCAGCAGGCTGTTTGCACTGAACAAATGGCTGTCAACTGCATGTACAAGTTAGGGGTAAAACTGTTTACCTCTAACCTATTTTTCACCCTGCGTCACTCGTCTGTCCCTACTGCCAAGGACAAGATACAAGAGGAGTCTAAACAAGAGAACCACACAGCATCGCCATGGAGACCTTACGGGAAGGATGCCCCCGCCTAACGACAGCCAAAAGGAGGAGTCTCCAACCTCATCATCAGGGACCGCCTCCGATCTCCCACTTTCCCCACCCTTCCTAGACGCGGAGTCTTTACCTCCCTCCCCAGCACCTACTTCAGGTCCATACTTTGGACTGGACCTCCCACTTTCCCCACCCTTCCTAGACGAGGACTCCATTTAAATCTCCTTTTCTTTTGCCTTATGTTTTGATGCTTTTAATGGTTTTATGTGAAGCACTTTGAATTACCTTGTTGAAATGTGCTATACAAATAAACTTGCCTTGCCTTGCCTACATCCATTTCTTACAGTCTACGTTGGTTACTCCTGAACCCATCTGAGTGGATTAAGGTACCGGTACACACACACACACACACACACTGACTGTTCCTTCTTCCTAATTCCTCAGGTTTGACTGCAGTCTGTCCCCTGTCTGTGCCACAGCTGGTGACTCAAACTTTGTAATTAGGGCCCGAGCCACCGACAACGTCGGGCCTGCGAAGGCCCTATTGAAATTGTATGGGGTCAGTTATTTTCTGCCGGGGATGGAGCTTGTAGGGGCACTTGCAATTTATGAAAACTCACCATTTTTGCACCCCTCTCAGATCTGAGGTAGAAACTCTGCTGCCCAAATTTGCATATGTGTGTGTAAAATAATGGCTCTCTAGCGCCCCCTACAAATCGTACCGGTGAGGCCCCTCGGCCAGTGATGTCCGATTGACTTGAAATTTGACCCACATGTCCCAATCCGCTAGATCTAAAAAAAAGTCTCTCAGACCCCTAAGCTCCGCCGACTTAGATTTTCCGCCATTTTTAATTTAGTGTGAAACCCGTTTTTGCTATCTCCTCCTACATGCTGGGTCCGATTGCTACCAAATTTTCTGTGGATCATTATTGGATCTACCTCATCTAAAGTTACTCAAAGCTTTCTGATACCTCTTAGCGTTTAGAAGATATGGACCAATACACGTATTAGGGGCGTGGCTAAATGTCAATACACTTCTCAACCGTTTGTCCTAAAATTCCAAAACTTGCAGAATATGTGCACATCGCATGCTGTAACATACCCTGCGAATTGTTTTTCATTCGACCACTAGGGGGCGCTACAGCAAACCCGCGAAGTTGGCATTTTTGCCACTTTTTGCAGATTTCAGCCTTCGCATTTTAACGAACTCCTCCTAGAGAATTTATGCGATCAACTTCTCCTTTGCTCAGGATGTTCTTAAGACCTTTGTGATTAAAAGTTACTCAAATCTCGCGCTTTCATAGAAGAACCTTGACGTGGCGTGCCGGCCATTTTGCCTCATTGTTTTTGAAAAAATACATTCTTGTAAGTTCTTATAACTCCAAGGTACATTATCCAATCCGCACAAAACTTCTTATGCATGATGCTACTTCAAGCTGGAACATATTTCAATTGAAAACAATTCAATACCTCATAGCGCCGCCTACTGGCTAAAGGAAATGTCATATTTTATACTTTTCTTTATACCTCCTAGCCAGGTGACCTGATGAGTTTCAAATTTGGTAAGGCTAGCCTTAAGATATTGATGATGCATGATCATGAATATTGTGCGCTTTCGTAGAACGCTGTTGCCGTGGCGACGCATCGTATTCATGAAACAGGAAGCTGATGGTTGAGTGTGTTGGGATGCTCAACAACTCATGAAACTTTGTACATGTGTCGTAGGTCACAGGAAGACCGTGTGTATGTTTTTTTGGCTTGTCCGTTTTAAATTGCCTCTATAGCGCCCCCTACAATATTTAGAAAGAGCAGCCCCAGCGCTACGTTTGAGCTACATGTATGAAAGTTGGTACGCACATGTATCCTATGGAGACTTAAAAATAAGTATCTTGGGACCATGCTCTAAACCCGACCGGAAGTCGGGAATTTTGATTTGTGTGTCATTTTTACATCGATTTCGGCCTATTTCTTGTCGCTATACTTTAACAAACTCCTTAAAGACAGAGGACGCAGGAAGCGTCGGACTATTTGTAAAGCGTCATTTCCGGCACCAGGCGGTCCACGCGGGATTAAACACATCTCGCTCGTGGACGCGCCGTCCGACGGTCGCGGACGTTCTCGGACGCGCAGGCTGGAGTCCCGCCGGCACGCCGTCGCGCGCATGGCGAGGGCCCGTTCATTGCTGCTCGCAGCTTTAATTGCCTTTTAATTCTTTTGAGGAAAGAACATGTGTCAGCGTCGGTTAATTCGGGGCACCACTCGCCTCAGGATACAGAGCGCTTATGACATGAAGGTCACAAGTGTGGACCACTCTGGCTGGGACGTTTAGGACAGAAAAGTCAATGTGTAAGAGGTGCACTGTCCCCTGCTCCAACAACTGTGTGCCAGGTGCCTCTAAACAAAGCCTAATCAGGAGGAGCTCTCACCGCTGGAGAGTCAAAAAGCAAGTATGAAAATCAACCAAAATGAACGCCAATCTAATTCCAAACCACAGATGAGAAATGTGAACACAAAACTCATTTCATATGTCTAGTAAGCACGAATAGATGATTCCTGTACCTCTGAATTGTGTAAGCACATTTGTGATATTTTCTAAATGTGCTTCTATGTGAACTATACCTCAGTATTCAGAGAGGTGAGCGCGGATGTGGGCTGAACATTCATTTGGATGAACTTTTACCACATTCACACTAAATATTCTAATCGACTGCTACAGTATTTACAGCAGCCTTTTCCCTTTCTCTCTCTTTCCCTTCCCTGAAGGAATATCCTGCAAAGTGGCACAGAATGGAACACAAAGAAAGATAATAAACACTATTATCAGCATTTAACGTGCCGTTATGGAAAACTGTCCTCACCAGGAGAACATCAACATGTTCATTTTGTACTACTTTCTCACACCCAGTCTCCCTCCACCTGAAAGAAATGTGTTTTCTTGATGTTACTTCTCTTACATGTTGTGGCCTTCGCGGTGCAGACGTTGACTGAAGAAGGCTGTTTCCACATCGACCTGCTGAGGGAGGAACGCTTCTCCGTACTCAACTTAGATCTCAGTGTGTGACATCACAACAGACTTCGAAGCCTATCGTGGTTTAATACACGTGAGATGTGGAAACGTCAAGCCATAATCATGAATTCTGGATTGTTCAATGGTAGACAAGGACTACTGTAGATGTTTGTTCTTTTGAAATATAGGTGTCGTTTATGTAGAAACAAATAATTTGGCAAGATAAAGATTAGGGGAACGGCAAATAAGCTACGGTTATGGTTTGGCAACTAAACAACTTAGTTAAGGTAAAGATTGTAATTATGGTTCATAAAAAAGCAAAGTAGGTCTGTGACAAGGTGCAAACTCGTACTTTTGTACTGTTAACTAAATACCTTAAAGCGTCAATCAATGTATTTATGATTATACATCAAGACCAATGAGTCTAGTTTTCACATTGTGTTTCTGCCGCCCTAAAGTTGCAAAAATGTTTCTTTTTTGCAGGTTTAAGCAGCAGAGTAGTTAAGAAAATATTCATAATTGTTGTTTTTGGTACATTATTAACTTTGTGTTGATATAGCTACAAGAATGTGTGTATCTAAGTCTTTCAGTGCTGCACACTCCCATCTCCATATGAACAGCTGATTAAATGGCAGTTATAAGCCGTCATGCGGAGCACAGGTTTGAGGTGGTATGGCCCTATACTCTGCCTCCTAGTCGGCCCCGTCTCCTGAAATATACGCACCCTTTCTATGAAACTGCATTGTGAATTACATTTCAAGGGAAACATATTTTGTGTCGGATTACCTTGTTTTTTGACGTGCCATGAATACGTTTATAATGATGGTGCACAGGAAGGTGATCAGGGTGGAGGATCGGTAAAACAACAGTACTGTTAGTGTCTCGTAGAAAACTAAAAGTCAACATTCACTGATTTATATTTACGTCCGTAGCCAAACATGATGCTCCACGAAAACGAACCAAGTAGTTTTGTTTTGTTTCAATTGACATGGTTCAAAACTGTTTCAAACATAACAGAGAATACCCTTTAGTTTAGGTGTTAGATCACGTAAATGTGTGGGAGACTGGGTTACACAGGGAGGTTAGCAATTGTCATGCGGTGGCCTCTAGGGGCCACACTGACTATGACGGAAGCAAAGGAAGTCATGTGGCCTAGGATAAAGACTGACAAAGTCTGCGAAGGGGTGAGGTCAGGGTGGACGGACCAACACAGGACCTTTACTCAGGAAACGTCTAACGTTTCTAAACATGCACGGAGCTGCTTTTTGCTCATTTTGCCCCATCTGAAGCACCATAAAGTTAGTAATAACAACTGAAAATGGCCATTTTAAAGGGCTGATAACATTCAAAGCAGTACGACTCTAACCGATCTTCACCATAGCACCTCTTCTTCTCACTTTACTTTGTCCTCCCCATCATCATCCCCTCCTGGTCATTAACACCTTTGTACATTGCTGCTTTCCCACCTGTCCTCTCTTTAGCTTCTCTCCTCCTTTCTCTTAATTCTCCTCCTGTTTCCATCTCCAATCATTCACAACTCTTTCTTTCTCTTCTTCCCTGTCCATCCCCATGCTTCTCCCTTTCTCCCCCTCTATCTCTGCCACTGTAAAAGAGCAGCAGCAATGTCCTGGACATTTTCTCCATTAGGGTGAATTACAGCTTTGCGGGCCAGAGGATCACAGCGTGTGAAAGCTCTCCTCTTACTCACAATAAGGTTGGCATCCATTTCTCCTAACGCTTTCCCTTTTGTCACCGAGCACACAGGCAACACAACAGCTCCATTACCAAAGCGAGACAGGACACTCCGGCTGACCGGGCGGTGAGTGTATCCACCCTCGCTGACTGCGTGGAGCCGGGGCCGGTCCACGGGGTCAGGCAGAGAGGTCGACCGCTCGCTCAGCTGGCATTATGTCTGCCGTTACAGGAGGCGGGGACACCGCTTCAAACCAGCCAATGTCAAAGGAGTCGGTTTGTTCTCAGGTTCTTCTTCCAGTGGAAGTAAAGAGGGATCGGCCACGCTATACAGTTTCACTGTCAAGAGTGCTCCAGGGCTCAGAGTTGCCTTTAAAGTATATCACGAGGGAACAGGGAACGTCTGGGCTGTGGTGTCACATCAACAATAATCTTCCACCTATTTCTAAGGCTTTTTATCACTATCAGGGTTCGCTATAAAAAAGGCCATCCATTCATTTTCTAGCATCACTATATGCTGTGCGCCTGGACGGGTCGATCACGGGGCTGACACATAAACACTCGAGAGAAAAGCATTTCGACTTTCCAACCCACCTGACCGGCCTTATCGTGGGACCGTGGGAGGACACCTGACAACCCACGCAGGAGATGAGGAGACATTTTGAACACAGTCAGGCTCCATTTGGTGAACTCAAACTCAGAACCATCAGACTGTGAGCCGACAGCGCTACTAACCGCTGCGCCACCGAGATGCTATTAGTCCTAATGAATTGCATACGATTTAGTCGTTACAGTGCTTTGGTGTATCACGAGCCAATATATCAATGGCTCTGGTTCTTATGAGCTCTTCTGCTTGATTGTGATCCCTTCCAACAGGTGGTTGAGGCAACCAGTTACCCACATTGCAACTCAAACACCAACAGTTTGGTCTTAATACCACTTTCCCACAGTAGCACTACTCGAGCACCTGCAAACCAACTCCTTCTCATTCCCAACTCGTCAAATGCAGTTGTCTGTATGAGACGCGGCTTTCAGCTGACTCCAGTGTAAACCATCCGTGTCATTATTAGACCGGCAGAGAAAGTGATGTCTTTTCAAATAGGATGGACGGTCAAACAAACACTAACTCTCACCCAGGAGACCGCTGTTCATGTCCTGTGTGAAACCAAATCAATGTTGATTTATTTTACCTTCTTTTGCTACGTAACTTCCAAACTTTACTAACACCAGTTGCGCAACAAGTGTAGTTATATCACCTAACAGACGTACTTATCTCAACCCAAACCAGGATCTAAACCTACCAAAGTACTTTAGCTATCCGAAACTAACCCTGTAGATTTGTTGTGTGAGTCAACCCAAAAATTAAGTAAACCTACGTTTCAAGTTTATTTCAAAAAGACACTACGCAAGTAAGGAGCTGAAGCTCGCGCCCTGAAGTAAGAGCATAGCTGCCAGTTCTACACAAACCTCACACATTTCTCCAATATGTCGGACCACTGCTTTTATTTATGAGCTGTCATATTTGACACCCTCAGAATTAAATAAAGATGCATTTTGTCACAGAATCGTTCTTGGCTGACCTAATCAAGTCATTAATCTTGAATGCAAACATCAAATATCCTCCAGTTTTCAAATTGGTTGTCCTGAAAAAGAAAAATCGAATAAATCCATTTAAAGCTCCCTGTAAAAAGGGATGTCCAGATAAATGCAGCACAAACACAATAATCTGTTAAATGTTGTCATGTTGAGAGGGTTCTAAAAACATGTTGACCCATCCTGTTACTGGTAGCTCCAATAAACACCGGTGTCTGTGCAAGAACAAGTCAGTTATCTAACAGACAGAAATACCGTGGAGCAGCGGATTCTGTTCTGTTCCTTGCAGTTCACCATCAATGTTATATGTTCGGCAAGATCCCTTTTTCTTGCTACACTGACTGAACCACAAACTAAAGAATAAAGCTTTCAACAACAAACTGTCCATGCAGACACTAAATGCTCAGTTGTCTCCTCCACATTGTTTAAAGATGCCTCGGTGTTTCCCTCTTTCGTAGTTCCCCTCGTCATGCAACTTTGACGCACACTACCCCTCAGATGCTGTGTATACTGTCTGTAGGTTGAGCCCCGGGACAGTATAGCTGCTCTCACCCCCTGATGCTCACAGGCCTGACGCCGGCCTGCTGCACGAAGCTTACGCAATAACTTTGACTGACCGCCCAGCATGGAGGGCTCGAACAATTTACTGCAGCCATTTTTAGTCCCTCTTTGTCATCTTTAAATATTTGAAATTGTCATGATTTTTGTAATTGACCCTTTAGAGATTAAAAACGACGTCTTCTTTGTGTCCTGCAGCTGTTTTGCACTCAACGCATTATTGAATCCAAAGTCACACAAAGAAGAGCAGCATCAAAACAATCACGATGTCCGCAGCAGCAACAGCAGGCTCCATTAACAGCTCCTCAATGCTGTATCAATACACAGTATCAACGCTAATTAAGTGGGCTCACTCTGCTCACACAAAGAATCAACATGACTTGTAAAGGGCCCGGGGCCCCTGAGCTGTGGACTATTGAAAGTTGCGTGAGCTATCTTATTTCAACCCACATCTCACGAGGCCCCTCTGATATTCCAGGCGCGGAAACTCAATTAAGAGGCCGAGGCATTTCTGATTTCTTGGAGTAATCGGGCTACAGGTTCTGAATTCAATTAGGAGCACCAAGGATATATTTGGCAGTCGGTCAGAAGGGAGTCCCACAGAAACACATTCACAGAATCAATATTAGGTGTAAAAAGAGGCATTGTGACTGAGTATATAGGTCAACATTTGGAGAGGGGAAATCAATAATTGATGGTCATGGTGATGGAGGGCTCAGCGGCTTGGCGCAAAACACAAGCGCACGATTGTCAAGTTGCGCATGCCGGATCTGGCAAATCCTCTGATCTATTTCCCCTTAAACCTGGGGGGGGGGGGGGGGGCATTGCAGTGCGCAACTTGCGCCACCTTTGTGTAAAGGTGCCTAAAACATGAATAGCTAACCCCTACAACCTACCAGGAGCGTTTGAAGGTGCCTGGATGGGGACAGACTTATGAAGTCCGGTGCGTGTTATCTGGGAGGGAAATGCGCAAAAACATTGCCCTTCTATTCCCCTCGTTGGATATGAAGTGCTTTTTCATCCACTGTTCTCTTTCAAGGTGCCGATAGTTGCTGCTGCCCCCCCCTCACTGGCAGTACAGTGCCCGCGGCGCTCAACATGTCTGTGACCCCGGTGCTGACAGCTGACAATGAGCTCAGCGCACGGCTGGTCGTTTCAACGTCGGCACTTGCAGCCCAACTTGAATCAGCCTCAGTCACAGCCTCGTTGTTGTCTTCGCCCTCCCACCCCCCACCCCCCTCGTACAGAGAGAGCCGATGCCGCCGGAGACAAGAAAGCAAAAAGAACCGAGCAACTGATGTTGTGTATCACTTCATGCATGTGTCCGGAACCGCCTGTCAGCTGCCGTTTGAGTGCATCAGACGAGGCTCCGTGTCGGTGAACGGACTGACCTTGCGGAGCAGAGGCTACAGAGTTTAGTGTTATGGACAAAGTGGAGGAAAACCTGCAAACCGAGTCCAGAGAAAAGCCAATAGCCCACCTCATCCTGCTGCGGCTGATTCTGCCTCTGATTCGGCTGCTCCTTGGTGGCTGTCATTGTAAACTCCTCGTGTGATTCAAAACTTGGCTGAATCCGATAGAAGAAAATCCTCCAGATTCCCGGTTTTCCGCAAAAAAACTAAAAGTCAGGAGAGGGGAGGATGCGGCGGCGGAGAGCAGAGCGCCGTCTTGTCAACTGCGGAATCTTAAGCAGCAGTGTGAGCGGGTGAGGAGGTGGTGGTGGGGGGGGGGGGGGGGACGGATCCGTCACGATTAAATATCTGCGAGGTCTTGGATGCGAGCGTCTGACGAGAGAAGCCAACGCAGCCCGTGCGTTCACATCAGCCCCCGGCGCAGGGGGGGTGAGAAAAAAAGGGGAGGAGAGATTCGGGCACGCTCGTCACGGAACCGAGAAAGCCCCCCGCCACTTATTTTGCACGGCTCGGTGAGGAAGTCTTAGTCTTAGTGATACTAGGATTTTTGAGGATGGGGGGACAACACAGAGAAGAAGAGGAGGAGGGAGAGGAAGAGGGGTACTTGAGTGGTCTTGTGGTTTAGGGGGGGGGGGGGGGGGATAAAACAAAACGTCCACGAGCAGAGTGCAGTGTGCACCGTTGTCGCCGTGTGTTTGCAGACTGTCCTACTGACGCGGCGTGACACTTTTGTTAATGTATGCTGACATCGTGCCCGGAGCCGGGAGCACGGAGCCCGGAGCCCGGAGCTGTCCGCGGTGCTGAAAGCCCGCTAAACAGTCATCTTCATTCCTCGCGTGGGCGCGCGAACACACAACGCCGTGCCGCCTCTGCTTTTTCAACCACGCACTATAAAGACCGGCCGTGTTCTCAGTAAGCCTGCTGCTGTTTTCTCCAACTGGAGATCCTGTTGTTTTATCATACAGGATCCATTACTTGGCCTAAAGCGGGGCGCTTAAACGGTAAATGAGAGGAGACTCTGCTCACTGGGTTGTTAGGTGCGGGCCAGATACGCAATTGCGTCGGGCCTTTGGAGTATTTAGCGGTGAAGTGACACCTGTGAACCCGCTCTATCAAACGCACCACCGGGCTTATGATACGGCATTATTGTCTGCTTGAAGCCGCTTCATCAACTCACCAACAGACCGGGAGGCTACGATCTGAAGTCTGGTGTCTTTCATCTCTCTGCCAGACAAGGATCGATATCTTATATCTGCATTTGACTTTTGACTCTGAACCACGAAGCTTATTAGGGATTGAGAGGCATAATAATTTACACACGCGCTCTGACTGTTGCCGTAAATGACAACACAGTGGAGGAAAATAAAGTACATTTACTCAATTAAAATTGTAAAGATACTTGTACGCTACCTCATACTTCCATTCAACTGAATATTGGACTTTCATTCCCCAGTTGGCCAGAAACAAGACCAGTCTTCAAAGTTGATTAACATTCATATGATTTTGACGACTAATCGATTAGTTGATTCATTCAACAGATCTGTAAAACTGAGTTTCTCCACAAAGTACCACTAAAAATATTTTTGTTTACCAGAGATGTGTTCATGAGCTTCTTGGAAATAAGTCATTCAGTATGAAAAAAGCATTCAATAAATGACCAATCAACTACAGAAACCTGAGTCGATTAGTCAACGAATCAGTTGCTTTGGTCTTAGACCAAGAGGGGGCAGCCCAAGATGTATTCATCAGGTAACTGTGATGTCACTTCCGCTTTTATTTTAACCAAGAATTCTGTTGCCTTAACCTAACCAAGCTGTTTATTTTGAAAAGACTGATTGCATGTGATGAGTGGAAGTTTTGCTTTACATTTGTAGAACGCATGAAAAATGACAACATAAGATATCGTAAGGACCGCTGTACAAGGATACGTTGAGCTTTAACACCAACATACACAGTTAGCTGTGAGCAGCTCTCCCTTCTCCTTTGTGCATTGCATTGTGGGAAAACCAGTGCCTATCAACAGCGCACTCAAAACAACCAGTAAGCAAACAGATTTTTGATTGTCTTTACTTCGGCACTTTCAGGGTGAACACAACTCCAAACTGGTTAAAAGTGACTTTAAGCTTTCCACTCAGACCTGTAGAAATCATTTTACTGATGACACTTCAAACCATAGCCTATATGACAAACCATAACCGACGAATAAATAAACAAACAAAATATATATAACTTCTTTTCTCTGTTGTGGTGGTCTTTATAATCCTAGATTCCTGGAAATGTAGACAGTGTAAATGAAACTGCATCTACCAACATAAAGTCTGTGAAACGCTACTGGAGAGATGAACACCGTTCCTTCCCTCGTGCATTATAGAGATGAGATCACAGCAGCGGAGGAGAACAGTGGTGTTGAAAAACCAGCCCGCTTGTATTATAATAAAGGCACAAATCGATCCGTGTGCTCCATTTTGTAGACAAGGGTGATCAATCCCACTTTGGGATGTTAGTCGGTCCAAGTATTTCTGTTGGAAGAGGTTTTTGTTATATATATATATATATATATATATATATATATATGGATTTTATTGTTACTTTTTTTTAATGTTGGTCATGGTCAGATGAACTTGCAACCGGACACGGGAGACAATTTGATGTCTGGTCCAATATTGCCAACTATACTGTTGAACTTAACAAAGTTTATTTGTGTTATCCCGAGTTTTAAGAATGAACGTGAACCTGTAAACATTCATGGTCACTCAGTGGGCTCATTGGAGAGAATACAGAAGCCCTAAACGGACAAGATTTAAAGATAAATTGATGCCGTTAATTCTTTTGTTAACTGAAGAAAACAAAGTTTGTTATTGTCACGACCTGGCTCTGGCAGCCATGAGCTAATCAGGGAGACGCAGACATTTTATCAAATGTAAAGAGTTTATTCGACCTAACAAAGTATCTAACTGGCAATGGTGGTGGCGAACGAGCCGTTTTCGTTCCTCCACGGGGTGATAGAGAGCGCCGCCAGGTTGCCAGGAAGGCGGAGCCTCATAGTGGAAGCGCACTGGGCCTAGGTGCCTCCACTTAGGGTGATCGCCACCTCTGGTACCTGCTGGCTTAAAGGAACATACACAAGTAGATAGGGAACCGTCACAGTTATCAAGAGAAAGCAAAAGGTATTTTTCTCTTATTACTTACAATGTTTGGGTCAAATCAGCCGATGGTAAATGCATTCAAACGGCCCACAACGAGCTGACAGTGACTTAATGAAGTTCCGGCACAGTTGTGCTGAGCTTCTATTAATAATGGGCGGACGGGTTAACACTGTGTTACTTGAAAAAGCATGATACAGACGCTAAAAGATGCCTTGTGTGTCGGTATCAAACGCAGTGGGCCGAGACAAAACGTCACTATTTGACACCCTTTGAAAGACACCAGGCTGGTAGTTTCAATTCATCATTTATTCAATATTTAATGATTCATTCTAGTAACCATATGTTTACACTGGGTACAGCTGCAAAACGGGGATTGAAACTGAGCCGATGATGCAGTAGCTACCTTAGTAGATATTGGGTTTTAGTGGAGTAAAAAATCCCCAAACTAATTTGCAATCGATCACCAAAAACTTGGGGCAGTTGCTTTCTTGGTAGCCCGGTCTTTATGTCCATAACCATTTTAAAACATGAAAGTGGGCATCAGCTTTTCAGAAAGCGCAGCTTGGATCCACCACAGAGGGACAATACAGAGTAAACCTCCCGTCAAATATGTGAAGGAATTGGGAGAACTGCCAGTGAAAGACCTTCATCCTGGCATTGAGGGCAGACGGAACATCCCTCTCTCCCAAAACTCCGACGCTCAAAAATTGACATGTTGTGTTTGACCTGCTGTACCTTCAGAATGTCAAAGACATGAAATTATTATAAAGTATAGTGTGTAACAGATGTGCAAAGAGCACGCAGCGGTTGTCCTTGCAGGTCAAAGAAAGTGTTTGAAGTTGAGGTGAAAATAAAAAAAACAATCCGTTTCACTCTTTGTGGGTGTGTCGAGTGCATTAGCAGAGCTCACATTAGCATAAAGTCCTCTTCACCTTTGCTCGTGTGCACCACTTTCGGAGAGACTAATGGTGTTTGCCTATTTGGAAGAGGGAGCGTTGCACACATTGGATCTGCTCGGATGATGAATCCATCTGATAACCTTCAGTGGATTGTGTTCATAGGTGAAGGTTGTTGCTACATTGGTTAGTCCTCCATAAGCACCTTCAGAATGGTGAGCTCTATCTGCCTATGCACTGTTATGGTTGGACTGGTATGGACCTACTACAGCATTGTGTGTCATGTTGCCCGTTGTGTCTGCTGTAAATAAAGGTGTCGTTTAGTTTTTAGTATCGTTTAGTTATTTTCTGTTTTTATTTATTTCATTTTAATATATTCTTATTTACATTTTTCTTTGTCTTGTATATGATTATATACAAATGTAGTTATTTGTAGTTTGTTTCTTGAAAATCGAATAAACCGAAGTGCGTTGTCGTGGCAGCCTTTAGCGCCCACCCTCTGGCTCCCACTCTGGCTCCCCCTATGGTTCCGCCTCTGGTAAACACCGTTAGCTCTGTCGGCGTTACCGCTGTTAGCACCGTTAGCTACTAGCTGCCGGCTCAGCCGTCGCCATGTTGGCAGCCGTGTGGAGGCGATCACTCGAGCATAGCTCTGCTCTGTATTTGAAATGTAGCACCTTTAAACCTGCACTAATGAGGACTCAATATTTCATTTCCCAAAGGCATTCTCCTTTATACATCCTACATTTGAAATGAATTATACCTAAATAATTTCACTTCAATATCAACACTGTTGATGAACCTTTTCTTCTTCCCTTGCTCTTTCTCAATCTACACAATAAGTATGTTCTTGTCACCCTGTCTACACCAAGTAGTTACACAGTAACTTGTGGTCTGTAATCTGAAGCCTTTTCAACCTTAAGAATGCACAGAAGATAAAAAACGAGACAAAAAAGAAAGTATTCTATTCATGGCAGACGGCATAAAAGTGAGTTGGGACAATCTCAGACGATTCCCGCCTGATGACTTACTGCACATTCACAGCTGGATCCATGTCGACTTATACAGCTGAGTTACAGCCACAGTGATTGCAGGAGGATTGCTGCAGGATCTGTTATTTCTCAGAGAAAATATCTGGCTCTCCTCGAGATGTGCTCGTTCTCCAGCTTGTTTAAGGTCTGCTGAGGATCTTTGAGCGAATAGTGCTCTCGGTGTCCCGCTTCAAACACAAGCCATGCCTGCGCTGTGAGAATAAAGACGCCGGCATTAAATTTAAGCAGGCAAGAGCAAAGACAGTGCTTTGCAAGATATAGAACTGGAGAATTGCTTTGGTGCATTTTTTTATTTTCAATAAATAGTCAAGAATCTTCACTGGCTCTTTCTTTGTTAATAGCTGAACATGCTGCACCTCTGGCTGTGCACGGACTCTACATGAGAGCGTGATATAATATAATTGCTGAGGTGAGGTGTGAAATATAAGGTAGAGACAGTGAGTAGTTGCGAGGGTGAAATACTTCAAAACGCAGTGGTGGAGTGCCAGAGATGGAGCGTGTGTGGGTGGAGAGATGGGAGGGCAGGGGAGAGAGCTGGGGAGACAGGGTGGGGGTGGGAGAGCCCTGGGGAGACGGGGTGGGAGTGAGAGAGCCCTGGGGAGACGGGGTGGGAGTGCTGGGGAGACGGGGTGGGAGTGGGAGAGCTGGGGAGACGGGGTGGGAGTGGGAGAGCTGGGGAGACGGGGTGGGAGTGGGAGAGCTGGGGAGACGGAGTGGGAGAGCCCCGGGGAGACGGGGTGGGAGTGGGAGAGCCCCGGGGAGACGGGGTGGGAGTGGGAGAGCTGGGGAGACGGGGTGGGAGTGCCCTGGGGAGACGGGGTGGGAGTGGGAGAGCCCTGGGGAGACTGGGTGGGAGTGGGAGAGCCCCGGGGAGACGGGGTGGGAGTGGGAGAGCTGGGGAGACGGGGTGGGAGTGAGAGAGCCCCGGGGAGACGGGGTGGGAGTGGGAGAGCCCCGGGGAGACGGGGTGGGAGTGGGAGAGCTGGGGAGACGGGGTGGGAGTGCCCTGGGGAGACGGGGTGGGAGTGGGAGAGCCCTGGGGAGACTGGGTGGGAGTGGGAGAGCTGGGGAGACGGGGTGGGAGTGGGAGAGCTGGGGAGACGGGGTGGGAGTGGGAGAGCCCCGGGGAGACGGGGTGGGAGTGGGAGAGCTGGGGAGACGGGGTGGGAGTGAGAGAGCTGGGGAGACGGGGTGGGAGTGCCCTGGGGAGACGGGGTGGGAGTGGGAGAGCCCTGGGGAGACTGGGTGGGAGTGGGAGAGCTGGGGAGACGGGGTGGGAGTGGGAGAGCCCTGGGGAGACGGGGTGGGAGTGAGAGAGCCCTGGGGAGACGGGGTGGGAGTGAGAGAGCCCTGGGGAGACGGGGTGGGAGTGAGAGAGCCCTGGGGAGACGGGGTGGGAGTGCTGGGGAGACGGGGTGAGAGTGGGAGAGCTGGGGAGACGGAGTGGGAGAGCCCCGGGGAGACGGGGTGGGAGTGGGAGAGCTGGGGAGACGGGGTGGGAGTGGGAGAGCCCCGGGGAGACGGGGTGGGAGTGGGAGAGCTGGGGAGACGGGGTGGGAGTGGGAGAGCCCCGGGGAGATGGGGTGGGAGTGGGAGAGCTGGGGAGACGGGGTGGGAGTGGGAGAACCCTGGGGAGACGGGGTGGGAGTGGGAGAGCTGGGGAGACGGGGTGGGAGTGGGAGAGCTGGGGAGACGGGGTGGGAGTGGGAGAGCTGGGGAGACGGGGTGGGAGTGAGAGAGCCCTGGGGAGACGGGGTGGGAGTGGGAGAGCTGGGGAGACGGGGTGGGAGTGGGAGAGCTGGGGAGACGGAGTGGGAGAGCCCCGGGGAGACGGGGTGGGAGTGGGAGAGCCCCGGGGAGACGGGGTGGGAGTGGGAGAGCTGGGGAGACGGGGTGGGAGTGCCCTGGGGAGACGGGGTGGGAGTGGGAGAGCCCTGGGGAGACTGGGTGGGAGTGGGAGAGCCCCGGGGAGACGGGGTGGGAGTGGGAGAGCTGGGGAGACGGGGTGGGAGTGAGAGAGCCCCGGGGAGACGGGGTGGGAGTGGGAGAGCCCCGGGGAGACGGGGTGGGAGTGGGAGAGCTGGGGAGACGGGGTGGGAGTGCCCTGGGGAGACGGGGTGGGAGTGGGAGAGCCCTGGGGAGACTGGGTGGGAGTGGGAGAGCTGGGGAGACGGGGTGGGAGTGGGAGAGCTGGGGAGACGGGGTGGGAGTGGGAGAGCCCCGGGGAGACGGGGTGGGAGTGGGAGAGCTGGGGAGACGGGGTGGGAGTGAGAGAGCTGGGGAGACGGGGTGGGAGTGCCCTGGGGAGACGGGGTGGGAGTGGGAGAGCCCTGGGGAGACTGGGTGGGAGTGGGAGAGCTGGGGAGACGGGGTGGGAGTGGGAGAGCCCTGGGGAGACGGGGTGGGAGTGAGAGAGCCCTGGGGAGACGGGGTGGGAGTGCTGGGGAGACGGGGTGGGAGTGGGAGAGCTGGGGAGACGGAGTGGGAGAGCCCCGGGGAGACGGGGTGGGAGTGGGAGAGCTGGGGAGACGGGGTGGGAGTGGGAGAGCCCCGGGGAGACGGGGTGGGAGTGGGAGAGCTGGGGAGACGGGGTGGGAGTGGGAGAGCTGGGGAGACGGGGTGGGAGTGGGAGAGCCCCGGGGAGATGGGGTGGGAGTGGGAGAGCTGGGGAGACGGGGTGGGAGTGGGAGAACCCTGGGGAGACGGGGTGGGAGTGGGAGAGCTGGGGAGACGGGGTGGGAGTGGGAGAGCTGGGGAGACGGGGTGGGAGTGGGAGAGCTGGGGAGACGGGGTGGGAGTGAGAGAGCCCTGGGGAGACGGGGTGGGAGTGGGAGAGCTGGGGAGACGGGGTGGGAGTGGGAGAGCTGGGGAGACGGAGTGGGAGAGCCCCGGGGAGACGGGGTGGGAGTGGGAGAGCCCCGGGGAGACGGGGTGGGAGTGGGAGAGCTGGGGAGACGGGGTGGGAGTGCCCTGGGGAGACGGGGTGGGAGTGGGAGAGCCCTGGGGAGACTGGGTGGGAGTGGGAGAGCCCCGGGGAGACGGGGTGGGAGTGGGAGAGCTGGGGAGACGGGGTGGGAGTGAGAGAGCCCCGGGGAGACGGGGTGGGAGTGGGAGAGCCCCGGGGAGACGGGGTGGGAGTGGGAGAGCTGGGGAGACGGGGTGGGAGTGCCCTGGGGAGACGGGGTGGGAGTGGGAGAGCCCTGGGGAGACTGGGTGGGAGTGGGAGAGCTGGGGAGACGGGGTGGGAGTGGGAGAGCTGGGGAGACGGGGTGGGAGTGGGAGAGCTGGGGAGACGGGGTGGGAGTGGGAGAGCTGGGGAGACGGGGTGGGAGTGGGAGAGCCCCGGGGAGGTGTCTGCTGTCGATGAAGTATTTATGACCCTGCGGGGCAATTTAGTGTCGACATCCAGGAACTCCACCCCGCCGGGCCAGCCATGAAAGTTTCATGACAACAACGTCATGTGGCTTAGCCGGAGCTACTCCACACTCAGCACATCACATTGTGACTTCTGATGTTAATAAAAAAAAGTGGGATAATTCTGCAGAATATCTCACATTCGCAAGTGAAATATTGCTCAATGGGAGAAAACAGCACATTTACCCTTTGAGCAGCAGTTTGTACGTTGCATGTCTATAATGCATTATAAACATCCATATAATGCATTGTGATCGGCGTATATACTGTGTTTTTAAAGTTACAAGCACACATTAATATTCATCATGCTTTATTGTAATCTTTAGGCATTATAAAGCATTTTATAGTGACTTATAAGGTCAAGTGTTATAATATTTCACAAACGCTGATAACTGACATTTGTGTTTTATTACAACGATCATAGTGCATTATCGGTGTTATACAGTATAATGCTTCTATGATGTATGGTTAGGTTATTATAAGGGACTCTGTGGTCATTGTTTGCTTTAAGTAAAGTGAAAACAAATCTATGCACCAACACACACAATGTTGTAAAATGTATTTTAACTTTAAAGCAAACAGTGACTGCATAGAACTTAGCACATTATAATGCATTAAAAAACTGATTATAAAGCATTATCACATTGATTTAATTGAATGTTTTTAAAATGATTATAATGTATTATAACTCTCGGAATTATAATACGCATGACACTTGCAAAAAAGTCAACAATTCTGAATTATTATAATATTATAATGATAATGTGTTATAAATTTTGTTATAATGCATTATAAATATGTATGAGTGCTTATAACTATAATTACTCAGTGCTATAAGCAGATAATAGCACATTTTAAGTATGTTTGTAATATATTATAGACATTAGCATTCTAAAAGTAAAATATATTCCAGGGTTATTTAGAGCTGTGAGAAAAGGAGAAATGGAATAAGCTCAAAGTATAACAACCTGTAATATCTTTAATTGTCTAATATGTGTTCCAATCGTTGCCTGTGCATCAGAGTAATAGCTGTAATTATATCACTCGACGGGGTAAATGCGTGTTGACTGATTGGGGGCTGAATGCATCACAATGAGCTTAAAGCTTTGCAGGGAAACGTGACGGCTCCCTCCTGCAAACAGCCATTCACTGATTCAGTCTGATGCAGCGGTGTTCAGGTGGCCCAGCAGCGAGGCGCCCTGACATTGCAACGTCATTCATTTCGCAGTCATTGTAGTTCATTTAATGCCGCTGCGTCGTCCCACTGTGCTTGTTGATACCACGGAGGAGTGTATGGGACGAGCTGAGTGACGTCCTAATGACGGAGTGAGAGGAAGGAGAGTGACGGGTGCAGTTCAGTCAGACGCCTGCTGATGTGCACAGGCTGGTTCACAGGTGACAGACGACAAGTTTCAAGTTAAAATACTGTTTTTATAGAGAAATGTGAGGGTAACTTACAGCAGAGTTTCCCCCAATTCACTGTGTATGTTTTCGTATTGACGGTGCATCATTACAGACGGACACACACCAGGCTTTCAAGCTACACTTTCAAATAAAGTGATGATTTGAGGTTTAATTCGTCCACAGCACTTTCGCCTCCACACTGTTGAAGTAAAGCAAGAGCTGTTGTTTTTCTCAAAGCCGGAGTAAGTTTCAAACACGTGTTTTGACACAATAAAGAACTAAACATCTGTGCTTCTACTGTCACTGTCAAACTCTGAGTTTTTAAGTTTCAAATTAAAGTTTTTTGCTTTCATTCTGTCTATTTTCCTTCATTGTAAAGCTCTTATGTGCTCCATTTGGTGTATGAAAGGTGCTATGCAAATTAGCTCACTTATTTATTTATCTATTTATTTATTTATCAGCAATCATATCCAAGCAACATTACACATAGAAACAGGACAGACACTGGTCAAAGAGCCCCTACTCTCTATAAACACATGCCTGCATATGATTGAACACACAACCCATCATCTGACAACGATTTAGCTTTTTATTCGCCAAATAATAAACTGTTAACTGAGCGTAAACTGGCTACTTGTGAATCAATCCGGGCGACTCCAACTCCACTTTCGCATCACAAGTAGCTAATCGGACTGTGACGAATGACCGCCGCAAATGAAGAGGAAGTCTTGTCCGCCATCTGTTACGCGCCGGCTGCCACCGGAACCCCGAAACAGGAAGCTAAGTCGTCCACAAACTGATAGTTGAGATTGAAAAGTTGTTGTGTGCTATCAGAATCATAACAGGAAAGATAGAAGTGCCGACAGAGTCAATGAGGGAACATTATTAGAACAATAATACAGTATTAGAACAATGCACTGTTGCACCACATTGTAGCGCTTCAGTAGAACGTGAGTTGCTGAGGAGGAGGAAGGCTCAGCCTCCTCTCACATTCTCAGCTGGTTCAAGCCTCCAGCAGGTTGGTGCAAGTGCAAGGTCTTATTTGTAAGAGCGCTCCGATGAGTCTCAGCGGACATACAGTACAGATGTTGCACAAATTCGCCCTGTAGTACATTTTAGACAAGTTGTCTGTTTCTCCCCGATCCAATGACGATGCAACTGATGCATCCAACTAACGAGTACTTACTATGTGTGAATCAATGGCTGATGTATCTTCTTGCTCTGTGTCATGATGTCTGGAACACTTCAATGAGCCACACTGTTGCACTGGATTACATGTTCCCTCATTACCATGAACACACATACTGCATTCATTCTGATTCAATCCCACATACATTGTACTCACCAGGGGCCTCATTGCAGAAAGACATCGTCATGGTTTACATCTGAACTTAGGTTTCAAAGATAGGACACATCTTTCCATTACAGGAGACATGCCTGAACTAATGGGGGAGTTTCCTACCATACATTTAAATTAGATTCTTCAATCGGCACTCGTCCGGTCATGCCTGTATCTGTGTTTAGAATGTACACTGGACTGCCTGTGTCTTTGATTTGAAACTATTCAAAATGGACAAGCCATAATATGTATGGCTCTCACTTGTAACTGGCTAGCTAGCTCGCTATCATGGACAAAAAACAGAGGCGGCGGCAATAATCGTTTTTATATGCCTTAATATAAAGTCTGAGGAATTTAAATCATCACCATAGAGACCTTACAACAGTGCTGTTGCCTTATTTGGTAGTTATTTTGAATTCAGGACAGGGTGTATGCTGTCCTAATTTATGATTCCTACCTGGAGATAAAAAGTGAGGACTGTCCTGAAATAGTTCAATTCCTTTCCTGAGATAAGATCAGACTCAGGACGTTCCCGTAATGAGGTCCCAGAGCGCCAAATGTGGATTAATCCACAGCTGAAAATACACCAGTTCCTCCTGTTTGAGTAACTTTTGCTCAAAGCTGCAGTGCACGGCTGTTTTAGGAAATGACTGAGCCTTAAAAGCATTAAGGGGCTTTAAAAAACATGTTTAAAACATATCGAGCATTTGTAGAGATGCCAGTGAGCTGTGAGCTGAGTGCCACACACAGCGTAGAGCAGAAGAACAGCAGCACAGGAAGGAAGGTACAGCATCATGCTGTCAACAATAAAACGTTACATGAAACCTATAAACTATATATTGCTCTCAACGTGAGGCAACCATATGAACCCAGCAGGAGCACGTTTCATTTCTGACTTTTTTTCAAGAAATCATTTCACATGCATCCTCCCTATTGTGAAATATATTACTTGAACAATCTCAACACACAGGCCAGCAATGACAATCGAAACAAGAAGTCAAAACAAAGATTATGCAACGACATTCACGGAGTACATTTCCCTATTTGCTCTCTTTCATCCCAACCTTCTCCACTAAAAACAAACCTGCATCAGAATGCAAGCAAAAACACGCAGACGTGCCTCTGCCCAAAACATAATGAAGACAAATTATGCATGTATGCAGCTAGAGGAGACACAGAGCATTATTCAAAATCAATACAGCCTCTGGGTCTTTGCACAGGGAGGGTGGGGGGGTGGGGGGATCAAAGGCAGGGCTGAAGCTCAGTATTCTCGCGTCTCAAAAGCTAGTTTCTGCATTCTGTGCATCGTGGATCAACAGAGGCAGGCGGAGTTTGGCTGCAGAGTAAAGGGCTGTGAAAGCCTCCAGGCCTCCTCTGACATTGGGTGCAGCGTGTCATGCTCCGTGTGAAGCCATCCTAATCACTGACACGAGCTCTGCAGCACAGAAGGATGTTCCATTCAAGCCATTCCGGCCGGCTACGAGTTGATTAGGTACCACCGACTCATTTGAATGCCATGGCATGATGGGATATCTTCTGCAGCTTAACATTGACGGTGAAAATAACTCCTGTGACTTCAAAATAGAAAATCAATGGAAATTTGTGACTTGGTGCATATTGTCTGTGGAAGCAAAGTATAAACAGGAAATATATGAATATTTCAGAGGCAACTACCCTTCCTGAGTTCATTCTGGTGCAAAACAAACGAGAGTGTAATAAAAATACTTCCGCGTGTGCAGATTGGCCTGATTTGACTGCCTATCCCAGTCAAATGACACAACTTTATTGAACCGCATGCAAAATGTGAGTCTTGTACTGAACTGGCTGTAGAAATGCTTTTGCTCGTCCAATCAGTGTTCCTGAGCACTTGCATTGTATTACACTCTCACTCTTGGAATACATTTGTCGGCACCCACGGTTACCACTGAGGTCGGGTTGATTAGATATTTATTTTAAATAATACGGCGCAGCTTGATGGGTCATTTATTAAGATGTAAGTACAATAAAATATTGATTTAAATGAACAGTTCATTGGTGAACCTTGAGTTTTGTCTGGTATGGTTATAGATGCACCTGTCATCAGCATAGAAGTCCATTATTATTAGTTTTAAACTAGCCTCTTATATTGTGTTTAACCCGCTTAGCATAGAAATAAAAAGTTGATGTGAATGCGGGAAGATGTAGATTTTCAAATGTGAAATAATCATGGGGTGTGGATGGTCAACTGTTGGGTGGATAATTGACAGGTAACTGTGGACAACATCTTAACTTTGCTGGCTCCTCCAGCTCTTTAGCCCAAACCTCGCTGTAAAACAGTGAGAACACATGGAACTGGAGCTGAGCAGTCCTGACCTATAGCGAAGACCCCTACACCCTGTATCATCTTCTGGATAATCACATCTGGTCACATGGTGGCATTTTCCCATTTAAAGATATCTAGACAGGTTGCAGGGTGATACCAACTGTAAATCATCAGGGTCAAATTCTGCTCCCGTCCTGCAAATATTCTCTCCATCTTCTAAGCACTTCCATTGAAGCCATAGAACTGATGAATACAAACATGGTGTTTTCTGTTTCCCCTGGTTGACTCCATCAGGCTCACAGGTCAAACAGGCCAACAGTAACTCTGATATGATTTTGTTGGAATGTGGAGTCATGATTCAAATGATGTGCCATCACCTGGTTTGACATGAATACACTACCAGACATAAAATATGAGAAAAAGGTTTGGAAAGCCTTTCTGAAAACTCCACTGACACAATTTCAGTAAAGGCTAAATGTAAGTCAATGTGAATAGAAATCAAAGATCATAAACAAACGTGCACACAGCTGACACAACATTCAACACACAAAAAGAGTCTACTCTTTACAACCGCAGTCATCGGGACAATCCACAATCCTCTGAGGAGGTAGAAGTTTGAGCTAACAGCAGTGTGCATGTTCTTCTCACAATGGCATTAAAAAAGAAAACTTTTTCCACTTGGGGATTACTGGAGAGAGAAACTGCAGATGAGATCAGCGAGGGTCTGAATTGCCAGACACAGCTAACTTTAAACTATCCCAAGCTAGCTCAAACATTAGCCTGCAACTGCCTTGGGATCAATGATAGCCCAGATAGAAAACCACCAGTGGCCCTTAAGTGGGCCAGAGACTGCTGCAGGAGGAGCAGGAGGAGGAGCCCTGCACCAGACCCTTCAGAGGGAATATCAGTCCACCCAGTGATGTGGAATCTAGTATGAGCTCATTTATTCAAGGTCACAGGGTTCTTTCCAATGAATTTATACCACATCTCTTTCTCACTCCTCAGACCCTCCCAGTCACAAAGCTTACAGGTAAAATGGCTCTAATCCAGTTGGCATTTCAGCCTGAGCCAGTTGAATGAGTCAGGAGCAGTTTGTGAGACTGAAGGTGAATCAGCTGATAGGTTGCTTTACTGGCATCGATGAAGCTTGTGGAGGAATGAACTGCAACATGACATGATGAATATAAAACGGTGGTATTTACTGTGTTTCCAGTTGTCCCCCAAAAAGCATTTTATTCTAATGACCATGGCTTGATGATTAAAAGATAAGAGATGTGTCACTAGAGGTTGATCCTCTAACTGTAAAGGTATAAATATGCTCAGATAAATAATGTCAATAACAAGGTAACTTGTGGGGTTCCTCATGGCTCACCGTTCAGCCCGTTATTGATTGCACGTAAAAGATGTTGTCACAATCACAATAATGTCGACTGACTTCTTAAATCAAGCTTCATTACATGTTGTTCACGTCATCATTACTGACTGTGTGTGTGTGAAAATACATACTACACAAATACAAATCACAGGTTTATGCCTCAACAGAACGACAACAACCGTAAACAAGACTGAGCTCTAAAATGCATCGACTTCTGCATAAATCATGTAAAAGGTCAAAATAAATGACTTCCTGAAAGTATCCAAAAGTCAATATGATTTAAGCATTACACGTTGCACGTTATTGATATGGAGTTAATATCTGTTAGCTTTTTACTGTAAATAACTTGATATGTATTGATGAAAATGATGAACCTGGGATTCACATTGGGGTTAAATCAGATGAAGGCTATGTGAACCTTCTTGGTCACATGTTGAATATTACTTGTGTGTAAATGTCATGCAACTTAATAAATGGTCTTTTTGGGACCATTTATTTCGTGTCAGCCTTTGAGAGAGTTCATGCCTTTAGCAGAGACACCTGAGAGCATGGTGGGATGTGTATCCGCTAATACATACAATAACATATGACTTTGAATATTCAAATCACTTTGGCAGGAGGAGAGAGATTTGTAATGTGAAATCCACATTGTACGCCACTGCATTCAGGAATTTATGTCAAAAAATAAAATGCAGCAAATGACAGGATTAAACTGAGGGGAATCACTTTCAAGCTTTTTAGTGATTTGACAGGAAAAGGAGAGCAAAGGGACAGGAGGGGAGACAGAAAGAACAAATGATGAGCTGGGAGGGAAAAAGACCGAATCGCTCTCTCTGCGCTGTGTGGGAGGAAAATAACCCATCCTGATGGATGGCCATTCAGTTGACCGCTGGCCATAGCTGCAGTCTCTCCCAGACTCAGGATTGTTAGCCACATGTAAGACGCTATCACATCTCCCCCACAAAGGTCTATCAGGATGCACAGAGGAGGTGCTGAGAGATTGTTCCATTGATCCATTCACCTTCAATCAGGTTGTTCTCAGGCGAGAGCAATGAGGGCTCTCGCCGAAGGAAAGGATGCATGCAGGGTCTGCAGACTTTGGCACGCATCCGAAATTCTGACAGCTGTTTCGTTTTGAGCATCGCTGCTGAAGTGAGAAATAAATGACCTGACTAATGGTCAGGTCAAACATTACAATTTAAGTTGGGATCCAGTCCGTGAATCAGCCATTTGTGATGGAAGAGCTTTTATATTTGCTTGTGAAATACCTGAGCTTTAAACCAAGTGATTGGCATATTGTAACTGCTCTCCTGAAGTGACAAATGACTTCTAAATCACCACTCTATTCTATGGTTCACAATTACAGTAGCAAAGTGTTGCTGCTTGCACACAGCCTGACGGTATCCAGCCCACACAACTGGCAAGTTTTGGGCAATCAGAGCGCCAATGCCATCAAGTCGCCAAATTGCCTCTTGAGAGGAAGCGACATCAAATCATGCAGATTCAGTTCACAGGAAAGCATCGTTCCTCCCAAGCCTCGTGTTTAGCCTGCGAGGTTCAGCGTTTGGAGCATTTGTATTGTCATAACACTGCCAGATTGTCAGGCTATGGAGGAAAAATGTAAAAGAGTGCATTGCAATTGCATTTCAGCCTCAGTTGAGAGTTTTACATTCTCTGGTTTTGTTTGGGGGTTGCATGGCCGATGTGCCAGGGACATCGAGTCAGGGACAGCGAGTGAGGGACAGCGAGTCAGGGACATCGCAGGAGGTGTAGCAGCAGGCAACACTTCCAACATTTCATGGAGGTAAACAACATCTTTTTACAAAAGAGTGTATCAATCCAAACGATACAGAAACCTGCCAGCGGCATGTCATTTCAGTGCAGTGGAGACATGTAGCAGAGCTGAGCTGCTGCTGCTTCTTAACATGTCAGTCAGGCTCTCGATAGGTTTACTTGAACAAATGGTAAATGGACTGTACTTGTACATCACTTATTCTAGTCTTCTGACCATTCAAAGCCCTTTAACACTACATGTCATCATTCACCCATTCACACACGTGTATACACTGATGGCAGGGGCTACCATGCAAGGTGCCACCTGCGCATCAGGACTAAGTAACATTCATACAACATCCACACACAGCTCCTCACTTCTGTATATTTCAAGCAGAACACTCTGGATACTCTTTCCTTCTCATTGCAAAATCCCACACTCAACAACATTGTCAGCACACCATCCATTATGAGTAGGGTCTCTCTTTTTGTCATTTGGTGTCACTGGTCAGTAGGTGTTAGTTATGTATTGTCACGCCAGATTCTGGAAGTAAAGGCTAAGCCCTCTAAGAGCTGTCGCTATTCTGTTAATCCCCTGCACGAATGCATGGTCGTGAAGATTTTTTGAGCACCTTTGTGCCCTGCACGGCTCTCTCTTACGTCCGCACTTGCGTGACCATAGTTCTGCTTCCGATTTTAACATTAGCACTAGCATTTCTTCAGATGGACTCGGTGGAGCCAGAGGGTCTACAGTTTATAGGGCTGTACTCATAGAATCTGGAGATCCAACACGTAACTACCCTCTATATCTTGCATAGGTTTCGCCCTCTCATGCTGCGCTCACTTTGGACGTGGAAGCGCTGCAAAGCGCCACACTATGACAACTCTTTAACTTTCATTCCACTAATCTAAGAGCAAAATTAAAACTGGCCTGAGGATTATAACTTTAAATATTTATTGCATATTAAAATTGCTTGCAAATCATTTTCACTTAGCCAGCAATCACAGTACAAGCAACAATATTTCGGCTTATTTTAGCTCTTTTTATTGTGTCCTAAAACCTAAAGTTTTAAAACATTCAAAAAGCATGTTGATCAAGTTCAAATCCAAAGTTTTTTGGAGATGGAAAATGTTGTCAGCTATTTCCAAAAGCCAAAGTTCTTTTTAATCTTCAGTTATTGCCTGAAAGAATCCAACCGGAATCAAGTGAATTTAAGGAACAACTTGTTGTGGAAAATATTGTTGTTCTATCACACTGCGCTCTTCAAAAAGCAACTAAATTCATGATTGGAAACCCACCACAGTTCCAGAAAAAAAAACATGAAAAAGGCAGAGAAATGTCAAGACGAAATCATATAGCGAGTTGAATCTCATTAATTAGACAATTTAGCTGATAAGGCTGCAGAAGAGTGGACAGCTTAAAAACATCTAATTAACAGCTAGCTGCAGGAGATGACATCCAGACCTTCAGCATCCGAAGAGAGAAAAGGCATCAGGAGGCTCAGATCAGAGGAGAGCGCTATGAGGTGGCACACTTTTAATAGGATTGCAATGTATGCTGCTCATTGTTCGCTTGGCTTATTTTGCATATCTTAATAAATACCCATTTTGGAATATTAACATGCTTTCACCAGTTTTCAGCTTTATATGAAGGAAATGATGTTCTTACCGCACTGCAATGCTTTTAAGCTCCTTCACAGGCCATAGATAACAAAAAGAAGAGGAAATAATTCTTGTTTTACAAGGACATACACACAGTCTCCTCCCTACTGGTCATCTTCACCAGTACCCCATTTCAGATCCTCTCCCGCCCCCTCTCCTCCACATCCACTGATACCCTCTAACTTTTCATTCTGGCACTCAGCGGACATTACTTAAACATACCACGGCACGAACCCTTTCATCTGTGTTCTTTTTCACACCGTTTTTATTCCTGTCCTGTCAATTGTTATCTGCTACAACCATCTCCTCCTCACAACAGTGCAGCACCTTCCTTGGTGATCCATCACGCCTCCCCACCATCTTACTCCTCACCAAACTACATCTCTTGCCTTTTCTGCTAGTTGTGCCACTATCGCAATGAGATCTAAATTGCTAGCCGTGTCGTGGCTGCTCATCCATCCAGGTTAGAGCTGCCTGCTCCACCGTTGCAACCCCAATGTCTCGTTCTGAGAGCTCCACAGCAGGAAAAGAGCGATTTTGGCTTTCTTTTGGCAGTAAAGAAAATAATTGGAGGGGTTGGGTTTGTGGGGTCAGGCTTGGATGCATTCGAGCTCAATGCTCATTCCTCATTCATGGCTGGGAAACTAATGGCTGCCGTGTGTGTGTGCATGTTGGAATCGAATGACCTGTGAAGACAAAGCAACAGCGCAGAATGTATCATCTGCTCTCTGACCTCACCTGTCCACGAGGTCAGCAGGTAATGCTCTGGGGAGCAAGATGTGCAACACGTTTCGTGACAATCAACAATCCATTACAGTGATTTTGTGACATATCACACACTGTAGGAGACAGACTAGAGTTCTGCAGCCTGTAAAGGTGCAAGATACGAGATCGGGAGTATTTCGATTGCCTCTCAACATGGTGACGGCTGAGCCGGCAGCTCACAGCTAACGGTGCTAACAGCGCTAACAGTACAAACCCCCCTTAGGTAACCAGAGGTTCCCCCTCAGTCATGTTTCATGTTTCTGTGGGTTTTCTGGGCCGTATTTTGTGTTTCCCTCGAAACATCATTCATAATGCAGTTTCGTTGTATGGCAACGTGGTTCTAGGAGACGGGGCTGCTCCACCATGGAAATTAGACTGAGGATGGATTACATTTCACATTTACAGTGACTTATAAATGTGTGTATTGGCAGGTTGGTATCTCACCAACCAACAATGGCTGCTTGTTGTTACGTCTCCTTAGGCGAAATCTGACAACACTGCTGGCTCAAAAAGACATCCTTGCATGTTTTAATGCGAGTCAACTGAATACTTCAGCCAAGCAGCCGTCACAGAGTAGAGAGGCGCAGCACACAACGAAACCGTGAGTCGATGTATGAAATACTGCAGCAGCTACACAAACTCAAGTCATCTCGCTAACGATATTGTGTTTGGTGGTCTGTGGTGACATTCAACCCTATTCAGAGAAAACGCAAGAGAAAACACGTCTGAAAGGGCAAGTGTCCTACTGCAGCCTACAGCAGAGTGTATTTTTCCTTTAAGCTCATTTCTTGTTTTAATCAATCATGACAAAAGACTTTTCTTAGTTATTGTCAGTTATTGTTAAGACTCTAAACCTTACCAGATATATTTACATTGGCAAATAATTAAAATAAATATACAGGAGTTTACACTGATTTGCATTCCACCGAGTGTCGCCCTCAGGTGTCTGTCAGGTGAATATTTGCTTGTCTACAGTCTGATGCATCTCAGCGGTGAACTGAAGATGCAGAGTTAAAGTGTGCTGCTGAGGTTCACAATACCTCTGTTTGTGTTGGTTTAGTTAGATGCTTGATAATTGCAGAGCTTCGGTAGGAAAAGTGTACACGTTGGCGTGATCTGGCATGTGTCTTCTGTTTGTCCGGCCTGTCAGACGACACACATCTACTGCGCGGAGTTACGGCCTCATGCATGGACTGTCAGAGCTGTGGCGCCTCGGTAAACCTTAGAAATACCCAACCACCTGTTTGTCCCTCTGCTCCTCTGTCTTCACTTCACACAGACTGTGTGCAGAACAGGAACAAGAGACACAGCTATGTGTTGACCTGCTATACTACACTGTGTTATTGATTAAGGTTATCTACCATGATCAGACTCTGTTTAAACCGCGTGTGTGTGTGTGTGTGCTCATTGATTTGGAAAAGTCTCCAACACTTTATGAAGTGTTGAGCAGGAGGTCATTATATGAATGCTACTGCCCCGTGTACCTAGTGAAGATCTTTCTTTACGATTAACTCCAGTCCTTCAATGTCTTTGGTATGCTATGAAAAACCATGGAAAGCATTAATGCCTCCAGATAGTAACATTGTGTCCTGCTAAGATATAAAAACATAGAGGCAGAGGACAATATATGATTGCATTATAAAATGAGCCGGGTTGGAGGAGGATTAATGGGAAACACAGTACGGTAACAGTGTTTAGTGATAACACATCATTCATCTCTGTGACACAGCGAGCTGCTCGACCGGCATCAAACAGAAGCTAAAGGGAGAAGGATGAGCAGAGACAGACATCACATTCTCACTCCGAACTATGCGTGAACATCAAACCATGACGCTCTAGGTACCCCTCTAGCAGAGGTTTGGTTTCCATCTGATAATGTTGAGGATGGGTTGGAGTCAGTTGGAAGCGCGGTGCATCTCATATGCCTCGTGTGTCTTTATCACACACCGTGGGGAGCTGACCAGCCTTGGTATTGTAAGTATTAGCTTTGAAAGTGTTAGCTGAATGAAGCCAATTACTTCTCTTACTCCACATAAAGAGTGACACAATGTACAAAAACACACTGAGGCCAAAACAACCTTTACCTGAATGACACATTACTCATCCCAGTAATGATTTAGAATTGCTTTGTGTGTAATTTCACTCAATTCCCCACATTAACGAATTCAACCTCAACTCCATTCGACTGCCAAGACTGGCGGTCATAGAGGCCAACGTGTTCGTCTCCCTTACCATCAGGTTTCTCTTGCCTTTTTAGAATGGACCACAGAGACCACAGAGGAGTACTATGACAAGCCACGGAGGTGATAGTTGGTACGTGCCAAACAAGGGAGGGCCAGTGATTCTTGTCTGGGCCATCAACGCTGGAAAACAGGAAGTTGTTACGTTCTGTTCACCCTGCCAACACTGAATGCATGTTTATATAGAGCATAACAGGGCTCTGCCTTGATGCACATCATACCTTGTGTTTGGGATTCAGTCCAGTGTCCCTCCAGCACAGGGCTGGATACATTTGGAAATAATCATGGTGAGTTTTGGCTTGGAATTAATTCATATTTGAAATATCAACTAACACTAGAACAGGCAATTTTACCTGAGGCAGTTTTTTTATCATATAACTTTGATTCAATATCGTATTAAATTCCCCCAGTCAGTGACTTTTACTATTTGTATTATGTAGCACCACTTATTGTACAAATTGTCAAGATAAAACCAGATTTAAAAAATGACCATTTATACCTGCAAGCACCAGCGGTTAACATTCATCCCTAGAGTGGTGCTAAACTTTGCCCGTGTAGATAAACAGTCGGTGTCGCTATGACAATGCCTTGTGTGTAGAAGTCATATTATGCTTCGGCTGATTGGTGATGAGCAGAGGGGAGCTGGATTTGTTCTATTTGGCCAAACAGTTTTGGCTACATGGGATTCCTTCTATTGCTTGCATATCAGTTGTTCTGTAGAGAAACACAGAACACTTTTCTTATCTATGTGCGATGCTCTGAAGGCCGAGGTTGAGACCGTTCCCATGACCAGCATCATATTTAATTTGTGAATATCATTTAGCTGAGGCTATATTGCCAGCGTTATTTGTTTATCTATTGAAACGTGGCATTATTAATGGTGAAAATACTGTTTGCTGCTCTATCTCTCAGCAGAAAATGCAAATAATTAATCTCCCAGGCCTCCTGAACCAGCACCAGGGCTTTATATCCTACAACCTTATGAACAGCGGTGCAGCATCTGACAGGTGGAGTTTATGATGCAGTTTCAAGTGATATTCACAAGCGGAGACACTCTTAAGCTGCGGACATTCAGCACTAGCTCGAAGGTCGATTGTGTCCCTTCAGCGCTACATTACGGTGTGCATAGTAAAGAAACAGGTTCAAAAGAAAAAGAGTTGGAAAAGACAGTAAAATATGGTAAATATGCTGATGTTAAGGTCAAGATGCACACATTAGAGGTGTTAACTCTCAGAGCTGCTAGATTTTAAGGTTAAAATTTTCATACAGACGGAATCAAATGAAAGAAACCTGTGTCTGGATCAGATTGATCATTTTGACTCATTTTAGAAAATAAGCCTTAAACCACCCCCTGGTATTAACATGCAAAACGTTCCAGTTCATTTTCATTTGATATGAGAGAAACCTTTTCCAACCCTCTACTACAGAATAAGCCTCGATACATTTTTTACTGAACCTTTAACTTACACTTTACCAAAAAGTCTTGTGAAGACTCAATCAGCTGAATTTGAATGGCTGATTGAAACCAGATTTGTTTTCATTGCCAGTCGTGGCGTTTCCTGTGCAGCACTGTTGTCTGGTGGTCTGCTGCAGACATGCCTGAGACCACGTTGAGAGAGAACCAGGAGAGGACAAAGATGTCTCAATGATGTCATTTGATCAGGGTCAATCTCTTCGGATGTAGAATACAAATCCCCATAAAGGTGCCCTTGCCCTGAACACATCGCAGCGTGGCTTCGCTATCTCAGGAGACTGATGCTCTTGACATTTTAACCAATGAGGCTTTACGAAAAGACAAGGGCGACTCAGTTATGTGCTCTCTCACACGTGAGCCAACGCACTGACCACGCTACCACACTGGGCAGGCAGAGTGAGGGGTTGTTGCTTTTGCCAAAAGCAGTGCAGGATCGTACATATTTAATGAACCGTGTATTTTGTTGATGAGTTCGTCTTCTGCTGGTGAACAACATGCTGTTTCTCAGACAAAGGCCCACTCCTTGTTCTTTGCAACAAGCGTAATAAAAACATAAAATAACACCAATATCTCTAGCTAGCTAGTGTTGTCGTTTATGAACCGTGTGACCAGAAATATTCCTACAACTCTAGTGTCAAAATGTATTGAAAAAAGATAGATGTGACCGAAATGGTCACATGTGTTTGTTATCGAACGAAATATTCGACTTCAATTCATATTTGTTGGCATTTAGCCTTTCAAAAACATAATTTTCACTGCGATCAAAAGGCAGTCTAAGCACCATGAACAGCATTCATACAGTAGAACCACAATAACTTCAAATCATGTTTTTGTTTATCCAAAAAACCTAAATAGAAGCTTGGAATATATAATGTGTTTTTATTGTGATAATAATTGATGAGGATAAAAAGGGAATCAATATCATATATCATATAGCATTAGTGAACAAACTGTTTCATATATTGTACAGATAAAGTAACAGTTTTAAATATATCATAGCCTTTTTAATGAATGCGCTTTTAATGAGTTTGAATTAATTAAAAGTTGTGTGTTAGCATTGAGACAGCTGGCCTTCATCATCCGTGCATATGCATGGTCTGAGGCAGTACTAAAGTATTTTTAGGTGTAAGAACAATATCAGGTAAAACAATATGAATGAATCCCCGGTTTGTGCGTGAAACGTTTGCGCGAACGGTTTCAGCACATCTTTGTGCGTATGCCCAAATGAGGCTCAATGTGAGTAAACATCCGCAGATATCACGCCGCGCCATGATGTCTACAGACAACGTAAGACACGGACATTCACAGCACGCGGCTCTCATTGCGTCGGAGAAACAGGACGACAGCTGCTAATAAACGCGTCTTCTCCTCGTGCATCAGCCGACAGTACCCAGAAGTCCTCCCGACCTCATTACTGTATCACACGCTCTTTACAACAACGGCGTAGCAGCTGTGACAACCGTGTCATCTTACTTTACCCTTTAACTCACGCCAGCGCCAACTGAAGAGCTCAGGTGAAAATAGAAACGTCAATTACTGAGGATCTTTAATTACTACAGTCAGCCGGAGGTAGAGCGGTAATACTCTGCCAGGCTTCTGGTCTGATGGATGAAAGGTGCTGATTAACAGCAGTCCTAAAAATGTGTGTGTGTGTGTGTGTGTGTGGGTTGGTGGGAGGGAGGGAGATAAAAAGCCTATAATGTCCTTATTGGATTAAAATAAAGTCAGTTATGACTCATAATTACCTGGATACTATTTCAATGAACATCCTTGTTCAATACAACCACAGCAGCACTTTATCCTTGTATCCCTGGGAAATATTACATTCACTAAAGTGTTTGCAGGAACAGGTGAGTACGAGTGTACGCGCGGGAGCTCCAACTGCCGCATAGGTGGAAGAAGCAGTAAAACAGTAAAAAGTAGGCTGTTCCGTGTCTCCGGTGGGAGCTGTGCAAAGTCTGATTAATGTCCTCAAGTGACAATCTCCGACCAAAGTGTCAGCGGCTGAGTTGCATTGTGGGTAATACAGGCACGAGGTTTTGAAAAGGAAGGAGAAGCTGTGGAAGAACCAGGGCGATATGTCTCGTCCCACTGCACCGTGTTTTAAACTGTCCATGGTGAGTGTAACAGGATACGTTCGCTGTCTTTCAAGTATGTTTTCCCCGAAAGAATGTCCAAACACGAATCCAAACAAGTGGAAGAAGTTTTCAGCTCATTTACTTCAGTAAACAACAGAAAGTACTTCAGGTATCTAACAGTAAAAGTACCCGATATACACAAAGGCCTCTGCCACTGTTATATTATTGTCTCATTGGATCATTGCTATTGACGCAACACATGAAAACACTACTTGGTAGCTTTGGTACCTGGTTTTAAATATTCTATATCATATTAATAATCTATAACAATGCATCATAGTTTATGAAGTGATCATGTGTTTTGTCTGGAAAATCTTAATCTGAGGGTTAGGGTCGAACCGATACTTTGGTACCAAGTCGATGCCAGAAATTCTGAAAACGTGATAAACTGTTTTTTCTACAGCAGGTAGCATAATTCAAAAGGTGAAATAGAGTATGTTAGAGTACATGGGATTTATTGTCTAGTTCTTTGCAGGTTGCCCTTTAATCTCAAGGTTGATGGTTTGATTCCTCCGGTCCACATGTCAAAGTGTCCTTGTCTCCTTAAATGCAGAGGTTCAACTTCACTAAGCTGTGCTATGTATGATTGTATGTGATGATATTAATACAGTTCACGTTATTTTCTTCCCACTATTAATCTGTTTATCTATGCAGGTTTGGCTTTAGTACAGCAAGGCTGTTCGAACACTGCTATTCAAAACACACACACACGCACACATGCTCAGCTGATGGATCGAATCATCACACGTTACTTAAACCGTTGCAGCAGACAAATGCAACCAACCACAGCACATATTTGAGCCTTGCCCGTCTTTGTACCGTCTACCAGTATCTCTTTTCATTGCATATTAAAAATGGATGCATCTATCAAAAGATGTAGTTGTTGATGGACGGGGTGATGCAAGCTGATGAATTATGAATGAATGAATAAATAAAACTCTGTGTGCTCAAAAAAAAAAGTGGGAGGACACAAGAAAGTTTACAATTGGAATGGACAGGTGTAGCTCCCAGTTAAAAGTCATGACAGTGACGAGTCCACTCCTGCTGTCACTAAGTAGAATACAGTGAAACCAGAGGGCAGGAGAATGTGTTCCTGTGTGGAACACTACAGGTAGTCAAAATAAATCCACAGGCTTCCTTTAAATGTTGCTTTTCATTCAGCTTTATGATCTTTTTAATGCTTTTTGAATCGCCTTGTTGTTGATAGGCTCTAAACAAATGCAAAAGAGAAGTGGCATATGAATAAGTTACAGTATTCCCCTGGTCGCCTCAATCAGTGGCAGGTCTTCAATAGTCTGCCTTCACAATGACAGTGTTAAATGATAGATTGTGGTTTCAGTCTTCATTGCACTTTGATGGCGGATGGATCCATGAAGCTCTACTGACAGAACACTGACAGATTGGTAGCATGCATGTTCCATGCATTAGTATTGATTTACACAGAGTCAATAATGTCTACTGGCGTCGTCAGCTTTTAGCCGGTGTTATCGATGTGCTGCAACTATATAAACATGAAAAATTGGCAATCCCATAGATATTCAGAAAAACGTCTGGCTACAATCTGAGGCGATGGGGCTAGAGGAGCGAGCTCAATTAAAAATGATCTGTGACCTTAACGGTGACATCGCCCCCCTGCCACGACACCATTCTGCCTCCGTCTGCTCCTCAGGAAGGAGACCAGCAACGGCACAATTAAAGGTGATATTCACACCAGAAATTACAGTAAGTGATGCCGAGGCGCAACTGTCCTCTAAAGACTAACTGCAGCTGAGCCGTACATGCATTCATTTGAAAAAGCGTGATATTAATGTGAACCACAGACAGTATATGAGAAGTGGACGTAGTCATCGTGATGTCATCTATTGGTTCGCGGACTGCTGTTATGAAGCCTCGATTACGGCCGTCACCGTGTGGTTTTTCTCTCAACAAATGAACGGAAGTTACCGTATTTGGAATGCGGAGGAGTGACATAGAGATGCCGTATACGGTTCTGGTAGCGACCTGTCAATCACTGTATAGCCCCGCCCTAAAGCATGCTCTGTTCTATGGTCTAGTTGACTCTAAATGGACATAATTTACCAAATGAACATCATGCTGTATTGAAGAAGACCTAAAACTTGAGATTGAGACCATAAACTCATGTTTATAATGTTTACTGAGGGAATAAATCAAGAGAGAAGTAGAGTCATTCACCATAGACTTCTATACAACCAGACTCTTTGCTGGTCAGTAGAGAGAATGCAAGTTTTAGGACATCGGCTTCACAGAACTGATGTGAACGTACGATTTACTTCCACTGATTAAAAACTTTAGGTGTGCCCTTGTACTTCTGTGCAGATGCTGTATAAATTATGTGAAAGTTGATGCTTCTCAAATTGCAAAACTTCACTACCGAGACGAACGGACAAATGTGAAAATACTTTATTAGAGCGGCTATGATGAATAAGAATGGATATCTATTCTGCTGCTAAATCGACCCTGTTCCAAATGTCCTCAAAGGCAGCATAAAAGAAGATCGCTCTCCTCATTACCCAATAACAATGACAACAACTGTGTAGGAAATAACCCCCCAAAGTATTCATATATATTCATATGAAGGGCAAGGGGGGGGGGATATTTCTCTGTGACTGTTTGGCTGATGGAATGGCTTCCAGGGCCAGGTGAAATATTACAGCTGTCAGTGTTTCTGACAGAGCCTTTATTCTGGTCGCCGCTGTTTGATGGAGGACTCTAGCGAGTTTGACACCCTGCTAAATGTCCCCGCCTCGCTGCCACTCTGGAAGCAGTGATAATGGCACGCCGGTGTTTGGCCGATACAAGCCCTGGCATCACCCGCAGACACAGACATTATATTTTTAAGCCGAGGGGTGCAGGGCCAGAGCCATTATTAGCCCCGTAGGACCGCCATTGGTCACCTGTGGTTGTTTTTGGTCATTGCATCCAGTCAGTGGATGTGCTGTGCTGTGTGGATGCAGTATTGGTGCTCTGGTTCGTTGCACTGCCGGAACCTCCCAATGCCCTAACTACAGTGTTATTGAGCATCATGCTGCCTGGGTGAATGTTATGATGGGATTCTGTGCTCTATATATTTGTCCAATATGCCTACAGCATGTGCCTAGCATCTTTTCTTTACAGTATCATACTTAGAAGACACAAAGATTACAACTAGATTCTGCTTCATCGTCTATGCTGCACGGTAACTTGGCAGCGTAACAGCTATGCAGAGAGACACTTAGCCAGAACCACATTACAGGATGCGGACGGATGGCAAGTGGTTTGGAGCAAAGACAGTCCATCATCACCGGTGGCGTTCACCGCTGGAGACCTCCCTATTAGAGCAAAGGACATGTCTCATATTGTGCCAAGGAGACACTATTCATCACGGTGTAATTACCGAGCGACGGGAGAAACACCAGCACGCTGCAACCACGGCAATGAGTCGACTGTTCCTTTAGGTTTCATGCATGTGCTTCACAAACAGACTAATTAGATACAATTTTCCTAAGAATGTGATGTCATCAAATATTGTGACTAAATAGATAATTGGAAACCAGATGGAAGTTAATTGAAAATCTGACTCTAAGAAATGAGAAGAGTAGAAGGGTCACTTTGCATCAAAAAACGTCATATTTAAAGTGTATTGACCTGTAAGAAATGTACAATATACTGTATACACAGTGCAGTGACACCAAAGGGAAGACTATACTACCCTACTGAAGGGTAACACACTCTCCATGACAACCAACAGATGGACATCTCTGGCCACATTTTGTGATTGGCATAACTCCCTGTATCTCAGACTCAAGTATTATGTTATATGCGAAGTGCTGGAATTTATTTGAGTGGATCACGTGTAAGTTTGAATTCCTGAATCTGCCAGTTAGATTACAGTTGGACGAGTGAGATTTCAACTGTTTCCAACAGTATTTGTTTCAATAAAGTTTCATAAATAAGAATGACAATCCTGAAAGAATACAGAAGAATACAGAGCCCTGAAGAACACAAGATTGGTAGACAAAAAGATGAATGCTTTGCGCTCCCCCAAAACACTTTCTCTAAACTTTTTCATTAAGACAGGCAGTAGTAGCAATATGGGGCACTGAATTTGATGAATTTGCTGTTTATCAGACCACAAACGAAACAAGAATTAGCTCGCTAGCTCGCTCCCTAACCCTTCTAGGGAAGTCGTTTGGGAGGAGAGCGGGCGGCCTGATGGACCTGCAGTCAGCGGCTGATCAGCTTGAAGTCAGACGGCTCCCCATTCAGGGGATCGGTACGCTGGAACAAAGGAAACATAGCAGCGCATCGTGTGAGTTACAAACACGTTTCACATCATCAATGTTTGATGGTGAGTTAATGGGGAGAATCGGGGAGCTCTAGAACGCACTCCTAAAAAGCCACATTTACATGGTATGGTGTTTTTTTGGCCGGTCTGTAAGCACAGAGGGAAACCTTCACTACGACAGAAATAGGTCGGATATTTCCCTCCTCACAATGTCACCCATTCCTCCCCTATCAGTGAGATTCATTGTTAATGCATGAGGCTGAGGGGACAATGGCCTCCTCTTGCTGCACAGTGGAGCACTTGTGTTAAAAATGGATCCCTTAATTACAACCTCTGTCTGACTCCTATAAAGACAGAGTATTAAGGACTGCTTCTTCCCACAAGGCCAAAGCTTAAAGCACTGCATGAACCAGTGCACCCTGCCGTGGGAGTGTAAACAATATTTTTGCACTCTATGCAATGGACACGACAGAAGACATAACTCACGATGTTTACAAGGTAGTTTTTAGCTTTCACCTGAAGGGACACCCTGTGTAACTGTGTTTGTGTGTGTTTTGGAGTGTTTGTCATTTCATGTGAACCTCTGGCTCGTGTGTGTTCTGTATGTATTTGAGAGAGAATGTTTGGCTGTGTGCGAGGAGAAGGGGAACATGTCAGTGGTGAAGGTATTGATTTAGGGGCCCGGGATTTGTCTCTCTCACGTCTGATCCTCACCTTTCCTCCGACTTAGAATGCTGTTGGTATTACAGAGTTTACTGAACGCCAGGGCTGTTCACTCACCTGTTTTTTCTTCTGCTTCTCTGACATGAGCTGCTGTATTATTTCATATTGAAAAGAGTACCGTTTTGATGTTCTTGCTTCACTTAAACTCCACTACATGTTGACCACATGACATATTTTACTGCATATCAACAGAAATAGTTGATATCCAAACATCAAAGTCTACTCTGGCGCTAATTATGTTTTGGGAACAAAAACCTGTCAAGTGTCATTTGGAGGACAAAATGAGCCCTAACCGGCCTAAGACCTCGAGCAGCCACGTAAATGATGACTTCTGTCTGTCTGTCGGTCGAGCCTCAAAGTCCTGTCAGGAGGAAGACGCGGAAATAAATGTGTCAACTGACACGGGAGACAAATCAAGTACTGCTTCCAACCTCCTAAAGACATGATGCTCCCTGGCAACGAAACATTTTCAATTACATTTCGCAGGAACCATATGTTCTCCGGGATTATGGTTAAAATTTAAACACAATTAAAATGTTCTGAACTGAAACTTGGTTAGGTTCTGTAAAGGACCATGGTTTGAGGTCAGATGCTATGTACCAAAGCTAAGTATGCTAATTACTTGACGTTTAGTTTCAAATGGGACACACACCGTGGTCTCCTGGGTTAAAGTGTGTCTGTGTTTCTTTGACCCATGCATCCACCATGACCTCCCACCTATGCAGACTTTGATTGGAAACATATTCGTCATGCGTGAAAATCAAATGTAATCAGTGATTCCCAGGAAACGCTGTTGACAAGGCAAGGCAAGTTTATTTGTATCGCACATTTCAACAACAAGGTAATTCAAAGTGCTTCACATAAAACCATTAAAAGCATCAAAACATAAGGCAAAAGAAAAGGAGATTTAAAAACAATTAAGAACATTCATTGCATTAAAACATTTAAAAAAAAAACTGTAACAAATAAAATACTGTAGTAAAATGCAGGAAATTGATTAATATATTTATTGAATGTGGTTCAATTAAAGGCAGCAGCAAACAGAAACAGACGAGGCAGTTTCGCTGTATCGGGAAATCATTTTTGAGATCATGACAGTAAAAGTTGGCCACATGTAAAGGTCGTCTGATCTGTTGCAGCTATTACAACAAAGTGTAAAGTGTGTGTGATGGTTACGGCTGTGGTAAGGATTGGGATTGGACAGTTAGTAGCATTAAGGAAGCTCAAGAAAGATGCTTCATCGTCTCCTCTTTAGCAACACACTTCTGCTGACCACATCCACCTACACCCATCCATCTAGCATTACAGAAGTGTTATCAAAGGGGGAAATTCCACACTGAACTATAAATGAAAAGTTAAATGATTGGTATATAAGACATTAACCCCTTGTGTCAAATACAAATCAAGCTCCAGTCTCCAACCAATGGATTGGACGTCAGTGCATTGTCCTCCTGTGTCTCTACTGTTCAGACTGATCATTAGACTTCAGTCAGATGTCCCTTTGCATAGAAAAGAAAAAAACATCAATAAAGCAAACACACTGAACTAGCATAGCACACCTCTGCTCACCCCTCGCTGTATTTCCCACTTTCTTATTGAATGAATAATGTCTACTCCTGGGCAAACCAGGAGATCAATATCAATTGCAGATCCATTTGGCCACAATACAGTCGCATGCCCAAATGCTGCAACCTCGGCTCGAGGTGCAGACGGATTGATATGTGACAATCAAATTGCAGCACAGTAAATGCACTGAATGGAGACTGATCAATCCCTGCTGCTCTTGAGAGGCTGTGTTTGGGTTTTACTGGGGAGGAATCAGAGCGGACAGCTGCAGCCGCAGAGAAGAACATGGAATATGTCTCGCTTCGTGTGAGCACAGGCATTGTTTATTAAAGACGGGCGGGCTGAATGATGAATCACTTCATCGCCGACTGCTGTGGAAAACTGTGCATCGTGCAGCATGATGCACAGTGATGAGTGCTCTCATAAGTCTCATCTGGTAATAGCATTATGTATGTATGGCGTTCTTGCTATTGGGTGTTGTTTGTCTATATATGTGTGGATGTGAAACCCCTTAGTTATCGATGCGCTTATCATATTTCTGGGATGGAGTTGCAGAGGGCACGATAAATAAACGTATGCACATGCAGAAATGAGGAGAGCTGCCCAGAGAACATCTGGCCCACAGACTTCCTCACTTGCCCAAAGTTACTTCAGCAAAGACAGAAATGAAATACATTTTAATGTCTTTACTTCAGTTCATCAAGACTTTTCTTCTTTTTGGGATTCTTTGTCACCGTGGAGTCATGCAAGCTTCTTTTCCCATAACATAGAGGCTGCACTTAGAACTCCTCCTTCCCCTTTTGAACCTTGTTTCTAATGCTTCCATTACAGCCCATTCTCACTCCTAAGTCGTCACATACGACAGCTGGTCAGTGACCCTCAGCGTCAGACTCTGAATCTCTACGTGGGCGCAGTTTTAGCTGGAGCAGAGAAACAAGCCAGGTGGTGTAGTATAAGGACAAACACAGGACTTTCAGCCAGGAGACCAGTGTTCATGTCCTTTGTGGAAGAAAAAGTCAACATTGATTTATTTTATGCCATGTACACATGTTTACGTACTCAGCGTTGACTTACGCAGGTTAGATAACTTACTGAACTAACATCACATTCATAGAAAATATACTTATTTTAACCCAAACCACCGTCTATTGCTAAAGGTTTTGTAATGAAATACAATTACTTTTGTTTTCAGCGAGAATTCTATCTTCAGCATGGGTTGGATCTTTGCCCTGAAATGTATTGTTCAAATATATATGTTTCGCTGAAGAGGCCTTTGTCCTATCCAGCCACCTATCCATAGCCACGTGGTTAAAATATAGGAATAGTACCATTATATTAATGATTGATTTACCAGGGCAGTATTGAATTTAATGATTTTCTTACACTGGACTAGTAAAGAAAAGGTAACATTTTTAGATGTGGGTTATGAGAAGTGCTGGTGTGTTATCCACAACCTTGTATAGGGAGACAGGTGAAAACACTCTGTTATTGGGCCACCAGCTCCCATGAAGCTGATTTTATAGGATGTGTCACTATTTTGACACTTTTATGGAAAAAGCTATTGAAATGAAATCAAGGTTTGTTCAATGAGAATAGCACTCCAGAAACCTCACGCTGAACCTTTGAGTACCAGCAATAAACAAGATTAAAAAAATTCTCAGTCACATGCATCACAAAATATACGATAACACGATCTGACTCCCGACTTAAATGCTGACACTTGTTCAGCGGCTCTAAACTTTAAACTATGATGCGCTAGGTTGCCCTCTAGCAGCAGTTTTCAGAGATGGCGTGCCAGATTCCGGTCCTTACATGCTGTCGAGAAGAGTTGAGCTCACAGAGAAAGCCGCCTTGGATACATGCATACACGTTCAGGGGAAGGTCAGGATATAAAAAGCATAAAGCATATACTCAGAAATCAATAGTTAAAGTGTAATCGAAAGATAAAGTGTATGATCGTTACATAACGAATGTTTAATACATAGAGTGATTTAACAAATGTAAACCTGATAATAACAATAATATGTGTATCTGAGTATAGTGCAGTCTGAGCGTAGAAAGTACGGAGAAAGAGGAAGTAAGCAGGGTGTTGGCTTCAAGGGATGGGGAAATAATGGTGGTTGAGAAGAAAAGACACAAAGCACAATAATGATGAAGGATGAGATCAATAATCATTTTATAAGCAAATGTGTACTAAGTAAACTGATTATAACAACTGTAACTGTGATTATGATAACTAATCTGTGTTAGAAATGTGTGAGTGTAGGAAAAGGGGAAGTGCAACAGATGTTGAACACCCAGACACGCGCAGAGCTTGATTAAGTAAGCGCCCAGACAGGGAAGTTGGGGTGATTTCGTCATACACACACACACAAAAGTTAGGTACTTTTCGAAGCACTTGCACCAAATCAATGATGTCATGTTAATCACGGGCTGAGGGAGAGGGGGGAGAGACGCGAGAGGCAGCCCAAAAGTGTTATAAAAGAAGTAACTTGCAAACAGCAAGACGGGATTTCTGCACGAGCCGTCCAGACGCTCTGAGAAGAAGATACGGACGATCGCCACTGAAGTATTCGAGGACTTCGTCTCTGTTCACGGAAAGAAGACCGCTGTTCGTGGACAAAGAATTGAAAGACGGAGATTTTCCTCTCCCCACTGCTCGACTTTAACAACTGAACAACGGAGGAACGGCGCTGCCCTAGAAAGACTTTGTACAGAGCCTTGAGGACTGTTGGCCGAACTCCACTGCGAGAGCAGGAGGAGTCCGAGGGTCTGGCCAGACCTTCGCTCCTAACAACTCCAAAATAACCTTTTCATCGCACCTTTGGAAATCCAGCTCCAACCGAGCCGTCTCGGCATCTAAAAACCAATGAGTATAACCTGAGAAGAAAATTAAAGGAACGACTCAAGTGTAGTGACATTTTATGTGAGCTGTAGCTTAACCCTTGCAAACTAACTAAATATAACCTGCAATAAATATCTAATCTGCATTTAAAGTAAATTACTCAAGTGCATTTATTTGCTCAAGTAGTAAAAGTTCCTCATGGCAGTAAAAAGTTAAATCCATTGTATGTCTAACAACTGAGTTCTGTAAGGTTATCCTAGAAGACCGAATCCACTTAACAATCCCTTACGGTTTTAGAAGTAATCCTAGCCGTTAAAACCTAAACCTGGCATTTACCAAGAGCACGGATCCAGAAGAGGGAAGCTGCCATAACCGACGCGACTGGTAGGAGCGCCCGGGGTCAGGGTGGCCCCTCGACCGAGTGCACTCAGACCGGAGGAAGCAGGGTAGACGTCGGGAGTAACGACAGTTAGAAGAGCCAGGCGAGTTCCCTCGCAAGAACACCAGCTCGACAATCTTTTAATAGAGAGCTGAGTCAGTAAGTAGCCCCGTATCGGGCCAGAAGTACCCCAGGATCTAAAAATGCAGTGTCCTTTCAAAATAAACTTCCATGTTCACAGGAAACATACACTTTTCGCACGTTAAGGGCATATCCCGTCTCAAAACATCAGCAAGTACAAACACCAAGTATTTTGTTCGGCTTAGGAAAGAGGGTGGTTTGTTACGTAACATAAGTATGCTTGTCACCTAACTTACGTAAGTGGTGTTAGGTAAGTACGCACATTAAGTAAATAAAGTAAGGTAAAATAAGTCAACTCTGTGTCATATGGGACACAACAGGAGTCCCCTGAAAGTCCTCCGATTGTTGGCCACAACCATCCACCCCGACCTCCTCCATCAGCGGACTTTCACACTCTATATGCTAATTCAGTTCATCTGACCATATAATAATGAAGCGAATGGGTTTCCATTGGAGTTAGTTGATGTTCAAGGCTACCATACACACACATAAGACCCCAAATAGTCAAAACAGAGCCTATCTATTGTTATTATTTCTATTTTTTTATTGTTATTCTCGTAACCTGCGTTATTTTATGTTCGGGTTCGCTAGCTAGCAGTCCTCTCCTCCTCCACTCGTGTTCATATTTCATGGCACCCTCCACATCACCAAATATCAATCAGTGCACTGGTGTGAGTGAAAACTGAAAATATTCCCGGGCAAATTTGAAGAATCGTTTGTTGGACAAACAGATGATAAGAGACAAAAGGTTGTTAAAAACATCTTTCTCAGCCCACAGTATATTACAATTGAATGCGTTATTCACACAGGCAGGGTCTGACACCTGAATAAAGATGGGAAGTCATCGGTGATAGACTGCAGTAATAGATCGGTATCAGTTCGACATTATCAGAGCTGAGGCAGAGTGGTCTTATCGCTGCATGGCAGGACACACACACACATACTCGGCAGTGATCCTTGTCATTGTCAGGCTCTATACATGTCATCGTGTTGCGGCTGACAGATGAGCAGCACTGGACTACAATTGATTGCAATGTACAGTTTGTGTGCCGTCTGAAAGGTCGGGTCGAGCGTTTTAACGCCGCACTCTTTCCTCTCCGATGAATTTGAATCACCCGCGCACCAGTATAATCAAAAAGCCATCTCATGTTATCCACACTAACATGTAATGTAACCCCCACACCGCCTCCTATACACACACACTCACACACACTCACAGCAAAGCATGATTTCCCTGCTGCCAGACTTGGATGAAATGATTGTGTGATACAGTCCTAAAGAAACAGCAGTAAATACATTCACACTGTCATGGGAAATCTGAGCTTGTTTTATTTGTGACAGGATATGTTATTTATCATGGTACACATGGTCGTAAAATAAATATATGTGTATAATACATTCTGTAAATGTATTCCCTGTTTCATGAGCACAAGTGTGTACGTGCAGTATAAAAACAAATTGAGCGGTAAAAGATTTCGTTTTATCCATTTATTGTTCAATTCATTTCATGTTTTATCTAATGTATTTACTTATTATGTTTGAGTTCTAAACACCTAATTGGCTTTAAGTGCTAATGGTCAACATATTAACCACATTTACTTAATTACTGAGTCGCTAGCTTTTGACCTCTAATTTGCATTGATTTGGTTTCTCTCCTTAGAATAATTCCCTGGAGGAGAAGATCATATTGGCAGCCTTTTGCATCTGCAAAAACTTTGCATTTATAAGAGAGCTGTTGTGGACCAGAAACAGAGTTAATTACTACTCGTGCTGCAACAGATCATAACACTCACTGTTTGGATCCGATCACAGATGGGATCAGCTCAAAAGTCCCAAAAATAATTTCAACCGCTCTGAAGTCAGTAAACCTTTAACTTTGTTATAGTAATCTTCATAAAAACAACAATTCAACAATTCAAATGATAAGATATACAAAGATTGTATTTTTATTTAATAATGTATTATGAGCTATTTATAGCTTGTGTCAACAGGTCAGAATTCCCTCTAATATCATTTTATGTTGCTGGTACAACTGGATTTATTTAAGTTACTTACCAACACTACATTGTACAAGATTACATGTGAACACATCATGATAATGTTGGAATTCGCCCAATTCTAATTGTCACCGGACAGACCTTCGTTCGTTGGCCGTTAGCGGTGCTGCTAACGTTACTCGCTCTCCTCCGGTCAATTTAAACACGGATTAGTCGTTTACAATGTAACATTATCAGAGATCGGCAATTTAATTATTTTGATAACAATTCAATAAATTCATACCTATTTATTTGTTCCATTTTGTTTTATTCCGTTAGAAAAGCAATGTTCAAGACGAGCCTGTTGCTGCTGCACACATACAAAGAATGATCGCTGTCACTGCCACACAGTGAGGCAGACAGTTTATTCAACTATGGAGTCATATGGAGGACAACTTCAGCTGCGTCTATGGCCTTCACCAAATCAGTGGATCTCAGAGTGGAAAGCAAAGGTCAAACATGGGTGGAATGGAATCATTTGCTGCATCCTTTCCAATCCTAACACAGCGAAGGCCGTTTCATGTATTGCGAGATTAGATCCCAACCTAGAAAGCCGACATACTCCATTGCGTTGGGGTTCTGTTTTCAGCCACAACTATACACCCGGCGTTACAGTGAAATGCTCTGGTATTTGTGAGCACCGCTGTCCTCCTGTCAGCAATCGACAACCTAATCACCGATCAGTCGAGCCAGACCACACGAGCCGAGCTCGAGATGATTGGGCCGGCTGTCTCTGTGAGCAATGGACCAGAAACGTCTGCGCTCTGACCTGAATGACCATCGCTTCGCATGTGTGTGTTTTGAAAGGTTGTTTTTTGGCAAGAACCAAGATATCAGCTGTAAGCAAAAAACACAGCTTTCTATTGTCACTGAAAATAAAGCTTCTATACAATCAACAATGCATGTTTAGATTATATTGAACAATCATCTATCCTGTTCTAAATGTGTTGCTAATTTTGCTGTTAATTTTCCTCTCAGCAGGGATGGTTGAAATGATGTCATGCAGATGCCATACCAGTGCTCTGCCCCTTCAGAAGCATACATAATACATACTACCATTTCAGGAAGAAAACTAATTGTGATTGTTGTGGCAAAATGACGAGAAGAGACGACGAACTCAAGTTGCAACCCAGCGGGAAGTGTTTTAATATGCATTCAAAAAGTTGAACAAATCCGAACAAATCCAAAGTATTACTTTTCACAGATCACTTTTATAGTCAAGATTCACCCCCTCAAGTCACTTTCCACCAATCAAACCAGTCCGTTGAACCAATAAAGCACATCTGGTCTCGTCATGATGTCATGCTCTGGTGTTTTTCTCCTTTTGGCAGAACACACGATTCATGTACAGGAAATGTTTTGGTACAAATTGGAGAGATTTATTACAATTTGTCTGGCGCGCCGTAATCACTTCCGAAGAACGTTTTTGTGAAACAGACTGTGTTCACATAACACATTATATAAACTGTTTGCTTGTGAATCCAAATGTGTTCAGTTCAATCATAAGTTATATGATGATTTTCTTCAACATGATACAGTCCGTGCTTCAAAACGATGGGGTGGTATAAATGTTGGGCCATACCGCCCAGCACTGACATGACCCTTGGAGTAACAATTGCTACCAGATAGCTCAAAAGCCCCAACAGACAAAAAAAGAAAAGGGGAATTCTGTTAGAAACTAGAAAAAGCATTTCCTGCTGAAAATGCGTTGGAATGCTGAAAACTGAAATTAATCGCAAAAGCATTGCTGAAAATAGATATCCAATTCAAAAAAAAATTGCAAAAACCTTAATAATTCAGAGTTTAAAGCTTACAAATATGAAAAGTCATATCACACCTCTCCTGAAAGAGCTGAACATTTTAATATTTGAACAGTTTCTGTGGCTTAAAAAAATTCATCAGTGGTGATATTTGTAGTAGTATAAGTTGTAGTAGAAGTATTAGTAGCATTAGAATAAGTACTAGTAGTAGTAGTAGTGATATTTGTAGTAGAAGTTGTAGTTGTAGTAGAAGTATTATTAGTAGAAGTATTAGTAGCATTAGAATAACTACTAGTAGTAGTATTAGTGATATTTGTAGTAGTAGTAGAAGTAGTAGTAGAAGTCGTAGTATCAGTAGTCATAGTAATAGCTGTAGTATTGGTCATAGTATTTAATATCACACTAGTAGTAGTGGTAGCAATAGTAATAGTAATGGCAGAAGAAGATGTAGCAGTAGTAGTAGTAGCACTAGTAGCAGTCGTACTAATAGCTGTAGTAGTATTACTACTTTTAGTAGCATGAATAGCAGTAGTAGTAGCAGTTGTCGTATAAGTAATAGTAGTAGTGGTAGTGTAACGAAGTGTAACTGACTGGGTGTAACTATTGGGTCCGTCGGACCGGTAATGAGGTGCACGGTCCTGATTAGGTGAAAAGAGGCACCTGCTGGCAACTCGCGTCCTGTGTCTTTCTCTCTGCCGTCACCAGCGGCTGTGCTGAATCTGCTCTCTGTCTCCGCCGCCACAAGCGGGGGGGGGGGGGGGCGAGTCCACCTGCTTTCTCTCCCACAACAAGCGGAGCCGTACGGTGAGGCCGCATACGTTGCGTCACTAGCGCAGTGTCTGAGAGGCATCAGTTACGGAGGGGACAGCGTGTGTTTGGGGGATGGCTGTTTGAGGTATATATCATTTTATGTATTTCATGTGCTGGGGAAATTCTGTATAATTAAGGAATATGTAATGGTGTATTTGTGTTATTTTAGAGTTTCCTGAGCAGTGCACCCAATGGTAGCTGGGGGGGGAATCCAAGTGGGGGTGGCTGGGTTGCTGAAGAGGTGTGTGGAAGTATAATCTTTTGGGTTGGTTTTCTGGTTATTGGCAGTTATTGGTGAGTACTTATGTTTTTGTTTTCATTTATTTTCTAGTTAGGGGGACGCTGCCTTGGTCTTTTTGTTTTGTTTATTTGGCTTTAAATTGTTTGTGATACCTATCTTATCGCCTGGTCTGTGAACTCCTCCTGCCTGCTAAACCAGCTGTCACTGGTTCCTCCACATAGTTTGTACCAATAAAGCATTTATATTTTTATAACACTGCTTCCTGTGTGTATGTGCCTTTACGGTGTTGTGAACCGGATCTCTGTGGTAACTAGGTGCTACTGTTTGGCGCTGTGAGTAGGGTACAATTAGGCAGTGACAGTTTGGTTGGGCCTAGGGCTGGAGGGGCAGGACTGGTGCGAAGGCAAATGATTTTAGACCAAGGCAGTGGGTCTCACGAAGTCTACACAGCTACAAGAGCCGGGGTCGTCAGCTGGTGAGGATGGTGCGAACGGTGGGGATGGAAGAACTTCAAGAGCAGCTACAGGCCCTGAAAGAGAGGGTGGTGGCAGACAAGACCTCTAAAGATCCCTAAGACCTGAATGACTGTATGAGAGAGAGACACAGAGAGATAGAGGGAGAGGAGTGTATGTGTGCGTGTGTCTGTGAGTCTGTGTGTTTATCAACATCACTAATTGGCTCAATCGCGAACACCTGTGTGCCTGAAGCCATTTGAAAATATTCTCCATAGAGATCCCATTGAAAATAAAAAGCTTAATAATTCAAAAAGTTAGAAATATGAAAAGTCATAGCACCCCTCTGGTGAAAGAGCTGAACATTTTAATAGTTGAACGGTTTCTGTAGCTTGCGAGAAGCGGTGCGACGGAAGAAATAGAAGAAGTTGAATAAAGATTCGAAGAACAATAGTTGGAATGCTTATCAGCATTCCAACAATAAATCAATCTGAAGGAATGAAGGAATAAAACCTGTTTTGCCCCGAAGGGAGTTGCATTGCACAATGAGCATAAAAGATGATCAAAAATAAAGTCAACAACCATACATGACAGTTTCTACCCTATAATATATTTTAAATAATGAAAATATTGTAATTTGTTTTTTTGTTTTTTTCGTAGATTAAGATTTAAGGGCAAAAAAATCAATAAAATCTTTTTCAATGACATTCGTTTTTGATTGATTTTTTTTACATAACCACTAGTCAAACAGCCGATAGGTCGTAGGTTCCGCTGTCGTCTACTCCATTGCTGCTGTTGCAGCTACAAAACAGTGGATGAATAGTTCGGTGCATCACAGCCACCACAAAATGATTCATTTCACTATTAGCATTAGAAGAGCCGCACGTTTGAACAATGTTAGCTTCATGTTAGCATCGGGCTAACGGGAAGATAACCAGCAGAAGTAGCACGCAGCAGTGATACGTCCAACACATGTTGTGTGTACGGTATGTGATCAACCCTCAACAACTCAACACATTCTGATAAGATTTAATTATATACCATAAACCATAATTAACACTCTGGTTTCTTTAGGGTTGGGTCCTGAAGTGAAGACTTATAGTTCATATATATTTTAATTTATATACATTTAAAATGCATATTTGATTTCCTCAGTGAATAGCTGTAGACGTGTGATGCTATGTCAAGTCCGTATCATCCGGCCCTAATACATCATGGATGCAGAATATCAAAGAGAAAAAAAAGAACTGCAAGAATTTACAGAAGCATCGGTGTGTTGTTTTTATTCTACCAGTCTAGTGATATGACAAGGTTTCAGGAATAATCACGAGTAAGGAACGACAGCTTCAGGCGTGTTTGCATTCGATACGCTTTCTTCCGGGGCCTTGATTCAAGCAGCCCACAGCAGCTCATTCATAAACCACGCCGTATCCCTTTCTAGGTTCAAAGCACACGGTCTCCGCTGACCTTCACCACGCTCAGCTCGCCCAAAATAGCTCCTTCATCTGGCTTCAGTGAGGGCCAAATGAAAGACATGGCTAGCAGAGAATGCCCTTTTCAATTCCATACCATGAGACGTTTCAGAAGGGCTCGGACTATTTCACACACAGTATGTATGAGTTTCCTGTTGGTACATGCACAGCATAGAGCAGTTGTACCTCTCATCACAGCAAAGTCTACTGTGGGATACTACAGGAATTTGCCTCGATCCAGGACTTGTCATGGTCCTGCATGGTCCCACATGTGACATCTGCACACCATACACTCAATGACTTACAAAGCATTGTACTTTTTGATGATATCAAATGAATATTCAGGTTTTAAAATTACGTAATTTTCTACAGTAAACAGCTGCTGACGTATTTGAGCCTTTCCTACATGAAGAACATCTCGAGAGTACTTGAATTTGCGGGATGAGGAGGAACCTTCAGGCCTGAGTTTATTTGGAACGTTTATAAATGATGAAATATTTTTCCCAAAAGGAACAAACTAATGGGCGGCATTTTCTGTGTGGTGTTTGCATGTTCCCCCCGTGTCAGCATGGGTTCTCTCCGGATTTGCACAGTCCAAAAACATGCAGCTTAGGTAAATTGATGATTCTAAATTGCCCGTATTGTGAATGGTTTTCTGTCTCCATGTGTCAGCCCTGTGGTAGCCACTCGACCCGGCCATGGTGTACAATGCCTCTGCCCCATGTCAGCCGGGAGCAGCTCCTGAGTAGGATAAGCTGTTACAGATAATGGATGGATGGAACAAACTAATACAATTAGTAGGTTAATGTCCAATCTAATGAAAACAAATGATGTCAGAGGCAATGTAAAAAGGGGGGGGGGAGACAACCTAGTGTGGGGAGGTTACTTGGATGATGGAGAGGCTTGAACCACCACCTGAGGTTGCATTAATAGACAATGACATGCGGACAGTGGAGATGGAGGAACATGAAGCGCATGAGCAAGGAGAATAAATGATGTCATATGCCATTTACAATGAACAGTACTCCATTTGAGAAATCTCCAGAGGTACTCTGTTTGAGTATTGTGTTCTGATTGACCTGATGGCAGACATGCCCATCATACAATATGAACCAGCGGGTTTAAAGAAAGCCTGCTTGGAGGACATGAATATATGAATTAGTCTTAGTTTGTTATTTTAGATAAGAACATTGGAGTACAATGTGTACAGTGTGTTGTTTCTGTAATGTAAACCGTGTCAGTGGTGGCTTCCTTTATTGTGGACATGAAAAATACAATAAAGACATTGAAAACTTGATGTGGTCTAATTTCTACATGGGAGAAGGGGTAAATAAATCTTAGGACTTAGACTTTATTTGCATCCACCATAATCCTATATCAGTGCTGTTGCAATATGCTTCCAGTGACTGAGCAGCACTCACAGGGTCAGTGGTTAAGTTGTGGCCAGTCTCCATTGTAAAAAAAAAACACAAAAACCCATTTGAATGTGCAGGCAGCATATGAGGCAGTGGGTATGATGCAGAGGCCCTGTCGGCGCTAAACAAATAGCAGGTAAGACTTATTGTGGAGTAGTGCTCCCTGTTCAGAACGGGCCGATTGCTTGGCCTCCAATATCGTTGCTCCAGAACCTTTCATCCAAACAACTAAAACTCAACACCATATTTCCTTGGGTCAGCCAAGTGTCAAGTCGATGGCTGTCAAGAAAATGACGAATAAATATGTCCTATAGATCTCTGGTTCTCTCTCTCGGTCTTCATCTGCTGTTCTTGAATGCACTGTGAGCGACGGAGAGCCAGCTGTACCCAAGGACCACCGGGCTTGGAAGCCAATTGTTGTAGTGGCAAAACCGTGGAATTCCAACTTCCTGGTCCGTCACGTGATGCCATTGGGCCCAAAAATATAGTTCCCCATAGACTTTCATTGGGAAAGAGATGTCTGTAACTCAGCAGATGAAATGCTAGTGTGCTTGCTCTGTGGGCAAATGGACTCAGAAGATCGCCGGAAAATGCAGGGTCATTTTATTTTAGGCTTCATGAACAACTCTCATGGGCTGGAATGAACGGGTGCCCGCCTCCAACGCTCAGTTTGGTTGTGTAACTGTTAATAGGAGTCATACACTACACAGTGTGTACAATATACACTACTAATAAAAAGTCCCCTTTGTCTCAAGAGCTCACACTTCTTTGGGTTCTCAGCAACACCAACGCCAAGTGTGAAGTCCATCGAATGAACAGTTGTGGAGAGAATCAGAGATTAGTTGAGTTGTACTGACGTAAAACTAGATACTGGTAAACAGAGGAGAGGCAAAATATATCTTATTTTAATCTTTGAAAAATTCTAGTTTTTCTACTTGGATTCGGATGTGAAAAGAAAGCGTATTGGTCTACGGTTGTTTTACCATCAATAGATTAAGGCCAGCATGTGCCATTTTGTGTCCCAAATCAAAACGAGGCCCACTCAGCACCAAGCAGCACCAGGTATTGGAACACACTTGTTGTTTCTGTGTCTTTGTCAACCAAAGGAGCATAACTGATATGCATATTACATGTAAGTGCAAGGTTTTTGGAAAATGTCATTGAAAAGACTGACAGCTGCCCACTGACTTGTTTATCTATTTGGACTTACCAGTCAGATCGTCCTCAGTTCCCAAAGGTGGATTGTTTGTCACCCACTAATTTACTGATAACTTGAATTATCTCACCAGTAGATCTCTGTTTTTCTTAACATTTCTCCATTAAAAACATTGATGATCTCAGACTGCCTGAAATGCATTGATTGACTCAGCTAGCACTAGAGGCTGGATCAGGGCTACATATTAATTAGCCTTTGTTGTAGCAGATGGTTCCAAGAGCATCCGCTGCATCCCGAATGGAAGAGAATACTCTTATGCATGTGGTCTCTCTCCTCTCCCTAGGATAAATGAATGCAACATATTGTTTTTATTCTCTGGGGGGAGTCGTGATTACGAGCCTCTGGTGACAGAGAGAGTCAACTATTGATTGAGTCAACATTCAAACACTCAACTTAATGCCGATGAAAACAATAGGCAATTTAAATTGCCATTAGATTTGACTGGCTGAACAAATGATGTGATACACTGTACTATGATGAGTGAACCTCCGTCCCCAGGCTTTCAGGACAGCATTAAGGTCATGGAGGTAAGGCTGATTGTTGCAGTTTCAAAGCAACGTTTTGGCCTCAAATATCTCCCCGTGCCTCCTCCAAACCACCACCGAAAGGTCAAGCTCTCACAATTCTTGTGGCTTAGCACTCAATTAGTTGAAAATTGCCTTTTGTCTGCTGGGAGCAGGTAATAATTGCTGTGGGTCACAAGTGATAATTGCCAACGTAGCCCTCCGAGCCACTGCCTATTAAAGGGAGTTATTTAAATTGCATCACCTTCGGGGTGCTCCTCTCTTTTATTCATGTCTGTCATTGGAGCAGGTTTCGGAAACTTTCCATCACCTGATCGGCTCAGACCTACAGTGCAGGAGGGAAACTCAGGTCTCATAACTGTTGGGACGAACTGTACGAGCTGTCACATTGCATCGGCCATCTATTTCCAGAGAAAACGACCACATGTCAGATGTCTGAAACATTAAGTCAACAGCCACCTGTTCCAAACAAATAGGGGTCAGCATTTGACCTCTTCTACTGGGTCCATACATTCTGAATTCACTGTGCTCAAAAAAATCCAGCTACTGGCTTACAGCAGGGCACGATTACGCAGAATGCAACCAAGCTGCTGAAACTCAGAGACAGTCAAAATAACTGAGAGGAGAGCGGTCAGCACTCTGTAACTCCGAGAGATGGACACCCGGTTAGCGGCTGCAGCATTTCGAATTCAGCGCATGCTCATTTCAGGTACGCTGAAACTCTGCAACACAAAACGCCGACGTCTCCGACACAACGTCAACACTTAAAAACCTCTTCACATCCCGTTGACTTTGTGTTTTTCTAATATTTTATCCTGCAATTTTGGCCACATCTGACACATTGCAACTTCAGATAACACTCTAAGCTAAAGGGGCCACACCACTTCACAAACTAAAGTGGGTACAACAGCAGTTTTCTCGTAATAAATTGGCTGATTTGTCCAAAGCCTTCGTCTTTGTGTTATCCTCCTCCTTAAGGCTCGATGAGTGTGGCACTCGAATTACCAACCGATGTGGTGTGCTGCTACAAAAGGGCCGTGCAAAGTAAGATAAGAACGTGGAAGCACGGTAGAGTGGAAGCACACAACTTAAAACAATTCATTGTAAATATTGAGTGTGTGAAGGCCTGGTCACATCAGGAGGTGGCACGGAGATATTCATCACCATATGTGGTTCCAGAAGTCCGGTGACGTAAGGACTACTCCGGCGAGCTAACCGCTAACATGCTGGCAATGGAGGCTAGCGCTAGTGGTCCCAATAAGTCTCCATGCTTTTTCCTATTTTTTCTGTCTCAGGCCATATTGATTTTATTCTCAGGAATCAATTTAATTCAGTAATGAGTTCCGAAGTGTGGCAAGTTAGTTAAAGTAGCTCATAGTTCACACGGTTTCTTCATTTTTTTACGATATGACATAGAAATCTTTGGATTTCGTGAATACCCCAAAAAAACGCATATTTGAGTGTTAAGTTCTGAATAAGCATTTCCCAGTTTTACGCAAAGTTTGTGATGAGGCCATATAATCAACACAGGAATCGCAGCGGTGACGACAGTGAAACCGATTTAGAAAAAAGACACCCGGGGGTGTTTGAGTCTGGTGTGAGCCGTCTTAAAATAGACTCATTTCCTCATCGCACAGCAAGAGAGTGAGGGAAGGCCGTACGAGAGTAGGGGAGAAACCGAGGTTAAGTACAGGAGGGAGGAAGCAAGGAGAAAACAGTCATCAGGGCAATTAACTGTGTGTTTAACAGCCTTGAGAGCCACGTTCTGAGGACAAGTGCCAAGTCAGCCATTTCTATTATCACTGCGGTGAAGAATCGCAGCCACCGAACCATCCACCATCATAAAGTTTCTCAATATGTGACTTATGACCCAGATATTATGTGCTACAACTTGAATTACTCCAACAGTACAGCACCAGAGCTGGCTTTGACCCCGAGTACAAGAACACGTCTGAGAGTTAGGGTTTGTTTGTGTTTAATGAATCTCAATCCAATGCATTTATATGCCAGATGAACAGAGAGTTTCATTCCTCCCGTCCATACCGGCCATGATGTGATCCCTTCCTTGCATCACTGCACTATAAAAAGCAAAGTTCAGCCGAGGCTAATGCGAGGCGCATTTACTGTGCAATTACAGCAGTCTAACAAGTTCATCCGATAAGATCAATGCTAATCTTTTTAGTCCAACTTTCCCTCTCTAGGTTGTCGAGAAGAGTTGAGCTCACAGAGAAGCTTGGATACATACTACACGATCAAGGGAAGTTCAGGATATAAAAACGACGAGAGGCTTTGGGAGGAAGGCAACTCGAGACAACAAAGACAAAGTCCAAGATGCAAGAGCAGCAGAACGGACCAGACGTTCCAGGGACCGGCCGGCAGACTGAGGCGACCCAGTGGGACGAGCCAGCGGCCCTGATGAAGGAATCGCCACCGGACGGCAGCGAGGACCAGAGGGACGACGCGGCAGAACGAGCGCCATCGGGAGAACCGACACCGGATAAAGACAACAGGAGCAACACCTAACAACACCTAACCGACCTACATCAAGAAGAAAGGAGGGCGTCGGTTAAAGGAGATGTAGAACAGCAGTGCAAAGAGAAGGGTGAAAAGAGCTAGAGTCATAACTGATAGTTATTACTGTGCTCAGGCCCTTAATGAAGACCTGTCCATATGGGAGGAAAATGGGTTTGACAGCGCTAAAAGTAAAAGTGGCTCATCAAGACCTATGGAGAAAAATAGCCGAATTACGGCTAAGCATGGAGCTCGAAGTGGTGCACCAGAGGGCCCACACGCGAGAAGAAATTCACTGGCAAGGAAACGAAGAAGTGGATCGTTTCGTCCAGATGACACAAATTGTCTTTGTTGGGATCGAGAAGTGGGAAGAATTGCCCAAACGAAGGGTAGTCCCAGAAGAGAGCGTGGAGGAGGTGGTGCAGGCGGTGCATGGTGCACTAGGATATGCAGGCACCGTTCCAACGCAAAGGGAACTGGAAAATCAGCGACTCTGGATTCCTGAAAAAGAAGTCCGCAGAATCCTAAAAAAACTGTGAGTTGTGTGGTCGATACAACGCAGGAAGGAGAGGACAAAGGGAGGGGGGGACTCACCATTAAGAAAAGAGGAATCCAAGGAGTGGGGCAGCTGAAGCCAGTTCCGTATTAGGAGAAAACCAGGAACTCAAGAATGGCCACCAACATACAAGATTTACCACCCTACGTCAGAGTGGCCAATGTCAAAGGGGTGGTTACCATGAGAAGGAGTACTACGGGGCTCTGGGCAGGAAGAGCCCTGAGGAAGTTGGGTTATGCAAGAAGTTATTTCTCTCTGGAGAAAAAGAAGTGTTGCAATGGAGAGAAATTAAGAACGACTGTGTGGTCTGCCTGCTGCCGACCACCCGAGCCGTTGCATGGCAGGGACCCGGAGACCAGAAACCACTCCGGGTCACAGGAAAAAGAAAAGAGTTTAACCGCATGCGCCATAAACCGGTGAAGGTTATGGATGCATGCATATGCGGTACATGCCGTGTGGAGAAGTTAACAAGGTTAACCTTCATCACCTGGTGGTGATCGACAGCTGGGAGCAAGGATCAGAGCCATCATCACCGAGTGCAACGACGAGTTCCTTGACGACTACTTGGGGCACAACGCGGCAGCCTGAGACCTCAAGAAGGGGGTGTCGAGAAGAGTTGAGCTCACAGAGAAAGCCGCCTTTGATACATACTACACGATCAGGGGAAGGTCAGGATATAAAAAGCATAAAGCATATACTCAGAAATCAATAGTTAAAGTGTAATCGAAAGATAAAGTGTATGATCGTTACATAACGAATACATAGAGTGATTTAACAAATGTAAACCTGATAATAATAATAATAATAATATGTGTATCTGAGTATAGTGCAGTCTGAGTGTAGAAAGTACGGAGAAAGAGGAAGTGAGCTGAGTGCAGGCCTTAAGAAAATAACGGCTGCAGAGAGAAGGAGAGAAAAATCTAATAAGTGTTTTAAAAGCAAGCGCGTGCTGAATAAAGCGATTAACAACTGTAACTGATTATAACAACTGTAACTGAGATTATGATAACTAATCTGTGTTAGAAATGTGTGAGTGTAGGAAAAGGGGAAGTGCAACAGATGTTGAACACCCAGACACGCGCAGAGCTTGATTACGTAAGCGCCCAGACAGCGAAGTTGGGGTGATTTCGTCATGCACACACACACAAAATGTAGGTACTTTTCGAAGCACTTGCACCAAATCAATGATGTCATGTTAATCATGGGCTGAGGGAGGCCGTGTTGAGGAAGAGACACGAGAGGCAGCCCAAAAGTGTTATAAAAGAAGTAACTTGCAAACAGCAAGACGGCATTTCTGCACGAGCCGTCCAGACGCTCTGAGAAGAAGATACGGACGATCGCCACTGAAGTATTCGAGGACTTCGTCTCTGTTCGCAGAAAGAAGACCGCTGTTCGTGGACAAAGATTGAAAGACGGAGATTTTCCTCTCCCCACTGCTCGACTTTAACAACTGAACAACGGAGAAAACGCAGCAGCCCTAGAAAGACTTTGTACTGAGCCTTGAGGACTGTTGAACGGACTCCGCTGCGAGAGCAGGAGGACCGAGGGTCCGGCCGGAGCTTCACTCCTAACAACTCCAAAAGAAACTTTTCACCGAACCATTGAAGATCCAGCTCCAACCGAGCAGTCTCGGCATCTAAAATAATCTAATATAATCTAAGAAGAAAATTAAAGTAACGAATCAAGTGTAGTAACATTTTATGTGAGCTGTAGCTTAACCCTTGCTAACTAACTAAATATAACCTGCAATAAATACCTTATCTGCATTTAAAGTAAATTTCTCAAGTGCATTTATTTGCTCAAGTAGTAAAAGTTCCTCGTGGCAGTAAAAAGTTAAATCCATTGTATGTCTAACAACTGAGTTCTGTAAGGTTATCCTAGAGACCGAATCCACTTAACAATCCCTTACGGTTTTAGAAGTAATCCTAGCCGTTAAAACCTAACCTAGCATTTACCAAGAGCACGGATCCAGAAGAGGGAAGCTGCCATAACCGACGCAACTGGTAGGAGCGCCCGGGGCCAGGCTGGTCTCTCGGCCAAATGCACTCAGACCGGAGGAAGCAGGGTAGACGTCGGAAGTAACGGCAGTGAGCAGAGCCAGGCGAGTTCCCTCGCAAGAACACCAGCTCGACAATATTTTAATAGAGAGCTGAGTCAGTAAGTAGCCCCGTATCGGGCCAGAAGTACCCCAGGATCTAACAAGGTGAAGGACTACAGTCGCATTCAGGGTAGAATTCATTATTTTTGCTTCTTCTTTCTTAAATAAATATAAATGTGTCTTACAGAGATCGTATTTCAAAAGATCAGGATGAGATGATGAGATTACCTTTGTTTTTCCAAATATTGCTAAACGGATTATCTCAATACAACTTTACTGTATCAAATGAGAAATGAGAAGCTCCAGTTCTCAAGAGATCAGAAGGAGCACCAGATATTTTCCTTTGGGGTGGAAGCCCTGTAAAGCGAAGTCGTAAAAAAATCCACAATTTGAGCAGGCAGCAGCTTGCAATGACTGACTGCTGGTTAACAGGTAGTTTTTATGAGTCTTGACCAAATCTATTTCTAGCAATTAAATGCACCAGCATTAAAACACAGAATCAATGATCTAGCTGTGTGGCAGGGAAGTCAAGAAGCAAACCATTTCTATTGGGTACAGTTTACAATGTTAAAAATGTTGGTTAACCATATACCAACATAATGAACGTGTTTTGATATTTCACGTTGCGCTGTTAGTAGAGTTAGCTTCTAGTCTAGAACACAGCTGTTGCCATGTTGAGAGCCGTGTGGAGGCACTAGATATTCCATGAGTTTTCCAATTGAGCACCTTTAAACTCATATCAAATGGGGTTTGGAGACACACACAAGTTCAGTAACCGCTAAATCCATGCATCTGTGGAGTTATTTGCTGCATGAATGAAGGTATCCACGCTGCTGGTGTGTGTAACCTGCGCTGGAGTTTGGTGAGATCTGATCCTCTACCAGCGGGCGGGTCAGAGCAGGACACACAGGTGAACATGATCCTTTGAAAACACTAAAATGCTGTCAGGACTTTCTTTATATTCTTTCCAGGCAGGAGACTTTTTTGGGGCGGCTCATCTTCACCTCCAGTGTGTGCTCTATTTTGCATTTAGTTGGAATATTATACTCAAAATGGGATCAATTCTCATTAATTTGTTTTATGAATACAATGTGTGGATGAACTAGCTACAATAGTTCATGATGACGCACCGACAGACAACGACGGTGTGCTGTGTGGTGGCAGAGAGCTTCACAGGGCAGTTATTAGTGTGCATCACGAGCACTGTGAAAACGCAAAAGCATCAGATTTCAGGACGACCCATGAAACCAATTTTGGGGACATTGTGCCAGCCAATCACAGTCAGCATGAGCCAATCAGAGAACAGCAACAGTGGCTGTCAGAGCGCAGAGAGAGCACAGTCCAATACTGCAACACAATCACAGTGTCAGGCTGTCGGCAGACATAGACAAGCACTGTACAATCTCACATATGCCACAGTGCTGTACTGGGTTTACCTGAGAAAAGCTGTGTGTAAGGCTAGCGCCCCCTACAGACGCCATGTCGTAACACATGCTATGCTGCGGCACAAGTGGGGCTTTTATACGTTGGGATGGGACACTTTTAACTGTGTAGTTCAGTGAGACAGACACTGCAGTCTAAGCTCATTTCAGTGGTCCTGTCACCTGAGCCACAATTCACTCTGAGATGACTGGGACTGCTGGAAATGTCACAAAAAAAAAATAGAAGTGCCATTTAAAATAAGGGTTTGGGGATCTTGAATTCTATTTAGACGTCTATCTCTGTTATCGTTCTCACTTATTTGAAGTGACAGACCATTTACAAATGAAGTCCGTGGCATTTAACATACTGCACTGCTATTCTAAACACATGACTGTCTTCAGGGACTTAGAGCATCGTCAGCTGGTCAACAGAACAGAGACTCTGCTAACTCCACCAGCGTTACAATCACCACAAAGCCCTTTAGCTCAAGTAACTATTCAATCCCTTTCAAATGGTCTCGTCTTTCAAGGTAAATTACGTTGTGTATCACCAAAGCTGGTTGTTTTCTTCATGCTAAAATGACTTGTTACACTTCCTCAGGTGTGGTTAAGGAGGCTCGAGTTGATAAGCAATCTCTTCGGATGTTTTTGAGAGGTTCCTGAGAGAAAAATGTACTCTTCTCTTTCCATGTTTTTGTCCTGTAGCAGTAGGGTAAAGTCCATTGAAGGGAAACTTTAAATGTATCAACAAGTCACCTTAACCCTACCAATATAGTATTCATAAGCAGTAAGTAAACACTTAATAAACTGTTTATTACACAATGTTTTGGAAGCAAATATAAGGACATTGTAGGTGTTTGATATTGTCTTCGTCAATTATAATTTTCAAATGAAATGTGCCTTACTGGTGTATAATAAGGGTCTACAGCCATTCTAGCTGCATTGTGAGGCTGTACTGTGGTGATTTCAGCTCAACGCTTGATGTTCATCTTTATGAACTTCGTTTAGCATGCTATAATATGCTAATGAGTACGAATTAACGAAATACAGCTGAGGCTGATGGGAGTGACATTACTTTATGAATCAAGCTCAGGCTCCAGCCTACAGGTCTAAAAAGTTGAGTCAGTTTGGAAGTGCCTTAAAGCTGCATTCTCTCTAGTGTCCACCAGGGTGCGACTCCTCTGGTTTTATCAAAGTCTATGAGAAAATGACTACTTCTCTCTTGATTTATTACCTCAGCAAACATTGTAAACATGAGTTTATGGTCTCAATCTCTAGTTTCAAGTCTTCTTCAATACAGCATGATGTTACACAGTGATTGGCAGGTCTCTACCAATCCGTTGTCCGGTCTGGGAGTTGTCCTTGTTTTTGTCTTTCTTTAACTTTCTGTTTTCAGTTGAAAGGTAATTGTAACATTCTGGGACGACTAAAAAAGTCTTATTCAGCATTTGGTTGTACTTAGCTCCACCCTCTCGTGTCACTGCTGGTTCCAAAGAAACTAAGATGGCGACGGCCAAAATACCAAACTTGAGGCTTCAAAACCATCGTCCACAAACCAATTGGTGATGTCATGGTGACTACATCCACTTCATATGTAAAGTCTATGGTTACATGAAGACTGTTTTCACCAACGTGCATAGATTTAGTCAGAAAGGAGCATCAACCTTCTGAGAAAAATACACTACATTACATTACAGTCATTTAGCAGACGCTTTTATCCAAAGAGACTTACAATTCAGAATCTATCACATTCACACACCGTAGGCACAGCTACGGGAGACATTTTGGGGTTAAGTGTCTTGCTCATGGACACATCGACATGCGACTAGCAGAGCCGGGGATCGAACCGCCGATTCTCAGATTGAAGGACGACCCTGCTCTCCACTTAGCCACAGTCGCCCCTACGAGCCAACACAGTGAACCACTGCTCAGTAACCTCTGACGTTCTGGAGGTAAATGACCCCGTGAATCCCATGCGAACGCCACCTGCCGCGTGTGCTTGTGCCAAAACAAACCCTAAACTGTTCATATGCCGTGAAGACTGCAGTGAAAAAGCTTTAAATGATGATAAATAACACTTTAAAATAGTCTTATATTGGCTCACGCCTACAACAGTGTGTTATGTATGTGTTATTTATAAATGGGGCGGGAGAAGAGGGGGTTGAAACAAACTGTTACCATGTAAACAAAGACCTGCCATGCCTTATTCACAAACCGTTGCAGAGCCAAGTACAGCATGTGCTCAATGCAACACTGCCCCCTTGTGTCTCTCCAAGGCTCTGCTGTTGCTCCACCACGTTCCTGTGATTCTTATTCCATCCAGCGTCTCACTAAGTAAGACTGTCACCCAATCGCTCTCTCCTCCACTTTGTCTCTCTGTCTGTCAGTCAGCCGTGTCCCATTCCCTTATTCAGTCAGTGCCTCGCCTCCTCAGTCTCCTGCTCACTCACTCACCTGCACTTTCTCCTAATCCATCACAGTACACGTCTTAGTTGCAGGGTTTTTCGACTGTCAGCAGCCGGCTTTGGTCAGCCTCTCTTTCTCTGCCGGGGAAATATTTTATTCTCTGAAAGCCCCTCATTTTTGGTTTTTTTTTGTTCTGCAGAGCCTTGGCTGAACTGCTTGTACTTCAGGCCTATTCTGGGTTTTATTCTCCTCGGCCTTGAGCATTTCATTTAGTTCCTCCCACTCGTCACTACTGCGTCTTTGCTAAATGCCACCTCCAACTCTTGAGGCTTCTTCCTCTCTTCCTTTTATCCGTCTCAAAGCTTCCCATGGTCCGTGCTCGGAATATTTCTCTGGTCGAAATCCCTCACAATTACTGCTGTATTGACTGATTCAGCATTCATGTTTCAGTAAGAGTGTGGAGGTCAGGGTGATGGATTCAAACTAAGATGGTTAACATTGTGAGCTTGGTAGCATGCTGATGTTAGAAATTAGCTCAAAACACTGCTGTGTCTCCGCCAGCATGGCTGTAGACTCTTGGCTTGAATCCCATTTCCCATGCACAAGTGCTGGCTTGGTGTCAGCTCAGCATGGCAGGGATTTGCATCTCCATTACAACAGTGCTTCCAGCTTGAAGGTGTGTGTGTAACCATGGCTGTGGCTAGTGGTCAAAGGAGCGGCTGTAAAAAGGTGGGTGAACGTCTGAGAGACATCTGTCACACTTTGGCCTGACTCCCGAGATAGAACTCGGCACAACTCGACTCGCGAAATCTGGCAATGCCAACACAAATCAGCGCAGAATGGTTTGACTTGACATGGCCAACAGTGCCAATGGAAAAGGCCGATCAGTCTTGTTTCAAACCATGACCACAATCCTTCCCTCAGACAAACCATATTCACTATGCTCAGTTACCGAAGAAGAAACAACTATTTTACAAACATTGAATGCAGGGTTTTTTGATGAAATGTCCCAAATCAACATTCTGTCTAGCAACAAGGATGATATTTCTGCTTCCCCCCACTATCTTTAACCCCCCTTTCCTTTCCCTTATCTCCTCCTATCCTCCATATCTCTGTCTCTCACTCTCTTCCCCTCTTGATCCCGTATCTCTCTCCACCGCCTTTCTCTAATCTCTCCCGGTGTTCATCCCTGAGGACCTGTGCTGAGGGAGGAAACGCTGCCATAAACATTGGCATTCAAACCAACTTCGCTCATGAATTTTAATACGCCACACAAGAGCATGGGCAAGCAGGTGGGGGCGGGCGAGCAGCGTTCACACTCCCCACAGCGAGGGGATAACAACACCTCTCTGACGTCATGGCCCTGAGGTTGCTCTCTCACCGCTCAGTCCACGGGTGCTCAGGTGAATCAGGTTTTTATCGCGCCTGTTTGGGCTTATCTCAGCACCGGGCCTGTAGGCCAAGGTCAATTTCATGCCTGGGCAAGGGGTGCTCATGCTGTCAGGGGGGGGGGGGAGAGAGCTGTTGTGGGCAGCCCAGCCGCTCCTCTCGCTGGAAGCGGGTCAGTAGCAACAAAATATGAACCATAAATTGAACAGTGCAGCACAGCACAGTGATGCTGCTGAGGCTGTTCTGCTCTGTTGTGCTGTGCCACGCTTACAATGGAAACCAAAATGAGCTCGCATTTCCTGTGAGGCATTTAATGTGTTTATACAGGAGGTAGACAAAAGCCTGGATTACAGAGGCACTCCAACGACTTTACACATAAAGGTCAGTTTACTGATGCCGGGGAGTATTATTCAGACTGTGAAAACAGTTGCACAATGACTTTTGTGGCTCCGAAGGGAGCTTTCTTAAATCTGAATAGACCCTGATTACTCCATCTGGGTTCATTCGGTTTTGGTTTACCTTCGACTCCGAGGCTACAGATTTACAGCAAATGTCATGCCTGCATTACAACCTGGAGATGTGAAGTTTGAAAGATTCAGGCATTTACCAAAAGGATGCTATTGGGTTGCATTGTGGGATCAACTGTGTTTGACCACAAGTCCCTGCCTCTGTTGCTTTGATTTCAATCAAAGCGCAATACTAAATAGCTGGAAGGCTTTTTTTTTAGGAATTCAACGGGTCTGTTGACTAAAAAGACAAAGAAATGTGTTTTCTCTCCAAATTCTAGCCCGTTTGCACCAGTGTTATACCCCCCCCCCCCCCAGCCTTTGTTTTATTACAACATTTTCACGTCGCTGTGACAATTCCACTGTGAGATTGGCAGTCAAATCAGACTCCTTCCATCAATTCCTTGAACAGTCGACTATTTGGGGTTGAAAAAAATGTAAATGATCAATTGTCATGCAAGCTTGTAACTTTGTATGTATCACCTATGTTGCAATATTTGCAATCGTCCTTTCGTTTTGTTAAAATCCTGTTTTCTGATGAGTTTGTATTTCATCAGTGGACTTCACTCACGCTTTCTGTTAAGCTCCCAGTAACTCCACTCTAATAAATCCCGTTACACTCTTCCTTTGATGTTCAGCTTTAACTGCACAGTAATCTCTCCACACTGGCAAAAGCACGGGAGCCTTTTAACAGGACCTCGGGCCCCATTCTGTCATCGACCTCTCGTGAATTAGATTCCCCCGGCCTCCGACCGCAAAGAGGATGAAGGGGAATCAGGTTAGAGAGCAGGAAGATTAAATGAAGAGAGTGCTGGTTTCAAAGGTTCTCCACAGTTTATGCGTTTAGTCTAACTGCTGTTGTGATGCGCTGGAATGGTGTTTGGTGAAGGGATGCAATTTTTTTGTCACCTACCGTCCCATATTATACATAATTCTATTTTCCTGTGAGTGGAGTTACAGTATGTCTGCTTATTCTTCGTGTGGCATTATTTCCCTGACTATGCTTCTAACGGAATCGCAGTGTGAGATCATTTTGACATTGATTAATACAATAGTTTCAAGGTTCTCTATGAGCTGGTTAGCTCATGTCTGCTTTCATGCGCTGATGTTACACACCATCCTAACTGACAGTGTCGTAGCACCCACCCTCTGGTTCCCCCTTAGGTAAACACTGTTAGTGTAACAGAGTTAATGATTTCACTGCCATCACTGGTCATTATTTGCTCATTTTACTGTGAATTTAAGTTATTACAAATCCATATCATTTTCATATTATTTCCTGCTCTATTTCTGTAAATATCATTCACAACTTATTATCATTAGTTTCCCACAGAGACAAGTGGTGTTGTGTGTCACATGACCGCCCTCTGCTGGTGCCCCTGCAGACTTGAGTGGTGCGCCCCGCTTTCCGTGACCAGTCTGCTGCACGCCGTCTCCGTGTTCCCGCAGTTTGTGACCACGAGGTGGGCTGTGAGACACCCTGATGTGCAAAAGCAGCAGCATCTCGATCTTATCATGAAGAGATGGAATTATCCCTAAAAGCTGCAATGCACGTCTAATAACAACATGGTGGATTACAGCCAGCCCGACCGTGAGGAGAAACACATTACTGCAAGCCGGTGGAGATAGTTCAAAGCAATTCTTCTTGCCTATCAAAACTTTTATGGGGAATTTTGTTTCTTTGAACAGCCAGAAGAATTACGACCTATCTCAACGGTCTTCTGTTTTCCCCTTCTGGAAGTGGATTTAATTATCGGTTTCTTTGACCAGGCTATCAATGAAACGCATAACAATGTCCATATCTGTCGAGGCAGTGTGCTGCACAGGTCAGATAGAGATGCTGGACGGATCAACCCTGACTGGTTCACTCTGTTGTGCACGACTAACCATTTCTGCAATAATTCAGCTGCCTGTCCTGTGATGGTTACTATAATACAAGAAGAGAATTTCAAACAGATGCAATGAGAGAAGCAACTATACAGTATATGAAGCATGTATACAGCATTGTATGCTTCTTTGGGATGGATCTATAACAGGGGACAAAAATATTAATCTTCACAGACAAACAACATACTCCTTATGTATATATATAACACACATATATACTGAATAGACTTAATATAGGTCATACATATATATATACATACATATACATATACATACATATATATATACATATACATATACATATATATATGACCTATATTAAGTCAATTTATTTTGCGTCTACTTTTGTATGTAATTATGTAGCTATGAGAGGCAGCTTGATAAGTTATTGCAAACGTAAAGAACTTTCTCGCCATGTAAGGGAGCAATATCCGGTAGTAAATTCCGCCGCGGACGACGGCACAAAGTTAAATTATTTTACATTTGGATAGCAATGCTGTACAAAGCAAGGATCATTTAAGAAGGACAGCATCTGTGCTTCTTCTTCTTCTTCAGCTTGGCCTTTCATCTCTCTTTTTTGCATCATCTGAAGACCATCTACAGCCAATGGGAGACTACACAAAATCTACCACATGGCCCTTGTAGTCTTCCCGTTGAGAGTCCTGGAAACCGCTGTAGCAACACCTTCTCACTTAGACTCAAACTACCCTCACGCGCACGCAATCAAAGACATCCAATGCTGTCATCTCTCCATCCCCACCATAAAAAGAACTGGACCAGTGGGTCAGCTTTTCCTGTCGGCACCATGAATAAAACGGTATCCCCAGGGCAGTCTGACTTTCTGTCCAACACACACATAAACATGCCACCGGCACATCAACACTCTGCTTCAAGCTAACTTTGGCACTGGTGTCTGATCCGAACCCTGCCAAGCTCCAGACATCAGTAAAACTTCTCTTTGATGAGTAAATCAATAAGGCTCTCTCCTTACACTGGCTGGTCATTCTCATATATAGTATCTACTTTATTTAAAGTATATCCCTTCTGACCATGCACCAATCAATAGACTGTTTTCATATCGGCTAGTGTAGACGTCTTTGGGGAAAAGGAACAAATGGAATTTTTGGTGCCATCATCTTATTTTGAGATTTTTTCAAAATCCCCATCAGCTGTTCTGAGAATGGAATAGAAATTCCCTAAATAAATGTATTGCACTGAGCTTGGGTCCACACATAGGCAGAGAGCAGATTTGGCCGTGAACAGAAGTGTTATCGGCAGCTACAGGCATACCAGCAGCACAGCGACATACCTGTCTTTGTACTCACATTGGGGAGAATGTCACCAATCTCCCACACAACATCACTATAATTATGAAAGTCAATACGCTTTTGGATTTCTTTTAAATGTGACTTTTTGCACTCTATTTTCTTTTTCATCCCATTGGATGCCTCAAGGTTTCATCACAGCAACACAAAGACTTCAGTTTGCTCTATGTGTGAAAGGCACTGTGACACAGGAACTAATGGGTTTACAGGTGCAATCACATCAGTTGTGATGATAGAGGAATTGTTAGTAGGTCTATGGCAACCACAGATAGAAAAATGTTCGAGACCAAGACAACATAAAGACAAGGGTAAGAGACTAATACCTGACAATACAAATAAAATAGGGACCGATTCTTAAAAAAAAGGTACATAGCGCAGTAGGTGCATGGTTGAAAACCTATACTGGGTACCTTTCAAAGATCAGTTATTCTGGATTTTTTATTTGTTCTTACTGAAGACGTACATATTGGAATGAGAGATACAAATATAAAGATTTTTTTAAAGGCTGGACACTCGTCTTTAGCACTTCAACTTTACCCGATAAGAAGCAAATAGGGCATTTGTTCGGGACTATTTTAAGCGGCGGATTAATCCACATTTGGTACGCCAATGATTTCGTATTTTGGGCAGCAGGAGGGTGTATGTGGGATTGAGTCAACATAAACTATACACATAAACTGTGTATGTTCATGGTGATGAAGAAACATGTCACCCAGGGCAACAGTGTGGCTCATTGGTGTGTTTTCAATAGATTTTGAACAACAATGGCGCTCTATGGCACAAAGGAAGGAGATATATTAGACTTTGGATACACAAATAAATCTTGTTTATGTTTGGTTTGGGTCTTTTCATGGGATCTGATGACAATAAGAAAAGTTACAATAGCCCCGACCTTATTCATATTCTTTAGGCTTTTTGCATTGAATAAAGAGATATGTGGAGACATCTTACTAAAGCCCCCTGGATAAAACAACTATGTCAAAAGGAAGGACATTTTCCAGACATAAGGAGCGCCTCAGAGAGAAAAACCATGTGTTGTGTAATTATGCACAACCATGCATCACAAGCCTTGGAGCATTGTTTTATATTCATATTCTCTGAAATTTAGTATGCCAAGGAGTCCCTGCTGTCTCACTGTGAAGGCTCTGAATGTCAGCGGTGTACTCGCTGATTACACCGATATGTGAAAGATGAGAGGCGGACCTGAGCATGGGGGACTGCAGATAGGTATTCATTCTGAGAGATAGCCTTATATAAATTCATAACATTATGAACAGGTCAACTGAACGCACACAACCACCCAGTCAGATACGAGGAGCCGTAAATGAAGATGGATCCTTTTCATCTCCTCTTTGAGATGCAATCTTAGGGGCCGTGTGAATATACAAGCAGCGATGCACTTTGATCGCCAGAGGGGAGTGAAACTATTTCCATTCATCACACCGCCCTGCATCCCGACTCCAAACATCCTCGGTGATACTGAAGGGCCGGATCACTTGCTGTGTCCTATATTGTGTAAAAGTCGAGGGAAAACATTCTGGGAGGAAGTCCTCCATCTTGCTGCGTTACATCATCGGGTATTGATTTTGCGGCGGTGACTGGTGGGAGTAATGGTGAAGCCAGGAGGAGGGGTCCCTGCCTGGCCTCTCATTAGCCCTGCCCACTGATGATGAATCCTCCGCACGCTGACAGTGTGAGATTACACCGACAGAAACACGAGTGTGTGCGTGTGGACTCCAGCTAGGCCTGGAAGCAACACTGAACTCAAGGTGTGACCCCCGCAGGGTGACACCAGGACTGCGTGAGAGGTTTCCTATTGACTTTCATTGTGCAATGTGACACTGTTTGGTTCTGGAGTTGATTCTCTCCAGCTGTATAGAGCTGAATCCCCTCAGATTCCATAACTGCAGTATCACACCTCATCCTTCACCTTCCTCTTCTCAATTTTAGAAAACTGTGACATTGCCCTTCATTCAGACGTCTTCAGAATTTTATATTCAGCTTGTGTCTGCAATTCAGCTGTGAGGATGTGATATCCACTGTCTGTATATGTGTCTTCAGAATGTGTTTTGTTGAAATGTAAAATGAACAACCACGTAAGTGAGATGGGAGGAAGGCAGTCAAGGGTAGAAGTATTTACAGATGCTCTGCTCTATAACGATACAAACAAATAGCTTAGATGTATGCTACATTGGTGCATTCTGGCCGTGATTCTTTTTTTCTCGCAAAGGCAACAATCTATGCACACAAACTATCAAATCAAACGCTTTTTTTTCTCCCAGACTTTAATATTTATAGGGTATCTTAGAAATTGAGTGATAATTACATTTCTGGACAAGTTGTTAAATATCATAAATGTGTTAACGAAGGTCGTTCTGGTGAGGTGAAAGCATGAGAAGTCATAACAGGGTCACATTATTACATCATGAAGTAGTTTGCTGCTTGATAACGAATACATTTTTTATGTTAAAGTGATTTCAAACTAAACTTGCTCATCAGTGATGCCAACTGATTGTGTCCTTTTCACCCTGTAGCTGATAATGTTGGCTGTTTTTTAATTAGATATATTTTACTCCAGCAAGACTGAAGACAAAAGAGAACTGCTGTGCTGCTTACATACCCACAGTATATTGATCCTGCTGCTGTATGATAGCTACAGGGAGCTATCATATCATATTTAATAAACTTATAGGAACAACTCCAAACAGCTGTAAGCAACAAACAAAACTTCAGCTTCTGGTCACATTTTAGCATATTACAATCAGTGGCACATTGAGACATTGTTGGTGGGCTCATTAATAAAACCTGTCTAAGACCGTCTTAATCATACAAGTTGTATTTTCATGGACAATTTCAATTTATAGCTAATTGTTGGGAAATTGTAGAGCTAAGAGTGAGTAAAAATCCATTTTGATGAACTGACTTTCTTGTTATTAATTTGTGATTCCACATAAATGAGGCAACAGCTAAATAGAATTAATCATCGTGGGGGAAAGAAGAACTAAACGAGTCAGGACTGTTAGCTCGACGAAAACGGCGGGATAATGCTAAATGCTACAAAAGCAGAGAAGTCAGCAAACTGCCTTGCTCTGTAACTGACTCAATCATGTTAGTCACACAGCAATATTTATCTTATTAAGGGTTGAATGCATGAGCTAACATTAGCTGCCATGAACTGGTCAGGAAAGGAAGAATAAGTTTCAAAAGCATTCTTCAACGGAGTAGTTAGCCAAACTGCTATTTTAGCATCTGACGATGTGCATTTCTTGCGGCTAGGCTAGCTTTAAATCACACATTGAAATGCATTCAATAGATACTTATTTTCATTTACAAATTTCAATGAAGGCAAAATATTAATGGTAGTTAACTTATAAAAGGGACTGCATATATAATGATGGGTGGGACAATCAAATATTTTACCGTCTTTCCATCTGTAACATTCTGTCAGTCTGTAGTTACTGCTCCCTGCCTCCGCGGTCGATCCTGCACGCTGGTCTTTTATGTAGAATGATGCTGACTTCTGCTGGCCAGCAGAAGGTAATGCATGAGCCATCGCTTTTACTGAGGAGCCTGCAGAATCCCCCCGCAAACAGAACAAGCAACAAAAGACCCTCTGGCACCCGGTGAGTGAAGTGACACGGTACTGTACACGTGCGGCAGGGTGTTCTCACCTACCAACGCATTCTGCATTTACCCTTCGTGAAAGGAAACCCCGTCACCGAGGGCTGGTCCATTATGCGTGTGAATCTCACCTTTTCACATAAATAGGTCCTAACAGAAAGAGGAAATTGCACAGGGGCCCATTAATGAAAGAAGGATGTGGTTATTCTGAGCACACAACTCAGGAGAGGAATGTTTGCATTTGATACAGATGATATCAGTCAGCAGCAGTTCTGTTTATGTGAACAGCGGGAGACACGCAGCTCTACGGTCCCAACCATGTATCTGCTTTCTGTCTCACTGCAGCCGTACAGCCATTGGAAACGCATATTAGCACCTCTGTGTGCTCTCTGCATTCAATTTGCTGCGCTTGGTAATCAGCACATCCTGGAGGAAAGCGATTATTGCCGCCCGGTCCCCCGTATTGACTGTCGGTCCAAGCGGCAGCGACAACGGACACAACCGACTTTCAGAAAAGGGGACACGGAGGCCTACTTATTCTGGAGAGGCATTGAAAAGAATCGGTTGTGCCCCTTAATGGAACTATCGCTCCATTCTTCTCACTCCTTTCAGAGACAGATTGAGGTGTTATCTGAGCTGAGTTCGGCGTTTTTATTTTCTGGCCAATATCCGTCTGTTTTTTCCCCACGGAACATTTGTCAAACTGCTTCTCCGTCCCTCCCTCCCCCGTCACCTTTCAGGTTTACCAGCAGCTCGGAGAATAAATAAATAAGTCAAAGCCATGGCAACTATAAATCACAAAGTTGCAGGGTGGGGGACAGAAGGCTTCTCTTTGACTTTTAGCTGAAGTTACAAAGTGTGAGTGTGAATGAGTCGGTGACATGTGGGAGGAAACGTTTGTGTTTCTTATGTTATGAGACTGAACCACAGTGACCAGTCTGCTCAAATCTGCTCAAGTGACTGGAAATGAATATTGGTGTTGCTTCCCTTTCTGTTTACCATCACATGTTGACAGACATAAAAAACAAGTGTAAAATACATTGAAATGTTTTACTTAAAACATGCAATATTCTGTACGCTTCCCTGACATTGTGACTTATCTTTTAGTACACTGCATGATTCTCCATCTCTCTCTCTCTCTCTCTCTCTCTCTCTCTCTCTCTCTCTCTCTCTCTCTCTCTCTCGAAAACCACAAAGCAAGCAGGCTGAGAAACCGAAATAAGTGATACAGCACCTACACAGCACAATACATTTCACTACCAGTATGGTTGTAGAGATTATATTGGTTTATACTCAGAATGACTCATTCAAGTCAGAAAAGTGAGCCTATGTATGTTCATCAGTGTGAACTGTGGGCCTGCATCTGGCTGGTGAGAAGTTGAATGGCAGGTTCCATTCTAGTCACAGCCAGTCTCAAACACTGATGCAGATGTTCATCTGTCAATCTTGATCTCATCGGAGTTTTCAGCAGTTTCATGCGTGAAAAGGTTTGCTCGCAGATATACGTGCTGCCAAAAAGTGTGGACATCTTCATTGCGTGTTTTTTGACGTTAGGGTACGTGTCGTTTGGGAGGGCGGCATAGAAGTCAATGAGACTGTTGGGCTTGAATGCGTCTTTCAGAACATCACAGTTCTGTAACTCGGCCAACTCAAACTGATAAGGCTGGGCTTCATCATTGTCGGCAACAAAGGGGTTCTGGAAAAGACAGATTTCTTTGCATTAGCATGTAGTTCACGGAATTGCACACCGACCTGCGCCTTCAGCATTTCCAGTGCTTCCACACACTTTTCAGCTGGGAACGGGACCGCTGGGTTCTCTGCAGAGGTTTTGGGTAGCAGGGAGATGGATGAAGTTGTGCTTTTTCACTTGTTCCAAAAGCAGCGCTAGTTTCACGTCAAATGCTGGGAATACATGTCGCAAATGAGTTTCCCCTCGCCTTGTAGCTGCAAGTTAAGGCTGTTCAGCATTTCTGTCACGTCTGTTAAAAATGCGAGGTGCCATTTCCATTCTGGGTCGATCAGCTCTGGGACCGTTTTGTCTTTTGAATGAAGAAATGCGTTAATTTCGGGTAGCAGCTCGTAAAAACACCTCAAAACTCTGCCCCGGCTCAACCATCGGACCTCTGTGTAGTACAGCACATGTCCGTGCGCAGACTCCAGTTCAGACAGGAATTCTTGGAACTGCCTGTGTTTAAGTCCCTTTGCTCTGATGGAGTTTATGCATGACACCACAACCTTCATGACAGAATCCCACGTCAACACTTTGCAGCACAGTGCTTGCTGGTGAATTAGGCAGTGGACTTGTAGCGGGGCGGTGAGACCCCGTTCTTCCATCTCCCGGTTCATGCGTCCTATTAGACCCCAAGACACGCCCACCATACTAGGAGCCCCGTCAGTCGTGATGCTGGCCAGCTTTGACCAGTCCAGGTCCAACTCTTCCATGGTTTGGCACACTTTGCCAAAAATATCCTCCCCCGTCGTAGTCCCTTTGAGACTTTGGAGGGCTGCCAGCTCCTCACACATCTCAAAGTTTGCGCTAACTCCACGAATAAAAATGAGCAGCTGCGCTGTGTCCTGCACGTCCGTGCTCTCATCCAGTGCTCATGAAAAAAAGTCAAATTCTTTCGTCTTCTGCTGCAGCTGGGCATATACATTACCCCCGATTTCTTCAATGCTCTGGTGATTGTACTCGCCGACATTAAAGAAATCTTTCTTCTCGGGACACACCTCCTCCGCGACAGCATTCATACATTTCTTGACAAACTCTCCATCAGTGAAAGGTTTACCGCTGCTTGCTATCAGTTGAGCAACCCGAAAGCTGGCCCGAACGGATGACTGAAATACATTTGTACGCCAAGCTCAGCTGAACCAATCAGGAGAGACTTGTTTTATAATTTAACAATGATTTATTTTACAAGCTTCAAATATGCAAAGTGCAAAGTCTTTGGCGATTGGACTCCATCCGGAAGTACTGTCACCGAGGGGGGGGATACTGAGGTCCAACAGGCCTAATCCCCCCTGGAGTCCAGACACTGGTGGTGGTGATGAAAGGAGTTGCTGCAATCTAATGATGAATCAGGAGCCTGACCGTGCTGCTGACTGGAGGCGACTGGGGTGGAGGAGGGTTGCATCTGCTTAACGCTGAAATGACAACTGACAGCAGCAGAGAGGAGACCACTTTAAAGTTTGACAGCAACGATCGGATTGGCTTAAGGAAACTGTGTGCCGAATCTGGTTGGTTGCTTAACCGTGCACGCCCCCAATCAGCTGATAGAGTAATTACAAGGAGAGGAGAGACAGCGATCACAAGCGAATGTCTTCCTGACTGAACTTGCGCATGAGCTACATTCTGCTGAGCTAACAGTCCACTTTTTAGCTTTGAGAGTTTGTCTGCTCGCATTTGGCCTCGCAAGCTATCGTACTTGTCTTTGTGACGGGATTCATAGTGTCGGCGCAGATTGTATTCTTTGAATACCGCCACCGCCTCTTGAGAGATGAGACAAACAGCCTTTCTTTGCATTGAACAAAAAAGATAATCGTTTGTCCACTGCAGGTTAAATACCCTGCATTCTGAAACAATTTTTCTCTTACCTAACCTTTTCGCCATTATTCCGTTCTCTCTTTGACAGGGGCGGGTCTAGGATTTTTTTATGAAGTTTTTTCAGGGGGCCGGGCCAAATGTGGAGGCGGGCCGTATCTGGCCTGCAGGCCGTAGTTTGGGGACCACTGCTTTGGAGGATGTAAAACAGGAGGATTCTGGATGCCGTGGGTCAGTGAGTTACGCTGTGGGCTCCAACTGGAGACACATTTCTTTTTTTGTCTATTTTTCTTTTTTTACATTTTGGCAAAGTAAACCATTAAAAGCACGCCGAATGATCCATTAGCAGTTCCCATTTGACACGTGCCCATGGATGTACAGACAGCTATCACTGAAGAAAACTTCAAAACGTGATGATTCAAGGCAAGTTCTTTATTTATAAGGAGCGTCATTTCTGAGCAGGATTATGGATGTTTATGGATTTTCCCACAACAGGCATTGGAGATGGTGACGTACACTGAATCCGAACACTTGTATCATTTCTGTGTGTTCAGATTTAGTCAGGAGTAGGATTGTTTTACCCACATTGTGGCAATTTGGAGCTAATTGGTTTAAAGTAGCTTAATCGTCTCTACGAGCAGCTTGTCACAGCCACTGCTGCTGCAACTGTGTAGCGTGTTGGTAAGCAGGCCAGATCACAACAATTACCGTCCCTTTGATTCATCTGTCTCCCTCCGCCCCCACGGTTTCAAAAACTTGTGTGTACTTGTGTTTTCACTCAGACCTCTTTTCTTCCCACTCCTGCTCAAAGCCTCCATCGCACACTGTTGGAGCTGTGCCCCGGCACTGTGATGAAAATGCATGCTTCATCAACTTTGTCACAAAGTCTATGCATTCTATAGTATAGCAAGACAAGCTCCAGCATACCAATGAACAGCCGGTGTTGTGTCCCTGTCAGACCCCCAAAGCATCCCGGAGCAGAGCGCCGGCAGAAACAATCCCCGGCTATACTTACATCACCTTTCAGCGCGCAGAATGATCTCTTTCCATATCAAGTTGGGCTTTGAGCATGCTACAGGATTGTGGCCTGTTCACTGGGATTAACGCACAACCGAAGCTTCACATCCTATTAAACCAGATTAGAAGAAAAGCAAAAAAGCCCAGGAAATTGCATCACCTCTCGGGTTTGAGCTGCTGCGGATTATTACCGCCATTAAAGCCTATTGCACCGTGAACTGGCTCGTTTTCAGAGGAATCGTCTTGTTTGAGCACGTGGCAGGGCGATTATCTAGTGTGGGATGGGCGATTATCTAGTGTGGGATGGACGCGAGTGAGTTCCTCTGTTTCAATGGCTTTGTCATGTCAGTATCAAGTGATGACAAACAACAGTCTTATAGAGAAAACATATAAAGAGCCACAGAGCGAAAAACAGAGAAGACAGAATGTCAACCGAGAGGTCTAAAGCTCAGTGAACATCCATACAGGCCGCTGTTTGTGACGACGGGACCAAAGTGTCGGACTGAACAAACACCACCCTGAAGGTGTTGCTATTTTTAGACGCCTCAGACACCAAGTTGACTTCAAAGCCAACCGATCAGCTCCCCGTGTTGCCTCACGTCGACTGTAAGTTGCACTTGAACACAAAGATTGTGTTCGAATTAAACCGTTCAGTACGAAGCTTACAAACCGACCAATAGGTTTGAATAATACTAGTGCATTAGGAAAATGCAGAAGCTTAAATTGTGGGAAGTATATTGTTTTCTGCGCTCATGTAGAACAGTGGTTCTCAACAGGTCTGGCTGCGGGATCCACCATCACCCCTTAAAGACAAGCCGCAACCCAGTCTTCTCTTTTTGGAGTCAGTCTTATGATTTTACTTTCACAACTAACGTAATAATCGTACTGCTCTGCTATGTCTTTCCTCGTCTCAGCCCCGTGTCACGGTGTGTGTACATCTCACTCGAGTCAGGAAACTTGTCAGAATGCCCATATTTGATTGGCTGAGCTGCATCACGTGACCGTTTCACGATCGTCACGTGCTCGCCCACTGACCAATCACAGCGCACGCTGTACCTTACTGCAGAGCTGCACCTGGAAACTGAGCTGCACGTAATGATGACGTAGTTGTAGGCCAGCTAGCAGCTCTGTCACGTCAAAGAATATGCCCAACATGTCAAACTAAAGATCTGATTGTTGGACTATGACAATCAACAATATCGTCCCCATTCACTTAAACTGCAAAGGGATTCACTTGTGAGTCTGCAGGCCTCGGGCCTCTGTTCTTACCGAGAGACACAGAGGTGAGATCTGATTGGATAAAAGCTCTACTTAAAACAAGCTGCACTGGAAGCAGAGCAACTGAGGAAGACAGTAGCTGTGCAAAGAGAAAATAAGATAATGGGGAAAATATTTTTAGAAATTATAATACATGTCGTGTATTTAAGAAAAAATATTCAATTATAAAATAGCTATAACTTTGTGATTCGTGTTTAGGCCAGCAGAGAAGGCCTTGCAGGCCCTGACGGCCCACCACTGAGTGACTGAGCCAAAACGTCTGTCAACACAGGGAGGGAAGCACTGAGGGTTCAAAGAACCAACTGAAGGATCCAGAGCGCGGCCAGCGGCCCTCTTTCCCAACTCTATCTTCCAGCAGCTTTTCTGCAGTGTGTGTGTGGTTGTGTGTGTACTTCTCCTCTTGCAGCGACTCATTATGTGCGTCTCTCCCATTATTGCAGCTCTGTCGCCACATTGGAGCGTCGAGGAGAGCAACACACAACCGTTCATTAATGTTGTGACACCTCTGCCCCTCCCCTCTCCGCCGTGGTACCGGGATGAGCTTCGGCTTCCTCCTCAGGCACATCGGCACAAGGCTTTACACATACAAATACACAGAGCACACGCACATAACACACTCAGGCAATAACTCCTCTCTCTCCCCCAGAGTTCTTTTGGAAGCTTCAGGCCACAGCGGAGGCAATGAGAAATACGCTCATTTCACAGTCCAGCCTATTCTGTTCAGTGAATATCCAGTCGGGGGCCCTGCAAGATGCTCTAAATGTATTCTACATTCAGCTGCCTCGAAGCACTGGAAGTCCAGCTCTCTTATCAGGTTGTACAACTGAGACAAAGGTAAAACTGTTGGCAAAAGGCTTCCTTTAAACTCTTGCCAAATGATTAAAAAGTGTTGATATTAATTATGTTGAAGGTTGAATCTAGTAGGTCCATCACACAACCTCTGAATGAGTCCTGGTTCTGTAATTTGGAATTAAATTAAAATGGATTAAAAAAAATCTATAAATAAAGTATTATTTTTTTTTAAAGAAATTACATTCGAAACTATCATTTAAAAACCTGTTTATATATTAGCCATGCTTTTATGTGCTACTGATGAAAAACCCCGTTTCACTTGGCTCTAGAGGCAGTGCAGTCGATTTCAAACCCACTGTTAATTGGCAAGGTTTTCACACATTAATTCCAAGGTGCAGTACCAATCAACACCCACCTCTCTCTCAATAAAACATCAGAATAAACATCACGATACAGAGAACGTGCCAGATTGTCTCTGCAGGAGGAACAGTCCTTGGTACTGAACGATTTCTGGAAGCCTCATTGTTTCAACAACCGCTTGGGACAGCGTTCATTTTTTATTCTGTTTAGAGAGCATCCTTCCAGTAGACGCTGGGTATTGTCGACACATCAGGTCTGTCGTTTTGAAGTGGAGAGCGGAGAGAGACAGCCTCCCACACGGCTCCTCAGAGAGACAGGAGAGCATCACACCAGCTTCAGCTGCAGGTCGTCTGCTCTGCTTTGACCGGCAGCTCTCGGTCTGTCAAACTGTGGGATGTCAGGAGTCTATGATCTCTAACCAGCAGTGGAAACACACAGATAAATTAATCATTTACTAATTTTACTTAGCAGATTCACTTCATTATACAAGCTTGGATGAAATCTGACTAATGTTACACAAAGATATAACATTGTAATGAACCCGCCTCCTCTTCCCACACAGATAAACTGCATTGTGAATTACATTTCAAGGGAAACGGATTTTGTTGTGGATTTTGTTTGCTTTTTACGTATCAAAAAGAAGTTTAAAATGGGTCTGCACAGGTCCACATAGGGAGGATGTCTGGTTGGTGGATGGATGGAAACACACAGGGATAGAACTAACACCTGGGCTTTGTGTATCGGCGAGTACCGATCAGATACCAGAGCTACGTCAATAAGCTGTAAGCCTCACTGTGTGGAAGTGGGTGGGAACAATCGTTTATGTGTAAAGCAATCAGGCTAGACTTAAACATTACTTTAATAACGTTTTAAAACAAAGTGAACATATATGTAGGAGCCAGGTATAGTCTGTGCCATTTTGTATGCCCTTTTTTCTAACCCTAACCCAGGAATCAGTTATCAATACATCACTGAGATGTCCTCAATCTGCACCAAACATTAAAAGTAGAGGATGATGGGTCAATGGTGGAAAACAGATCCATGCAATGGAATAATTAAATATTGGTAATGTGCTTGAAAGGAGCTTGAAAATAATCAGTTAAAAGATTGTAGAATAAATATCAGCATCATGCATCCTTAAACAGGACAGGAGGAACAATGAGAGGATAAACTGGCTACTACTGGCTACTGTGTCTTCTACTTAAATGGTAAATGCTCTGTACTTGTACACACAGCATAATTTATATTATTATTTTGGACTATTGATGCATTGTTGTGCTCACCACTTCAATGTTGCAGCTGGTAAAGGTGGGTGCAACTATGGTTCAACTATTAGCATGAAATTTGGGTTGTTCAGAGACGATTGCTTGTTTTTTTTACATACAAGCAATAGTTTTTTTTCTATTTCGAACCCACCACCTGACAGGAGTTAGATTACCCAATCAGATTGCTTGCCTTGTTGAGGTTTGGGACTTGTGTGTCAGCTCGTTTCATTGGAGGAGGCACACATCGCCCACCCCTATCCAAACCGATCCAAAGTCACAAAACACTATGTTGAGGTTTGCTTGTTAACTTACTGTAATATTTGCTCAAAGGAAAGATGGCCTGTATTGTAAGCATGGACAAGAGTTTCAGTATTTGCTGAAGATACAATACCATCCACACATTTTGCATTTCAAATTTCCACATGTTTTTTTTAATACAGAAATAAAAAAGTGTTTTACACCTGGCTGAGGTGGAAACATTGGCGTTTCGATGAAAGCGAAAGTGCAATGGAAACAGACTAAGTGAATAAATTATGACGGAGAGGAAGCATGTGGCGTCCACTCAATCTCCCGCTCCACTGGACAGACTAGAGATAACGGCAGACGAAGAGATCAGATGTGTGTGGGGCGATAAGAAGACTCAGACGGTCCTTACATTAATACATGAAACAGAAACGTCCATCACTTTGTTGTCTTTTGATTATCTTTTTTGTCAAGTCTGACTGGCTCTCTTTTTGATGATGTCATCTCCTTGCTTACTTCTTCTGCAATGCTACTGTAGCATTGGCGCCAGTGTCAGGATCCAGGATCCCTGTCTGACCCGGTGTGTGTGTCCCCTGATCTCCTCTCCTCATGTGCTCTGTCATTCCCCTGTCTGTTATTGTGTGCCATGTGCTCTGTGTTTGTCCTCTGCCTCCAGACACCTCCCATGGCCGCACCCTTAATCGTGCACGGCTGAGGACACTCAAGCTGATCACCTCCTGCAGCCTGACACACCAGACTCAGGGCCCCTTAATGAGTATCCTGCCACTATATAAGCTCTGGCCCTGCAGTCTGGGAGGGTCAGGTCGTACCGTCTTTAACCGGCTGAAACCCCGTGGCTCCTCTGCCCGCCTTGTGTCTGTGGATTACACTCCGCTCCTCTGCCCTCCTTGTGTCTGTGGATTACACTCCGCCGCTCTGCCCTCCTTGTGTTTGTGGATACGCTCCGCCGCTCTGCTCTCCTTGTGGTCTACGGATTACACTCTGTCGACTCCAGTATCGAGCCACGGGACTTCACGCCGTCAACTCACCAGCCCTCCAGTGTCGAGCCACGGGCCTCACACTGTCGCTCTACCCGCCTGGGGTTAAACGGACTACAATCGCCGTCAAGCTGCCAGGCCTCCGGTGTCGAGCCACGGGACTCACACCGTCGATCTGCCACTCGGGTGTCGGACCACGGGCTCCACACCTGCACCCACCTGTCTATAAATAAAAGCCTGTTGAACATTCACTTCTGTCTCCTGTGGTCTTGCTTTTGGGTCCTATCTGTGAACTCCCGTGACAGAACGACCTGACCATAATGGACCCAGCAACCACAGGAGCAGCTACGCTGGCCGGATATAGCACGCAGCTGGAGGCACACCAGCAGAGGCTCATGGAGATGCGTCAAGCCCTGCAATCCATGGAAGCTGAGGTCTCTGAGGGGGACCCAGCAACCACAGGAGCAGCTACGCTGTACAGCACTACCAGGCTGCTGGAGGAGACGAGACGTTCCCTGGAGGAGATGAGACGTTTCGCTGCTGAGGTTTCTCGGGTTGGCTGGTGCGGGCAGGAACTAGCCCGGACAGTCAAGTCTCCACCAGTTCCAGCACCCGCACTATTCCCGCCTGTCCTCGCTCCGCCGGTCTGGGAATCCCCCGTGCCGGCTCCGAGTCCCTATGATGGAACACTGGGGAAGTGTCAAGGCTTCCTGTTGCTATGCCAACGGGTGTTTGACCGACAGCCCCTGACTTTCGCCTCAGACAGGTCCAAGGTGTCTTACGTGGTCTGCTTACTGCGGGGAAGGGCTTTGGACTGGGCCATGTACACAGTGAGCAGCGACCAGCCTAATACTGTGGGGTATGTGGACTTTGTGACTGCTCTGATGAGAGTTTTTGACCCTCTGGGGAACTCTGAGTATATGGTCAAGCGCCTTCTCAGCCGGAGACTGAGCCATGCAAGGGTAGCGGAACACTCAGTGGCCCGGTCGACTCCGGCTCCCCGTAGTCAGACTGCATTGCAGCCGGCTCCTGTTCCTGTCACCTCTTCGCCGCAGCTAGCTCCGGTTCCTACCGCCTCTGCGGCACAGCTTTCGCCAGTCCCGGCCGCCGCTGTCTCCATACCGTGGCGACCTCCAGTCCCGGCCGCCGCAGTCGCAGTGCAGCAGCGACCTCCAGTTCCCGCCGCTGCCGTCCCGGAGCAGCAGCAACCTCCAGGTCCCGCCGCTGCCGTCGCAGTGCAGCAGCGACCTCCAGCTCCCGCGGCTGCCGTCCCAGAGCAGCAGCGACCTCCAGTTCCCGCCGCTGCCATCCCAGATCAGCAGCGACCTCCAGCTCCCGCCGCTGCCGTCCCAGAGCAGCGACCGCCAGTTCCCGCCGCTGCCGTCCCGGAGCAGCAGCGACCTCCAGTTCCCGCCGCTGTCATCCCGGAGCAGCAGCGACCTCCAGTTCCCGCCGCTGCCGTCCCAGATCAGCAGCGACCTCCAGCTCCCGCCGCTGCCGTCCCAGAGCAGCGACCGCCAGTTCCCGCCGCTGCCGTCCCGGAGCAGCAGCGACCTCCAGTTCCCGCCGCTGTCATCCCGGAGCAGCAGCGACCTCCAGTTCCCGCCGCTGTCATCCCGGAGCAGCAGCAACCTCCAGTTCCCGCCGCTGTCGTCCCAGAGCAGCAGCGACCTCCAGGTCCCGCCGCTGCCGTCCCGGAGCAGCAGCGACCTCCAGGTCCTGCCGCTGCCGTCCCGGAGCAGCAGCGACCTCCAGTCCCAGCTGTGGTCTCGGAGCCGCAGCTATCCCCGGACCTCGCGGCCGCGGAGCCAGAGCCGCTCTCTGGTCCTGCCGCCGCAGGGCCAGCGCCAGTTCCTGCCGCCGCAGCTCCAGTTCCTGCCGCCGCAGCTCCAGTTCCTGCCGCCGCAGGGCCAGCTCCAGTTCCTGCCGCCGCAGCTCCAGTTCCTGCCGCCGCAGCTCCAGTTCCTGCCGCCGCAGGGCCAGCTCCAGTTCCTGCCGCCGCAGCGCCAGTTCCTGCCGCCGCAGCTCCAGTTCCTGCCGCCGCAGCTCCAGTTCCTGCCGCCGCAGTCCCAGTTCCCGCCGCAGCGCCAGCTCCAGTTCCTGCCGCCGCAGCGCCAGCTCCAGTTCCTGCCGCTGCCACCTCTACGCCAGTTCCTGCCGCTGCCGCCTCTACGCCGCAGCCCGCTTCAGTTCCTGCCGCCTCAGCGCCGCAGCCCGCTCCAGTTCCTGCCGCCTCAGCGCCGCAGTCCGCTCCAGTTCCTGTCGCCGCCTCCGTGCCGCAGCCTCTCCCACACCCGGCCGCCGTCCCAGAGGCGCAACGACCTCCAGTTGCCGTCTCTGAGCGGCAGCGACCTCCAGTGCCCGCTGCCGTCTCTGAGCAGCAGCGACCTCCAGTGCCCGCTGCCGTCGCGGAGCAGCAGAGACCTCCAGTACCTGCCACTGCGGCACCAGCATCCTATTCTCCAGAGCCCTTCCGCCCGCCCGGCCGTCCGCCGGAGCACCCGTGTCCGGAGCCCTTCCGCCCGCCCGGCCGTCCGCCGGAGCACCCGTGTCCGGAGCCCTTCCGCCCGCCCGGCCGTCCGCCGGAGCACCCGTGTCCGGAGCCCTTCCGCCCGCCCGGCCGTCCGCCGGAGCACCCGTGTCCGGAGCCCTTCTGCCCTCCCGGCCGTCCGCCGGAGCACCGGTGGCCGACGCTCTTCGGCGGCCCCGTGGCGGGTCAGATCCTGTCACCCCTCCTCCGAACCCCCGCCGCCCACCCTAGTCGGCCTTGTAGCTGTGGGGACATCCCTCCTCCGGACCCCCTGCACCCGCCCTGTGTGGTGTCTTGTGTTACGTCTGGAATCCGTTCCTTAAGGGGGGGGTACTGTCAGGATCCAGGATCCCTGTCTGACCCGGTGTGTGTGTCCCCTGATCTCCTCTCCTCATGTGCTCTGTCATTCCCCTGTCTGTTATTGTGTGCCATGTGCTCTGTGTTTGTCCTCTGCCTCCAGACACCTCCCATGGCCGCACCCTTAATCGTGCACGGCTGAGGACACTCAAGCTGATCACCTCCTGCAGCCTGACACACCAGACTCAGGGCCCCTTAATGAGTATCCTGCCACTATATAAGCTTGTTTTATAATTTAACAATGATTTATTTTACAAGCTTCAAATATGCAAAGTGCAAAGTCTTTGGCGATTGGACTCCATCCGGAAGTACTGTCACCGAGGGGGGGGATACTGAGGTCCAACAGGCCTAATCCCCCCTGGAGTCCAGACACTGGTGGTGGTGATGAAAGGAGTTGCTGCAATCTAATGATGAATCAGGAGCCTGACCGTGCTGCTGACTGGAGGCGACTGGGGTGGAGGAGGGTTGCATCTGCTTAACGCTGAAATGACAACTGACAGCAGCAGAGAGGAGACCACTTTAAAGTTTGACAGCAACGATCGGATTGGCTTAAGGAAACTGTGTGCCGAATCTGGTTGGTTGCTTAACCGTGCACGCCCCCAATCAGCTGATAGAGTAATTACAAGGAGAGGAGAGACAGCGATCACAAGCGAATGTCTTCCTGACTGAACTTGCGCATGAGCTACATTCTGCTGAGCTAACAGTCCACTTTTTAGCTTTGAGAGTTTGTCTGCTCGCATTTGGCCTCGCAAGCTATCGTACTTGTCTTTGTGACGGGATTCATAGTGTCGGCGCAGATTGTATTCTTTGAATACCGCCACCGCCTCTTGAGAGATGAGACAAACAGCCTTTCTTTGCATTGAACAAAAAAGATAATCGTTTGTCCACTGCAGGTTAAATACCCTGCATTCTGAAACAATTTTTCTCTTACCTAACCTTTTCGCCATTATTCCGTTCTCTCTTTGACAGGGGCGGGTCTAGGATTTTTTTATGAAGTTTTTTCAGGGGGCCGGGCCAAATGTGGAGGCGGGCCGTATCTGGCCTGCAGGCCGTAGTTTGGGGACCACTGCTTTGGAGGATGTAAAACAGGAGGATTCTGGATGCCGTGGGTCAGTGAGTTACGCTGTGGGCTCCAACTGGAGACACATTTCTTTTTTTGTCTATTTTTCTTTTTTTACATTTTGGCAAAGTAAACCATTAAAAGCACGCCGAATGATCCATTAGCAGTTCCCATTTGACACGTGCCCATGGATGTACAGACAGCTATCACTGAAGAAAACTTCAAAACGTGATGATTCAAGGCAAGTTCTTTATTTATAAGGAGCGTCATTTCTGAGCAGGATTATGGATGTTTATGGATTTTCCCACAACAGGCATTGGAGATGGTGACGTACACTGAATCCGAACACTTGTATCATTTCTGTGTGTTCAGATTTAGTCAGGAGTAGGATTGTTTTACCCACATTGTGGCAATTTGGAGCTAATTGGTTTAAAGTAGCTTAATCGTCTCTACGAGCAGCTTGTCACAGCCACTGCTGCTGCAACTGTGTAGCGTGTTGGTAAGCAGGCCAGATCACAACAATTACCGTCCCTTTGATTCATCTGTCTCCCTCCGCCCCCACGGTTTCAAAAACTTGTGTGTACTTGTGTTTTCACTCAGACCTCTTTTCTTCCCACTCCTGCTCAAAGCCTCCATCGCACACTGTTGGAGCTGTGCCCCGGCACTGTGATGAAAATGCATGCTTCATCAACTTTGTCACAAAGTCTATGCATTCTATAGTATAGCAAGACAAGCTCCAGCATACCAATGAACAGCCGGTGTTGTGTCCCTGTCAGACCCCCAAAGCATCCCGGAGCAGAGCGCCGGCAGAAACAATCCCCGGCTATACTTACATCACCTTTCAGCGCGCAGAATGATCTCTTTCCATATCAAGTTGGGCTTTGAGCATGCTACAGGATTGTGGCCTGTTCACTGGGATTAACGCACAACCGAAGCTTCACATCCTATTAAACCAGATTAGAAGAAAAGCAAAAAAGCCCAGGAAATTGCATCACCTCTCGGGTTTGAGCTGCTGCGGATTATTACCGCCATTAAAGCCTATTGCACCGTGAACTGGCTCGTTTTCAGAGGAATCGTCTTGTTTGAGCACGTGGCAGGGCGATTATCTAGTGTGGGATGGGCGATTATCTAGTGTGGGATGGACGCGAGTGAGTTCCTCTGTTTCAATGGCTTTGTCATGTCAGTATCAAGTGATGACAAACAACAGTCTTATAGAGAAAACATATAAAGAGCCACAGAGCGAAAAACAGAGAAGACAGAATGTCAACCGAGAGGTCTAAAGCTCAGTGAACATCCATACAGGCCGCTGTTTGTGACGACGGGACCAAAGTGTCGGACTGAACAAACACCACCCTGAAGGTGTTGCTATTTTTAGACGCCTCAGACACCAAGTTGACTTCAAAGCCAACCGATCAGCTCCCCGTGTTGCCTCACGTCGACTGTAAGTTGCACTTGAACACAAAGATTGTGTTCGAATTAAACCGTTCAGTACGAAGCTTACAAACCGACCAATAGGTTTGAATAATACTAGTGCATTAGGAAAATGCAGAAGCTTAAATTGTGGGAAGTATATTGTTTTCTGCGCTCATGTAGAACAGTGGTTCTCAACAGGTCTGGCTGCGGGATCCACCATCACCCCTTAAAGACAAGCCGCAACCCAGTCTTCTCTTTTTGGAGTCAGTCTTATGATTTTACTTTCACAACTAACGTAATAATCGTACTGCTCTGCTATGTCTTTCCTCGTCTCAGCCCCGTGTCACGGTGTGTGTACATCTCACTCGAGTCAGGAAACTTGTCAGAATGCCCATATTTGATTGGCTGAGCTGCATCACGTGACCGTTTCACGATCGTCACGTGCTCGCCCACTGACCAATCACAGCGCACGCTGTACCTTACTGCAGAGCTGCACCTGGAAACTGAGCTGCACGTAATGATGACGTAGTTGTAGGCCAGCTAGCAGCTCTGTCACGTCAAAGAATATGCCCAACATGTCAAACTAAAGATCTGATTGTTGGACTATGACAATCAACAATATCGTCCCCATTCACTTAAACTGCAAAGGGATTCACTTGTGAGTCTGCAGGCCTCGGGCCTCTGTTCTTACCGAGAGACACAGAGGTGAGATCTGATTGGATAAAAGCTCTACTTAAAACAAGCTGCACTGGAAGCAGAGCAACTGAGGAAGACAGTAGCTGTGCAAAGAGAAAATAAGATAATGGGGAAAATATTTTTAGAAATTATAATACATGTCGTGTATTTAAGAAAAAATATTCAATTATAAAATAGCTATAACTTTGTGATTCGTGTTTAGGCCAGCAGAGAAGGCCTTGCAGGCCCTGACGGCCCACCACTGAGTGACTGAGCCAAAACGTCTGTCAACACAGGGAGGGAAGCACTGAGGGTTCAAAGAACCAACTGAAGGATCCAGAGCGCGGCCAGCGGCCCTCTTTCCCAACTCTATCTTCCAGCAGCTTTTCTGCAGTGTGTGTGTGGTTGTGTGTGTACTTCTCCTCTTGCAGCGACTCATTATGTGCGTCTCTCCCATTATTGCAGCTCTGTCGCCACATTGGAGCGTCGAGGAGAGCAACACACAACCGTTCATTAATGTTGTGACACCTCTGCCCCTCCCCTCTCCGCCGTGGTACCGGGATGAGCTTCGGCTTCCTCCTCAGGCACATCGGCACAAGGCTTTACACATACAAATACACAGAGCACACGCACATAACACACTCAGGCAATAACTCCTCTCTCTCCCCCAGAGTTCTTTTGGAAGCTTCAGGCCACAGCGGAGGCAATGAGAAATACGCTCATTTCACAGTCCAGCCTATTCTGTTCAGTGAATATCCAGTCGGGGGCCCTGCAAGATGCTCTAAATGTATTCTACATTCAGCTGCCTCGAAGCACTGGAAGTCCAGCTCTCTTATCAGGTTGTACAACTGAGACAAAGGTAAAACTGTTGGCAAAAGGCTTCCTTTAAACTCTTGCCAAATGATTAAAAAGTGTTGATATTAATTATGTTGAAGGTTGAATCTAGTAGGTCCATCACACAACCTCTGAATGAGTCCTGGTTCTGTAATTTGGAATTAAATTAAAATGGATTAAAAAAAATCTATAAATAAAGTATTATTTTTTTTTAAAGAAATTACATTCGAAACTATCATTTAAAAACCTGTTTATATATTAGCCATGCTTTTATGTGCTACTGATGAAAAACCCCGTTTCACTTGGCTCTAGAGGCAGTGCAGTCGATTTCAAACCCACTGTTAATTGGCAAGGTTTTCACACATTAATTCCAAGGTGCAGTACCAATCAACACCCACCTCTCTCTCAATAAAACATCAGAATAAACATCACGATACAGAGAACGTGCCAGATTGTCTCTGCAGGAGGAACAGTCCTTGGTACTGAACGATTTCTGGAAGCCTCATTGTTTCAACAACCGCTTGGGACAGCGTTCATTTTTTATTCTGTTTAGAGAGCATCCTTCCAGTAGACGCTGGGTATTGTCGACACATCAGGTCTGTCGTTTTGAAGTGGAGAGCGGAGAGAGACAGCCTCCCACACGGCTCCTCAGAGAGACAGGAGAGCATCACACCAGCTTCAGCTGCAGGTCGTCTGCTCTGCTTTGACCGGCAGCTCTCGGTCTGTCAAACTGTGGGATGTCAGGAGTCTATGATCTCTAACCAGCAGTGGAAACACACAGATAAATTAATCATTTACTAATTTTACTTAGCAGATTCACTTCATTATACAAGCTTGGATGAAATCTGACTAATGTTACACAAAGATATAACATTGTAATGAACCCGCCTCCTCTTCCCACACAGATAAACTGCATTGTGAATTACATTTCAAGGGAAACGGATTTTGTTGTGGATTTTGTTTGCTTTTTACGTATCAAAAAGAAGTTTAAAATGGGTCTGCACAGGTCCACATAGGGAGGATGTCTGGTTGGTGGATGGATGGAAACACACAGGGATAGAACTAACACCTGGGCTTTGTGTATCGGCGAGTACCGATCAGATACCAGAGCTACGTCAATAAGCTGTAAGCCTCACTGTGTGGAAGTGGGTGGGAACAATCGTTTATGTGTAAAGCAATCAGGCTAGACTTAAACATTACTTTAATAACGTTTTAAAACAAAGTGAACATATATGTAGGAGCCAGGTATAGTCTGTGCCATTTTGTATGCCCTTTTTTCTAACCCTAACCCAGGAATCAGTTATCAATACATCACTGAGATGTCCTCAATCTGCACCAAACATTAAAAGTAGAGGATGATGGGTCAATGGTGGAAAACAGATCCATGCAATGGAATAATTAAATATTGGTAATGTGCTTGAAAGGAGCTTGAAAATAATCAGTTAAAAGATTGTAGAATAAATATCAGCATCATGCATCCTTAAACAGGACAGGAGGAACAATGAGAGGATAAACTGGCTACTACTGGCTACTGTGTCTTCTACTTAAATGGTAAATGCTCTGTACTTGTACACACAGCATAATTTATATTATTATTTTGGACTATTGATGCATTGTTGTGCTCACCACTTCAATGTTGCAGCTGGTAAAGGTGGGTGCAACTATGGTTCAACTATTAGCATGAAATTTGGGTTGTTCAGAGACGATTGCTTGTTTTTTTTACATACAAGCAATAGTTTTTTTTCTATTTCGAACCCACCACCTGACAGGAGTTAGATTACCCAATCAGATTGCTTGCCTTGTTGAGGTTTGGGACTTGTGTGTCAGCTCGTTTCATTGGAGGAGGCACACATCGCCCACCCCTATCCAAACCGATCCAAAGTCACAAAACACTATGTTGAGGTTTGCTTGTTAACTTACTGTAATATTTGCTCAAAGGAAAGATGGCCTGTATTGTAAGCATGGACAAGAGTTTCAGTATTTGCTGAAGATACAATACCATCCACACATTTTGCATTTCAAATTTCCACATGTTTTTTTTAATACAGAAATAAAAAAGTGTTTTACACCTGGCTGAGGTGGAAACATTGGCGTTTCGATGAAAGCGAAAGTGCAATGGAAACAGACTAAGTGAATAAATTATGACGGAGAGGAAGCATGTGGCGTCCACTCAATCTCCCGCTCCACTGGACAGACTAGAGATAACGGCAGACGAAGAGATCAGATGTGTGTGGGGCGATAAGAAGACTCAGACGGTCCTTACATTAATACATGAAACAGAAACGTCCATCACTTTGTTGTCTTTTGATTATCTTTTTTGTCAAGTCTGACTGGCTCTCTTTTTGATGATGTCATCTCCTTGCTTACTTCTTCTGCAATGCTACTGTAGCATTGGCGCCAGTGTCAGGATCCAGGATCCCTGTCTGACCCGGTGTGTGTGTCCCCTGATCTCCTCTCCTCATGTGCTCTGTCATTCCCCTGTCTGTTATTGTGTGCCATGTGCTCTGTGTTTGTCCTCTGCCTCCAGACACCTCCCATGGCCGCACCCTTAATCGTGCACGGCTGAGGACACTCAAGCTGATCACCTCCTGCAGCCTGACACACCAGACTCAGGGCCCCTTAATGAGTATCCTGCCACTATATAAGCTCTGGCCCTGCAGTCTGGGAGGGTCAGGTCGTACCGTCTTTAACCGGCTGAAACCCCGTGGCTCCTCTGCCCGCCTTGTGTCTGTGGATTACACTCCGCTCCTCTGCCCTCCTTGTGTCTGTGGATTACACTCCGCCGCTCTGCCCTCCTTGTGTTTGTGGATACGCTCCGCCGCTCTGCTCTCCTTGTGGTCTACGGATTACACTCTGTCGACTCCAGTATCGAGCCACGGGACTTCACGCCGTCAACTCACCAGCCCTCCAGTGTCGAGCCACGGGCCTCACACTGTCGCTCTACCCGCCTGGGGTTAAACGGACTACAATCGCCGTCAAGCTGCCAGGCCTCCGGTGTCGAGCCACGGGACTCACACCGTCGATCTGCCACTCGGGTGTCGGACCACGGGCTCCACACCTGCACCCACCTGTCTATAAATAAAAGCCTGTTGAACATTCACTTCTGTCTCCTGTGGTCTTGCTTTTGGGTCCTATCTGTGAACTCCCGTGACAGAACGACCTGACCATAATGGACCCAGCAACCACAGGAGCAGCTACGCTGGCCGGATATAGCACGCAGCTGGAGGCACACCAGCAGAGGCTCATGGAGATGCGTCAAGCCCTGCAATCCATGGAAGCTGAGGTCTCTGAGGGGGACCCAGCAACCACAGGAGCAGCTACGCTGTACAGCACTACCAGGCTGCTGGAGGAGACGAGACGTTCCCTGGAGGAGATGAGACGTTTCGCTGCTGAGGTTTCTCGGGTTGGCTGGTGCGGGCAGGAACTAGCCCGGACAGTCAAGTCTCCACCAGTTCCAGCACCCGCACTATTCCCGCCTGTCCTCGCTCCGCCGGTCTGGGAATCCCCCGTGCCGGCTCCGAGTCCCTATGATGGAACACTGGGGAAGTGTCAAGGCTTCCTGTTGCTATGCCAACGGGTGTTTGACCGACAGCCCCTGACTTTCGCCTCAGACAGGTCCAAGGTGTCTTACGTGGTCTGCTTACTGCGGGGAAGGGCTTTGGACTGGGCCATGTACACAGTGAGCAGCGACCAGCCTAATACTGTGGGGTATGTGGACTTTGTGACTGCTCTGATGAGAGTTTTTGACCCTCTGGGGAACTCTGAGTATATGGTCAAGCGCCTTCTCAGCCGGAGACTGAGCCATGCAAGGGTAGCGGAACACTCAGTGGCCCGGTCGACTCCGGCTCCCCGTAGTCAGACTGCATTGCAGCCGGCTCCTGTTCCTGTCACCTCTTCGCCGCAGCTAGCTCCGGTTCCTACCGCCTCTGCGGCACAGCTTTCGCCAGTCCCGGCCGCCGCTGTCTCCATACCGTGGCGACCTCCAGTCCCGGCCGCCGCAGTCGCAGTGCAGCAGCGACCTCCAGTTCCCGCCGCTGCCGTCCCGGAGCAGCAGCAACCTCCAGGTCCCGCCGCTGCCGTCGCAGTGCAGCAGCGACCTCCAGCTCCCGCGGCTGCCGTCCCAGAGCAGCAGCGACCTCCAGTTCCCGCCGCTGCCATCCCAGATCAGCAGCGACCTCCAGCTCCCGCCGCTGCCGTCCCAGAGCAGCGACCGCCAGTTCCCGCCGCTGCCGTCCCGGAGCAGCAGCGACCTCCAGTTCCCGCCGCTGTCATCCCGGAGCAGCAGCGACCTCCAGTTCCCGCCGCTGCCGTCCCAGATCAGCAGCGACCTCCAGCTCCCGCCGCTGCCGTCCCAGAGCAGCGACCGCCAGTTCCCGCCGCTGCCGTCCCGGAGCAGCAGCGACCTCCAGTTCCCGCCGCTGTCATCCCGGAGCAGCAGCGACCTCCAGTTCCCGCCGCTGTCATCCCGGAGCAGCAGCAACCTCCAGTTCCCGCCGCTGTCGTCCCGGAGCAGCAGCGACCTCCAGGTCCCGCCGCTGCCGTCCCGGAGCAGCAGCGACCTCCAGGTCCTGCCGCTGCCGTCCCGGAGCAGCAGCGACCTCCAGTCCCAGCTGTGGTCTCGGAGCCGCAGCTATCCCCGGACCTCGCGGCCGCGGAGCCAGAGCCGCTCTCTGGTCCTGCCGCCGCAGGGCCAGCGCCAGTTCCTGCCGCCGCAGCTCCAGTTCCTGCCGCCGCAGCTCCAGTTCCTGCCGCCGCAGGGCCAGCTCCAGTTCCTGCCGCCGCAGCTCCAGTTCCTGCCGCCGCAGCTCCAGTTCCTGCCGCCGCAGGGCCAGCTCCAGTTCCTGCCGCCGCAGCGCCAGTTCCTGCCGCCGCAGCTCCAGTTCCTGCCGCCGCAGCTCCAGTTCCTGCCGCCGCAGTCCCAGTTCCCGCCGCAGCGCCAGCTCCAGTTCCTGCCGCCGCAGCGCCAGCTCCAGTTCCTGCCGCTGCCACCTCTACGCCAGTTCCTGCCGCTGCCGCCTCTACGCCGCAGCCCGCTTCAGTTCCTGCCGCCTCAGCGCCGCAGCCCGCTCCAGTTCCTGCCGCCTCAGCGCCGCAGTCCGCTCCAGTTCCTGTCGCCGCCTCCGTGCCGCAGCCTCTCCCACACCCGGCCGCCGTCCCAGAGGCGCAACGACCTCCAGTTGCCGTCTCTGAGCGGCAGCGACCTCCAGTGCCCGCTGCCGTCTCTGAGCAGCAGCGACCTCCAGTGCCCGCTGCCGTCGCGGAGCAGCAGAGACCTCCAGTACCTGCCACTGCGGCACCAGCATCCTATTCTCCAGAGCCCTTCCGCCCGCCCGGCCGTCCGCCGGAGCACCCGTGTCCGGAGCCCTTCCGCCCGCCCGGCCGTCCGCCGGAGCACCCGTGTCCGGAGCCCTTCCGCCCGCCCGGCCGTCCGCCGGAGCACCCGTGTCCGGAGCCCTTCCGCCCGCCCGGCCGTCCGCCGGAGCACCCGTGTCCGGAGCCCTTCTGCCCTCCCGGCCGTCCGCCGGAGCACCGGTGGCCGACGCTCTTCGGCGGCCCCGTGGCGGGTCAGATCCTGTCACCCCTCCTCCGAACCCCCGCCGCCCACCCTAGTCGGCCTTGTAGCTGTGGGGACATCCCTCCTCCGGACCCCCTGCACCCGCCCTGTGTGGTGTCTTGTGTTACGTCTGGAATCCGTTCCTTAAGGGGGGGGTACTGTCAGGATCCAGGATCCCTGTCTGACCCGGTGTGTGTGTCCCCTGATCTCCTCTCCTCATGTGCTCTGTCATTCCCCTGTCTGTTATTGTGTGCCATGTGCTCTGTGTTTGTCCTCTGCCTCCAGACACCTCCCATGGCCGCACCCTTAATCGTGCACGGCTGAGGACACTCAAGCTGATCACCTCCTGCAGCCTGACACACCAGACTCAGGGCCCCTTAATGAGTATCCTGCCACTATATAAGCTCTGGCCCTGCAGTCTGGGAGGGTCAGGTCGTACCGTCTTTAACCGGCTGAAACCCCGTGGCTCCTCTGCCCGCCTTGTGTCTGTGGATTACACTCCGCTCCTCTGCCCTCCTTGTGTCTGTGGATTACACTCCGCCGCTCTGCCCTCCTTGTGTTTGTGGATACGCTCCGCCGCTCTGCTCTCCTTGTGGTCTACGGATTACACTCTGTCGACTCCAGTATCGAGCCACGGGACTTCACGCCGTCAACTCACCAGCCCTCCAGTGTCGAGCCACGGGCCTCACACTGTCGCTCTACCCGCCTGGGGTTAAACGGACTACAATCGCCGTCAAGCTGCTAGGCCTCCGGTGTCGAGCCACGGGACTCACACCGTCGATCTGCCACTCGGGTGTCGGACCACGGGCTCCACACCTGCACCCACCTGTCTATAAATAAAAGCCTGTTGAACATTCACTTCTGTCTCCTGTGGTCTTGCTTTTGGGTCCTATCTGTGAACTCCCGTGACAGCCAGCAGAGGTTGATTTTGATGAACCAGCGCTTAAGTAGTTGATGGAAGTCCACCGTTGCCAATTTTCTGAAAGTGTTAAGAATTCAGACTTGGCTTGACACATAAAGAAGCTTGAGACGACTAAAAGAAGATGTCATCTGCCAACAGCAACACAACAACAGCGATGTATGTTTGGTGTGTGTTTGTACGTAGGGCAGGGAATGCAGTACCATCACTGGTCAACCAAACTGCAGATATTAGCTTGTTACACCCATGTGACATCGCACCAGGGGCCTGTGCTCCCATATGTGCCCACAGAGGCCGGTGTGTTCTTGTAAAGAGGGAGACACTTGCTGAAATGAAACGGAACGAAAAGAGAAAACAATAAAATGTTCGAAGTGGTCCCAGGCAACTACTGATCTACAACGTCTGCAGCAAGCTGCGGGCAGATGTGATCAATGTGAGGGGGCTGCATCCTAAAGGGCTAACTTGACATTCAAGATTGGTCTCAGTGTTATCTTTTTTAATCACTTTGTATTGGATTTTAACCCATTTCTGTTATTAGATAGAGGGATTGAAAAAAAGATAGAGCATGTTCCATCCCCCGTAGCTCAGTAAAGTACGAAGGCAAATTGAAATGTCAAAGCATGCCTTTTAGGCCCACAGTAGCATTCTGAATGAAACGCAAATGTCTTTTAACGCCAGGAGACAGTCATTTGAAAGCCACGGTGGCCCGCTGGCTTCGCTGGCATGTTACCTGCAGTAACTCTGATATTTCAACACATGCTAAGGCCTGTTTCTCTCCTCTGGTTCAACTCATTCTCCACTGCCTCCCTTTAGAGAGTCCATATACATGGTGACAGTATTCCGCTATTAGCTAATAGTGATGGAAGTCTGGATCTTGTCCCCGCATGAATACTAAGAGTGTATTGTATATATTTTGTGTTATGATTAAAGCGGTGCTTTGTGCGTACTGTACTGCAGGAGACATACAAGAGAAAGATATAGAAGGTTGGTGTACGGTGAAGTGTTTCATCTGTGTTTGAAGGCGAGCGCTTACCCGGCTATTGTGAATAGGGTGTGATATTTACATAATGCCGCCGCTCAAACTGAATATTTAGGGTTACTGCCTCCTGTTGGAATATTAATGAGCATTCAAAGTGGAGTACTTATAAAAGGTTAAAGGGCCTTTCAGCACAGGAGCAACAATTGAGCCCTCCCCACCCCGTCTAAACCTGGACTCATATCGACACCTGTGTTCATTACTGCTGGTGCAGTTTCCACTGACATTGTGCAGTTTCCATGTGACATTTTATACAAAAAGAGGTCACAGTAGCACAGCTGCACTCTAACTTTTAAAAGTGTCTGCCACGCTGGCAACCAGGCATCAGTTTTGGCTTGCTGAAACTGGTTGCAATTTTCAGTCACTTTATATTTTGAGCAATTAAGATACTATGCAGTTATAAGTCAGCTTAATAATGGAAATGAAACATAATAGAACAGCTTCATTACAGTAACTGTGTTTTATCTCATATACTTTACAGAATTTGAATCGTAAGTGTTATTAGTTCACGTGTCCACCCTTAGTTTCTGCTATACAAAGTTGGCTATACAAGTTCATCCATCCACTACATGTACTGAACTTGTACTTGTATAGCGCCTTTATAGTCTAGTCTTGCAGACCATGCAAGGTGCCAAGATAGCTGATTCCCTCCCCTGCATGTTTTGCTGTTTGCCTTCCCTATTTTTAACATGTCAAAAAGTACTTGCCACTGATGGCAACTGAAGGCCAAGAGTTGGTTGCCGATATCTCAAACCTGGCAGCCATTACTGTGGAGCCCTGCAGTAGTTATAGTTCAGCCCAAATGCACTTAGTTTTTAGTCTGCTGATGCTGATTAGAATAAAACATTGGAATTTTGTTCTCACTCATCAGGGGGTTCACTGTTTTTGTTATGGAAACCGAGGCAGGGCTGGCAAACTAATGTGTTCATAATAATGCAGGTTATTTCCATGTTCTCGCGCTAATATAATTCCATCAAAACAGTGAAACAAAGAATGGCTCTTGAGCATGCCTAACATCTACTACAAAGACTCCTCGATATTACTCACTATATTGACGTTTGTCTTGAGAAAGGATTGTATGCAGAACTGAAATAACAGATTTCTAGCTATGGAAAATGGTGATGGCAGGAATGATACCAGTATTTGTGGTGGCAGCATTGCAGCAGCACATTCTCTAAAGTCTCAAATCTCACAGAAATCTTTTGTGTCAACATGAAATATGTGGAGCTGAGGCTGCAGGTTGCGCTCCTTCCACTCTGCATGAGGCTTCACAGGGCCATGCCCTCACTTCACCAAGTTCTCCTCCAATCCAGTCTGCCAGCTCTTCCACAAAGATAACAAAACAGTAAAACTCTAACATCAGTGACGTCGAGCTAATCTGACCAGGGGCTGACACGAAGTCTTCCTCAGCTGCTATGGAGCAGACATTATCCAAGCTGTCCTCATCTTCTACCTCCTCTGAGAAGTGCTTTCAGCCCTGTTTGTCTGGTAGTTAACACAATACTTCCACTCAATATTAACTAATACGCACTTTTTCACAGCAGACAACGACGTTGTCATGAATGAGAAAATGAATGAGAAAAGCAATGTACTGCTGTGGACGGGGGCAGCAGCTAAACCTATTTTTGACTCCTGAAAAATAAGCTCACCTACTTGTACACTACATTTAGAATATTTTCTAAGCTCTGCCTTGCCGTCACAGACAAAAAGGTTTTTTGGACTGTTAGAACACGGGAGTTGCTGGTGTACCGCTGCCTCCATCAGTTAGTTTGTTTCTGTTATTGTGTGACTTTGGTAAAACCAAACTAACCCTTTAAAACAAACACAACAACAATACTAACTAACCTGATCGAGCAGTAGAACAGCAACTCCGGTGTTCTGTGAGGTAAAATCTCTGCTTTTTGTCAGTCTAAAGCAGGGATTCCCAAAGTGGGGTGCGCGCACCCCTGGGGGTGCGCGAGCTGCCTCTAGGGGGTGCGCGAGAGGAAAAGTGTAATGGCGGTCTGATGGTGTAATAATATTAAATATTTAAAAAAAATGTAATTTTAATTTAAAAACTGTCAGGTGGGACATCTGAAGCTATCAGTCGTAAAAGAGGAGAGGGACAGAGAGAGAGAGAGGAATCGGAGGCGAGGGGAACGGAGAGGTGCGTGGGGAGAGACCGGGAGAAGAAATCGAGTCAGAGGAAGATGAGACGGAGGAAGGAGGAAGGGATTGCACAGACAAATCGGGAGCACATCGGCCCATCGCGGAGTCAAGGTGAAAAAGAGGAAACGAGAGTGAGCATCAGACTGGGAAAAAAAGAGGAAATATGATGAAAAGTATCTGTGTCTGGGCTTCACTTGGATTGGCACCGCAGATTCCCCAAAGCCACAGTGCGTGGTGTGCAGTGAGGTTCTGGCTAACAGTCTGAAGCTCTTATTTACGTCGCCACCTGAACACCAAGCATGCCAGTGCAAGTCAAAAGCCCCTTACATTCTTTATATCGAAATTGGAGGAGTTACAAAACAGCCAAAACAACTGCAGTCTCATTCATGTGTTGGGTCTATAAATGACGCACTACGGGCTTCATATCTGGTTACAGAATAGCGAGAAAGGGGCTACCGCACACAATCGCCGAAGACGTGAGCTTGCCAGCTGCCAGAGAGATGGTGGAATGTATGATTGGGGAGAAAGAAGCAAAAACAGTTGGACATGATCCCGGTGTCCAACAACACTGTGTCGCGCCGCATCGATGCTTTGTCCGAAGACATCCTGGCTACATTAGTCGCTCATTAATTGTAAATTAAATGTGATAATCTGCGTCTGAGCCTGTGCATGTGTCCTCACATCCGTATTGCTCTTTAAAAGTGACGCCTTGTGTCACTGAAAGTTATTGAAACTTTGTTGCAGTGTTTCAGGGCGTTTTCACACCTTCAGTTCGTTTGCTTTGTTCTGATTCAGGGATTAATATGATACAATGTTGCAGTTGCTCCTTTGTTCGGTTTGTGTTCACACTGCAACATTTAACAGCGGACTAAATCTTGTAAACAAATGCCACGCGCGAGCAAACTGTTCTCTCATTGGTCCGATTCTTATGCGGCTATGAAGGCTTAAAAGGCTCTGTTGCGTCTTTTTTTTTTTTTTTTTTTAATGGGGGGGGGGGGGGGTGCGCGAACCCGGTCGGGATGTAGAAGGGGGTGCGCGGCCTAAAAAGTTTGGGAACCGCTGGTCTAAAGGGAGCATACTGTAGATAGCGGCTTTGGTTCCCTATTGGAAAGGTCAGTTTGACAACAAGGTAAAGCAGATAAAATATTGTAAATATAGCAAAAAAGTAATATAATATTTTTTAGGTTATAACAGCAGTACATTACTGCTCTCCAGCTGGTACTCATGTCTGTTTCTACAAACTGGGTCCGTGCTGACCGCAGTCTACTGCAGCTGCTACACTGACTATGAAGTACCTCAAACAATCCCACGTCAGAACACCCAAACTATCCCTTTAAGGAGAAGGCATTTCTAAGCGCTTGTTCTACAATCAAGAGAACCGGATAAGACAAGACATATGGCATGTCCATATGGAAACACCATAAAAGACAAAAAGGATTTTATGAAGCATCAAAGATGAATTGAACTCTTGTTTAGATATGCCCAGATTTGTCAATTGAAACACTGAGTGCACCCTGATCGCTGAACTGTTGAACGACATCCCTCCTGTCAGTCTCGCTGATTACTGACCTTTCATCATCTGTAGCACAGTGAGGACTCTACTACCCATCTTATTCTGCACCTCAGGATTCAGTGCATTCTACCAGCACTCCGTGATCCATTCACCCGTATTCACTTCACTGAACAGCGGGCTCTGAAGCCCATTTGATTCCGGCATAATCTCTCATGACTTTCACGTGCTGTACTTCATCAGACTTCTTACAAAATGTTTGTAACAGCGATGAATGAAGACTTTACTTTCCTCCATTGTGTTTTAATGAACTTTCTAAATTGCATCTAAATGGCGTCTTCTCCTGCGTGGCTCTCTCAGACGCCACCACACTGTCTTTGGCAGAGTAAAGACAAGATGAGACGAACTCAGCAGCATGTGAACGAACTCATCAATCTCCCTGATTGTGTTTTCAAAAGAGAGCGGGGCTTTTTTAACCATTAATCGTGAAGTGTTTTGAGCCTCATTGGTAAAATGCAGAAGTGTACTTGCTTCTTTTTCTCTCACACCAACACCAATTTGTCTCGTCTTTATATCTTGTCTTTAAGTGGGAAGTCTAAAAGGACCCTTGAGTGCAAGTCTAACATGCATGGCTTGGAAAATGGCAGGTCACATCGCGTTGCATTGTTCTTTACAGGGAACAAATAAGCCTTCTCCAGAGGAAGCGCGCTCAAGACGTGTCTGAGTGGCAGACACGTCTCAAGCACAAAACAAATTAGCGACGCAGCTATCACATATTCCTTGGCGAGGCCCGGGAACGAGCGACGTACTCAGATGGGAGGATGCATTGAGATCAGCTGGCATAGCCATATCATTTATAGACTCAGCGACCGGAGAGCCAATGCAATCATTCTTATGAGGCCGATTCCCCCAATCTATCACTCGCAGAGCCAACCCGTCCCGAGCAGTTTTTAAAGACTGTTTATGTGATAGATCTTGGGAACAGGGGAACGCCTCACAGGTTCAATAACCTGCCGGGGCTGAGTTGTCCAGCATCTCGGGCGCTGAGTTATGGGGATGAGAGCTATCGCTGCTGCATGCTGGCAGAGTGATTGCAAACAATCCTGGTCTCCCTGCCAGCGATAGGAAGAAATAAAACCTCTGAGGGTTTTTAAAAAGCAAGCTGTTGTGTACGAACATACAATGCGAAACATAAATGAATGTCGAGATGTTTTGGAATTCAATATTTGTCTTTATCCAGACAAGATATTCTATCGCCGTTTGTCTTTATGAAAATTCTTCATCTTTTAGTATTTTTCTGTCTTCTCTCACACACTCATACAATACAGAGCAACTAGCAGTAATCTAGCCAACGTCGCTGGATCTGTTGAGTACGTGGTATTTCTACTGGGATTTGGCATTTCCAGATTGAAGACGAACACTTTTAAAGCTGGACAAATGGCACATTAAACCGTTTAGCAACCTCACTGATGCTTCAGAGGCAGACGTGACAGTATATCGACTCCGAATATATCTCCAGCGACCAAAAAAATAAATAAAGCTCTATTTTGAGAACAGGCGGTTTTCATGGACAGAGTAAGTCATTTGTAGTCATTCATAGTTTTTTCTGTAGATACGATTTTTCAGATAAGAGTCATCATTTACTCAACCTACAAATATTGATCAACCGGGATTCAATTAGCTCTCACAAAAATTAACAAACTGGATTTGCTCTTCAAAATGATGATTAGCCAAGAAAAGGCATAGAGCTAAATGGCATGATGTGAAATGAATCCACTAATGAGGTCCTCGTCTTTGAAGTATGAATTGAATGTATGTATGTAGGAATGATGAATAATTATTTATCACAGCTTCCCATCTTTCACCTCATTCATTTAGGTTGATGGCTAATTGCACAGATTACACAACGATCTGTAACATGTCTGTCACATTAGAGAGCTCATTTTAAGTAGGCTACATTAAAAGCCTCTTTAATGTACGTACTTGAATGTGATTATTTTAAGCCCTATTTAAAGGTGCTAAATTCGAGATTCAGAACATATCTATCGCCTCCACACGGCTCTCAACAGCTAGCAGTGCTAACAGTGCTAACAGTGGTTACCAGAGTCCTCCGCTGTAACCTGAATATCGAGTAGAGAACCTTTAAAGACTGCTGATTGATATAAACTAAATCACTGATCACTTCTCAGAAGTTTGATAATGATAATAACGATGACGCAGGTACATGAATGAATCATGAATGAAGGTTAATAACAATGTTATAAATAGTCACTGGCGTGTGTAATGACCTGTGCCCTGGCGGAGAGCCTCATTGGTGTCACTAGACAATCAATGTAATCGTTCCCTCTTTGTCATTTTATTCACTGAAAGGTGTAAAAACTGGTGGAGCGGGAAGTATTGATGTGCAAACAGATGATTAAGGGTCTGTGTGATTCCATTCATGGCTGTCTTTAGAAGTTGTTTGGATTGTGGATCTAATGACTGCCCAAAATCCCGCCCTCCACTAGTTCCTGTGAATTATGAACTCATTGTAACTTTGCAGGATGAGATATGTTGTGTGTCAACATCCATAAACATACATGTATGTATGAGAGTATAAATGGTAAATATTATGAATAAGTATTATAAATTGTAAGTATGAATTTCTCGGCATGTTCCAGTTAAGGTTGTCCAAATCCATAATTCTTCAAGTCTGCACAAGGGGAATTTTGTGAACATCTGACATCCTAACCCGATGCAAGGCTGAGTGCCACCTGAGATCCTCCAGTCACGGTCTAGTACTTGGTAGTTCCTACGTCAAGGCTAGAGGGGACCAGGTCAGAGCGGGACAGGGCGCCCCCGACTCTGAAACGATCTACCCGAAGAGATCAGGCAGGCCAGCTCGGATTCTTCCTTTATTAAAAAAAACCATCATTTCAGATATGCATTCTCTTGAACTGTTGTTTTTGTTTTTATTCGATGTAGCAGTGTAATTATTAACCCACATTCCTAACTGTATCATTGCTAATCTTATTGAATATTTTCTGCTTTCATATTTTTGTAAAATACTTTTTTGTGCTTCATAAATGAAGTTATTATCATTATCAATACACAGCGACCTAACTGTCTGCAATCTAGTTGCAGTGCGGGACAGGGCTGTACCTCTGTACGCACAAAGTCAGAAATATGCACACACAGTTTGTTAGACACAGAGTTGTATGTTTGTCGCCCCCGGTGCAGAAACTGTACTTTTTCCCTGTTGGGGTAGAGATTTGATCAAGCATAACATCTGGCTTCATGATAGACACTGGTGTGCCCGCTGCTGAAAGACTTCATGTCACTGTAATTTTCAGCCGCAGGCTTTTTGTCACTCAACCTTAAAAGCGACGATGTGACTACAAATGTCTTGAAGGTAGCGGGTGACAGACACAGCCGCACGCGCAGATGTACTTTCTCTTGTCATCTAGAAACAGGATCCTAAAATAAAAGAGGTTCAGTCCTTTGCACTTACATGAATCACACAGAAGTCACACTTCAGAACAACTTCCTGTCGAGATGTGTGCCGTGTAGGATCGGTGTAAAGCCACGATATTGCAGCACAGCGTGAGAACTATTGCACCTTCTCTGACACAACCTCCCGAGCGCCGAGTAGAAATGTCACGTGAACAGACACTTCGCTACCAAGTTGATTCTAAAAATATGAAAAGCTGGTGGCACTCGTTATGTCACGGCGTCCCGGGGGCGATAGGAGATGTGTTAGGAACGCGATCTTGTAAAATGCAGTTATTGGCAAGAAACTTTTGAATAAATATTGAATAAATACAGGTGTTTGAAGGAGATGTTTTCACAGCAGTATAACATCCTGACAAATACCAGTAAGAAAAGAGGTAAAAAGAAGTTTATGTTGAAGTACATGGGATTTATTATTTAACGTTGTTACCCCGGTTTGGACCGGGTATCAAGAATCTTGAAATGTCTCTGATATTGGTACCAACGACATTTCTCGTATAAAGACATCCATAGCTGTGATCTGCATGTGGGTGGACCTGACACGTCCAAGGACCGACGACGACATGAACTCCGGGCTGCGTCCACGCAGGCCTAGTTAAACTCAGGCGAGACCCCCGGAGCTCAGGCCCACAGAAAATCTGCTGCCGCGTCCTAATTGGATTTCTTATCTTGGCTCATGGCACAAGGACACAGCTATGATATGAAGAGGGGGGGGGGGGCATTTAGGAGGATAACAGTGAGCCGTTTAAGACCTCAGCGCCACACGATGGGGGGGTCAGACATGGAGAGATTAGAGCTTTTTTTGACACAGAGGACTTTTGAAGCACTTAATCCTGACTATGATCTGCTTGATTCACTGATTTCCCACACAGGTTCGCTGTGAGCTGAAAACAAAGTGCACTGGGCCGAGCTGCAGCAGACGCCACGGTGTCAGCTCGCCGTTGTTGGAAATTTGGGGACTTCTTACACAATGTCGATTTCAAAAGCAGCAAGCTGCCGGTTTGTTTTTCCTCAAAAGTGCAAAGACAGGCCGTGAAAGAGAAAAGGGCAGCACACGATCCAGAAAAAGTCTCTTTGCACAAAGTAACTCTCAAGGCAGCAGAATACGAGTGGTTATTGTCACTGGAAGATACATTTGTCTCCATAAGCCGGCTCTGGTTGAATATTGTTTTTCAGTGCTCAGAAACTGCAAATGAATCTTTGAGAATGTTTATGTGCAGAATATCTTGTTCTTTGATTTCTCCATGTGTCAATATTTCTCCTGATAAACCGCTTTGGCTCACTTCCTTATTCTCTGTCATCTGAAAAAATAAGGTCATTTAGACAAGCCTTGTTTTCCACAACACAATTGGGTACTAACAGGACATGTAAGGTTCAGCCTTTACTCTGTTTGATCTAACAAGCAGGACTGTCAACCAGACGGGGTTCCAAATGTAATATAATAATGAATCAATCTGCTTGTTTGATCTTAAAACATGGAGAAAAGGTGTGATTTATGAAACGCGTGCATCCCCCCAATAACGCCCTGCATCCAAAACCTGTGCAGTGTGACAGCTGCGGCCTCATTTTCTGAGCCTCCTGCTTTGTGGCTTGGTCCCATTGTTGGTCCTGATGGTGAACATCGGCCCGACAAAGACAGGTGACGGATGAGGAGTTGGCTTCAGCACAGAGGGTCACGGAGGAGCACCCGGCATCATGAGCACGAGGCTGTGCAGCTGCAAGTGATGGCTGCTGCTGATGTCTCACAGCTCAGCACAGAGAACACATGCGCCCTGCTCACTCACGTTTCCAGATTCTGACTGCCCGGAAGAGTGAAAGAGCACCAAAAAAATCAATCAATCAAAATAAATAAATAAGGCATCACGATCCTATTAAACAACTGAACATTTACATCTTTCATCCTTAGTTGAACATTCTAAACATTCAGCCTTATGTTCCAAAATTGCTGAGTCTGATTTTTGAGTCATTGGCACACGCCGCATCCGAAGCCACCGACACAAATGTCACACTCCTTCAGCACCAGCTTTGGGTGCACGAGATGAAGTGGAGACAATGCGGATGCTGCGTCGATCGTGACTCGGAACAAAAAGAAAAAAACGAAGGCGCTAATTATTGCGTTACCTGTTCTCTCGTTGTTATCTCACATCATCTGTAAATACAAATACAAATAAAACACGCACCTCCTTGCAGCCACTTTAACAAGATGTGTTCATTTCTAAAAGCAGGTCGGAAATCACAGGGTGATCTCCCGAGAATACGCGCGGCAAAGTTGAGCAACTGATGCGCCATCGAAGCACAATTGTCTCCAGAGTGTCCTCGTCTTAACCGCAGCCAGAGAGCGGCCAGTGCAGAGGAGAGCCTCTTTACTTTCTTCTCAGCCCCTACAGATAATATAATAATAAGGAGCGCGACGTGATGTGAATGAAATCCCGCCACTGCGCCAAGTGTGTGGCTCCTCATCCAACACGTTCAAGCTGGACGCCAGGAACTGAGCCCGCTCATCCAAACACGACCAGAGGACGCAGGTTACCAAATAAATAAAGGGTTTCAAATTGATACCTCGTAGGGGTTCATAATGGGGGGCGCTGACACGCATACCCCCAAAACCATCTCCAAAGTGCTGCGCTTCAATGCGCATTACCCGCTCACCAGACCCGCACAAGTTTAGAGCAGAGCCGCTGCTGATGCGGAGTCACATGGAAACAGATAAGTTCCCTCCAGCGCGGAATAAACATTGGTACAGCTTACCTTGATGGTCTTCGTGGACTGGCATTTGACTTGATGCGATACGGTGGCGGTTTGGTTCATCTTGAGACGCCGACACAGACAGTCCTCCTTATCCAAGTGAGACAAACCAGCCGGAGAGAGAGACGCCAAGAGAGCCCCCTCTACAACTCTGCAGCGAGGGACGGAGGATCGGTGCTCTCGCTCTTTGCTCGGTGCGCGTCTGAAGAAGCCTGCGACCGCGTCTGACAGCTGCCGTATGTGTGCCTCGCGCAGCGCGATAAGTGTGTGTGCACGAAATGACCGGTGATGATTGGTAACCAGGGACGACCGCAGACATTTCCGAAGGAGTTGGCCACGTGATAGTGAAATCCCCTGCTGTGACATTGTCCCAAACAAACACGTAATGCAACTAATGAGCACTGACTGACACCTCATTCTTTTTCCTTTTTTAGAAAAACACACCAGGGATGCAGCTTTACTGTGTACACACACACACACACACACACACACACACACACACACACACAGTCATTATGTATGTTTTCTCATTATATATGATAAGCAACATTGCACAAACAATAATTCAATGTAGGAACCAAACACAAATAGAACACCTTGGAATATTGATGCAGGACTGGATTCATTTTGCAAGGAGGCCCCAGGGCAAATAAAAAGTACGGGTTACTTTTGAGCCTCTGGCGTTTCCATTGTCTGCCTTTGGCCTTTAAACAATTGACCGAATGTCCACTTGTTCGTAGCGACCAGCGTGTTCTCACTGCCAAGGTTCAACAAACAAGACTTTCAACCAAACAAGTGTTCGATACCGTGTCTCCCAAAGTGTTCTTGTGGTTTTGTTGATTAAACCTGAACTTTGATGTGTTTCCTGAAGCTAAAAAAGTTGCCTTTAGCTAACTTTTGTTTTGTAATTGAATATTGTCACAAAAAAGAAATTGTTCCGAGCGACACAACGCTTTTGTCTCCTTGTACACCAAAGCAATATTTTTTTGGTGAAACAAATATATATGCCAGACTGATATGGTGATCACATTTCAGAATTCCATTACCAGTTAGCAGCTTTATCATTATATTCTGCCCACAGTCATATAAACCAGCTCGTTCTCCTACATGCTGTGCAATTCATTTGATTAAACACAAATGTAGTCAGGTACAGTATATACACCATGTGAGCGTACTATCAGGGGGAAAAATGAAGGTAATAAAATCAGATTAGATGACTACACGGGGCCTCAGGATTAATGCAGGAGCCACCTAAGGCTCTTATCGTTTTATCTTACACGGAGTTTAAGTGGCACAGATTACCAAACCCATTTTTAAACAAATCCCTCAACACAAATTGATACACACTGAACCTGGGGCCTTCCGGGCCCCTGGTGTAATAAATAGATATTAGACAGGCATCAGTATATAGTCACCCCATCTATATATTGGGGTGTCGAACGACAATATATGCAGTTCAATCTCTTTAATTCAGTGACACCAGCAAACAGACCTGTGTGTTTATGGAGCACTTCCCCCTGTGAATCATGGGACAGCGTTATTTGAATTCCTAGCGTGCTTCCTGCATGTTTGAATCTGTTGCACCAGAACCTACTATTCTTTGGTGGAGATTAAGAATTGCTGTCACAACAGCAGTCAAGTACAAGGCCACGTACATTTGTGAATTTGAAGTGATTCCACAACAAGTGCAATAACACACAGAGTATGAATAATGAGGCACTTAAGAGGGCTAGAATGTTATGGTGGTGCTTGAAAATGGACAGTAATTACAAGCATTATGAGCAATGTTAGTTCTGCTTGTAAATTTAGCTTTCTACATGTTGTGTAGAAATGGATATTATCTTGACAATGTGCTCAGTTGATATTCATAATCATCATCACGGCAGACATGACAGAGAAGCCCGTCGCACACCGGATGTTGGCCAGCGGGCCCACAGTAATTAGGCAGCACATGATGAGGAACCATGCTCACCGGTTCCAGTGTCAACTATTCACGCTCCATTTTCATCAATCAGGCTCCTAAATTGAGCATGTGTCCACTCCACACAACAAAAATCCATCCAGACAGGCAATGCTTAAGGGGATAAAGTGAACTACAACACATAAACTAATCAGCTCAACAAACACAACGATGTTTGCAGAATGACAGTGATTTCTTTAATGGCATCAGTTTGAACAAAGGATTTCATACGTCAAACATATTTCCACACGCTGAAATCAGGATCCGTCTGAATATTTAGTTTTCCCGTACAAATGTTCTGCAGGAGTGTTAAAGCATTCATAAAAACCCTCCGGAAGAAAATCCCTGTTGGTGTGAAAGTGCTTTAAAAATGATGCTTCGTACCACCTCTGCAGCCCCACTATACTAATCGTCATCTACATTTCATTTCACTCTTTTTGCGTGAGGTCATAATGTTGCTAGTCTGACTCACTGGATGTAGAAACGACAATCTCCTGTGCTGACAAATGAAGCCATCGCGAAAGTGCCAAAAACTGCAGTTCCTCAAACGGCCACTTGAGGTTGCCTCCAAAAGCAAGTCAAAGTCCATGGACCCAACTTTACAGCAGCATGTACAGTATACAGCCTGGTACAATACAGTTTTGGTCTCTATAACTATTTCCCTTGTTCATGACGACTGTAAGGAGGGGGGAATATGTACATTTAAGGCTTAAACTTCGGTAGAATTAAGGGCGCGGCTGCTCTAAGTGCTTTGAGTCAATCGCACCATTTGCGCGAGTTTGCATTTTTCAACTCGGGCAAAAAAAACGCGTGCCTATCAGCGCTGAGATGCTCCTCCTGGCATCACTGACGTCCTGGCGTTGTTGAATCAGGAAACAAATACTGTCGTCATCTGTGGTCACCACGAGATCTACGATACCTCATATTAGTAGAGACCGGACAAAACTATATGTATAAATGTGTGTGTATAAACCATATGGTACAAATATTGAAAAAGACGCTGCCGTATTTACGCCGAGATGACGTTATTTTGAGTGTTGTTAGAGCTGCTACAATGTTAGCTTAGAATAGCACCGATCCATCCGAACTCCATTGAGAAAACAAGTATTTCAAAAATGTTGCGGAGAGAATTAACAAAACATCAATTCAAACTTTTTAAAAATCGGCATCAGTACGTAGTTATTTCGGCGTCCCTTTGTCCATTTATCACAATTAAATCACAGCAACATCTTTATTTTGTGTTCATACAGCTGTAGTAAACCAGCCGATTGCGAATGACGTGATTATTCGCACTGCGGTTGGTGTGAAGGCTGTGTTGTCACTGCCACGATGAAACCTATGGGTGACTTTGTGGAGACTACGTCCATATTTCATGCATTGAATGATTTCAGCCGGCATTCTCCTCCTCTTCCACTCAAGGGCACCGTGGCTGCATCCCGTGCTAAGCGCTGCCCAAGATGATTGAGATTAGTTTAAAGAAAGTCAAACAAGCCAGAGTAGTTTTCCCCTCTGTACCAGAGTGATAAATGCGTGGACGCAGACCCTTCTTCTGCTCTGACACAATGCTGTTGAGATATGTCTGGCTATGCAGGACTATAATGTTGCCAACTCTTATCTTCATTCTTTCATCTCTTTCTGCTTCCACTGACCACAAAAATGTAAATTGCCAAATTTAAGTCAAATTAATCTTTATTAGTGTACCAGATCTCCAATGTCCAGCAGTACATTGCCCATTAAACATTTTGGTGTATCTCTGTATCTCAGAGCTGTGATGTAGTCTTTATGTGTATGACTTGAGAAATAGTAAAAAACATACACCTGTTTCATAAAGCCCATTAGAATAGCACACTGAGGAACGGTATGATCCAACAGCAGTCTACCCACGTCCAGCCCACCAGATCCACTATCCTCGACACTACGTGCATCAAAAATGGAACGTAACATCGCAAAATTCCCTAATCATGGATGGTTTGGCATACAGGGACACAATCTTAATACGCTGCCGAGGGAAACTCTCTGTTACAGCGGAAAGCCGCTGATATGAGCTGATTCCACGGGCCGGGGAGAATTATGTTTCTCTGTGACACCGTGAGTAAATGTGTCTGCGGCGGCCTTCAGACTCTGATAAATTACACCGCCGCAGCCCTCTGGTGTCACAGCGTTTCAGCTCGGCTTCTTTGTATTTCATCCTTTTTTTGTTTTCCCTTTTGTCCTGTTGTACGCATGTCTCCTTGGGTCCTGCTCTGCAGATAGTTATGGCTGAGCATGTTGGGAAATATTCAGGGTCCCTGCATATCAAAGCACAGGTGCTTAATTGAACAATTGTCTGCTCATCCGTTTCCCATCATGCTTTGTTATCTTCTTATCTGGGGGGTTCATTAGAGGGATGTTGTACACCAAACCTGCCCGTTGCATCTTGACTGGCTTTTCCGCCTTGTGCCTGAGGCTGCATATCAACGTCTCTATATGAGGAAGATAATGCTATTTGTTCGTGTTCATTTGTTGCGTGCTGTGGTGTCACTCAGCAGTGTAATAATACAGATATCTCTGAACAAATGGATATTCAAGTCTAAGCCTTTTAGCTTTGATATAAACTAAGAAAAGGGTTGCTGCTAATCCTGGAAGCAGGCTACACTGCTAATTTAAATCGACAAATTATATGCAGCTAAAAGAAGTGATCGTGTACAGGCAAGTGCAAATTACTGGAGGTGGTCGCTTGTACACGTTCAGACTTTCTGGTAATTACAGATGAATCAATAGACTGAGCTCAGTGTAAATGTGTTGATTTCATGCAAAGGCTCTGTGTGTGTGTGTGTGTGTGTGTGTGTGTGTGTGTGTGTGTGTGTGTGTGTGTGTGTGTGTGTGTGTGTGTGTGTGTGTACTGGGACTGAGTCAACAGCTTCAGGTTCACTACTTCATGCCTGAATAGGTGATGAGTGTCTGTGGATGTGTGTACAGCTGCATGCAGGAGCATAAGTGTGTGTGTATCCTGTTACCAGCCGAGACAGCAAGGCTGGTATTGTTTTCACCGTGTGAGTGTGTGTGTGTGTGTCAGTGTCAAAATGTTGTCCTGGAGACACCTGTAGCAGGAACTACCTTTGAGTACTTTGCCAGGGGACAGATCTTGTCAACTTGATACCTCAACTGTGTAAGATGCAGCCGAGTTAGGAAGAGGGGAAGGCCATTGCCTCCCCCCCCCCCCCCCCCCCCCCACACACACACACACATTTAAGCCCCTGGCCGACCCGATTTGGCATCACAGCTGCTGTGGTCCCATCTCAGGATGGTCCGTAGTACTTAATTGTTTGTGCATATGTCTGACTTTCTGTCTGTCTTTGTATCTGCATATAAAACCTTAAGAAGTGATTGCCATGAAAGACTCATGCTTTTATTTTGGTGATCGTCACATTTTAACTCCAGGATTTGAAGTGTTTTCAAAGGTTTCGATACATTTTCAGCGCTCGATGAAGCCACGTGGGAACACATTGGATATCCTGAGCGATGCGCTGCAATGAGGCTGAAAACAAGAGTTTTATTCCTTAGTGCTTTTAAAAAGTACAACTACATTCATATTTTAACACATGCATAATTTAAGATGCAGTGTTTTGCATCCAACTCGATGTGCAGAATTGTGTACATGTGCACATTTTAACAATAACAAGCTCCCGTTGTTAGTTGTGCATGAAATCAAACATGCAACACTGAGAGACATTGTTATCACTCGTCAATAACTAATATTGCCTCCCTCAGAGGGCCATAAGCGGAGCGCTACAGGTGTTGCGCTTCACTGAGCATCCATGCTCTGTATAATAGGTTCTCTCAATGACCTGCAGGTTTTGTTCCATCACCACAAAGCACCATTGTATGCATAGTACTCGACGCACAGCGGCTGGTGGAGGGGGCTAATGGATTCTTAGTACCAGCAGGCAAAAACTGGATCCAGCCAACTAAATGAATGGCTGCCATCTCTTCACGCTGACAGAGCTGAGCATCACAGCAATTCCTGAGAGCTTCTCAATAAATGAATAAGAAACATGCAAAAGCTTCGGCGAATGGACATATAGAACTTTTAGAACGCAAAGTTTCCCGTATTTTTCAGATAAGATAGTTCTCCTTCTAGCCTTTGAAGTCCTTCGAGCTATTGACATCAGAAATCCATAAAGGATACCCACTGATCCCATTAAACTGCACTACTTTGGAGCCGATGTTCAGCTTTTATTCCCGTGTGCATTGAAAGTGAATTTTATTCATCTCAAATGAAAGAAAAAAAAATTGCATTAAATTTTGAGAACATTTTAATTCATTCAATGATAATACTTTGATAATGATTTTAATAATTTGGAAGTGATTTCTTAGATCTGTAACACAAATAAAGAAAAACTCAATCTTCCTCGCTCCTGGAAACGGAACCGCTGAAGAACTTGCTTTTGACCCATTCTTTTCATTCTCCGGCTTTTTGTATCTTTCTATTTGAAAATATCCAGTAAGAATTTGTGTTTGCATGGCTATGAATGCATGTAGCATAAAGACTCAGAGTATCCCTGAATACATAACGGCCTAAGGGTAAGTATATGTATTCTTCTTTTTGTCAGATGTCTTGAACTTTTAACATTTAAATAAAAATGCTAAAATGGTCATATTTCAGCGAGTGAAGTCATACATATGCATTGTGCATCGGCATTCAAGTTCAGTAAGCCTATATAATGAGTCAGTCATATTAATAAAGCAAAATGCAGTTTGTGGATGAAGTGTGGGATAAAGGAGAAGGATGAAAAATGCTATTTATGAACACGGGGTAATCAATGTGATTAATCATTAGCTTTAGCGGGAAGTTGGACTTATCCAAACATGCCCAAAGGATTTGATTGAACAGACTAATTGTCTTTTTAGAGGAGCGAGTGAACTACCCGTTCATTGGATTACACACACACACACACACATTGCTTCAGTGGGATGATACCGGTTCCGAGGCCTTGGAGAAACACTCTTTGAAGCTGCGCTCTCGCAGAGGACGGGACGGAATCAATTCTGTTCAATTTGCTTTGAAGGGGAAATTGCATCCTCATCTCGCGGAGTCCATTGCAGCTCAACGGGACACAAAGACATGTCCCTATTTACTCTTTGTTGTGAAACCAAAAGCCGGCAATTTGCATTTTTTAAGCCGGCTCCGTGTCTGATTAACTGGCTTTATTTGTGCGTGCAGAGACTAAATGAAAAAAAAGTTCACAGAAACCCTTTTCATCTAACTTCACACTGTGATTACTGCCATTGGTGATAGCCCCTGACCATGTCCTAGGATACATTGTCAAGGTTGCATTTCCGTTCTCCTCGGAGCCTCCGTGACCCTGACAACCTCAATGAGGATGGCGCCCGGTGCAGGCGGTTGTCCGCACCCTGATTTCATGGGTCATTGTTTCTGAGGTTTGCTCACCTTGCCTGTGCGACTGATTCCAAATGAGGTTTTGGTCTTCTCATCCTTTCATCGCCGGCACTCACTTGGGTTGCCTGCATATGATGCGCGGTGGGGAAACTGGACGTCCTGTCCCAGTCTGCATGGCGACCGTGCAAATGTCTGATCAGTGCTTGTTGTGGAATGGCTTTAAAACCGACTGGTAACCATTTCAGTGAATTCCCATCACTCACTGGAACTGCAAATGAATTCCACTTCATGCAGAGGATGTATCCTCACTGCTTTCTGACAGCATCACTTCTATCAGGTCAGCTCTCCAAGGTGCTGGATGGCTCCCTAGATAGTTCTCCCATGCCGCACAGTCGTGACAAATAGATGAATGTACCATAGCGTCAGAAAGGCTGAATAACAACAACATAAGGCTGCACTCACTGAAATTCATTCAAAATCAGCTGGGTGGGGAGGGTTGAAACAGCTGTTTACAGCTCTCATGACACATGACAGCTCAATCCGGTCGATGCAGGCAAATTGCATCGCTAATGGTCTAATTGTAACAAGGAGATAAATGGCAAATATAGTTTTCCTGTTTTCCTCAATTTAATTTCGCCTTTATTTGTAAAATATACGACTTTATGGAATGGCGAGCCTTCATTCAGAAGTGGTTTCTCGTTGAAGTAGGCTAATTTATCAAAATTATACAATGCATAATTTTCCCAAAAAACAGAACAATAACAGCGCTCAGGTGAGGTCGCGACTTTGTAAAATGGTAGCAGTCTCTCACACTCAACCACTTACCAGGTGACGTCAGTAGGTCCCTGGGGGTTCAGGGTTTTAGGCCTTAGGGGGGACGTTGGGATTGGGCCATTGACTCCCAGCAAACCGCTGGTGCAAAAATGCTGACTCATGTCCCTGTTTAAGAACTCATTCCTGCAGCACTCTATTAGGAATAATTTGATATAATAATTTAAAAAAAATGTATATTGAAGACTTTGGGGTTCCTTAAGTGAAGGCCCTGTTGTGTGCTAATGCACCCGATTCCACTAGCTTTCATCATGATTTAGTCACAGTGTCGTGTGTTTTAATCACACCGATGGCTTTCAAGTGACTCTCACCCACACAAGATTAATATAGCTCATGCAGAGAACTGAATTACTATAATCAAGCTATATTACCATCATTCTTCAGACTTGATGGCTTTCACTGCTACAGGTGACCATTAGTCCATAATAAACGAATGACAGATATGGGCTTCAATTCTTGACAGTAAAACCTCGGTCTGTCTCCAAAAATACTTATAAGCCAACATAACACGACTCTTCATCGAATTAATAACTGAACTAATTCACCAACCCTTCAGCTCTGATGGATCGTTTCATTAACATTTTGCATTTAAGGCATGTCAATTGAAAATCCAATGCAACTTCCAAACAGTTGAAATTCCAAAGACCAGAGGCACAGCGCAGTATTATGTCAAAATATATAGATAACAATATGACCAATTGTAATAATAACACTATTTTTAATGCAGTTAATCATCATCATTACTGTTTACAATTTTATTTGTCACACTGAAGCCCACTGACGGAAATTTGTGATTTTGGGCAATACTAAAATAAATTGAATTGATTTGAAGGCAAACAAGCCTTCATCAAAGCATTGTTTGCCAAAATGTGCCAATGTAAGAAATGCAATGTTAAAGGATCTCTATAATCCATCAACAGCAGCAAACAACTATGTAAAGATATGGTGGAGTAATGTCTACCTGAGGAGGCTTACAGAATGAAGTCACTCTCCCTCCGTGTCTGCTGTAATTCTGGGTTTTCCGTTCTTTGTTGACTTAGCCGGGCCGCATGTGCCTTTTAGTGCATGTTAGTGCATGTGAGCGTCATTAGCTCCCAGTTGCTGCTCTGCGTAGCGCCCACCCTCCGGTTCCACCTCAGGTTCCACCGTTAGCTTCTAGCTGCCAGCTCGGTCGTCGCCATGTTGAGAGCCGTTGACCGGCAAAAGAAATGCTCTGACTTTCGAATGAAGCATCTATAAGGACCTTTGGCAGCTGAGGCCAGAGTATAGAACTTTTGCAGAAGAAACCCCTCCCTGGAATTGCAATTGCTCAACTGTAGCTTAGTAACCCGATCTAGTCAAACAACAGGCCTGTCAAGCTTTTCATTTTACTTTTGAGGTGTAGCAACAATAGCAATAAGCAAACAGTAGTTTCTCTCAGGCGAAGCACATTTATCACGTGTGATTGCTGTTTGTAATATTTTGGAGATCCGGACACAACCTTTTGTATCACCCCACAACACCATATCTCTCCATAGTGTCTGGGCCCTTTGCAGCTCGCTTGTAGCCGTGCCATTTCTGACAGATAAATTGCCTTTTCAGCTCATCCAGCTGATCATCAACACTGTGACTCAAATAAGACAGTAAACGAGTACATGGAGACCCACTCCCCATTCTCCTAATTACAATAATACCCCACAGTGCTGTCATTTCACAAAGCCCATCATTTGCTGCAACGGTCTGACAGTCTCTCCAAAATAAGATATTTTCAGTCGATGAGGCGTAGGGCCTATGAGGGTTGATGGGAGAGATGAGCAATCAGGTTTGGCAATTAGACCAAGAGCCAACAGGACTCTCTTGACATTAACACAATCAGAGAAACATCATGACACATAATTAGTATGAGTGGATATGAAATAATAAAGGGAAGTGAATTGATTTTGATGAGATGCACAACTGCTGTAGGTCATGCAGACTATACAAATAAAGACATAATATGAAGCTTTAGGTATCTTCTGCGGGGACAGACACAAACCAAACAATAAGTGTTTGGTATGAAAATAAGACACAAGCTGAGGTACAAAACAGCAACAACTACATGATGACAAACTTACCCAATAAAAGCTGAATGGAAAATAACTCACATTCATTGTACTTCTATCTCTCTGTCAGCTTATAAACTTGTGTAGCAATGTTTGGGAAGAGGCGGGAATAATTACTGGAGGATTCCAGACACCCAAAAGACAATCATGAAGCACAGCTGCACACTCTCTCCCCGAGTGTTAGAGACTGGAGAATAAAATCCTTTCAAATATACAGCAGAAGATGAAAGCCAGAGAACCAAATACCTGTGTTGTGTTGGAGGTTTGTGGTTATTTTGTTTGTATTTGGCACTAATCCTCTCAGCAATCCCTCACTGTAAGTCTGCAGCATTAGCTCAGCATGCCTTGAGTACGAGATCAGATATTCAACGGTGCTGAAATTTGCTAAATTCCGACCAGTAAAACCTTCTGAGTATTGTTTGGTTCTGAGTAGCAAGAGGCCCATACATAATATTAGAATATAATGCTAATATATTCTGGCATAAACTAGGATGTCATATTTGGTCAAATGTGTGACGAGGCTGATAAATGTATCGCATATTGCACTTATACCTTTGATAATAATTCTGGTGGTTTTGAGAGTTTTACATCCAGGATAGCAAAACCGCTGCGCAGCAAAGTTCGCTCCTATTGATCAGAGAAATGAGCACAGTCCGTTACTGTCCCTCTCTTTTCTGCTCCCAAATTAACTTCCAAGTCTTCTTTTCTTACGAGCACAAGCCGTCAGCCTGGTCGTGACTGTCAGAGCTCAGAGTGGAGTCACTGTCATTGTGTCTGCTGCAGTACACAGGTTATAAATGGACACAAACCCATGGTACAGTTAGCACATAAAACTACTGGCAAAAGAAACAACTAGCAAGCTTAAAGCCAGGGATGGAAGCACTGAATTACTTTCACTACCAAGTCTATTTTGTGTACATGTTTAAGTTGGGTGTAATTTTACGTTTTAAGTTGCATCCGTTGCAGAGTGAAAACAATCACATAGAAAGTCATGATACATGCCATGGAACAGAAGAAAGAAGCTGCTGCAGTAACGTTTACTCAGAGTACATTTACAGGAACAATATGTTATATATATATATCTTTTCTATTAAATCATAAAATGAACATTATATGTCACCAGAGATTAAGGACACTTGTTAAATTGAAATATGGGCGTCTCTGACAATAATGCTACATTCCAGTAAGTTCTCCTGAAAATTCAAAGCAGAACACCAGTTGTTTTGTTTTGGCCTGTCGCCACTGCCCGTGTTAACAGCACATGTGAAACAAACTGGCACAGCTGCAGCCATTAAAACAAGCAAACAAACTGGATCGACAGAGATGGCGTTTGATTTTACCCAACCTAAAATGGCTCAGCATCTTTCTATACAGCTACCTGACCGGAGTAGTGGTAAAATACGGGTAAATATCGGAGATGCATTTGAGAGATGGAGTTCCCTAATTTTACTACGAACTAACTTAACACGGCTACTAGTAGCAGTTTGGTTACAGGGCTAATCATTCTACTGAAACAGCCAACTGCTTCCTCTTAGAGAATGTGAAGCTTAAAATGGATAAAGGGGGGGGTAGTAGCAGCATTTTTTCTTGACCTGAAGAAGGCTTTTGATACGGTTAATCACAATGTCCTGATTAACAAACTGTCAAATTTTTAACTTTTTCCAAGAGTCTCTTGCCTTGCTGAAATCCTACCTTGAAGGAAGAACCCAGTGTGTCAGAGTGGGTGATGTTACATCATCTACTCTAAGATCTAACGTGGGAGTACCCCAGGGTTCTATTTTAGGACCTTTACTATTCAGTTTATACATTAATGATTTGCCGGGTGTCTGCGATGGGTGTGATATTCAAATGTGCGCTCACGACAATGATTTATGCGCACGCAAAGAACAAGCTGCACTTAAACTCACGTCCACAATGACAAATGTAACTAAATGGCTTGCAGATTCCTGCCTTCACCTAAATGTTAAAAAGACTGTTCGTATGTTCTTCACAAAGAGAGCTTGCAAAGTGTCACTGGAGCCAGATGTTTATGTTGAGAGGCTACAGGTAGTGTCAGATTTTAAATATTTAGGAATTTTTATTGATTCTAATCTCTTTTAAAAAGCAGGTAAAACATGACAAATGTCTTAAAATTGAATCTCATGAATTTTAGATATATCAGACTGTCTAACCATGCAAGTTGCAAAATTGTATTTTAATGCAATGATTATCCCCCATCTGACCTACTGCTTAACCAGCTGGGCACAAGCCAGCAGCACGACATTAAAATCCATTCATATTCTCCATAAACAAGCCCTAAAAGTCACCATCACTGCAATATTCTCACCAAACATCATATCCTGAGTTGGGAGAACAGCATTAAATTCACTGATGTGCGTCTGGTTTTTCAAATTTTACATGGTATGGCCCCACCTCCACTGAGTGATTTTATTAAACAAAGCGCTTAAAGCAGTAGACTCACTAGATCTGCTTCAAGAGGTGATTGTGTCATTCCACATAGGCCAAGCTCATTCAGTAAATCTACATTCTCTGTGAAGGCAGCTCACTGGTGGAATACTGTGCCACCACACATACGCACACAAAACACGGACCAAACATTCAAGCATCACTTAAAGAAATGGCTTGTTGCCAATCAGGTGTGCCAGCATTGATGTGCTGTCTGTCCTGCTTGCTCGTTTTGATCAGCGTTGCTATTTTCCATTTTTTTGGTGTGTATGTTAAGTGCTTCAGTGTTACATGTGCTTGTCCTGTAGGTGGGTCTGTTCTGCGTGACGCATGCTGAAACCTGTTATGTCTGCTCTGCTTTAATGTCGTACACTTTTCTTTTGCTGTGTTTCGGTTTTGTCTGTATGTTGCTGTCTGTTTCTCTATGAATTTTAACTCCGTTTCAATTTGAGATTTTGTTATTTTAGGCTGCCTTGAAACATCTGGCCGGGGACAGCAGATAGAAATTAGCCTCTCTGGCTAACTCTGGCTCACTTACAGTGTAACTGTTGATTAGTGTGCATTGTCCCTGAAAAATAAATAAATAGTAGGGATACTTTGCTGATTTTCAACCAGCTCGGTGTCATCGCAATGTGGGCAGATAAACCATGCCCCGCCCCCTCCCTGGGTGTCGCTATCAGCTGGAGCCAGCCACTCATTTGTCAATGATTAAGTCGGGCCATCAGGCGGACGGGACGGGAGCTCCAGCTGCTCGCACCACACTGCGGTAACACAGAGGAGGCCATTGAGAGTTATAAAAACGCCACATGAGCTGGTTTATAATTTCCAAACAATGAACACATTGCCAATGTACACATCAATTAACAGTGTTGGACTCGTCATCGCATGTCATTTTTAAAGTATAATGTTACGTTCGTCTTGTGCTTGTGTTTGTTCAGTGTCCTCAACCTGTACTCTTTACAAACAAACGTTAGCATGAGCTGTGCAAACGCATTCTCACTCCCATGACTAGAGACTCATGCGAGTCACGTGACGAACGACACAAACGTTTTGCACAGGACACAAACCGCAGTCTCATGGACCAAAGTCCTGAGTTTGTTTGACCCATCCAACCAAAGCAGACTCTCATGCACTTTATACTTCGCCACATGCTATTATTGTCTGGGGGGGTTAAGTCGTTAAGGGGGCCGCCGTGTGTCGATCTCCGATGCTAACTAGCACTGACCCAGCGGTTGAGTTGCTAGTGGGAACTTTTTTTACATAACCGTAGCAAGTTTTCTGTCTCGCAAAATGTGAAAATATGTTATTCACCAAGATTAAACTATATAAAAATGACTCAATTTAGCTGGTATTTGTATCCGTCATGTCATTCAAAACGTCTTCCATAAAATGAGAAATCATCAGGTCTCAAATTCTAATTTTGCACTATTTCATGATCTTTTCAGCATCAGAGCAGCGAGGCAATGAGGAAGACTTGAGGTGTAGCAGATCACATTGCTTGTACTATGAGTCATATATAGCACGAACCAATGTCTTTGTATTTGAGAGCTTGTTGGATTATTCACAACAAACCATGCAGTTATGTAAAAATATTAAATGTCAAAGAAACCCAAAAATGTATTTGAAAATTGAAACCCACCATCTTTAGGGTTAACACTGGAATGGACATTACACAACTTTAATGCCTAATATTTATTACTGATAATAACAATAACATAAATCTATGTCAGAACCGTGCAGTCTTTCTATAAATAATGCATTGACTTTGGCCAATTACAAAAGAGTATTCTCCATGGCCATGGTACACAATGAGCTTTAATATACAGATACATTTTGCACCCGTTTATATCTTTAACATATTGAATAAATAACTCACAACCTCTGGAGTATCCTCCATAACCATGGTATATACTGATGTCAGTAGTTCTTCTATGTTATGCATCTTAATTAATAACAACGATCCCTCATGGAAACAGGTCTTTGCACCAATTTATATATTTAGGATATTGAAAACAAACATACATAAAGTGTTTTTTCTTTCCTAAATAATTAACCAATTGTCCAATTGTATGTTGGTGGGCAAGGTTGATGAGTAATGTTGGTTGGATTAATAGATGTTTTCATTTGTTTTGTATGTGTGCAAAGACTAACAATATAAATAGAACCTGAAGTTGTGGGTAAAATTATCAAAAGTAGCGAGAATGAATCCTCACCTTTGATGAAGACAAGAATATAATCAACCTTTTGCTTCCCAACATAGTTTCCAATGTGTAATTTGATAAAGCAAAGTCTTTGTGAAGTGTTCAAAACTGAAGTCATCTCGACGTGAAGGAAACAGCCAGTATCCCTGGGATCAGCTTATATGCACTCGGCTGCATTTGGTCTTTTTTTTAAATATAATTATTTGAGAGCAGTCAGATTAGGCTAATCTTTATGATCTCCATGAAAGGTATTTTATTATTCAGTGCTTTTGATCAACTGCCTGATGTCTCCAAGAGCGGCAGAAATGAATCTTTAAAGGGGCACTTCATCAAAAATACATGATATTCTTTGAAGTGTTTTAGTGATTTATTCATTTCGAGTGTCTTTAATCTCTTACAGAGAATTTGTTGGGCTGTGTAAGAAGTAGCATCAAATTCTCATTGAAAACAGAAAACAGTGAATCAAAATATAATGTATTGTATAATGTATTCCCCTCAACAGGTACTGGTCCAATTAGGAATGTGAAAACAACAGATCTCTGTATTTGTCCTATCAGATTTTGATATTTGCGCATCAAGTCAACCTGAATCAGAGAGCAGAGTGTGGCCAGTGTTAGCTGTAGTGTTTGTTCATGCATGTGCTGCAATCACAGTGGGCGTAAATATCAGTGACTCAAGAAGGAATCACCCTGATACAGACTAATTTGGTTGGTTTGTTGGGATGTTATCCAGCAACTGCTGTCTGAACATTTCAACTGAGCTCATAAATCCTTCATGTGATAGTTCAACACATGAAGGTTGATTATTCTCAAATAGTTATCTCAACTAAAATTCAAAGAAGCTTTCCAAAATGGAACAGGTGTTATCCTGGTGTTAGATGCATGTGGTTTGTAGGGGAAAAAAAGATTGATTCATGTCAGAACTGTGTTCTCTGCAGATGGTATCAGACTGCACACATTATTTTGGCTGAACATAGTTTGTGATAAAAACATACACAAAGGTCTGCACACTGTAAACCAATGAAGCTAGGGTTGGTCATCTTGAGAAACCAGCAAGGGTGCCTTGGATTTAAAAAAGAATCCAACTGAAAAACCCAGCTCATTGTTGTCAACTTTTTTCCAATGAAAGTAGATAGCATGACTAGCTCCTGAACTTGCTAACTCTAGAGAGAAACGCCGACATCACCCCTTAAGGCAGGGGTGTCCAAACTACGGCCATTTTTAAATGGCCCGCAGCAACTTCTAAAAATATAATGTAATATGGCCCACACTTGAAACTTGCGCTTGACTGTATTGTACTTCTTAGTTTCACCACTAGGTGGAGATACTGTGTTGAACAAGGCAGCTTCTCCACAAAATAAGAGCAATCAAAGAAACGTTTAGCCCCGGATGATGACACGTCCTACACTGGTGCCGAGCGAGAACAGAAAGTGAAATAGCAGTTAGCTCAATAAGAGTATTTTTTTCCGTGCAAACAAAACACAAGAAAAAGTCACAATAGCAGCCACGAGGTAGCTCAACTCATTGCCCGCCACGGGAAACCTTTCTCAGATGGTGACTTCATAAAACAGTGCCTCACTAAAGTCGCAAGTGCCCGGAATAAATGCAGGAATTCAACAACGTTAGCGTGTCCAGAAACACAGTTGTGCGGCGAATCGAAGACTTGTCAGCTAACCTAAACCATCAAGTGTCAGATAAAGCAAGTGATTTTGCTTTTTACTCCATTGCATATGATGAGAGCACAGATGCCACAGACACCGCACAGCTGTTAATTTGTTTGCGGGGAGTTGCCGATCATTTCTGCATTCGGAGCTGCTTGATTTTAGGAGTCTAAAGAGCACAACAACGGGTAAGGACATGTTTGAAGCTGTGTCAGATGCAATCCGACGGGTCTCTACACGAGTCTCTACAGGCGGGCGCGAGCTCCAGCGCGAGCACTACTCCTCCAAGACCCGTTTGAGAGGAGAACTTTGAGGAGAAACTGCAGTGCTGATATCAGATCAGCCTGACCTCACAATCAGACAGCAGACTAGCAGGAAAGGGAAGCAGTACATGCGAAGCTACCAGCTGTAAATAAGACGTCCTGACGTGTTTGTCAAAGTGTTATTTTCTGCTTTTTTTCATGTTGGAATAAATGTTAAATATTTAACTGCAAAGTAGCAATACGTGTTTGATACCTTCATTTATTTAGCATTAAATCATACTGGGATGTTTGCTGAAATTGATTGGATGTGGCACAGCCCTACCTAGAACATGTTCCACCAGCTGCCATGGCTTTCAATATGTTTCTTTCATTGAGAGAGACATCGAGCTGTTCTCAACTCCCTTCTATTTGAATAATGAGTCTGTTCGGCTCAACATACGTGAGCAAACATCTCTGTTAAATCTGAACAAAAGCACATTGAGAACCAAATTTGATTGATTTTGCTCACTTTAACACACTAGGGGTGAGGCGATCGGACCTGAGTGGCCCAGCCCTTGGTATATTTTTCTGTATGTGGCCCTCAGTGAAAAAAGTTTGGACACCCCTGCCTTAAGGCCTCCCTTCGAAGCCACTGCTCAGTTTGATTTATTGGAATCCAGCAGCCGTCATACCTTCTAAATGGCTAGATGTCGTTAAAACGTATAGGAACAAAAATCTACAATAACCATCCCATGGATGTTCATAAAATATTGGAACAACTGAAAAATCTAGAGTCAACAAAGTACACAAATCATAGTGAATGCTAATTTATTTGTTATTTATTTATTTAAAAGGGACCATGTACAGTTTAAACATGAATGTCACCATTTGATGCACTGTACCAGATTGTAGCTTAAGCTAATTTGCATCTGCAGTCCCTTGGCAGGTCAACAAGGACAAGACAACACAGTAAAAGGAAAAGAGATAATACAAAGATTTCCACAAACCGGTGGATTGCTCCCTCCAGGTGGGGACGGGGTGCCTACCTCAAGCAAAGGAGTTTGAGTATCTCGGGGTCTTGTTCACGAGTGAGGGTAAGATGGAGCGGGAGATCAACAGGCGGATCGGTGCGGCTGCAGCAGTAAAGCAGGCGCTGGACCGGTCCGTCTTGGTGAAGAGGGAGCTTGGAGTCGAGCTGCTACTCCTTCACGTCAAAATGAGTCCACTGAGGTGGTTCGGGCATCTAATTAGGATGCCTCCTCGACGCCTCCCACTGGAGGTTTTCCAGGCACGTCCAACTGAGAAGAGACCCCGGGGAAGACCCAGAACACGCTGGAGAGATTACATCACCCAGCTGGCCTGGGAACGCCTCGGGATCCCCCAGAATGAGCTGGAACATGTTGCCGGTGAGAGGGAGGTCTGAGTCAGCCTGCTTGGCCTGCTGCCACCGCGACCCGACTCCGGATAAGCGGAGGAAAATGGATGGAATAATAGAAAGATATACCATAAAGAACATACAAGACACCCAATACAACGCTACACACAAATAGCACATCAACAATTGGTGTTTGTCAATAAAATCAAGTCAGAAAAGACCACAAGAATTGAGGTCAGTGTGTGCAGCTTTCAAAATACTTTTTAAGTTGGATTTAAAAGTGCTAATAGAACTGCAGCTCCTCACACCTTCAGGCAGGGTGTTCCACTGGTGTGTTGCTTTTACAGAGAAGGCTGATTGTCCAAAAGTAGTGCGGCGAAATGGTATTTTACAGTCTCGTGCAGAGGATATTCTCGCTGATCTAATGGAAGTTATTGAGCGAGTGTATACAAAGTCACGGAGTGACCAGGCACAAATTTGAGAACAATCTAAAATTGTTAAAGCTCAGTAGATTGTGCTTCTCCAATACCCTACAATGGTGAAAGTGCAACGGCCTTTTGTCCAGAATTTTTATTGTTTGCTTATATAAAGACTCGAGAGGTCTTATGGCTGTTTCACCAGCCTGCCCCCAACATGTAATGCAGTAGGACATAATAATTTCATGTTTAGAAAAAGACCACAATAAGGATCACAGTGAGTAGGCCAGACACCCCCAGGAAAGCATCAACATCAACCAACATCACCTTAACGATATGGTCAAGTACATATCATTTGTATGTAACATAACATTACGATCTGATTAGGTACATACACTAGAGTCCAACAACAACTTCAGGACTTGATGAAGTGCATAGAGTCCAACATCCTAATGAACTGATCAAGTATGTAGAGTCAAACATCATCCTCAGGATCTGGTCAAGTACATGGAGTCTAACGTCACCCTAATGATCGGATCAAGTCCATGAAGTCTCTTATGTTGCCCTTTACAGTTCACATCACAGGAACAGTGCGATACTAAAATCCTCATTCAGACTCTTGGTGTGAGAGTACCAAGTGCCCAAAATCAGCAGAAGAGAGTCAATGTCACCCCATCTTCCAGGATATTTAATAGCCTCAATTTCAATGTATCTGAGAGTGTTAGGCTTAAAGTAAAGTGGATAGCTACTGGCCTTGATGCACTGTAATAACAAATAGTACCCTGGGGTTCAGTGATTCTAGTTTTAAGGGCTCTTGTTTTTCCAATGTATCCAGGACCACAGGAACATTTGAGTGTATATATTGTTTTTTTCAACATATGATGCCCTTAATGTCAAACATTTTCAACTTAGGAGACTTCATGGACTTGATCAGATCATTAGGATGATGTTGGACTTGATGTATTTGATCAAATCATTGAGATGATGTTGGACTCCTTCCCCTCTGGTTATTGTAGATTTCTGTTCCTATATGTGTTAGGGACATCCTATACCTGGTAAAATAGATATCCGCACACTTAAATCGATGCAGAGAACACTTTAACACCTAAAGTGTTAAAATAGAATTAAGTGTACGGATATCTATTCCACTAGTTTGAGCTTTTTTGCTCCTGGATTGATGATTTTCTTTTGTGCTGTGAGGTTCTTTTGGGCCACGGCCTATTGGGCATGCCCGTTTGTAATCAGCCGATTGCTTGGCTCCCGGTATTACTGCTTGCAGCGTTGTCAAGGGGCGTGGCCATTCGGAGCTTGTGGTCATTTGGAACAAGTGCCATGTACGAGCATGTGCCTGAGCGGGCAGATTAGTGAACAGATTACAGTGTTGTGGAGAACCACTCATCGCTTATTGAGAGTACGTTAGTAAATCCAGCATCCAGCAGCAAAAGTGAACTGCAGTCATTGAGCCGTAGCCTGTAAGGGCCAGCTGTGGACATCATGTTTGACCCAGTACGCAGAGCTTCGAAGCCTCGCCCCCACTGCTGGACGTTGTGCAATCACTTGTTTAATCAAGTGTATTCATATTTACAGGGGCGCATGCCTAATTGCACCTGCTTCGACACTGCACGTCCTTGGGGCCCAAGCAATACAAGTGTTAAGTAGATTAGATGACAGTTCTTAAGATGATATCAGGAAACACAGACACAAACATACAGACATTCCTTCTTGTACAGTTGGATATACTTTACTTAATACGCATTTGTATGCAACATAACTTGTGGGTTTTGTGACTGTGTGTATTTAAAGATGGCGTCTCTGTGTACAAAACTCTGAAGACGAGCATTAGCTTGAAAGGTCACTTGTGGATTAACAATAAATTACACTCAAGGGAGCAACAGTGTGTGGACCTGTGTTAATGCTTTCATTGTTTTCAACTGTTGGTCCAGAACAGTATACGGGAACACCAACTATTTATTTTAGAGGCAATGTACTACCATTCATTCTATAAAGCTCAGCTTTTTTCATACAATAATAGTAACATTTGCATTTATTGTTTCCTTATCTTGAGACGATAACATAAATCATGACAATAGTCCTTTAAACAGTATTGATTTCTTATTTACATTCCTGCTGTTGCTGCCCTGAAGACAAGTTTACAGCATTTTCCTGTCGTTATTCTTTTGTATTAGAAGTAAAATAGAAAATATTATCGCAAAAATATTTAATTTAACGTAATAGCTCCATTATACTGCCGCTCAAAACCATTTCTGTGTTTCATATTTGAAGTAATGAATGGTAAGTGCAGCACACATATCTTAGAGCACTGGAGTGTTTATTTCTTCAAGGATTCCTTCTGAGCCAGATCTAATCTGTGTAAGAGGATGGATTAGGTTATAGATTATTAATCTAAAAATGGATGGGGGTGATGGGCTGGTCGAGCCTCTGGGTGTTGGCTCTGCAACTGTGAATGCTGGGAAATTGATCTGCAGGTTGCTGCCTGCTTCACCCTGGTCTTTCACAGTAGGAACGTCTCACTGGGCCTGTTTATTCACGTCCTGGAGAGCGGGAGAGGAACATGTAACGTCTTTGCTTTGGCCTGCAGACGGTTAATAAACACCAACTTCTAATTGTCACAGAATGAAAGATAAGGCGTCATGGGCTGATCTGGTTTTCATCTTGTTCGTCAGCATCCCACAGAAAGAAGCTTTATTGCCTCGTCAACTCGCTTCACCTTCGTAGCCACGGAGCCACTTGAAATGTGTTTTTCATGAGCAGTCCTCACCTTTATTCTAAGCACTAAGCACTCATTGTGGCAGCTTTATTGTCTGTAGTAAAGGAAGCAAGAGAACGGTATAATTTACAGACAACCCCGGGTTATTTGAAGAAAGAGTGGACAACAATGAACCAGGACCTTGCACCTGTGCTGATGTTTGTTTGAGGCAAGGTCAATATTTTCAGCTGAAAAAACTGTTTTTGTCGTAGGTGGGGCTGTATCCTCATCTGAAAACCACAATTTACATAATACATATGGTTCTAATTTATTTTCAAGAAGAAGATGCAATTTGTGTCATAATTCCACATTCCTGAGTTGTAAATAAGTGCTTCACATATCTTGACCTTAGAGTTGTTAACACAATGCCCGATCCACACTTGCAAATTTTAACTGATTTCAATAACGTGGGAGGCCACAGACAGAACAACAGATTTACTATTAAATATTTTTAGCGTAAGATGCACACACCAGTAGAATCGGTCAAGAGGAAGGTGCACTCACTTGGAATAGCTGTTTCAGAGGCAATTCCAGAGACTTGGGATCTCACAGAAACTCTGCGTGATCAAACATGGAGGTGGACCGTCATTGTCAGATGGTTGCACTTGTGCTTTGTTTTGCACCGAAAAGAGAAATAAAATACAATTACCGGCTCGCAGTTGTATGCCTCAGTCCAAGGCATACAACTGCATGTCCTTCCAAATTGTCAGTGTCATCACTTCATCATTTTAGCTATTAGACATTTAAGTGAAATTGTCACAATTTGTACCCGAGTTCTTGAGTTATGGCCAGAAATGTCTTTTGTGAGGTCAGTGACCTTTGACCACCAAATTCTAATCATTTTATCCTTGAGTCTAGGTGGATGTTTGTGCCAGATGTAATGCAAATGTCTTCCAGGCGTTCCTGAGATCGCTTTCACATGAATGGGATGGACGTGAGGTCACAGTGACCTTAGACCAACGACATCTGATCACTTCATCTTTGGGTCCAGGTGCACGTTTGTGCCCGATTTGAAGAAATGTGTGCACAAGAATGGACTTGACCAACAGGCCGACAAACATAAGGCCGGACGGACAGACTGACTACCCGAAAACATAATGCCTCCGGCCAGGGCTGCAAGCGCAGAGGCATCAAAGTCGCAGCTAAGAAGACGGTATCAGTATCGCTCGTTTCTGTTCTGCACAAAGTCTGGTTGGTGACGCTCCGTGGCACTCTTTTCATAATGCAGCTGTTTGATAAAGGTTAGAAGCTTGAGCTCAGTTAGTCAATACAGAAATTAATTACTTTCATGAATATGTAAATTACCACATGTATCAAGTTAGACAGACATCTTTGGAGGAGTCTTTTAAGTGTGTCCTTACTTTTGAGGCTAAGATTACTGCCTGGCTTCAAAACAGCATCACTCTAGGCGGATAAATAAGTAAGTCTTGGTCAGGTTTACCGACAACAGGTGGCGAGCTTGTTTTTGTCACATATTCCTTCCTTGAGGGATGGCGGCATGTTTTTGTCTGCATCTGCTGCTCAGTGCAGCTCGATCACACATGCTGTGTGTTAACAACCGCTAGAGAATTTGTCCTGTGATAGCCTGTCAACCTGATCACGTCTCCCACATCGCTGTGGTGTTAATGCATTTTCAGCAGTATTCGTATAAAAAGGCTGCCTCCTATCATTTGGTCACTTTATATGGCGGCCCCTGCATTATTAATCAAGGTGCAGTCCAAACCACAGGAAAGAGAGCAGGGATTAAAAAGTGGCTGCTGGCTGAGCATTCAGAGAGTCAATGGGTAGCTATGGGTCCATCTTTATCCTGGATTGATTTGGTCTATTGCAGTCACACCAACTGAATTAGTTTGTTCTTTCAGACTGGAATAAGACATTTTGCGAATTTTTTTTAGATTTGAAATGGAGACCAAGCAACATTCCCTTACACCCTGGTCTGATAAAATAATGTGATGAGAAACAGAAACCAAGACAGCAGCATAGAGGGCTGCAGGAGAGACGTATTTGTGTATGCCACCCCATAAGTTGGCATCATGTGAAATGGTAAATGGACTTATAGAGCGCTTTTCTCGTCTTCTGACCACTCAAAGCACTTTAACATCGTCACCATTCATACACTGGTGGCAGGGGCTACCATACAAGGGTCCACCTGTCCATTAGCACCCCAACCAACCATTCATACACCGAGAGCAAGGGTCTTGCCCAAGAACACATGCACATGGACGAGCGGAGTCAGAAGTCAAATTGTTGATCTTCTGATTTAAGGAATGTTGAGCCACAGTCCCATCACACTGGTTCCCTTCACTAAATGCTGATGGGTTATTTCCATTAGATTTGGGATTATTTCAGATAATAAATTCTGCTGCAAAACAAATTTATATAAATCTTGCAGATTTTGTTCACCACTTTTATGATTTTTGAAGGCTGAATGCAATCACCAGAAGTAAAAATCTAACATTAGGCTATAAAGGAACTCTACTACAGTCACATGACTTCACATCACCACCACTAAGCGAGAGGACTAGTGTTATTGTGTTTACCAAAAGTTTTAAGACGAGATTTAAAACAAGCTAGAGACTCAGTCCGAGTTCAGCAGGTGTTCCATGGTTGAGAGGGCACATACCAGGTCAATAAATCAGAGACTTTAAGGCCTTAAAAGTGAGCAATAAAATCTTAGAATCGATTTGAAAAACTAACCGGTAAACAGTGTAGGGAGGCAAGCACAGAGGTGATGTGACCGCGCCTCTTTGTCACAGCAATGACACGAACAGCAGCGTTTCTGGCTGATACCTCAATACTGAGCGTCACAATAATAAAGCTGGGAATGAATAAAAATAAAGTACATCTTTCTGTGGGGCAGCGATTGATAAAAATTACAGAAAATTTTAGAAATGATCTTGAGCTGTAAGAAACATGACGTCAGATTAAGAAACACTTGTGCAACATGTGTTGTTCTTGAAGGCAAGGATTTGAGTCTATGGGAAAATGAATCTACTTCTCACTTGGGTCCAAATATGGTAACTTCTGTTCACTGGTTTATTTAGTACATTATGGTCCCATATACCGTAAAATAGACCATAAAGCAGTGCATGCTTTAGGACGGGGCTACCTTGTGATTGACAGGTCACCAGAGCCGTATACGGCATCTCTAAGTCAATCCTCCGCAATCCAAATATGGTCACTTTTGCTCCCAGGTTGCAAAAAGCCAAGTTGGGGACAGCCAAAATCCGAGAGGCTGAATAACGTCAGTCCGTAAACCAATGAAAGACGTCACGATGACTAAGTCCACTTCTTATGTACAGTCTATGGGTAAAACTCAAGGGGGAGAGAGTTTGATCACAGGTTCTCTCTTCTTCAGACTTCTGTATAAACTGGCCTTTTGTTTTGAGGGAACCAATTTTTAGCAGCAGTTAGATTTTTTGATAACATATTTAATTTAGCTAGTGGTAGTTATTTTACAGATGTGTGGCACACACACTGCTGCCAAAGGGATATAAATAGCTCTAATACTTTAAGCGTCTGGGCAATTTTTTCTTATTTCTTTCATTTTATTGGATCTGCTATGAGCAGTATTTGGACATATGTCCAGATCCATGAATGTACACCCGACAGGGAATATTTATTTGATAAAAAAGCAGGTTCCATCTTTTTTCAAAAGCTTTAAATCCAACACTGCGTCCTCTGAGATGATATCTGTCTTGTTCTGCACATTTTGTTTCAGCATTTGATTTGAGCCGGTAGTTTCCTTAACTTTGTGTTATTCCCATTGAACTTCAATGCGGAGTGTAAAAACTTTCACAGGTGTCTTTCCATCTGTTGCTTTTTGACAGATCCAAGTCCCTGGAAACACAGAGAGACCTGGTTTCTGAAAACTTGTCCAGAAAATGGGTTTTCGTGAGAGGTATAAGAGCAATAATAAGTACATATTGAGGAGGTTTAACGTGTCAAATGATTAAGTGTAGAATTTGCTGTCAGTGAATGAGTCAGAGAGGAAGACACGTCAACAAATTTTTGTTTCGAATTCACACAGTTCACTTGGAAATGGACGAGAATACACCTGAAAGCTACTCAGGAAATCTTTGTCCCTCTTGTGTCAACTCTGCGGACGCCCAGTAAAACGATTCATCATTCAGCTGACACTCCAGTCCAGACTCAGAGGATCCTATTTCAGCTGTGGTCAACGGCAGGCGTGCCCCCTCACTATTACACAGATCTGCCATTATTTAATCAAAGTAGCCCGCCATGAGCAGTGCGTATGCTGGCAGGGCTATCTCTAACTGAGCCTGGCTTATAAATAGGCCGTATCCAGTTTTCCGTCAAGACATAAGGTGAGCCCCCGCTGTAGCCCATCCCTCTGCAATTCTCTATGGGAGACCCCAATGCCCCCCCGAGATGCTCAAGATGGCGCCGCAGACGGCTGCCACGGTGTGTTGGTGCTCACCGTTTTGTGTTTTCGTTGTAAATACTGTTTTCTGCTGCGATACCCGGAGCTCTTTCACCAGAGATGAGCTCATAAACATCAGGGGAACAACTCCAGCGGAGTTACCTCCAACTTTTCTGTTAACTTCTGTGGAATTACTGGACATTGTAGCCAAAGGTGCTCTCACCTTAACGCATGCAGTGAGACGCCGTAGGAGAGGGAAACGTTTCCGCACACGTGGATTTCACACACCGCTGCCGGGCAAATTTTCTCCAGCGTTCGCTCACTGTGCAACAAACTGGATGAACTTCAGCTACTGGCGGGGAAAGACAGACTTTTCTTCATCCTCCGCTTTCTGCTTCACTGAGACCTGGCTCTGTGGATCAATACCGGACTCCGCGTTCCAGCTGGATGGCTTCCAGCTGTTCAGAGCTGACCGTGACTCTGAGCTATCCGGCAAATCGAAGGGTGGAGGAGTCCGCTGGTGCAATGGTGTGTAACCACGGGCCACGGCAAGGCCCGGATTGGGTTTCGAATTTACAGTGCACTGCACCTTTAATACCGGCTCAAACCACTAAGCCCACAGATTATCTTTAAGGGTGGCAGTGAATGATTTACTGAGACCAAGGATTACCCCAAGATTAAGACATTTATTACAACAATTTAATATGTTAAAAACAATCAAAAGGTATATTTCTAATATACTTGTGACACAGGTTATAATAAAAGAGGCAAAACCATTTAAAACAAAACCAAGCAACACAAAACATGAATACAAATTAATAACTTCAAACAAAACAGCAGTGGCAGTCAACATCTCCTGCTTGACGGTGTCAAGAAGAGTTGAGCTCACAGAGAAAGCCGCCTTGGATACATGCATACACGTTTAGGGGAAAGACAGGATATAAAAGCACGAATCAGGAACAGATGTTTTTGGGTGTGGGTCATGAGACATGGAATTCTGCTGTAAGAGGTGACTCATACAACTCGAGAGGGAAAGGTCTGGTGCTTTCCGGAGACAAACGCACACACAAAAAGGGTGAGATGAAAATCATGTGTTCGAATAGGTGGGGGGGAACAGATAGCCCAAATCAAGGATAAAAGGAGACGCTTGCAAGCCCCAAACTGGGATTTCTACACGAGCCGTCCAGACGCTCTGAGAAGAAGATACGGACGATTGCAACTGAAGTATTCGAGGACTTCGTCTCGGTTCACGGAAAGAAGACAGCTGTTCGTGGACAAAGAATTGAAAGACTGAGATTTTCCTCTCCCCACTGCTCGACTTTAACAACTGAACAACGGAGGAACGCCGCCGCCCTAGAAAGACTTTGTACAGAGCCTTGTGGACTGTTGGCCGAACTCTGCTGCAAAGAGCAGGAGGAGTCCGAGGGTCCGGCCGGACCTTCGCTCCTAACAACTCCAAAAGAACTTTTTCACCGAACCATTGAAGATCCAGCTCCAACCGAGCAGTCTCGGCATCTAAAACTAATGAGTATAACCAAAGAAGAAAATTAAAGTAACGAATCAAGTGTAGTAATATTTTATGTGAGCTGTAGGTTAACCCTTGCAAACTAACTAAATATAACCTGCAATAAATATCTAATCTGTATTTAAAGTAAAATTCTCAAGTGCATTTATTTACTCAAGTAGTAAAAATTCCTCGTGGCAGTAAAAAGTTAAATCCATTGTATGTCTAACAACTGAGTTCTGTAAGGTTATCCTAGAAGACCGAATCCACTTAACAATCCCTTACGGTTTTAGAAGTAATCCTAGCCGTTAAAACCTAACCTGGCATTTACCAAGAGCACGGATCCAGAAGAGGGAAGCTGCCATAACCGACGCGACTGGTAGGAGCGCCCGGGGTCAGGGTGGCCCCTCGACCGAGTGCACTCAGACCGGAGGAAGCAGGGTAGACGTCGGGAGTAACGGCAGTTAGAAGAGCCAGGCGAGTTCCCTCGCAAGAACACCAGCTCGACAATCTTTTAATAGAGAGCTGAGTCAGTAAGTAGCCCCGTATCGGGCCAGAAGTACCCCAGGATCTAACAACGGTGATGTTTCATAAAAACACTTATGAAACAGTGCGTTTCTGTATCTAAATGCTGCTCGTGTTGTCAAATTGATGAATGTGTTTTCTTCGTTTGCTTGTGTTCTGTCTATTTACATGTGTCTTGTTAAGCTACAGAGCGCCAAAGCTTTCAAAATATTATTTATGTGAAAGTACAAAAAGTGTCATCATCAAAATTTACTTAAAGAACCAAAAGTAAATGTGTTTACTCGTCTGAATTACTTTATATACTGCAGGGTAGTTTATAATACATCATCATTTTCAGCATTTGTGAAAAAGCTTTTTTTGGAGTACCTCTAGTGGCCACGGGGACATTATGGCGGTAAAGGTGAGTGGCAGCGTCATATCTAGCTCTATTCACGAATCCTTGGGCAGCAACCAAACACTGAGTTATGCTTTTGCTAATGTCATCAAGGACATCAAAAGTTATTACCAACGTGGGGGGGATTGTCTTAGGCAAGGCAAGTTTATTTGTATAGCACATTTCAACAACAAGTTAATTCAAAGTGCTTCACATGAAACCATTAAAAGCATAAAGGCAAAAGTAAAGGAGATTTAAAACATACATTGAAACAATAATCGATGTCTCCCTGAGACATTACGCTGCACGCAATCAACCATACACTGCCGCAATTCTGCAATTACTCGCACACAAACCACGTCTGGAAAAGATCTCTGCCGATCTGCGTTTTATAGTGTACGCCTTGCACAAACTCGGTCCCGGAGGAAATGGCGACATACTGTGCACTTTCTAAATTTGAATCGATGTCTCCCTGAGACATTACGCTGCACGCAATCAACCATACACTGCCGCAATTCTGCAATTACTCGCACATAAACCACGTCTGGAAAAGATCTCTGCCGATCTGCATTTTATAGTGTACGCCTTGCACGAACTCTGTCCCACAGGAAATGGCGATATTTTGTGCACTTTCTAAATTTGAATCGATGTCTCCCTGAGACATTACGCTGCACGCAATCAACCATACACTGCCGCAATTCTGCAATTACTCTCACACAAACCACGTCTGGAAAAGATCTCTGCCGATCTGCGTTTTATAGTGTACGCCTTGCACGACCTCGGCCCCGGAGGAAATGGCGATATATTGTGCAGTCCTTTTAAAACCATTAAAAGCATCAAAACATAAGGCAAAAGAAAAGGAGATTTAACAGCAATTCAGAACAGTGTAAGAAATAAAATACAGTCGTAAAATGCAGAAATGCAGGAAATTGATGAATATGTAAATTGAATGTGGTTCAATTAAAGGCAGCAGCAAACAGAAAAGTCTTCAATCTTGATTTAAATGAGCTGAGGGTCTCAGCAGACCTGCAGCTTTCTGGGACTTTTTTCCAGATATGTGGAGCAGAAAAACTGAACGCTGCTTCTCCATGTTTAGTTCCGACTCTGGGAACAGAAAGTAGACCGGTCCCAGATGACCTAAGGGGTCGGGATGGTTCCTAAGGTAGCAGCAGATCAGAGATGTATTTTGGTGAGGACTCTAGCTGCAGCATTCTGAATCAGCTGCAGCTTTGACAGACTTTTACAGAGACCTGTAAACACACCGTTACAGTAGTCCAGTCTGCTGAAGATAAATGCATGGACAAGTTTTTCCAAATCCTGTTGAGACATAAGTCCTCTAATCCTTGATATATTCTTCAGGTGATAGTAGGCTGATTTTGTAATTGTCTTGATATGGCTGTTCAGGTTGAGGTCTGAATCCATAACTACACCTATATTTCTGGCTTGGTTTGTGGGTTTTAACATCAGTGATTGAAGCTGATCGGTGATTTTCAATTGTTCGTCATTGGTACCAAAAACAATTACTTTTGTTTTATCTTTGTTTAATTGAAGAAAATTCTGGCACATCCAGTTGTTGGTTTGTTCAATGCAGTTACCCAGCCCTTCGTCTGCATAATTATGATGACACACTTTGTTGCTTTCCATAATCTGAGCTAGTGGAAACATGTAGATGTTGAACAGAAGAGGCCCCAGTATTGAACCTTGGGGAACACCACATGTCATTTTAGTCAGCTCTGATGTGTAATCAGCTACAGACACAAAGTATTCTCGGCCCTTCAAGTAGGATTCAAACCAGTTAAGTGCTGTACCAGAGAGTGTCACACCCAGATGTTTAGTCTTTCTAGGAGTATGGCATGGTCGACCGTGTCGAATGCAGCACTGAGATCCAGTAACACTAAGACTGAACTTCTGACATTGTCTGTTTAAGTGGATGTCGTTGAAAACCTTAACAAGAGCAGTTTCAGTACTGTGGTGCTGTCGAAAGCCTGACTGGAAAACATCAAAGCAGTTATTTACGACCAAGAAGTTGGTCAGCTGTTAGAAAACCGCTTTTTCAATTATTTTACTTAAAAATGGGAGGTTTGATATTGGCCTATAATTTTTCATCGTTGCGGAGTCTAAACTAGCCTTCTTTAGGAGCGGTTTAACAACTGCAGTTTTTAGGGCTTGTGGGAAGACACCTGAGAGAAGGGATGTGTTTACAACTTGTAAGAGATCAGTGGTCATGCAGTTTGAAATATTTTTGAAAAAGTGTGTTGGTAGAACATCCAAGCAGCAAGAGGATGACTTCAGATGTTGTATAATGTCTTCTAGGCTTCTACGGTCGATTGAATGAAATTGTGTCATGATATTGGAATGGATGTTATTCAGAGATCGGGACAACACATATCCTGTGGTTGGTGTGGAGGCACTGACTGCTTGTCTAATTTTCTGAATTTTGTCAGTAAAAAAGGAGGCAAATTGATTGCATGCCCAGGTGGATTGGAGCTCAGCAGCTACCGACACTGGAGGGTTTGGTAGCCTATCGACGGTAGCAAATAAGGCGTGTGTATTGTTCTTGTTTATGATGTCAGAGAAGAATGACTGCCTTGCATTTCTAAGTTCCAAATTATAATTGCGAAGTCTCTCTTTATAGATGTCACAGTGAACCTGGAGATTAGTTTTTCGCCACCTGCGCTCAGCTTTCCGACACTCTCGTTTCTCTATTTTGACCAGCATAGCATTTCTCCAAGGAGATCTTTGCTTACCCGAAACAACCTTCACTTTAGTGGGTGCAATGGCATCAATAATATAGTCTTATGCTGCGTTCACACCGGTCGCGTTGATTTTTGACGCACTGCAAAAAAGCGTCCAACGCACCGCACTGCACCGGCGCGTTGGACTCGCGTCCAACACGCCGCCGGTTGTGTTCACACCAAACGCCGCAAAATCTCGTAGCGCCGGAGAGGGGGCGTGGTTTATCGTCCTGGAAGCCGTTCACCTGGCCGCCATTTCTTTCCGCTGTCAACCGTGAAAGGAATAAGGACAATTGCTGCTTTGTACGTGTTGTGGAAGTCCCTCAAACATCGGAATGCCAAACGCCGTCATGTCTGGTTCATAATATTGTTCAGAGGAGCTCCGTGGATTGTATCGAGCTGTATTCACTGTGTCTAGCAAGCCACTGGTCGCTGTTTACTACAGCTGTAGGAACACAAAATAAACTGATTTGGCTGTGATTCAACGGCAATAAACCGACAAAAAGGGACTCCGAAATAACTACGTAATGATGCCGATTTGTACTTGTCTTCTCCGACAAAAAGGGACTCCGAAATAACGACGTAATGATGCCGATTTGTAGGTTACTGGTCTTCTCAATGTAGCTCTGATGGATCGGTGCTAGGCTATGCTAACATCGTAGCAGCTCCACCAGCACTCAATAACGTCACGTAGACGTAAATACGGCAGCGTCTATTCATTGTTTGTACCGTATGGTTTACACACACACACATGTATACACAGTTTGGTCCGGTCTCTGTTGATATGAGGTATCGTAGCGCTCTGGGTGAACACAGACGGCTACAGGATTTATTTCCTGATTCAACAACGGCAGAAAGCCAGTGATGACAGGGGGAGCAACTCAACGCTGATAGGCTATCGCGCCACAGCGTCACGCGATTATGTCGCTGAAGTTGAAAAATTTCAACTCGCGCGTTGGCGATTTTGCGGCGTCCACCGCGTCCACCGCACTGCAACGCGCCGCGCCATCGCAAAATCGCGCCGCGCCAGTCTCATCGCGTCTGTGCATAGACTTTGTATGTAATCTCGACGCGCGTCACAAAATCAACGCGACCGGTGTGAACACGGCATTAGGCTTAATATGCTACGTTTATACTAGTTGTTTGTAATGATTACAATTTTTCTTGGCTAAATGGCAATGAATATTAAGTATGACCACCAGTTTTCTCATTGAGGTACATTTTTAGGGAACGTATATAAACCGTCCGATCATTTCATTTCAGACGGGCTACCTCCCCGATGACACTCTGCCTGTGTACTCATTGCTCGTCAGCGGATTCTTCAACAAGCCGCAAACTTGACAGCTGTGAGTACTAACAATAGCCATGTTCGATGTTTTTGTTCATAATGATGATATGGAATTTTTGGGGGAGTGGCTTTGGAGGGAGGCTTGAAGGGACGGACTGTTAGTATTGCCGACTTGGCGCCTTTCTGATTAGATTTAGCGACTTTTGGAGCTAGTGCTGCTCGCTACTTTCATATCATTTTTAAATTGTAGCGTACTCTTGTTGGTTTCTCAAGATTTCCAACCCTAGCTTTAACTGATAAGAATTTCCTGATAATTTAACCTCTCTTTAATATCATCTGGCAAAGGTCAGAGCAGAAGTATGGAGCTGGCTGTTTTATGGCACGAGTTATTGCTGCTTTGTGCTTAAAACCTGTTTTCGATGTTTTTGACCATCTATAAAGCCAGTGGTATTGTGACAGACATGACATATTGAGCTCAATAAAGGTTGGTGAAGTTGTATCCTACCTATTGACACTGGGTGTGGTGAGGATGACTGATGCTTCTGTGTTGCCAGATCAATAATGGTGATTCAATGAGAAGTGGCTGTGCATTAAATTATGGTAAAGTCACGCAGTAAAATGTAGCAGAGTAATAATCAAGGAGCCACACTCAAGAGACATTCGAGGATTTATAATCACAACATCCTTGAGGACTCAAGAGAGTCGGTATTATAGATGCTATATATTTCACATATAGCATGTATGGACATGTACTTCTTTGCCCAGGGCAAAGTTTCCTTCACAGCATATTATTTCAGAATCACAGAAATCTATTCGCAGAGTGTAGAAAGGTAAACTAACTCTACAAGTATACCCTGAAGGCCAAATTACTTCCCAGTATGGAGGCACTGGAAAAGATGGTTCCTGTGGTGGAATATCAGCAGAGACTCATTTCTATGGCCAGCTATGATCCTGTAACTATGCAATATCCCTTTCTAAGCAAGGCTTCTTTCCACAACAAATATCTACCATGTGGATATTAGCGGGATAGAAAATGTGCATCAGCTATTAATACACTAATATTCAGAATTATTAGAGATTCCTCCTCAGCCCATTAAGGGCTCCTTCGTTTGAGACAACTCAAGGCATTTAAGCATGTGCGCCATTGTTGGAGAATGCACGTGTGTGTGGGGGATGCGAGGAGCCAGAGAGGGAAATCGTTTTAATGGGAGGCGAATGGGCGATCTGACAAATGGTAGAGGCCAAGTATTTCTCCCATTCCACCCTTAGGCAAGTGTTACGTCAGTTAAAAGAGAGGGTATGCCCCCTCTCTCCCTGGGTCACACACACACTGTTCATCTCTCCTTGCTACGGTATCCCTCCCTCTCACACATACGCTGTATAACTGTTATTATTCGGAACGTGAGATCTCTTCTGCATCAGCCTACTCACTCAGGTAAAATACAACAGCACGGGTGAAGTAGAAATTAAAGAGTTAGCGCCTTTCTGTACAAGTGGGTATGTGTGACCGAGGTGTGATTTATTTGTGTCTGCTTGTAATTTGTAGCAGCCATCCATGCTAGGGCATTTATATGTACACCCCATACGCTCTTTAATCATCCAGTTTTGTATTATATTCATCTTTCTCTTGTATGCTCTTTAAACAGAGATGCTGTGTGGAAACACATTTGGTCCTGCGTTTTCACAATGTTCTGTTACAAACAAGCAGCAGCTACCACTGAAGGCTGATGCCATTGAGGAAGTGCAATGTCACTGACAGTAACTAGACACTACAAAGCATCCCTGGCTCCAATTGTCTCTCAAAAAGTGTCAACTGAGTCATTATGGTTTCGATTCTTAAATTTAGGCCTTCTAATAATTCAATAAAATTTATTTTTGTATTGCCCAAAATCACAAATTTGCCTCAGAGGGCTTTACTATCTGTACACAAGAGACATCCTCTTGTCCCGGAACCCTCACATCAGAACAGGAAAAACTCCCCCAAAAAAAGATTCAGCCGATTTTTTAATCGGCTGAATCTATATAATTGTAATTGAAGTCTGGACTTGGAGTTGAGACTTCAAGTCCATACTCCAAAAGTTCACAAGTCCATCTTGTGTATTGAGAAAGGCAGGTTATGTTCAGTTTAATGTTGCGTGATAGCAGTGGTGGTGGTGAAGGTCCATCCTACCTTCCATGTCTCCAAGGTTAAGCCTCTGGTTGTCAGATCGTCATTCTTCATCCCCTTGTGCTCTTAGTGTCATGCTGATCCCTTGTGTTTGTTCAATGGTTTTTGACTCTGCCATTTCCGTTTTCAGTTCCCTCACGATTGAATGGATCTCAGTCTCTGATGTGTGGCTGGTTGTTGGAGGCTCTTCTTTCTGGTCTCGGCTGTTCCTCCCAGCCTGTGCAGGTGGGTCTAGAGAAGAGCTATGTTGGATGCTCGCTGCCTCACCCGAAACACTAGCATGTATGTAAGTTACACGGGCTGACTTGACAGTGGATTTCTTGAGTTTGTAGAGTCTCTGTCTCAAGACTTGCTGCCTCATTTACTCTTTCAATGAGCATCTCATCACTGACTGCTGGGTTATCCAGGAAAGGCTTTATCTGGAATTTAATGCTATCACTCAACAGCCCTGTGCCCATGGACCTCAAGAATTTCTTACTTGTCAAATCAGGGCTATATTGCTCCCCTAACTCATTTTCTTTTGATGCAAACAGCAGCCTGTCTTTTAGTTCTATCGCCCTGAACAGGAGGTTTTGAGCTGATTCCTTCGGTTCCTGAACTATGCAAATGAGTCTCTGGCACAGGTCCGATGTATCTTCCTCCTTATAGTGCCCATTTAGAATAGTCTTAAGCTTTGAGAGTCAGGTCAGTTTTTATTTGAAGCATGTCCCGCAGTTTCAGCCCTGGGCTAATGGCTTTTATGACTACTTCAATGATATCTGATTCACCATGACCTCTCCGAAGTCCTCCGTCTATTTGGTGTACGAGGTTGGTATATGACGATTTGTCGCGCTGTCCTCCCTTGCCAAATTTGCCCACTGATACGGATCTCTCTTCGAATGGTTACTTCAGGAATTTTGGATTGTTGAGGGGACTGGATGAACTCATTCACAGTGGGGTCGGTTATATGCAGTTTATTACTGAGAGCTCTTATTTCTTCCTCTAGGAGCTAACGGGACAGTTCTTGGGACCTCTGCAGCTCTACGTACTTCCCCTTTATCTCTTGTAAGCGGAGAAGTTCCTGCTCTGTTTCCTCACTACTCCCGTCAACCATTGCTCCCATGAAGGCTAAAAGATCTTTGATAATCTGACATGCTTCATCCCCATCCTCATCAATAGGATCCAGTTTCTTCTCCACTAATTTGACAAGTGTTCGTTGACTCCTATCATTTATGGTCTCGTCATCTTCCTCGATACAGTTTAGGTGTGTGCAGACTTGTACTACCTGATCCCAGTGTAGTTTGGTCAGAATTGAGCTGGCTCTGTCCAGAAGTCCCATGATGAAACTGCAGTTCTCCAACTGTTGTTCTAGGTTCGTTTTGGGAGAAAGATCTTCCTCTCATGGCTGGAGATTCTGCTTGAAGACCTCTTTCTCCGGGCTGGCTCGCCAATATATGCACTCCAGTCAGTGTATGATGACGGGCGCACCAAAGAACGGCAGCAGACACCTTGCATACAGTTTAAACAAAAGGTTTTATTGAGGGTGACTGTTCTCTACGTTACACTCTTCTCTAGCTGTTCTTCTGAGAAACTTTACAAGGAAGCGTGAATGTCACGACCCGGCTCTTGAGCCATGACAAAACGGAAGACACACGGGTGGTTAGACGGAAAGGTTTGCATTTATTCTTAACAAAACAAAGACATGGTGCTGCAGGAACAGAGAGAGCTCCCGACTGCGGCAGGCAGGTCCTAAATACCCCTGGGAGACTGGCCAGGTGCTCCCAATTGTACCAAGAGGCTCCGCCTACAAGGGATCTGCAAGACAGCACAGAGAACAAACAAGGCAACGCACACAGCAGGCCCTGCTTAAAGCCAGAGGCCGTCACACCATGCACAGACAACCCCCTAGTGGTGAGATTGCGACAACTGCTGGGTGTTTTAACTATAACACACATTACAATATAAAATGAGTTAGTCAAAAGTCCATTTATTTCACACCATCATGAATAAACATCCATAAAGCTGCTTAGAAATCATTGTCATCAAACTACAGATATTGCCTTGGAATTATCATGTTTTCTTCTGTAGTCATCCAGTGATAGTTGTCTGTATATCCGTAGGTACACTGGAGACAAATTTAGGTAAAAAAAACTGCAGGGCTCAACTTGTTATTCACAGAATAATTCACAAAATCCACAGCTATCTCTGTTGTTTGGATCATCAAGCTCTTATAGCTGTAAGCAAGATTCCTGCTTACACATCCAGACACAGCAGCCTCCCATTGGACTCATTTTTCGGTCCACCTGATTAATGTATTTGTATTTGTTTATTTATTCATATGGGACTGTATATTAATCAACATTAATTAAAATGTGCCAACACTGATTCATTTTTCATTTGCAGTCTCTATTAAAATGGCCCTATACCTGCTAAGACAAGAAGTCTAATTGCAGGGATGCATTTTGCATGAGATGTTATGAACATTTAGAATACAACCTAGCTGAAGGAGCTTGTTACCAAAGCCAAATGTTCTCATTCATAGTGCCACAATTTAGCAGCGTGTGCCTCATTTGTCGTGTTGAATTACCACCAAATTCAAAGACAGGTTTGGTAATCTGCTTCAAAAACATTCTTGATATTTTTGTTGAAATTTCCAGTACATCCTGTCAGATATCTATTCATCAAATGCTCTGACAATTTAATCTGTGGCTGTCGCAGGACTGGAATAAACGGGTCCGATCATTTAATTCAGCACAAAAGTAATGACTGTCTACCCAACTACCTGTCATTGATCATCAACGGAGTCTTCCACAAACTGAGAATACAAACGACTGCCATCTATACGTTTATGTTCATAATGATCATTTTTGGGGGAGTGGCGTTGGAGGGACTGAAGGGGCGGGCTGTCAGTGTTGGCGATTTGGCAATTTTCTAGCTAAATGTAGCAACTTTTGGAGCGAGCGCTACTTTCACTGGAAGAGTTGCCGACCCTAAACTGGTTTTTTTTCAGCTGGAATAATGTTTTTTAAATCAAGCGTTTCTCAAGATTACAAACCCTAGCTACCAAACAGTGAGGGACAATAAGTGTGATTACCCTTGGTTTGGTGCCCAACAAATCTATTTATAAACGTTCTCTTTCCATACATTAAAGTTGAATTTAATTACGCGTTCATGTTCTAGATAGTTTAATGATTAAACTATCTAGAACATGAATGTGTAATGAGAGTTGATTCATTTCAAATGGAATTGTATGATTCTCTCTACATCAACACTGATATTTATTTTTAACTGCTGATTTAGCTACTCTGGGCTACACCTGTTAAACTATATAAACTGCATTGTTCTTGTGTATATTTCCTGGTATGTATATTCTAAAAACAAAATCACACAGATTTCAATTGGACAGTATAAGCTTGTGTTTCCAATGTCCGGAGGCCAATTTGGCGTTCAAGTGGTTCAACTCATGACAACTTGCTCTTTTTTTCAATTACAAAGGACTAGATAGATGATGAAATCTCCGTACAGAACAGTTTAGCTAACAGGCAGACATTAATGACAAAGGCATTTTGCTTACAACACTAACATAATTTATATTATGTGATATGTTAGTCAGCTGAAATTTAAAGTTGTGAATCCCAAAAATACAACTAAAAGATCCCATACTGAACACGATAATATTGCAATAGCTAGTGTTGGTCTTAAAAGACATGGCACCATGTATTCTAGCTGTCAGCATGGTACACTGGTCCTACATTTGGTGGGATGTCTACAGGAGCTTATGTGCCTCAAGCTGATGGCAGGTTCATTATATTGAGGGTCCCCTAGACGTGTTCTGAACAAACATTCAAAGCAAACTGACTAGAGTGAATCACCATTTAATCACATTCAGCAGCTTTTAGCAGTAGAGCTCTCAGCTCAGCATGTAGGTACGTTACTGCCTTGGTAAAAGATGAATTCACAGACTGTTTGTACTGCATTTTAACGGCGATGTGAGTACTTATCTCAACTGAACAAAGTGATTTGAATCATCAAAGTGATTCTTGATTTCCGCCTCTAGTGTCTATCCATCCTGGTCTCCTCAAAATTACGTCCCTAGACAACTAAACTACCTTGTCAATTACGTACCGAGGGAAACACGTTTTCTCCCGGATTCCTTTTGGTTTGTGTTTTTCTGCAGAAAAGTCTGCGTAATGATGTTTTAAGACAAAACCTTGTAACCCCAGTTGTTGCACAGTACCCTCTGAAAACCCAGGGGAAACCTGTTGTCATTGGCAGAATGAGATTTGATGATGCAGTAAGTTATTTCCGTTTGTCCTTTATTTCATTTTTAGTCATTGCCAAGAATCACGTTAGCTATGAGGATGGAAGTGATCTTCTTCCGTACCTTTAGGCATCAGTTAGTCTGTTTAATAATCAAACTTAAGATGTGTGAGTTTCAGTGTTGTAGCTTTAACAGAAAAGTACTGACACTGCAGCAGAGACCACATTATAGAATATAGTATTGTAAGATTCATGGATGTGGAAAGTATAAGGCCTCAATCATGACATGTTCAGTCAAGGTTCACTCTGAACCAAGGGAAAGGACCCAATTCATAAAGCACACTCACCTCTCTGTTTGTGAACAATGTGAGCCCGTCTCTTACAAAAAACACAATGTTCTGCTGACTCGTTCTGAACACTGGACGCTCTAGTCAAGACAATCTGATGTAATTTGTGATCGTTCATTGCCAAAAAATGACATTGAATGACAAAGCAAATAGGGGTTAACACACTTTAGAGTTCACCACCACTGATAAATAATACTTTTATGACAACTGTCATTCAAAAGCACACAGGAAGTGGCTGGGTGTGAGTACAGTCACAGCTTTCTGTCGTTGACCCTCTCACCAAGAGCAAGTTGATATAATTACAGTCCCATCATCATAGCCTGAATATGCACCAGAAAGCTAGCATTGTTTCTGCAGCTGAATTACTGTGGTACATTACTATGAGTCACCAGAAATTCCTTTCCAACCTTCAATTTATCTCCAAATCCTGCAGAAATGTTGAATGCTGTGGTCAACTGCAAATGGACAGTGTTGCTTTGTTTTTTTATGTCACCACTTTCACAGTTTATTTTCATTTAATAAGAAAAAAAGATCCACTTGTGTTGCTATTATATTTCAAGGCCCAGCAAGTGATTACTGGCATTATGATTTTCCTAAACCACTTTTCATTGATTATTGAATTAGAAAGCATTCAATGAATAAGCAGATAAATTGTGAATGGAAAGGTTACTTTGAGTGATGCATGATGATGAATTACAAATCAGCCGAATGCATCCAAATGTCAAACAAGCATGTCTTTGATCCTCTATGGGCTGTTTGCAGGAGCTAATAAAATGTTTATTAAGTATGTTCCCAGGTGACTGGACATTAATCAGTGTGTCAGTGAGTCTCCAGTAACAGACTTGGCAATGCAAAGCGGTGCAGAGATTTCTCAAGGGAGCTGCATGATTGTAAAGCCACTGTGCTGCTGTCCCCACTGGATCAATAGTATAAGTACACCTTCCTCTTCAGCACTGCCTCTACTACTCATATTACTTCTACTGCTAACACTGCTCCTGCTAATACTTCTACTTGGCTAGTACTATAGAGAGCTGAAGTATGAAGTAATATACCTCTGTGATAGCCACTGCTCCAAACGCCTCAGTGTCTCTTATCTGTCTTTCTGAAAAAGTTCAAATCTGTTCCTGCAGGTCGTAAACACATGATTTGGTACGTAGAATACGTTAACGTAAAATACATCTGGGTTGTCGGGTTAAACACACGGTACAGTACGCTGGGTGTGGCTCTGCACAAACACACATGCACCACATACAAATGAAGCTGTCAGAGATACTATAGAACCCACACTGTCACTAACTACACCCGCTGAAAAAATATGATCTCATTTTTGGAAAAACAAAAAAGTGATTTCAGAGAGAAGCAGATAGAGGAGTTCTGAATATGCCTTTAAAGAATATATCCAGGATGTCGTGTCAGGGCTGCCAAGTTTTCAATTTGGTTTGGAGTGTATTTTATGAGTAGGCCTTGTGTGACATCACCCACAGCATCACTCATCAACATCCAGGGATCAGCACACTTGGTAACCTTCAGACATAATAGGCTAAATAATGCTGATTAATCACCTTACTCACTTAATAACAGCCTTAACACTTTTCATCCTGCTTGATGGGCATCTGGAGAAAAACAAAAGAAAAGTCCTTTCTTTAGTCAAATGTGTCTGAATACCAACTCACAGAATTCTGTGTGGTGGTTTATGAGTTCTGAACAGTCTGTCAAAAACAAACTGCACAAAGTGTATTCTTTATTTCTGATAAGAAATGTTGTGATTGTTGGTTATAAGGGCATTTGCAGAGGCTTTAAGAATCCTTTGGATCGTTCAAGGTCAAATGTTTTAATTATGTTGTCGTCCTGACAATGTGACTGGTAGATAGATTAAAGTCAAAGATCTACAATGATCTATAACGTCATGATATTCTGTGTTGGTTACCCTCTTCTCTAATGGCGCAAAGTAAAATGGCAAGAAAACGAGGACATTGTAATGATTGAGGGATAAAAAAGGAGCGATAGCACATAGAAAGCTACCATTGCTGCAATGCTATCATGCATCAACACTAGGGACATACACCTCTAAACAAAAAAAATCACGATTAAGACATGGTCCCTACAAATTGGAATACTTATGATGAACTGGTATCCGTTCCATCTGCAGTGTCTGACTGGAGTGATGCTGCACACTGTTAAGCAGCGCAATAACACAGAAGATCCGCTGGTTGAATGTTGTGCAACCAGCATCAGACTGTTACTACAGAACCTCTCTGGGCTTGTGTGCATACGAAACGTGTTTTCGTCTGCACATCAACAGGCTTGTTTCGCATACTGTCAGTGGGCCATGAGCGGAATAGCCTCAATAATAATAATGTGTACTTTCTGATACCACCTCCGTGCCCAAGTCAAGTGAGCCACAGGTGCGTCAAGGGAGTCAGGCTCCTGACGCACTTCTGAGTGAGAAAGTACTAACAAAAGCTGATTCAGAGGACAGACAGGATGGACATCTGAGCCATGAATCATCATTAATAGCCTGTTGAATAAAAGACCACACAGTCAACGGTAATCACCCCATTGTTGTTTTTTTGTTTCTCTATTCAGTTTTGCCAGAGTCTGCAGCAACTAAGCTTATTGCAAGTTTAAATATCCTCAAGACTTTTTCCTTCTGACAGACCTGAGGCGTAGGCCATCGACTGTAGGTTCTCATGGGTTCTAGCCTCTGTGGGCGCCACAACCCAAAATGGTCTTACGGTGCAAGAATAGTAGACCTGATGTTCATTTTCTGAAAGGAACCTCTGGCGCAGGTTTTTCATTGAGTCGGTTAGCAAACGTTTCCGTCTTTTCATCTTCTTTTGAGTGAGTTTGCTTTCTTCCTGTTCTCATACAGCTGACGTCATCCCTTAAAAAGAAAGCCTTTACTTTCTCTTTGCATTCAGCAGGTAATTGTTCTTCTGACATCAGGCTTAGTCTCTAATATAGTCTGACCAGGTAAAATTGGTGTAAATTGCTGCTGCTGTTTCATTGAACGAGTGACTCTGGAACTCTGGGATGAAGCCGTGTTCACTTTTGTCTCCTTTGCTCTGGTTGAGGCAGCTGGGACTACGGGCAGAGAGGGAATGGTAAGGGTGTCTCTTGCATGATACATGCCTGTCTTGAATACCCTTTTACGCTCGCCTTCCTTTCAAAGCTTATGATCCCTCCACCTGGTCTTTGACCTTGCTTCATTGAAAAGCCCATAATCACTTGTGCAGCCCTCGGCAGCCTTTATTTCTTTATCATTTTTCCAAATGTTAATTTTGCAATAATGTGTTCCTCCCGTTTCACCTCATTGTTTTTGTATTTATTTCTGATGTCCTCAAGTATTGATTCCTTCAATAACAATATTCTCCTAATGGTGTTGTTAACTGTTTGATTGCGCAGCAGTCCATCCACTATAGAACGTGGGTATCTCTTCTTCCATTATTCTTTTTTTCCCTTTTTCAACAAGGCCTTTAGTTGTTTGATTTCATTCTGCATCCTCCTTCTCCTCCACCTGAAGTTCATCCGTCCAACAATATTTTGCCTAAAGAACAGTAAGCATATTGTCACAATTTACAATCAATCTAACAGATATTTGGTTCCATATACAACCGCTCTACAACAGGTGCTTTCTACCTGTTATTGTAAAACCATCCCCTAACCCTGATCACACACACACACACACACACACGCTTAGACAGAGTGCGCATGCGTGTTAAAGGTTCTTCTGATGGAAGCCTATTGGTTAAAGCAAAGTTGGAGGCGGATCTGTTTCTATCTTTCAGACAGCCTGTTGGAGCACTGGGCATCTCCGCCCACACTGGCTCACGTTCCGGATCCCGCCTTCCCTGGAACGTCAGTGTGTGTGAAATGTTGATGTAACAGCATATTGTTAACACTTAAGGTGCCGAAAAAGGGTGCAGTTCTAAACTATGTCGAAGTCTCTGTGTGAATAGATAAAGAGAACTCTTCTCCTACTCTAAGATGGCAGTTTCCGCCCTAATCTGGTGGTTTAAGCAAGTGTTTCTTTCAGGGCCACTGTATCTGTTTCTATCGTGCGAACAGGTGACCGAATGCCCTGCTTGGAGTTTTTGACCTACTTACAGTGACCTCACAACTCCGCAATATAAGCTTACAAGTATAGCTCATATTATTTAACATTGAATGAATATATTTTTATTTACACACACACACACACACACACACACACACACACACACACACACACACATATATACATATACATATATAAGTGATATGTGTGAAGTGATATGACGTGAACGGAAAAACAACATTACAATAACGATCTTTTTGTCTTGTAATGAGCATAAACAAATTATCCAAACAAAGTAGAAACATGCCTTAAAGGCAACACAGTTACACCTACTTACAGTGGAAACTAATCATTTTTGGTCATTTTAAAAATAAGGTAATAAATGTACAAAAAATCTTCCTCGAATGCCACTAAGTGTGAGCTTGTTTTTCATCTGATGAGTAGTAATGGCTAACTTTAGCATAAAATGTCCCCAGTTACCATTGACCCTGTTACTGTTTTGCAGTAACAAAGTGGACGTTGAATGAATGGTGTTTCCCGCATGTGTTGGTATTCATCACTGGCTCACGTCCGGGAATCATCGGGAATCACCGGGAATCATCGGTGAAGGATTGAGGCTTTGTCGTCTTTCCTCCTGCCGGTATGTGTGCACAAAAAGAAAAAGGAGCGGAGACGGGTCTCGTTGGAGGGATCCGTCTCAGCGGGGTAAGGGAGCCTTACTCAAAGTGGAGCACTGTCTGTTTCGTCCAGCGAAATGGCTCGTGACCTGTCAGGGTTTGAGGAGGGGAGAAGGCCGTTGCTTCCTCGTGGCCTGCGTGGCCAGCGTCGCGCTGGCGGGGAAAGCTGGATCTTCTGTGTCCAAGGACGGGTCCCAGGGCGAAGAGAGCGTTTGCGTGCCTCCTGCTATCCCGGAGGGATTGGTGGAAAAAGCAATGAGGTGTGAGTTACAGACAGTTTTGTAGAACAGTGGTTGAACCACAGGGGTCCTGGGGTCTCTTGGCTCTCGGCCAATGAGATTGCAGCGGTGCATTCAGGTGACTTCAGGAACCATAGTTTTTTGGGGGGGGGGGGGGGGGGAATTCACACCCTAGTGTGAAATTCCTTCAGAGGAGGTTTGCTCTCATCAAACTACAAATCAGGATGAAACCTTTGCTTGAAAAAGGGAAGGCCTGATTCTCTTTGTCCACAGCACATGTTGAAGCCATATGGTCAGACCCCAACAATAATCTCCTGTATGGGCGTTTGAAAAATTCAGAATCACTTGGTAAATTAGACAAGTTGCTGACTCATCTGCCGGAGGCAAAACGGGAAGAAATGTCTGAGTTGGTGCACAAATAGCCGTGTTTGTTTGGCGATATTCCTTCACAAACTGAGTGGGCGGAGCATGATATTGATGTTGGAGATGCTCAGCCAATTAAGCAGCACTTCTACCGTATGCCGCCAGTGAAACGTGAGTATTTGGACGCTGAGGTGGAGTACATGCTCCAAAATAACATCGCTGTACCTACGTTATCTAGTTGGGCATCTCCATGTATTTTGGTGCCCAAGCAGGATGGAACACCTAGATTCTGTACTGACATGAGGAAAGTCAATTCTGGGACAAAATCTGATTATTTTCCTTTGCCACGTATGGATGATTGTGTAGATCAGGTGGGGTCTGCAAAGTTTGTTAGCAAATTTGATTTGCTTAAAGGGTATTGGCAAGTTCCTTTGTCAAAGCGTGCACAGGAGATTGCTGCATTTATCACACCGTCGGGTCTTTATTCCTATAAAGTGATGCCTTTTGGGTTGAAGAATGCCCCCGCAACATTTCAGCGGTTGATGAATCGTGTAGTTTCTGGATTAAAAGATTGTGCGGTTTATCAGGATGATTTGGTCATTTACAGAGATACGTGGCATTTGCATCTTCAGCGCATTCGCGCACTGTTTGATCGTTTGGCAGAAGCGCGGCTCACCATTAATTTGGCCAAATGTGACTTTGGCAAGGCTACAGTGACATACCTCGGTCGTATGGTAGGACAGGGCTGTGTAGCCCCAGTTCAGGCCAAGGTCATGGCAATGGCCGGATATCCGCAACCCATGACAAAGAAGGAGTTGCAAAGGTTTTTGGGTTTAGTGGGGTACTACAGGAGTTTTTGTAAAAACTTTTTCGACTATTGTGTTTCCTCTCACTGAACTACTCAAGGCCAAGGTGAAGTTTGCTTGGTCGTCTGAATGTCAGGGGGCTTTTGATAATGTCAAATCTCTGTTGTGCTCTTCTCCCGTGCTAGCTGCTCCTTGTTTTGATAGAGCGTTTATGCTCCAAGTAGATGCCAGCCAGGTGGGAGCAGGTGCAGTCTTGCTTCAGGATGACGACCAGGGATTGGTGAGGCCAGTCAGTTTTTTCTCGAAAACGTTTAACAAGTACCAGGGAAATTACTCCGATTGAGAAGGAGGCGTTGTCGCTCATTTGGGCACTGCAACATTTTAATGTGTATGTAGGAACGGGAGAGCGGATTTTGGTGTACACAGATCACAATCTGTTGACTTTTTTGCATTCCATCAGATGCCCAAACCAGAGGCTAACACGATGGTCGTTCCTTCAGGTTTACAACCCCGACATCAAACATATTAAAGGAAAAGACAATGTTATTGCTGATGCGTTGTCACGTGCACCGTTGCATTGATTGGCAGTAGGCCGGTGATCCCTTGGGACACATACTTTAAGGGGGGGGGGGGGGGTGACAGCCCCTGTCTCTAATTGGAGATAAACCTTAGCTGAATTTCAGGAGCAGGGCCACACCTCCACGGGGCCACTTCCGGCCACACCCTACAAATACCCACGGCCACCATAGCTCAGCCTGCTACGCCTTTCGCACCAAACCGCAAGAATGCCCCGCAGCACTGCAAAACAACGAACAGAAAATGAAAATAAACCCCTTACCTCGCCAGCATGGACCTGCTACTAACCGGCCCTCCCGATGACGACGAACCGTTCGCCTCCCCAGCCGCCACCCGCACAGCCCGGGGCAGCACTCCACCGAGGCAGGGCTTCCAGACGCCACCGATCGCCTCCGAGAGCGCCCCGGCGGCCCAACGCAGCCGAACCCGCCGACCGGCCACATCCATCGACCGGAATCCCTCCCTCCGGGCAATCCGCCAGTACGGGGACCCAGACCGACCGTCATCTTCCAGCGAACCAAGTCCCACCCCGGCACGCCTCCGTAGCAGACGGCGTTCCGCTGCCCCTGAACGCGGGCAACGGATGCGGAAGTCTCTCCCTTCCTCCTCCGCTCGCTCCGGACGCAGCGCTCTGGGACAAACCTCCGACAGCCCGGCTTCCGGCGACTCCAGCCTCCCAGTACGCCGCGCTCGAAGCCACCGCCACGGCGCTCGCGCCCTGACCGCATCTCGCAGCGGAACCGACCCGCCCAGGATCGCCGCCTGGACCGTAGCGCACCGTTAACGGAGCTGCAGGAGAGGGGGATCCCCCACAAGCACCGCGACAAGAAAGCGACACTGCTCCAACTCCTTGCAGCCGCCATGACACCTCGCCACGCAGCGACGGACTTTCCAGCAACACACGGGCGCGCCATCAGTGACGCAATCACGCACCACCAAGCCCCGCCCCGCCGGCCTCGACGTTCCAGGTTGCCAGGTTCACAGCGTCCCCCTCCACCACAAAGAGAAGAAAGGGAAAAGAGAGTCTACGCAACAAAGCACACCGTGCCAACTCCTCCAAACCTTCCCAAAGTCACGTCAGGCACCAGGTAAGTCCTGGCACCGGGTTGCCAGGTTCCCTTTCCTCCGTCCCCTAATGCCGCTTTCCTACTACGCATACTCTGCCCACCAGGCGATTCCTGGCACCGGGCTGCCAGGTCTTCTGGCCCCGTCCCCCTCTTTAAGTCCTGGCACCGGGTTGCCAGGTTCCCTTTCCTCTGTCCCCTAATGCCGCTTTCCTACTTCGCATACTCTTCCCACCGGGCGGATTCCTGGCACCGGGTTGCCAGGTCTTCTTGCCTCTGTCCCTCTTTTAGTCCTGGCACCGGGCTGCCAGGCTCCCTCTCCCCCATCCCGCTTTTCCTACTACGCATACTCTTCCCACTAGGCAGATTCCAGGCACCGGGTTGCCAGGTCTTCTTGCCTCTGTCCCCCCCTAAGTCCTGGCACCGGGTTGCCAGGTTCCCTCTCCTCTGTCCCCCTCCCCTATTCCGCTTTTCCTACTGGGCAGATTCCTGGCACCGGGCTGCCAGGTCTTCTTGCCTCTGTCCCCCCCTAAGTCCTGGCACCGGGTTGCCAGGTTCCCTCTCCTCTGTCCCCCTCCCCCATTCCGCTTTTCCACCATGCAGATACCAAGCAACAACGAACCGCAGCAACGCAGCCACGGAGTGCAATGACGCAGCCACTCAACGACTCAGCCATGCTACGCAACGTTAGAACGCAGCAGCCACGCATCGCAGCCACTGACCGCAGCCACGCAACAATGCAGCAACCGAATGCAGCAGGCAACGGGACGCAGCAACAGGAACAGAACGCAGCAACAAATCGCAGCAACGCAACAACGGACCGCAGCAACGGAGTGCAATCACGCAGCCACGGAACGACTCAGCCATGCCACGTAACGCAGCAACGCCGGAACGGAATGCAGCAACGGCAGAACGCAGCAGCCACGCATTGCAACGACGGAACACAGCAATGCAGCGCAACAACGTACCCCAGCAACGTAACGCAGCAACGCAGCAAGCAACAACGGGATGCAGCAACACAGTGCAACGGACCGCAGCAACGTAACAACGCAGCAAGTAACGACGGCCATGTGCTTATGTTTTGTTTTTGTGTCAAGCCTACAGTCTCCACCCCCGTGTTCCGCTCACTGCAGCCTCTCTCCTTAGGCTCAGCTGTGGCTCATTCCAGTGATCGCCGCTGGCTGGCTTAAATACCTCGGCGTTTCACCGGCGCGTCGTCAGTCCGTCCGGTTACGAGAGTCTGAACACAGATTTCAGTGAAGATCATTATCAGTTTGTTTTCTGTTCCTTCAGTATTGAGTGCGGTCGAGTTTCCCTCCCGACTCCGGTGGGGAAAGAGGAGTGACTTTAATTTGCTGGACAGTTGATCAGTTCATTAGGATGATGTTGGACTGACTAAGTACAGAGTCCAACATCGTCCTCATAAACTGATCAAGTACAGAGTCCAAGATCATCCTAATGATTTGTTTTTTTGTTATTCTTTGACTCCTCCTGCACATTTAAATAAAGTCTTGGCTGGAGTAAACCTGCTGTGTGCGCGTGAGTGCGGGTCCACCAACTACACTACCCCATAACAATAGCCATTTTATAACTTAACACAAATACACTACATGTATTATAATTTATAAAAATATTTCCCATTATCTTTTCTCATTGCACAGCTACTGTCTTCCTCAGTTGCTCTGCTTCCAGTGCAGCTTGTTTTAAGTAGAGCTTTTATCCAATCAGATCTCACCTCTGTGTCTCTGGGTTAGAACAGAGGTCCGAGGCCTGCAGACTCACAAGTGAATCCCTTTGCAGTTTAAGTAAATGGGGACGATATTGTTGATTGTCATAGTCTTCAACCAATCAGATCTTTAGTTTGACATGTTGGACGTGCTAGAGCTGCTAGCTGGCGTACAACTACGTCAGCATTACATGCAGCTCAGTGTCCAGGTGCCGCTCTGCAGTAAGGTGCAGCGTGCGCGGTGATTGGTCAGTGGGCGAGCACGTGACTATCGTGAAACAACTTAACTTGCCAGCAGAGCTTAGTTGGAGGAGTAAGAGTTCAAATTGAAAGATATGGAAGAAATTATACATTTTTATTTACCGGTCTTGTTTTACCACTCAATAGTTGAATAACGAGGAAAAACAGATTTAGTGGCGGAGTTACTGACAACGCCTCTCTCAAGAAAAGGGCATTTCAGGAAAAGCTGGACATCGTAAGAAATGGTCAGGTAGCCCTGACTCAGCCAGGAAAAGGATTCGCAAGAGAGGGCGGGTTGTGCCGGCCGGCAGGCGCCCCAGCAGAGGTGGGATCCCGGCCCCGCTGCGAACCTGCCGCAGCAGACCGGCGAAATACAACTGGGGAGCTCGACTGTCATCACTGGCATCCATGAATCGAGAAAGACTTCTTACAGGAACGATGTACTGGGGATTAAACTCTTTAAGTTTCGGTCAGTGACAAACTGCGTTTGTTTTGTTACATAGTAACGTTAGTTCATTTGTCTATCCTGTCGTTTTAATGACTAATATTTGAATGGCTCGTGCTCTTGTGTGGTGGAATGCGTGGATCCGCTGCAGGTTTGCTGGATTGTTTTGTCATAATGGAGGTAAGTCAACTGTAGTAGGACAGCACAGAAGGCCGAGGTATAAAATCCACGGCCCGCCACTGCTGTTACACAACGATTAACCATGACAAGCTACAAATCCACTAAACCAGACAGGAAATAAACATCCGAAACAATTGTATGAGAGTCTATGTAGCAGAGTCGGATGTTGTCGGACCCTGGTCAGAGCTGCGCTATGCTGTGACTGGCCAGTCTGCTTCATTGGACTTAGTGAAGGTTCAATTAAAGTTGACTGAGTAGCTTATCTCAAAATCGAAACACAGCAGCAGTTGAGTCTCTTCTGTCGACACTAATTTACTGGCCAGCCAGCTTTTCTCAGATTGGAGTGAGACGAGGAGAAAATGTGATGTCGTGATCTTCGCAAGGTCAAAGAGCTTCAGGGAGAGGCGGCTGGTTGTGTAGCGCAGCTTGACGCAGGGCTGAGATGTGAGTGGAGCGGGGCCTGGATAAAGGTGGAGGTCTAAACAGACGCGAGTACAGCTTCCTGCTGTCACAGTATTTTAACTGCATTGACAAGGCAGGGTGTGCTAAATGCAGCCTCTGCTCCAAGGAGATGAACTACAGCAACAAGGGCTCACATGCCCCCTCATCACAGTGCTCACTGTGATGACCACAGCCAGTGGACTAACAGTCCCACGTTGCTCTCAAGAACCCTGAAGTAATGAGGGTTAAGGTGCCTGTACCTTCATTTCAGCAGGTTGCTAATGCAGAGGTGTTTATAGATCACAGCTATTATTTTACTCTTGATGAACTACTTTAGCCTGAGTAGAAAATATCCAAGGCAAAGGAACAAATGTTGGAGCACGGAGCAAACACGAGGGAGACACAAGGCTGGACCAGACAGGGGCACGAACAAGGACGATCTGACTACCAGAACAGGGAAAGCAGGGGAGTATATACACACACACGTGTGGGGTGATTAGAAGATTGAAGGCAGCTGGGTGGACTGGGCAGGTGAGTAGGATGAGTGCAATCAGGGGACAGAAACACAGGGGGCAAAGCCTAAACTGACAAGATAATAGATCACTCCCTAGTTAGTTTTATTCTTTTTCTTTGTAGTTTGTTTTTTCCTTGTTCTATATGTGTATAACAAAAATGAGCATCATCTGAAAATCTTCACATGCAATGTACATTGTCTGAAAGACGTTTGTAAATGCCTAATATCAATAAAAAAGAGATGATGAAGTCCAGCGGTGTCAGTCTGTGTACCGGCTACGGGGTTGGTTACATCCTTCCGTCGACACTTTATCCAAGCTGCCTCAACGCTTTCGATGCACATCCCCGGGCTACAGGACTTCGTGAGTTCCATGTTCCAAATTAAATCACTGCCGGTCTGTATGAAAGTAGAATCCCCTGAAAAAGACTTTGCACTTGACATGTGTTGGTAGATGTGATGCTCTTTGCATTTATTGTAACAGATCATGTTTTGATGATACATGTGTTGCGCCTTGGCATCTGGTATACATGCAGTTCTTTATTCAGACCCCTGAGGAGAACCCGTCTCCAGCTTCCTGTGCTTCTCTGAGCGCCTCTGTACACAATCTGTCCAAATATCACCTGGTTGGTTCCATCCCCACTAGTTATAAAACCAGTTGCAGAATCAGCTCATTAATAAATCAGATGATGCCGTTTTGGACAGCTTTTAAGTCAGTTCATGTTTCTAAAGTCACTGCTGAAATCATTAACACAGAATAAAAGTCATTGTTGTGTTTGCATGTTGTTCGTGCATCCTGTGGTAGTTTGTAGGTTTGGACCCAAACAAGAGTAAAACAAGTGAAAGGTTTATTTCAGGGATAACTTGGTGAGAATAGCAAGATGTTGAGATTGAGCACCATAAGAGGGCGATGGTGGATGACTGAGCCGAGCAAGGCAGGCAGAGCGGAGTGAGAGCGTGGCAGGTTGGGGAACCAGAGAGACAGAGTAAGTACAGGCAAGCCATAACACAAGGAATAAACTCAGAGTTCACAGTTACTGCGCAGCCAGGAACGACTAACTACCACTGTGGCAGCAACACCGATCTAGAGATGAGAGGACAGAAAGCCGGGGTAGATATACTGCTGAGTAGATGAGAAGATGGAAGGCAGCTGAGCAGACTGGACAGGTGAGGTGAATGAGTAGTAATCAGGAGGCTGGGCCACGCCCACACCACAGAGACAGACCAGGGAAAAACAAGAGACACAGGGGAGGAGGGAAACACTGGTAAACACAGGAGGCCACGGCCTGGCCGTTTTAATAAAACGCAAATGTTACAGGTCTCTGTTTGAAAGAGCCTGATGACAGATGTGTGCCTGAGAAAAACAGAAAAATGACAACAAATTGTTTTGAACAAAATCACTTTAATACACAAAAAAACAAAAATCACACTACCATTTCATTACTATGTTTAATCAACTTGGAATTAAAACCTTCCTAGCTGTTCTGCACTCACAGTTGTGAGCGTACGTGAAGAAGAACAAATGGCGGCGCTGCTCTAATAGTATGGCGAAACGAGCCCTAACTCAGGCTCAACACAAGCTAACTGACATGCGCAACACTGATATACATCTTTCAGTCACATTTAATTGACATATTTAGCATATTTAGCATGAAACAACTTACTGAAATATAAAGATTTAGATACTGTCGAACTTTCCTTGGGCAAGACACTGAACCTGGTATTGCTCCCAGGGTTGAGCCATGTGCATGTGGACAGGTGGCTACTTGCATGTTAGCCAGTGCAATGGTTCCCAGTAGGGCTGGACCAAAATATAATACTGTAAAACAGAATCCTTAAAAATGAAAAAATAATAAAATAAACTGAAAAGACATCACACGGGAGAAGTTTGCCTTCTGCCAGTAAATCTCCTTAGCTTTTTGCACAAACCACCTTGGTTAGGTTTATAAAAAGATCATGTTCTAATTAAAATAAACCCTTTTCTGACAGAAAGCTCTGGAGGAAAACTTCCTCCATGTCCTACCTAAAGGATACTTGTTGTGCCGCTATGCCATCAATCACAGCCGAAACCGGAGAAATGTCTGGCTGAGTCCTTCCAGAGTCACGTCACGGAGACGTCGCCGTTGCTTGGGTCACCTCTCGTGAGATTTCAGAACGGGACTTCTCCTTGAGCAAGACATGATTAGACACAATGACAGGATTATTTGTGGAGTCCTTTAGTGGAGCCGGGAATCGCACTGCCGATGCTCTGATTGAAGGACGACCCTGCTCTACCACTGAACCACAGCGGCCCAACGCAAATGCTAGCGTACTAACATGTTCAGGGTAACAATTGTTAGATCCGGGGGTTCTCTGGCCCGATACGGGGCTACCTACTTACTCAGGTCTCTATTAAAAGATTGGCGATTACAACTACAACCGTAAGGGACTGTTAAGTGGACCGGTTCTACAGCATTTCTATGTTCCACGTTTCTGAAACAACCTGAGGTCTATTTGGAAATAGGACTGACTTGTTGATTTAGAGAAAATCTACGGATGGCATACAGTAGGCTTACTGTGAGTCTGGTAGCAGAGATCTCCCAAATTATTCATGTACAGGAACTCCACTGGTTGTCTAAACTTATCATGCAAAAGGCATATTTTTATTGAATGAATGCAAGTGGGAGAGAAATGCAGAGAAAAAAGCGACGTATTTCAGAAGGAAAATGTATTCGTGATGCCACAACTAATGGATGTGTTTGCTGTTTATGTATTCCAATCATATTTCAATTTCACGTTGAAAGGAGAAAAAGTGAAGGAGCGAATGCAATATTAATGCTAATGCAATATTATGGCCTAAGATGGGATATGATAAGCGGTCAAAAGCTACAATATGCTGTACACTCTAATGATCAAGTACACATTTGTAGTTGTCATGTTTGTGGCTGTTTGTGATGATTCTCAGGAAAATCATTCTGGGACTGCATATGTCAATAAATGTATGAGTTTAGAAATGCAATGTCCTCGACAGGTCAGCCTCCTCAAAAGCAACCAGCATGTCCAGTTTATTAAAAAATGTCTCACGCTGCCCTTCTTCATCAATCACAGACATCCTGTAATCCCTGTTATAGTTATAACCTCAAAATCACATCTTGAGTATCTCAAACCTACGAGCACAGTGTTCACTCACTGAGGAGTTTCAAGACTTTCCATCCGCCTTTAGAGAAATAATGAATTGTGGTCTGAGTGCCAAGTGCAGGGTCGTCACTGAAAGCACCCATTACTGAGGAATCCGCTGCATTCATCTCCAACATATTATGTAGTCCACATGGAAATACATAGGGTGGTTTCTATTAATCACACCTGCATGCACCATCCATGAAGAATACAAGAAAATATGAAATTCTTTGCAGGGATGGTACTCCCACTCAATAAAGATGTTGCACGATTCGTCGGCTTCATCTGTGGTATTTGGAGAAGTTATGCAGCACTTTGGGGAATCAGGAAACAAGACAGTGAAGTAATACAGCATGAAGGCTCACGCTGAGAGATCATCACTTGTAAGTGAGCAGATGTGGAACATCCATTGAAAAGCTGTAAAAAAAAAATCAGTTTGACTAACAAACTGGGTTTACACTAGAAACTGTGGCTCGTATGTCCATACAGTATATGGAACAGACCAGTGACAAACACACGTGAGTATCCATAGGGAAGAACATCTGCACTTTACCATCTGCGAGTTTACATCCCATCCCTGGAGGTTATTACCCGAGTACCAAGGCATAGGGCTCATCATCACCCTCCCTTTATCTATACCGCCGGCTCTCAACCACACCAGAGATATTGAATTTATAAAGTAGGCCATATTGCTGCTGCAAATGGAAGCACTATCCCAACCCCCCCGCGCGCCCAACCCATATTGAAATTGATGCAAATTCATAATAAATCTCAAAAAGCGCTATCAGTCCTGCTGACTCTCTCCGTGTTGGTAAGTCCCCCGGGGAATCCGTGCTCGGTGACTCTGAAGCGGTTGAGGAACTCCCACAGGGATACTGGCTCACGTAATTACCACAGTGACCGGGGCTGAGGAAGGAAGGAGGTTGTCACGGTCAGTGCTGCTTTAAGCGAGGTCATTTTAGCCCCAGTGAGAAAAAGAGGTACTGGTTTTACAGTTCTTTTTTATCATCATAAACAATGTCTGAATGAATTGAGGAGGCATACAACTATGTCAAGCAACACACCACAATATGACCAAAAAATACTGAAAACCAACACAAGTTTCAAAACTTCATTGTCTACAACAAAAATGCACTGTATGTTACTGGAGCAATCAGAAATGAATATTAAATAAATAGTTTGCTTTGCCATCCTTTTCAGGCTTTGGAGACTACTGTAGACACGATTATTGATCATCAAAATGTGTCCGTGTAGTCTTGTTTTTAAATTTGCTTCAGAATCATTGCATATTTCAACTGCAATATTTACATAGCTACATAGCTTAGCTAGCTAGGTAACTGAAGCTGGTATTTTCTGCTATACATACTGAATCAACCTTTACCAGAGGTCTGGTGAAACGCCGTTAAAAACATGGCTCATGGCTTGGTTGTTTCCGTCTAACTGTCTGTGTCTATCTGTCGATATATATCAGTGATTTTCAACTGCTGTGCCGTGGGAAAATGTCCAATTTCACTTAATCAGTCAAAAAAAACATTATTTAGTTACTGCAAATAATTTGCCATTGTTGAGCGTCTGAAGGAGCGTTCACACCAAACGCGCCGTCATTCGCGCCGCGTTCACTCGCGCCACCGCGTTCACTCGCGCCACCGCGTTCACTCACCGGGGACCATTTGTGGTCATTCGCGTGAATCACCCCATTTGCGCCAAATGTGTCAGAGAGGGGCGTGGCTTATCGCCCTGGAAGACGTTCAACTGTCCGCCCTTTATTTCCGCCATCAACCATGGAAAAAATAACATATTTCTGCTTAGAACGTGTTGTGGAAGTCCCAGATATCCCGGGAAACTAAACAACGTCTTGTCTGGGTTCATAACAGTCCGGAGGAGCTCCGTGTATTTTATCGAGGTGTATTCACTGTGTCTAGCAAGCCACACGTTGGCTGGTTTACTACAGCTGTATGAACACAAAACAAACTGATTTTGCTGTGATTTAACTGCAATAAACGGACAAAAAGGGACGGCGAAATAAGTACATACTGATGCCGATTTGTAAAAATTGTAATTAATGTTTTGTTAGTTCTCTCCGCAAGATGACAAGCAAATAACTTTTAAAATACTTGTTTTCTCAATGGAGCTCGGATCGATCGGTGCTATTCTAAGCTAACATTGTAGCAGATCCACGAACACTCAAAATAACGTCATCTCGGCGTAAATACGGCAGCGTCTTTTTCAGTATTTGTGAGTTTTTTAAACTTGTCACCTTTGTGTACAACTATTTTGGGACTCGAAAGTAGCCCTTGTTTTTATCCCGATTTGAAACAGTGCAAACCACAGGCATTGCTGCAGTGTTGTACCTGCTTCTAGTTGCCTGCCCTCCATCTGGAAAATGCGCCGATGTGTGACGTCATATGCAAAGAACCTATAGTCGGCACAAAATCATTTTTTTAAATGTATATTCAATTCCTTCTTCATAGTGTTAAGGTGGAAATTTTTACCTCATAACAAAGAGAAGGCCGGAGCCATGTGGCCGGCTTGTGCCGTCGACACACACGCTGCAATAATAACGCTACCAAAACTGGTTTACAATTATAAGGAATTTAATTCCACTGATGTAAGTACGATTACAGTTATACATATTGGAGTATATACTCCTATGACATATTAAAACAATAAAACCCCATTTGCAAAAACCTCACTCGGCTCCTCCGGTGTAAACACGTCTGTCGTCCGGGGGCCATCCCAGAACAAGAGCGAGGAAAAAAGTCTTTTAAATTAAACCTCCCACCCCTGTTCGACACACCTCCCCTTCCATTTATCTCGATTCCTATTGGCTAACTTCCAGGAGCGTATTCACTTGTCTGGCTCTGAGTTTATTATCACATTCAATGACTGTCAGTTACGTTTTAAACCCTTCTATAATAATCCTTCAAAATGAAAGTTATACTTCTGCAACTTGGCAGAAGTTTCATGCTTCTGCATGTTTATGTTTATGTTTATCTTAATTATGCATTCTCAAAACCCTTATGATTATGACTAACTATGAATTATTAATTATGAATTATTAAACACTTTTATTATATCTACTAACTACAGTTTTTTACTCAAATTTCTTACAAGTTAGCTACTCAAATGTAGTTAGTTATTCAAATGTAGTTGGTTACTCAAATGTAGTTATTTACTCAATGTCCCTGGAGACCTCCCCCCTACTCAATCCAGGGAGAGGTTCCCTATCTATCTAAACAGAGGCAAACAATTCATGCACACAGATATCATTTCAAGTATTTCTGTTCAGTTCGTTTCAAGATAGAGTGCGTTGAAAATCGCTGCCTTCCATGTCTTGGGGCTGGCAGGATCAGGATACAGCCTGTAGGTGGATGTTTTAGAAGTCCATCTGGGCCTTTATCAGGTCCTTCAGGATCTCCGAGAGGATGGTCAGGAACCGCTCGTGAAGTCCCTCTGGTGGCCTCATCTAGACTGTGGCCATCAGAAGCTCCAATTCGTCCTCATCCTCGTCACATAACTGGTTGCCTGGACTGGTGTCTGGCTCATCGGTGAAGCAATAAACCCCTGTAGAGGTCCACGGATGCAAGGGAACCCCCATCCACAGACAACTAGGCGGTCTATGATGACAGCACACAGAATAATTACGATTGCCAAAAATGTATGTTTTCACTGGCCAAGCATACTTCCCAACCAGTCGGTGAACGGATTCGTGACACCAGAGTTGTCTGCTAGCTCTTGGCTGAGTGCTGTCAGTCCCTCCAGAGCCCTGGTCACCGATCCATCAGGAGCTGTGTTATTTGGAATGAAAGTACAGCACGCAGACCCGAACATCTGGCACACGCCACTTTTCTCTGCTAAATCATATCTAATGCCATTCTGTTCTGCAAGGTCATTAAACTAGTCTTCGCCAGCTGTGCATGCAGTCCTGATATGGCGTCACTGGTGAAGTTTACTAAACGCTGTTGGTTATAGTAAATGTAGTTGATCCAATCGACATTTTTATTAATCATCACCCTCTGAGAGAAAACAGATTCTAAATCTGCTGCTATTTGATTTCTGGCTTGAAAGTCATTAGACACCCCCCTTGGCAGTCTTATGACATCTTATGTACACTTGGTCATCAAAGGCTCCCTTCGGGCCACCGGCATCTCTTTTGGATCTTCTGTTAGCATGTGGGCGTGGAGAGATGAGTTCTTTATGTGTGGCAGGCCCACACTCGTCAGTTATGATGCACAAGGTTTTGGACATCCACCCGTAGGTGTGTTCATACTTGGGACAGGAAACTACTTCACAGAAGTCGAACTGGACCGTTGATGTTGTACCTTCTTTGAACATAAGAGTGAGAGTTACATTTTCATAGGTGAGTGTCGTCAGAGAAGCCTCACTACGTGGTCTGAGATCGGTTTGATTAGCTACTGAGGCTAAATGTCGAATCCTGATATAGTCATGCATGTGATCTGGTTCCTGTCTGTGGTTAATTCCACATACTAAGAGGGAAGCTACTGAACTCAGGAATAAAATAATTACAGACTTCCATAACCCACTGAACCTAGAGTCTCCTACTGGACGCCCTCGCTTAAACTGTGGGGAAAACGTCATCTTCAGTACTGTCTAAACCCTCTTTTGAGGTGTCTTTGGCTTCAAATTTTCCTGTCTGATGTTCAATCCTGTCTCTGCGAGTGTCTCACTCGTTACCTTCGCTGCTGCACAGTGAGTGAGGTGGTGCCAAGTAGCTCCAGTTTTACCTTTCACCTTTACTGCATGTGAGGTTGCCAATACTACCTCCCATGGACCGGTCCACCTTGGTTCACTCCACCTGCGTTAGTGGACTCTTATCCACACCAGACTGCCTGGTGACACGTCAGCCTGCTTCCTTTCGTCAGCTGCTGCTTCTGCGTTTGTCACCTGAGAAAACAAAACTCGGCTCATGTTAGTTAGAGCTCCCATATATTTCTCAATTTCTAGAGTTAGCAAGTCTAGTTGTGGTTTATCATGACGTTATTAAATCTCAAAAATTGTGAGTAGCACCTTTACTGAAAACTATTCTAAATGTGGATCTACAAAAATGTTTGACACCTTACCATAAATGTTTGACACCTTACCATATCCCCCCTTCACCTCGATATCTCTGCTGTAAGGGATCACATGGCAACCATCTATGTATCTTGGCTATACACTGAACCTCCCCATTTTCCTGGTGACAGCATGGGCATCTGTTGATGTCTCATGGGAGGAGGTCCAGCTGGACCTGGTCGTAGGTACTGCTGATGTTGTGGTGGGAACGGAGCATGTTGTGGTGGTGCATTGGGCTGTCTTCCTCTTCTTTTATGTGGGCAATCTCTCACCCAATGACCTTCTCTCCCACATACGTAGCATTCTCCTTTACTTACAAGACCCCCATGCCCCCCTTTATCGTTACCTCTCCCTCTGTTGGATGCACCACTTCTGCATCGTGGTGGGGGCTGATTGTACACCACCGTGGGGGCTGGTACTGCTGGATTTTGTTGCTGCTGGGCTTCTGCTGCTATCATCTGTTTCTTGGCCTGAACTTTTCTATTTAATTCTCTGTCGACCTCTGCTACTTGCAGTTTCAGCAGTCGCCGCTGCATTCTCTTTATATCCTCGTCTTCTTTACTTTCTGCTCGTCTTTCCTCTATCTGCTGTTGCAAATCTTTTCTGATGCATTCTACTTCTCTTACTTCACATTTTAGTTTTCTTACCAGTTCTCCTGCTTCCTTCCTCTGCTTCTTTAATGTGAACATTATGCAGCCTAGGAGTATTCAAATGTGTGTATTAAATGTGCACGCTTGTCATCACATGAATCAAAGTCAACTCACCCTCTGTGCTGTATGGCGTGTGGCCGTTGACTCCAAAACTGGGATCCACTGCTTCACTTCCCAGATCTGGACCCACTCAACCACGCACCTTGACTAAAACAAACACAGAACTGCCAAAAGTTCAGCAGTAAATGTTAGCATACGTCTGTAGTGTAAGAGAGGTCAACGATCTCTCAAATATGTTTGCGCCGTCCGTGTCAAAATTGATTCTTAGGAACGATGTAAAATAGTAAATGTACCAAAATTAGTCAATACTGGATATGTGAAGGAATCTCGAATCCAAAATTGAAGCTAGAATTCCGAAATCAAACTCAACATCTAAATCAGAATCACAATCACAATCCAGTTCCAAATCAGAATTCGAAAGGTTTAAAATTGGAAGTAAAATGAAATTAAGAAACAATGAATAATTAATCAATTAAATATTAAATTCAACTTTAAAATCAATAACTGTGTTCAAAGATATTCAATCAGAAATACCAATGCAAGTCAAACTGTTGAACTGCACTTACACTCTGGTCTGCACAATAATGAATCACAATTAAGTTCAAGAATTGAAGAACAACTGAAACCATTAATCTTTGTTAAAATGCTGAATTAAAACCAAAGTCAACGACTAAAGTTATAATGCTTAATTAAAACTAAGGTCAGGATATAAGCTCACAGCTCTTAGACAATGAATCTCTGAAAAATTCAGATTCTAAACACTCCGCCGAACCGGAAGTTACCCTGAAACCGAACCGGAAGTTGTCCTGTGGTTACGGATATGCTAACCGCTATGCTAACGACAAAAACGGAGCTTCTAATAAAGCATACGCACACACAAGTATCACCAAAATCCCACACTTTAATTCCACTCATACGCCTTCTGTCTCCTCTCTCAATCCAGCAGTTATTTTCTTTACAAGCACTTTTATTTTTCATACAGAGTACCGCAACACCGGAGCTACACGTAGCTAGCGTTAGCTCCTCCAGCGCGGCTACAGACCATGCAATGTTAATCATTTTAAACGTCTTTCCACGCTGCTAAAACACAGACTAGTCACACGTATTATTGGACTTATTTAGTCATCATTTTAAACGTATTTCCACGCTGCTAAAACACAGACTAGTCACACGTATTATTGGACTTATTGTCCGGTTTTATTATACCTTAAATCCTCCGGTTAACAGGCTAATGGCTCCTCCAGACCTGAGTTCATCGTTACGTCTGATCACGAGTTATACACTGCCAGTGTCACCCACTCTCCTCAGTCTGTCTAGCACCACCAATAGCCCATTATTCTCCGTCTTCTGAATCACCCACACGACCCTATATTTATCCATTCACGGCCAAACAAACGAGAGTGTCTTTCCTGAAGCCGCAGCCCCAGAAGCTAACTCCCGCTAGCCTAGCTCTCTAAGCAGCGTATATTTCAAGACCTGAAACTCGTGGGCTAAACCCGCAAAGACTTGCACCCCTGAGCCGGAATGCCACGAAATCTCAGTCCGCCAAGTTACATACCTGCTTTAAACTAGCTATCTGCAGGCCTAACAATACTTATGTTGGGCCGAAGGAGGCTCCCAGCATGAGCAAAGCAGTTCGCCCGTTCCATAGCTTGTTTGGTTCCAATGTGGTGATTTAATTACACAGCGCTGTCTGCCTTTAATTGATTCTTAGGATCCTTATACTCTGGACTAATCCCTTAGTTCATCATGCTTCAGAAAGTAAATCGTAGCTTACCTCAGTGGAACGTGGCCTCCTCCATGGAACGTACCCACCGGCAATGCAGCGTTAGCCGTTAGCACCGCTTAGCCAAGCAGAAATACCTCTAAGATCCTAGAAGCTAACTCACAGATTTCATGAAACGGCTCTGCCTACCGATATGATGGGCCCAGGATGTCTGCTTGACCAACGCCGCCTTCAGCACACACAGCAAGGCCGGTAAGACTGTCCCTTCGTGTGTTTGCCAAATTTGTTAAGGTGGAAATTTTTACCTCATAACAAAGAGAAGGCCGGAGCCATGTGGCCGGCTTGTGCCGTCGACACACACGCTGCAATAATAACGCTACCAAAACTGGTTTACAATTATAAGGAATTTAATTCCACTGATGTAAGTACGATTACAGTTATACATATTGGAGTATATACTCCTATGACATATTAAAACAATAAAACCCCATTTGCAAAAACCTCACTCGGCTCCTCCGGTGTAAACACGTCTGTCGTCCGGGGGCCATCCCAGAACAAGAGCGAGGAAAAAAGTCTTTTAAATTAAACCTCCCACCCCTGTTCGACACACCTCCCCTTCCATTTATCTCGATTCCTATTGGCTAACTTCCAGGAGCGTATTCACTTGTCTGGCTCTGAGTTTATTATCACATTCAATGACTGTCAGTTACGTTTTAAACCCTTCTATAATAATCCTTCAAAATGAAAGTTATACTTCTGCAACTTGGCAGAAGTTTCATGCTTCTGCATGTTTATGTTTATGTTTATCTTAATTATGCATTCTCAAAACCCTTATGATTATGACTAACTATGAATTATTAATTATGAATTATTAAACACTTTTATTATATCTACTAACTACAGTTTTTTACTCAAATTTCTTACAATAGCGACATTTCGTCCTGCCATTCCATTCTGTTTGTTTTTCCCGTGCTGTCCAGAAGGTGTTCAGTCTGTCTATCGTCTGACTGATTCCATGTGAATGCAGCATGAGACACCCTCACTGCCCTGAGGCCTTCACTTACAAGACAACACTTGTTAAACTACAGTGTTCTGTGGTTAGTGTTGCAAACACCTCTGTATTCTTTTCACCACACTGTGTGGATGATTAACATTGTTCAGCCTAAACATTGTTGTTTTTACCAGCAATCTAATTCCCATTCCCTGTAACACAGCTCACATTACAAATGCAGTTTTCTTACCCTGGAAAAAAACGTTTTACTCTTGCATTAGGCAGCATTCTGAAGACATTTTGTTCCAAATGTAATTTGCACTTATGTCTCTACTTAGCATCCCTTTAATACTGAGGCGGCCTCTCATCACGCCTGCACCACTCTCTGCTCTGCCACAGATGGGCACCGTAGGGGGAGACCAGGTGTGACACGAGCGCTACAGCCTCTCTGCCTTTAGGCTGTGTCTCCGATTAAAACTCTTGTTGTGGGAGATGCCATGAAGCGGTTAGATGCCGACGCCGCTTAGTCTTGAAAAATGAGTGCCATCAGCGTCTCAGCATCCGGATTAATGAGGACCTGCGGTGCTGAGCCAGGCAGAGGCTGCTCATTTGTTTGGGTACCCATCTCCATTAAACAGCAATATGGGGAATTCATGGAGCTCCATCAGAGCGCGTGGGTGCGTTAGAGAAGCCCGCGTGGAGGGATTCGTAGCACGAATAAGATCATCACGCTCAGTAATCTCAGATGAAATTAAAAAGCCGTGGACGGCTGCAGATCAAAAAAACCTCTCTCGCACACTGTTTTTTCTTTTCTTTGTTCCTCCCTCCTCTTTTCCCACTTTACTTGCTCCTCTAATCATGCAAGCATTGTTTCTAGGCACTGTTTGTTGGCGCTGCTCCTGTCTTGTGTCGGCGCCAACAAGCTGAGCAATAAAGGATAATGTCTCACGCTGCACTTTGCAGGAGATATGGAAAAGTTACAATGTGCCATATGGAGCCGGGTTGTAATTATAATCATAAACAAAGCACACAACTGTAACTGTGTTTTATGTTCAGCGTTGTTCGCCGTCTTCCACTTGATGTGCCGTGGCTAAGGAAGAAACAACTAACCAGGCCATCTGTTCCATTTTGCACCAAATGCGATGTTGGCGCTGTACGTAGCACAGGGGGGTTTTGGACTGAACTGAACAGCACCAGTGTTACAAATATTTCCTTGATCGGACTGTTTCATGTAGACGCTGGAAAAGAGAAAGCACCTCGAGTACCCCTGCAATTGTATTTAGATCCATCGATTTGAATGTCTGAACAGCCTTTTGAGTGAATTTTTGGTTTTTCATGGTCCAGCGGATATAATAGAGTTGAAGGGAGAGAAGGTGCACAAGCACAAAAAACCCATTTAAAAACAATTAGCGTGTATCATTAGGCAGGATGAGAGGAAAACACCTGAAAGAGCAGCAGGGGAGGAGAGGTATGGAGAGACAGCGAGGATAATAGTCAGGGCCAAGGACATTCGTGTCAAGGAGGAGTCCAGGTCCCCTGCTGATCTGCTGATCTGTGTAATGCACCGACATGAATCACCCGACTGCTCTTCATATCATAATGGTTCTAAATTATATCATGAGCCACTGTCATTACTGCGATACTCTAATTGCTACCACTTCATTACTGTCCTCGGTGACAATAAAAAAATGATGTTTGATGAGGCATATTACAGCACTGAGGACTAAAAGTAAAAAGTTGTAATTAAGAAATATTAAAATAATTGCATTGCACCATTGTCCTTCAAAGACACCGTCATCCCAAACACACCTGGCTTTGATTAGCTTAGAGCTGCCCCAAGTAGCTCTGTCACCTGCAAGCTGCAGGCAGCAGGAGTTCAGTGCCAGGAAATAATTAGTAAACTGCACATCACTAATATTTGCCGACCCAGGTCCATGCAGGACCCTTTTTAGGTGGTCACCTAGGACGCCGCCAGATGAAGGGGCCAAAATCAATGATTACTCACACTGCACTGAACACCTGATGCTAGGAAGAGTCTACCGAGAGTAATGCTGGTGCTTATTTTGCTACTTTGCGGCTCATCTGCTCACACCGCTGCAACACAATCATATATAAATAACCTGGTGACTATGTTGTTATGCAAACGTCATAACACTGTACGATCCACACCAAGACGAGAATCCTAACCAGGATGGGGTGGGCCCTGAACACCAGACATCAGCCACCAGTAGGTTTAATGATAGAGCATAAGTTGTGGAGCCTATAATAAACGATGACACATTGAAATTAGAATGAAAGTGACGGAGACCCGAGATGACCCACAGGGTCTAAACTGGGAGCAATAAATCCATTTGGATTTATAGGCACTGGCTGTAAATCCAGATGTTCACTTCTGTAATCACAGCTGTCCAAAAGGCCCCACTGTGTGCTCCGTTAAAACACTGGTTGCACAGCATTTTGAGCAAGTGACCCGCTGAGTCACAAAACATATAAAACCAGGGTTCAGTAGTTTTATGACAGCGAGCAGCAGTAAATGATGCGAGCAGGACGGCCCTTTCGTGACTATTTCAGTGATACCCTGCAGGTCAACAACACCATCCTCAAACACCTTCAATCTCAGAACTCGTCGTCTACCGGCCTGACGACGGTGAGCCTCTGGGGTCAAGAGGCTGTATCACTGTTGCTCTGGTGTAGCCAGCAGGTATCCGACCCAAGACTTCCTCTTCCGCGTGCTGCACGTTGTCTACAGTGCGATTAGCAACTTCAGATGCGAGACTGGAGTTTGAGTTTAGAGACGTGTATAACCAGATTGTTTCTATGTAGCCAGTTTACAAGCTAATTAAACCAATACAAAGCAAAAACTCACCTCAGACGATAGCCAATGGGTTCCCAGATTGCATTTCTGCCTCTTTTTGCTTTTTCCTAGCGGCCTGTTTACCTGCATTCACCCAAAGCCTGCTGAGAGGGAAAAAGAAACCAGGACCCTCCTGATGCCAACATCTGCATATGAACGCAGAATCTGTTCATGGAGATAACACCTCCATACAGTGTTTCTGTTACGTTAATGCTGAGCTGAGTGTCGCTTTGAATAGTCCGCCATGCAAAATAGCTACGCTGACCTGTGTAGAAATGTAAAGTACACGTTAGGCAGGCTATTCCCTTATTCACTAAAACATGCATAGATTGCTTCAGAAAAATATACAGCATTGCATGTCGGTAGAGAAATGACAAGAGGAGATTTTGAGACACATGATCAGTCAGCATCTTACAGAGATATCTATTATCAGTTTATGTTCCACATCATATCTCCAGCATGACTAAAACCCGGTCAGGAATTAACAGATGATGTTAATGACATGACACAGCCCACAACTGTGAGTGGAAGTTGAATATAGTGACATTTAAAATAATAAAGTGTCATAATATTATTATAATAGTCTTCAAATATTGTAAGAAAAGATGAACCACAATGTCCAGAAATGGTGGTGCTGGTCAGTCTGTGACGCTTTATAGCAGGTAATATGAATGAAATGTAACTAAAAGAGAAAGATATTACAAACCGAGAAATATCTCCGAATTATGACTCACTAAATTATAATTGTGAAAACATTTCTCTTTGATAATTGCTACTGTGCAAGAGAGCCTTTTCATGGCAGGCATTTAAACGAGTCAGCTCCAGAGTTCTGGTGCTGTGCACGCTCACTTACATGCCTGAGTATCTCATCATTAAAATGAAGCTCGGCTATCCATGTGGGTTCTCATAATTACCACCAGAGAGCCCACTGGATCACTTCTACTTTTACTGGTCACTATATATCTCATTGGATGCAAAGCGTTCGTTGTTTGTCTCCACAGATGACTGTGCTGTGGTTATATTCTATTTGGAATATGCTCTGTTCTGATCTGCAGTGCAAAATGCAACCTTTGGAGATGATTTTACTATGTCAAGCAAAATACATATTTGAATTAGTTAGCAGTACAACACACAGTGTTTGGTCAATATATACTCTAACAGTATCCCAGACAATCGAATTAGGAAAGTAGAAATGTGAAAAGAGTTTCAGATGAAGCACAGCAGTGTGTTATAGTCCAAAAACAATCAGATCGTTTAAACTGTATGTTTGACATACGGTGACAACATTACGTTTTTATGAATTATTGAATCGTTTTGAATGAAATGTTTCATTTTGCAAGATCTCTGAGGTGTTCTTGTGTGAATCGTGTCTTGACAAAATGAGCCTTGTTTTCAAAATTGTGCTTCAGCAATCGTAAAACAAATCGTAAAACAAATCCTGCAATCCGGCTTCTGTCACAGATTGTTCCAGTGCCGTACATCTGCACACATTTCAATGACAGCTTGTTTTTTTTGCCATTTGCACAAAAAAAGTAAAGTAGAATTACAGTACAATAAGCAATATACTGTTACAGAAAACAATGAAAGAAAAAATGTTACAGTAAAATGACAAAGCAACAGTAAACAACAGATACTATTGTAAGGGATGGAGGATGGTTTGTGAATCCAGCCTTTTGTTGGAGTCTGGCCACATCACTCATCCACATCACAAGCAATGTCACCCCTGGTGCCCTTCTTTGTTCCTGTTGGCCTCCTCATCCTCCTCATCCTCACAAGTTCTCACAAAAGAGGTGAGCTTACCTGAGGTCTATTTGTAGTGCTGAGGTTTTACACTCATGGGTGTTAAAGAAGTGTTGAATTTTCATCTGTGTGGGTGTTACCTATTTATGTTTTGATTTAAATCGTGTGTTTTCCTAATGATTGCAAGATATTTCATTCTTGAACGTGTAATGTAATGTGTGTTGACAGCGTCCATGGCAACGGGTGTGGTCGACCACGGCTGGAACAAATGAACTGAGCTGAATCCATAAAACCAGCTCCTCTGCTATGTGACTCCTCTTTAAGGCCTAGGACACCTTTGTGTAGGGAGCCACTTATACAGTGGCATCGAATAGAATATTACCTATTTTGGAAATATTATAACGGACACATGCACATGCACTATGATTAATTATGATTCATGAATGAGAAGTTAACCAGGACACACACCACTGGAGTGTCAAATTAAACTTTTAATGAACAGCCATTTCTTGTGGATTTATGAAATTCTGAACCTTGATAAGGTCAATTCTGACACTAAATTGGCATTTTCACCTGTCGAGTCAATACACCCGAGCTCATTCCTCCAAAGCACGACAGTGGCACAAATCCACTGAACCCCATTAGACCTTGTGCTTATCGCAAGTAGGAAATAATCTAGCTTTTATAATTAACACAGAAGGAAATGGTATCCTGTTATTTTGTAGTACAATGAGTATAATGATGCCAAATATATGCAAACAAACACGGTGGTAAGTATGCAGTACACGGTCGCCCACACTCACACACACCGATAATGCACAAAGAGAGCTGCACGCCTTACTATCAACAGGAAAGCACCGTGGGAGTTGGAGGTAATAGCATTGAGGCAATAACAGTTTTTGCTAATGTAATCAGCATTCTTTATGGTGCTCTCAGCTTGTGTGGGGTACTATTTTATCCCCAGAGTCTTTGGGTGAGAATGGCTGCTGAATGGAACTCTGTGAAATGTACGCAGTGCGTGATGTAAGGTGAATACCAGATCACCACGTCAGCTGCTGTAAATACTTAGTATGGGTGTAACATGACTGCTTTATAAGTTCCAGAGGGGACAGTTAGCGTCAGCCCTTGTCAAAAACAGGATGGGGTCCTATGAGTTTACATACAAAGCCACAACAAAGTCACACTCCAGCCTTCACTGACACACTGAGTTCCAACTCAAACGACTGTGTCATGTTCAAATGCATTACACTTTGGTGCTGGCAGGAATATTGCCTTACAAATAACCAGTGTTGTGTTAAATGAAGTCCATAGTTTTTTCCAGGCCGATAGCACTTCATATGGTAAATATGTTACTTATGTCCCAAATGACTTCAGCTGTGCTCGCACGCATTAAATCAACTGCTGGAAAACACATGAAGTCGGTGATCTCTGTGAGGAAAATCATCCATCAGTGTAGTCCAAAACTGCATGTTCAGAGTCGCGTTCACGTGTTCATCTAGTTTCACACTGTACTTTAGTGTTCGCTAATGAATATGGAAATGAAGCAGACTGGTCTCATCCAGCAAAATAATGCGCCGTAATTTGTAAAGAACCCTCTAAATGTTTTCTTATGTTATCCGTGTAATCATGAAGGAGGTCTAAAGACCACTACATCACACACAGGGCGGGCGAGAGGGAGGCGGGCGAGAGGGAGGCGGGCGGGTCCGACCAACCGGGATCATCAGCCAGGAAGCTGCTGTTGGTTCCCGGTTTGGAACAAGAAATCAACGTTGATGTTTTTGTCATGTAACTTGCGTACTAGAGTATCGTCACTTCCATGGTTATTTTAACCCAAACGACCCTCTTTTACAAAACATAACTACGTAGTTTTGTTGCCTTAACCTAATTGAGTTTCCTGTGAAGACGGAAGTTTATTTTCAAAAGAACAGAAGTTGACACGTGTTGCTGGCTTTCGGAGGAAAATGCAAGACAAATGAGGAGTAACTTTGGTAAGATGTCCTTTGAAGCGTTGTATGAGGATGCGTTGATGTACTGATGTTCTTTCCCCCGTTAACCGTATTATTAGGAGTCATCAGGAGACCTCTGTTTGTTTCTTATTCACCATCGTTTACACCATCTTAAAAACATGGTTATTATTGTAACATTATGACGAGGGTAAGTGGCAGCTTTAACCCCTGATCTTTCCTTAAACCTAACTATGTTTTTGTTTTTGCACCAGTGATTTGTAATGGTCGTCAGGTCAGAAGATGATTTAATAATGCCGCGGTTACATGTCTTTTCAATGCCACTTTTGTGGTTAAATGCGATATGATCAATGCGACCTGCCAAGTGATCGTATACATTTCATGGTCAACGAAACAGATTAATTGTTGTGCAAATAATTGCAGTTTACTTCTGTTGATTTTGTGCCACACACCGTGCATATTGTGGCTTTGCATCTATATACCTACATCCAAGCTCTTGATTTCAAAGGCTGCTCATTGATACGATGTGGTCTGAGGGTCAAGTCATATTTTGCTCTTGATCTGCTGCACAGATTGCCTTTAAAACGGTTGAGTAGGCTCTCCGAATGTACAAAGAAAGTGATTTCATTTAAACTGGGTTTAAACAGACTGACTCTTAACAACATAACACACCGCTGCACCTGTAGGGGAGACTCTCCACTATAAATAACCCTTATTCTTTCTGTCATCTTTTCTACGGAAAGCAGGAAGTATGGTCTCATATGAGCTGACACAGAACAACCTGTCCAACAGCAGTAAGCTGTCGACAGCCCAGCTTTCTTCCTTCTGTCAGAACCTTGTGCTCCAGTCGACAGTTTATTTACCTCAACCCAGCTGGTTTAAACGCAGCGGAGGCAGACGCAAGTTCGAAAGACTCAACTTTTATTTTTTCATTTCTGATGTCAGTGGTAACTGTTTGGTCATTGGCCGGCCTGGCCCTCGTATCCGCAGACAGCACAGAGCGGAGCCCCTGTCAGCCTGAGGGCCGATCGAATACTTTCAATGGTACATGAGAGGCTGATTGGCTCAGTGTAACCATTCAGTGCATTTTTAAGTAAAATAATTGAAAAAGCGGTTTTCCAACAGCTGACCGACTTCTTGGCCGTAAATAACTGCTTTGATGTTTTCCAGTCAGGCTTTCGACAGCACCACAGCACGGAAACTGCTCTTGTTAAGGTCTTCAACGACATCCACTTGAACATAGACAATGGCAGAAGTTCAGTCTTCGTGTTACTAGATCTCAGTGCTGCATTCTACACGGTCGACCATGCCATACTCCTAGAAAGACTAAAAACCTGGGTGGGACTCTCTGGCACAGCACTTAACTGGTTTGAATCCTACTTGAAGGGCCGAGAATACTTTGTGTCTGTAGCTGATTACACATCAAAGCTGACTAAAATCACATGTGGTGTTCCCCAAGGTTCAATACTGGGGCCTCTTCTGTTCAACATCTACATGCTTCCACTAGCTCAGATTAGGGCTGGGCGATAAATCGATTTAATCGATTAATTCGAATGTGTGCTTTAAGGCGATGTGTTTTATTGAAAATCGAGAAAATTTACTTATTTACTGTGCAAAATATGTTATGTTGATGTTAGATCAGATGTTGCACTTTTGAAAATGTGAATGTTAAAGGGTCACATACATTTTATTTCATGCTGTGTTTGTATCAGTGTATTCAGTTAGAAAAGCTTACTGTAAAAAGTTACATTTGCACAGTTGTTTACAATGGAAGGCTACTATTTAATGCTATTTAATGTTATGTTTAATTTAATTTTATATTTAAATGATTCAGGGAAACAAAAGAGTGACCAAATACTTTTTGTATACTACAGGCACCTTTCTACAATGTTCAGGTTTTGTTTGCACTTTATTTTTATCAACCTACGAGGGAAAATCATCACAAAATAAAATAAAAAATTGTTTTCAACAGCTTCTGTCATCTGCAAAAAATTTTGGGGGAAAAAATCGATTTAAATCGTGAATCGGATTTTTTGTAAATAAATCGGAGATTTTTTTTAGGCCATATCGCCCAGCCCTAGCTCAGATTATGGAAAACAACAAAGTGTGTTATCATAATTATGCAGATGACACACAAATCTACATAACTATGTCACCAGGGGACTATAATCCCATACAAGGGCTGGGTAACTGCATTGAACAAATCAACAACTGGATGTGCCAGAATTTTCTTCAATTAAACAAAGATAAAACAGAAGTAATTGTTTTTGGTACCAAGGACGAACAATTGAAAATCACCGCTCAGCTTCAGTCACTGATGTTAAAACCCACAAACCAAGCCAGAAATCTAGGTATAGTTATGGATTCAGACCTCAACCTGAACAGCCATATCAAGACAATTACAAAATCAGCCTACTATCACCTGAAGAATATATCAAGGATTAGAGGATTTATGTCTCAACAGGATTTGGAAAAACGTGTCCATGCATTTATCTTCAGCAGACTGGACTACTGTAACGGTGTGTTTACAGGTCTCTGTAAAAAATCCGTCAGAAAGCTGCAGCTGATTCAGAACGCTGCAGCTCGAGTCCTCACTAAGACCAGGAGGGTGGACCACATCACTCCAGTTCTGAGGTCTTTGCACTGGCTTCCTGTCCAACAAAGAATTTACTTTAAAATCCTGCTGTTGGTTTACAAAGCACTGAATGGTTTGGGACCAAAATACATCTCCGATCTGCTACTACCTTATGAACCATCCCGACCCCTCAGGTCGTCTGGGACCGGTCTACTTTCTGTTCCCAGAGTCAGAACTAAACATGGAGAAGCAGCGTTCAGTTTTTCTGCTCCACATATCTGGAACAAAGTCCCAGAAAGCTGCAGGTCTGCTGAGACCCTCAGCTCATTTAAATCAAGATTGAAGACTTTTCTGTTTGCTGCTGCCTTTAATTGAACCATGTTCAATTAATATATTAATCAATTTCCTGCATTTCTGCATTTTACTACTGCATTTTATTTCTTACACTGATTTTAATTGTTTTTGAAATCTCCTTTTCTTTTGCCTTGTGTTTTGATGCTTTTAATGGTTTTATGTGAAGCACTTTGAATTACCTTGTTGTTGAAATGTGCTGTACAAATAAACTTGCCTTGCCTTGCCTCTATGTCTCAATGTAAGGAGAGAGGCCCGAGGCCCTCTAGGTAGACTGTGCAGATTAAAGTATATGGGGACGATATTGTTGATTGTCATAGTCTTCAACCAATCAGATCTTTAGTTTGACATGTAGGAGATGGCTCAGGTGTAGCAGGACAGCACAGAAGGCCCAGGTATTAAATGCACGGCCCGCCACTGGTTTTAACCAGCGACTCTTATTATCAGTCAGGAAGTAAAACAACGAGCAAGACCCGTTGGTGTGAGTACATCCTGGTACGAGGCATCGTAGCTTCAGCGAGGTGTCACTTATGTAGTGGTGTATAAAGTACTCAAAAGCCATACTTGAGTAAAAGTAAAGATACCTTACTGGAAAACTACTCCAGTAAAAGTAAAAAGGCACCTATTAGAATACTACTTGAGTAAAAGTCTTAAAGTATCTGATATTTATTGTACTTAAGTACAAAAGTACTTAAGTATCAAAAGTAATTTTCTGATATTAAATGTACATCATAACCTGAACATTAAATGAACATCATAACCTGTTCATTGAAAGTAAAAGTACAAGTAAATGCTGTTCATAAAAAAGCAAAGGGTCAGAATTTTGAGAATTATGAAGTTTATTCTTTTAACTGCTGTGGCCACCATGACCAAGGACATGGAGCTGTGTTGACAATAATTGGGTTGGCTGTGATTCATCCAGGAGCAACAATGTTCAACATAATATATTGTACATAAGTATACTTTTGCATCTACTATGAACTTATCATCATAATTCTCCGAAAAGCAATATGACACTATGAAGAAGTTGTAACAGTGCGTTTATAAGTCTGCTCATTAGACTAGAGCAGGGATTCCCAAAGTGGGGTGCGCGCACCCCTGGGGGTGCGCGAGCTGCCTCTAGGGGGTGCGCGAGAGGAAAAGTGTAATGGCGGTCTGATGGTGTAATAATATTAAATATTTAAAAAAAATGTAATTTTAATTTTAAAACTGTCAGGTGGGACATCTGAAGCTATCAGTCGTAAAAGAGGAGAGGGACAGAGAGAGAGAGAGGAATCGGAGGCGAGGGGAACGGAGAGGTGCGTTGAGGAGAGACCGGGAGAAGAAATCGAGCCAGAGTCAGAGGAAGATGAGACGGCGCAGACTGGGAAAACAAGAGGAAATATGATGAAAAGTATCTGTGTCTGGGCTTCACTTGGATTGGCAACGCAGATTCCCCAAAGCCACAGTGCGTGGTGTGCAGTGAGGTTCTGGCTAACAGTCTGAAGCTCTTATTTACGTCGCCACCTGAACACCAAGCATGCCAGTGCAAGTCAAAAGCCCCTTACATTGTTTATATCGAAATTGGAGGAGTTACAAAACAGCCAAAACAACTGCAGTCTCATTCATGTGTTGGTCTATAAATGACGCACTACGGGCTTCATATCTGGTTACAGAATAGCGAGAAAGGGGCTACCGCACACAATCACTGAAGACGTGAGCTTGCCAGCTGCCAGAGAGATGGTGGAATGTATGATTGGGGAGAAAGAAGCAAAAAAGTTGGACATGATCCCGGTGTCCAACAACACTGTGTCGCCGCATCGATGCTTTGTCCGAAGACATCCTGGCTGCATTAGTCGCTCATTAATTGTAAATTGCGTGTGTGCTCGCACACACGCACAGGTGACGCAAAAGTGACGCCTTGTGTCACTGAAAGATATTGAAACTTTGTTGCAGTGTTTCAGCGCGTTTTCACACCTTCAGTTCGTTTGCTTTGTTGCAGTTGCTCCTTTGTTCGGTTTGTGTTCACACTGCAACATTTAACAGCGGACTAAATCTTGTAAACAAATGCCGAGCAACGCGAGCAAACTGTTCTCTCATTGGTCCGATTATTATGCGGCTATGAAGGCTTAAAAGGCTCTGTTGCTTCTTTTTTTCTTTTTTTTATTAAGGGGGGGGGGGGGGGGTGCGCGAACCCGGTCGGGATGTAGAAGGGGGTGCGCGGCCTAAAAAGTTTGGGAACCGCTGGACTAGAGGATGTAGAGGGCAAATGCATAATATTATGTTCAGCAAAAAATATCCACTTGATGCATCAGGTCAGTGTTTTGAGAAAGGACACCTGCCTTGTACACTCCTGTGGGCCTGACTTGAACACAACAGACAAAGGTTTTGCTCAAGCTGAATCTGCAATTGGGCGACTGCTACCATCATAACTCCATCTGATCATCCACAACATGACTCAAATATCAAAACATGATCAATACTAAAGCAGCACCGAAAGTAACAACCCAGTCATTACTTGAAACTGTTGTGAAAATAAAGCTGTCTTTCACACTTAGAGCAGATTTAAGAATGAAACAGAAGCTCTCAAGAGGCGTATAGTTATATCAAAGCAATAGATTTATTTATCAACAGAGTTATTCAGCCCAGCAATCAAACATGCTTGGGTGCTAATGGTTGAACTTCGCAGAGATTCACCATCAGACACACTTCAACACAGCAGTGTGAAACTTAATATAGGGTTCCACCCCTTGATGTCCATTTGTCAAAATCAAAGTAGCAGGCAGAGCACATTTGTATGTGTATAACACCTGGGTGGAGACCTGAACGTCCGTTCACCTTGGCCCCTCCCAGAAGGCGTCTTCTTCTATCAGTGTGCATGAAATGTTGCATGAGTGCGGACCTGGGAAAGAGTGTGTGAAGAGTTGGGCTCTGCTGGGGCGTTGTCCCTCTCTTGAATCTCACTGTCCATTGTTCCTCTCTTATCTATCTGAAGATGGCGTCCTGTTCTTTGTGGCGCAGTTAAGTCAGTAATCTCCCTCCTGCTTCTCTCTGGCCCTAGTGTGTGCTGTGGGCACTGTATGAGTGGTTAATAGAGCTGCATAAGCTAATGGTTATTAAAACTACAAATATGCTAGTGATTAATTAAACTGTAAACAAGCTAGTTGCTAATTAAAGCTGCATATAAGCTAGCTGCTGATTAAAGCTGTATATAAGCTAATTTTATCAACAAATCCCTCTCTTGACGTCTGAAGGACGTCACTTTCTTAACCTTCCTACCCTGTTCACACGCTTGTGTCTGCCTCTGCCTCTCCTGACCCTACCAGGCTGTTCTGCTCTTCCCATACTGGGTAAGCTCCATAAGGAGGGGGTGGTGGTGGTTCCTTGGAGAGGGCAGTGGTGATAAGACGGCCAACCAAAGAACGAATACAGGGTATTATACAACATCCACATGACACCAGTATTGCAATGAACACACCCACTGACACTGCTATTGACAAGATCAGGTGCTTCCATTTTCCAAACATGTTTTCCATCCAATCTCCAAATGGATTGTTTACACCTGATGCTTCCTGCATTTCTTTTGACAGTGCCTTCAGACTATTCAGTGCTTTTGTGACTGAACCGTCCGGCGCAGTGTTGTTGGGGATGATAGTGCAACACAGGTCTCCAAACATTCAGCAAGCAACATGTCCAAAGCCATTTTGTTTTGCATAGAAATCAAAGAAGTTGGGGCCAGCTGCTCAGCCAGACCCTCTATTGCATCCCTAGTATGATTAGCCAAACGAAGAACATTGTAATGCACATAATTGATACGATCAACATTTTTATTCACTGTTATCCATGGAATTATACTCGCGATACTCTCAAAACCTGCTGCAATTTGGTCTACCAATTTGTATTCATTAGGCACTCCTCGGGGCACTCCGATTGCATCTATGTAGGTTGGACCTTTGTCCAGACTGAACTCAGTTCCAGCTGCTCTTTTTCCTAAGATATGTCTGCGTCTGCGTTGGGTCAGGCTTTGTACTTTGTTTTGCTCCTGTAGTATTTTGTCTCCCACTAAGGTAAGTGGCATTGCTAGCCTCACCATAGCACACACTCCCATTGTAGATGCTGGTATGTTAGAGAATAACTATCGTTGGTGAAATGGTAACAGACATATCTGGATCCTAGTCCTTTGTAAGCTTTGAAATAACCTACTGCAGTTTGGTTGTCAATTGGTGGAAATATGGATGCCAGAGTCGTGCAATTTGGTGGAGTAGCCATTTTAGTCATATTTGTCATGCACGCGTATCCTGTTGGGTCAGATTCAGGATATAGTGGTGCTGGTTCGGTGAACGTAGCTGGTCTAGCTGCAGCACAAGCTACACAGCCACTCATTTTGTTTCTTATAGCATTATCAACAATCCAATTTAACCAAACATTGTCGTTTCCATGTCCTGTAGCTAATTGGATCATCTGTTGGTGGTTGCTGAAAAGTCAAATTACAATTTACAAAACAAATTATGCATTTTGCGTCAGATTACCTCGGACCTCTGCTAGAGGTCTGGACAGCTCAGGTGCTGGGGCACAGTGTGACAGGTGGTGCCAAGGTGCTCCTGCTTTACCTATGACTTGGACCGAGTGTGAAGTAACCTCCTTCACTTCGTACGGCCCTGTCCACCTGGGGTCAGTCCACTTTCTCTTATGAACTTTGACCCTGACCCAGTCACCCTCTCGGATGAGATTTTTTACCTCTTCCTGGTCAGCTGCACTGGTTCGCTGGACCTGTTTGGAGAGAGCCTCCGTGAGAATGATTAATGCAGTCATATATGCCTTCATTTCAACTTGCTGCACATCTAAGGCAGGAATATGACTACCGTCTCTTGGAGGACCAGGCATTTGCCTCCCTGTCATTAACTCATGTGGTGAAAGATGCGTCTCATTTCCTTTTGCGCTCCTCATTGCCATTAGAGCTAGTGGTAAGACTTCAACCTATGTCAGCTTTGATGCTACACATGTCTTCGCTATTTTTGATTTTAGCGTCTGATTTGCCCTCTCTACCAGTCCTTGTGACTGTGGATGATACACTGATCCATACCTATGTCTGATTCCTAGTCTGGCTTCCACTTCCTGCAAATGCTTATTACTGAAATGTGAACCATTATCGGACCTTATGCGTCTAGGAACCCCATAGCGAGGTATCAGTTGTGTTTGCAGCCACTTTATTACTGTCTGTGCGTCTTCTCTTTTAGTTGGGATTGCCTCCACCCACTTTGAGAATCTGTCCACCATTACCAAGATGTACCTTTTCCTTGTACTCTGTTTTCATGTCCCATGTCAGTAAAGTCTATGCTGATGTCCTGGAAGCAGGCTGATGGTACAGGATAAGAGCCCATAGGTGTTTTGTACGGTTTCTTCACATTGTGATCCCCACAGGTGGTGCATTCGTCGCAGAAGAGGGACACCATACTTTCCATGTGTGGGTGCCACCACAGTGCTTGCATCCTTTGTAATGTTCCTTTCTTTCCTTCATGCGTTGGTCCATGTGCCTCTGGTATCAGTGAGACACACAATTCTGCTGGTGCTACCACTCTGCCATCATGGGATCTCCAAAGTCCACTTTCTCCTTTTGTTGCTCCTTTCCTTTGCCATTCGGACCATTCGTCTGTATGTCAATCAGTGTTTCTTCAGTGATTTCTGGCTCTTGTATGGCTGTTTTCAGAACCATCTGTTTTGGTCTGTATCCTCCTGTTTCTTTAGCAGCTTCATCTGCCATGTCGTTTCCCGCACTTATTCTGGTCCTTGCTTTACCATCATGTCCTTTGCATTTCATGATTGCCACTCTGCTTGGTAGGCTCATAGCTTCCACCAGTGCCATGATTTCTTCTTGTGTTTGATGGGTGCGTCCATTGATGTCGTGAATCCTCTTCTTCGCCACATGGGCCCATCGACGTGAGCTGCTCCATGTGCGTAAGCCGAATCTGTGAAGATGTTTACTGATTTTCCTTCTGCTATTATTAAGGCTTGTATGAGCGCTTCGACTTCTGCCAGTTGCGCTGATGCTGGTTGAGGTAGGATACCTGATGCTACTATTGAGTGTTCCATCTCACCACAGCATAGGATGCTGTGTTTCCTTCATCTCCTTTGTAGCAACATTCCTCCTGTTTCATAGACAATGTGTGATCTTGTGCAAATCTGTTTGAATTTTCGATTTTCTTGCAGCTCCGAATGTTTGAATTTTCGATTTTCTTGCAGCTCCGAACGTGAATTCTTTGCTTAGGAGGATTCTTTGATGAGTCTCTTTCTCCCCCTTTTTTCTGATACAAAACTGCATTTACCATCCCTCCTTTTTGTTCAGAAACATCTAGGTGGAAAGGGAGTGAATAGTCTGGAGCTTGAAGTGCCGATGCATGTGACAGAGTCTACTTGAGAATGGTGAACGCTTCTTCTGTTTCTTGTGTCCAAACTAGTGGGGCTGAGGTGTTTCATGATGGAGGATGCTTTCTCTGTGGGCTGTGGGCTGTGGGCTGTGGGCCGCTTGATGAGAGAGTGCGACCCAGGAAAGTGACTTGTCTCCTACATGTTTGGACCTTGGTTTTCTTTTGAGGCTAATAGTTGCAGCAGTGTCTCTGTTGTTGCCAGGCAGGTGACTGCTGACATTGATGTCCAGCTTGATTCTGGCTTCTTGTATCCTGATTGCCTCTCCCTCTCTGGTAATTTCCTCTTCTTCCACGTGGTGAGCCTTGTTGTTGTTGCTGACCACGCGAGCGGGAGCGGCAGTCACGTGCGTAGTGGCCTGGCTTTCCACAGTTGTAGCAGTAGAAAGTTCCTCCTGCCTGCTTCTTTTTGTCTTTTGCAGTCTTTTGAGCCACGTCAAGCTCTGCCAGCTGTCTCATTAGTGACACTTGTAGTGCTTCGAGCTCCACATCTGATCCTTCCACTGCTGCTCGGTGTTCATCATAAGTGTGTTCTTTGCCTGCCATGTCTGCAGTGTCTTCACTAATATGCAATATAAAACGTTTGGATTCAGTATTCCCAAATGTCCACCAGATGGAGCCAAAGCTCCTGTCCACTGTTCTTGTAGCAGTTCCTGAAGTGGCCACAGAAAGAGCCAAAACTTCTCCCAACTTTTCTTGTGCAGTTCAATTCAAATGGCCTGATGGACAGCTTCATCCACACTGGCTCACGTCCAAAACCCTGCCTTCTCTGGAACGTCAGTGTGTGTGAAATGCTGATCCACTTTATTATTAACACTTATGGTGAAGAGAACGAAATGAATACAGTTCTAAACTTGTTTCGAAGTCTCTGTGTGAATAGATACAAGAGCTCTTGTCCTACTCTAAGATGGCAATTTTCTGCCCTAATCTGATGGTTTAAGCAAGCCGTTACTTTCAGGGTCACTGTTATCTGTTCCTATCGTGCGAACGGGTGACGGAATGCCCCATTCGGCGTTTTTGACCTACGTACAGTGACCTCACAACTCCGCAATATAAGCTTTACAAGTATAACGCATATTATTTAACAGTGAATGAATATATTTTATTTACAAATCCCCCTTTTCACCCCTGCTAGGTGTGAACTTCTATGTTTTTTGGAATTACTCATTCAATGGCTGTAACTCGATGTTTTAGATCATCTATCATCTGAATCGTCTGGATCAGAAGTTGGTGGGGGTGCTTTGTCTAGTACGGGTGTGTGTGTCTGATGCGGGGATGGAGAGGGAAGAGGGGCAGTTGAATTAGATAGGTGCTGGTGTGTGTGTTACGTGGTTTCGAATTTCTCAGATTAGTATGGCAACTAATATGCCCATAAACCCCCCTTTTTAGTTTCCTTCAGCTCTCTGTCCTTGCAGTCGGACACAATCCAAGGCTGCACTGTTCTTTCTTATCAGGAAAGCTCACACTCCTTGATATTCTCAGCGTCTGTCTGACTGAATGGATCCCTGCTTTTTTCCGCTATAAACTTTGCTCACGGTCCCTAGGGAACACAATTTTCCAATAAATCAGTAGTTTTTTAACTACGCCAGTAAAACTGACACTTATATTAACCCTCAGCTGTCTCTCAGTCTATTCTAATGTTTTTTATGTTTGTGTGTGATTGCAACGCCTGTGTGTAATGCGTGTTTTTTCTGCTCAACTGACCATCAACTTTGAAATCACACACGAACATTCGCATCAACTCAGCTTCAGCTCTCAGCTCTCTCATATGCTCCACACATTAACTCTCATTCATACCAAATAATCGAAATCACACGCTGCCGTCTCTGAACACTCGACAGTTAATCCACTTTCTCCAAACTCAGCAAACCGACTGCTGTGCTGACTGACCTCTTGGCCACCGCACAAATGACAAACTGCTTCTCAGCAAACAAACACAGTGTTAGATCCTGGGGTACTTCTGGCCCGATACGGGGCTACTTACTGACTCAGCTCTCTATTAAAAGATTGTCGAGCTGGTGTTCTGGCGAGGGAACTCGCCTGGCTCCGCTAACTGCCGTTACTCCCAACGTCTACCCTGCTTCCTCCGGTCAGAGCGCGCTCGGCCGAGAGACCAGTCCTGGCCCCGGGCGCTCCTACCAGTCGCGTCGGTTATGGCAGCTTCCCTCTTATGGATCCGTGCTCTTGGTAAATGCCAGGTTAGGTTTTAACGGTAAGGGAATTTGGGCTTTATGGCAAAATTTAACATGGGGCTTAGTGGGCCACCGGCACTTGTGTGACACGGTGACAATGTGTCGGACAAACGGCCTACCTCCCATGCAAACTTTTGGGAACACTTGGGCCGTTGAGGGCAGAATGTGTAGGCAGTGGTCAAATCCTATAGATGGCGCCCTTGACCAGTGGCTGAAAAAGTGGGAGGGGCCAGGCCCAAAGGGGTGTTTTGGGACTTTCGGGTGGAAACCATGGAAACGGACGGGGAATGGACCGGTCAAGGTCCCGCCCATAGAAATGGGCGGGGCATGGCCAAATGGGGCGATTTGTGCCTCTCGGGTGGAAACCATGGAAATGGATCGGGAATGGACCGGTCAAGCTGGCAAACATGGAAATGGGCGGGGCATGGCCAAATGGGGCGATTTGTGCCTTTCGGGTGGAAACCATGGAAATGGATCGGGAATGGACCGGTCAAGCTGGCAAACATGGAAATGGGCGGGGCATGGCCAAATGGGGCGATTTGTGCCTTTCGGGTGGAAACCATGGAAATGGATCGGGAATGGACCGGTCAAGCTGGCAAACATGGAAATGGGCGGGGCATGGCCAAATGGGGCGATTTGTGCCTTTCGGGTGGAAACCATGGAAATGGATGTGGAATGGACCGGTCACGCTTCCAAATGGGCGGGGCATGGCCAAATGGGGCGATTTGTGCCTTTCGGGTGGAAACCATGGAAATGGATCGGGAATGGACCGGTCAAGCTGGCAAACATGGAAATGGGCGGGGCATGGCCAAATGGGGCGATTTGTGCCTTTCGGGTGGAAACCATGGAAATGGATCGGGAATGGACCGGTCAAGCTGGCAAACATGGAAATGGGCGGGGCATGGCCAAATGGGGCGATTTGTGCCTTTCGGGTGGAAACCATGGAAATGGATGTGGAATGGACCGGTCACGCTTCCAAATGGGCGGGGCATGGCCAAATGGGGCGTTTTCTGCCTTTCGGGTCCAAAGCCTTGGAAAACATGGAAACGGATCACGTATCACCATATGATGCCACAAACATGTCGGAATGTTCCTGAAAAAAAACAAAAAACTTCCCAAAGGGCTACAGACTTCTCCTTTGGCATGCTGACTCGGGTCATCGGAGGGAGTGTGTGGTGCAAAATCCAGACAGTTTCAACCTTCTTTACCCGAATTATGGTCAATTGTTACACATTGCACAAATTGCACCAATTTCGGCCCCTGATCCTGTTTCTGGGCACCTTAACTTGGACCTACGACCTCTAGATTTGGATCATTTAACCTACACGACCCTCCCTTCATTCACAAAAACAATGTATTCCTTTATCTTGCTTTAAAGTATTTTTAATGAATTAAAAGACTCTTAATGATGTGTACATGTTGCTGTTTCTGTTGGGTGCAATAAAAACACTTGTAACTGGCTTATCATTCCATAATTGACATATGATGGACATAAGAGGACACTCTACAAGGTTCAATTGGATTCAAGTCGTTAGCATGCTGCTACCGGAAGTTAGCTTTCCCAAGGGTCTACAGATATCTCGCTTTAGATCCTGCATCAGCTTATCACAGGCGACTGATTTATGCAAAAATCAGGCACTTCCAACCTTTCACTGCGATTTAATGGCCTGTTTCTCACCTGCCAAAACAGGCCGAAAGATGAGGTCATATGCCTCAATTTTGACCTTTGGGGCTGTTTTTGGGAACCTTAACTTGCAGCTACGACCTCTAGATTTGGATCATTTAACCTACACGAACCTCTCTTAATTCACAAAAACAATGTATTGCTCTATCTTGCTTTAAAGTATTTTTAATGAATTAAAAGACTCTTAATGATGTGTACAGTCATTAGCATGCCGCCAACAGGAGATAGCTTTCCAGAGGATCTGCAGATTTGCTGCTCCATGTGCTCATTCAAGTCATCAAGGGGAGTGTCTCGTTCAATTACAACACAGTTCCAACCCTTTTCTGAGAAGTTATGACATTCAATACTTTCCATTCAAATGTAGTCGGAACGTCCCTTTTTGGAAAATGGGCCATTTCGGATTGAGAACAAAGGTCAGTTTTCACTCAGTTTTCACTCTTTGGTTTCGGCGGGAGATTTTTGCCGGCCCCTAAAAACACAAATGAATGACATTTTTGACATGTAATTGACAATTCTTGGACAAAATTGAACACTCTACTAGGATTGATTGGTTTTGTAGCATTAGCACGTTGCTAACAGAAGATAGATTTCCAGAGGGTCTGCAGGTTATATTGCACCATTTTCACATTCACGTCATCAAGGGCAATGTTGTCATGCAATCTCCCATCAAATTTAACCATGTTGTGAGAAGTTATGACAAGTTGAAGGATGGGCCGTTTGGGTAATCACTTTCCATTCATTTTATCCTTCAAAATGCACCCATTCAAATGTAGGCCAACTGCCCCTCTTCCCGCGCAGGCATGCTAAGTGCTAGGGAGTCCCATCCAACTTGAATGTGCCTCATTGGGGCCTGTCTGCAACATATTAAAAAAGCAGGGCTCTGACATCTTCAGAAGTAAAAATTGGTCTGATCTCATCAAGAGTACGACAGGGTGTACAGCTTATGGACGTGTACCCCATGCTGAAGTCTGAGTTTGATACAGGCAAAAATCAGTTCTAGATAATCTAGAGGGATTTTTTTCAGGTGGTCATATTGTAGGCCTTGTCCACAATGTGTGTGCACAATTTGGGGGTTCTAGGACCTATATTTGATAAGTTATGGCCATTCCTGCATATGGCAAAAAATAAGCGAATAAGGCCCCAATTAAGCCCAATTAAGCCCTTTGTGGGTGTTTTTGGGGACCTTAACTTGCAGATATGAGGCCCAGATTATAGGTGTGTAATGGTGACGAGCCCCTCTTTGAAGCAGAAAAGGATTTAAAACCCTACCCCTTTTTAAAGTATAAATATTTTGAGAAAAGACTGGTAAAATCTGGATTTTGACCACTTTTTAATATTGGTCAATTTTCAAACACTTGTAAATGGTCTTCTTTGATGAAATTCAAATATGATGGACAGTACAGGACCCTCTTCAAGGTTCAAGTGGATTCAAGTCGTTAGCATGCTGCTACCGGAAGTTAGCTTTCCCAAGGGTCTACAGATATCTCGCTTTAGATCCTGCATCACCTTATCACAGGCGACTGATTTATGCAAAAATCAGGCAGTTCCAACCTTTTACTACGATTTAATGGGCCGTTTCTCACTTGCCAAAACAGGCCGAAAGATCAGGTCATATGCCTCAATTTTGACCTTTGGGGCTGTTTTTGGGGACCTTAACTTGCAGCTACAAGGCCCAGATTATTGGTGTGTAATGGAGACGAGCCCCTCTTTGAAGGAGAAAAGGAATCAAATCTCTACTTTGAATTAAAGTGGACATTTAATAATGAATGTAAAATGCCATGAATCACTATGGGAAAACTGTACAGAATTTCCCGTTGATATTCACACCATTTCATCTTGGGGCAGAGGTTGACTTAATCTGAAAATTTCAGCCTCCTAGCCCATTGTTTTCTAGGTGTCTTTAGGCAGAATTGAGTCAAAAGGCCGTAATTTCTACGTGTACGGAGTTTACCATAGCAGAAAGTGTACCATCGCAGAAAGCGTATGGAATTTCCCCTTGATTTTCATACCACATGGTCATTGGCCAAAGGTCGACTGACTGATAAACTTTCAGGGTCCTAGCCAATTGCCTTCTATGGGAATTTGGGCCGAGTTCGGTGAGAAATCCATAATTCACTATGGGAAAAGTCTTTGGAATTTCCCCTTGATTTTCATACCACATGGTCATTGGCCAAAGGTCGACTGACCGTTCAATTTTCAGGGTCCTAGCCCATTGCTTTCTATGGGAATTTGGGCCGAGTTCGGTGAGAAATCCATAATTCACTATGGGAAAAGTGTTTGGAATTTCCCCTTGATTTTCATACCACATGGTCATTGGCCAAAGGTCGACTGACGGTTCAATTTTCAGGGTCCTAGCTCATTGCTTTCTATGGGAATTTGGGCCGAGTTCGGTGAGAAATCCATTATTCACTATGGGAAAAGTGTTTGTAATTTCCCCTTGATTTTCATACCACATGGTCATTGGCCAAAGGTCGACTGACGGTTCAATTTTCATGGTCCTAGCCCATTGCTTTCTATGGGAATTTGGGCCGAGTTCGGTGAGAAATCCATTATTCACTATGGGAAAAGTGTTTGTAATTTCCCCTTGATTTTCATACCACATGGTCATTGGCCAAAGGTCGACTGACGGTTCAATTTTCAGGGTCCTAGCTCATTGTTTTCTATGGGGATTTGGGCCGAGTTCGGTGAGAAATCCATTATTCACTATGGGAAAAGTGTTTGTAATTTCCCCTTGATTTTCATACCACATGGTCATTGGCCAAAGGTCGACTGACGGTTCAATTTTCATGGTCCTAGCCCATTGCTTTCTATGGGAATTTGGGCCGAGTTCGGTGAGAAATCCATTATTCACTATGGGAAAAGTGTTTGTAATTTCCCCTTGATTTTCATACCACATGGTCATTGGCCAAAGGTCGACTGACGGTTCAATTTTCATGGTCCTAGCCCATTGCTTTCTATGGGAATTTGGGCCGAGTTCGGTGAGAAATCCATTATTCACTATGGGAAAAGTGTTTGTAATTTCCCCTTGATTTTCATACCACATGGTCATTGGCCAAAGGTCGACTGACGGTTCAATTTTCATGGTCCTAGCCCATTGCTTTCTATGGGAATTTGGGCCGAGTTCGGTGAGAAATCCATTATTCACTATGGGAAAAGTGTTTGTAATTTCCCCTTGATTTTCATACCACATGGTCATTGGCCAAAGGTCGACTGACGGTTCAATTTTCATGGTCCTAGCCCATTGCTTTCTATGGGAATTTGGGCCATTTCGGATTGAGAACAAAGGTCAGTTTTCACTCTTTGGTTTCGGCGGGAGATTTATTCCGGCCCCTAAAAACACAAATAAATGACATTTTTGACATGTAATTGACAATTCTTGGACAAAATTGAACACTCTACTGGGATTGATTGGTTTTGTAGCATTAGCACGTTGCTAACAGAAGATAGCTTTCCAGAGGGTCTGCAGGTTCTATTGCACCATTTTCACATTCACGTCATCAAGGGGAATGTTGTCATGCAATCGCCCATCAAATTCAACCATGTTATGAGAAGTTATGACAAGTTGAAGGATGGCCGTTTGGGTAATCACTTTCCATTCATTTTATCCTTCAAAATGCCCCATTCAAATGTAGGCCAACTGACCCTCTTCCCGCGCAGGCATGCTAAGTGCTAGGGAGTCCCATCCAACTTGAATGTGCCTCATTGGGGCCTGTCTACAACATATTAAAAAAGCAGGGCTCTGACATATTCAGAAGTAAAAATTGGTCTGATCTCATCAAGAGTACGACAGGGTGTACAGCTTAGGGACGTGTACCCCATGCTGAAGTCTGAGTTTGATACAGGCAAAAATCAGTTCTAGATAATCTAGAGGGATTTTTTCACGTGGTCTTATTGTAGGCCTTGTCCACAATGTGTGTGCATAATCTGGGGGTTCTAGGACCCATATTTGATAAGTTATGGCCATTCTTGCATATGGCAAAAAATAAGCGAATAAGGCCCCAATTAAGCCCAATTAAGCCCTTTGTGGGTGTTTTTGGGGACCTTAACTTCCAGCTATGAGGCCCAGATTATAGGTGTGTAATGGTGACGAGGCCCTCTTTGAAGCAGAAAAGGATTTAAAACCCTACCCCTTTTTAAAGTATAAAAATATTGAGAAAAGACTGGTAAAATCTGGATTTTGACCACTTTTTAATATTGGTCAATTTTGAAACACTTGTAAATGGCCTTCTTTGATGAAATTCACATATGATGGACAATACAGGACATTCTTCAAGGTTCAATTGAATTCAAGTCGTTAGCATGCTGCTACCGGAAGTTAGCTTTCCCAAGGGTCTACAGATATCTCGCTTTAGCTCCTGCATCACCTTATCACAGACGACTGATTTATGGAAAAATCAGGCAGTTCCAACCTTTCACTACGATTTAATGGCCCGTTTCTCACTTGCCAAAACAGGCCAAAAGATGAGGTCATATGACTCAATTTTGACCTTTGGGGCTGTTTTTGGGAACCTTAACTTGCAGCTACGACCTCTAGATTTGGATTATTTAACCTACACGACCCTCTCTTCATTCACAAAAACAATCTATTCCTCTATCTTGCTTTAAAGTATTTTTAATGAATTAAAAGACTCTTAATGATGTGTACATGTTGCTGTTTCTGTTGGGTGCAATAAAAACACTTGTAACTGGCTCATCATTCCATAATTGACATATGATGGACATAAGAGGACCCTCTTCAAGGTGAAATTGGATTCAAGTCGTTAGCATGCTGCTACCGGAAGTTAGCTTTCCCAAGGGTCTACAGATATCTCGCTTTAGATCCTGCATCATCTTATCACAGCCGACTGATTTATGCAAAAATCAGGCACTTCCAACCTTTCACTGCGATTTAATGGCCCGTTTCTCACTTGCCAAAACAGGCCGAAAAATGAGTTCATATGCCTCAATTATGACCTTTGGGGCTGTTTTTGGGAACCTTAACTTGCAGCTACGACCTCTAGATTTGGATCATTTAACCTACACAACCCTCTCTTAATTCACAAAAACAATGTATTGCTCTATCTTGCTTTAAAGTATTTTTAATGAATTAAAAGACTCTTAATGATGTGTACATGTTGCTGTTTCTGTTGGGTGCAATAAAAACACTTGTAACTGGCTTATCATTCCATAATTGACATATGATGGACATAAGAGGACCCTCTTCAAGGTGAAATTGGATTCAAGTCGTTAGCATGCTGCTACCGGAAGTTAGCTTTCCCAAGGGTCTACAGATATCTCGCTTTAGATCCTGCATCAGCTTATCACAGGCGACTGATTTATGCAAAAATCAGGCACTTCCAACCTTTCACTGCGATTTAATGGCCCGTTTCTCACTTGCCAAAACAGGCCGAAAAATGAGTTCATATGCCTCAATTATGACCTTTGGGGCTGTTTTTGGGAACCTTAACTTGCAGCTACGACCTCTAGATTTGGATCATTTAACCTACACAACCCTCTCTTAATTCACAAAAACAATGTATTGCTCTATCTTGCTTTAAAGTATTTTTAATGAATTAAAAGACTCTTAATGATGTGTACATGTTGCTGTTTCTGTTGGGTGCAATAAAAACACTTGTAACTGGCTTATCATTCCATAATTGACATATGATGGACATAAGAGGACCCTCTTCAAGGTGAAATTGGATTCAAGTCGTTAGCATGCTGCTACCGGAAGTTAGCTTTCCCAAGGGTCTACAGATATCTCGCTTTAGATCCTGCATCAGCTTATCACAGGCGACTGATTTATGCAAAAATCAGGCACTTCCAACCTTTCACTGCGATTTAATGGCCCGTTTCTCACTTGCCAAAACAGGCCGAAAGATGAGGTCATATGCCTCAATTTTGACCTTTGTGTTTGGGGACCTTATCTTGCAGCTATGACAGCTAAATTTGGGGGAATTCATATTCACAAGCCCATCTTTAAAGGGGAAAATGAATCAAATCTCTACTTTGAATTAAAGTGTACATTTTCAGAGAAAAGACTGTTGAAGGCCATATCATCCTTATGACTCAGAAAGGGACATTTCACCTACAATTGACTGGGGTCTCGTTTAGTCCAAAAATCCCAACCCGATCGGCCCTTCTGTTCCCAGTCCTCCCAAACAATATCTAAAGTAGGCTCTGGGCTAGGAGGCTGAAACTTATGAGGGGGCATACGTGGGAACAGCCAAACAGGTCTGCAAAGTTTCAACCAAATCGGATGACTTTGATTTTTGGGCAAATTCAATGACATTGCCTCACTTTGCCTGAGATACCAAAATTTCACAATTTGAGGGGCTAGCCCCACCAAACTTGGTGTGTGTGTTCATATGAAGCCACAGACCCTGTGTACCAAATTTGGTGGCTGTAGCACATTTAGATCCAATTGCACCATATATGGTGACGAAAAAGGGCCGTCCCGACTACATATGATAGGGCTCTCATGTAGGCTGCATGTCCCACAAATCCAAGCCTGAATGGCATAAAGTGTCCCGACAGGCTTTGGGGAACCCCGGGACCATTAGTGCCATTCGGGTTGGGATTTTTGGCATAAACGGCAGCCCCATCAAATGTAGTTGGAATGACACTTTTCCAGTTATAAGGGTATTTGTCTTTGTAAAAGGGCCATTCCGACTACATTTGATGGGGCTCTCATGTAGGCAGCATGTCCCACAAATCCAAGCCCGAATGGCATAAAGTGTCCCTACAGGCTTTGGGGACACCCGGGACGATAAGTGTCACTTGGGTTGGGATTTTTGGCATAAACGAGAGCCCCATCAAATGTAGTTGGAATGACACTTTTCCAGTTATAAGCGTATTTGTCTTTGTAAAAGGGCCGTTCCGACTACATTTGATGGGGCTCTCATGTAGGCCGCATGTCCCACAAATCCAAGCCAGAATGGCATAAAGTGTCCCTACAGGCTTTGGGGAACCCCGGGACGATTAGTGCCATTCGGGTTGGGATTTTTGGCATAAACAAGAGCCCCATCAAATGTAGTTGGAATGACACTTTTCCAGTTATAAGCGTATTTGTCTTTGTAAAAGGGCCGTTCCGACTACATTTGATGGGGCTCTCATGTAGGCCGTATGTCCCTCAATTAGTGCCATTTGGGAGCTTATCCTTCTGACTCAGAAAGGGACATTTCACCTACACTTGACTGGGGTCTCGATTAGTCCAAAAATCCCAACCCGATCGGCCCTTCTGTTCCCAGACCTCCCAAACAATATCTGGAGTAGGCTCTGGGCTAGGAGGTTGACACTTATGAGGGGGCATACCTGGGAACATCCAAACAGGTGTGCAAAGTTTCAAGCAAATCGGATGACTTTAATTTTTGGGCAAATTCAATGAAATTGCCTCACTTTGCCTGAGATACCAAAATTTCACAATTTGAGGGGCTAGCCCCACCATACTTGGTGTGTGTGTTCATATGAAGCCACAGACCCAGTGTACCAAATTTGGTGGCTGTAGCACATTTAGATCAAATTGCACAAGTACATTTCATGTCACCCAACACCATACTGCCTGAATGGCAACTTTTGTCCCAAAAATATTGTTCCGCTACAATTTAACGCTGATCCAAGATATCTACGTTTGAGGGCGAGATATTGAACGGTTGAAGAGATATGGCAGTTTAAAATGTCAATCCTGAAGTCCGCGGAGGTGGCCCTCGAATGTCCCTTTCGGTCCGATTCGTCCCCCCAAATGGCCCGATTTGACCCATTCGGCCCCCCAAATGTCCCTTTGTGTCCCGGGTGACATGGGGCCTATTCTGCCATTCCGGGGACATTTCCCCTAATGTCCCTTTGTAGCCCAAATGGCCCACAAATCCAAGCCCGAATGGCATAAAGTGTCCCTACAGGCTTTGGGGACACCCGGGACCATCAGTGCCATTCGGGTTGGGATTTTTGGCATAAACGAGAGCCCCATCAAATGTAGTCGGAATGACACTTTTCCAGTTATAAGGGTATTTGTCTTTGTAAAAGGGCCGTTCCGACTACATTTGATGGGGCTCTCATGTAGGCCGCATGTCCCACAATTAGTGCCATTTGGGAGCTTATCCTTATGTCTCAGAAAGGGACATTTCACCTACAATTGACTGGGGTCTCGTTTAGTCCAAAAATCCCAACCCGATCGGCCCTTCTGTTCCCAGTCCTCCCAAACAATATCTAGAGTAGGCTCTGGGCTAGGAGGCTGAAACGTATGAGGGGGCATACGTGGGAACAGCCAAACAGGTGTGCAAAGTTTCAACCAAATCGGATGACTTTGATTTTTGGGCAAATTCAATGACATTGCCTCACTTTGCCTGAGATACCAAAATTTCACAATTTGAGGGGCTAGCCCCACCAAACTTGGTGTGTGTGTTCATATGAAGCCACAGACCCTGTGTACCAAATCTGGTGGCTGTAGCACATTTAGATCTAATTGCACCATATATGGTGACGAAAAAGGGCCGTCCCGACTACATATGATAGGGCTCTCATGTAGGCTGCATGTCCCACAAATCCAAGCCTGAATGGCATAAAGTGTCCCTACAGGCTTTGGGGAACCCCGGGACCATTAGTGCCATTCGGGTTGGGATTTTTGGCATAAACGAGAGCCCCATCAAATGTAGTTGGAATGACACTTTTCCAGTTATAAGGGTATTTGTCTTTGTAAAAGGGCCGTTCCGACTACATTTGATGGGGCTCTCATGTAGGCCGCATGTCCCACAATTAGTGCCATTTGGGAGCTTATCCTTATGTCTCAGAAAGGGACATTTCACCTACAATTGACTGGGGTCTCGTTTAGTCCAAAAATCCCAACCCGATCGGCCCTTCTGTTCCCAGACCTCCCAAACAATATCTGGAGTAGGCTCTGGGCTAGGAGGTTGACACTTATGAGGGGGCATACCTGGGAACATCCAAACAGGTGTGCAAAGTTTCAAGCAAATCGGATGACTTTAATTTTTGGGCAAATTCAATGAAATTGCCTCACTTTGCCTGAGATACCAAAATTTCACAATTTGAGGGGCTAGCCCCACCATACTTGGTGTGTGTGTTCATATGAAGCCACAGACCCAGTGTACCAAATTTGGTGGCTGTAGCACATTTAGATCAAATTGCACAAGTACATTTCATGTCACCCAACACCATACTGCCTGAATGGCAACTTTTGTCCCAAAAATATTGTTCCGCTACAATTTAACGCTGATCCAAGATATCTACGTTTGAGGGCGAGATATTGAACGGTTGAAGAGATATGGCAGTTTAAAATGTCAATCCTGAAGTCCGCGGAGGTGGCCCTCGAATGTCCCTTTCGGTCCGATTCGTCCCCCCAAATGGCCCGATTTGACCCATTCGGCCCCCCAAATGTCCCTTTGTGTCCCGGGTGACATGGGGCCTATTCTGCCATTCCGGGGACATTTCCCCTAATGTCCCTTTGTAGCCCAAATGGCCCACAAATCCAAGCCCGAATGGCATAAAGTGTCCCTACAGGCTTTGGGGACACCCGGGACCATCAGTGCCATTCGGGTTGGGATTTTTGGCATAAACGAGAGCCCCATCAAATGTAGTCGGAATGACACTTTTCCAGTTATAAGGGTATTTGTCTTTGTAAAAGGGCCGTTCCGACTACATTTGATGGGGCTCTCATGTAGGCCGCATGTCCCACAATTAGTGCCATTTGGGAGCTTATCCTTATGTCTCAGAAAGGGACATTTCACCTACAATTGACTGGGGTCTCGTTTAGTCCAAAAATCCCAACCCGATCGGCCCTTCTGTTCCCAGTCCTCCCAAACAATATCTAGAGTAGGCTCTGGGCTAGGAGGCTGAAACGTATGAGGGGGCATACGTGGGAACAGCCAAACAGGTGTGCAAAGTTTCAACCAAATCGGATGACTTTGATTTTTGGGCAAATTCAATGACATTGCCTCACTTTGCCTGAGATACCAAAATTTCACAATTTGAGGGGCTAGCCCCACCAAACTTGGTGTGTGTGTTCATATGAAGCCACAGACCCTGTGTACCAAATCTGGTGGCTGTAGCACATTTAGATCTAATTGCACCATATATGGTGACGAAAAAGGGCCGTCCCGACTACATATGATAGGGCTCTCATGTAGGCTGCATGTCCCACAAATCCAAGCCCGAATGGCATAAAGTGTCCCTACAGGCTTTGGGGACACCCGGGACCATCAGTGCCATTCAGGTTGGGATTTTTGGCATAAACGAGAGCCCCATCAAATGTAGTCGGAATGACACTTTTCCAGTTATAAGGGTATTTGTCTTTGTAAAAGGGCCGTCCCGACTACATATGATAGGGCTCTCATGTAGGCTGCATGTCCCACAAATCCAAGCCTGAATGGCATAAAGTGTCCCTACAGGCTTTGGGGAACCCCGGGACCATTAGTGCCATTCGGGTTGGGATTTTTGGCATAAACGAGAGCCCCATCAAATGTAGTTGGAATGACACTTTTCCAGTTATAAGGGTATTTGTCTTTGTAAAAGGGCCGTTCCGACTACATTTGATGGGGCTCTCATGTAGGCCGCATGTCCCACAATTAGTGCCATTTGGGAGCTTATCCTTATGTCTCAGAAAGGGACATTTCACCTACAATTGACTGGGGTCTCGTTTAGTCCAAAAATCCCAACCCGATCGGCCCTTCTGTTCCCAGACCTCCCAAACAATATCTGGAGTAGGCTCTGGGCTAGGAGGTTGACACTTATGAGGGGGCATACCTGGGAACATCCAAACAGGTGTGCAAAGTTTCAAGCAAATCGGATGACTTTAATTTTTGGGCAAATTCAATGAAATTGCCTCACTTTGCCTGAGATACCAAAATTTCACAATTTGAGGGGCTAGCCCCACCATACTTGGTGTGTGTGTTCATATGAAGCCACAGACCCAGTGTACCAAATTTGGTGGCTGTAGCACATTTAGATCAAATTGCACAAGTACATTTCATGTCACCCAACACCATACTGCCTGAATGGCAACTTTTGTCCCAAAAATATTGTTCCGCTACAATTTAACGCTGATCCAAGATATCTACGTTTGAGGGCGAGATATTGAACGGTTGAAGAGATATGGCAGTTTAAAATGTCAATCCTGAAGTCCGCGGAGGTGGCCCTCGAATGTCCCTTTCGGTCCGATTCGTCCCCCCAAATGGCCCGATTTGACCCATTCGGCCCCCCAAATGTCCCTTTGTGTCCCGGGTGACATGGGGCCTATTCTGCCATTCCGGGGACATTTCCCCTAATGTCCCTTTGTAGCCCAAATGGCCCACAAATCCAAGCCCGAATGGCATAAAGTGTCCCTACAGGCTTTGGGGACACCCGGGACCATCAGTGCCATTCGGGTTGGGATTTTTGGCATAAACGAGAGCCCCATCAAATGTAGTCGGAATGACACTTTTCCAGTTATAAGGGTATTTGTCTTTGTAAAAGGGCCGTTCCGACTACATTTGATGGGGCTCTCATGTAGGCCGCATGTCCCACAATTAGTGCCATTTGGGAGCTTATCCTTATGTCTCAGAAAGGGACATTTCACCTACAATTGACTGGGGTCTCGTTTAGTCCAAAAATCCCAACCCGATCGGCCCTTCTGTTCCCAGTCCTCCCAAACAATATCTAGAGTAGGCTCTGGGCTAGGAGGCTGAAACGTATGAGGGGGCATACGTGGGAACAGCCAAACAGGTGTGCAAAGTTTCAACCAAATCGGATGACTTTGATTTTTGGGCAAATTCAATGACATTGCCTCACTTTGCCTGAGATACCAAAATTTCACAATTTGAGGGGCTAGCCCCACCAAACTTGGTGTGTGTGTTCATATGAAGCCACAGACCCTGTGTACCAAATCTGGTGGCTGTAGCACATTTAGATCTAATTGCACCATATATGGTGACGAAAAAGGGCCGTCCCGACTACATATGATAGGGCTCTCATGTAGGCTGCATGTCCCACAAATCCAAGCCCGAATGGCATAAAGTGTCCCTACAGGCTTTGGGGACACCCGGGACCATCAGTGCCATTCGGGTTGGGATTTTTGGCATAAACGAGAGCCCCATCAAATGTAGTCGGAATGACACTTTTCCAGTTATAAGGGTATTTGTCTTTGTAAAAGGGCCGTCCCGACTACATATGATAGGGCTCTCATGTAGGCTGCATGTCCCACAAATCCAAGCCTGAATGGCATAAAGTGTCCCTACAGGCTTTGGGGAACCCCGGGACCATTAGTGCCATTCGGGTTGGGATTTTTGGCATAAACGAGAGCCCCATCAAATGTAGTTGGAATGACACTTTTCCAGTTATAAGGGTATTTGTCTTTGTAAAAGGGCCGTTCCGACTACATTTGATGGGGCTCTCATGTAGGCCGCATGTCCCACAATTAGTGCCATTTGGGAGCTTATCCTTATGTCTCAGAAAGGGACATTTCACCTACAATTGACTGGGGTCTCGTTTAGTCCAAAAATCCCAACCCGATCGGCCCTTCTGTTCCCAGACCTCCCAAACAATATCTGGAGTAGGCTCTGGGCTAGGAGGTTGACACTTATGAGGGGGCATACCTGGGAACATCCAAACAGGTGTGCAAAGTTTCAAGCAAATCGGATGACTTAAATTTTTGGGCAAATTCAATGAAATTGCCTCACTTTGCCTGAGATACCAAAATTTCACAATTTGAGGGGCTAGCCCCACCATACTTGGTGTGTGTGTTCATATGAAGCCACAGACCCAGTGTACCAAATTTGGTGGCTGTAGCACATTTAGATCAAATTGCACAAGTACATTTCATGTCACCCAACACCATACTGCCTGAATGGCAACTTTTGTCCCAAAAATATTGTTCCGCTACAATTTAACGCTGATCCAAGATATCTACGTTTGAGGGCGAGATATTGAACGGTTGAAGAGATATGGCAGTTTAAAATGTCAATCCTGAAGTCCGCGGAGGTGGCCCTCGAATGTCCCTTTCGGTCCGATTCGTCCCCCCAAATGGCCCGATTTGACCCATTCGGCCCCCCAAATGTCCCTTTGTGTCCCGGGTGACATGGGGCCTATTCTGCCATTCCGGGGACATTTCCCCTAATGTCCCTTTGTAGCCCAAATGGCCCACAAATCCAAGCCCGAATGGCATAAAGTGTCCCTACAGGCTTTGGGGACACCCGGGACCATCAGTGCCATTCGGGTTGGGATTTTTGGCATAAACGAGAGCCCCATCAAATGTAGTCGGAATGACACTTTTCCAGTTATAAGGGTATTTGTCTTTGTAAAAGGGCCGTTCCGACTACATTTGATGGGGCTCTCATGTAGGCCGCATGTCCCACAATTAGTGCCATTTGGGAGCTTATCCTTATGTCTCAGAAAGGGACATTTCACCTACAATTGACTGGGGTCTCGTTTAGTCCAAAAATCCCAACCCGATCGGCCCTTCTGTTCCCAGTCCTCCCAAACAATATCTAGAGTAGGCTCTGGGCTAGGAGGCTGAAACGTATGAGGGGGCATACGTGGGAACAGCCAAACAGGTGTGCAAAGTTTCAACCAAATCGGATGACTTTGATTTTTGGACAAATTCAATGACATTGCCTCACTTTGCCTGAGATACCAAAATTTCACAAATTGAGGGGCTAGCCCCACCAAACTTGGTGTGTGTGTTCATATGAAGCCACAGACCCTGTGTGCCAAATCTGGTGGCTGTAGCACATTTAGATCTAATTGCACCATATATGGTGACGAAAAAGGGCCGTCCCGACTACATATGATAGGGCTCTCATGTAGGCTGCATGTCCCACAAATCCAAGCCCGAATGGCATAAAGTGTCCCTACAGGCTTTGGGGACACCCGGGACCATCAGTGCCATTCGGGTTGGGATTTTTGGCATAAACGAGAGCCCCATCAAATGTAGTCGGAATGACACTTTTCCAGTTATAAGGGTATTTGTCTTTGTAAAAGGGCCGTCCCGACTACATATGATAGGGCTCTCATGTAGGCTGCATGTCCCACAAATCCAAGCCTGAATGGCATAAAGTGTCCCTACAGGCTTTGGGGAACCCCGGGACCATTAGTGCCATTCGGGTTGGGATTTTTGGCATAAACGAGAGCCCCATCAAATGTAGTTGGAATGACACTTTTCCAGTTATAAGGGTATTTGTCTTTGTAAAAGGGCCGTTCCGACTACATTTGATGGGGCTCTCATGTAGGCCGCATGTCCCACAATTAGTGCCATTTGGGAGCTTATCCTTATGTCTCAGAAAGGGACATTTCACCTACAATTGACTGGGGTCTCGTTTAGTCCAAAAATCCCAACCCGATCGGCCCTTCTGTTCCCAGACCTCCCAAACAATATCTGGAGTAGGCTCTGGGCTAGGAGGTTGACACTTATGAGGGGGCATACCTGGGAACATCCAAACAGGTGTGCAAAGTTTCAAGCAAATCGGATGACTTTAATTTTTGGGCAAATTCAATGAAATTGCCTCACTTTGCCTGAGATACCAAAATTTCACAATTTGAGGGGCTAGCCCCACCATACTTGGTGTGTGTGTTCATATGAAGCCAGAGACCCAGTGTACCAAATTTGGTGGCTGTAGCACATTTAGATCAAATTGCACAAGTACATTTCATGTCACCCAACACCATACTGCCTGAATGGCAACTTTTGTCCCAAAAATATTGTTCCGCTACAATTTAACGCTGATCCAAGATATCTACGTTTGAGGGCGAGATATTGAACGGTTGAAGAGATATGGCAGTTTAAAATGTCAATCCTGAAGTCCGCGGAGGTGGCCCTCGAATGTCCCTTTCGGTCCGATTCGTCCCCCCAAATGGCCCGATTTGACCCATTCGGCCCCCCAAATGTCCCTTTGTGTCCCGGGTGACATGGGGCCTATTCTGCCATTCCGGGGACATTTCCCCTAATGTCCCTTTGTAGCCCAAATGGCCCACAAATCCAAGCCCGAATGGCATAAAGTGTCCCTACAGGCTTTGGGGACACCCGGGACCATCAGTGCCATTCGGGTTGGGATTTTTGGCATAAACGAGAGCCCCATCAAATGTAGTCGGAATGACACTTTTCCAGTTATAAGGGTATTTGTCTTTGTAAAAGGGCCGTTCCGACTACATTTGATGGGGCTCTCATGTAGGCCGCATGTCCCACAATTAGTGCCATTTGGGAGCTTATCCTTATGTCTCAGAAAGGGACATTTCACCTACAATTGACTGGGGTCTCGTTTAGTCCAAAAATCCCAACCCGATCGGCCCTTCTGTTCCCAGTCCTCCCAAACAATATCTAGAGTAGGCTCTGGGCTAGGAGACTGAAACGTATGAGGGGGCATACGTGGGAACAGCCAAACAGGTGTGCAAAGTTTCAACCAAATCGGATGACTTTGATTTTTGGGCAAATTCAATGACATTGCCTCACTTTGCCTGAGATACCAAAATTTCACAATTTGAGGGGCTAGCCCCACCAAACTTGGTGTGTGTGTTCATATGAAGCCACAGACCCTGTGTACCAAATCTGGTGGCTGTAGCACATTTAGATCTAATTGCACCATATATGGTGACGAAAAAGGGCCGTCCCGACTACATATGATAGGGCTCTCATGTAGGCTGCATGTCCCACAAATCCAAGCCCGAATGGCATAAAGTGTCCCTACAGGCTTTGGGGACACCCGGGACCATCAGTGCCATTCGGGTTGGGATTTTTGGCATAAACGAGAGCCCCATCAAATGTAGTCGGAATGACACTTTTCCAGTTATAAGGGTATTTGTCTTTGTAAAAGGGCCGTCCCGACTACATATGATAGGGCTCTCATGTAGGCTGCATGTCCCACAAATCCAAGCCTGAATGGCATAAAGTGTCCCTACAGGCTTTGGGGAACCCCGGGACCATTAGTGCCATTCGGGTTGGGATTTTTGGCATAAACGAGAGCCCCATCAAATGTAGTTGGAATGACACTTTTCCAGTTATAAGGGTATTTGTCTTTGTAAAAGGGCCGTTCCGACTACATTTGATGGGGCTCTCATGTAGGCCGCATGTCCCACAATTAGTGCCATTTGGGAGCTTATCCTTATGTCTCAGAAAGGGACATTTCACCTACAATTGACTGGGGTCTCGTTTAGTCCAAAAATCCCAACCCGATCGGCCCTTCTGTTCCCAGACCTCCCAAACAATATCTGGAGTAGGCTCTGGGCTAGGAGGTTGACACTTATGAGGGGGCATACCTGGGAACATCCAAACAGGTGTGCAAAGTTTCAAGCAAATCGGATGACTTTAATTTTTGGGCAAATTCAATGAAATTGCCTCACTTTGCCTGAGATACCAAAATTTCACAATTTGAGGGGCTAGCCCCACCATACTTGGTGTGTGTGTTCATATGAAGCCACAGACCCAGTGTACCAAATTTGGTGGCTGTAGCACATTTAGATCAAATTGCACAAGTACATTTCATGTCACCCAACACCATACTGCCTGAATGGCAACTTTTGTCCCAAAAATATTGTTCCGCTACAATTTAACGCTGATCCAAGATATCTACGTTTGAGGGCGAGATATTGAACGGTTGAAGAGATATGGCAGTTTAAAATGTCAATCCTGAAGTCCGCGGAGGTGGCCCTCGAATGTCCCTTTCGGTCCGATTCGTCCCCCCAAATGGCCCGATTTGACCCATTCGGCCCCCCAAATGTCCCTTTGTGTCCCGGGTGACATGGGGCCTATTCTGCCATTCCGGGGACATTTCCCCTAATGTCCCTTTGTAGCCCAAATGGCCCACAAATCCAAGCCCGAATGGCATAAAGTGTCCCTACAGGCTTTGGGGACACCCGGGACCATCAGTGCCATTCGGGTTGGGATTTTTGGCATAAACGAGAGCCCCATCAAATGTAGTCGGAATGACACTTTTCCAGTTATAAGGGTATTTGTCTTTGTAAAAGGGCCGTTCCGACTACATTTGATGGGGCTCTCATGTAGGCCGCATGTCCCACAATTAGTGCCATTTGGGAGCTTATCCTTATGTCTCAGAAAGGGACATTTCACCTACAATTGACTGGGGTCTCGTTTAGTCCAAAAATCCCAACCCGATCGGCCCTTCTGTTCCCAGTCCTCCCAAACAATATCTAGAGTAGGCTCTGGGCTAGGAGGCTGAAACGTATGAGGGGGCATACGTGGGAACAGCCAAACAGGTGTGCAAAGTTTCAACCAAATCGGATGACTTTGATTTTTGGGCAAATTCAATGACATTGCCTCACTTTGCCTGAGATACCAAAATTTCACAATTTGAGGGGCTAGCCCCACCAAACTTGGTGTGTGTGTTCATATGAAGCCACAGACCCTGTGTACCAAATCTGGTGGCTGTAGCACATTTAGATCTAATTGCACCATATATGGTGACGAAAAAGGGCCGTCCCGACTACATATGATAGGGCTCTCATGTAGGCTGCATGTCCCACAAATCCAAGCCCGAATGGCATAAAGTGTCCCTACAGGCTTTGGGGACACCTGGGACCATCAGTGCCATTCGGGTTGGGATTTTTGGCATAAACGAGAGCCCCATCAAATGTAGTCGGAATGACACTTTTCCAGTTATAAGGGTATTTGTCTTTGTAAAAGGGCCGTCCCGACTACATATGATAGGGCTCTCATGTAGGCTGCATGTCCCACAAATCCAAGCCTGAATGGCATAAAGTGTCCCTACAGGCTTTGGGGAACCCCGGGACCATTAGTGCCATTCGGGTTGGGATTTTTGGCATAAACGAGAGCCCCATCAAATGTAGTTGGAATGACACTTTTCCAGTTATAAGGGTATTTGTCTTTGTAAAAGGGCCGTTCCGACTACATTTGATGGGGCTCTCATGTAGGCCGCATGTCCCACAATTAGTGCCATTTGGGAGCTTATCCTTATGTCTCAGAAAGGGACATTTCACCTACAATTGACTGGGGTCTCGTTTAGTCCAAAAATCCCAACCCGATCGGCCCTTCTGTTCCCAGTCCTCCCAAACAATATCTAAAGTAGGCTCTGGGCTAGGAGGCTGAAACTTATGAGGGGGCATACGTGGGAACAGCCAAACAGGTCTGCAAAGTTTCAACCAAATCGGATGACTTTGATTTTTGGGCAAATTCAATGACATTGCCTCACTTTGCCTGAGATACCAAAATTTCACAATTTGAGGGGCTAGCCCCACCATACTTGGTGTGTGTGTTCATATGAAGCCACAGACCCAGTGTACCAAATTTGGTGGCTGTAGCACATTTAGATCAAATTGCACAAGTACATTTCATGTCACCCAACACCATACTGCCTGAATGGCAACTTTTGTCCCAAAAATATTGTTCCGCTACAATTTAACGCTGATCCAAGATATCTACGTTTGAGGGCGAGATATTGAACGGTTGAAGAGATATGGCAGTTTAAAATGTCAATCCTGAAGTCCGCGGAGGTGGCCCTCGAATGTCCCTTTCGGTCCGATTCGTCCCCCCAAATGGCCCGATTTGACCCATTCGGCCCCCCAAATGTCCCTTTGTGTCCCGGGTGACATGGGGCCTATTCTGCCATTCCGGGGACATTTCCCCTAATGTCCCTTTGTAGCCCAAATGGCCCACAAATCCAAGCCCGAATGGCATAAAGTGTCCCTACAGGCTTTGGGGACACCCGGGACCATCAGTGCCATTCGGGTTGGGATTTTTGGCATAAACGAGAGCCCCATCAAATGTAGTCGGAATGACACTTTTCCAGTTATAAGGGTATTTGTCTTTGTAAAAGGGCCGTTCCGACTACATTTGATGGGGCTCTCATGTAGGCCGCATGTCCCACAATTAGTGCCATTTGGGAGCTTATCCTTATGTCTCAGAAAGGGACATTTCACCTACAATTGACTGGGGTCTCGTTTAGTCCAAAAATCCCAACCCGATCGGCCCTTCTGTTCCCAGTCCTCCCAAACAATATCTAGAGTAGGCTCTGGGCTAGGAGGCTGAAACGTATGAGGGGGCATACGTGGGAACAGCCAAACAGGTGTGCAAAGTTTCAACCAAATCGGATGACTTTGATTTTTGGGCAAATTCAATGACATTGCCTCACTTTGCCTGAGATACCAAAATTTCACAATTTGAGGGGCTAGCCCCACCAAACTTGGTGTGTGTGTTCATATGAAGCCACAGACCCTGTGTACCAAATCTGGTGGCTGTAGCACATTTAGATCTAATTGCACCATATATGGTGACGAAAAAGGGCCGTCCCGACTACATATGATAGGGCTCTCATGTAGGCTGCATGTCCCACAAATCCAAGCCCGAATGGCATAAAGTGTCCCTACAGGCTTTGGGGACACCCGGGACCATCAGTGCCATTCGGGTTGGGATTTTTGGCATAAACGAGAGCCCCATCAAATGTAGTCGGAATGACACTTTTCCAGTTATAAGGGTATTTGTCTTTGTAAAAGGGCCGTCCCGACTACATATGATAGGGCTCTCATGTAGGCTGCATGTCCCACAAATCCAAGCCTGAATGGCATAAAGTGTCCCTACAGGCTTTGGGGAACCCCGGGACCATTAGTGCCATTCGGGTTGGGATTTTTGGCATAAACGAGAGCCCCATCAAATGTAGTTGGAATGACACTTTTCCAGTTATAAGGGTATTTGTCTTTGTAAAAGGGCCGTTCCGACTACATTTGATGGGGCTCTCATGTAGGCCGCATGTCCCACAATTAGTGCCATTTGGGAGCTTATCCTTATGTCTCAGAAAGGGACATTTCACCTACAATTGACTGGGGTCTCGTTTAGTCCAAAAATCCCAACCCGATCGGCCCTTCTGTTCCCAGTCCTCCCAAACAATATCTAAAGTAGGCTCTGGGCTAGGAGGCTGAAACTTATGAGGGGGCATACGTGGGAACAGCCAAACAGGTCTGCAAAGTTTCAACCAAATCGGATGACTTTGATTTTTGGGCAAATTCAATGACATTGCCTCACTTTGCCTGAGATACCAAAATTTCACAATTTGAGGGGCTAGCCCCACCATACTTGGTGTGTGTGTTCATATGAAGCCACAGACCCAGTGTACCAAATTTGGTGGCTGTAGCACATTTAGATCAAATTGCACAAGTACATTTCATGTCACCCAACACCATACTGCCTGAATGGCAACTTTTGTCCCAAAAATATTGTTCCGCTACAATTTAACGCTGATCCAAGATATCTACGTTTGAGGGCGAGATATTGAACGGTTGAAGAGATATGGCAGTTTAAAATGTCAATCCTGAAGTCCGCGGAGGTGGCCCTCGAATGTCCCTTTCGGTCCGATTCGTCCCCCCAAATGGCCCGATTTGACCCATTCGGCCCCCCAAATGTCCCTTTGTGTCCCGGGTGACATGGGGCCTATTATGCCATTCCGGGGACATTTCCCCTAATGTCCCTTTGTAGCCCAAATGGCCCACAAATCCAAGCCCGAATGGCATAAAGTGTCCCTACAGGCTTTGGGGACACCCGGGACCATCAGTGCCATTCGGGTTGGGATTTTTGGCATAAACGAGAGCCCCATCAAATGTAGTCGGAATGACACTTTTCCAGTTATAAGGGTATTTGTCTTTGTAAAAGGGCCGTTCCGACTACATTTGATGGGGCTCTCATGTAGGCCGCATGTCCCACAATTAGTGCCATTTGGGAGCTTATCCTTATGTCTCAGAAAGGGACATTTCACCTACAATTGACTGGGGTCTCGTTTAGTCCAAAAATCCCAACCCGATCGGCCCTTCTGTTCCCAGTCCTCCCAAACAATATCTAGAGTAGGCTCTGGGCTAGGAGGCTGAAACGTATGAGGGGGCATACGTGGGAACAGCCAAACAGGTGTGCAAAGTTTCAACCAAATCGGATGACTTTGATTTTTGGGCAAATTCAATGACATTGCCTCACTTTGCCTGAGATACCAAAATTTCACAATTTGAGGGGCTAGCCCCACCAAACTTGGTGTGTGTGTTCATATGAAGCCACAGACCCTGTGTACCAAATCTGGTGGCTGTAGCACATTTAGATCTAATTGCACCATATATGGTGACGAAAAAGGGCCGTCCCGACTACATATGATAGGGCTCTCATGTAGGCTGCATGTCCCACAAATCCAAGCCCGAATGGCATAAAGTGTCCCTACAGGCTTTGGGGACACCCGGGACCATCAGTGCCATTCGGGTTGGGATTTTTGGCATAAACGAGAGCCCCATCAAATGTAGTCGGAATGACACTTTTCCAGTTATAAGGGTATTTGTCTTTGTAAAAGGGCCGTCCCGACTACATATGATAGGGCTCTCATGTAGGCTGCATGTCCCACAAATCCAAGCCTGAATGGCATAAAGTGTCCCTACAGGCTTTGGGGAACCCCGGGACCATTAGTGCCATTCGGGTTGGGATTTTTGGCATAAACGAGAGCCCCATCAAATGTAGTTGGAATGACACTTTTCCAGTTATAAGGGTATTTGTCTTTGTAAAAGGGCCGTTCCGACTACATTTGATGGGGCTCTCATGTAGGCCGCATGTCCCACAATTAGTGCCATTTGGGAGCTTATCCTTATGTCTCAGAAAGGGACATTTCACCTACAATTGACTGGGGTCTCGTTTAGTCCAAAAATCCCAACCCGATCGGCCCTTCTGTTCCCAGACCTCCCAAACAATATCTGGAGTAGGCTCTGGGCTAGGAGGTTGACACTTATGAGGGGGCATACCTGGGAACATCCAAACAGGTGTGCAAAGTTTCAAGCAAATCGGATGACTTTAATTGTTGGGCAAATTCAATGAAATTGCCTCACTTTGCCTGAGATACCAAAATTTCACAATTTGAGGGGCTAGCCCCACCATACTTGGTGTGTGTGTTCATATGAAGCCACAGACCCAGTGTACCAAATTTGGTGGCTGTAGCACATTTAGATCAAATTGCACAAGTACATTTCATGTCACCCAACACCATACTGCCTGAATGGCAACTTTTGTCCCAAAAATATTGTTCCGCTACAATTTAACGCTGATCCAAGATATCTACGTTTGAGGGCGAGATATTGAACGGTTGAAGAGATATGGCAGTTTAAAATGTCAATCCTGAAGTCCGCGGAGGTGGCCCTCGAATGTCCCTTTCGGTCCGATTCGTCCCCCCAAATGGCCCGATTTGACCCATTCGGCCCCCCAAATGTCCCTTTGTGTCCCGGGTGACATGGGGCCTATTCTGCCATTCCGGGGACATTTCCCCTAATGTCCCTTTGTAGCCCAAATGGCCCACAAATCCAAGCCCGAATGGCATAAAGTGTCCCTACAGGCTTTGGGGACACCCGGGACCATCAGTGCCATTCGGGTTGGGATTTTTGGCATAAACGAGAGCCCCATCAAATGTAGTCGGAATGACACTTTTCCAGTTATAAGGGTATTTGTCTTTGTAAAAGGGCCGTTCCGACTACATTTGATGGGGCTCTCATGTAGGCCGCATGTCCCACAATTAGTGCCATTTGGGAGCTTATCCTTATGTCTCAGAAAGGGACATTTCACCTACAATTGACTGGGGTCTCGTTTAGTCCAAAAATCCCAACCCGATCGGCCCTTCTGTTCCCAGTCCTCCCAAACAATATCTAGAGTAGGCTCTGGGCTAGGAGGCTGAAACGTATGAGGGGGCATACGTGGGAACAGCCAAACAGGTGTGCAAAGTTTCAACCAAATCGGATGACTTTGATTTTTGGGCAAATTCAATGACATTGCCTCACTTTGCCTGAGATACCAAAATTTCACAATTTGAGGGGCTAGCCCCACCAAACTTGGTGTGTGTGTTCATATGAAGCCACAGACCCTGTGTACCAAATCTGGTGGCTGTAGCACATTTAGATCTAATTGCACCATATATGGTGACGAAAAAGGGCCGTCCCGACTACATATGATAGGGCTCTCATGTAGGCTGCATGTCCCACAAATCCAAGCCCGAATGGCATAAAGTGTCCCTACAGGCTTTGGGGACACCTGGGACCATCAGTGCCATTCGGGTTGGGATTTTTGGCATAAACGAGAGCCCCATCAAATGTAGTCGGAATGACACTTTTCCAGTTATAAGGGTATTTGTCTTTGTAAAAGGGCCGTCCCGACTACATATGATAGGGCTCTCATGTAGGCTGCATGTCCCACAAATCCAAGCCTGAATGGCATAAAGTGTCCCTACAGGCTTTGGGGAACCCCGGGACCATTAGTGCCATTCGGGTTGGGATTTTTGGCATAAACGAGAGCCCCATCAAATGTAGTTGGAATGACACTTTTCCAGTTATAAGGGTATTTGTCTTTGTAAAAGGGCCGTTCCGACTACATTTGATGGGGCTCTCATGTAGGCCGCATGTCCCACAATTAGTGCCATTTGGGAGCTTATCCTTATGTCTCAGAAAGGGACATTTCACCTACAATTGACTGGGGTCTCGTTTAGTCCAAAAATCCCAACCCGATCGGCCCTTCTGTTCCCAGACCTCCCAAACAATATCTGGAGTAGGCTCTGGGCTAGGAGGTTGACACTTATGAGGGGGCATACCTGGGAACATCCAAACAGGTGTGCAAAGTTTCAAGCAAATCGGATGACTTTAATTTTTGGGCAAATTCAATGAAATTGCCTCACTTTGCCTGAGATACCAAAATTTCACAATTTGAGGGGCTAGCCCCACCATACTTGGTGTGTGTGTTCATATGAAGCCACAGACCCAGTGTACCAAATTTGGTGGCTGTAGCACATTTAGATCAAATTGCACAAGTACATTTCATGTCACCCAACACCATACTGCCTGAATGGCAACTTTTGTCCCAAAAATATTGTTCCGCTACAATTTAACGCTGATCCAAGATATCTACGTTTGAGGGCGAGATATTGAACGGTTGAAGAGATATGGCAGTTTAAAATGTCAATCCTGAAGTCCGCGGAGGTGGCCCTCGAATGTCCCTTTCGGTCCGATTCGTCCCCCCAAATGGCCCGATTTGACCCATTCGGCCCCCCAAATGTCCCTTTGTGTCCCGGGTGACATGGGGCCTATTCTGCCATTCCGGGGACATTTCCCCTAATGTCCCTTTGTAGCCCAAATGGCCCACAAATCCAAGCCCGAATGGCATAAAGTGTCCCTACAGGCTTTGGGGACACCCGGGACCATCAGTGCCATTCGGGTTGGGATTTTTGGCATAAACGAGAGCCCCATCAAATGTAGTCGGAATGACACTTTTCCAGTTATAAGGGTATTTGTCTTTGTAAAAGGGCCGTTCCGACTACATTTGATGGGGCTCTCATGTAGGCCGCATGTCCCACAATTAGTGCCATTTGGGAGCTTATCCTTATGTCTCAGAAAGGGACATTTCACCTACAATTGACTGGGGTCTCGTTTAGTCCAAAAATCCCAACCCGATCGGCCCTTCTGTTCCCAGTCCTCCCAAACAATATCTAGAGTAGGCTCTGGGCTAGGAGGCTGAAACGTATGAGGGGGCATACGTGGGAACAGCCAAACAGGTGTGCAAAGTTTCAACCAAATCGGATGACTTTGATTTTTGGGCAAATTCAATGACATTGCCTCACTTTGCCTGAGATACCAAAATTTCACAATTTGAGGGGCTAGCCCCACCAAACTTGGTGTGTGTGTTCATATGAAGCCACAGACCCTGTGTACCAAATCTGGTGGCTGTAGCACATTTAGATCTAATTGCACCATATATGGTGACGAAAAAGGGCCGTCCCGACTACATATGATAGGGCTCTCATGTAGGCTGCATGTCCCACAAATCCAAGCCCGAATGGCATAAAGTGTCCCTACAGGCTTTGGGGACACCTGGGACCATCAGTGCCATTCGGGTTGGGATTTTTGGCATAAACGAGAGCCCCATCAAATGTAGTCGGAATGACACTTTTCCAGTTATAAGGGTATTTGTCTTTGTAAAAGGGCCGTCCCGACTACATATGATAGGGCTCTCATGTAGGCTGCATGTCCCACAAATCCAAGCCTGAATGGCATAAAGTGTCCCTACAGGCTTTGGGGAACCCCGGGACCATTAGTGCCATTCGGGTTGGGATTTTTGGCATAAACGAGAGCCCCATCAAATGTAGTTGGAATGACACTTTTCCAGTTATAAGGGTATTTGTCTTTGTAAAAGGGCCGTTCCGACTACATTTGATGGGGCTCTCATGTAGGCCGCATGTCCCACAATTAGTGCCATTTGGGAGCTTATCCTTATGTCTCAGAAAGGGACATTTCACCTACAATTGACTGGGGTCTCGTTTAGTCCAAAAATCCCAACCCGATCGGCCCTTCTGTTCCCAGACCTCCCAAACAATATCTGGAGTAGGCTCTGGGCTAGGAGGTTGACACTTATGAGGGGGCATACCTGGGAACATCCAAACAGGTGTGCAAAGTTTCAAGCAAATCGGATGACTTTAATTTTTGGGCAAATTCAATGAAATTGCCTCACTTTGCCTGAGATACCAAAATTTCACAATTTGAGGGGCTAGCCCCACCATACTTGGTGTGTGTGTTCATATGAAGCCACAGACCCAGTGTACCAAATTTGGTGGCTGTAGCACATTTAGATCAAATTGCACAAGTACATTTCATGTCACCCAACACCATACTGCCTGAATGGCAACTTTTGTCCCAAAAATATTGTTCCGCTACAATTTAACGCTGATCCAAGATATCTACGTTTGAGGGCGAGATATTGAACGGTTGAAGAGATATGGCAGTTTAAAATGTCAATCCTGAAGTCCGCGGAGGTGGCCCTCGAATGTCCCTTTCGGTCCGATTCGTCCCCCCAAATGGCCCGATTTGACCCATTCGGCCCCCCAAATGTCCCTTTGTGTCCCGGGTGACATGGGGCCTATTCTGCCATTCCGGGGACATTTCCCCTAATGTCCCTTTGTAGCCCAAATGGCCCACAAATCCAAGCCCGAATGGCATAAAGTGTCCCTACAGGCTTTGGGGACACCCGGGACCATCAGTGCCATTCGGGTTGGGATTTTTGGCATAAACGAGAGCCCCATCAAATGTAGTCGGAATGACACTTTTCCAGTTATAAGGGTATTTGTCTTTGTAAAAGGGCCGTTCCGACTACATTTGATGGGGCTCTCATGTAGGCCGCATGTCCCACAATTAGTGCCATTTGGGAGCTTATCCTTATGTCTCAGAAAGGGACATTTCACCTACAATTGACTGGGGTCTCGTTTAGTCCAAAAATCCCAACCCGATCGGCCCTTCTGTTCCCAGTCCTCCCAAACAATATCTAGAGTAGGCTCTGGGCTAGGAGGCTGAAACGTATGAGGGGGCATACGTGGGAACAGCCAAACAGGTGTGCAAAGTTTCAACCAAATCGGATGACTTTGATTTTTGGGCAAATTCAATGACATTGCCTCACTTTGCCTGAGATACCAAAATTTCACAATTTGAGGGGCTAGCCCCACCAAACTTGGTGTGTGTGTTCATATGAAGCCACAGACCCTGTGTACCAAATCTGGTGGCTGTAGCACATTTAGATCTAATTGCACCATATATGGTGACGAAAAAGGGCCGTCCCGACTACATATGATAGGGCTCTCATGTAGGCTGCATGTCCCACAAATCCAAGCCCGAATGGCATAAAGTGTCCCTACAGGCTTTGGGGACACCCGGGACCATCAGTGCCATTCGGGTTGGGATTTTTGGCATAAACGAGAGCCCCATCAAATGTAGTCGGAATGACACTTTTCCAGTTATAAGGGTATTTGTCTTTGTAAAAGGGCCGTCCCGACTACATATGATAGGGCTCTCATGTAGGCTGCATGTCCCACAAATCCAAGCCTGAATGGCATAAAGTGTCCCTACAGGCTTTGGGGAACCCCGGGACCATTAGTGCCATTCGGGTTGGGATTTTTGGCATAAACGAGAGCCCCATCAAATGTAGTTGGAATGACACTTTTCCAGTTATAAGGGTATTTGTCTTTGTAAAAGGGCCGTTCCGACTACATTTGATTGGGCTCTCATGTAGGCCGCATGTCCCACAATTAGTGCCATTTGGGAGCTTATCCTTATGTCTCAGAAAGGGACATTTCACCTACAATTGACTGGGGTCTCGTTTAGTCCAAAAATCCCAACCCGATCGGCCCTTCTGTTCCCACTCCTCCCAAACAATATCTAAAGTAGGCTCTGGGCTAGGAGGCTGAAACTTATGAGGGGGCATACGTGGGAACAGCCAAACAGGTCTGCAAAGTTTCAACCAAATCGGATGACTTTGATTTTTGGGCAAATTCAATGACATTGCCTCACTTTGCCTGAGATACCAAAATTTCACAATTTGAGGGGCTAGCCCCACCATACTTGGTGTGTGTGTTCATATGAAGCCACAGACCCAGTGTACCAAATTTGGTGGCTGTAGCACATTTAGATCAAATTGCACAAGTACATTTCATGTCACCCAACACCATACTGCCTGAATGGCAACTTTTGTCCCAAAAATATTGTTCCGCTACAATTTAACGCTGATCCAAGATATCTACGTTTGAGGGCGAGATATTGAACGGTTGAAGAGATATGGCAGTTTAAAATGTCAATCCTGAAGTCCGCGGAGGTGGCCCTCGAATGTCCCTTTCGGTCCGATTCGTCCCCCCAAATGGCCCGATTTGACCCATTCGGCCCCCCAAATGTCCCTTTGTGTCCCGGGTGACATGGGGCCTATTATGCCATTCCGGGGACATTTCCCCTAATGTCCCTTTGTAGCCCAAATGGCCCACAAATCCAAGCCCGAATGGCATAAAGTGTCCCTACAGGCTTTGGGGACACCCGGGACCATCAGTGCCATTCGGGTTGGGATTTTTGGCATAAACGAGAGCCCCATCAAATGTAGTCGGAATGACACTTTTCCAGTTATAAGGGTATTTGTCTTTGTAAAAGGGCCGTTCCGACTACATTTGATGGGGCTCTCATGTAGGCCGCATGTCCCACAATTAGTGCCATTTGGGAGCTTATCCTTATGTCTCAGAAAGGGACATTTCACCTACAATTGACTGGGGTCTCGTTTAGTCCAAAAATCCCAACCCGATCGGCCCTTCTGTTCCCAGTCCTCCCAAACAATATCTAGAGTAGGCTCTGGGCTAGGAGGCTGAAACATATGAGGGGGCATACGTGGGAACAGCCAAACAGGTGTGCAAAGTTTCAACCAAATCGGATGACTTTGATTTTTGGGCAAATTCAATGACATTGCCTCACTTTGCCTGAGATACCAAAATTTCACAATTTGAGGGGCTAGCCCCACCAAACTTGGTGTGTGTGTTCATATGAAGCCACAGACCCTGTGTACCAAATCTGGTGGCTGTAGCACATTTAGATCTAATTGCACCATATATGGTGACGAAAAAGGGCCGTCCCGACTACATATGATAGGGCTCTCATGTAGGCTGCATGTCCCACAAATCCAAGCCCGAATGGCATAAAGTGTCCCTACAGGCTTTGGGGACACCCGGGACCATCAGTGCCATTCGGGTTGGGATTTTTGGCATAAACGAGAGCCCCATCAAATGTAGTCGGAATGACACTTTTCCAGTTATAAGGGTATTTGTCTTTGTAAAAGGGCCGTCCCGACTACATATGATAGGGCTCTCATGTAGGCTGCATGTCCCACAAATCCAAGCCTGAATGGCATAAAGTGTCCCTACAGGCTTTGGGGAACCCCGGGACCATTAGTGCCATTCGGGTTGGGATTTTTGGCATAAACGAGAGCCCCATCAAATGTAGTTGGAATGACACTTTTCCAGTTATAAGGGTATTTGTCTTTGTAAAAGGGCCGTTCCGACTACATTTGATGGGGCTCTCATGTAGGCCGCATGTCCCACAATTAGTGCCATTTGGGAGCTTATCCTTATGTCTCAGAAAGGGACATTTCACCTACAATTGACTGGGGTCTCGTTTAGTCCAAAAATCCCAACCCGATCGGCCCTTCTGTTCCCAGTCCTCCCAAACAATATCTAAAGTAGGCTCTGGGCTAGGAGGCTGAAACTTATGAGGGGGCATACGTGGGAACAGCCAAACAGGTCTGCAAAGTTTCAACCAAATCGGATGACTTTGATTTTTGGGCAAATTCAATGACATTGCCTCACTTTGCCTGAGATACCAAAATTTCACAATTTGAGGGGCTAGCCCCACCATACTTGGTGTGTGTGTTCATATGAAGCCACAGACCCAGTGTACCAAATTTGGTGGCTGTAGCACATTTAGATCAAATTGCACAAGTACATTTCATGTCACCCAACACCATACTGCCTGAATGGCAACTTTTGTCCCAAAAATATTGTTCCGCTACAATTTAACGCTGATCCAAGATATCTACGTTTGAGGGCGAGATATTGAACGGTTGAAGAGATATGGCAGTTTAAAATGTCAATCCTGAAGTCCGCGGAGGTGGCCCTCGAATGTCCCTTTCGGTCCGATTCGTCCCCCCAAATGGCCCGATTTGACCCATTCGGCCCCCCAAATGTCCCTTTGTGTCCCGGGTGACATGGGGCCTATTATGCCATTCCGGGGACATTTCCCCTAATGTCCCTTTGTAGCCCAAATGGCCCACAAATCCAAGCCCGAATGGCATAAAGTGTCCCTACAGGCTTTGGGGACACCCGGGACCATCAGTGCCATTCGGGTTGGGATTTTTGGCATAAACGAGAGCCCCATCAAATGTAGTCGGAATGACACTTTTCCAGTTATAAGGGTATTTGTCTTTGTAAAAGGGCCGTTCCGACTACATTTGATGGGGCTCTCATGTAGGCCGCATGTCCCACAATTAGTGCCATTTGGGAGCTTATCCTTATGTCTCAGAAAGGGACATTTCACCTACAATTGACTGGGGTCTCGTTTAGTCCAAAAATCCCAACCCGATCGGCCCTTCTGTTCCCAGTCCTCCCAAACAATATCTAGAGTAGGCTCTGGGCTAGGAGGCTGAAACATATGAGGGGGCATACGTGGGAACAGCCAAACAGGTGTGCAAAGTTTCAACCAAATCGGATGACTTTGATTTTTGGGCAAATTCAATGACATTGCCTCACTTTGCCTGAGATACCAAAATTTCACAATTTGAGGGGCTAGCCCCACCAAACTTGGTGTGTGTGTTCATATGAAGCCACAGACCCTGTGTACCAAATCTGGTGGCTGTAGCACATTTAGATCTAATTGCACCATATATGGTGACGAAAAAGGGCCGTCCCGACTACATATGATAGGGCTCTCATGTAGGCTGCATGTCCCACAAATCCAAGCCCGAATGGCATAAAGTGTCCCTACAGGCTTTGGGGACACCCGGGACCATCAGTGCCATTCGGGTTGGGATTTTTGGCATAAACGAGAGCCCCATCAAATGTAGTCGGAATGACACTTTTCCAGTTATAAGGGTATTTGTCTTTGTAAAAGGGCCGTCCCGACTACATATGATAGGGCTCTCATGTAGGCTGCATGTCCCACAAATCCAAGCCTGAATGGCATAAAGTGTCCCTACAGGCTTTGGGGAACCCCGGGACCATTAGTGCCATTCGGGTTGGGATTTTTGGCATAAACGAGAGCCCCATCAAATGTAGTTGGAATGACACTTTTCCAGTTATAAGGGTATTTGTCTTTGTAAAAGGGCCGTTCCGACTACATTTGATGGGGCTCTCATGTAGGCCGCATGTCCCACAATTAGTGCCATTTGGGAGCTTATCCTTATGTCTCAGAAAGGGACATTTCACCTACAATTGACTGGGGTCTCGTTTAGTCCAAAAATCCCAACCCGATCGGCCCTTCTGTTCCCAGTCCTCCCAAACAATATCTAAAGTAGGCTCTGGGCTAGGAGGCTGAAACTTATGAGGGGGCATACGTGGGAACAGCCAAACAGGTCTGCAAAGTTTCAACCAAATCGGATGACTTTGATTTTTGGGCAAATTCAATGACATTGCCTCACTTTGCCTGAGATACCAAAATTTCACAATTTGAGGGGCTAGCCCCACCATACTTGGTGTGTGTGTTCATATGAAGCCACAGACCCAGTGTACCAAATTTGGTGGCTGTAGCACATTTAGATCAAATTGCACAAGTACATTTCATGTCACCCAACACCATACTGCCTGAATGGCAACTTTTGTCCCAAAAATATTGTTCCGCTACAATTTAACGCTGATCCAAGATATCTACGTTTGAGGGCGAGATATTGAACGGTTGAAGAGATATGGCAGTTTAAAATGTCAATCCTGAAGTCCGCGGAGGTGGCCCTCGAATGTCCCTTTCGGTCCGATTCGTCCCCCCAAATGGCCCGATTTGACCCATTCGGCCCCCCAAATGTCCCTTTGTGTCCCGGGTGACATGGGGCCTATTCTGCCATTCCGGGGACATTTCCCCTAATGTCCCTTTGTAGCCCAAATGGCCCACAAATCCAAGCCCGAATGGCATAAAGTGTCCCTACAGGCTTTGGGGACACCCGGGACCATCAGTGCCATTCGGGTTGGGATTTTTGGCATAAACGAGAGCCCCATCAAATGTAGTCGGAATGACACTTTTCCAGTTATAAGGGTATTTGTCTTTGTAAAAGGGCCGTTCCGACTACATTTGATGGGGCTCTCATGTAGGCCGCATGTCCCACAATTAGTGCCATTTGGGAGCTTATCCTTATGTCTCAGAAAGGGACATTTCACCTACAATTGACTGGGGTCTCGTTTAGTCCAAAAATCCCAACCCGATCGGCCCTTCTGTTCCCAGTCCTCCCAAACAATATCTAGAGTAGGCTCTGGGCTAGGAGGCTGAAACGTATGAGGGGGCATACGTGGGAACAGCCAAACAGGTGTGCAAAGTTTCAACCAAATCGGATGACTTTGATTTTTGGGCAAATTCAATGACATTGCCTCAGTTTGCCTGAGATACCAAAATTTCACAATTTGAGGGGCTAGCCCCACCAAACTTGGTGTGTGTGTTCATATGAAGCCACAGACCCTGTGTCCCAAATCTGGTGGCTGTAGCACATTTAGATCTAATTGCACCATATATGGTGACGAAAAAGGGCCGTCCCGACTACATTTGATAGGGCTCTCATGTAGGCTGCATGTCCCACAAATCCAAGCCCGAATGGCATAAAGTGTCCCTACAGGCTTTGGGGACACCCGGGACCATCAGTGCCATTCGGGTTGGGATTTTTGGCATAAACGAGAGCCCCATCAAATGTAGTCGGAATGACACTTTTCCAGATATAAGGGTATTTGTCTTTGTAAAAGGGCCGTTCCGACTACATTTGATGGAGCTCTCATGTAGGCCGCATGTCCCACAATTAGTGCCATTTGGGAGCTTATCCTTAGAACTCAGAAAGGGACGTTCCACCTACATTTGACTGGGGTCTCGTTTAGTCCAAAAATCCCAGCCCGATCGGCCCTTCTGTTCCCAGACGTCCCATACAATATCTAGAGTAGGCTCTGGGCTAGGAGGTTGACACTTATGAGGGGGCATACCTGGGAACAGCCAAACAGGTGTGCAAACTTTCAACCAAATCGGATGACTTTGATTTTTGGGCAAATTCAATGACATTGCCTCAGTTTGCCTGAGATACCAAAATTTCACAATTTGAGGGGCTAGCCCCACCAAACTTGGTGTGTGTGTTCATATGAAGCCACAGACCCTGTGTACCAAATCTGGTGGCTGTAGGACATTTAGATCCAATTGCACCATATATGGTGACGAAAAAGGGCCGTCCCGACTACATATGATAGGGCTCTCATGTAGGCTGCATGTCCCTCAAATCCAAGCCTGAATGGCATAAAGTGTCCCTACAGGCTTTGGGGAACCCCGGGACCATTAGTGCCATTCGGGTTGGGATTTTTGGCATAAACGGTAGCCCTATCAAATGTAGTTGGAATGACACTTTTCCAGATATGAGGGTATTTAGAGTAGGCTTTGGGCTAGGAGGTTGAAACTTATGAGGGGGCATACGTGGGAACAGCCAAACAGGTGTGCAAAGTTTCAAGCAAATCGGATGACTTTGATTTTTCCAGGAGAGGTCCCTTGGTTACCACCTATGAAAATGACCAAAATCGGGGGAGTGGCGAAGCGCTGACGGGTTCAGCGCTTCGGGCTGCACGAGGTGGCGACACTCTGACTTATTTTTTGTTTAGCCTCTTCGCGATATCTCCGCGAAACAAGCACGCACAGCCTCGCCCGTCACACCTAATTGTAGGTCTCGTTGCCCTCTACACAGCTGTGGAGGTTGATCGGAGATGCGAGCCTGCGTTCGGCCGTACGAGGTCGGCAAAGGGCCGGCATTCCGGGGTTTTACGGGGCCATATCTCCGCGGAAAAAGAACACACAGACGGGACAAGCATGTCCAATTGTCGGCCTTGACCTGGGCTAACGGAAGAAATTGACAGACAAATAAACCGACACCCACAGCCGAAGTTAGACGTGTTCAAAGTCGGCGTGTGCACCCTCCATACTCTGGGCAAAATCGGGACAGTGGCGAAGCGCTGACGGGTTCAGCGCTTCGTGCTGCACGAGGTGGCGACACTCTGACTTATTTTTTGTTTAGCCTCTTCGCGATATCTCCGCGAAACAAGCACGCACAGCCTCGCCCGTCACACCTAATTGTAGGTCTCGTTGCCCTCTACACAGCTGTGGAGGTTGATCGGAGATGCGAGCCTGCGTTCGGCCGTACGAGGTCGGCAAAGGGCCGGAATTCCGGGGTTTTACGGGGCCATATCTCCGCGGAAAAAGAACACACAGACGGGACATCCTTATGTCTCAGAAAGGGACATTTCACCTACAATTGAGTGGGGTCTCGTTTAGTCCAAAAATCCCAACCCGATCGGCCCTTCTGTTCCCAGTCCTCCCAAACAATATCTAGAGTAGGCTCTGGGCTAGGAGGCTGAAACTTATGAGGGGGCATACGTGGGAACAGCCAAACAGGTGTGCAAAGTTTCAACCAAATCGGATGACTTTGATTTTTGGGCAAATTCAAATACATTGCCTCACTTTGCCTGAGAAACCAAAATTTCACAATTTGAGGGGCTAGCCCCACCAAACTTGGTGTGTGTGTTCATATGAAGCCACATACCCTGTGTACCAAATCTGGTGGCTGTAGCACATTTAGATCCAATTGCACCATATATGGTGACGAAAAAGGGCCGTCCCGACTACATATGATAGGGCTCTCATGTAGGCTGCATGTCCCACAATTCCAAGCCCGAATGGCATAAAGTGTCCCTACAGGCTTTGGGGACACCCGGGACGATAAGTGCCAATTGGGTTGGGATTTTTGGCATAAACGAGAGCCCCATCAAATGTAGTCGGAATGACACTTTTCCAGATATAAGGGTATTTGTCTTTGTAAAAGGGCCATTCCGACTACATTTGATGGAGCTCTCATGTAGGCCGCATGTCCCACAATTAGTGCCATTTGGGAGCTTATCCTTAGAACTCAGAAAGGGACGTTCCACCTACATTTGACTGGGGTCTCGTTTAGTCCAAAAATCCCAACCCGATCGGCCCTTCTGTTCCCAGACGTCCCAAACAATATCTAGAGTAGGCTCTGGGCTAGGAGGTTGACACTTATGAGGGGGCATACCTGGGAACAGCCAAACAGGTGTGCAAACTTTCAAGTAAATCGGATGACTTTAATTTTTGGGCAAATTCAATGACATTGCCTCACTTTGCCTGAGACACCAACATTTCACAATTTGAGGGGCTAGCCCCACCAAACTTGGTGTGTGTGTTCATATGAAGCCCCAGACACTGTCTACCAAATGTAGTGGCTGTAGAACATTTAGATCAAATTGCACAAGTGCATTTCATGTCATCCAACACCATACTGCCCGAATGGCAACTTTTGTCCCAGAAATATTGTTCCGGTACAATTTAACGCTGATCCAAGATATCTACGTTTGAGGGCGAGATATTGAACGGTTGAAGAGATATGGCAGTTTAAAATGTCAATCCTGAAGTCTGCGGAGGTGGCCCTCGAATGTCCCTTTCTGTCCGATTCGTCCCCCCAAATGGCCCGATTTGACCCATTCGGCCCCCCAAATGCCCCTTTGTGTCCCCGGTGACATGGGGCCTATTCTGCCATTCCGGGAACATTTCCCGTAATGTCCCTTTGTAGGCCAAATGGCCCACAAATCCAAGCCCGAATGGCATAAAGTGTCCCTACAGGCTTTGGGGACAACCGGGACGATAAGTGCCAATAGGGTTGGGATTTTTGGCATAAACGAGAGCCCCATCAAATGTAGTCGGAATGACACTTTTCCAGATATAAGGGTATTTGTCTTTGTAAAAGGGCCGTTCCGACTACATTTGATGGAGCTCTCATGTAGGCTGCATGTCCCACAATTAGTGTCATTTGGGAGCTTATCCTTAGAACTCAGAAAGGGACGTTCCACCTACATTTGACTGGGGTCTCGTTTAGTCCAAAAATCCCAACCCGATCGGCCCTTCTGTTCCCAGACGTCCCAAACAATATCTAGAGTAGGCTCTGGGCTAGGAGGCTGAAACGTAAGAGGGGGCATACGTGGGAACAGCCAAACAGGTGTGCAAAGTTTCAACCAAATCGGATGACTTTAAGTTTTGGGCAAATTCAATGACATTGCCTCACTTTGCCTGAGACACCAACATTTCACAATTTGAGGGGCTAGCCCCACCAAACTTGGTGTGTGTGTTCATATGAAGCCACAGACCCTGTGTACCAAATCTGGTGTCTGTAGCACATTTAGATCCAATTGCACCATATATGGTGACAAAAAAGGGCCGTCCCGACTACATATGATAGGGCTCTCATGTAGGCTGCATGTCCCACAAATCCAAGCCCGAATGGCATAAAGTGTCCCTACAGGCTTTGGGGACACCCGGGACGATAAGTGCCACTTGGGTTGGGATTTTTGGCATAAACGAGAGCCCCATCAAATGTAGTTGGAATGACACTTTTCCAGTTATAAGGGTATTTGTCTTTGTAAAAGGGCCGTCCCGACTACATATGATAGGGCTCTCATGTAGGCTGCATGTCCCACAAATCCAAGCCCGAATGGCATAAAGTGTCCCTACAGGCTTTCGGGACACCCGGGACGGTAAGTGCCACTTGGGTTGGGATTTTTGGCATAAACGTGAGCCCCATCAAATGTAGTTGGAATGACACTTTTCCAGTTATGAGGGTATTTGTCTTTGTAACAAGGCCATCCCGACTACATATGATAGGGCTCTCATGTAGGCTGCATGTCCCACAAATCCAAGCCCGAATGGCATAAAGTGTCCCTACAGGCTTTGGGGACACCCGGGACGATAAGTGCCACTTGGGTTGGGATTTTTGGCATAAACGAGAGCCCCATCAAATGTAGTCGGAATGACACTTTTCCAGTTATAAGGGTATTTGTCTTTGTAAAAGGGCCGTTCCGACTACATTTGATGGGGCTCTCATGTAGGCCGCATGTCCCACAATTTGTGCCATTTGGGAGCTTATCCTTAGAACTCAGAAAGGGACGTTCCACCTACATTTGACTGGGGTCTCGTTTAGTCCAAAAATCCCAACCCGATCGGCCCTTCTGTTCCCAGACGTCCCATACAATATCTAGAGTAGGCTCTGGGCTAGGAGGTTGACACTTATGAGGGGGCATACCTGGGAACAGCCAAACAGGTGTGCAAACTTTCAACCAAATCGGATGACTTTGATTTTTGGGCAAATTCAATGACATTGCCTCAGTTTGCCTGAGATACCAAAATTTCACAATTTGAGGGGCTAGCCCCACCAAACTTGGTGTGTGTGTTCATATGAAGCCACAGACCCTGTGTACCAAATCTGGTGGCTGTAGCACATTTAGATCTAATTGCACCATATATGGTGACGAAAAGGGCCGTCCCGACTACATATGATAGGGCTCTCATGTAGGCTGCATGTCCCACATATCCAAGCCTGAATGGCATAAAGTGTCCCTACAGGCTTTGGGGAACCCCGGGACCATTAGTGCCATTCGGGTTGGGATTTTTGGCATAAACGAGAGCCCCATCAAATGTAGTTGGAATGACACTTTTCCAGTTATATGGGTATTTGTCTTTGTAAAAGGGCCGTCCCGACTACATTTGATGGGGCTCTCATGTAGGCCGGATGTCCCTCAATTAGTGCCATTTGGGAGCTTATCCTTCTGACTCAGAAAGGGACATTTCACCTACATTTGACTGGGGTCTCGTTTAGTCCAAAAATCCCAACCCGATCGGCCCTTCTGTTCCCAGACGTCCCATACAATATCTAGAGTAGGCTCTGGGCTAGGAGGTTGACACTTATGAGGGGGCATACCTGGGAACAGCCAAACAGGTGTGCAAACTTTCAACCAAATCGGATGACTTTGATTTTTGAGCAAATTCAATGACATTGCCTCAGTTTGCCTGAGATACCAAATTTCACAATTTGAGGGGCTAGCCCCACCATACTTGGTGTGTGTGTTCATATGAAGCCACAGACCCAGTGTACCAAATTTGGTGGCTGTAGCACATTTAGATCAAATTGTACAAGTACATTTCATGTCACCCAACACCATACTGCCTGAATGGTTCCGCTACAATTTAACGCTGATCCAAGATATCTACGTTTGAGGGCGAGATATTGAACGGTTGAAGAGATATGGCAGTTTAAAATGTCAATCCTGAAGTCTGCGGAGGTGGCCCTCGAATGTCCCTTTCGGTCCGATTCGTCCCCCCAAATGGCCCAATTTGACCCATTCGGCCCCCCAAATGTCCCTTTGTGTCCCCGGTGACATGGGGCCTATTCTGCCATTCCGGGGACATTTCCCGTAATGTCCCTTTGTAGCCCAAATGGCCCGTCCCGAATGGCAGTTTTGTTCCCAAACGGGTTTTGGGCGCTCGCCCCCTGGTGGTCGCAAAACATAAAGGGACATTCGGGCAAACAGGTCAAAAACTTTGGAAAATCATAACTCGCTGACCGGAGGTCCCAAGGGACCGCCGTTCGCCCACCTGAGACCTGCCACCCTGCCCTACGGGACTAGCACCCCTCCCGATTTTTAGCGGCACTCCTTCTGACCGTTAGGTCCGGGCCAAAAGGGGCAACTTTTATCCTTCTCCCTAATGCAATTGTACTCAGACTGTCCCGGAGTGACCTAAGGCCGGCTAGGATTAATTCTTTCTAAAACCGTAAGGGATTGTTAAGTGGATTCGGACTCAAGGATAACCTTTCAGAACTCAGTTGTCATACATACAATGGCTTTAACTTTTTACTACCACGAGGAACTTCTTACTACTTGAGCAAATGAATGCACGTGAGATATTTACTTTAAATGCAGATTAGATATTTATTGCAGGATATATTTGGTTAGTTTGCAAGGGTTAAAGCTACAGCTCACATATAATGTCACTACACTCGATCAGTTACTTAATTTTCTTCTTCGATTATACTCGTTAGATTTAGTTGCCGAGACGGCTCGGTTGGAGCTGGATGTTCAATGGTGCGATTGGTTCTTTTGGAGTTGTTAGGAGCGAAGGTTTGATCGGACCCTCGGTCCTCCCGCTCTGCAACGGAGCCCGTTCAACAGTCCTCAAAACTCAGTACAAAGTCTTTCTCAGGCTGCAGCGTTTTCTCCGTTGTCCAGATGTTGAGAGTCGAGCAGTGGGGAGAGGAAAACCTCCGTCTTTAAATCTTATTGTCCACGAACAGCGGTCTCCTTTCCGTGAACAGAGACGAAGCCCTCAATACATCAGTTGCAAGCGTCCGTATCTTCTCATCTGGTGCATTTGGACAGCACGCGTGTTGAAATCCCAGTTTGCTGCATGCAAACGTCTCCTTATATTCCTCATTCGGGCTTTAATCAGCCCCCCTTGTTCAATACATGAGCTCATCCCCCCCTCCCTCTGGAGAGGTCGTTGGGTTTTTGAACAAGTCCATATAAGTCCAGGCTTCCTGCCTCTGACACATCTCTTGCAACATCTTGCAACATCTTCTTCTAACCCCACCCTTAACATCTGCCACTGATTTTGCAATGTCATTCTGACTCATTCTGACTAATACATTCCTATCTCAGCTCCAGTCACACAGAACATTTGTTAATCACTTATTACAATAGTTAAATCACTTTATGCATTTTAAACATTCGTTACTTATTGATTAAACATTTTGTTATATAATTCATACACTTTATCTTTTGATTACACTTTAATCTGAGTATATGCCTTGTGTTCTTATATCCTGATTCTCCCTTGAATGTGCTCACATGTTACCGAGGCAGCTCTGAGGGGTCAACTCTTCTTGACACCCCCTTCTTGAGGTCTCAGGCTGCCGTATCGTGCCCCAAGTAATCCTCTAAGAACTCGTCGTCGTCCTCGGCGGTGACGATGAGAACGTCGTCCTCCGGCTCTGAGACGTGTTCCCAGCTGTCGATCACCAGCAAGTCATCCAGGTCTGGTGGCTGGAACTCCAGGAGGGCGTTGTCATCTTTGGCATCCACCAACAGGCCATCCAGGTCTGGTGGCTGGAACTCCAGGAGGGCGTTGTCATCTTTGGCATCCCTCATCTGCTCGTCCAGGCTCCAGGCCAGGGCTAACACATTCTGGTCCAGAATGCTGTCTGGGGAGAGGGAGGCCGGGGTAGGGACTGGGCTGGTTGATGCTCTGTCCTCTCTGTCCTCGGACCCGCGATGAACTGTCAATCCTTCAGGGATAACCTCCACCAGCTCGCCGCAGTCCTCGTCGTATCCCCACATCCCCATTAGATTTGGTACTACCCCTGCGAGCGTTGTCTGGCTACCCACGTCTCGGTGTTCCACACCCGTGATGCTTGCTGCGTCGTCATCCTCTTCTGGAGTTGGTACGGGATACTGCAGGGCAGGCAGGCGTGGTCCAATGACGACGAAACGGCCATCGGTGAGGTGGGTGGTGGATACTCGGATGCCATCAGGGTACGCCCATAGTTTTGTATCTACTGGGCAGTATATACCATCAGTGTAGAGCAGGACCCCTGGTGGGGTTCTCCCAGCGGAACTCCACACGGGTTTTGCCTTAGCCTCTACTTCCATGCAGTCGACCACATTCATTGCAGGCATAAAAGGGGTACTTCCTTTGCAGTAGAGGCCGCTGGCTGCTCCTATCGGGAATTGCCCCAGGTAGCACTGGGTACACCATAGGGCTTGGTTTACCTCCCACAGGTGCCATATTTGCTCCGGGGGGATCCCACAGGAGATACAGCGAGCCTCCGCCTGAATGATGTTGAACACAAAGACTTCATTAATTATTACATTTTTCAGCGCATTTTTACAAGCGAAGCGTAGCAAGCAGGGGGTGGTCTTATTTTCATTCTTTTTAAGGCCCCCTCTCAGTATTGGAGCGCTTTGCAGAGCGCCTTTCAGCCAGAGAATGCAGCCATGGAGACGCCAACACCATCGGAGGAGGTGTTAGGCCTGGGCTTGTAGGCCCATTCCTTCGCGGAAACAGAGGCTCATACATCATGAGCCAGGCTGCTATTCCGATTGATGATTCAGAACCCGCCCAGTAGATGGCGACAGTTATGCTCCAACCAATGCCCCAAAGAGCAATGGCGCCGATCTTGTGGAGCCAACGCCCTCTTCCTCTTTCTTTTATAGCCATGGTCATGACCACGAGATACGCCAGGGCCGCAAACACCAGCATGGCCTCGACGATAGCCGAGACCATCTTCAGGGGGTTGTAGAAAACTGCAGCGACGTCGATTCCCATCCAGATGATCACCATTCCGGCCTTTACTAGACCGAAGCGAGTGGAGTCGATGTGGATTCTCCCCAGGAGGTATGTAGCAAACCAGGACAGGGTAAGCCACATCGATCCTCGATAGATGTTTTCGATTCCTGTTTTCAGACACCCTACAACTAGGGCTAGTATTCTTAGCGGCTGATCTTTGGACCATTTGCCCATGCAACAGTAGAAGAACCATATGATCTCAAGGACCCAAAAGTCCAGTTCGGTTAGGAGAATCACTGGCCTGCATTTGCGTGCTGCGTCGGAGGAGTTCTGTAATGCTTCAGTTATACTCACTCCGAAGGTGGTTAATTCTGGAGTTTCAGTGGTTGTGGTGTTGGTCGCGTTGGTCATCTTGGCTTTTTAGGTTTATTCGTTCTTATCTCAGTATGAGGCTCTTGGTTGAGGTTCCGGGTCTGCAATGGCTATGGCGCTCCAGTGGTTCACTCTTTATAGGAGGGTGGACTCCTCCCTCCTTCGTGGGAGGAGTCCCTTTTTCACTTCTCCTTTGTCCTTCAACTTCCCCTTAAAGCACGAGGCAACAGTGGCTGCTACCCCGCCCTTAATGGCGGCACAGATTATTAGGCCCACGATGACAATTCCAATTATCATCAACAAATAAGGCCAAAGCCAGGAGAACAAACTCCCCATCCAGCCCTTTATGACCGTGAATCCTTCTCCAATCTTCCCTGCCAATTCTTCCACTACGATGGTTGCGGTCCCGACCATGGAGGCACCTGTTAGTTCGATCCAACTGCACTCGTGTTCTCGTCGGCCGCTCCCGCAACTCAGCCAGTGTTCTTCTGGCTCGTAGCATGTTCCATTCCCATAGAGGCGGTTAGCCCCTACCCATTCAAATCCTTTGTCTTCTTTACCCTCGCAGAGGCTTTTCCTGAAGGCGTGGCCCTCAGCTAGAAAGACTGTAGGGTCGGTTACTGGGGGAATGATTTGGCCGTTCACGTTCACTCTGTCTTTCATGCGATGGCCCAGGATTAAGTTGGTACAGCTGCTGGTCAGAGGCCCTGACCGTCTCCATTTCTTGTCTTTATCCTTCACCCAGGTTACTTCTTGCACGTGGGTTTCATATTCTGCTCCATAGTGGGTCTGGCAATGGTCTTCCCATCCTGGCACAGTCTCACAATGTCCCCCGGCCAGGCTGATGTTGCAGGTCGTGTTTCCTCGATTGCATTCCATCTTCCAGGGCCGCGGGCCTATATATGGTTCTGGTCGGCTCCAGACCCCAGGCCAGATGTCTCTTTCTTTCGAGTATACTGTGGCCAGGTATTGATACTTCACCCAGTAGTTTTTGGTTTGAGTTAGACATGGCACCACCCATTCTAACACTTCATCTTTCTGTAGGCCCCACCAGCTTGAACTGTCGTCCCTGGTGTGGGCCTCTTTCCATGCCTGCAGGGTTCCTTTGATCGTCTGGTTCGTCTTCAGGCCTGTGCAGTCATATAGCCACGTTCCCCAAGCCCGATACCACTCTTGCCAGAGTGTGCATCTCGGGGAGGCGCCGTCGGCTAAATACTCTGTTCCATTCAGAGCATTGAACATTTTGGTGGTCACACAAGTGTCAATTTTTTGGAAATCCCCTCTTGGGGCTGTCATCAAATCCTCGGGTTTCGGCAGCTTTTGTACATACATGTCGGTTGTCCTCGGTCCCAAAAGGCCGTGGCTGGCTCTGGAGTATCCCACCGTGAAGGCCCCTTTGAAATGCGTTAGCTGGGTTATCCATATCCATGGCAGGGTGTTGTTGAGCCAGTCCTCGTGCCGGGCATTAGGTTGGGGTAGATAGATGTACTTATGAGCCTGATACTGTGGTTTGTTAACCGGAGTTATTACGAAGTAATTCTGACCTTCGCAATAAAAGAACACATTCCAGAAGCACTTATCTAGGAGAGGGAGCTTGTTTGTTTTACAATGCTTCGTCCATTTCCTGCTCCTATTTCTCCGAAGACTGTCACTGGATTTGAATCGTGGCAGCGGCGGCTGCCCTTCTTTGTCCTCTTGAGCCGTAGGTTGTACTTCCTCTTCTTCCTCTTCTTCCACCTGCGTGTCATTCACGGCTCGGCTGGTGATGTTGTCCTGCTGGCAGTTGGTGGTGTTACCTAGTGTGGAGTTACCTAGTGGCCTCACTGGCTTCACTTTAACTTTAACCCGTCGTGGTTTACGTCGCGGTTGTGTGGCCTCACAGGTGAGATTGTAGTGTCCCCAGAACATTCCTTCTGCCGGTAAAATCACCAAACATGTATCATTGCGGTGGCTCGCTGCATAGGTTACCTCGGGTTTCCAGTATCCCTCGTTCCCTTGCTCTGCCCATGAGACACATGCCCATGAACAGTACCAGCCTGGGACACCGTTTTCGGGGTAGATCCAATTACACTGTGCCCTTTTTTCTTCTTCTGCTTTCTTCATCATTACCGTAATCTTCATCTCCGCTCCCAGCGTAGATACTTCATCTATCCTCCATGTCGAATTCTCTATTACCTTCTCGAATTCGCCTGCCCAGTCTGTTTCTTCACCCGTGTCGTTGATTTTCGAATCGTTGATTTTCTGTTCCCAGATAGTCATCCACGCGATGATGGTAGCTGTCAGGTTCGGTGCCGTCCCACCCCCTTCTTGGACTTGACCGGTTGCATTAGACCCAACCGCAAGGTCCAACCAGGGCGAGGGGCTCTTCTGTCCAGCGAGTTGGGAGAGAACGATCGTTCCAGAGGCGACCGTCCAGCATGTCTGGTCGAATTTCTTTGTGGTAGTGTAGGACACCCTTACATGAGTGAGGGCCCATGGGATACTACCATAGTAGTACAGTATAGCCAGGACAAGGCATAGTCCTGTTAGTACTGCTACTACTTTAGCCATTAAGCAAAGCCATAGTCGTTTTCCGTTCCGTGGTCGTTCACTTGATTGGTCCAGTCGCTTACCGGGGCGTCTTAATGAGACGGGGGTAAAGGTTGAGGAGCGCCTAAATTCTTGAACCCTCCCATGTAGAAGTGGGAGATCCATGGTCCCGGATTCTGCAGTGTGATAGCCGGTATCACTTCCGGAAGAGGAGCGGGGCAGCTGGAGCTGAGGCGCGGGGGAGAGTCAGGATCGTACTGAACAATCCTGCCCTTCAGGAGCTGGTGATATAGAACCGATGGGTGTTGGCCAATCCCGAAGTCCAGCCCCCTCCACACCCACTTGTAATAGGTGACGATCAACGAGGAGGAGCGTGGGAGGGGTCCAACGCAGTCACCCTGCACATCAGAATGTAACGCAAGCCATGCGTATGGCAACCGGTCCTCCAGGCTGACAAGGTTCCGGACTTGAGCGAGAGCTGCGTATAATGGCTGACCATCGTCCATCTGGAGCTCCGTCACCCTAGCCCACATATCTGAACGATTCACCTGTGTGTGCATCCAACTCCGTGATCTGGTCGGAGGCAAATCCCTCATGCGCAGGCCCGGGTCCGGGTTCGGTGGGCCGAGGCTTGGCAGGTGGTAACTCACCGTACGCAACGGCATGTCTTGGTTCTCAATTACACAGCGCTCGCTGTTTTGCACGTGGAGCGCTATGAGACTCTGCATGACCGGGCTGGTGGTCCAGATCAAATTCTCCCCTATCCAAAGATCAACATATGCGTCTTGCAAATGATCAGCATAGTTAGGACCCCACCGCAACTTCAGCAGTATACCTTTTACAGTGATGAAAGCGGTATTCAGGATCCAGGGGGACAGGTCAGGACAACAGAGGACTGGCTGCAGCAGCCATTGATGGGTCCACCGGACCCGTGCTCTGTCATATTGGAGTTGCCATCCAGTGCGAAAATTAGTCAGCAAAGCCTCCTTCCCGGGTTCGGTCAGGTCCGGGGAGCGCTCATATTCGCCATTGCTGCAGAAATAACCGCCGGATCCACAGAGTCCTCTTCGGTAGGCAAAATCGCGTAGGGGTCTGTCCAAATAGACTCTTTCGTTTGGCAATTGCAGATATGGCTTTGGTCGTTCTCGGCGAGACGGAGAGACTCTTTTTAGGTCCCGGCAATCTTTGTTTGGTTGGTATGGCAGCGACATGACGACAATCAAGGTCCGTTTTTCTAGCAACTATGCTTTTTAAGCGCTGCTGCTGCGTGGCTTTCCACCACGCTGCAGTTTGCGAAATGACTTCCGTGCCCAAGCGGTCAAACCTTTTGCGTCTGCGCGTGGGTTTGGAGGAGGCACCTCCTCATCCGCTCTGGTCAGCTCCACCCCAACGGAGTACACACCGTCGAATGGAACCATCACGGTTCTCAGCGTCACCATGACGCGCATTGTGCGGGCCTCCCATGTAGGCGTAGCCGCTCTGGCCGCCCAAGAGCCCGGTAGTTGCATAACACCGTCTCTCCGCCACCCCTCTGGGGTGACCGTGAAAATCTTACTCTTTTCCTTGGTCCTGGCACCGGTGTGGTGGAAGGCGTCCAGATCCGTGATGCAATACCGGAGATTCGTGCCGCGAGCACCAGCCTCTGTTGGCACCGGGTCCAGCTCATGAATTGGCACATTTGGATCACAATACACATCTTCGATTAACAGGCGCCAGGTTGTTAATTCCCAGGGCCCCAGCCACCCCTCTCTTGTTGCCATTTCTAAGCGGCAATCGGGTAAGTTTGCTGCGGTGGCTGCGTACCCTGGGTCATCAGGGCTGCGAAAGACCCTGAAGGCCGCTGGGATCTGTACGGAAGCCAGGGGCGGGTTGGTAACTTCGGCCTGAGCTGGGCTGTATGGCCAGTTCCTTTGTATCAACTCCCTCCAAGATCCCATGGGGCCAGCAATCCGGTTTACACTTGCTTCTTGTGAGTCGCCGTCGAGTGGGCCCATAGATGGTGCCGAGGGTTCCCCAGTCTCCGTGAGTGATAGATCAACCGGAGCGGCAGCACCCTCACCTTCCCATGAGGCGGGTGCCAGGGTTTGTATTGGCTGAAGATACTTTCTCACCTGCCATCCGTCGGCTGCTCCTGCTTGCACCAGCAGTCCATTCTGCTGGAGTACGGAGCAAGACGCACAGAGGTGCAGCCTGTGTCCATCCCATTGGCAGACACAGTCCTTAAGGTTCAGCTTCGTCCCCCGCAGATCCCACTGGATGACGAAGTGCAACCGTGGTGATATCTCTATACGACAAAAACCGCATACATATGCATCCAAAACCTTCACTGGTTTATGGGTCATACGGTTAAATTCTTTTCTTCGTCCTGTGACCCGGTGTGGTTTCTTGTTTCCGGGTCCCTGCCATGTGAGGTCAAGGGTGGTCGGCTGCAGGCAGACCACACAATCATTCTTGATTTCTTTCCATGTCAATACTTCATTCTCTTCTGAGAGAAAGCCTTTCTTTGCATACTCCAACTTATTCAGGGCTCTTCCTGCCCAGAGCCCCGTAGTACTCCTTCTCATGTTAACCACCCCTTTGACATTGGCCACTCTGACAAAGGGTGGTAAAGCTTGTATGTTAGTGGCCATTCTTGAGTTCCTGGTTTTCTCCTAGTACGGAACTGGCTTCAGCTGCCCTACTCCTTGGATTCCTTTCTTCTTGAGTTGAACAGTATTACTGTCCAATATCTTGACAACTATGTCTGATTTATCGTACTTGGCTTTGACTGCAGAGTTAGAAGCACCGACCTGAGCCTTGATCCAGACGCGCTGTCCTACTCGAAGTGGCACCTTTTGCTCAAGCTTGGGCTCTTTATCTTCTGAGCCCCGCCCCACTTCCTGTGATGTGAAGGGGCGGCGCATCAGCTCCTCCGCAGGGGAGGGCCTGTCACTTCGGTAGCGGTCGTTCAGGGTTTTGGCGATTTCCAGGGTCTTAGTGCTCCATTCTCTCGAGTTGGCATTTTTCCCAATCCAACTTTTCACCAAGCCAATGGTCCTTTCCACGACCCCGTTGGCCTGGGGGTGTATGGGGGAGAGTAGATCCTCATTACCCCATGCTGTTGGCACCACTGGTCCACTTTTGCGTTGCGAAAATGCGTTCCGTTGTCAGTCCTGAGCTCTTTAGGCAACCCTAAGTAGCCACAGACTTGGTCCAGCATGCTAACAACACTGTTGCCATTAGCTTTTCTTACTGCTTTTGTGGTTACATACCCTGACATGGAGTCCACTAGCACCAACAGGTACTTTTCTCCACTTTTACCCGGTACCCCTAAGGGTCCTGCCACATCCATGCAGATAGAACCCCAGGGTACGGTACTTTTAATGGTGAGTCCTCCCACTCTTTGTCCTCTCCTTCCTGCGTTGTATCGACCACACAACTCACAGTCTTGAAGGATTCTGCGGACTTCTTTTTCAGGAATCCAGAGTCGCTGCTTTTCCAGTTCCCTTCGCGTTGGAACGGTGCCTGCATGTCCAAGTGCTCCATGCACTGCTTGCACCACCTCCTTCACGTTCTCTTCTGGGACTACCCGTCCTTTGGGCAAATCTTCCCATTTCTCGATCCCAACAAAGACAATTTGTCTCATCTGGACGAAACGATCCACTTCTTCGTTTCCTTGCCAATGAGTTCCTGCTCGCGTGTGGGCCCTCTGGTGCACCACTTCGAGCTCCATCGTTAGCCGCAATTCGGCTATTTTTCTCCATAGGTTTTCGTGAGCTACTTTCTTGTTTTTAGCACTCTCAAAACCATTTTCTTCCCATATGGACAGGTCTTCGTTAAGGGCCTGAGCACAGTAATAACTATCAGTTATGACTCTAGCTCTTTTCACCTTTCTTCGCTCCAACTCGAGCAAACCTTCCAGTATCGCTGTCACCTCCGCGGTCTGGGCACTGCCGGGGACTTGGCCTCGTTGTCTGAAGCGCTCCTTCTCATGGTGCTTGAGAATGAAGCCCCAGTAGGCCTTGTCGTCTTGTCCTTTTCGCGAGCCGTCGGTGTATAGAGTCCACTCTATCGGTTCGGTTGGCTTCTCGTCCTGAGTCGTCTTTTTCTTACTCACGGGTTGTGCAGGGCCGATTTCGAGGTCTGGGTCCAGCAGGATGTCTTCCCAACGTCCCCACCTCGCGTTCGTCGCCTTCGTGCTTTCTACCGTGGCTTTTCTTAGGAATCGATGAACCTGGCTTTGCGTGAGGACCCTGATGCCCTGCCCTTGAGCAAGGTCTTTCAGGGTGCTCCAATACCTTGCCAGAACTGCCAACTCCTTCTCTTCTGTTGGATATTTCTTTTCCACGGAGGACAGGGTGTAGCTCCACAAAGTGACTATTCCCCCGCCCTCGTTGCACACCTTTACCACTGCGTCGTCATCGTTGCAACTGACCTCTGCCACCAGCTTTGTTGTAAGGCTTCGTGGCTCCAGCCGCAAAGCTTCTTTAATGGCTGTCCGCAGGTTTTCCAAACTGTTTTGATCCGTTGCGGTCCATTCCCACTTCTTGTGGGCATCTTCTGGCTTTTCTTTTCGTAGTTTTACATACAGTGGTCTTGCATACTTCTGGTAGCTGGGGACATGGTCCCTAACGTAGTTGCAGAGTCCCAGCACCTTCTGTAGTTCGTTCAGCGAGGTTGGCGGGTCGATCTGCTCCACTTTTTCCCGGAATCCGTCTGAGAGTCCCAGGTCGTTGGAGACCTGGAACCCCAGGTAGTTCACTTGGAATCGTCCAAATTGGCATTTTTTCAGATTCAATTTCAAACCTGCTGCTGTTAGTCTTTCCGTGACTTTTCTCAATTTTTGCAGATGTTCTTCTTCGGTGTCATCTGCAATGAATACATCATCGATGTAGATCGTTGTCTCTAGGCCGTCAAGTATGTCCATTACGGCCGACTGGAAAACATTCGGAGAGTTTTTGTAGCCTTGCGGTAGCCGTTCCCAGACATATGCTTTACCTTTGTGGGTGAACGCTGTCTTGCTTTGGGAGGCTTTGGCTAGCCTCAACGAGAAAAATCCGTTTGCCAGATCTATGCAGGATTTGTACCTCTTTAGTCTCAGTGTTTTCAGCGTCCCTTGGGGGTTGATCAGGCTGGCTCGGTTGGCGACAGTCCTGCGGTTGAGGGCCTTGAAGTTGATAACAGGTCTCCATCCTCCTCCCGATGACTCAGGCTTTTTGACTGCCTGTATTGGGCTGTTTGTGATGGGATTTGGCTCCTCGCGCACCACTCCTAGTTCGCTGAGTTCCGTGACTATCAGGTCCATTTCTGCAACTGCCCCTGGATTCAGGGGGTATTGGCGGACGGGCGGGTGTACACCCCCTTCTATGGTGTGAGTGTACTTCGCACCCATGTCTCCACAGTCATTTTTGAATCTAGCCACTCCGGCTTTGGAAAGTATGTCTTCTAGCGTTTCTTTTCCCTCCGGGGAAAGGTCGCTGTCTTCGATTTGTTGCTTGGTCACTTCTGGAATGTTCACGGGTTTGTACCACTCCGGTGATAACGATCCCATCTGGATTAGCTTTGCCCCGAGGATTCTGAGTCGCTGTTGTATTGGGGTTTGATTTCCTGGGCTGCTATGCAGCTCTTTTAGGTCTGTTATTGTCATTAAATTGTAGGGTCCTAGAGCCCATACAACTCCTTTCCAGACGCCAAACGGAATCTTTTTGATGGTTCCGTCGGCTAGTTGAACAGTCAGGTGTCCCTTTGTTTCAAGGCATTTGCGGGTCATCGACACTTCTGCACCAGTATCTACCTGATAGGGGATTCCATCCACGTCGGTGTATATGTCGTCCCCAACCCAATAGGCATGATCCACTGTGACCCGCGCCCGCTTAGCCATTACTTTCTCTGCCCTTCGCTTCCAGCTTCCATGCGGGAGGCACGAAGGGCCTGTTTCTGCTCTGTTGTCAGCTTGTTGTAATCCTCGGGAGAGAGAAAACTGCTTTTGTTGGCTGGTGGGGGCCGTGGCCCCTCCTGTTGTTGATCCGGCGGGGTCCTGTGGTAAACGCCCTGCCTCTGGAATCCTTCTTGCCTTTGAGCACCCTGCTCCCTTTGGTTGCCCTGCGGACCCCTCTGGGGTCCTTGCTCTCTTTGGTTGCCTTGGTAGCCTTGCGGACCCCTCTGGAATCCTGGCTCACGCTGGTAGCCTTGGTAGCCTTGCGGACCCCTCTGGAATCCTCCTGGCTGCCTTCTTGGTGTCTGTGAAGGGCCGGGTCCCTCGGTGGGCCTCGCGTTGTCATACGAGGGCCTGGGAGCCAGCGGCTTCGGCTGGTTTCCTTTCTCTCTTTTGTCTTCCAAGTGTTTTTTCTTCAAATCCCACTTTCTTACTGTTTCTTGGATTTGTTCTGTGGTACTTTTATTGATGTTTAGGGTCACAAAATCGATGTCATTCATTAGGCCCTTTGTCAGCTTCCTAAGGGCTTGCACACTTCTTTCTGGCGGAATCGCCTGTCGCAAGGCGTACCACGCCTGGGTGAGAGTTTGCCCTTTTTCTAAGCTTTTTCTTGCTTTGTCGATGTGTGACTCCTCGTCTTCGCAGTCTTCCAGCACTAATCTTCGGTAATGCTGTTCCGCGGTTTCTTCGGGACCCATCGGTTGGTCCGTCACATGGGCCAGCCACAATCTTTTCGCCTCATCGTTTGTGGAGCTGGCTTTTACGATAAGCCATTTCTGCGTCAGATATTCTTGCACTGATTCTTTTGGGTCTCGGTTGGCCACCATCGCCTTGATCTTTTTGAACTCCCCAAAGCTCTGTCCGGAAGCCTGCATCTTTGTTATGCTGTCATTTTCTTCAGCGGTGGTGAGGCAGCTGCTTCGTGCGAGGCCCTGACCTTGAGGTGGCTGTTCGTCTTCGCTGTCCGAGATGTCTTGCCTCAGCGCTTTTTCTTCCTCCGTTGCCAGCTTGTAGGCTGCTTTCTTCAGGCGTCGCAACATGACGTCGTACACGATTGCCACAAAGCCCGTGCGAAAGTTACCCGTCAGCTCCACGGCTTTTGCGAGGGAGCCGTAGGTCGGGGTCATCAGAAAATTTGCCCATTCTCCTTTTGTTGCGTAGACCATTGTTCCTTTCATTCCCTCGAGGTCGTGCATCCATATTTCTGGGACATCATAACTTGTTTGATCGACCTCTGGAACATAGGCTTTTCTTCCGTCTTTGGTGGTCATGGGCCCGTATTGGTCGTCCCTGGCGAGTCTCTGCGAAGCCGTGTACACTGAAAGAAGGGGCAGTGCATTCTTCTTGCCTTTTCTGCTCCCCCTTTTTAGGTCTGTCAGTCCTCCCGGAGGCTCGTACTCGATTGAAGTCAGGCTTGGCACCGTGTTTTCTTCGTCTGAACTTACAGCTGCGGCGTCTTCCTCCTCCTCTCTCTCTGGTTCTGCGGACGGTGAGGCCGGCTGAGTTGGCTCTGGCGTTGTCTCTGGAGCTCTGGGACTTTTCCTGAGTCCGCCTGGATTTAGGAACCTTATGAGGGACTCTTCTCTTCCTCCTTCGTAGTGCATTCTCTGCAGGCCGGTGGACTCTGCCGGGCTGGTGTTCCCACGCGGTGACCTGTTTGGCACGGGGGTTTCCACCTCTGTCTGCACCGCTACTGTCCGGGGAGAGGGGATTGGAGTTTCTTTTTTCTTTTGAGGTTTCTTCTGGCTTGAGCTGACCTGTGGACGTCGCTCCTCTTGACCCGAGGGACCGGGTGTCGATTCCAGGTAGCCCTTCTGTTCTGCCGCTTCTTTCTTTAATGCTGCTGATGACGGGAGCCGTGGCAGAACTGCTTTCACAGCTGGGGCGTTTTCGTCCTCGTATTTTGGCTGTCCTGCTCTCCAGTTGTTTGGCCCCTCTGTCCTGTAGAGGGGTCTCAGTATTTGCTCTTTTCTCTCGTGGTATTGGGCCGCCGAGGTGACTATCACCAATTCCTGGACATTGCTCCAACCGTGGGGAGCTTTCGTCAGGAGGCGCATAATCCTCATTGCCGCTTCTTCTGCTACCTCCCAGGGTAGGTTGCCGGACCTGGCCCCGTCGTTACTTATAACGACTCTTTTGAAGGACAACTCGCTTGCTCGGGAGACACCTTTTTCTAATGCCTCCGCTATGTTGTCTCGATAGGCGGCCTGATCTTCGCCATCCGCATATCCTTCGATCGGTACGTGTAGCACCGCAAAATGGCTTGATGTTCCGCCGCTCGTAACCACCACCGATGGCTGGTCCTGTCTATATCCCGGGAGGCGCCCCTCAAGTTCTTCTTGGTAGGATTTGCCTGCCTCGTTTATCAGTCTTTTTCTGAACCGGGAGATATGAGGCTTTAGATGTGAGTTGGTTAAGACAACCAGTCCATGGCTGTCTATGTCCCAAGGCTCTCCGTAGTGGTTATATGCGGTTAACCCTGTCTGGTTCGCATATTTTTTGGTCCCTTCGGGCATCTTTTTCAACTTCGGAAGATACCCTTCTGGGCTCGGGGAGCGAACGTGTCTTGTCTTACCCTGAGCTTTCTTGGGCCGCTTCGGCCCTAGGTCCTGGAGCTCCTGCAGGACCCTGCGTACTGCAGCGGCAGCGGGAGTCCCGGATCCCATGGAAAGCGGGAGCGGTTGGTACTCATGACTTCTGTCCAGCTTTGAGTCTTCCCCCACTTCGTCCTCCTCCGAGATTTCCTCGCTCTTGCCGCTGTCCTGTTCGTCCCCACTGTCGGACCCCGAGGACTCCTCCGACTGGGAGTGCATGGAGACCTCAGTCCCGTGGGTGCTGACCTGATCTTCGTTGGTAGCCTCGTTGTAACTTGGTTGTTCGGCTATGTATGCCGCTATTGCTTCTCGCTCTTTTTTATGTTCCTGGTACCGGGAGGTGGCTTTTACCTTCTGCTTTATAGTCACTGGCCCCGCTCCGATTTCTGCGGCCAGCATCTTCACGACTGGGTCGTAGTCTTTTGACGGGCTGATTATGGTGACTATTTTTCCTTTAATCGTCTCCATTACCACTAGCCACCACTGTAGCCACTCTCCCACTGTCTTCTTGGTATTCGGGGGTGCTTCACACCCTACCACTGCCACCACCAGTCCTTGCTTAAGGGTGAGGGGAGCAAGATAACCCCCCTGCCTTTTGCAAAACTCTTCTACTTTTTCTCCCACCTTCTCCTTGTCTGCTTCTTCATGCAGCTCGAGTAGGTGTCGTTGAACAGAATCGTCCCAGGTGGCCCATCCTTTTCCATTCAGGATGATCTGATGTGGGATGTTGCTTCTGCCTCCTGGAGCCGGTGTTGGTTCTCCCGATGCCGCTCCGCATGCTCCAGCGCCGTCCGTCTGCTGGTCCGCGCTGTCGTCTGCTGCCTGGTCCGGGGTCGATGGTGCTGGCGCGTCCTGCTGAGCCGTTGTCGTCGTCTGCAGGCTGCCTTCGTTGCCATCGGGTCCCTCGGGCGATGCTTCCATCTTGGACTTTGTCTTTGTCTTTGTTGTCTCGAGTTGCCTTCCTCCCAAAGCCTCTCGTCGCGCGTTGAGGAAGGGATGGGATCAGGCTCTGGTCCCTCTACAGGTCGGGCGAGTCTGGTCGATGCTCCCCGTCGCCTGCGGATTCTCCTGTGTTGGCTTGTAAATACCACACACAGCTTCGATTCGTGGATGTCTCGCAATCGGACTTCTTCGAGGCTTGGGCAGCTTTGCTTTCTACCCCAACGCCTCACCTCAGGTCTTTTCGTACACGAACGACAGCCTCTCTTGGCTGCCGGGGTTCTTCCTTTGGACTCAACGTACTCCTTTATCGTCGAGCCCCACGTTGGGCGCCACGTGTTAGATCCTGGGGTACTTCTGGCCCGATACGGGGCTACTTACTGACTCAGCTCTCTATTAAAAGATTGTCGAGCTGGTGTTCTGGCGAGGGAACTCGCCTGGCTCCGCTAACTGCCGTTACTCCCAACGTCTACCCTGCTTCCTCCGGTCAGAGCGCGCTCGGCCGAGAGACCAGTCCTGGCCCCGGGCGCTCCTACCAGTCGCGTCGGTTATGGCAGCTTCCCTCTTATGGATCCGTGCTCTTGGTAAATGCCAGGTTAGGTTTTAACGGCTAGGATTAATTCTTTCTAAAACCGTAAGGGATTGTTAAGTGGATTCGGACTCAAGGATAACCTTTCAGAACTCAGTTGTCATACATACAATGGCTTTAACTTTTTACTACCACGAGGAACTTCTTACTACTTGAGCAAATGAATGCACGTGAGATATTTACTTTAAATGCAGATTAGATATTTATTGCAGGATATATTTGGTTAGTTTGCAAGGGTTAAAGCTACAGCTCACATATAATGTCACTACACTCGATCAGTTACTTAATTTTCTTCTTCGATTATACTCGTTAGATTTAGTTGCCGAGACGGCTCGGTTGGAGCTGGATGTTCAATGGTGCGATTGGTTCTTTTGGAGTTGTTAGGAGCGAAGGTTTGATCGGACCCTCGGTCCTCCCGCTCTGCAACGGAGCCCGTTCAACAGTCCTCAAAACTCAGTACAAAGTCTTTCTCAGGCTGCAGCGTTTTCTCCGTTGTCCAGATGTTGAGAGTCGAGCAGTGGGGAGAGGAAAACCTCCGTCTTTAAATCTTATTGTCCACGAACAGCGGTCTCCTTTCCGTGAACAGAGACGAAGCCCTCAATACATCAGTTGCAAGCGTCCGTATCTTCTCATCTGGTGCATTTGGACAGCACGCGTGTTGAAATCCCAGTTTGCTGCATGCAAACGTCTCCTTATATTCCTCATTCGGGCTTTAATCAGCCCCCCTTGTTCAATACATGAGCTCATCCCCCCCTCCCTCTGGAGAGGTCGTTGGGTTTTTGAACAAGTCCATATAAGTCCAGGCTTCCTGCCTCTGACACATCTCTTGCAACATCTTGCAACATCTTCTTCTAACCCCACCCTTAACATCTGCCACTGATTTTGCAATGTCATTCTGACTCATTCTGACTAATACATTCCTATCTCAGCTCCAGTCACACAGAACATTTGTTAATCACTTATTACAATAGTTAAATCACTTTATGCATTTTAAACATTCGTTACTTATTGATTAAACATTTTGTTATATAATTCATACACTTTATCTTTTGATTACACTTTAATCTGAGTATATGCCTTGTGTTCTTATATCCTGATTCTCCCTTGAATGTGCTCACATGTTACCGAGGCAGCTCTGAGGGGTCAACTCTTCTTGACAACAGTCAAATGATAAACACAAATTAAAATCATACACTGCCGTCTCTGAAATGCGCACAATTCACAAGCACGGTCCCCGAAGGAAATGAATATCTTTACAAATACAGTCAATTAATAAACAATTCTTTCCCTAACCAACACACAAAACAAAACAGCGCTATTTTAGTACATCACAACGGTCGCTGCGTATCATAAAATACATGTTACAGCCGGGGATCGAACCCGGGCCTACCGTGTGGAAGACCGTTATGTTAACCACTTCGCCTTCAGCGAAGTATATCAACAACACAATTTTAATACTCTTTAAGTAATCCAGGACTCTGCTGGTCCTTTTTCGCTTCTGGTTACGTTCTTTAACTTCGTCCGTTATCAACTACACACCGATAAACTTAAAGTCTGTGCTCTCGTCCAGAAACTTCGTCAAGCTTACTCTAAGCAGAGATAATACTATTTTACACTGAACGCCACACACGATTTAAGATTCTTAGGGACTCGGAGGTCTCAATACGGGGATTTCACAGTCAATTTTCTCAATACAGTTTATCAATGACATCAATGACATATACATATATCCCCGTCATGTTATACAATTTCTTCGTAGCCCAAAACGTCTTATAAATTACGTTAAAGATTACGCTATTTGTGACACGAATTTGAGTGCTTAGTGCGAAGCGCGTGACCGCGACAGAAGAGGCGCGCGACACGGCTCACATCACTTCACATCTACGCTGTCACAGGAGCGCAATTTTTCGCCTTTTATCATACGTTTTCTGCTGGACTCATTCACTCATATGTACAGACCCCCCAAATGGCTGGGCTGAATAACTCCGCAGCAGTGTGATTATTCTTTACCAGTACTCTATGACTATGCCATACTCACAGTTCGGACAGTCGGATAAAATTTGGATCATGTCTATAATACAATATGCAGAATTCAGTTAAATAGGCTTCTGCTCACCTTGTTAGTTGTGTCGACACTATCAGACTGTTCCCGAACTGCAGGCACGACCTGGTGGCAAATACCAGGGCTCCCAGCCTCCGGGGAGACTCGCATTTTATTTCTGAAATCACAAATAGAGAGGTCGGTTAACATTCCAATCCGATTGCGCTGTATCAAAGTTGCCCGCATCCTCCACCAATTTGTTGTGAAAATAAAGCTGTCTTTCACACTTAGAGCAGATTTAAGAATGAAACAGAAGCTCTCAAGAGGCGTATAGTTATATTAAAAGCAATAGATTTATTTATCAACAGAGTTATTCAGCCCAGCAATCAAACATGCTTGGGTGCTAATGGTTGAACTTCGCAGAGATTCACCATCAGACACACTTCAACACAGCAGTGTGAAACTTAATATAGGGTTCCACCCCTTGATGTCCATTTGTCAAAATCAAAGTAGCAGGCGGAGCACATTTGTATGTGTATAACACCTGGGTGGAGACCTGAACGTCCGTTCACCTTGGCCCCTCCCAGAAGGCGTCTTCTTCTATCAGTGTGCATGAAATGTTGCATGAGTGCGGACCTGGGAAAGAGTGTGTGAAGAGTTGGGCTCTGCTGGGGCGTTGTCCCTCTCTTGAATCTCACTGTCCATTGTTCCTCTCTTATCTATCTGAAGATGGCGTCCTGTTCTTTGTGGCGCAGTTAAGTCAGTAATCTCCCTCCTGCTTCTCTCTGGCCCTAGTGTGTGCGGTGGGCACTGTATGAGTGGTTAATAGAGCTGCATAAGCTAATGGTTATTAAAACTACAAATATGCTAGTGATTAATTAAACTGTAAACAAGCTAGTTGCTAATTAAAGCTGCATATAAGCTAGCTGCTGATTAAAGCTGTATATAAGCTAATTTTATCAACAAAACTGAAAAATGTCCTGTTCATCTTCAAAAGAAGTTGGTTTTCAAAATTGCGAGAATTCAGTCTCGCTCTTCTAGTCCTGCGATGCTAAATAGCCTTTCACAGGCCGCTGAGGCAGGTAGAGGTGTATTCAGCTTCACAGACAGCTTGCACACAGCTGCAAAGGATTTCCCTAATGCTAACGCTATTGCTAACGCTAACGCTAATGCTGCGCTCTCTCGGCTCCCGTCAATCCTATGGTGTCACAACTGTCAACACTTCCTCAGCTCACTAACTCGCTAGCGATCCACGGGTGTTGGTCTTCGTCACCACCGTAGTTTGTTGCGGGAGTAGCAGGTGCTTCCATTTCTGCTTCCATCATGAAATCAGTCATCGTAGAGTGGAATTCTACTCATGTAGTCGCCCGCTAGCTTATAGCATGTAGCATCCTGGGAATCAAAACACCGCAGCTTTGAGAGCACTTGTTTGAAATTGCGCATTAACGTGATTAACCAATTATTTAACTTGCTGCTAGGACCACTGATTCACCAAACCTGCTTGCTTGCAGTCTCTGTTCCATCACAGTCCCCGACGCTGCTCTCAGGATTCATTTTGTTTCTAAAGATAGATTTGATTTTGTAGCGAGTAACGAAGGTTTCAGGGGAAATGTATCGGAGTAAAAGTATCGGTTTTCTTTGCAAAATGTCGTGAAGTAAAAGTAAAAGTCAACAGAAATATAAGTAGTAAAGTAAAGTACAGATACCCAAAAAAATACTTAAGTACAGTAACGAAGTATTTCTACTTCGTTACTATACACCACTGCACTTACGCCACTTTTCGGTGTGTAGTACTTTATTTACTATTTTGACGTGCAAAATGATCTTTTAAATTGACAAAGATCGTATGTGTCATTTATGGCAAAGAGGACGCTTTCCTCTCTGAGCACTTCACCTCCTGCTTAGTTCGTATTCCAGATGTATTCAACTGTCTTCTATGACTTAACGTGGCTGTGAAGGTGTTGTTCATGTACAGGTGGAGAGGGTCCTTCAGGAACGACAGCTCAAGGGCTCAGGTACTTTGCATCCACTGCTTTACATAACATGCATTGCTCTGATGCGACACTAAAGGTGATCATTGATGCATCACCATAATAAAAATAATGTTACTTATCAAATAAATCAAGGTGAGTTCACTGAGTTTAGACTCGCGTGCCTCTACGTTCATGATATTCAGCAGCAGCTCTCTTGCTATTCGCTCTTACTGAGATTCAAGTGATTACAGTCAGACACAAAATGGAGTGATTCAATTCGAGCTTCTCTCTCGCAGCTGATTGGAGGAGACATGCACGACTTTTGTTAGAAGTTTTTGGCAGACAGACAGGCGGTTATTGTGAAACATTCTTTTCTCTTCTAAGAATGAAAAAGGAAGGTGATTTTTAGAAATGGATTATTGTTTTACCTTGCAAACAAAAAACAACTGTTTGAAGATGTGATGTTTGCAGGAGATGTGATACATGTTATATATGAACTTATTATAACCTAATAAGTTCATATGACCTGTACCATCCACTGTCTGCTTATCTTTGCTGTCTAAGTGTCCCATAGTTCAGTTTTTATGTAAAGTGGACGGTATTAAGATAAAAGACAGTAGGAGGGAAATTATTTTGACTTCCAGACACCGTGTGACTCTGCTAAAATATACTATTTCACCTCTTTTGATATAGAATTAATTGCATTTTCTGAAATGTCTTTGCCAAGTGACTGTGGATTGCAGACACTCTTCAAAGAGCCTCAACATCACATTAGTTCTATTCCATCAGCTCCTGAATCTCAAAAGTGGCCTTTAAAATCAAGGCAGCACAGAGATCATAATAAGAATCACTGCATACTCAATCTACACGTGTGTGTGTGTGCACGCTCTCTTTAAGTTTTCATGGTTTAACTTCAAAAGGATCGCTACAGTCACTGAAGGCCTCGTAAGATTGTGGTTTCATTTCAGGGTAATCAATGCACACGAGCAAATTTATTGATGACAGACTTTATTGAACCGGCCCAAACTGGTTCTTCTTTTCTTCTGGTTTTGCAGACAAAAAGCTTTTTGGTTCCACGAATCTAGAGCTCAGAATCCAGACATGTCTGATCATTAGCTAATTCACTAACAATGTGTCGTGTTTCTGTATCTGCACAGTATTTATTTATGTAATTCTCAATTTACTTGCTTATTATTAATGGGGTTTTTTACAGTTTTTTCTAAATGTGGCATATGTGTTGTCAGAGGGGTGTCGATCTTCTCTTCAGCATCAACACAGTGCTGTTTCAGTGCTATACAGCTATAGCTATAGATAACGATACAGAAGCTAACATAAGCTAGAGTCATAAGGGTTTCATTGGTTTCATATGGTATGTGGTGTTATAATGTAGTAAATTATTATCTATTATTACTATTGTAAATAGTGTAAATGTAATAATAATTTGAGTGGAAGAATTGAATGAATTAAATACATAAATAATCAAATAAATGAGGCTATGATCAAAGCACTAATGATATGGTTTATCACTAGCATGAGACAAGGCACGAGGCTCTCTAACTTGCAAATACGCCATTATTGGACAAATTCTGCAAAACCCTGTATGACATGCAATGATATTTCAAAAATTCTCATTTTCATACAATATCTGTGCATGGTGTCAAGAAGAGTTGAGCTCACAGAGAAAGCCGCCTTGGATACATGCATACACGTTCAGGGGAAAGACAGGATATAAAAGCATGAAGCATATACTCAGAAATCAATAGTTAAAGTGTATTCGAAAGATAAGGTTTATGATCATTATATAACAAATGTTTAATGCATAGAGTGATTTAACAAATGTAAAAACTGATTATAATAATGTTCTGTGTACCGGAGCTGAGATGTGGAAAAAGTGTGTCATAGGGTGTCAGCAGACCGAGTGAGTCAGGAACAGATGTTTTTGGGTGTCGGTCGGAAAAAACAGTCATGAGACATGGAATTCTGCCGTAAGAGGTGACTCATACAACTCGAGAGGGAAAAGTCTGGTGCTTTCCGGAGACAAACGCACACACAAAAAGGGTGAGATGAAAATCATGTGTTCGAATAGGTGGGGGGGAACAGATAGCCCAAATCAAGGATAAAAGGAGACGCTTGCAAGCCCCAAACTGGGATTTCTACACGAGCCGTCCAGACGCTCTGAGAAGAAGATACGGACGATTGCAACTGAAGTATTCGAGGACTTCATCTCGGTTCACGGAAAGAAGACCGCTGTTCGTGGACAAAGAATTGAAAGACGGAGATTTTCTTCTCCCCACTGCTCGACTTTAACAACTGAACAACGGAGGAACACGGCAGCCCTAGAAAGACTTTGTACAGAGCCTTGTGGACTGTTGGCCGAACTCCGCTGCAAAGAGCAGGAGGAATCCGAGGGTCCGGCCGGACCCTCGCTCCTAACAACTCCAAAATAACCTTTTCATCGCACCTTTGGAAATCCAGCTCCAACCGAGCCATCTCGGCATCTAAAACCAATGAGTATAACCTAAGAAGAAAATTAAAGGAACGACTCAAGTGTAGTGACATTTTATGTGAGCTGTAGCTTAACCCTTGCTAACTAACTAAATATAACCTGCAATAAATATCTAATCTGCATTTAAAGTAAAATTCTCAAGTGCATTTATTTGCTCAAGTAGTAAAAGTTCCTCGTGGCAGTAAAAAGTTAAATCCATTGTATGTCTAACAACTGAGTTCTGTAAGGTTATCCTAGAAGACCGAATCCACTTAACAATCCCTTACGGTTTTAGAAGTAATCCTAGCCGTTAAAACCTAAACCTGCCATTTACCAAGAGCACGGATCCAGAAGAGGGAAGCAGCTATAACCGACGCGACTGGTAGGAGCGCCCGGGGTCAGGGTGGCCCCTCGACCGAGTGCACTCAGACCGGTGGAAGCAGGGTAGACGTCGGGAGTAACGGCAGTTAGAAGAGCCAGGCGAGTTCCCTCGCAAGAACACCAGCTCGAGAATCTTTTAATAGAGAGCTGAGTCAGTAAGTAGCCCCGTATCGGGCCAGAAGTACCCCAGGAACTAACAATGGCGACTACACTTTGGTTACGGTTAGGGACAGATTAGGAAGGCAGACAGACTATGGGTAATGTGTGATTGAGACACTTTGCTAGCGTTGGGGACAGATCTGGTGGTCATGGTTTATAAAAAGACACAAACCTCTCCTGCATGAAAGTCTGATGTGCTACCCGGACCTCCACACCCTTATTTCCCACCTTGCTACATACAGGACGCGGGCTGTACCAGGCTGGCACTGAACATTGACATTGGACATGAATCAGAATGTGCAGAATCATCCAATATAGAAGCAATTTCCTATAAATGGTCTTTGATGGCCCAGTAGTATTAAGAGTGTGGAACAGGTGATGTTTTAGGAGCATCATATTGAGGACAAGCAGCGGGGAGGAATCGTATCTTTTATCTATTCCAAATACGCCGTATGCATGTCCAAAGAATGCTCCTAAAACCTTATTAATACATGCCTTCATCGGAAAATGCTACATATACTGCTACAAATTACATTGTTTTGCCGGTCACTTTGTGACTGTGTTACCATGATTTGTATCAAATTGACCTTCTGCTAAGGCCCGCCCCCCACTCTGTCAAGTTGTCAGAGTAACCATGGAGGCCACACTGTCACTAACTGCACGACCTGAATAAATATTTAGTAAAAACAACAAAGAAGCAGAGAAACGCTGACAGAAGGGTTTACAATATGCGTTTCAAGGATATATTCAGGATGTCAAACTGATTCAGCAGAGAAAACAGCTTAAAAAGATAAAAACTAAAGATCACCTGGTGATGGAGACCGAAGACAATGAAACAGTGTTCCTGTAAAGCCGGGATGGTCTTTAGTCCCTCTTACAATCATTAAAGAACATCAAATGGACTACTAGGCTGTAGCTTTGTAGCTCATCCTAGAAAAAAAGAGCTCCATGGAGTTCACTTCCCTTTGTGCTCCGTACTCTGGCCCTGATGCTTTAAATCATTATTCCAATGCAGCATGAGAGAGTGAATGCAGTCAATGACAAGCTCTGATCTCAGAGACTCCCCAGCAGAGCGGCATGGACACTGACTGCTTTATACGGAGTGTGAGAGGACTTTTTGCAAGACTTATATTGTGGAAATATGGAGTTAATTTCTCTGCTTAGAAAAATCATTGTTTTAACGGGTTTGGTTCTCCTCAGATCCTCTCTATCTTTAGCTGTACTATAATAAATGCATAGAGAACAAATATTTAAAAAAAATAAATGACATTACCGCCTCGTGGTTGTATGCTAAGTTGCCGTTTCCATCCATGTCGGTCTAAAGTGTCGTCATTTTGTATTTGTGTAAAATGTTGTGATTAGCAGCTGAATTCTTGAGTTGTGGACAAATACTTGTTTTGGCCTTTGACCAATGACCGCTAACTTGTCAAAATCAGTTCATCCTCGGGCCAAGGTTGGTGCCAAATTTGAAGCAACTGGCTCAAGGTGTTCCTGAGATATGACTGGAATGCGATGGACCGTTACGCTTGACCACTAAAATCGAATCAGTTCATCCCTGAGTCCAAGCAGACGTTTCTGCCAAATTTGAAGAAATTCCTGAGATATCGCGTTTACAGGAATAGACAAGTACGTACGTACAGACAGCCTCCGGACACAGAGGCATAAACAAATGGCAAATCTCTCTCTGTTATAATCGTGAACACTGTATGTGCCGTACGAGATTAACAAGCTTGAACGGTGTGTCAACAGTAACTAACCAGCTTGGCACTCAGTTTCACCTTTTACAAAAAGTTAATTTGTATTTTATGCTCTTTGCATTTGCATCTCTTACATTTCTTTCCGGCTACAGTTACTCCAGGGAATTAGATCCCTGGACTTGTGTGAAGTGTACATTTTTGTGTGTGAAATGAGCTTTTTCTCTCATGCAAGAGCAGTAACAGCCCCAGTGTTCCTAGGACTGACTTCACTCCATACAGAATGGACTAAATACAATTCCCTGCCCATAACTGCTGCTGTGTGTGACCTCTGATGTTTAGGTTTCTCTGTGCTTCTGTGACTTTCGTCACAGTGCTGAGAGCATTACACCTGGAAGTGCATACTGTACATCCAATGAACAAGTATTTCAAATGAGTCTAATTATGAAATATTTCAATGAAGCTGTTTATGAGTGGAGTGGGAAAATAATGCTCTGCCAACATGTTTTTGTGTAATCCCACAATATGATATATTGAATATATTGTGTCATCATCATTTTCACCCCTGTTGGCCCATCTGTAATAAATCATGGTTCTATTGCACCCTTGATATTTCTACTGCTCCCATTTGATTTTTCCGCAAGTTACCAAATGCCAAGATAATACTGAGAAATGAGGAAAAGCTTCATTTCCACAGCAATAACCGTTTCACACAGGCAATAATAGTTTCGCTGCAAGCTTGCCATATTTGCATATGTACTTTTATTGACTCCTGCTGTCTTTATTTGCATCATTTTTCAATTTTACCACAGCATTAGGAATAATAAACCATTTCTTTGCTATTAAGCAATTTTGCGAATCTGTTTTTTACTTTCCTCCTGTGAGTCTTTTTTACTGAGAGCATATCTAAGACTATCTGCTTTCCCACGAAAAAGGGATCCACAGTTACATTGTTGGCTTTCTAAACCTGAATCTTAAGGCTGTGTAATTTAACAAAGTGTAAAAGTTACATTGTTCACTTCCCATATAAAGTTTGCCTGGATGCATTACGAAATGAAAATCCGAATCCAATTTTACCTGATTAGATTTCAGGTGATTACTTCTACATGTCCTGCATAATTGCGTCGCTCTTACCCTCACAAGACCTGTTTATGGGCATGCAGGCGGGTAAATGCCCATGACATTAAATTAACTGTAAAGCAAACAAGATGCTATGAGACCAAGTAAACACTGCAGCCTGCTATGACCCACTGGGGTTTAGAGGGAACACTCGGGATGATCAGGCGCTGCGGGACATTTTGGTTTGTGTTTGTCTGTGTGAAATCAGTGGCAGAGAGAGGACACCAAGCCAGACCTCTAAGAATCACTGGAGGACACATTTCTAAAGCTGTTGTTGTTGGAAAACATCAAATATCCATCTGAATGGACTTGTGCCATTATATTTATATAAACGGGTCTCTTGCTGTGTAGATCCATCAATGATTGTCACAGTATAACCGGACACCGGTTAGCTGTTCTAAATGAATGTACGTGCTATGGATGTATATTAACGACCACAGATTTGAGAGATTACTCATTCTATAAGGCAACATTTGAGAGCACACAGGCATTCGTACGAACAGAATCAGATAAGATTGTGCGATCTTGATCATGGGCCCGCTCTAGTTTATCCATGTCATTTATCCGATGGTGTTATTCTGAATGTAGCCTCAGCCCGTGATTATTGTTATTGTTCATGATTATCATTATGAGAAGCAGCGGTTGTAGTCGTAGTATTTGTTTGAACCATTAGCTTTTTGAATCCCACATGTAGTTTTATCAGCTCACAGTAACACCCCCAGCCTGCACCCCCACCCCATCAGACTAATTCCATTTCAAAGAACCTAAACCAGAGCATTTTCCAACAAATTGATTGTGATTTGAGTAATTTAGTGTTGATGCATTTTGATTTAGATAATACAGCCATGATAAACACTGCTGCTTGTCTCTATCTGGTGGTTAAAAAAAAAACACCCACAGTCCAAGTTTTTAATTTGAAAGTAGAGGGAAGCGTCTAACAGGATGACCCTTCACTTCCAGGTCAAAGTGAACAGGTGACGCTTTGTTCTCTGTTTGAGTTTGTGCTTTGGGTATTCAGACTGCCAAAGATGAGCAGCTTTGATCATTAAAAACATGAGAAATATGAAGGTGTTTTGTTCTCTCTCAAATCTTTTATTGACAATATGCTTCCATGATGCGCCACAGAGGCTTAGCTAAAGCTTGGGTTATTTATGTAACCAATTCATGAAATAGATAAGGGACTGGGTGACATTTGTGTGAATCTGGATTTTTACATCACACAATGCTCATCCATTACAATTGGAACTTACATATTGTTTGGTGCTATTATCCCTTGCAGATTGATAGATTCACATGAAGCTATTTGAGAACTGCCGACATGTAAGATGAGAAAGTCACATTGCAGATTCGGGCAAAAGCCACTGGCTTAAAGGCTTTCTCTGGAAAGAGGTTCCACGCATGGAAATGTGGGTAAAATCTGATTTACCTCAGAGTGTTTTGCGTCTGCTCCAGCCTATCTCGAGACCGTTCTTATTTCCCCTCTCTCTCTGAATAAACAGCCCATATCTCTGGTGAGAAGCCACAATTGATTATCCCTTCTCTCTCAAACCGCTGTGTCTTACTGCTCTGCCCCTTGTGACGGTATTCAATCCACCCCCTCAGCCCACACCAGTTCATTCACATTTTGCTTACAGACCATGAGGAAGTTGGATGGTGAGATGAAGACTGAACTGATGAAGATGAAAACTGCTAGATGACCAGCAGCTGTAACACGATTACTGAGGTCACTGAGGATCAATTACAGTGAAACGGCAACTGTGGGGAAATCATTTCTCTACTTATTGTTATTGGAAGAAACAATCAGAGGTGCCGTTCTCATGAATTCAATAAATATATTTTTAGTCAGAGAAAGAGACAGCCTCTGTATGCTTTGAGTCAATAGAATAGTAGTTTGTCCTCTGGTGTCTCCAAGGTTATAATCTCTAAAAACCCTCATATGTAATATTAGACAAATTAAAAGAACAGGTCCTCACACATAGGTGGTTTGACTTCCCCCAAGAATTTGTTCAAATCAGTCAAGGCACAGATAAATAGCAAGATGTTTGAAATTCTAACCCTGTGTGGATGTGTGTCATGTATAGTTTAGAAAACTGAATGACATGACTTCTTAGGAGGCGTTGCTTTGGGAGAAGTGAACGGTTTCAATCACCCTTGCATACTGCAGTACATGCTGCAACACCTCGACTCCCCAGGGGCATATACAAGGGTTCTGTTTGTGGACTTCAGCTCAGCGTTCAACACCATCATCCCGGAGGTACTTCAACCTAAACTCTCCCAGCTCACTGTGCCAGCCTCCAGCCGTCAGTGGATCACAAACTTCCTGACAGACAGGACACAGCAGGTGAGGCTGGGAAAAATCACATCCAGCACCCGGACCATCAGCACTGCTCTTCTCCCTCTACACCAGGGATTCCCAAAGTGGGGTGCACCCCTGGGGGTGCGCGAGCTGCCTCTAGGGGGTGCGCGAGAGGAAAAATGTAATGGCGGTGCAGTCCTGTCTCCTAAAAATTACGTTCCCCCAAAACTAAAATGCATTCTCAATTACGTTTTACCACGAACGTATTTTCTCCCTGATTACGTTTGTGTTTGACATATTACAAATACGTTTCTCATCAACATATCTTTGCTGTACTCTAGTCTTTATTATTTTTCTGTGATCTGCCTCGCCTCTACCCCGCCACCCACGAGTTGTTGACCCGCGGCCTGTTCCGAGGGCTGAAGACCTGACGATCGGGTGCCTCACGGCGGGGGCGGCTGGAGACCTCGCGTCCCAGCGCGAACGAGTGAGCGCCCGCCACTCGGAACCATGAAACCAAGTCCCGGATTTCACCCGGGGGACATTCTGGAGGTATTGTGACCGGGTGATGTGCCTCGTTGCTGGGGAGGTATGAGCCGAGAGTGGCGGGGTGTTATGGAGGTATATATTACAACTCGGTGTTGTTCCCGTGCGTGGATGAGCGCATTTCTGCCGAAGACAGGCGGCGTGTTGTGGTAGTATTCTGACCGCGTAATAGGGAGAAGGAGAGGCGGTGGTGGAGAGGGAAAAATGTTAAAGAGATGGTGGAATGTATGATTGGAGAGAGAGAAGCGAAAAAGTTGGACATGATCCCGGTGTCCAACAACACTGTCGCGCGCATCGATGCTTTGTCCGAAGACATCCTGGCTACATTGGTCGGTCGCGTGAAGAAGAGTGAGTTTTACTCTCTGCAAGTAGACGAGCCTACAGATGTGGCCAATCTGGCCAATCGTCCGTTACCTTCGTAACGTTACGGCCGTTACCTTTTCGAAGGCACGGTGCAGGAAGAGTTTTTGTGTTTTTTATCTTGTAAAGAAACGCCACGCGCGAGCAAACTGTTCTCTCATTCGTCCGATTTTTATGCGGCTCTGTTGCTTTTTTTTTTTTAAGGTGCGTGTGTGGGGGGGGGGGGGGGGGGTTGGGGGTGCGTGAACCCGGTCGGGATTTAGAAGGGGGTGCGTGGCCTAAAAAGTTTGGGAACCGCTGCTCTACACCAACGACTGCACCTCAGACGACCCAACTGTGAAACTCCTGAAGTTCGCAGACGACACAACGGTCATCAACGGTCATCAGGGACGGTGACGAGTCAGCGTACAGACAGGAGGTTGAACAGCTGGTCCTCTGGTGCGGTCAGAACAACAGAGATGACAGTGGACTTCAGGAGGAGCACCCCAACACTGCCCCCCATAACCATACTCAACAGCACTGTGTCTACTGAGGAGACCTTCAGGTTTCTGGGATCCATAATCTCCCAGGACCCAAAGTGAGCCTTCCAACATCGACACCATCAAGAAAAAGACCCAGAAGAGGTTGTACTTCCTGCGCCAGCTCAGGAAGTACAACCTGCCTCAGGAGCTGCTGATCCTGTTTTACTCAGCCATCATCCAGTCTGTTCTCTGTTCTTTCATCACTGTGTGGTTTGGATTGGCCACCAAACAGGACAGAAACAGACTGCAGAGAGAATCATTGGTTCCAGCCTGCCGTCCATCCTGGTTATATGATGATTTTCTTCAACACTTGTACAACTCCAGAGTCAGGAAACAGGCAGGAAAGATCACTGCAGACCCATCACACCCTGGATACAAGCTGTTCCAACTCCTCCCCTCTGGTAGGCGGTACAGAGCTCTGTACGCCAAGAGCACCAGACACAGGAACAGCTTCTTTCCACTGCACTATTACCTCCATTCTGCACTATCACCTTAATTCCATTGACAATGTTGTTGTATTGTTGTATAGGGATATTTTCATAGATATATACTTTTGGATATATATTTATATTTATATTGTACATAGTCGTAATGTTTATGCTTACCTCTGTTCTACTTTTTAGTTTTTTGAGGTCCTTGTTTATTATTTTTTATGTATTTAAATTTGTTCCTGTTTATTTATAAATTCTGTGTATGTACGTGGAGAGCAATACAAAAACAGAGTCAAATTCCTTGTATGCGTACGCATATATGGCTAATAAAGCTGATTCTGATTGTAGGTTAGATCTTATTTTTTCAATCTAGTCGAGAAAATAAGGAGCGCATGCACACTTTTGTTTTCATAAAATGACCTGGCTGATGGACATATTGTAGCAATATCAACTTCAGTCATGTTCTCGAGATATAATTTAATTTCTTTCTTGTTCTGTTAAGGAAATTAGATTTAAAGTGGTATTAATTGATTTTTTTGTCACTTGTGGTCAATTGAACAATTGTTGTAAACTTTAGCATGTTATCACCACATAAAGTTGTTATAGCTAACGTATTAGTAGCTGCCTATTTACACATCCAGCAGACACAGCGACATTAGTATTGATTTGAAGCTAAACTAAAGCTAAAGGCCACCTAACACATTTAAGTCCAAAATTACACTCACTTTTAGCTCTGTTTTGGTCCCCGCCACTGTAGCACATTGAAAAGTACATGTATAGCACAGTAAATTCCTTGAAATTCTGCCATTTAAATTACATCACTTCCAGCAAAAAGCAATCCTTCAAACTGGGAGCAATCTCTTTTTATCAGAACACTACTCAGACCTTGTTCGATGTTTTCATCTGCTGTGGTACACGTGGAGGAAAGTTGAGATTAGACCCGAATGGGAAAAGGGCAGTCCAGCCTGACCTGTTTGGATGGAACAAGGCGGGCGAACCGTGTTCAATTTCCCATGACTTTCAAGATATGGGTTACTGCAGGTAACACGTTTAACACTTACATGAATCACACTCTTCATGTTCCATTAATGCCATTCTTGTGTGCAGCAGGCACACACATCTAAAGCATGGCTGTGTGTAAGCATTTGTACGGGTTCCTGTACATTGGCTTTCTCTGATTAAGTTCCACTGTGTGTGCATACACATTAGCTCTTTCTACCATCAAGACGTTGCTTCCATCCAAAATCGCATCAGCACACTGAAATTGTACAATGCCTACCCACAGTGCGTCCAACCAAGTTTCTATGAACTTCCACAAATTGCATCAGCAATCAGATAAAAAGCATCCAGCTCTCAATGTTAAAAATGTTATCTGAGTGTGACAAAAGCAGAGAGATAATGCTGTTTCTCAAACACACTCTGAAACTCTGAAGCTTAAATGACTCCTTTTGTACTGAGATAAGCAAAAGGCAGTCCGATAGAAATCCATATTGACGTGTTTTGTACCAGTATTTTTAATTTACAGTGAGTGAAATTGTTCTCTTGGAATAGAAAAGTTCAGTATGAAAACACAATGAGTACAAAAGTGAAACAACAATGGTTATACAGCCCAGTCTCATACAAATTGTATTTATGTACTACAAAATGGATTTGACAATTTCAATTTTGGGGAAACATAATTGCTGCAAGGATTACTTCAATTTGACTGACGATCACGTGTGGTTAGGTTTAGGCTTACAATTCTGGTAAAGATAGTGGACTTTGATTGATCAATAACATCAAACAGACAAGTAACCCATTATTAAACTTTTCTCTTGATCAACTAAACCCAGCTAGTGTTTTCTCCATGTAAGCTGCACAGCTCTCCCTGCTCACTCAAGCACATATCAACCACTCACAATCCCTCCGGAAGCCTCCTGAGAGAAGATTGCTCATCAGGCCTGCTGTCTAGCTCTCGTCTCTCTGGTCACAATACAAGCCTTTTAACCTTTGACACTTGTTTCACAACCCCGCACCAGTCTGTGAGACACACAGGGCTTTAAAATCCTGCTGGCCTGCCAGCAATGCTACAGCTTGCCTCACACCTTATTAGCTGTAAGCAGCATCCTCAAAGGAATCCCCAGGGTCATGGACAGGGTTATTTATCACACCTGTCACCTGGGTCAAAGGCTTTTGTTGTTATTGCAATGACTTTCATCTGCCAGATGCAACAACAGAGCAGCAACATGCTTCTGCCAGGCCTAGCCATGTTTCATTAGACTGCTCAGGAACCGCTTTAATTCTAGAAATACATGTGGGAGATAAAATCAATCAATGCATCGCCAGAGAAAACACTGCTACAAAGGTGATTCACATGCCAATTACCCAGAAATAAAAATACTTTGTACAGTATATGGTGTGTGTTGTTGATGTGTTACCCTTAACATTTTAACGGTTCTTAATTTTCTTTGGCCAATGATCAATGACCACTTTGGAAAAATGGTTCGGCCTATTTGGAGCTGTGTTAGCTGTCTGATGTGACTTTAAAACCTTGCATATCAAAGTGCTGACTGCTCGACCTCTTCATTGCTGAAAAATGCTGCTAATTAACATTAAACCTGTTGTGATCCACTATCGGAGCAGCGTGTTACTTCAGACGTTAAAGTGCCTTTCCATGATGGGGTCGCATTTGAACATTTTTGAATGTTTTTTGAAAATCATTTGAAAAGAAGACGATTAGACGCTATACATTTGTGACCCGTTTTGTAAAGCTGCATTTGCTGCTATCATTGGACAAAAAAGTATGTCGGTTTCATCACCCTCACCAGTGTCACTCAACACGGTTTTTCAATACTGTTGTTACTGGAAGAAACAGACACAGGTTTTGGTTTGAGCACATACTCTGGAGTTGTACTTGCCACAACACCCGATGAACTACGTTACAGACGTTATAGCCTACTGTCCATACTGTCAGGCTATGGTTAAGTACAGGCTACCACCTACACGGCTACCTTGCTGAACTGCTGCATGCTCCTCCTCTCCAACCTCGTGGGATGGGCGTCTCCGCACTCTCCCTGCATCGTACCTGACAGGTCGATCCTACCAGGTGACATGGAGGGGGGCCGTGTCGGAACCACGCATGCTGACTACGGGGGTTCCACAAGGTTCAGTCCTGGGCCCCCTTCTCTTCTCTCTCTACACAACATCTCTGGGTTCTGTTATTCGCTCGCATGACTTCTCTTACCATTGTTATGCCGATGACACCCAGCTGGTCTTGTCATCGTTGCGTGCTTGGCTGACATCTCGAAGTGGATGACGACACACCACCTGAAGCTCAACCTGGACAAATCCGAGCTATTGTTCCTCCCGGGGGAGGGTTGCCCGCACCGAGACCTGTCCATCACCATTGATGAAACCGTGGTGACGCCAGCTCGGACTGCGAGGAACCTGGGCGTGACCCTGGACGACCAACTGTCGTTCTCAGCAAACATTGCATCGGTTACACGCTCCTGCAGATTCCGGCTCTACAACAGCAGGAGGATTCGCCCCTTCCTCACTGAGGAGACGGTGCAGGTGCTCATCCAGGCTCTTCTCATCTCCCGCCTGGACAATTGCAACTCACTACTTGCCGGAGCCCCGGCATCGGCCATCAGACCTCTGGAGCTTGTCCAGAAAGCTGCAGCTCGTCTGGTGTTCAATCGCCCCAAGTTCTCCCACACAACTTCCCTTCTCCGTTCTCTACACTGGCTCCCTGTAAGAGCTTGCATCGAGTTCAAGACTCTGGTGCTAGCCTACAGGGCAGTGAAAGGAACAGCTCCTTCCTATCTACAGGCCATGGTCAAGCCCTACACCCCCGCCCGACCACTTCGCTCTGCTGCCTCGGGGCGACTGGTTGGGCCCCGTCGCTCAGAGGTCCCTGCGGCCAATCGACCCAGTCGCGGCTTTTTTCTGTCCTGGCCCCACGGTGGTGGAATGAACTCCCCACTGACGTCAGGACAGCAGAGTCGCTGCTCATCTTTCGGCGCAGGCTGAAAAACTCACCTCTTCAAGAAGTACTACCCAGAGCCTTCCACTGATTGTATTCATATTAGTTTGTTGCACTTATTGTATTCATATTAGTTTGTTGCACTTATTGTATTCATATTAGTTTGTTTCTGCACTGTACTTTTGCTCTGGTTTTTGCTCTGGTTTACGCTCTTAAATGCTTGTTTAAAAAAGGAGATGCACTTATGACTTCTGGTGACTAGTAGTTCTCTTGAATACCTATATTGAATACACTTAATGTAAGTCGCTTTGCATAAAGGCGTCTGCTAAATGACTGTAATGTAATGTAATGCTCACACAAGTGTGGACACCACACAGACAGCACACTCAACAGATTATTCTATGTAAAAATAGGCAACGTGCAGAATAGTCAACTCACTACACTCAGTTTCCCATCAACTCGGTTGAGCGGGTGGATTCAAATTTCGGTGGGCTGCTACCGGTCCATGTCTTCTGTACCGTACTGGTCCATAAGCTTCTCGGCTGCGCAGAGTGTTATTTTCTTTACGTGGGTTAAGAAGTAGAAGGTTATATATGCATGAAAGCATGAAGCAGAAACAGTTAAGTCTATAAGTATAGAATTCAGATGTGAATACCCAGATCTTCTGGGGATCTTCCGCATTATGGAGCCGATAGAGAAAGCGCACGAGTGTTTCCTTTAACCCCGCCTCCCAGCCTCGGTCCAGCCTCGTTCTCATTCACATGAACACAGGAAGGACAATAACTTTGGATTTGGCTATGAGTGCATTTTACAACATTTAGGACCCACTGATCTAAATAGGGGTTATTTAAGTTTTCAACTGGCAAGTTCAATTACCTATAAAGTTTATAGCATAAACTAATGACCTGCTGAGGTACAGATGTCTCTTTCCCAATGTAAGTCTGTGAGGAAAAGGTATGTTTGGGCCCCTCCCATTACGGACCCGTAAATTTAAATTCCACCGTTTGGCCACTACATTAAATTTGCTTCAAATCCAGGCGCTCTTCCTGGGAGCAAGCCCGCTTACTAAGCATTGTCGCTTATGTCACCTGACTTCCTCCTTTGCTCCTGACATCATTACTACAGCCAAGACAGGTCGCCGCCTGACAAACATATATGTGTGTTGTAACAAGCTGCTTGCATGAAGTATACGGACATTGTTTTGGCGAGGACAGTCTGAAATATAGATGAATGCAGCTTTATATAAGCGATATATGGAACAAGCTGGTTTAAGGCGGAGGGCCACAGACCCGGTAGGAAAAGATGGAAAGCACTAAGACACAGGCGGACGCATCGCTTGTTTTGGTCTTTTCATGAGACAATAAAATAAAACATTGAATAACACCAGTTCTGCCTGGTAATGTTTTCGACAGCATTATATGAGAGTCAGACGATGCTTATTTCTGTGACAAATAATCCTATTTGTTGAGGTACTGTTGAAATGGGACATCCCATAATGTCCTTTGTTTGGAAAACATAGCTTCAGCTTTTGGAATTGCTCACTAAGGTCAGCTTGACCATCTGCTCCTTTATGTCCTAAATGTGTCCATTTGCCAGCTGAGCAGGGCGGACACTCTACCTCCTGGAGACATTCAGAAACCACCTCCGCCCTATCTGCCATCGCTAGCCAGACATTTTAACATCCTTATGCTAATGCACTCTCTGCCTAGGACCCTGCTTGCAGATTGTGCACAGGTTGTGGAGAATAATTTACCGTTAGAAGTAATAGTGCAAACCATGAAGAGCTACAGTATCATGAGATCCAGATTAAGATTAAATTTACATTCAGTTGTATCTATCTATTTAATGCAGTTTTGGGTTGGTTAGCACCACAGCGGTCACATTAGCGGTCACATTAAGATTCATTATGCCACGTTGAATCTGTGCTTATCTTGTTTCTCTGTAGCGCCCCGCATCAGCATTATCTGAGACTTTCACAAGGAGATAATCTTGACAGAGATGAAAGAAGCAACCATGAGGAGAATATGACAGACTTGCTCTGAGCCGTCTCTTTTCTTCCCATCTCCTGATTGCTCTCGGCTGCAAAAGGAGAGGATCCATGCCTCCTTCAAACTCCTATCACCGTCCACATCTCGGCCTGTCTCCTTGATACGTCCTCCTGGACTCTATCGTATCCCCTTCTATACAACCCTCAGACTTCTGCCGCTTTTATCTCCACTCTTCTCCCCCGACACTATCTTTCCTGACTCCTCCAAGTTCAGTTCCCCCAAATGACAAAAAAGACAGAAAAAATAATTCAACAACCTTGATGTCGTCCTTCCGCTCTTCAGCTTGACAATTGACAATTCCTTCTTGTTGAACAGTGGTTCCACGTATAAAGGCCTCCAAGGCTTATATAAGGAGAAAATGAAGGCTTATTCCAGTAGGAATAAAAGATGGCCAATACAAACATTAAGTGATCTCGAATTGCAGCCTAAAGAATTAAGATGGATATGGCAGAAGGATCTTGGCAGAGATTAAGGAAGATGTATGGCAGGAGATGGAGGCTGGGCTACATGGGATGTGTTGAGGCTAAAATCTCCTCACAATGAAAATGTAGCCGGCTAGCCCACGTGGAATGATAGCTTTTCAGACACACGGCGCTAAAAACATTACCGAAACTGATTCACAATTATAAGGAATTTAATTCCACTGATGTAAGCACGATTACAGTTATACATTGGAGTGTACACTCCTATGACATATTAAAACAATACAACCCCATTTGGAAAAAAACTACCTCTGGTCTCAGGACACAGCCGTCCAGCAGATTCACAAACTAAAGAGGCAGAAAAAACGCTTCTCACCCACCCACATATTAATTCACGACTCCTCCCTTCCGTCTATCTCAATTTCTATTGGCTACCCACCCTCAGCTCAGCAAACGCCTGTCTTCACATCTGTCTCTCCTGAGCAGCTAACCCATTCAATGATTGTCAGTTACGTTTTAAACCCTTCTATAATAATCCTTCAAAATAAAAGTTATACTTCTGCACTTGGCAGAAGTTTCATGCTTCTGCATGTATGTTTATGCTTATGTTTATCTTAATTATGCATTCTCAAAACCCTTATGATTATGACTAACTATGAATTATTAATTATGAATTATTAAACACTTTTATTATATCTACTAACTACAGTTTTTTACTCAAATTTCTTACAGATGCAAGATGCAAGTTTATTCATTATAAGATTGTACGTGGGCATTAGCTAGAAGGGTAGGTGGCTCAAACAGCCTTTACCAGAACCCCCACCATTAGCTCCACTAGGTCTTCTGCAGCGGTACTGAGGGGTCGCTGTGTAAAAGAGGCTGCTGAGAGAGAGTGTGTCTAAGACAGAGAGCGGAATAAGTTGCACATATTGGCAGCAAATAACTAAAAGTTGTCAATTTATGATACTTTCTAATTTCTTTATTAAAATACTTAAATGCTAAGAATAGTCATATTAATGACAAATGCTACATGATAAACAGAAGGCTTCAAATAGAACCTGCGATCGGTATCTGCTGATCCCACTTCCAGCTGTCGGTGATCGGCTCCAACAATCCAGATGGGAGCACCCTTTACAACCAGCAGTTTGGTTTCCACTTGTTTACAGTCTTTGTGCCACGCTAAGCTAAGCGGCTACGGTGGTAGCTTGACACATGGCAGTGGCAACGTAACAGCATTAGTTCAAACTCCATTTGCTCCATAACATGACTGGGATATAACAAAAGACAGCAATGATGAACACAGTGAAAGCATTGATACATTCTGCCTGTTCGTTAGGATGTCAAAAAAAATCTCATTGAGAGTTGTGACTACTGAGAACAGCGAGAACCGCTGGCTCCTGCTCCCTGGAACCATTATGTCTGTTCACTCCACTGGACAAATAGACTTTCTCCACAATCTCTCTCAGTTTCTACACTTTGGGATATGAAGTTTAGAGGAGAGGTCAGGCAGAAAGATAACACTTTTCAGCGTGGTCTGCTAAAATCCATGAACAAATCAGGATTGGATGTGTGCTGAAATATATAGTGTGTTTATATGGAGTGTGGGTATGGCACCAAGTTGTGAGTGATTTTTGATGAAGGGGGGTTCTAACTTTTAAATGTGACGAACCAATTGCATGATTACATTTAGTCGGGGAAATTGTTCATCAGCAGATGACAGTTTGTTTTTCTGATTGACTGATGTATGTTTTAGTATCTCTTGACTTATATTTCACAAAGAAATGGCATTCTGCTTCATTATTAGGCTATTTTTAATGTTGTGGTAGGATATAGAACTTTTTGTTAATTTAATAAGTATAATAACTAGTTATATAAAATGAAATATATAAAAAAATCTTCCATCTTCCAGTAATGTACAGCAGTAAAGTAAACATATGTGTATATATATATACATACATACATACATATAGATATATATATATATATACATATATATAGATATGTATATATATATATATGTATACATATATATATATATATATATATGTATATATATGTATATATATATATATATATATATATATGTATACATATATGTATATATATATGTATATATATATATGTATATATATATATGTATATATTGTCGAGAAGAGTTGAGCTCATAGAGAAAGCCGCCTTGGATACATGCATACACGTTCAGGGGAAGGTCAGGATATAAAAAGCATAAAGCATATACTCAGAAATCAATAGTTAAAGTGTAATTGAAAGATAAAGTGTATGATCGTTACATAACGAATGTTTAATACATAGAGTGATTTAACAAATGTAAACCTGATAATAATAATAATATGTGTATCTGAGTATAGTGCAGTCTGAGTGTAGAAAGTACGGAGAAAGAGGAAGTAAGCAGGGTGTTGGCTTCAAGGGATGGGGAAATAATGGTGGTTGAGAAGAAAAGACACAAAGCACAATAATGATGAAGGATGAGATCAATAATCATTTTATAAGCAAATGTGTACTAAGTAAACTGATTATAACAACTGTAACTGATTATAACAACTGTAACTGTGATTATGATAACTAATCTGTGTTAGAAATGTGTGGGTGTAGGAAAAGGGGAAGTACAACAGATGTTGAACACCCAGACACGCGCAGAGCTTGATTAAGTAAGCGCCCAGACAGGGAAGTTGGGGTGATTTCCTCATGCACACACACACAAAAGTTAGGTACTTTTCGAAGCACTTGCACCAAATCAATGATGTCATGTTAATCATAGGCTGAGGGAGGCCGTGTTGAGGAAGAGGGGGGAGAGACGGGAGAGGCAGCCCAAAAGTGTTATAAAAGAAGTAACTTGCAAACAGCAAGACGGGATTTCTACACGAGCCGTCCAGACGCTCTGAGAAGAAGATACGGACGATCGCAACTGAAGTATTCGAGGACTTCGTCTCTGTTCACGGAAAGAAGACCGCTGTTCGTGGACAAAGGATGAAAGACAGAGATTTTCCTCTCCCCACTGCTCGACTCTAACAACTGAACAACGGAGAAAACGCAGCAGCCCTAGAAAGACTTTGTACTGAGTTTTGAGGACTGTTGAACGGACTCCGCTGCAGAGCAGGAGGACCGAGGGTCTGGCCGGACCTTCGCTCCTAACAACTCCAAAAGAACCTTTTCATCGCACCTTTGAAATCCAGCTCCAACCGAGCCGTCTCGGCATCTAAAACCAATGAGTATAACCTGAGAAGAAAATTAAAGTAACGAATCAAGTGTAGTGACATTTTATGTGAGCTGTAGCTTAACCCTTGCTAACTAACTAAATATAACCTGCAATAAATATCGAATCTGCATTTAAAGTAAATTTCTCAAGTGCATTTATTTGCTCAAGTAGTAAAAGTTCCTCGTGGCAGTAAAAAGTTAAATCCATTGTATGTCTATCAACTGAGTTCTGTAAGGTTATCCTAGAGACCAAATCCACTTAACAATCCCTTACGGTTTTAGAAAGAAGTAATCCTAGCCGTTAAAACCTAACCTGGCATTTACCAAGAGCACGGATCCAGAAGAGGGAAGCTGCCATAACCGACGTGACTGGTAGGAGCGCCCGGGGTCAGGGTGGCCCCTCGACCGAGTGCACTCAGACCGGAGGAAGCAGGGTAGACGTCGGGAGTAATGGCAGTTAGCAGAGCCAGGCGAGTTCCCTCGCAAGAACACCAGCTCGACAATCTTTTAATAGAGAGCTGAGTCAGTAAGTAGCCCCGTATCGGGCCAGAAGTACCCCAGGATCTAACAATATATATATATATATATATATATATATATATATATATATATATATATATATATATATATATGTGATGTGTGAGATTTTGCTTTACTGTTTACTTTACTGGAGGATTTTGTTTACATATATACAGTATTTCATTTCATATAACTAATTGTTATACTTATTACATTAAATCTCTATATGTAGAGAGAGAGATGTATGTATTTAGTTACTGGAATGTTTAGTTTTATTTTAGCCATGTGTTCATGTGTGTCAGATGTTTGCTGCTGTCTTGTGTTCCTTGAGCGTAGAAATGAATGCCCCAAGAAGTCCATTAACAGTCGGGACAGTATATGAGGACGTAACGGTCAACGAACAAAGAATTTCCACTTTTTCTGTTTCGATCTTCGAAAAAACAACACGGAGTGAAGTTTGATTTTACAGGTGTTTCATTTTCTACCTATTTCTATGTAATTAAATACTAATTGTCAGGAAACAGAGACAGTGTTCAATTCGTGCACAACCAATTAATTTGTTCTGGAAGTCAACAACTGATTATATAATCAATACAACTGACCAAACTCATAGGCTCTCAGAACATTCAATGTATATGCATTGATGACAAGTAAGCATATTATGAGCTGTAGTAGAGGCCAAACATTTTGGTCCTGATTTTTGGAATTTGATATTGAAAATGTACTGGAACTTGACTTTGGGGTTAGCATCATTAGATTAGCTCTACAGGAATTGGCTGACATGCAAGATACTGAAACCTTGTCACTGCTGCTTTTCTTCCAAATCATTTGACCTTTCCAATTCCACTCCCACCTTGGCTGCCTTTGCATTACACCAAACAAATATAAAACACCTCAGTTGCAAGATATATGGCCCATCGTCCGTGTTCCTGCAGACCGCATCAGCAAAAAAGAAAGAAGCAGTAACAACCAGCTGTCTGTAGCATGATGTACGTCTCGATATTACAGCAGCCGACGTTCACAAAGTGTGGCAGCCTTCATCCTGTGATTGGCGCTCACTCAAGTGAGCCAACATCTGATTTCTGGCCTGTCATTGAAGATAAAAAGATAAAAAGATATTACTTTCTTCTACGAAGCACAATGACCAGCAATCACTGCACTATATGTGCCATTAGCCTTCTAATCAGTGGCGGCTGGTCAATAGAGGGCCATGGGGCATGGCCCCACCATGAGCCACACAAAAAAATAAATAAAATAATAATTATAATAATCATCAATTATATAAATTGTCAATATTTGTGTTTTTGAACAATGGAATGTACCCAGTAATGTGTGTAAAATATGATATCTGCGCAAAATATATGCTTTTCCTGCTCGTCCTCTCTCTCTGTGTGCTCTCTGCTCATGCTCTCTGTCTGTGTGCACGACACTCTGAGAACGCGCAGCCAGGGGGGCCTCATCGTTTTGGCCCAAAAGAGACGGGTCTATGAAGCAGTTTAGCCAATTGCTGATTCAAGATATAAATGAGTGACATACAATTTAGCCAATCAGCGCCCTCAAATAGATTCAGCTTGGGGCCAGAACGATCAGACCCCCTCGCTGCGCGTTCTCGTCAGGAGAAGTCTCTACAGGCGCCCGCGCCAGCGCGAGCACTCCTCCTCCAAGACCCGTTTGAGAGGAGAACTTTGAGGAGATTCTGCAGCCAAAGAGCTGATATCAGATCATATCATATCATGTCATGAAGCTTCTGTACTAGCTGTACACCAGACAGGTTTGGCTAGCTGGATGACGTCATGCAAATCATTTATTTAGCTTTTTAAAACAACGGGGACGGATCCAGCACGGACAGTTACAGGAGTGAGGGATGAGGAGGTAAGGAAACATGAGAACACCAGGGTAGGGAGTGAGGGATGAGGAGGCAAGGAAACATGAGAACACCAGGGTAGGGAGTGAGGGATGAGGAGGTAAGGAAACATGAGAACACCAGGGTAGGGAGTGAGGGATGAGGAGGTAAGGAAACATGAGAACACCAGGGTAGGGAGTGAGGGATGAGGAGGTAAGGAAACATGAGAACACCAGGGTAGGGAGTGAGGGATGAGGAGGTAAGGAAACATGAGAACACCAGGGTAGGGAGTGAGGGATGAGGAGGTAAGGAAACATGAGAACACCAGGGTAGGGAGTGAGGGATGAGGAGGTAAGGAAACATGAGAACACCAGGGTAGGGAGTGAGGGATGAGGAGGTAAGGAAACATGAGAACACCAGGGTAGGGAGTGAGGGATGACGAGGTAAGGAAACATGAGAACACCAGGGTAGGGAGTGAGGGATGAGGAGGTAAGGAAACATGAGAACACCAGGGTAGGGAGTGAGGGATGAGGAGGTAAGGAAACATGAGAACACCAGGACACACATGGAGAACTCTGTCAAGCTACATATCAGACAAATTGAACATCTTTTCTTCTACATAGCTGTCCTCAGTCTCATCTGCTTAACTTGGTCATGGAGGCATCAACATGTAATAGAGATGTTAAATTAACAGTGAAAACTCATCATGAACTGTAATTATGAATACTGATGTTAAATTAAGCTATGTTTACTTCTCCTGATCTTTACCTCCTATAACATGGTCCATAGGGGCATCTCAATAAATGAACATGTTATATTATATTATATAAGTGTTATTTACTGATTGTTTTCGTGTTGGAATACATGTTAAATATTTAACTGCCAAGTAATAATGCGTGTTTGATACTTACATTTTTTTTTCCTTAAATCATACTGGGATGTTTGCTGAAATTGATAGGATGGCCCTACCTAGAACATGTTCCACCAGCCGCCACTGCTTCTAATGAATGTGGACATTGGCTGTGTGGAGTGAAAGCGATGGCAATTTAGCTTCCAAAAGGAAATGCCCCGTCCAATTGATCGGACCACTCGGACATCCGTAACCTCTCTTGGGACGCTGCCTGCACATCATTTTGCACACGGCCCTGGTCTGGGGGCATTAATTCCCCCCCCCCCCCCCCAGACCTTTCACCCACACGGCTGCAAATCAAAGGAGCTTATGAGAAGGTACGAAGACGTCTTTACAGTCACTGTGTGAGCCGTGTGAGCGTCTCACTGCTTACCATGCGGCTCGAAGACCCACGTGATCTGTTCCCAGGTTCATGCAAAGGTACAAAAGTCATGGCAGCTCAGAGGGAAGAGAGATGTGGAGAGAGGGACACCTGTTGGACAAATGAAGAACTGCATGCAAGTTCATTCATCCTTGCCTGCTGAAAACAATGTCACACAAAACCAATTGCCCACGTGCAAGCTTTCTTTTTTCTACAAATGTGCTTCCTGACAGGAGAACAACTCTATTTAAATGCAGATTCCCACCTGGTGTTGTGCTGTACTGTTTGACGTTCAGTAAGAAGCGACAGTCCCCCTCCATTAGATGATCGTGTCGCCTACAAGTTCATTTGTCATTCATACCTCAGAGATGTTGAAAAGAAGACCTTAAAGGAGCTGTGTGAAACATTCTCAACGTTAGCAGCAAACAACTCGCATCTCTGTGAGGATACAGCGGAGCACAGAGTGTGTGTGTTGGTGTCCGTGCTTCCTCTTTGCGCTGGTTGAATATTACATCCATATGGGATTAATGAATATTTAATTCTAAATCCATGGGTATTAATCTGCAACCATAACAGGCTCCATTAATCTGGAAGACTTGTGATTGTGGAACCGGGTCTATTTGCCTCCATTCAGACAGCAGGTATATAGAGAGAGAGTTCTCATTATTTTCTAGATCTCTGTGGTGTTTTTTTTACTATTTTACTGTAGTTTTTCTTTTTGTTTGCCACACTTAAAACAACACAAAACGGTGGTGGAGCACAGTGTATACACACAAAACATACACAATCACAGCGCACCCTATATTATCATATAATAATTGGGGATTTGAGATGATCATCAATCAAAGATCCCCAGATCTATCGGAAAAAACATCTCAGAGCAAGTATAGAACAAGAAGAGAAGAAGGGGCTATGGGGGAGTATCAGGCAGGGGCCGTCATACACCACAGATCCCAAATTCTACAGTAAATATGTTGGATTACAGCATCACACCCATCTCACAAGCCTGGTTGAGGCCCATCGGCTGAAGTGCATATTCTAAAGTGTCGATCCTGCCAATCCATCTGACAGCTGCTGCTCTCGAGTATTGCAACCCAATATTTCCCCCTGTTCTTCTCCTCATTGTCTATGTTTTTCTCTGGGCTTTTGCTGGCCTGTCTTCCACACACAACTTCACATTTTAAATTCTACATGTACCACAAGGACATGGAGTCTGGGAAACAACACGTTTGGCAGTAGTTGTGCAGGAGGTTTCGCAATGCACTGAATAAGCAATATGTGGCAGTAACTTATTTGGAGTTTACCAGATACATACAATTATTTTAGAGGGTTTCTTCCCCCCTTTATGTTTTCTCTTAAAGATCCCACTTCTATTAACGTCACCCCACAGAGCCAACACACAGTAACTACTGAGTCACAACTGAGTTTGATGAGATTCTTAACATTTGTTTTGCCATATCAAAAACAATCATGATACACCTGATGATAGGATGTTCAATCTACATTATGGAGTGTGGCTAAAGCCACAGCTGTACCGCACTACCGTTAACTGCAGAGCTCTGACAGGGAGTCTACCTCCCGCCCTTTATGCCACAGAGAACCAGCAGCTCACATAAAGAAAGATGGCAATGGCCTGAGTCCTCTGGGGGTCAAAACCCCCAGAGGACTCCAGTGGCAAAGAGCTCCTCAACACGTCTTTTCATCATGGCCGTCTCATGTGCAGACAGCTGTGGTGGTGGCTCGTTCTCCTGAGGCACTGGTCTACCTCCACTCAGCTGCAGAGGGCACTGCAGAAGTGGAGGGAAGGTGGAGGCACATCTCAGAGTGAAGAAGTGTTCCTGAACTGTCCCAGGACTAAACCAGGGTCCATCTGTAACTCTGTGAGCGGTAGATCAGAGAATCCCTGTGACTGTGCATCAGTTTCAGAGAGAAAAGCCCGACAGTCCCCTGGAGATGAAACACTCATGATGGGATGAGATTAATGGTACTAACCACGTCACCCATGTGGCCCTGGGCCCACTGGGTCGCCTGCTTCCTGTGACAGATATTCCCATGTGGTGATAGTGGCACCTAGCAGCCACAATAGGAACTGCGTCTTAATCAGTGTGTATTCGGCCCGTGATTCAGGTTCACTGGTTCCTTCCTTGGCCTGTGATACAGCCTTCCACCAAGGTTCATGGAAACAGGGCCGGTAGTTTCTCCGTAATTCTGCTGACAAATAAACAAACCAGAATAAACTCACTACCTCCTTTTTTGCTAATTTAATTAAATTCCTTTCGACATTCCACCTGTTTGGCTGTTCAGACCCCTCATGTTGTGTATTTTCCCAACAGAATGAGTAGACAGTGAGATGGATCAGTGAATGAGGCCCCGACAGAAAGCATCAGTGATGGAGTAGAAATGAAGAAGAAAGGACCAAGACTCCAGCACTTAGAAACAAATTGGAGCCTTTATTGGAATGTTGCAAGGCATTAAATACACAAATCCCATTATTTTAATAATATGGCATTTAATTATAAAAAAAGAACTTCTATTCTAACAATACTGGTCTGACAGTCGTCCTGGTTCAGTTCCATCTTCATGACCTCGGTAAGTCCTCTTTTCTTTCCCAGCATCAGAGGTGGAATCCTGACATAGTGGTGAATTAAAAGTTCTGTATGAAGAAGTAAAGGGGAGCCAGCGATGACACACGTGGGAGAATTGTCAGACTAAAGGAAACACTGCGTATCAAAGCTGCATCGTGGCTCCAGTCTCTTGCTGACACTGGGATCTATTCTGTCTTTTTTTACCCCTGATTTCCCAAATTTTACATATAAAAAACTTTTTTTGTATGAAATATAAACAAGCTCTCACCGTGATACACAGACGTGTGCATTTGAAGCTGGAGAAAATAAAAAATAAAAGACAATATGTTCTAAACTCGTCAATGACCTCAAGAGTCATGGGATGTCGTCTGGACTCGTGTTTTATAAACATAAATAATACGTTCTGGTGTCAGGACTAAACTATTCATGTTCTCATCATGCTCGGCCTCCACCAACACCATCATCATCATCATCGCTCACTGCATGTTGCTCAACAGACACAGAAATGTTCTTAAAACTCTTTTGGCTTACAAACCATTTCCCCTCATTTTGACAAATAAAAAAAAGTTTAAAAAAAAAAGGAACATCTTTTTATATTCTGGATCGCCGTCCCGTCCCACACATCCATAGCTGAACGAGGAATGAAAAAGCACAGAAGCCCCCCCCCCCCCCGTGAGACGTTTGGAGGGCCAAAGTTAAGACATGACTCCAAACACAGGGTTGTGGCGACAGATGCTCGGCCCGATCTCTTCGTAGTCCTTTTTGGTGTGGCAGACCTGGTAGAACTCCGGCTGTGGAAGCAGCAACGGAAAATGAAGGTGAGAACATAAAACACACTAAACATCATTAAATAGATCTGTTGTCTGCAGGTGATGTGTTTTATCTTAAACAAACTGCTGCTGCTCATCTTCTATCAGATAGATGTGAAAGCTTCAAAGTCAAACCGAAAAGTTGATTGTGTGTTTTTCCTCCTTCATGACCAGCGTGTCGACTCGTGTGAAGGTTGTAGAAATGCTTAAATCCTTTCACATAGAAGCACGGCCTCTCGTGGACAATGAGACCCTGTAGGTCTGCGTTTGGACTTTCAACTTTGTTTCTGAGAAATCTAGTTTGTCGTGGAGGACAAAGTACTCAAAACACTGCAGCGCTGGAGAGCTGCTGAATTCATCCAGAGATTTAAAGACGAAGCTTCACATTCTGTTTCAATTTCATCAACGCTGTCATCTTCAGCTTTTCAACCAAACAGGATTTTAATCTCTGTGACAAAATAATAATCAGAAAATAATGATGATTGGAGTTTAAATAATGAACCGACCTCGTTAGCGGAAATACGGAGCTGCAAATAAAAAGGTGTTCATTTGTACGACTACATCAGATTCTTATACTTTAATATTTACATATTTATGTACAATTTTGGAAGAATAATGTTTAAATGAAACCACTCGGCGGATGATGATGAAGAAGAACTAGATTCCTACAGAGCTGTTGATGTGGAGCACAGAGTCCTTTAACTGAGAAACGAGAGAACAATCATCTCCATCTGGGAACAATTAGCCTTTTGTGAATCACCTGTCCGACCTTTGCTCACGGTCACATCTCCTGCTGGTTACATGATCAGCTGCGCTCACACAAATAGCTCATCAAGGGGGGTAAGAAAAATGAAGATTCACTTCCACACAGTGGGACGACAATGAGTTCCACAGCAAATAAGGGTTGAACAAAAGTAGTGCACGGCCTTCAGCGTGACACCAGCTGACAGCCACAGCTGTCTGTGGATCTAAAAGTAGACCCCCTCCTCCCGTCTCCATGTGGGACTAGTGTTGATGAAGTAGTGCGGTGCATGTTGGAAATACTTACAGTGGACGCCAACATGGATCCACCAAACCACACGGCATATCTCTGCATGTGGTGAGTGATGACTTGGACATCGATTGGTTTGGGCTGCGGAGGGAGGACAGAGAGCAGAACGGGGATCAGTTACACTCCACCTGGGAGCTCCAGTGTGGGAGGCAGTGATCACGGGACAGAAAGGGGAGGAGTCACTGAAAGGAGCATTTAAAGACCCGGCATCAGGAATCTTAAACCTGCGCACGTTTCACAGACATCAGACATGTTCTCTACAGCAGAGCAAAATCTGTCTGCACGATGCATACTTCACAATTACGCCACCTCATTCAGTCTGAACAAGTTATTCTGAGATTCATTCTGCAACACGATGGAATGCAGCTGTAGCTCATTTACAACACAAGAAAAACATGAGCAACAAAGCCGCACTTTAACTTGCACCAGCACGAATGCAAACAGCAGCATATTATATATGCATTGGTTTTGTTTATCATAGATTTGTATCATAGATCACAGCACCTGCTTCTCCAGGAACACTGTTGTTTTATTTATTGTACAGATGTCATTTTTGAAGGCGATTGTTTGAGGATGTAGAGTCGGTTTTGTTCTTATTAGCCTGCTCCCGTGACTTGGTAAATCCAGCATTGGATTCGCTCCCTCCATGCCTGAGGAGGACTTCCAGAGATGAACCGCAGGGACGGACTTCACAGCTCGACCAAGTGAGGAGGAGGCAGGAGGGACTAACTTCTTCGCTGAAGGTGAAACATTTCAATTGCATTCCATTTGACGACCCCCCTGGGTTTGAGCTTAATACATTTGCAATTGAAATCAACTAATCTACATTCAATACACATCTGTGCCAACAATAATTGTGGTCTGGAAGGACATTGTTTCCCTCAGTTTCACTCCTCTCGCAGTAATTGTGTTTTGTCGGGCGGTATCGATCTCTGCTGCGTAGGCATGAAATGCGCTCTCACCTTGAGCTTGCCTCCACTCAGCTCCTCGCTCATCTTCAGTCTGGCGTCAACCGATCTCTTTAAGTCTCTCTGCAGACGGCGGCCAAAGTCCCTGAACATGGTGGAGCCTCCCGACAGGACAACGCTCTGTGGGGGAGAAGGTGACGGGGATCACACAGCTGTGGAATAAGAAGCAACCGGTGCTGCCTGACAGCTGATGAACAGCGACGGGTGACCCGCACTCACTCCTTCTCATCATTTTACTGTCCAATCAGTCTGGAGGAAAGTACAGCAGGCTGGGCACTGTCACAAAATATCAGACAAGACCCCCAACCATAAATTGAATAGAAGCTAAAATATAATCTCCCCTGAAAATGATGCCATAAAGCTCCTTCCCCACTGGACCCTAAACACACCAACACTCACTAACAGCTGGCTTGTGACTTCAGTGGGAAAGGTTACAGACAACATTCAATCTTTGGACAAATGACTTCACCGTTTACTAAAACTACTTCCAGTAAGCGCCAGCGTGTCTGACAGTGCTACTGTCACTGTCACAGTACACTGTTATTGTTAGCGGGAGTTCCCTTGATTAACAAACCTGCATGTACCGCATGTCAAAGAGTTTAAGACCGTTATCCTGATATTCTGCTTAGATATGGAGAACAAAAACACTGTAGTTCTTTCCTGGATGTCAAACATCGTTACAAATCTTACAGACCTTTGAATCGGTTCACTGATGGCTCGGAATATGTAAGAAGTGATGTAATCGTTTCTTATTGAACGGTGGAAAGCACATTGTGCCGTCATCAAGGTGCTCACCTTGTAGAGAGGACGTCTGACGTCGATAGGACAGTTCTGAATGACCTCGTCCACCACCTCAGAGATGGGCTGGGTGAAGTCCGGGTTGGCGAACTGGGATGGTGAGGAAACAAAGAAGACGTGTTGTGCTGTGCAGTGCAGTGCATGCACCAAAAGCTACAAAAATAATGATCGCACACAAAACGTGCCTGAGCAATGTGCAATGAAATATACTGTGTGTGTGTGTGTGTGTGTGTGTGACATGACGACGGTCCAGATGATCCACACTGCACTGACCTCTGGGTGGAAGAAGATCTCGGGCCCCAGGAAGCGCTCGTAGCCCACATCGATGGTGAACTCCTTCTTGCTGACGGAGTTGATGCCGGTGTACTGCTTGATCCACTTGGAGCCGTCCGTGTCGTACTTGCTGAATTCTTTGACTAGATCTGGGCACACGTAGCTGTAACGCTCCTGGTTGGTTGGGGGGGGGGGGGGTAAAGTTGTGTTACCAGCATTGCACAAAAAAAACAAACAGGATTGATTGAGAGCTTATGAGAAGATCAACATGAGTTGTTTTTATGTCTTAAACTGGAATCGGGGGAAATGGAAACTGCTCGCTCAGAGTGGATCATTAGCGGTCAGCTGCACTGAGCTGGTCTGAGTCCTGGTCTTTATGAGAGAGTTGGATGGTTGGACAGCTCACACTGTGTGTTTCGGTCTGTTTAATGAAGAGCGCCAACGTTTGTCAGTCTCATGTGTGTTTAGAGGTTCAGGGGATTTGGTGACAGCGGGTCGAGGAGGCAGACTGGTGGCTTTGGATAGAAAACACATCACTCTGTTACAAACATGTGTGCACTTCATGATCCTGTGTAGCTGAGGAACAATACTTGTTCAATCATGCGCTGACTGTTGAGTAAAGCGCTGCCTGTTCCCCCTGCACTCGTCTCTAATGGGAGTGTTTGCACTGACATAACATCTGGTGTAGTTTGAGGATCCGGCAGGACTTCTACACGAGATAATGTTCTGGATATAATAACCTGAACGAGTGCTTCAAACAGCAGGAACTAACTCTGTGCTTTCACCGCGAGCTACCAGTTGATGGATTCAGACACACACAGATCTCCCAATACTTACAGAGCAACATTTGTGGCGTTAGCGTTAGCACCGCTGCTAGCTGCTGGAATGTGTGTTGCTTTAGTTCGCTAGAGCTGATATACGTCTATCAAAGTTAGCATGTGGTCAACAAAACGTTATGGAAATAATGTGTTGAATACAAATTCACCTCTAAACAGGAAATGAACTGGTTTGCAGCAAGTTGCTTTATTTCTAAATAGTATAATACTGCGAACACATTGATTGTTTTTAAAGCATCTTCATCATCACTTTGAATCATCACACAGATCTTCCTCTTCCTCTTCTTCTGTGCAGCAGTGATAATGAGAGCATGGGCTGTTTTGTGTTTCCCTTGCTGATGGCTTCTACGGCTATTTGTGAAGTTATAAAAACACATTCCATTTGAAAGCGTTGCAGTGTAATTGATTTTGCTGGTGCAACAGTGAGAATGAATGAGCAGAACATAACGGCACACAGGGTTGGGAAGAGACGCCATCAGTGCGATTAGCGGGGACAGTGGTGCACACTGCGAGCCACACAGCAGTGGAGTGCACCTTTCCAGACATGATTGGCAATATGCACGACTTGCATTCCCCTCGATGCTAATTATTTCAATCGACATTATTTCTTGTTCGTCTGTCTCGGGGTAATGAATGATGCTCTTTGACATCGAGGACAAAGTCTTGGGTAACAAGCTATTTAATAAACATGGAGGAATTCAGGTGAATCAATAAACCGTGACGACTGACGGCAGGAGCAACAATAAGAGACGGCAAACAGGATCATGAAGTCATGTCTACTCGTCATCCGTGCCAATGGAGAACAAACTCATCTGGAGCTGTGGTTGCTCTCAGGTTGAGGAACGGTGTTCATTATCACAAACTAAACAAACAGAACAAAAGCAGGGAGGGGGTGTGAAGGACACCAGCTGAGTGCAACAGGCAGACCTATAGTGCCACCTGGTGTCATTAAGACAAAAGTACAGACATCCATAGTTCATCACTATCTCTATGGTGTCAACAAGACTGAAAGACCGAAACTCATGTCAGCTACACGTCAGCACGGTCAAACACAACTTCATGTGTAATCTCAGTCCCCCACTGTGATCCTCCTCCAGACACACACATGTTACACTACGCCTGCACACAAAGCATGGAGGCCTGCTTCTGCCAATGTGATGAAAAAGAAGAGCCGGTAAGTCATTATAACAAACTTTCATAAACGAATGACTTTGTATCTCAAAACAACTACTTGGTATCTCAAATATAATGAGAAACTTTTTCAATATTTTGACTTACCGGTAGGCCTACCAGGCCACTATGTCATTATGAGATACTGAGTCATTATTATGAGATACTGAGTCACTATTTTGAAATACTGAGTCATTATTATGAGATACTGAGTCATTCAGATACTGAGTCATTATTTAGAGATACTGAGTCATTAAGATACCGAGTCATTATTTTGAGATACTGAGTCATTATTTTTGAAATACTGAGTCATTATTATGAGATACTGAGTCATTCAGATACTGAGTCATTATTTAGAGATACTGAGTCATTAAGATACCGAGTCATTATTTTGAGATACTGAGTCATTATTTTGAAATACTGAGTCATTAAGATACTGAGTCATTATTATGAGATACTGAGTCATTATTATGAGATACTGAGTCATTCAGATACTGAGTTATTATTTTGAGATACTCAGTCATTATTTTTATTTTTGTCACTAAAATCACTTTTTCATCTTTTTTTCTTTACTGGGCATAAAAGTCTCCAATGCCATCCAATTGGTATTTTCCTAAAGTGGTAACATTAATAAACTCCAATTCTGTGTGCAGAAAATATCTTAAACATAACGTGTTTATGATTATGCCAAATATATTTCACCAAGACAGTAGCAGGTTCTTTATATTATGCAGCAGGACAGCAATCAAATCCAACACCAAGCACTGAACTACTTCAATAAGCGACATGATATATTTATGGACTGCAGACAAAAGAAATCCCAGGGATTAAAGTGTCAACACACTTATGAACACAAACTGTTCCTGAGGAGTACGAGAAAGATGGTCTGAAGCATAGTCTGATGAAAAACAGCTGTTATGAGAAGCAGGATGTCTAACTATGTGCACATTTACATTCAGGTGCATCAGCTGGAGGAACAGGAGGATTTAGCAGATAAAGTTCATTTCATGTTTTATTGTTCATTAAATGATGCTTTCAGGACTAAGCTTATTTGATGGAAATGTACTGTTTAACTATGTTTCACCACAAGCAGCTCCTGCATAACACAATAAATAACTACCTCACTAGAATATTCATATAATGTCCATGTCAGGACTTCATATCTAACGTTACAGTGAGCTAAACATACTTAACATCCAACCCCAACATAATATTCTTCAAATATTCCTATGTCTACTTTTTCTCTCACTTTCTAAGTGTTATCAGTATTGTATAATGTGTTGTTATCTACTTTAATTTTGAATGTATGATGTCATATACTGACCCATGTTCTGTTGTAGCTACTTAATGACACGTCTCTCATATGACGGGACAGTCGGTGTGCTGTCTGCAGCCTCTGCACAGGATGCTCAGAGAAGCCATTCGATAATGAGGAAGTGGAGCTGCGGACCCACCTTGACTGCCTTGGCCGTCTCCAGCGACTGCTCCGGTGGGATGCCCACCTCCCTCTCCCTCAGCAGCTGCTGGGTGAAGTAGGTGATGTCTCGCCCTGCGATGGGGATGTGCTTTATACAGCTGCCGATGACATAGCCTTCAGCCTGAGAGCGATGGGGAGACAGAGTCATGTCATACACGCCACAAGTCTACAGCGTAGCTCGACATTCTTCCATCAGTGCAGCGAGGCCTCCCTATCCCCGTGCTGTTGTGTTTGGCTCAGGTTTTAAGCATGTTCAGCAGTGGCTGCAGACATGCTGACTCAGTCACGCAGCCTCTGAATGTATTCTGCAAGCACATTTCCTAAAACTGAGTAATTCCTTCCAGCCTCGAACTCTTTGGCCTACTTTTAAACACTATCCTGCTCCTGAGCAAGTAGACAAGTGGAAAATGTCTCTGTGTTGTCCACGTAGTGTATGAACCCTCAAAATACACACTGTTCCTACACACCGTCTGCTGCCCCTCAGCATGCTTAAATGCGAGTTGTCAGTGTTTTCTTTTTAAAAAAGGTAAAAATGAGGGAATGAGCACAAAATGAATGATGATAAAAACACCTTTCTGAACTAGTCATTATTTTTATAAAATAAAAACTCAAACTAACTAAAGGAAACTCACCGCCTTTGAATAATGATGGAATACTTTTATCAAAGATTATTATTGTTAAGATTATCAAATGGTCTTTTTGCTTGAAATGCCAATCAACATTCTGAACAAAGCTAAATAAATGACCAAGACTCCCCCAGAAATGAGACCAGGAAGGCCCCCGAAGGAATTTACAAAAAGTCCCACCTAGCCATTGTGACTTGTTTTTAAATGAGAGAAATAAACACAAATATCAAACTTCTATGAAAATGAAATGGTTGTGGGAACATATGAGCCGTATGTCTGGCCACACATGTGGATGTTGAAGAGCGACACGGCCAGCGATGGATGGAGACTCACCACAGGGATGACGTGGGTGACGCCGTCTCCGCTGTCGATGACGGTGCCCGTCAGCGTCCTCTCTCCCACCTGTCTGGACGTCCAGGAGGCTGCTAGAGCAAGCACAGCCTGGCACACACACACACGTCACGCTGATCACATCCTGACTGAGTGTTCACATGTAAAACACATCCCCGTGTCCCACTACACCACGCTGTCATGGTCACATGAGGAAGCACTATTGAGTGCATATCAGGTGAACAGAATCATAAATCAGAAGAGAAGTTTATCTCCTCATAGTACGCGCACTAGATGAGCCAACATAGCTCACCTGCACAGCGATGTACAGCCCCGGCACATTGAAGGACTCGAACATGATCTCGGCTGTGTACTCTCTGTTCTCTGGTGTGTTCAGAGGAGGCTCTGTCTGCAGATGGAGAAGAATACACACACACACACACACACACACACACACACACATAGAGGACCGTTATTCTGTAACAAAAGCAGGCTTTGATTCACCATTACAATTATAATATGGAACTATGAAAGCCTGGATGCAACTAGCATGAGCTGTTTTGTCATGTGGTGGCAACAAGCTTACGTGAGACAAAGAAGTGCTATTTTGGCTGCAAAGAATGGATATTTGTGCCAACATTTTGCAGTTTACAGGCCATGAGCCCAAATGTTATCGTCACACTGAGAGAAGGCGGCAGACATCTATTAAAAAATGTCCATCAGTCCGTGTTAAGCCCCTTACCAGGAGGAAGTAGTGGTCCTCGGGCTCAGCCCTCAGGTACTTGAAGATGATCTGCTCCATGAAGCGCTCCATCAGGTCCCAGTCCTCCACAATCCCGTGACGAATGGGCCACTGTTGGTACAAGGGTCCAGCTAATTAGAACACTGCGTTGAGATACCATGGCGGCAAAGAAAAGAAGCCTAAATATAAGATGCAACACACGCACAGTCAAATGTCGGCGCTTCAAGGACTAACTGTGCTTTAAAGAAAAAGTTCTCCACTATATTATGTAGTTATTGAGTCAGTTTGCCTTTCAGATTTTCAGATTAAACTGCTATGATTTCTCTAGCCACTGAAGCCAAATATCTGCACTGCATTCCAACAAATAGGTTTGTTCATGCTCATTCATCCTGGAGGTGAGCAGCTACTCTGAGTGGAAGTTACCAACCCGGCTGTGATTCTTCATTTCTGGTGACATAACAGCACTTTCATAATGAAATCTGACAACAGGTCCATCAACATAGGACGGTGTCTTCTCTGTTTGCAGGTTGAGCCTGCGACAACAATGTCTAAAATGCTAAATGACATCATGCAGTCGTTATGTCAGCTGACTGCCATCACTCACGACATCTGGGGGTGAAGGTGAGTGAGTGAACGACGTCCAGTGTTTGTTCAACAACGCTTACTGAAGAATGACAGTAGACTCTGAACGTCCTTCCCCTGCGACACTACTACCGATCATAACGGCTGCATTCACTTTAGGTCCCAAAGACTAAAGTACTACTGCACACAGTATGCATACGGATCTTTCAGTATGCTGTTTCTGCAGTTAATATACAAGAAAACAACAAACTTAGCCATTTATACAAACAGGAAATGACGCAATAAGACGTTAATAAAACTGCATCTTTAGAAAGCCGCTGCTAAATAAACTTATCAAAAGGACAACAAAACGTTCACCACGTACAATCACATGTATTGTTCCCAGATGTGATCTCTATTGTTTTATATGTTGAATGAGAATAGAGCTAATTTGCCCACACATGTATACTGTTGGGGTCTGATAAATGGCTTCAACATGTGCTGTGGACAAAGACAATCAGGCCTTCGCTTTTTCAAGCAAAGGTCTCATCCTGACTTGTAGTTTGATGAGAACAAGCCTCCTCTGGGTGAAATTTCACACTCAGGTGTGAATTCCCCCTCCCCCCCAAAAAACCATGGTAACCGCTGCAGTCTCATTGGCCGAAGGCCAGGAGACCCCAGGACCCCTGTGGTTCAGCCGATGTTCTATAAAACTGTTTTTAGTTCACACTTCTAGGCTTTTCCCCTTCGACCTCGGTTGAGTTAGGGAGCACGCAAACGCTCTCTTCGCCCGGACCCCCCCCCCGTCCAGGCCACAGAGAATCCAGCTTTTACCCTTCGACCTCCGTCGAACAGGGAGCACACAACCGCTCTCTTCGCCCGGACCCCCCCCCCCCCCCCGTCCAGGCCACAGAGAATCCAGCTTTCCCCGCCAGCACGACGCCGGCCACGTGAAAGCCACGAGGAAGCCCCTCAAACCCTCATCAAACCCTGACAGGTCACGAGCCGTTTTGCTGGACGAAACGACAGTGTTCCACTTTGAGTACGGCTCCACCAGCCCGCGAGACGAACCCGCATCAGCGATCCGTTCTCCGCCTTTCTTTTTATTTTGTGCACAAACCGGCACAGAGGAGCCCGACGAAGCCTCGCTCCTCTCCTGACCGATGATTACCGGGAGACCTACGGACCACGTCGTCTCAGCCGAAGTTAAACTGTCCTCCCTGCAGCGAGGATAGTTCACGTCTGCGTTTGCTCCAGAGCCATTCCACGACGGACCGAAACAGCGCCAGCTCAACGCCGCGCGACACACAGCGCCCGCTGCAAAGCCGCGCCGACCCGCAAGCTCCCCCCCTGTCCCCCTTCCCGACGAGGAAAACGGACAGCTTTGCCACGGACACTTCCACGTTGCAACGAAGCATCTACAAGTAAGGTTCTTGGCATTTGGGCATAGCTTAGCTTAAATTAACTTAAGTTTAATTCAGGCCATTCATTTATATGTTGATATTCCCGTGTTTTTGTTGTTTAAATTACTGTCGCGTGATATCGAGATATTACGCAACTCCTCGCGGACGAGAGAAGCTCCGCTGTATTCGTGTATTAACTGTGACTGTTTGCTTGGATTTATTTGATTTCTTTTCATTGGTTTTACTACACTTCGTGTAGTATTCTCTGCTCATTAAATCAGCTCTGTGAGTGAAGTGTGGAATCTCGGCTATCGTACATAACGGCTGGCAGTTCTACCGACAACGGCACGTTATGTACGATACGCCAGACACCCCCATTATCACTACAACGCGGACCGCACGCAGAAGTCTGATTCATGAGCCCCCACCTTTTTTCTCTTTCCTCCTTTCACGAAACACACATACACATAGCTCCTAGTTCTACCCCTGGGGAACCTCGTTCAAACGAGCGCCTCACATCACGTGCTGCCCAGGCACACGTGAGTACATACAGCAGCCTAACTGCCATTTTGGTCCGCGTCACTCGACTCCGCCATCTTTGTAGTTTTTAGCTGTAGTTCCTAAGGCCCCTCCCCTTTGGCCAGCGTCACTCGACGCCGCCATCTTTGTAGTCTTTAGCGTAGCTGTAAGACTCCTTCCTGTTCACCCACAGACCCACACACACACATACACATACACACACAGACATACACCCTCATCCATTTTATTCATTCTTTAGTTTAGGCATATAAAATTGTATGATAACATTTGTTGGTTGCAATATTAATTGATTTGATCATTTATTATTTTGATTCAATAAACTCTGTTATACTTTCAGGAGCAGTCGTCTGTGATTACTTGTGCATATGTATTTGATAAGACTGTATGTAGTAGCCTGTGCTCGAACTTAAAACCCTTCACTGTCACTGAATGTATAGTCATACGCAGACTATTGACATTATGAGTGACTACTAATTATGAGACTTAGTTTTATCGTTTGGTTATTGGTCCCTGTTCGCAGGGTGGTGCCCCGTTTATATTAATAATCATTAATAATTGTTACATACATCAATAATTCTATTGATGTCAAGAATTCAGTTTCTTAAATGCTGATAACCCAAACACGCTCCTTTAGATCCCAACATAATGGTGCCCCGTGTGAGGATACGTTATTCCAGTTTTGTTACAGTATATATGCACATTAATCCATAATTAGTTTTGAATAATTAATTTTCCAAAAAAATATTTTTTTCGAAAAATTATTTTTTTTCTTCTTTTGAATGATCCAAATTCCTGAAACTTATTTCCCAAAATAGGTAGGCTTTGATCTTCAAAATCTTGTCTTATTGTAATTAAATTTTTGATTTTAAATCCAGATTTTTAATCTTAATCTTTAATTCCCTTCTCGAAATTTTATTTCGTTTCCAGGTTTAATTATTCGTTTCATTTCTTAAACTAACAGCCAGCTGTGTAGTAGATTTGATCGTTTTATTTGTAATACCTTGCTTGCTTTCTTAAATCCCTCCAAAGAAGTTACACACAGCTGTCACAGGCCCAAAGTGCTAAACCACATTAGCATTTTCGCACCTCTGGCTGCAAAGCAGTAGTGATACCTCAGAGCAGCAACAGTAGAAACGTAAGTCACAGAGCTAGACATTTCACTGTGCGCCTGCATGAACCGTAACACTAACAGTAATAAACATCTAACAGTAGAAATCCTAAGTTACAGAACTAGACATTTCACTGAGAACCGTAAACACTAACAGTTTCCGTTCTAACACTAGGGAATTAACAACTACTGGGAGTCGTGCTCATTAGAGAGAATGAGCAACGAGAAATCCCCCATTCCTGGAGCGGTAGCTCCAGAAGACACCGCACTACGAGATGCGGTGGCTGATGTCCTCGGACTCACAGCAAAGGAAAGAGAGTACTTTGCAAAATACACTGCTGTCCTATGCGACGAGCAATTAGAGCAGCTGGTGGCTTATGTAAATAACCCAGCAGGTAACAGAGAGCGCCTGATTCAGGACGTAATCGGCGAAATACTGCTCATCTACCATCAGAAAATGCAGCTGCAAGCTGCCCGAACCCGGGCACAGAGCGACGAGCAGCAACGCGAGATCTGGACACTCCGAACAGAGGTTCAGGAGTTGTCACGTGACTGTAGAGCCCTACAGTCAGAAAATAGTAGCCTGCGCAGTGACCTCAGAGAGGTCAACCTAAAACTCTCTAAAGCATTAGAGAGTGATGACAAACTGAAAGCGCTTCAAGGTGTTCCAGCAACCCCGGTAGGTACTGCTACCCCTTACCGAGCCTTTCAGCCCAGTCATTTCTTGGTCTCGGCTCCCTCATTCCCCGAGACCCGAACCACCTTGCATTTCTTGAAAGCGACATCCCCAACCAGGAGTAGAGAGGACCAACACCAGGTCCTAGTCGGCCCAGGTGGCTTCAAAACCACCTCAGGCGAACGCAATCCTCCACGCAGTTCACGCGCGCGACAAGAACTGACCCCATCCCCCTCAGGGAGGGAGGATGATAGTCGTTACCACCATCGCGAGTATGGAGACTCAGACGACTCGGACGGCCCAGGCCCCATCAACCTTGGAGGCCTGCGTACTCGACAGATTGAGTCTCTGGCAAAAGACGTAGAGCGCTTCAATCCCGATAATCACGACTCGAGCATCGATGACTACCTAAGGGAGATCGATCGCTGCCTCCTCGACCTATCGCGCCCCTCATCGCGCGAAAAGCTAAAGCTAGTGTGGAAAACCACTGCGCGAAGCATCCACGCTTTCATTGAAACGCTCCAGCCGAGCATCCGCGACCGCTATTCATCCCTTTGTAACGCCCTTAGGGAGGAGTACTCCCTGTACACCGACCCAGCTTCTGCCACCCTCGGCGCCTTTGCCATTTCCCAGGAAAGGCTAGAGTCTCCGAGAGACTACTTCAGGCGCTTTAGATCTGCGTACTTCCAAGGACGTAACGCCCCAGGTCTAGAAGAAGACCATGCCTTCAAGTCGCTATTCCTGCACAATCTCCACGACAACGTGAGATACGATGTTACCATGCACTGCAGAACGAGTAACCTCACCATGCCAGAGATTAGGAAATACGCGCAACTTGGATGGAAGACACGCGGACGGCCGACAAATCGGTACGAAGACACCGCCATAGTCTTAGGCATCCAACAGTCGAGCGACCCCGACCTAGCGTCGGAAGACGACGAGGGGACTTGGCCTAGCGAGCCCTGGTCACCCCCGAGGAACAAACGACCCTGGCGGTCGAAAGACCAACGGAACCAGGGGGGTGAAAGACGCCCTCAAGGGCAACACATCAGGTAACGCTGACTCGCAGCCCACCTGACTAAGCCAAGTGACCTTTCCCCCTGCTGCCAAGTCGACGTGGTAGGGGGGGGGAAGAGAACTCAGCACACTTCCGGAAACGACCACTCCCATTTCGCACCTCGTTCTTCAACCTTCTTGGGCGACCTTGCTCGCAAAGGCAATGCCCGTTATGTATAAATCTATACATATTCTTCAGTCCTACTGGGGGGTCATAACACTCTTGCTCTACCCGACTCCGGGTCAGAAACGAGCCTCATGTGTTCCCCCACCTTTTCGCATACACCTCTAGGAAGCCACAACCTTAGAGGCCCTTCGAGCACCCTAGCTCGTAAAATCTTTCGTCAACTAAGCCTTCTTCTCCTGCTCTCTCAGCATGAGCCACCTCCAGCTTGTTCAACGAAGCCACCGCCTTCTTTCAGCCGAGTCATCTCCCGGGCCTGTCAAGTCGCCAGTGCCGTAGGTAACTGAACTTGACCTGTGCGCCGGACCTGTCTCCATCTCTAATTAGGAGGGTGGGGGGAGGGAGATATCACCAGCCCGCCATGACACACTCCAGAGTGAAACTGCTCGCGACGTTTCCCTGAGTGCTGACGGTAACGTGGGGATATCCGCCCTCGCCACTTGAACAGCGCGAGGGGGGTGGGATCTCTGACAACAGAAACTTAGAGAGAGGCACTTCACAGGAAGTTCACTCTAATCTCGCCAGTGCCGAAACCAACCGGCAGAATGGCAGCTTACTATTGACTACTAACGTTTAACTGCATGCTCCAACTCACCCTGTAGACATGCACTAACCGCTAACACATCCAACTTCAACCAGAACAGTTGCATGACCTGAAACGTTCATTGTGACTGTAAACTGATGCTCCACTCTCATAGAGAACCCTTCGCATGCTTTATAGACTCTATCAGAAGTAACCAGAGAAGACATAACCTCTGCCGTAGCAGTCAGATTTAACCCAGGACCTCATCCGAGACGGCTCAGCTGTCAACAGCTGGAGCAGCGAGAGACCAGCCTAGCTAGTCACCCTAGCCGTGCTAAGAAATCTGTAAATCTGCTACCACTACTGTTATGCAACCCTCACAGGTACCTCTGGCCTATAGTCTTGGCAACGCAACTCCAATATCGATAGATTCTAAAACTTAGACACAGGACTCGCTCTAAATCTACCGATCAGAGAGAGATAGACGCACATATCATGTACTAATAGATCCAGAAGCGACAGACTAACTGGATTCCCTCCTATTCGTAACACCACGTAGCCAACCTACGACTGCTCCGCCGACGGACTCCAGTCCTGTCTAGGAGTTGAACCAGTAACCACTGTTTGCCCCTCACCTGCTTCTTGTCTTTCTATTCTTTCCTTCTCTCTCTTTTGTGTTTTGTTTTGTTTATTTGGGTTGTTACTTTCTTTGACACTGTGCCACAATGCTAGATTATCACAACATCATAATAGCGATTGAATTATTTGGGAATAATGTGTTGCTCACCTATGATTTGAATTGTGTATGATAGTAGATGTAGGTAGAAGTAGTTAAAGTCATCTGCCCAGATGCCACCTTAGTCATCTGCCCAGATGCCAATGAACTCTGAACTTGAACACCATGAACTTGACCACTATGAACCTTGAACTCTATGAACAATGAACACTGCCTGTTTTAACCACTGCTTTTGGTCTCAGGAACACTTGGACTGTCTCACCTCTTCAGGTTTCCCCACCACATGGATGCACATGCCAGCCCTTGGTTTGCTCTAAAGACCGAAGCCAACACCTCGCTCTTCAGAACAAAGGGGGGATGTTGGGGTCTGATAAATGGCTTCAACATGTGCTGTGGACAAAGACAATCAGGCCTTCGCTTTTTCAAGCAAAGGTCTCATCCTGACTTGTAGTTTGATGAGAACAAGCCTCCTCTGGGTGAAATTTCACACTCAGGTGTGAATTCCCCCTCCCCCCCAAAAAACCATGGTAACCGCTGCAGTCTCATTGGCCGAAGGCCAGGAGACCCCAGGACCCCTGTGGTTCAGCCGATGTTCTATAAAACTGTTTTTAGTTCACACTTCTAGGCTTTTCCCCTTCGACCTCGGTTGAGTTAGGGAGCACGCAAACGCTCTCTTCGCCCGGACCCCCCCCCCGTCCAGGCCACAGAGAATCCAGCTTTTACCCTTCGACCTCCGTCGAACAGGGAGCACACAACCGCTCTCTTCGCCCGGACCCCCCCCCCCCCCGTCCAGGCCACAGAGAATCCAGCTTTCCCCGCCAGCACGACGCCGGCCACGTGAAAGCCACGAGGAAGCCCCTCAAACCCTCATCAAACCCTGACAGGTCACGAGCCGTTTTGCTGGACGAAACGACAGTGTTCCACTTTGAGTACGGCTCCACCAGCCCGCGAGACGAACCCGCATCAGCGATCCGTTCTCCGCCTTTCTTTTTATTTTGTGCACAAACCGGCACAGAGGAGCCCGACGAAGCCTCGCTCCTCTCCTGACCGATGATTACCGGGAGACCTACGGACCACGTCGTCTCAGCCGAAGTTAAACTGTCCTCCCTGCAGCGAGGATAGTTCACGTCTGCGTTTGCTCCAGAGCCATTCCACGACGGACCGAAACAGCGCCAGCTCAACGCCGCGCGACACACAGCGCCCGCTGCAAAGCCGCGCCGACCCGCAAGCTCCCCCCCTGTCCCCCTTCCCGACGAGGAAAACGGACAGCTTTGCCACGGACACTTCCACGTTGCAACGAAGCATCTACAAGTAAGGTTCTTGGCATTTGGGCATAGCTTAGCTTAAATTAACTTAAGTTTAATTCAGGCCATTCATTTATATGTTGATATTCCCGTGTTTTTGTTGTTTAAATTACTGTCGCGTGATATCGAGATATTACGCAACTCCTCGCGGACGAGAGAAGCTCCGCTGTATTCGTGTATTAACTGTGACTGTTTGCTTGGATTTATTTGATTTCTTTTCATTGGTTTTACTACACTTCGTGTAGTATTCTCTGCTCATTAAATCAGCTCTGTGAGTGAAGTGTGGAATCTCGGCTATCGTACATAACGGCTGGCAGTTCTACCGACAACGGCACGTTATGTACGATACGCCAGACACCCCCATTATCACTACAACGCGGACCGCACGCAGAAGTCTGATTCATGAGCCCCCACCTTTTTTCTCTTTCCTCCTTTCACGAAACACACATACACATAGCTCCTAGTTCTACCCCTGGGGAACCTCGTTCAAACGAGCGCCTCACATCACGTGCTGCCCAGGCACACGTGAGTACATACAGCAGCCTAACTGCCATTTTGGTCCGCGTCACTCGACTCCGCCATCTTTGTAGTTTTTAGCTGTAGTTCCTAAGGCCCCTCCCCTTTGGCCAGCGTCACTCGACGCCGCCATCTTTGTAGTCTTTAGCGTAGCTGTAAGACTCCTTCCTGTTCACCCACAGACCCACACACACACATACACATACACACACAGACATACACCCTCATCCATTTTATTCATTCTTTAGTTTAGGCATATAAAATTGTATGATAACATTTGTTGGTTGCAATATTAATTGATTTGATCATTTATTATTTTGATTCAATAAACTCTGTTATACTTTCAGGAGCAGTCGTCTGTGATTACTTGTGCATATGTATTTGATAAGACTGTATGTAGTAGCCTGTGCTCGAACTTAAAACCCTTCACTGTCACTGAATGTATAGTCATACGCAGACTATTGACATTATGAGTGACTACTAATTATGAGACTTAGTTTTATCGTTTGGTTATTGGTCCCTGTTCGCAGGGTGGTGCCCCGTTTATATTAATAATCATTAATAATTGTTACATACATCAATAATTCTATTGATGTCAAGAATTCAGTTTCTTAAATGCTGATAACCCAAACACGCTCCTTTAGATCCCAACAATACTGTATTTTGACACTTTGTTAGTGTGAACACAGCGAACTGAAAAGCAGCTGAGAGTTAGTATGCGGTCCAGAAGTGGGACACCGTTGTGGTGAAGTGCATGCTGGATAACTGGCTCACTGGGACACGGAAGGGGAGCAGAGCCGCCGCTGAGGATTTCTGCTGCTGTGATGAGTCTGCTGCCTGTACTGAAGAGGACATCTGAACTAATGTGTGCCGATGAGTGGAGTCCAAGATGAAGTCTTGGTTTGAGTAAAAGAAAAACATTTGAGCAAGCTGGCGGTAAAGTCTCTCCTTTGACCTGCTTCTTGTTTACGAATCACTAAAAGCATCGCATGTACAATGAATACAGCGCTTCTCTAAAGAAAGTGAAAAACGTCAAACATTGGCTTTGCCGGCTGTTCTTCTTCTTCTTCTTTTGGGCGTGCTCAGCTGCCGGGGTCGTGTACCTTAGTGGAATATGAGGGCTTGTCTACTGCTTCATCTCCGATGTAGAAATCCAAGTCATCCACCCCCTTCGTCATCCTCCGCTGGGCCTGGTCTCCCACCTTGGCCGACTCTTTGATGGCGATACCTGACAGGAAAATTAAGGATTCAACAGAGAGCAACAGACGCTCTTACAAAGGTGTGTCCATTTGAATGAGAAATAAGTTCAAATGATCAAGAACTATTCAAATGTTATGCTTGTTGTGCAAATAACACCGAAACTTAAACGTTAACACTGAACGTGAAATAGATGTTGGGCCGTGACCGGGGTCACAGGGACGATCTCGGCTAACAGGAGGAAGGCACACGTGCTCCTCTTTTCACAGAGGCCTCGTGGTCATTGTTAGTGTCAGGGTGTGAGATACTCACATGATGGAACGATGAACTGCGGCTCTGTGTTCCCTGCATAGCCCAGTTTGGTGTAACTGCAGGAGAAAAGCGTCACGTTTCATTCCAGAGAGGCTGCAAGTTCTGGACAAACCAGACCACCTGCTAACACCGCTAACACTCCATTTGTATGCATGAGAGTTCACTGCACTAAAAGGCTATTTTTGGCTTCATCCATCCCCTAGTCCTGTGCTATCGTTTTGATCAATGCCATCACTGTCCTTTGGCGGGTTGGTTGGTTGGCTGGCTGCCAAAAGCAGCAGCCTCTCTGGAGTTTGCTAATGGGAAGCCATTAAAAGAGCCATTCATGTTGTATTGGGAAACTGAACACTATTCATATTTGTCTAGGGAGGAGAAGAAAAAAAGTTAACTTCTGCATAAACTGACGGTCCTTAATATAAACTGGCTGTGACCTGCAGCCGTCATTGCCTCCTTCGCTTTGGGCTAAAAAAGCAAGCAAAGCCTTAAAGAGGGAAGTCGTATGAATAAAATGATGATGAGGTTTCTAAAAATCATCATGACTGGAACACAAAAGCAACATTTCGAGGTCTATGTTCTTTCAGTTAGGACAGCGTCGGCCTTAGCATCAAAGACTCCAGACGTCACAGCCTTCTTGTGTGTTTAGTTAGCACATGCTAACCAGATGTAGTCCCGACTGGGTTAGGCCCAGACAGGACTCCCATACTTCCTGCACACAGGGCCCAAGCGACTGATAGAGGACACTGCAGAGTCCTGACGCCCGCCAAAGCTCTGTGGGCATGAAAGGCCACATCCTGGTCATAATAGAGGCTCCAAGGACTTCAACTATCAAAAGGGCCACATCAGAAGAAATGACCTGGGAATGTTATGAGCAAACTTTGGTCTCAAATAGGCTTTAATGTGACTTAACTACGTCTTTGGTTTGTTCATCTACAGAAGTACCAACTTCCAACATTTAACAAGTTGGTGTTTGTGTCCAAGTCATTTCCTGTCTTGGACACAAACCAAAGGCTTCTTCTTCCTGGGTGAAAATCGTCCTATTGCACAGGAAATGGTGCATCTCATTTATTATATTGGCAACAACAAACATTTGTGTAGAATAACTACAGACAGGAAGCAGAAACATGAGACTAAGACACAGCACTCAGAATGTTGCAGTGTGAACGGAGCGCTGCCACTTACAAGAAAGACACCAAACAAACAAAGCAGCAGCTTCTGGAAAGAAATACCTGGCAACTTAAGAGTTCCCAAGAAGATACGTGCTGACCCATACTAACCCTAATGAACGCATCCCCATAGCACAAAAGTGGTGCTAAATTAACACAAAATAATGCTAAAAAGACGCTATTTTAATGTCAAACTTCTGAATGACAGATGCCTTGATTACTCTCTCAGAAAGGACCCTCCTCTGACATGAACCGACAGGTGACAGCGAGCACCACTAACCATTTTTCCTGAGTGACTTTTGGTTTGTCAGGAGCTGAAAACAGCGTTCTGTGTGCATAACGTTATATAATCTTATCTGGCAACTTCCCATATCTGTCCAGCACACTGAAAGACCAACAGCGCTGCCAACGTTGATTTTCTAAGGTAGAGCCAGGAGACAGAACACAACGGGAGCATGCAATAGATTGTGTTCAAATACAGCAGGAAACAGGGAGAAATAGTTGGCAGCGCCTCTATGTGCAGTATTAATAGAAAGACTGGCACAAAATGTCGATCTCTGAGGTCTAGGTTCATACTGCCCACACGGGGGAACTTCTCCCACCAGCGACTTACTGCATCTTCTCGTGGCTCTGGGCTTAACACAGGCCTGTGTGCAGGAGTTTGGTCACTGCCACTACTTTGCTCTTTGATCAAATGCATCACTTTACATACTGTAACTTTGGACCAGCCTCTTCAGTCACTTTGAATCACAAAAAGCATGGATTGTCATTCAGAGACACAACAGCCTCGTGAGAGTAACAACACTCTGGGCTGACGGTGACAGAATGTAACTCTGAACACCTTCATACCACAGAACAGTCCCAGCTTGTCTGCCTGGACCTGCCTCGACAGGCCTTCTGTGCGCCACGCGGCGTGTCTGACGGTGGACATCATCGCACAGATGGAGCCGAGCGCTTTGTTAGCTCCTACTTTTGTCCTCTATAACTTCACCTTGTGATTTCATTCATTACCACACTGACTGAGGCTCATTAATGATTGCAGCCTAACGTTACGAAATTCTGACTGTTTGCTTAGGCCAGACGAGGAACTACTCCACCCGAACCGTTGACTTAGGGCTGGGCGATATGGCCTAAAAATAAAATCTCCGATTTTTTTACAAAAAATCCGATTCACGATTTAAATCGATTTTTCCCCCCACAAATTTTTGCAGATGACAGAAGCTGTTGAAAACAATTTTTTATTTTATTTTGTGATGATTTTCCCTCGTAGGTTGATAAAAATAAAGTGCAAACAAAACCTGAACATTGTAGAAAGGTGCCTGTAGTATACAAAAAGTATTTGGTCACTCTTTTGTTTGCCTGAATCATTTAAATATAAAATTAAATTAAAGATAACATTAAATGGCATTAAATAGTAGCCTTCCATTGTAAACAACTGTGCAAATGTAACTTTTGACAGTAAGCTTTTCTAACTGAATACACTGATACAAACACAGCATGAAATAAAATGTATGTGACCCTTTACCATTCACATTTTCAAAAGTGCAACATCTGATCTAACATCAACATAACATATTGTGCACAGTAAATAAGTGCATGTAAACAAAATCAAGTGCATTCACAACATAACCAACAGTATTAAACAGTAGTGCATGTTTTTTCTAAATATTTTTTGCCAGGAAGACAGCGTCGCTTGTGCTCCCGCGGTCCTGCTCCCTCATCAGGGCACAACACTTCTCCCACTCGGCGGCATGCCTCTGTTTGAGGCTGTTTGTTGTGTGTCAGATGACACGAACCCGAACCATTTCCAGACCACCGAAGACACATTATTCCCTCTCTTAAGAACGAGAGCTTCACTGCTGGCCGCCATTGTTTTCGTTTGTAAACAATGCGCGCGCACTCAACTACGGGAACCCAACGGGGGGAGGGGTGGGGGCGATTTTCTCGATTTTCAATAAAACACATCGCCTTAAAGCACACATTCGAATTAATCGATTAAATCGATTTATCGCCCAGCCCTACGTTGACTGCACTAAGCTGCAACACCTGAGATTTCTGTTTCTGCTATGGAAGGCTTGATGAGACAAACTAAAGACAACCTAACAAACACCATACCCGAGTCTGCATGCGACTGTGGTTCTTTCACCGCGTGGCCAAGTAGTCTCCTCTAATAATAGATTGAAGTGTCATAGGAAGGGAAGTTGTCGCTGGTTTGGACTTCATCAGCATGACTCGGAGACAGCTGTTGAACTCCCTCAGCACTTTACAACATCTGCACACAGCTGGCACTCTTTGGCTAAGCTGCAGAGCCATAGCATGCCAACATTTCCTCTGACAACTAATCCTGAAGCAACTTAAACTGTGACAAAATGACCAAGTGTTACTTCTGGAGATTTCAAAGAACAGTAAATTGTGTAGTCATTGATATTGGAACATATGTGTTATGACTGTCAGGTTTGGCCATCTGCTCGATGAGTAGAAACTAGCGCAGGCCAAGCGAATTTTCAGCTGCACTTTTTGCTGTCCCGGTGCAGATCAGAAGCAGCACACTGGTTACCAGCCTGAAGGGGGGAGGGGGGAGTGGAGAGGTATGCAATGAGCAGTGTGGCCAGTTCAAGCCTCTACATGCAAGCAACGCAAACCACCATTAGACCCCCAAAACTGACTGAGCATAGCTATCTTGCTGAGTACTGTTATTTGGACTAATCTGCATGTCGGCAGGAGTTAATTTATCTTCCTCGCTAAGAGAATGTTGATAATGTGGATACAGCGATTAAGACTCAAGTATATCTTTTAAATACATTGTTTAAACCTTCATCTAAAGGGAAAATATGATCAGAAGTGAGAATATACCAAATACCAAAAGCATGGAGAGGTATGCACACCAATCAATACAAACACCGCTGCAGGAGGAGCGAAGAGACCATCTAGTCCCGAATGATTCTGTCGGTCCTTTAACGCAACATTTGCTGCTAAAGCTAAATCGTATTAGGTCAATAAAGTTCAGACAATGCGTTTAGGAAAAAAGCCGGTAGCCTGGCAAAGAAATTAAATTCGAGAAGTTAATCAAAACAGCATGCTCGGATGCCCAGAAACCACCATATATGGACTAAAAAGCGAAATGAGGAAGTGGAGGCTGAGTAGGAAGTAGTATTGCGCCTGCTGAAATCCAGACTAACGAGCGAAAAGATTTTCTGCATTGCACTAGCTAAACTCTCACATCTTCAATGGAGACGTTGTGTGTCAACATATTACAAATGAACATATAACGTTAGACCGTAAAGGCCCGCAGCTCACAATGAATGAAACCAGCTGTGCCTTCCAGCATCACAGCGTTTCACTGGCTGGACTCTTCCCTTCGACAGGAAGAAAACACAGCCTACAGATGATTCATTGCTAATGATGAGACTAGCGAACGAGTATGGAACCGAACATGAAAAATAACCAGTGGCAGAGCAGCTCAAATGACCGGACCGAGTTTCTCTCCGAATGTAACCGGGAGAGAGTACATCACAGTTCACAGTTAGCATATTAGCTCGCTGGCTAGCCGTCTGCATACACTCAGAGATAGACACACACCCAGTTGCTGCTGCTGCTGCTGACACTGACAGTCCCTGACCGTACTCAGCCTCTCCGTGACACCCGAGCCCCCTGTGTGCACGGTGGTTCGGTTAGAACAGCTTACCCTGTGCCGCAGTCGACAACACACGCCGGTAACCGTCCAGCCATCTCTCCCCGGGTCTCTGTTGGTTAGAAGCGGTTAAAATGTGATGGATAGCAGGCTGTGTCGGCTGGAAGATATAGTAAGCCGTCCACAGGCGGAACCCTGAGCCCGCACAGTGCCGTTTCCACTTCCGCACTCGGCTTCTGGCAGGCAGGGAGAGAGGCAAGATGGCGGAGGCCGGGTGGAGAGCGACGCAGGCAGGGCTGTGCAGCTGTCAATCATCGAGAGCGGACGAGGGTTACAAGTTGACATGGACGGATGCATGAGAGTATATCTTGAATTAATACAGCTCACTTTGTTTTATTTGATTTCATGTTCACTATGTAAATTAAGTTATTTGTATGTTGCATTTTCTTCAGTTTTCAGTGTTCATGTGTGTTTACTGAAAAATAAACCAATATTACTATTTATTTGTGGTTTATTTATTTATAAGAGATCCTCGTCCTTTTCTTACATGGACAATACATGTATATACAGTTCGTATTGTTTTCAAACTTCAATCAATATCGAAGAGAAAATAAAATCATAATCCTTTATGATATTTCATGGATATTATATGTTATTCACCGCTCCAAAACGTAATTTATATGGACATTAAAACGGATATAATTATTATTATTACTTGTATTATTTATTATTATCATTGAATATATATATATCTATAATGTATGTGTATTCTCTCTCGCCATATCATTTTAGATATATCTAATACATGGCTGTAAACCACAGTAAAATAAAACCAGTATAAGAATGGTATCAAAACTACTAAATATTGATTGTACTTTGTATTCATATGTGGGACATAAACTCATAACATCGACAGTCCTTACTCCAGATCAGTTGGTGGCAGTAATCGTCGTGTGGTTTTACTCCATCCGGGGTGAAGTCAAACTAAGAAGAAGCGGACCGAAACATAATCCGTGAGATGAACAACCCGTGAATATACATTATGATAGACAGCGGGAGTTGTGTCCACAGACTATGACACACTTTCGAGGGCAGATACGGGGGCCACACTGGGGTCCTACAATGGACAACATGCTGATCGATTTCTGGCGCAGACACGAGAGCCTTTTTAACTCCTCGGTCGATTCTTACTACGACAAGGATTTAAAGACCAAGCTGTGGACCGAGTTCGCAATGTCCAACGGAAAGCCAGGTAAACGTGTTAGATGAGTGGTGAAATACATGACAGCGTTGATGAAGCGTTCAGTTAGTGTTGCATAAATAACCTGACCCAACATGCACAGCTGGGGAGTATGAAGTGCACCCAGCTGAACTTTATTCAAGTTTGTATTTATGGAATATGAGTTGGCTGGCATAATGTTAAGGATCCCCCATTCTGCTCCGTTGTAACAAGTTAATGTATGTCTCTGAAGTCTCCAACCCATGTCATTGAAGTGTTTGGCTAAAAACGAACAGATCATGCATTTTAGCACGAGTCTGTAGCTTTAAATGCAAATGAGCTTCCGTTCAACCACGCCCCTCTGCGGAACTAGCTGAAGCTCTCCAACCCATGGCGCCCCGCCCCTCGCTCCTTGTTGCCGTGGTTACGGTGTACACCTTCAGGAAATGATGAAGAACAGACATGGCTGCAAACAGAAACACAGCAGTTCACCATATCTCTTTGAACCTGAGTCGGACCCACAACAAGGACAGGCTCCTGCAGCGGGACGTTTCTCAACGGTTAGTTGACTTTTGTTTCGATAACTTCATGTGTGTGTGACGTGCGTGCGTGTGACATGGTGGCTAATTGTAGCTAGGTCGCTAATGCTACTGTCTCCGTTCGCTCCGTAACTAACTTTACAGTTAGCTATTTTGTCAGAATTCGTTCAGTGTTGTTGACGTTAGGTGCTACGTTTTCTAATTCGTAATGTAAAGTTGTAGTTGAATCGATGTTGACAATCATCCTCGTCCTCTCACGTTAGTTGTTTGAACTGGGGCTGAGTGCAGTGTTTTGTACGCTCGTGCTTGTGCGCCATCTCAACATTACGCGCCACAACTTACTTTTACAATATTCCAACAAGATGTGTATTTTAAATTTGATAAAGCTTTCTGCTCATACTCCACAGCTTGTCAGCAACTTCTGTCATGTTTCTTTATTCATCAGCTTCATGTGTTGTTGAAAGTCTCACATTCGTCATTGATTTGTTCAGGAGCTCATGTGGAACCTGAAACGATGCCGACAGAACCAGACGATGTATGCTGCACGGAGACACCACAGGTAACATTATTGTTATCTATACCAAGTTGTCTGCTTAGAAATTATATTTTCCATTTATTTACCACATGTAATTCATACTAGGTTACCGGACGGATGCAGCAGCTGGAGGAAAACCTTTGGTGCATGGTGGAACATCGGGTTGGACTGTGTGCCTGAATGTGCTCTCCTTGCACAATGCACTGAATATACACAGAGCTGACTTTAACTTTAGAGCTGGCTTAACGGATGAGGGGAATAGAGCCGTAAGTGGTTTTTAATCATCATAATTTCAATCAAAATGTAAAATTTTAGATATATGCTGTTTATGAAAAATAAATACTTGTATACAAGACTTTATGCAGAGTTCCTTTCCATTACATCAGTGGACCTGACATAATGTTCACAACACACCGTTACCGGCATAATACAGCTCATAATATCCCCCAACAGCAGATTGTTTTTGTTACATCGTGCTGTTTTACATTAGCAGATACTTTACATATTAAACATGAACTCACATGACATATTTTTGCAGATACTGTAAAGCCAAACAACAGTTGAACTACGCAGTAGTAAAATCTAAAACATATACTATGTGCACTATGTTGTCACAACATATAGTAAAGTCACTTTTGTGATGATAAAAAAGGGATTCATTGAACCCATAGAACGTAATATTTGGTTGCGACCCACCATAGATCGATAGAAGCTGTTGACTAAATATATTGTTCAATTCTTCGTCGTTACAGGTATCTACCCTCGAGGAGCTTTCTTTGTGAGCTGGTGCTGGGAGGATCGGAGTCGCCATCTCAGCCGGTACTTCGGATTCGCAGGGAGTTTCCTGATGCCCGAGGACACTACATAGGGTTCAGACCGCCTCTTGATTGAACCGGGACACATAGGCGTTGATGACCTGCTGCTTGTCCGGCCTCTGCTACTGTGCACAAAGGTCCTCTGGGATGGGGATCTTCAATACCTCATCCATGTACGGTGCTGGGTCCACCAAGCCTTTGTCAAAGACGAGGTCCATCAAGTCGTCGACATACCCTGTGCAATATTTAACAAACACAAAGATTTGTTTTACAATTTAGTGTCAAAACAAGAACAGGAAGTTGTTACAAATGTTTTGTATTTAATGTCCAACCGAACACGATATTTATATTTACTCGTGGTTTATGTGTGCTTTTACGCTATTTCTTTCACTTGGAGTGTTTAACCAAAGTGAAGTGCAATATTACCGACCAGATGGTAACTCCATTCTGTAGATGGATGTGAAAAATAAAGGAATGCAACACTTACAGAACGTCGGGGCAGTCTTCACTTGTGCTGCTCTGCGGTCTCCCTCTCTGGCCTGTGGGCGAGCGGGTGACCAGCCGATGATGTTGCTTGTGAGCGGCAAGCATTTTCGTTGAAATACAGGGCGGCCAGGTAGAGTCTTGAAGTACAGTAATGACAAACAGAAACATGTAAATGATAGCAGAGGCAGTACATGTTGACCTGCACAGCATGCCAAGAAATGGAAACTGGATGTTTTGGGGTGAAAACCGAAGCTGTGGAAAGACTCCAGAGGAAGTCTGGTGGTGGTGGTGGTGGTGGTGGGGGCTCAGTTGGTCTACAACCCTCGTGTTGGTCAGCACTTTCTCCAGCTCGTAGAAGGCAGGAGTTCCTAAAAAGGAGAACACGGTATTCTCAATTATATTAACACAATTGAATGATTTGGTCTGACAACTAATCATTTTCAGAACACGTGTCCTTGATAATTACGTGAGGAGGAGTTATGTGATAAAGTATTTGACCAACTCACCTGCTGCCAGTCATTTAGTGGGGTCCCTGCTTTGACTCCGGGGGAAGATGGGGTCCTCATGTGTGGATGTCCTGCACGTGGTTGATGATGGAGCTTCATTTCGCTACTCTCTCAGGTCCGCTGGGCGATCCATCCAGTAGATGTGGTTTTTAATACTCCGCATCCACTCCTGTAGTTTGTCACAGTCCTTCGTCTTTGCAATCTTGTCTTGTCTTGTCTTGCTGTTGTGAGGCTACATCCTCACTAACACGTTGAGAACGATCTACTGTATGTCCACACAGACGTTTCAGCATCGTTTTCTAAAGGATTTCCGTCCATAATAACACGGCTGAAAGCGAATATGACGTGACTATTCACGTACACTGCATGTGGGTGCCGGTGTAAACAGGAAGTAGATTGGTTGTTTAGTTACAGAAAATACAACAGAATATTATAGTACTCGTTAATAATAAGAGGTCATGCTTGATACTTAAGATCTTTCTCTAAACTCAAACAGAAAAACAAGTGCAGGTCTTTCTCTATCTCTCTCTCACGCACATCAAATTTACTTTAAATAAACACAAATGAAAGTTGACTAGATTACAGGTCAATGAATTTGGTCAACACGTCTCTCTCGTTTCCTTAGTGTCCTTAGTGTCCTTAGGAATCACTGTATCTGTGGATGACGGTCTGTGACGATGTAGTCGGGAGTCACACCACTTTCCTCCAACAATGCCACACTTCTCTTCAGACCTTTTTCCACCAACCTCATTGCTCTGTAAACACACACACACCGATTCATTTTATTTGGAACTGTTACATACAATGCTGCTGGTAAAAAGTTAAAACGTGTTAATTTCATCACACACAACCAACTCGATATCAACAGCAGTGTTGGTCTTGAGGCCCCTCATGGTGGAGCGTCCATACTTCGAGTGGCCTGTGAGAAGATTGCTACAATGTTTACATTACTCCACATGGATTACAGTGTGTACATCAGAAACACTTTCTTGATTTTACAAACTCAGTAAATACCTGAGACCACCAACTATGACTGTCCTCTCCACTGAGCTGCTGTAGCATCGCTCCCTGGGATGTTGTCCACTTGTTCACGATAGCTGGCTCGATGAACATTCTGGCATGCAGAAGAGCTGGAAGAGCTGCAGACCTGATGGTGTTTGATAATTAGACAAAAAAGGTTTATATAGTATAGCCTTTCCTTGAATTTCAGATCAAAATGCACATATACTGTAGGTGCTACAGATTCAACAAATCCAAACATTTCTTCATTTACTTTTTCTAGTTTGAAGAACGATGCTCCACTGACGTCCACTGCTGTGGAAAGCAGTAGGTTCCCGGCTAGAGTGCTTCCCACAATAGGCTGGCTATTCCACGGTCTTGAGAACTGACGATGGGGTCACAGCTGCTCCACGGATAGGAATGTACCAACGCTGGACACACCTCCGGTTCTGCCGAGAGAAGCCGATGCAGAAGTGTCTTAAAACTAGCATTCTCTCCACTGACCAGAAGGGGGCGACTCCTCTGGTCTCAAAAATAAGTCAGATTGTAGTTTCTCTAGTTTTAAATCTTCTTCAACACAGCATGATGTTCATTTAGTAAATTAAGGTCAATTTATGCTCGAATAGACCATAATGCAGAGTATGCTTTGGGGCGGGTTTACTGTGATTGACAGGTCACTGCCGCTACCCACCATGTGGGTTTACAGTGTTACAGTTCATCCTTACTTCTTCTTCTTAAATGACTGCTGTTTCAGTCACTATTCAGCATATTTTCACCTTGCAGTGTCTGATGTTGAGAGAAGATCCAGATCGCTCCGGACTCAGTACGGGAGGGTGCTGTGGCATCCGGAGAAGGTCAGCACTGCCCAGCAGAAGATGCTGCGGGAGAAACTTGACTTCTTGAGGCCTTATATAGTTCGCAGGCGAGGTGATTCCTACCTGGTAAGTTGAAACGAATGCAAAAAAATAATCTGCTTCCCTGCAGATCTTGATTGCACACATTGTTTTTATGTTGGTGCTTGCTCTTTTTTGCAGGAGGACAGGTTTGATGACCGGGATGAGGAGGAGGAGGAGGAGCTGGAGACCGAAGGAAGTATCGACCAGGAGATGGGAAGCTCATTCGGCAGCCCTCTGGATGCTGATGTGACTGTGCAAGATCGGGAGGATGAGCCCCACCCCTCCTCCGGCCTGAACTCTGGCCCTCTGCACTGTCCAAACCCACAGCCTCAAGTGACAGATGTCATGTCTTTGAGCTGTCCTTGCGGTCGCGGCGATGAGGGTCCTGCTGATCAGCCCGACCAAACGGCTGCACCGCATGCATCCACACACAACATACTCAATCAGTTTGCAGAGGTGATGTTGGCGGACATGCATCAGATCAAAGACCACATGGTGCTGATGAGACTTCGCCGAGACATCACCGACCTGGTGTTCAAAGCGGTGGAGGAAGACGCACAAAGACGATGCGTTCGGGCGCCCTCGGTGCTGGGGGAGAGCGTGGCCTTGCGCGGCTGCTCCAGGCCCCAGCAGGCATCCTCACGGACACACCGCTCGTGGAGGCAGATGTTTCTGAAGAGAAAGAACGAGGGCTGTGAGGTCGCAAGGAGGACGCAGAGATTGGAGGAGATGAGGCCCGTGAGGAGAATGTCCACCAGTCGGGTATTGCAGCCCGTCCAGCAAGGCCGAGCAGTGGGGGAGATGAGTGGAAACGACTCCCTGGTTTTTATCCAGGCTGCTGAGATCAAACGAGAGACAGAGCAACACATGGTTAAGATTGGGGAGGAGACGCTTCCATCGGCTTGACATTTCAGATTGAGGGGTGGGGGGGGGGGGGGGGGGGCACTGTATTTTGTGATTACAGTAATCTCAGTCAGTAAGTGTAGGTCAGAAAGCTTCTTGAGAATTGGAACACTTATTAAATGCCTTGCAGAAGACTTGACATTTGTGACGTGTCAGCACTTTGTGGAGGTTGTCAACAATCATCCATAGTGATAAAAGATATGGGAACAGGATGAAGACGATTGGAGGACTTAAGGACACAACAATGACAAGGACCACATGTTTCATTTTGTTGACATATTAGAGTCAAAGGTTTTTATAGAGGGGATTTTAATATCACTGTGTATCACTCAATACATCTGAAAATACTGTCAATAGCCATAAAAAAAATACTTTTTAGGAATAAACCGTTGTATAAATCAAGCTATGAATGATATAAGAACAAACCCCTCAGTAAAAACCTTCAGAATATAAATAGGAATGAACTTAGAAAGTCTGGTCTATGTAAGAGCTACTGAGGTGGAGTCTGAAATAAAACTGTTTTGTAAAATTCATTCCAGATTACTTAACTTCCCCAATTGATGACTTAAATTAAGACAGTTATTTTTGTATTACAAGTTTTCTGAAATAGTTAAAATATGCAAAGGCATAAAATGTCCCTTTGCTGCATGTCACTTCCTCTTTCTAATCCTTTCCAATCTATTTCCTCTATTCATCAAATGAAGGCAAAATGGTCAAATATATATATATATATATATTTATTTATTTATTTATATACATCCTGCATTTAATATATAAATAATCTTTTGAAAAATTGCTTTTTTCCGAAGAAGTCAAATGTTAGCAGTGAAAACAATCTCTGCTGGCATGTATCTTTTTTCCAGAGGCCTTGAAGAGTATTTCAATTTGCACTGATATTTCATGATATTGAGTGGATCCCATTCCCATTCAATGTAGCCTACAACTCTACAATTAGTCAGTGTCACACAATATGTTTATGTATTGATTAAAATATAGTTAACGTTAAACCCCATGTTTCATTTTTTGTTAAAGTATTTCCTAAAAAACATTTTGGAGGGTAGCTGAGCATACTCAGGTTGTAGCTACATGTTATAAAAGCATTTTACTGGCAAAGTATTTCATTAAACTGCAATCGTTTCTACATTTTCTTAATTCTTGTGTCCTCGAGGAATTTGATATATGCCTGTTCAACGAGCGGGGTCCTTTGGATTTTCACTCAGGCAATGCAGACTGGTGCCCCGAAGGGTCCTCAACACCGCTCACATACACACGTGTGCCCTACGCCGTTACCATGGCGGACCTACAGATGAAGCTTCTCCGCAAGAAAATTCAGAAAAGAAATGACAAGAACAGAGAGCGAAAACTACTGAAGGCGCAGGCAGTAGATGAAGAGACCGGTACGTGCTGTAAGGAAAGAGTAATGTGGAAAGAGGTTGTTTTCTGACGCGGTGACGAACCTCACCTGCTAAGCTAGCTGCGTTAGCATACGTTTTAATAGGATTTCTCGTTAAACCGGTCAAACGTAAAACTGTTAAATGACGTTAGCTGACAGTACATTGTAGCATTCGATACGTGTTTGAGTTTGTCACCGACATTTGTCGCAGATTCTTGTGATTTATAATCGTCGTTAAGATGTAACGGAGTTGTACCCCAAACCGGACAGTTTTTAGCTAATGTTTCAATACAATTCACTTACAATGTTGATAAAAATGATCGTGTAATGTTTTCAGTTGATTTAATGGTGATAAACTGAAGTTAAACTTCGTACCTTTCAAACGAAATATTGTTGTAATTATTACAGTTAGCTTTGCCTTTACCAGAGTCGTTAAAACGATGCTAACACCGGTGAATTAGCCGTGCACTGCTCTTGGCCTAATCCGTACGGACTTCTATCCTCGTTGTAAACACTGGCTGCTGCTGGTTTTTCGGGGATATTCGCTTGTTCCAGGGTCGCAAAAATGACCATCAATGCTGTCAACACATCCGGGACCGTAGTTCTGTCCTTCACAATAAGATATCACGCTTCAACAACTCCAAATGATGCAATAAAAGCTCCTTAATTTCCGTTTGAGCTGTTTTAGCGTCGCCCCAGCGTTCTTTCTGCTTTCTCTCATCAAAGTCACTTTCCTATAGTATTTAGACATATAAACGTCCATATATATTCATGAAATTTGACACATAGATTATTTGATATGTATGAATTAATATTATTTACGTTTGGTTGGCGATCGCCGAAGAAAATGACCGGAAAGGGCGTCATGACGGAATCATTCGAGACAGGCCAATAGCAGCTTAGTGAGCCAGCTTAGTATTGTAACACATTCAGTTTCCAAAGTTCTCCCTCAGATGTGTTAACGTTACATAGTAACCACAAGTTTTAACTCTAAACTGAGATGCTAACGATTCTTCGATCATATGAGTGATCGGCTAAATAAAGTTGTGTTTGACAGTGAACTCAAACGGACTGGAAGACAAAAGTGGTGAGAAAGCAGAAAGTGCTCCTAAGAAAACGCAGACGAAACAGAACGTGGGGCCACTGGAAGGGACCACGACAGAGGAACCGCCTCTGAAGAAGAAGACGACGACGACTAAGAAGAAGAGGAAGCTGGCGGACACTGCAGAATCTCCAGGTAACAGCTAGAGGAGTTGACCAACGTGATATTGATGAACCCCATCTTTTTGTGTGATTGCTAACTAACATGTCGTATTCCTTGTTCCAGTTGAGAAGAAGACGAAAACAGTGAAAGAAGAGGAAGAAGAGGAGGAGGAGGAGGGAGATGCTTTAGCAGATGGAGAAAAGAAAAGCCACAAACTGGAGGAAGCTGCAGATGAGGAAGAGGAGGGAGAAGATGAGGAGGAGGAGGAAGAAGAAGAGCAGCCTGAACTACCATCTGGTTTGACAGGTATAGAATAACTGCACGTGTTACTATGGACCTGGCTGAGTCCTCAGCAGCGGAGTGGAGAATACAGTCAGGGCTCTGTAGTGAGACAGAAACTCATTCAACAGTTAAAAAACAGTTTGACGATCAATAGTTTGATTAGACTGTCTGAACTGAATGATGCAGTAGTGATGGTAAATGTGTCTTTTAAGAGCGCTGTCATACGTTTATGACTTCATTTATATCTCATGCACCAAAACAAACAAAGTGCTGAGAAAATTTCTGTTTCTTTCTGTTCAGTTTATAAAAATGATAATTCATATTTTGGCCTTTGCCATACAGTGCAAAAAAAGTATAAATGTATAATATATCTAACTTTGATTTATGCCAACTGCTATTGGATACTTCAAAATATTATATATCGATATCCTCTCAAAAATAACGGTTTGATTCAAGCCTTTAAATCTTGTGATCATACCAGCGTGATCATTGTCTCAAACTAATCTGAACTCTGACATTTAAGTTTGACTAAATATTCACACAATTTAAATTACTTTTTTCTGAAATAGGAGGTAGTTGTTTATAATTTTATTATTATTGACAGACTGACAGTCAATATTAACTCTTTCCCTCCTGACACAGAAACACAGGCCACATCCACACAGCTTGCTCATACGCCACACGCACACTCACCAGTGTGTCTGTTAGAGGGAGGGAGCCTAAGCGAGTCCCTTTATACAAATACAAAAAGGCAATTGATATTTAACAGTAATAATATTATTATTCTTTGGAGCTCTGCTCTGTTCTCCTCAGCACCAAATATCACACGAGCAGGATGCGGATCACACTTGATATCAAAGCATTTTAACACTTAAATTGCCACACTGTTGTCACAGTGATACATGCACATCATTTACATTATTAAGCTGCTTCGGTATCCATGACCAGGAAACGTTGAGCGCTGTGTTTATGTAGCCAGCTGTAGTACTCTGTGGGCTTCACAACCAGAAAAGACTTCACCGTTCAGTGCACATACACACACATTCACCTGCAGTGAGAAACAAAAACCAGCGCGTTGCCTTTATGTGTTGCCTGTTCAGTGTTTCCATCATGAAACAGGTGTCAACTAAGGCATACAGAGACTGTTGTGGTTGTCTTTGGGAGGAGTCACCAGTGATTCTCCTGACAGGAGCAACTGCAAGGACACTGGATATGTTGCTTTGGTTTCCCATGGCTGGCGATCTATCCGTCTCTTTCCTGACCTGCTGTTTTCTTACGCTTTATCTTGGCCTTTTCTTGGAATAGAGAGCGGCCCCCTCATGAGTTGTTACTGGTATTTCAGGAGCGTTTGAGGACACGTCCTTCGCCTCTCTCACTGATCTGATGAGTGACGGCACGCTGAGAGCGGTGAAGGAGATGGGCTTTGAACACATGACTGAGATCCAGCACAAAAGTATCCGCCCCCTGCTGGAGGGAAGGTAAGTGGGCGGTGTAATGTGGGACTGGGTTTAGAGGTCAGCTCATTTCAGACTAACAACCCGATCAACTGTAGACCACAATGCATTGTGACTTTGTGTGCACTGGAACAGCGTTTCTGTTTGCGTCGCTTCTCTTTAGGGATATTCTGGCTGCTGCCAAGACGGGGAGCGGTAAAACCTTGGCCTTCCTCATCCCGTCTATAGAGCTCATCTACAAACTCAAGTTCATGCCCAGGAACGGTAAGACTCCCGTTGAAGTCTCCTCTCTCCACAATGTTTGCAGGCTCAGAGCCGGCTCAGCTAGACTTCATCATCCAACGGATGAACCCGGCCCAGTGTTGCCAATGAAAGTAGCTAAATCTAGCAAGAAAGAAGCCACTCCCCCAAAATTCTGATTGTGAATGTAAACAACGACACAGCTGTTGTTGCCACTCTCAGCTGTTGAGCTAGCAGCTCGGGGCGGCAATGAGTGTGCGTTCAGAATGAGATCAGGTCGACGGGCCCAGATCAAAGGATTGGCTTATCACAGTCCTGCCACAGTTACCAGATTTCCTTCTTTTGTCAGAGCATTTGATTTATTGATTGCTGTCGGATGTGAAGAGAATTTCCACAAATATAACTAGAATACATTACTACCGTAGCTTTAAACCTTTAGCAGGCTGTACGTATCAAACCTCATTATGGAGGTTGAGCCCTTCATGGTGTCCCCCTCTTCCTCTCAGGCACCGGCGTGGTGATCCTTTCCCCGACACGCGAGTTGGCGATGCAGACTTACGGCGTGCTGAAGGAGTTGATGACGCACCACGTGCACACCTTCGGTCTGACCATGGGCGGCAGCAACCGCTCAGCGGAGGCCCAGAGGCTGTCCAACGGGGTCAACATCCTGGTGGCCACACCCGGCCGCCTGCTGGACCACCTCCAGGTGAGCAGGGTCCCCCGAGAAAACCAGGACACGTACAGAGCACCGTATCAAACTGGTCATTATCTACGTACATGGATGATTAGTCGTCACTGCACTTCATAGAACCGCTGGCATCGATGCATTCATCGAACATAAGATCGTGGTTTTATTGATGTTTCTGCAACTCTGGCTTTTTGTAATACTTTGATAAGAACCTAAAAACCTTTTTGTGCCTTCAGAATACTCCTGGGTTCATGTACAAGAACCTTCAGTGTCTGATTATCGACGAGGCCGACCGAATCTTAGAGGTGGGCTTCGAGGAGGAGCTGAAGCAGATCATCAAGCTGCTGCCAAGTACGTATCTGTTGTTGCACCGCTCTCCTTCCTCTTTGATGGGATGGGTTAGTTAACGGGTACTTTATTTAACCGGTCAAAATCCATACAGCATAGGATAGATATGGGGACCCTTAGTCCATAAAGCACAATATAACTGATATCAGGTTTCTTTTCTCAGACTTGAGCTCCTTTTGAGTCACATCAACTCACAGGCTGGTAGAACTCTTCATGGTCACTAAGTGTCCACAGTGTACAACAAACCCACTGTGATCCACCGGCTCCCTCTGAGTCCCTGTCCAATGTCTCTTTGTTCTCTCCAGAGAAGAGACAGACCATGCTGTTTTCAGCCACTCAGACCCGTAAGGTGGAGGACTTGGCTCGCATCTCCCTGAAGAAAGAGCCGCTCTACGTCGGCGTGGATGACAACAAAGACAATGCCACTGTTGACGGCCTGGAGCAGGTACGGTCTGCTCCTGGAACATGGAGGCCGTGTTCCTCGGCGCGTTTAACGTGATCCGTCTCGTGTTTCAGGGTTACGTGGTGTGTCCGTCAGAGAAGCGTTTCCTGCTGCTCTTCACCTTCCTGAAGAAGAACCGCAAGAAGAAGCTCATGGTCTTCTTCTCCTCCTGTATGTCTGTGAAGTTCCACTACGAGCTGCTGAACTACATCGACCTGCCTGTCATGGCCATCCATGTAAGACGCGTCGCCGACCCCCCGGCATCATCGGGTCGTGTTCAGAGGACTCGGCCTCACCCGTCTCCTTATTCTGTCTTTTCAGGGCAAACAGAAGCAGACCAAACGAACCACCACCTTCTTCCAGTTCTGTAACGCCGACTCGGGCATCCTGCTGTGTACAGACGTGGCGGCCCGAGGCCTAGACATCCCCGAGGTGGACTGGATCGTCCAGTACGACCCCACAGATGACCCCAAGGTACCTGAGCTACAACTAGATCATTTACCCCGATAGCTCTAGAACTATGGTCCAATCAGCAGCGTGGCTCCGGAGCACGTGACCCCTTTTAAACTGGCCTTTGCGTCCGCAGGAGTACATCCACAGGGTGGGCAGGACAGCCAGAGGCATCAACGGCAAAGGCCACGCGCTCCTCATCCTCCGGCCAGAGGAGCTCGGCTTCCTGCGCTTCCTGAAACAGGCCAAGGTAACCCGTCCGTTCAGATCCTTTACTCATGCTGAGCCCAACCAGGTGGACATGTGCCATGTCTTCATATGGGACGAGCCTCTTTTTACTCACCTCCTTTTCTTTGTGCAGGTCCCACTGAGCGAGTTTGACTTTTCTTGGAGTAAGATCTCTGATATCCAGTCCCAGGTAAGAGTGAAGACGTCTCAGCAGCTTCCACACATCTTTAAATGCTTTAAATTAGTTTTCTATAGATGTAGAATGGAAATTGCAGCCGACTGCTCGAGTCAATTATTATACAACTGCCTCTTGTTCCTAAGATGGAGAAGCTGATTGAGAAGAACTACTATCTCCACAAGTCAGCCCAGGAGGCCTACAAGTCGTACGTGAGGGCGTACGACTCCCACTCGCTCAAACAGATCTACAGCGTCAACACTCTGAACCTCCCCATGGTGGCGCTGTCGTTTGGCTTCAAAGTTCCGCCGTACGTCGACCTGAGTATCCTTTGCTGCTATTCGCCACACCGGCTGTTCCATGTTGGTGCGATGGCCTCATTATGTCCTTGTGTCAAGTACAAATGTACAATTTCAAAAAGAAAGATGTAGTTCTTCTTAACTCAGCTGTTCTCCAGATGTTCACAGCGGTAAAGGTGGGAAGATTCAGAAGCGAGGTGGCGGAGGTGGATTTGGATACCAGAAGTCCAACACCGGGCAAAAACCCAGAATCTTCAAGCATGTGAACAAAGGAAAGGGGGATCGGAGGCAGTTCTCCCGCTGAAGCCCCTTCAAGTGAACTCCTGCTGGACTGATTCTTCTTCTGTGTATTTGACGAACTTCCTGCTTTGAACAGAGGGCGGGGCTCTGACATGTAGGCCCAGCTGGCCTATGAGGAGTGAGTGTATTTAGAACTGTAAAGACAGTGTTGAAATAGGCCGCTGCATTCCTCGTGTGTTCTTTCCACTGTGGACTCACTTTTCTAACATTACTTCATGTATTCTTCCTGCAATATTAAATCTATTGACTTTCATTAAGTTTGCTTCATTCTATAGACTTAATGCATGCACCATGTGAGGTTCTCAAGCACAATCTTTAATTAGACATTACCACATTACAGCTGAAGGACCAAACCAAACACCCTGTGAAGTAAATCAGTCTGGATGAACACAGTAACCAGATTAACCTTTAAATGACAAATCAAACTTACTCTTGGCATCTTCATTCTAAATTAAAGTGATCAGTGGATGAGATGGCTCAGATCAGGTCCCTAGACTGGCCGTGTTGCATTGACTTGTGAGGGGTTCTCTTCAGTCTGTACTGGAGTAATGTTAACCTGCATGTCTCCCACAGCCATCCTGTCCATACAGAGTGTCAGATCCCCCCTCAATGCCCAAAAGGTTTCAGCTCATTGTGAAAATCCAGGAAGTATTTCTGACCCCAGGTACAGAACTATGTACAGAGCTGAATTAGTCAGACTAATCTCATACACCACAACACTTTGTACAAAACTATTCAAATACACAGAATCCCCTTTGATACAGTGATGAGGTACAATAGTGCAATACTTGAGACAACAGCTGAGTCCAAGCTTTACTGTTCAAGTTAAAGAAGGCAGATCTGTGTTTCTCTTAAGAAATCTCATGTGAAAGGTTCCAGAGGTTGTGACTTCATCTGGCTGGTCCTTGAGGTTGATGAGCTTTTCTCAGTCTTGGTACAACTACTAGCAGGCTCCTCGTCACATCCTGCACCCGCCAAGTCCTTCATGCACTGCCAGTCACTTCCTCTTCCAGTCGTGTTCCATATCCTGATCGGTCTGGAACCAGTTACACCCGGTGATCTGTGAGGTGAGAAAATATCCTCAGGACACGATGCTGGTTCTTTGTCTGGCAGAATACAAGGTCTAGAGTGAATGCGGTTAGTTCTAGGAAATGGTTTGAGTCAAACATGTAAACCCTCAGGGGCTGCTGCTCTCTGACTCTAGAACGGGTCCAGTTAGGGTCAGAACACAGCGGCGCGCTACAGAGCAGCACGGATTCAGATTGAGGCTTCAGAGGACGCAGGGTCTTCATGCTCGGATTCAGCCTGTGTTCAACATCTAAATGTTTCAATGACATCGAAGAGAATCATCTTGGACACTGAATTTATTTTTTGTTAAGTGTAAAAAAAAAGTGTAAAAAAAATAATCTTAAATACTGTTCAAAGTTCCATGTTTATCCATTTTTATTATTTCAGCTATTTCCCAAATGGTTTTAAGTTGACAGCTTGAGATAAACAATGTTGATCCAAACTGTTGGGTGGATTCAGGATGTGTTCCACATCTCTCATCGCTGCTTCTTTAACACCAGATCAGAGATCAGAGTAAGCGGATTTAGACTAAACCTGTTTCCAACCTTAAACTGCAGCTACACTAATGACAGAGCAACGCCCCGTTTTATCAGCAGTAAAACACGATGACGACAGAAACATGCACAACCAGTCAACACAAGCGCTGGACCGATGCAGTTGATTCAATTGACAATAAAGTCATCCACAACTGATTCAATAGAGATTCATCCATTTAGAGGAGCATTTACTCGTTCAATTCGCTTTTATTTTTAATTGGTTCTTCAAAAGACAATTATTAGACATCCAGCAGCTAAGAAGGAACACAACGACGTATTAGAGCCATTGTAGGTTAGAAAGAACAACGACAGCCAAAGGAATATGGGTAATACCTGGAAAAAACTGTTTTCTCTTGATTTAGCCCAATTCACAGCAATGTCTCTTCAAGTCCAAGTATTTGCCTTATTGCTGCATCCTATTGCAGAGTATATTGATTAAACCTACAATGGCCTTTATACGCTGATGTAGGATCCTTCAAAAGCTGTTCACAAACATCAATCATCAAAGGAAACTTGTCCTGTGACGGCCGATGCGCTGGATATGGAAGCTCTGCATCGGTCAAGCCCTTCAGCACACTGCCCAGAAGTCAACCCCGTCACAACATGAAGACGTTAGCGCTGTAGCACTTCAAACTGTCACACACAGCATGCGGCACGCATCGGACCTTAGGGGCCTGCTCTGGTGGGGGGAGGGGTGGGCGGAGCCCCCCAGGGGGCGCCGTTCATCTTCTTTCCTAAACCTGTCGTCAATGAATAAGAGAGAGCGTCCAAGACAGATCACAGTCAGACCACTCGAGATTCAGCAAAGATTATGCTACAAAAACACTTCAAGAAACAATTCCTATGAGTCACAGATTTATACCAATTCAGTCATACTTTGGGTAAATAAGACAAATGCTGTGTACCGTTGGCATTGTCGCTGGGCTCTGTGGTCTCCCAGTTCATGGATCTCTGGACCGCCTTCTTCCAACGAGCAAAGCGGAACTCACTCTCTGTTTGAGAAAAGGACAGACAGACATGGGACAGACGAGACAGACGGGTTAGCGATGGGATACAATGGCCCTTTTTTCCAGATTTCTCAAGTCCCCAGTGTCATAAATGGAGCATCCACCAGATGGCAGCAAATGAGGCGTCACAGTATCGGCCTTAGAGAATCACATGCTCAGTACCAGCTGCTTCAGCACACTCTTCCTCCGAGTGTCTTACCTTCAGTGTTGATCTGAGGCTGGTATGTCTCAGACGTGGCGTGCGGTAGATGACTGGGGCTCAGGCTCCACACGCCCACCCCCTCTGCTGCCCCCGCCGCCATGGCTGCACCCAGAGCCGTGGTCTCGGACATGGTGGGTAGCACTGGACCAACATGAGACAGACACAGACACACACAACGTCAAACTAGGCAATTTAAACTCACTGAAATGCAAAAACGTTGCGACTGATCTTCAGGGAGGGACAATGTTGAAATGTATTTTTTTATCAACAATCTTCCCTTGAGGCACTGCAATAACCAGCCACGATGCTGAAAGCAGCAGATGCATCCTGGTGTCCACAAGTGTTGGACGTTGTAATGTCAATTCAGTTCCTTCTGGAGTTCATGGGTACACATGGTAATATTCATAGGTACCAGTTATGTACACACCAGTTCATTTGATGTACTGTAGTACATCGAAGTCAAGGTTTGTGTGTGTCCGTGCTTCTGTTAAATGGGGTAAAGGTCAGGAGGACAGAGAGGTCTAAAGTCCACGTTTAGTCAATGGTTACTCAAAACAGATTCCTGAACTTTAAAAGTTATTGTTTGAAGTCGGAGAGACGTTAGTGAAGCTGTTCATGCTGCCACAACGTTGCAGTTGAATGTGCTCCACTGACTTAGCTTTGCACGTTGTGGACAGTTAAGAAAAGGATTCGAATCCTCCATACTCCCTCTGTAGGCTCTGCATGCTGCCTTCTAAACATAGTTAGTCTGTGTACGTCATCACCAGCAGACTGTTCACACTGAAGTAAACTCCAGCAATAAGTCTTCTCTGCACCACATGACTGTATTGAACCGGTCAGAGCTAACGTTGAATGAACATTTGTTTTCACAAATGTAACCACTCAATTTTATATTTTCAGTATGATTTTAGGCAAATTAAAGTGATTGGTGTTAAATATTTATATGAGCTCCCGTCCTCTTTACTGTACCTTAACGTCACTCGCCATCTTTTTTTATTCTTTCATCCACACCTCGTCCTACTTGTCAGACCCTGGAACCGACATTACCCACAATGCAAGTCGACTCTCGACAGTTGGGTCAGAGATTCAGTGTGCTAGCAGCGACTAACGTAACAGAGCGAGCTACAGAGGTCGGGCCCAACTCTTCAGAGGTCGGACCCAACTCTTCAGAGGTCGGGCCTTTTTCTTTCAAGCGTGTAGTCTTCAACCCCAATGGAGGCAGACTCAAGAGAGGACATTAATCAGCTTGTACACAGCTCCCTCTGGAGACACTAAAGCCTTTATACAACTCCACCAAACACCAAAGACCTTGCACACAAGTTAGACGAACATGTTACATTGTTACAGTCACCTGATATTTGATCTGCGGTTTGGATTGCATCTCTGCATGAATATTACCGTCTCTAAAATAACTGACATTAATGGTCTGTGTATGCATGAGTGTGTTAGCAGAGGCCTCTTACCTACGGGGATGCAGAGGATGTCGGCCTGCAGCTGCATCAGTAACCTGTTGGCGGTCATGCCTCCATCCACCTGCAGCTGTGTCAGCGGGACGCCGCTGTCCTGGTTCATCGCATCAAGGATCTGACACAGAGAGTCACACGCTTAATCACAGCCACTTACCCTCAACATAACTATTGCCAAGATAAAGTTGCTGCTTCGGTATTTGCATTAAGGATTTACACGCCACACGTGTACTATTATCACTGTACAATAAGCCTTTGTTGTGGCGGTCTCAAAGCAAGAAGAAGGACCAGACATAAAGAAGGTGGAGGAGCAGAGAGGAGGCGCTGCTCACCTCTCTGGTCTGAAAGCAGACGGCCTCGAGGGCAGCAAAAGCCAAGTGGTTCCTGTTGGTGAACTGAGTGAGCCCACAGATGATGCTGGAAAACAAACAGAGGAAATAGTTCAATACACAAACTACAGTGCTGTTATTAAGGCAGTTTGTTGAACTCTCCGGGGAAGAAACTATACAAGAAAACTAACTCTGGAGTCAAACAAATAACTACGGAAGCCCTGAGAGGCCAGTGAGAAAAATAAAGTCTGATCTAAATTGCTTCGTTTATCATTCAAGAACGGTTTTGCCAGAAGAAGTTCTTTATTTTGTATTCGGTAAATAGGTGAGTACAAATAGCAAGTGCTCATTGTTGTAATACTCATTTTGACCACAAGAGGCATCACGACATGTTCTTCAGAAGACAACGCGGCAGATTAGTGCGATGAAAATACACTGCTAGCCAAAATAAAGACGTGACAGTAATGTTGCATAACCTGTTAACACAATCCAAGTACCTTGCAGTGTTGTCATGATACTGGAATTTATTACTTTGTTACAATAACTTGAAAAATATCGATAGAATTTTCGATACCTCATGGAAAAAGTGAGATCATGCAATTTTAGATCGTTACCGATGCTTCAATATATTTGGCACTAGTACTGTGTGTTTAGATTGCATGGAGAAACTAAACTCGCCTGTAAGAAAACAGGATTTTAGTCAACAACACAAAAAAAGAATGTTATCGCCTATCGGAACATTTATCCTCATTGCGGGGTGGAATTGGTTGATAGTTCAGACGTGTGTTTGAACAGCTGACTGCTCACCCTCTTGCACTGGGCTCCCAGTACGGGGCGTAGAGGCCGGAGAAGGCCGGCACAAAGTAACAGCCGTAAGACGTGCCGGCTGCCGCTGCTAGCGTCTCTGAGAAAACACAGGAGCACGAGTTATTATATCTTCTTTTCTATGTGATATAATCAAAAAGCAACTAGGAATTTGTTTTTGAACGTTTCATGAATTTCACGTTAGATGAGATAAGATGCTGCTGTGTAAGTACCGATCTCCGAGGAAGACTGCACGATGCCCAGGTTGTCCTTCAGCCACCGCACCACTGCCCCTCCGATGGCCACGGAGCCCTGGGAGAAGACAGACAAACATGGAACCCACATCACATGAGAGCAGCAGGCCAGGGAGGTGCACAGCGGAGGACATTACTGCACTGAGGAGGTGTTCACACACCTCGAGTGCATAGCAGACGGGCTCGTCTTTTCCCAGTTGGTAGGCAACTGTGGTCAGCAGGCCGTGGTCTGACATCAGAGGCTACCAGAGAGACAAGTGAACACCTTATACAGCGTGTGAGGCAGCGCCACGACAGAATGTTACACCCATGTGTTATTTGCCTCTCGTCTTACCTTGGTCCCTGTATTTCTGAGCAGGAAGCAGCCGGTCCCATACCTTCACGTAAGGATGAAAAACAAAAAGGTTACGACGGATTACAGACTGGTGATTTAATAACTGATGACATCCTTCAAGACCAAGAGAAGAAAAAGTGACATCAGTCATTTAGAAGAGACTCTGAATGATGGAGATACTCACAGGTCTGTTAGTATTATTACTATATGCTCTGTTATATCATTATTTATCATATAATAATGCAGAAAACAAGAAGTGTCATGACTTAATCACATATATTATTCTGGTTGAGGGTGTTTACATACATACTAGACCACCATCACGCTACCTGCTAACATTCTCTTCCATTGCTCTGGGAGAGTTTCTGTTTTTACTTCTAAAAATACCGAACGACCACTGAAGTCCATCGTTTGTCCGGTGGCCGTCTGTAATGTTGGCATTTATATGCATCAGACTGTCTGTAATGTTATGTATCTTGTTTCAACACCAACAGGGCGGAAGATGAAACACCAGTGTAGCAGCTAACTGCAGCCAGGCGGTAAAGTGAAGAACCCGCTGGACGGCTTACGTGTTTTTGGCCTGGCCTTCCTGGATGCACATCTGACCAACCAGAGCAGCCGACTGGTCGCCAAGACACTGAGAGAAACAAGGTTGCAGTTAAGAGGGTCATGTATAAATTGACATACACACACACACACGTGTAGAACCCACCAATAAGAACCAGTGTCTCACATTTAAAAAATACACAATCAAGCTTTAACCAGAAACTGGATTTGACCAGATCTTTCTCATCCATTGACAATATAGCAGCTGATAAAACATAAAACATGTTTGATAAGAATGCCTTAAATTAGGTTGACCACGATATGAACTAAACGGGACATTGTACATTAAACTACAGCAGCAACTAAAAACAAGAAATACAACAGAAATATATGAGAATAAGATATATAAACATATGCTAAGCTACCCTAAAGTAAATAGTGAAGGACGCAGTGTGACCCGTGCAGCTTGTTAGATTGAGGCTGACGTGCATCGACACAACATGCCTGTGACGGGCTCATGCTGGCAGGCTGCTGAGAGCCACGTGGACCTTTCACCACCACACTGAACAAAGACAGACATCACTATTCTAAACAAGTTACACAAGCTCACACTTACCCCAGAGATCGGAACTCCTGCAAGAGAGCTGGACTTCTGGTTGGAAGACAGAAACACACAGTGACTGCAGGATAATGCTGACTGTGCAACTGAGTTAGAAAATACTGTTTGCATTGAAAACATTTGAATCAAGCAAGAAGCTGCGACAGGACATTGTAGAGAACATGAGACAGGAAAATACCTCACAGCCATCTAGACAATAGTACTTTAACATGATGATGGAATAAATACAACATGGCTACAGTAATCCCAACCAGACCTATGATTCAGTACATTATCAGTGCATATTATTTCCAGCTTATTGCAATAAATCCCCTTTATGTAGTAATACATAACAATAAGGAACGTCACAATCCGAGCAGAGCGGTTTTATTACCCAATCGGGACCTGATGAAGTTATTATGTGTGATGACACCATTAAGAAACACAGATTAGTGTCTTTGTAAAGTTATCAGCTGCAACACCTTCATGTCAGTAAACACCAGCTCTGCAGAGACACATTGTATCTCTCGCTCTAGTTTACAGAATGACCTGTTCACTTCCTCATGAAGGCATCTCTTCTAGTGTCGTCTTAAAGGTTCAGAGGATGCGGGGAAACAATCACTAACTATATTCTGAGGTAAAAGTCAATCAAATCAGACCCATAAAGACAAAGCTGCCACGTCGCTGGCCTCTGGACGGCAGGGCAAGGTGCATGTTTAACACACTAGAGATACGAGACAAACAGACACACAACAACAGAAACACTGTACACACACACACACACACACACACAGTCTGTGTGTCTTTTCAATGCAATCACTACATCTGTGACAAAGCTCCACGGGATCTTATCAGGTCATTTATCAGAGTGAGGCCACAAGAAGGAATTGTGTTGAAATGCAACTCCTGGATTCTGAAGCAACAAACAGTGATCTGTACTCAGTAAACTCACAAGCAGAAAATAATTCCATGCATGTGATAAAACATCTGTGCCTTCTGCACAAGTAAAACCTTCCACAAGCGAGCGGTGTGCACGAGTCCTGCACTAGACAGTGAGAGTACAGAGCAGCACGTTGCCTTCTCTGATATCAGCCCAGCAATACTAAGTCTTTACATCATTCTTCAGGAGTCATGATTTGAAAGAAACTCCTCAAAATGAGAATCTGTCATTTGAAAAACAGCAGAGATTCAAATGTGAATTCCAAAGGGCAACAACATCCTTTACTACTTCACTGTGAACACCATCAGCACAGTCGCTGTAACTTATCAACTTCTACGGTCATCGCAGCGATTAAAACCATTCACCAGAACGGTTAGGACTACCGTCAGTTAGCTGTTTCACAGGACATGCTGGGCCGGTCTCATCCGGTCCATCTCAGAACACGAACCGTATCACAGGAAGAGTTTGAGAACTTTAAAGTGAGCTCACCATGCAGCCGTATATTTCAGAGGAGCTTCTGACTTGGGGGAGGATTTCCATCGGGACGTCAAAGTACCTGGGTCGTATAACGTACCGAACACAACAGACGGGGAAAGGAGAGCTTGTTCAAACGGTCTGGATTCGGACAGTACTGGGGATTGACTCAGTTTTAAGAGGGTGGACTGAGATGAAGCTAAACGTCTTTAAAGTCACATCGTGGCAAACAGAAAGAGTTCAGTGTTTCCCAGTAGAACTCAGAGTGCATATGCTTGAGGGTGCCACGCTACAGGCACTTGTTCACACGCTCATGTGTTGTGTACCTGCAGAGCTCAGGATCCCAGTCCAAGCTGTGAATGTTGAAGAGCATGGTGCGACTAGCGTTGGAGACGTCTGTGCAGTGGACCCCCCCGTTCTTGCCCCCCGTCAGGCACTGAGGAAGAAAACACTGGACTGAGTGTGCATCAAATGTTATAAGGGGTGTAGATTCAGAGAACGCAGGAACGTATTCATTCATTCATTCTCTGTATCTTGATTTAAATGTCATGTGAGGAAAAACACAAAAACATGACAGACTGTAAATAGACTTCATCAAGTGCAGCTAAGCAACAAGAGGAATGTCAGTTTTTACTTTTTGTAAGGCTGCACAATGAATCAAAATCGAAATTGCAATATGGTTTGATCATTTTTAAAACCATTATTCTAATTTTCACATTTGCAAGGTCAGTCATAAAAATATCAATCAGATGCATTTTCAAAATAGAGACTTCCAGTCCCAGCTCCAGCCGACCCCGGGCCGGTCCCTCACCCAGATGATCCAGGAGTCCACCGTGCCGAACATGGCTCGCTCACTCTGCACCGCCTGCCGCACCTCATCCACGTTGTCCAGCAGCCAACGGAGCTTCACTGCACTGAAGTAGGTGCTGATGGGAAGGCCCGTCTTGTGCTGGAGAGAGAGAGGGGGGGGGGGGGGTAGGAATACTGATGAGAGCATTTGTTTGGGATAAAAGAAGCATTGTCCTCATGGGTTGAACTAAGAACAACCTCAACTTGAAGCTACGCAAATATCAGCCAATCAAAGAGAAGACCACCCCCAGTGCTGAGTTCTCTTCTAAGGTTAAGCACCACTAGTGTACACAACACCTTCAGTGGTTCGTCGGTCATCCATGCATTCCTTTTCTACACCTGCTCATCCTGCTGGAGTCCGTCTCTCTCACCTTGAGATGGTTCTTGTTTTGACCCGGAGCTTTGTTGATGAGACTCTCCACAGTGGACTGTGTGCGCAGGTCCAGCCAAACTACAGACGAAGCAGAGGAGTACGGATTAAACGCTCGCTTAGTCCATTCACAAACAAACAGCATCCATAAAGCCCTCCAAAGGTGCAGGAACTCGACTGTGGCTAAGTGGAGAGCAGGGCCGTCCATCTGAATGATTTCATCATCACTCACAATTTAACACATGGTGGCTTGAGGCTGGATAACTGCTCTTGCCGAGCACACTGACAGTGACAACCCACCCCAGACACGTCGCTCACATTCCATCTCGCCCCCAAGAGGCATGTGCTCAGCTCCTACTCTGAATAACTGCCACGTGGGATGGTGGGTGGGACAGGGACAGACGTGCCGCCGGACACTACGATCTGGTGCAACCTCGTGATGTGCCGTCACCGCGCTGGTTCCCAGATGACATATTCTTCTTATTTGCTCAATGAAAGATGAACCAGAGAAGCTGCAGCAAAGGGAATCTTTACAAAAATAGGATGGTTGAATCGAGGGATGGTGTCTAAATTGGCTCTTTGTTCACCTATACATGCAGCTAGAGGGGAGCGCTGCACATTTTCCAAATTCATACATGTTATTCCTACAGTCTTACGCCGGGGTCACACTGGAATCGGGCAGCGGGGAGAAGTCAAACGTCAGTTATCACAGATCAGAGACCATTTATGTATTTCATATATAATTGACATTGTTTACAGCAGATTAGCAGTGTGTATTCTAGCCAGATTAGCTCGCGGCACGCTGAGAAAACAGAGCAGATGCCAAACCTATCGCTGAAGATAGGGAGCAGGCCACGGACCTCTGGGCCGCAGTGCGTCATGTGTTAACAGCCCAATCGCTTTACATGGGAGCTGAAAAAGACAGTCAGCACTACACGAAAATCACAGCAGTTCCGCGTCATGTGTGAACCTGGCACAGGCCAGTCCACAAATATCAGTGAACATGAACAACTCTCTCCCAGATTTAAAAACTAGAGTGCTAAAACTCGTGATGTCATCAAGTTCAGAGTGAGGAGCTGCTCCATGGACAATGAATAGTGATAGCTGCTCTCGATGACAGAGCTCACGGGGTGATGAATGATCGGAGTAGATGGTACATTTTCTGACAACACTACCGACTACACTACTGGAGAATGAAGCTCTTTTGGGTACAAAGAAGAAAAGTCATTCATTGTCTCTGGAGCAGCTCCTCACTCTGTACTTGATGACATCACAAGATGGAGACTTCCTTCCTCTGGTTTTGAGAGAGAGAAGCTCATGTTCATCATGCCATCTTCATCTAGGTCAGCGGTTCCCAAACTTTTTAGGCCGCGCACCCCCTTCTACATCCCGACCGGGTTCGCGCACCCCCCTCCCCCCCCCCCCCTTAATAAAAAAAAAAAAAAGAAGCAACAGAGCCGTTTAAGCCTTCATAGCCGCATAAGAATCGGACCAATGAGAGAACAGTTTGCTCGCGCGTGGCGTTAGTTTACAAGATTTAGTCCGCTGTTAAATGTTGCAGTGTGAACACAAACCGAACAAAGGAGCAACTGCAACAAAGCAAACGAACTGAAGGTGTGAAAACGCCCTGAAACACTGCAACAAAGTTTCAATAACTTTCAGTGACACAAGGCGTCACTTTTAAAGAGCAATACGGATGCGAGCACACACGCACAGGCTCAGAGGCAGATTATCACATTTAATTTACAATTAATGAGCGACTAATGTAGCCAGGATGTCTTCGGACAAAGCATCGATGCAGCGTGACACAGTGTTGTTGGACACCGGGATCATGTCCAACTTTTTTGCTTCTTTCTCCCCAATCATACATTCCACCATCTCTCTGGCAGCTGGCAAGCTCACATCTTCAGTGATTGTGTGCGGTAGCCCCTTTCTCGCTATTCTGTAACCAGATATGAAGCCCGTAGTGCGTCATTTATAGACCCAACACATGAATGAGACTCCAGTTGTTTTTGGCTGTTTTGTAACTCCTCCAATGATTCGATATAAACAATGTAAGGGGCTTTTGACTTGCACTGGCATGCTTGGTGTTCAGGTGGCGACGTAAATAAGAGCTTCAGACTGTTAGCCAGAACCTCACTGCACACCACGCACTGTGGCTTTGGGGAATCTGCGTTGCCAATCCAAGTGAAGCCCAGACACACATACTTTTCATCATATTTCCTCTTTTTTTCCCAGTCTGATGCTCACTCTCGTTAATAATAAAATAATAAAGACTAAAGTATGGCAAAGATATGTTGATGAGAAGCGTATTTGTACGTCAAACACAAACGTAATCAGGGAGAAAATACGTTCGTGGTAAAACGTAATTGAGAATGCATTTTAGTTTTGGGGGAACGTAATTTTTAGGAGACAGGACTGCACCGCCATTACATTTTTCCTCTCGCGCACCCCCTAGAGGCAGCTCGCGCACCCCCAGGGGTGCGCGCACCACACTTTGGGAATCCCTGATCTAGGTGGTGTTCCCCTTTAAATTCCTTTACTTTGAAGTTTTGACATGTGAAGTACTATTTTTGACAGTGTGTATAAATGGTCTGAACTGTAAACATTGAATCATACTGAATTAATATGTGAAGAAGAATCTGTTCACTCAGATGTAGAATGCACCCACCGATGGCATTGTAGAGTGGCTCTCCGGTCTCTTTGTCCCAAACCAGAGTGGTCTCTCTCTGATTGGTCACCCCCACCGCTGAGAAACCAGCAACAACAAACGGTCAGCTTTGGTTAGCAGTCGTGTGGCTAACATATCTCCCCCCAGTCAGGCATTGTCCACACCTTTTATGTTGGAGATGTCGACGTTGAGCTGCAAGAGTTTCTCACAAGTCCTCTCCAAGCACTCGTACACCGACTGCATTATCTCTTTGGGGTCCTCCTCCACCCAGCTGAGTGAAACACAAACATGTCTGTTCTGTACTTTCAACAAAGATGGAAACCAAACCATCAACAGTCGTGTGAGGCTGTTGCTACCCATCACAAGGCAGCACTGTGTTCCTCAGTGAACTGCCTCCTTGGTGGAGAACTGAGAGCATTACAAGTATCTGATTGATGCATTTCCCATGTTCACACTGACATCGGGTAATAAAAATAACACTGAAGATATTAGACAGTGAGGGCGTGATTAGGCCTGTATGAATGTATTCTCGTCACTGAAAGTCCGGCCCGCACATTTGTTCTGACCCGTACACAAATGGAGCTGATGACCCCTCGTTTAGAGGAAACTGTTACGGTGGTTTTCTGAGAATTTGTTGAAGTAAACAGCTGCTCCTCTGGCTGATGGGACCTTTAAACAGGACTTAAACTGACCACTGGAGCGTCAGCACATGTGTGCATTGAGGCAGGAATATCCAGGATCTACATGGAGCCATTGTTTCTGTTACAAAACACAGAGCCAAGAGTAGAATTTGCTAAATTGTACGGTTACTAACTGAAATACGCTGTCTATCATTTACACATCCCATAATGTTTCTGAGCTGGCCTACAGCAGGCTGCACCACATATACCTCCGGTACTTTGTACAAAGCGTTCATCAACCAGTTTTGAAATGACGTTAACATCTGAATGTGTATCAACCTACAAAACCATAAGAGCTGGACCGTAGACTCATTATGTTCCACACTTCAAATAAAGTAAGAGATTAATCTAAAGAGCACTTCCTCAGAAACCTCAGTAACCATTGACAGGAGGAAGGAAGACATGGCGGTTACTATCTGGGACGCAGCATGGATTTACAACTAGACCTTTTGATTGTTCTTTGTACATTAACTCAGCTAGCTTTCTGCCAGTCTGAAAGATAATACAATGGATGTTCACCAAACAAATAAATCACTGACTCTGCACTATTTACTCTCTGTACAGTCAGCAGCAGGAGGATATGGTTTGGTTGGTTTAAAGAGCTTCTGGCAGCTCGACATTTAAGAATGTTCTGTTATTGTGAAGTAAAGCTGCAACGCTTCGTCGACAAGTCAATTCAGTTGGCAACTGTTTAGATCATCAAATAAGCATTTTAGTCATTTAAGCAAAAATGTCAAATATTTGCGGTTTCTCGCTTCTCAAATGTGAGGATTTGATGCCGTTTCTGGTCGTATATAATAAACTAAATGTCTGTGGGGTTGACCCGTGGGGCAGACAGAACCAGACAGGTGACAGTGTCCCCTTGGTGCGTGGTGAAAGTATAACCGTTAATTGCAAAATAATTGAGATTAAAAGCACTCACCCCTCTTTGGGGAAACTCTGCTTGATCTCCACTTGGTGGTGACTCACCAGCTCAGCTGTTTTTGCATTGAACACCTGTGGAGAAGTTGAATTTATGAGGGACCAGGAATACTAAATGAGACAAGGCAAGACGAGAGACACAGGGCTGGAAATAGTGTTGGGAAGTTATATTTGTGATTTACATACAAGACAGAAAGGAGAGCACATGATGATTATTATTAGCTGAATTATTGCAGGCACCTCACGCGCCTGGCGTGAACGTCCCTCCACTAGAGAATGGCTCCCTGTTAGAGGGTGATGTAACAGGAGGCAGCCTTTAGTTGAACTTAGTCAGACAGAAGTCAGCACTTCTTCTAAGAAGGTAAACCTCGGTGTACACATCAGCAGCAGACAGTACTCACATTGCTAGCTTATGAGAATCCAACACCGCAATGTAATACGGAAAAACCGTGACGCACTGACACACACACACACATCTCTACACGTCACGATCCTCTCACAGCTGCAAGACTGGACACAGATACAAACGGGCTACAAGCTGAACCCCTTGACACTGAAAGGGAAGCGGTAACATTCTGTTGAAGTCATGAAGTTGGATATCAAACATCACGATGGACGTACAGGCTGCATGACTGGTCTCTGATCTCACGCTTATTTATACTTTATTGCAATGTTTCCTTCTTCCAGATAAACCGCAGAAACCGCTCGGAGCGTGCAGGAGTCAAGGCTCAGTTATATTTCAACATTGTTGAAGAGTTTAATCACTACAATCTACGACTAGAGAAGACGTTGCTGATCGTCGTACGGGTCCGTGAACAACCTCACAGACAACCTCCTGGGTTTAGGATTAGCTTTTGCTTTAAATGACATCGTCTGTGGCGTCAGTGTCACCGGGTCAGCCAGTGACCTCACAAAGGGTTCAAAGAGCTGGTAACTAATTAAGAAAACTTCCAGAATGCTGTTATGGAACATGTTCGCTGTGGACATCCGTAACTTTTCACCACATAAGTTGAAGATATACTCCCCGCATAATGAAAAGATGAGTTACAGATGTAAAATATGAATTTGTGTAGATATGTTGTTTCTTCTTCGTTGCTCATTAATGTTAAGTCTTTACCAGCATCCGAGATCATAATTGTAGTAAAAGCAGCTTGTGTTTTGAATTTAGTATCAGACACCAGCCAAAGTCACATTTCACCCTAATGTGCACTCGATGCACTCAGGCATCAGACAGCGTGTCGGCTTCTACCTCTACGGCGCTCCAATCCGCCGTGTGCTGTGCCACGTCTGAATCTTCCAGCTGACCTACTTGTTGAAGCCCAACTCTATTCACAACAGGACTCATCTTGCTAAACAGTGGAAACAAAGCAACAAGTGGAGAAATGTTTTCACGTAGTGTCAGCGGTACTCACACTGGCAGAACTAGTCTTTTGTCTTGTATGGCTGTAGAATGTATACTGCAGAGTGCAGCTGTACGGCATCTAAAAAGGCTTTCAGTGTCAGTGTGTGTTTGTTTAATTAATCTTTGAAAAAGTGACTTTTGCAGACAAAGTTTTACTGGGAATATGTTGCTTCTTGACAGCATCATTTCATAATGGACATTTTGTTTCATAATTCAACAACGGTTGACGTGAATGGTATGTATAATGTGATGCTTTTAATAAACCTGATACATGATGCATTACATGGTTCGATAGAGTTGTGTAATTGCATGCTATTATGATATTTTGAAACTCAAAATTAGGAAGATAGCCTTGTGTGCTAACAGTTTAGCACATTGAAACCAAGTCAAAGCCATATATCGTAATACTTTATATTGTCATACCACTGCTCTCGTGCAGGTTAGCGTTAGCCTAGTCGCGCGTAGCTGCTTGCTAGCCAATTAAAGGCGCGTTAGTTAACCAAACTTATCATTTCCACTTGCAATAAGTGTCTTTCAGTCGAAGCCTTAGCTATTTGTTATCAGCTAACGTTGCGTGTCAAATAATACAGCAAATACCGAAAGAAAGTGAAACACAGAAGTCGCATTAATAAAGACCACTCGGTGTGTTAATGGCCATGAACCATATGACGTCACTCACCAGAAACCTCGTCGAGCTCGTGCCCTGGTCAATTGCAGCAACCAGTGGATCCATCGTTCTACTCTTTTCTTTCTCGTGGCCGTAAAAAACACTCAAAACCAGAGGTTAGACACTACCAGCTGGTGGACGCGACACGAGTGGTTTTAATCAAACACCGGCCAAGACTCCTGTCACGGGGTAGAGGCGGAGCGGGCAGGGTCATGAGTGAGGACGAGCCGGTGTTCTGTCGATTGGCTGCTCGGTAGAAGGAGTCGGCCACGCTCTGTCCAATCGGGTTTGGGGGCACGGTCTCTCAATGAAGACCCCACGCTACTCCACGACCGCGTGAAGGTCCGCCTTTTGTTCTTGTTTTGATCGAGAGACCTCTAGTAGCGTTTAATATGAGCAAGGATGCTTCTGATATGACTAATTAGCTCAAACTTTTACTTTACTGTATGACACAGTCATCAAGGCACTCCTGCATACAATAATGCTTTTAATTAAAACCTGCTGATTGTTCAGTTATTATTCCACAAAATCCTTGCAGATTGATCGTGTTAAAAAAAATACAATCGATTATTAAGGACTATTCTCTCTTCTGGTGTTGCCAATACAGTTGAAGAGGAACAACACAGCAGTCATTTCGTAGTTAAGATAAGAAGTTACCTCTCTTTTCCAACGTTTTAAAGTTGTAACTTCCATGACACAGAGAACAGATTAAGTGGGAACTTTTGGGATGCTCTTCAAAGTTGGACAACATATAATAATGAAGTATTCAGAGACTGACATTTGAAAATCAACAGTTTTTGTCTCCAATTAAAGGACAAGAAAACAGGGTTTGGGAATATCAATTTCATTATTTTGGCAAAACATTTCATACATTTCTGTCCGTTTCTTTAAAACTATTCCTATATTTGCTGCGTATCTTAACGAGATAACATTATTATACAATAGTGTTAAAAAAGTCCTATATTTATATGAATATCTACGTACCTGATTGACCTACCTGTTTTTCATTTTTTATATTTCGTTATGATTTATTTTTGTCTGTTATTTATATCACTCGCTCACAGAGGCAGCTGGTGGAACAGGGCTGTGCCACATCCAATCAATTTCAGCAAACATCCCAGAATGATTTCATGCAAAAAAAACATGAAGGTATCAAACACGTATTACTACTTTGCAGTTAAATATTTAACCTTTATTCCAACACGAAAAAAAGCAGTAAATAACACTTTGGCAAACACGTCAGGACATCTTATTTTTGTCACCCTCACAGGGAATTCAGTACAATATAATAATATATGTATCATATAATAATATTCAGTATAATATAAAACACACACATATAACTGTCTTTTTTTGATTCTGTTTAGGCCAGCAGAGAAGGGCTAAACAATTCTTTTTTTGTATTACAAGTTTTCTGAAATGTTATGTTTAAATGTGTGAATGAGGCATTATCTAATTGTAACTTTTGGTGAATTTAGTAGAAATCTAAAGACACAAATTGACAAAGTAGTAAAATAAACACCAAAATATGTATTGTGTAAGCTTTCTGTCCACTAGTCTGAAAGAAAAGATGTTGTGGAAGCAAAATAGCCCAAAATCTGTCTCCCCTTAATGAATGAGACAAACCTTGAACTTGTCTAAAGGGTTAAAGGGTATTCACTCATTTGGATCTGCTCTTTGTTTATGAGAATAGGAGAAAAAATATGTCAGCACTTATTCTTTCTTCATGAAGTGCATTAGGTGACTCCAGGCAATAACGTGCCCCTTCATGTTTTCATGTATCAAAACTACACCAATCATATAGAAAGAGATAGAGAATGGTTCAACAATGTTTTCTGTAACAAGGAACTGCTTTATTGTGTATAAAATTGTATTTTATGTGTATTGGTACCACAGTGTGTGTGTGTGTGTCTGTGTGTGTGTGTGTGTGTGTGTGCGTGCGTGTGTGTGTGTGCGTGCGTGTGTGTCTGTGTGTGTGTGTGTGCGTGCGTGCGTGCGTGCGTGTGTGTGTGTGTGTGTGTGTGTGCGTGTGTGTGCGTGTGTGTGCGCACAGGTCAGGGCTAATGGCCCTGGAGAGCTGGACCATATCGCACACCACCGCTTTACGATCGACTACGTTTCCAGTGCAGGACATCGTTCAGCTGTTAATGTTCTGCAACACAGAAGAGGCAGCTGATCATTTCGGAGACCGCTCTGTTCAGCCTTCACGGTCCTCCGGCCGCCGTTGTAAGAAATTTGAGCAAAAAACTGTAGTTAGTAGATATAATAAAAGTGTTTAATAATTCATAATTAATAATTCATAATTAGTCATAATCATAAGGGTTTTGGGAATGCATAATTAAGATAAACATAAAGTGATGTAGGAATAGTAGCTAAAAGACATGAAGCTTCTGCCAAGTTGCAGAAGTTTAACTTTCACACTGAAGGATTATTATAGACGGGATTAAACAATAACTGACAATCATTGAATGTGTTAGAAACTCAGGGAAAGAGAGTCATGGAGACAGGCGTTGCAGTGCATAGAGAAGTTAGCCAATAGCAATTGAGATAGACGGAAGGGGAGGAGTCGCGAACGAATGTGTGGGAGGTTTGAATTAAAGTATTTTTCTCTCTCGCGTGATGGCCCTCAGACGACGGACGTGTTTTTCACCTGAGGAGCTGAGTTGAGTTTTTTGCAAATGGGGTTTTATTGTTTTAATATTTCATAGGAGTATGTACTCCAATGTTTAACTGTAATCGTACTTGCATCAGTGGAATTAAATTCCTTATAATTGTAAACCAGTTTTGGTAGATTTCTTATTGCAGCGTGTCGACTGTAAAAGCAGCGGACACACGTGTGCTCCAGCCTTCTCTCTGTGGGGGTTGAGATTCAGCCTCGACACCGTAGACCGTGTAGGCTGGGTCCTCCGATGGATGCAGCTGCTGGATTGGGACACAGCTTTAGTCGGTCTCCCATACTTCCACGAGGCAGAAGTGCTGAGGTTAGAAAAGCTCTGCTGATACTCTGTTGCTCCCTGCTGGACGCTGTGACACGTTGCTCTGAGACCCACATGGCCAAGAGGCTTGTGCTGGTTGTCTGACTGGATGCACAAAGGGCCACTCCACCAATTTTCCATGTCAAAGTAAATATACTAGTCACGTACTATTTGGCCTGTAACGTTTTATAATGTCTTGTGGCTCTGGGGAAGCTCTGTTCAGTCTGAAAAAGTAACTCCGATGATCTCATCAGGGTTACTTCCAACATTTTTCCCCCAATGATGTCGTCAAAGTTATCTCAGATTGAAAATGCCATCATACCTGCCACTTGTCTGGAATTTCAGATGGGTAACGGGCCTCCCTCCCATACAGAGGAAAACATGGAAAGTATTTTGTTGTTGTTGTTTTGTGCGTAGGCCAAATAGAGTGAACTCTGAGTTTATTCCTGGTGTTATGGCTTGCCTGTACTTACCCTGTCTCTCTGTGCCTCCAGGTTCATCCTCAGTTCCCCAGCCTGCCACCCTCTCACTCCGCTCTGCCTGCCCTGCCTTGCGGCTCAGTCATCCAGCATCGCCCTCTTACCCTCCGTCTCTGCTGCTCCATCTCAACCTCTTGCTATTCTCACCAAGTTACCCCTGAAATAACCCTTTCACTTATTTTACTCCTCTTGTCTGTGTTTGGGTCCAAACCTACAAACCGCCACAGCAGTTGTGTTTCTCTTCCATCAAATGAATAACTGTTGATAACTCCCACGGAGGAATTAGCTTTCTTCATTTTAAAAATCCATACATGTACATATTGAAAAACTGGTGAAAGGAACTCCTCCAAGCACACAGAAAAGCAAACAAGGACATAAAATAAGGACTCAACACTGAAAAACTTAATGTCATTTTACATTCCTCCAAAGGATTCCGTACCGGTAAGTCTTCCTCAGCAACGCCTAAGTTATCAATGACTGTTGGGCAGCTGCTGTCAGAAGCATCTGAATGTTTGAACGGACTCTAACAGCTCGGTAGCACAAACTACGACTTCATCGAGCCGTTTCAGCGTCGTAGCCTCATCAGCCGGAGGACATGCATGCACACATGGCAGTGTTTTGTGGCAGTGTGTCTACAGCAATAGTAGAATCACTATGCCACTATATTACCATAATCATATAGTTGGAAACATTGCTCACTGTTTTTTGCAGAGGTCCTTTGCGTTCTTCATCACATGTCTGAGGCACCAATAGGAATGGAAGTGCAAGTGCATGCTCCTTTCCTTGTCCTGTCCCAATGTTGTACCCGAGGTACTTCATAGAGACGAAGGCCACGTAAGGTTCTCAGCCACCGACTGCATTAAAACTACAGAGCCATGAGTGGGGTTTCCATTTAGGAGTCAGAATGAGTTTTTCTCATCGAAATAGAGGGGAGGTCTGTTAAGGGGCTGTAAGTAAAGGACATCACGTTTATTACGAGTATTAGTAATGATCAATATACAGTGCAAATATGCAATCTGGAAAGTTACCTACAGTATCCAGTACAAATATACTGGAGGTAACTTTCCAGATTGACCAAATCCAAAGCATTGCTTTAGCTGTTGAACTGCTCCAGTTTACAGTTTTGAATTTGAACAAACAAAGAGCTGTAAACATGAGTCATAATGAATGAATTAAAATATGCTATGTCTGCATTTATCTTCACTGGTGTCACCGCTCAAGAAATAACTGATGATGAGCATTTTAAGTCTGGTGTGCGGTTGGAACTCGTTTATCATTAATAGTGATGAATAGACAAAGACAAACACTGGACGGAGACCCTCTGTTTTAGGCGGTCTCAGTCCAGTTAAGTTTGCACCTGAGTTTGATTGATTGCACTCAGATCAGCCCTAACAAACTTTACTAAATGGGTGAACACAGCAGAGTTCTTTTTACCAAACCAAACAAATAAGTTGTGAAAGTATCCTCAATGTTTTGCTCTTGGTTAAGCCAGGCCTTTCACTAAGCACACATATGTAAGAAAGGTTATAAGAATCCAAACTGTGGTTAAAATGTTTTGTATTCTGTCAGAAATGCACTTAACTCTTATTAACTCTGATTTGTCTCTGTCCTGTTTACATAAGCTGTCCAGTTCCCTCAGAAACAAGGACATTCATTCACCTCGCAGTGGCCACAAGACAGTTCAGCAAGTGGGAGCTGCAGCGAGACACCTGCAAGAGTTGTTGACTGTAAAGAGACCTGGTTGCAAAGCGTTAAATGTTTCAAATTCAAGTTTGTTCTATTCAAATCAGTGTGAGTTACATTTTCTCTGTTTCAACCTGATTTGAATGCATTTTTTTCTCTGATGAACATTTCTTTTTGTTCATTAAGTCACTGACCACTGGTGATATTGAAGTACGGTAGAAGTGATAAACATAAGCTAACTGTCATTACTCCATGATCAAAAAGTAAAATGCGATGATATGAATTTGCCAAAATGTCCTATATTTCCATCAAAATATCTTTTGCAAACACAATCATTCATTACACGGTGGTGTCTAAATGTTTGAAGTATTTATGTTTGAATAAAAAGTTGTCGGGCCTATTTGAAACTACAACCTGTAAGTGGTAGATCATTTATGTATTGTTTTAGTGTTTCTCCTACATGTATTTAGTAGTGGTGGTATGTCGAGGAGGAGACAGCTCTGTCTCATCTTTTTAAGAACTAACAAAAAACCCCAAGTCATCGAGTTGTGGTGGGATTTTAGGTCTCCATGGCAACAACACAACCCATAATGCAGTACATAGGCCAGGTCTGGGCCAGCAGCACATTCGTAATCTGATATCAGTATTTGGGCCAGAGCTGGGCCAAAGCTGGGGTTAATTATAAAAGTTAGAATGACGTAGTATGTGCACCACAACTGGGCCACAGCATTTTACAATGTGTCGGCATTGACATTGACAGCATTAATCTAAATAATAGGAAACAAACTGGATGCAGACTCACTTAAAGCAGTTCCAGCCAAATACAGGATGATTATTAAGTTAAAATGTTTTTTGCTGTATGAAAACTGAGACTTCAAACGATGGTGTTGAAATCACAAGTGTAGGAGTACAGATTATTCTGGAGACTTCCCCAGCGTAGACCCTGTTGATGTGACTTTGTCTGTCTGGAGGTATCTTGGTGAACTGCTAAAATAACTGAAATAACATGAAGTTGTGCTGGTCTACAGCTCAGGGGACTCCTTGTCTGACTGACTGGGCACCAACGTGTGATTCTGGGTCTGCCAATGACGTGAGCTCTGTCCTGTCAGCTCAGCTGGAGAGTTGTAGAATTCTTCATTTGAGAGTCTTATCCATGATTTCAGGTCAGGGTGATACTGACTTCAACACACTCTCACGGATTTTTATCTTACTGGTTTGAGTACAAGGAATAGGACAAGTGTGTACTCCTTACAACACCAACAGGAGAATCCTGTGGATGATGCTGGAAATCCATCTACCCTGACGAAACGAAGAAGCAAGTCTGATGTCACAATTATGGAAAAACACCCTGCAAATGGTAAACCATCAACTAAAAGGCACGTTTATTTGCCTCTATTCAATTAAATAATACATACTGTCGCATAGTAAAACCTTAAAACCTGTTGGTTACGGTCAACAATCTCTGAAAGTTATCTTCTCAAACCCAAAAGTTATTTGTGAAAACGTTTAAAATGACAAGTTATTGCTGAGCGTTTATTTGTGTGTACATCAGTTAACGCTTGGAGTCGTCCACCTGCAACGCCTGGACGTGGGGATTAGGAAATCTCAACTGGGAAGATTCTGACCTCCGAATTGTCTGAAACGCTGCATGAGAACCACGGACGTGATGGCAAAGAAACAGCAGTCCATACCACATACACACACAGAGTGACACTTTTCTACATATGGTCTGTACCTTATGACGCCCGGGGCTTTAGTAGGGCCCTGTCGGCGTAGCAGCTGGTGTGATCCAATCTCCAGATCGTCTCTGGTGTGTTTTCAACTGACCACATTTGATGCAATGCAACCAAATCAGCCAACAGTATATCGAGTTTATTTGCTCCCAAACCAACAGCGGAGGTTTTATTGTATTATATTGTGTGACCTAACATGCAACATTTGTCACTTGTTTCTTTTATAATCCAAAAATGTTTTTGTCATAAAATATAATTCACGAAAATGTGTTGCACTGTACTTTGGAAATACTATAATATAAAAAATACATTACTGTTGAGAATGATATCGAGCTCATCGAGGAAAAGTTAGGTTCCACCTCACCGCATTCCATTTCATACTGCAGACACCAAAACTACTACAGACGGAGCAGAGTACGGTGCTTGTGCTTAGCCCAGTAAATAAACAAGTCAAAGTCCATTCAGACAGTTGAAATACATTTAAATCAGTCTAAGATCATACGCTCTTCAGATAAGAAGCCCTGTCCAGTTCTTACATGCCACCAGCTCACTGTGCGTCTGGTTTCGAGGCTTCGGGCAGAGCCTCCGTGTGGCTGTCAGCTGAGCTCTGTGTGCCCACAGTCGTCTCCTTGCTCTTGGCTGCATTCTCACTCTGAGCCCGGATCTGTTTCTCCCTCTCCAGAGCTTTCTCCATCTCTGTGTAGTAATCCAGAGCCTTCCGTACCGGGTCGATGATGTGTTGCTGCACAACGAAACAGGGATTGGTCAAATTGCACCCAGAGTGAGCAAACCTTCCCTCAGCCATGTCCACTTCTCATTTAGTAAGTGATTCCCAACATTATCGACTATGACTTGTCAGAATCAAAGGTTTAGTACATTACCTGGATATACCTTTTCAAATAAATTACCTCCAAGCAGGGGAAGAGGTTGGCCAGCTCGATGAAGAGAGGCAAAAGGACAAATCTGATGAAGCCTGTTTGAGATGAAGGCTTGTTGACTTTGTCCCGGTCCATGAAGGGCGTGACGGGAAGACCCTCTAACTTCTCCTTATCACTCTGAGGGCAGAGAGAGGGGCGATACATGCAGCGGGGCTGTTAGTTTGATTTGATTTAACGTGGTTGCCTCTGAATCTGGCCTGAAGAGTAACTGTATGTGTCAACAACCCTCTATAGTTGTGAAGCTCATATCCGCGTGTTGCCACAGTCTTTCCATACAAGAGCACTCGGTCACCTGGTTGTAGAATTCCTGCAGAAGACAGTCCAGCCAGGGCTCAGCCACCTCCATGGGCCGCGCCTCGTTGGATATGTCGCTCACTTTGATCAGAATCATCATCAGCTGTACGCACAACAGGAAGGAATCAGATAGACAGCTATGAACTGTGAGAGAAACACAGAGGTAAAGAGTTTACCCTCTGTCAGTGTGACGGGCCCTCACAGAGGCCTGGGCTCCGCTGGAAGCAAGAAAAGTTTGTCGTTTGTAATTTATACAACCTAATGTCGGCAAAGTCCTTAAAAGGGTTGAAATGTGTGGCCATTAATGCATGCCTCTACATCCAGCAGGCTGAACTAGTGCGATGCTTTCCTTTTGAAGTGTATAAACTGTGATGGCGCCTCAGGTCGGCTGTTTTTACGTCACATCAGCATGAAATGTTGTCATTTCATGAATATGCTATACATTTAGTTTCATAAACTTAGTTCAGGAACGGGACCACGCCCAGAACACGGCTCATTTCCCCTGCACAAGTATTTAAGCTCAACGCACCTGTTCACTTCCTCTTCGACTCCGTTCTCTCATCCCTCCCGCCCAACCCCATTTTTGTCAGGATCCAGGATCCCTGTCTGACCCGTTGTGTGTTACCTCTGTTTCCCCTGATCTCCTCTCCTTATGTGGCCTGTCATTCCCCCGTTTGTTATTGTGTGCCATGTGCTCTGTGTTTGTCCTCTGCCTCCAGACACCTCCCATGGCCACACCCTTGATTGTGCACAGCTGAGGACACTCCAGCCGATCACCTCCTGCAGCCTGACACACCAGACTCAGGTCCCACTAATGATTCCCCTGTCACTATATAAGCTCTGGTCCTGCAGTCTGGGGTTGTCAGGTCGTACCGTCTTTCACCGGCGTCAACCCCTTATTGTCGTCTGCCTCGTCAGTCCGGCCGGTTACCAGTCTGGTCACGTAAGTCTGAACACCGATTCAGTGAAGATCATTACCTGTTTGTTTTCTGTTCTTTCAGTTTTGAGTGCGGCCCGAGTTTCCCTCCCGACTCCGGTGGAGATTATAGGCGTGACTTTAATTTGCTGGACAGTTTGTTTTTGTTTGTTCATTCTGTGAATCCTCCTGAACAAGTTAAATGAAGTCTTTGCTGGAGTAAACCTGCTGTGTGCTTGCGTTTGGGTCCATCTACTACACCACCACATAACAATTTTTTGTTTTCCCATTTTTTCTCTCTTGCAGGATTACAGGAACGACAGGGGACTCTGCACTGCCGGAGCTTCCCAGAGATGGCCCCACTCAACAGTCTCCGTTCCCACCAGCCGCCGGACACAAACTGTCCATCACTTCCCTTCATCCCTCTACCCTACATCCCTTCATCCCTCTACCCTACATCCCTTCATCTCTCTACCCTACATCCCTTCATCCCTCTACCCTACATCCCTTCATCCCTCTACCCTACATCCCTTCATCCCTCTACCCTACATCCCTTCATCCCTCTACCCTACATCCCTTCATCCCTCTACCCTACATCCCTTCATCCCTCTACCCTACGGCCCTTCATCCCTCTACCCTACGGCCCTTCATCCCTCTACCCTACGGCCCTTCATCCCTCTACCCTACGGCCCTTCATCCCTCTACCCTACGGCCCTTCATCCCTCTACCCTACGGCCCTTCATCCCTCTACCCTACGGCCCTTCATCCCTCTACCCTACGGCCCTTCATCCCTCTACCCTACGGCCCTTCATCCCTCTACCCTACGGCCCTTCATCCCTCTACCCTACGGCCCTTCATCCCTCTACCCTACGGCCCTTCATCCCTCTACCCTACGGCCCTTCATCCCTCTACCCTACGGCCCTTCATCCCTCTACCCTACGGCCCTTCATCCCTCTACCCTACGGCCCTTCATCCCTCTACCCTACGGCCCTTCATCCCTCTACCCTACGGCCCTTCATCCCTCTACCCTACGGCCCTTCATCCCTCTACCCTACGGCCCTTCATCCCTCTACCCTACGGCCCTTCATCCCTCTACCCTACGGCCCTTCATCCCTCTACCCTACATCCCTCTACCCTACGGCCCTTCATCCCTCTACCCTACGGCCCTTCATCCCTCTACCCTACGGCCCTTCATCCCTCTACCCTACGGCCCTTCATCCCTCTACCCTACGGCCCTTCATCCCTCTACCCTACGGCCCTTCATCCCTCTACCCTACGGCCCTTCATCCCTCTACCCTACGGCCCTTCATCCCTCTACCCTACGGCCCTTCATCCCTCTACCCTACGGCCCTTCATCCCTCTACCCTACGGCCCTTCATCCCTCTACCCTACGGCCCTTCATCCCTCTACCCTACGGCCCTTCATCCCTCTACCCTACGGCCCTTCATCCCTCTACCCTACGGCCCTTCATCCCTCTACCCTACGGCCCTTCATCCCTCTACCCTACGGCCCTTGATCCCTCTACCCTACGGCCCTTGATCCCTCTACCCTACGGCCCTTGATCCCTCTACCCTACGGCCCTTGATCCCTCTACCCTACGGCCCTTGATCCCTCTACCCTACGGCCCTTGATCCCTCTACCCTACGGCCCTTGATCCCTCTACCCTACGGCCCTTGATCCCTCTACCCTACGGCCCTTGATCCCTCTACCCTACGGCCCTTGATCCCTCTACCCTACGGCCCTTGATCCCTCTACCCTACGGCCCTTGATCCCTCTACCCTACGGCCCTTCATCCCTCTACCCTACGGCCCTTCATCCCTCTACCCTACGGCCCTTCATCCCTCTACCCTACGGCCCTTCATCCCTCTACCCTACGGCCCTTCATCCCTCTACCCTACGGCCCTTCATCCCTCTACCCTACGGCCCTTCATCCCTCTACCCTACGGCCCTTCATCCCTCTACCCTACGGCCCTTCATCCCTCTACCCTACGGCCCTTCATCCCTCTACCCTACGGCCCTTCATCCCTCTACCCTACGGCCCTTCATCCCTCTACCCTACGGCCCTTCATCCCTCTACCCTACGGCCCTTCATCCCTCTACCCTACGGCCCTTCATCCCTCTACCCTACGGCCCTTCATCCCTCTACCCTACGGCCCTTCATCCCTCTACCCTACGGCCCTTCATCCCTCTACCCTACGGCCCTTCCATCCCTCTACCCTACGGCCCTTCCATCCCTCTACCCTACGGCCCTTCCATCCCTCTACCCTACGGCCCTTCCATCCCTCTACCCTACGGCCCTTCCATCCCTCTACCCTACGGCCCTTCCATCCCTCTACCCTACGGCCCTTCCATCCCTCTACCCTACGGCCCTTCCATCCCTCTACCCTACGGCCCTTCCATCCCTCTACCCTACGGCCCTTCCATCCCTCTACCCTACGGCCCTTCCATCCCTCTACCCTACGGCCCTTCATCCCTCTACCCTACGGCCCTTCATCCCTCTACCCTACGGCCCTTCATCCCTCTACCCTACGGCCCTTCATCCCTCTACCCTACGGCCCTTCCATCCCTCTACCCTACGGCCCTTCCATCCCTCTACCCTACGGCCCTTCCATCCCTCTACCCTACGGCCCTTCCATCCCTCTACCCTACGGCCCTTCCATACCTCTACCCTACGGCCCTCTACCCTACATCCCTTCATCTCTCTACCTCTACTGCTTCCTAAACCTAACTATCATTCATTACGCAATAAAAACTCTAGAAACGTATCCTGTTATTGGTGTGGTCCTTGTTAGTGAAATATATTCTTATGCTGTTGGAACAGTCTGCCTGAGGATCTAAGAGAAGCTCAATGTGTTGATGTTAATCATAAAAATACAAATGCCTCTATAGCCTGGATTTTGATTAGAATGTTTAAATCCAAATTGAACTATTTATTCAATTTAAGTCACGTTTCAAAAATGCACAGTTTCTCTTGTCATGGTATTCTATTGGTTATATTATTCCACTTTTATCATTTCTGTCTTGTGTGCATTTGTCTGAAATAGTTTGACTTTATATGTGTGCCGTCGTATTGTCCTTTTGAATGGCACTCACCTGCATTAAGAATAGATCTTAATGTCCCTTTTCAGATACCTCTAAAATTAAATACAAAGCCACCCCTGAGTATACACAAATACTGTCTGAACATGAAGTTACATGAGTTATGAATATGGAATCATATTGCCACAGAGGCCTGTTTGCTCTCCTCTCACCACTTCTCTGTGGTCCTTGTTGGTGAAGTCAAATGCTGGCAGGATGGACTTGAACCTGTTGAGAATTTCATTGTGCCGCGTCATGTCAGTGGCCAGGATGCATCTGCAATGAGGACATAGAATAAAACCCATAGCCCATGCTGCTGCGCTATCATAACATGAGTAAATGTGCACGCTTAGAGAATCAGAGAGGTGATCTCACTTGATGATCCCTTCTCTAATCCGTTTGTATTGATCCATGGACAAGTTTCTGAAGATGTTGCTCTCTGTCTACAAAACAGAAAGCCCTCTGTTCATTGTCTCTGACTGCAGAGTGTACAGGCTCCATGCTAAAGTGGATGTGTGATGGCAGCCTGGACAGAAGGTTTTGAACAAACAGCGAGTCATCATCCTTACCTTCTCTAGGATCTCAAAAGCTACAGCACAGTGGTGGTTCTCCAGTGGAGAGATGTCGTTGTAGCGGAGAGCAAGTTCAGTCCGAGCATTTATCTGAAAGAGGTCACACTTCAGTTTGGAGCTTGTGATGAACTTTAAATAGTTGATGCTGAAGCGCTTCTGTATGCGTCGGTACAATAGCCACTGAGGTTATGTCACAAGTACCAGTATATATAAGACGATACAACTGGCCAATTTTAGCAAATATAGGAACTATATTGGTAGCGATCAGCATATATGTAATATAGAAATTATTCAATTTATTCAATTTCAAGATATTAGAGTAAAAATCCCCAACACTACTAGATAGCTTTGCCACATTTCTCCACTGTGAAATATCTCCCTTGATACATCTCTGGATCCGAATTATTCGACAACCAAATTTAAAGAGTTGGTTCACATTTATTTCAAGTCTGTCTTAATACATATATGTCCATAATAATAAAGAACGTGTTACTGGTCGTTGTCATTGTTCCTCTTGTCCAAAGCAGCTGTGAAAAGATCCCTTCTTAAAGCATCATCATGGAAAAGCATTTGCACACCACGTCTGAAGTTTTTGTCTCTAAATGTAACACGTTTAAAAACAACCAAGTTCAAATGTTTGATGAGCTGATTGACGTCTGCTAGCACAAAGCACTTTACGACAAACAAATTCAAGAATACAGAGATGCAGAATTAAAATTTAGATTGTGGCAGGTGATCATGTCGCCCCATTTTGGACTAGCGCTATCCATTATGCAGTCATTTATTCAGCTTCGTCTCGTATAACTACATTTTGCAATAAAACGCATCGGTCTCAGTGTTCTGTGGCTACCAATTTTTATTGGATGATGGAAAAATGGAAAAAGAACGCTAACCAAATATTTGTACTTGGTGTGCAAAGGCCGTCAGAGGTTTCTCGAAATCCACAAAAAAAGACATTCTTACGTTCAGCTGAAGTGAATATGAGGATTCCAGACAAATCATGTGTGTATCGTTCAAAATGACGCTTTCTGTTGTGGCTCCCAAAGACGGGGTTTCATATACCTGATAGGCGTTGTTGTATCCTGTGTGGTCGAGGTCGTGGCAGACCGCACAGGTCAGCATGATCAGCAGGTCCACGCTGTCCATCTTACTCTTCAGGTCAGTCAGCCAGATCAAACCATACATCTGCTCAGAGATAAACAGTAGTACAGAATGAGAACGGGAGGTATTATCATGTCCTTAATGTGGAAAAAGAAGGCTGCCATCTACTCTTGAAGATGAAAAGATTTGCCCAGATGCTTGTTAACTTTGTCTTACTGCTATCTGCTGGTGCAGGTAGATTGCCACTGGCTTATCAGAGTTTGTTCATGTTGATAACAGCTGCCTGCTAGCAAATCAACCACTACATTATTAATCCGAAAGAAATGAGCTGAAAGATGCTAAAAAGCTCAGAGCTTATTGTCCCGCAACCCATTTTCACACTATACATATAGTCATTGTATCCGTTTTTCTATACAAATATTGATGAGTGCAGTTTGAAGAACGAGACTTTTAAAGGATAGTGAGTCAACATGCTGCTTGACACAATTACAGACAGATACACAGCCAGCACCATCGGCTTATAAAGTTGATATGGCTAACATGTAAGCATGCAACAATTGCTTGCTTAAACATCCAGCAGTCATGGAGCAACATTGTAATGCATTTTAAGTTGTGTTTCTTGCCACCTGACCAAGGTGTGTCTAATATTGACTCTCCTTTTAGCTCCTGCTTTGGTCTCCACCGACTCCAGAGAAGGATATCTGGCTCTTCAGCTGGCTAAGTGCACAGATTTTTACCTTGCAAACATTAAGCTATCTGGAGAAGAGCAGATACCGTTGCTTTAAGTGGGTTTATCAAGGTTTTTAATGCAGGTTGAGAGAAATGAATCCTTTTTGCATTAACTAATTTTTCAAGAAATGCTAAAGGATATAATTCAAACCAACAAGTGTCTTCTTTCGTGGATGTGTTGAGACGATCGATTGTCCACTGATCTGAGTCACCTCTTAACTCTGAGGACCAGATGCACTTCACCAATTAACAATCAAGGTGATGGCATAATTGCACTATTTCATGATTACAGACACGATTGGGCTTTCCATGATTTGCTCCGATAAAACGTCTCTCAAAAAAGCGCACACACATACACACACATACACACACTCACCATCTGGGTGACACAGAAGCAGTGCTTGAAGTTGTGGAAAGGGATGTTGTTGTATCGTCGGTAGACCTCAAACAGGAACTGTTGCAGTACTTCTGGCTCGATGTTGAAAGCCGCTATGAAATCTAAATCTGTGTACATGACCTGAAGGAGCACCATGATCTCTGCGTCCTCCCACTGCCTGCACCGACACACACAAAATACGCCATGGGAGGGCACTTATATCTACAAATACAAATACCAATGCTCAGGATTAAAAAAGGAAACATCAAATGGGTTAAAGGCTGGGTTGGTAATGTTGGGAAACCAGAAAGATTTATTTTTTAAATGGTCCAACTTAAAAACCCAGCCCTGAGTTGCCAACTCTTTTCCAATGAAGGGAGCTAGCATCACTCACTCCAAAAGTTGCTAAATCTAGCAAGAAAGAAACACTTCCCTTCAGTCCTCCCTCCAAAGCCACTCCCACAACCTATCATTATATACTGTACGTAAACAACCAACATGGCTATTGCTGGTACCCACAGCTGTTGAGCCAGCAGCTGTTGGAAGACTTGGGTGATGACCAATGAGTGCACGGGCAGAACACGCTCAGGCAGGCAGGCAGGCAGGCAGCTCGTCCAATCAACACGGGCCGATTGCGATGATTGGACGGGCTTGTTGAAGTCCTCGACAGCCACACAAACCAACCTTTTGTTTCTTGTTTTTGTTTTGTCAGAGCGTCTGATTCATTGATTGCTGTCAGGATGTAATGACAATTTAAATTTAGATATCAAAAATGTTTTTGAAGAAGATTACCAACCCTGCCTTTAATGAAGGCACCTCACCTAAAAACATTTTGTGAATTTACATTTTAGTCTCAACAGCAGTATCTGTGATACCATATTTAAAGGTTTCATCCAAGCATCACACTGTGTATATATATAAAGCCAAAAATACATTTTGAAAACACTTGCAATAAAGTATAAATGTATATATACAGTAAATATAGCTAACCATTTGTCATCTGATAGACTGTTATATGTATATATATATATATATACAAACAAGTATTATGTATACAAAGCCTTAACTAATATATTCCTCTGTACCATAGAGCAATGAGATGCACTGTTGCATTGGGTGATATAATCCATCATTACCATGAACACACACACACAAGTGTATTTTATCTCCACATACACTGTTTTACTGCGGGAAATATATGTATGAATCCATAGCTGAAAATAGTCCCCAAAAATGCTCAATTTACTTCTGTTTGATAAAAACTACAGTGCCCAGCTGTTTCAGGAAATTGCTGAACTTTTATAAAAAAAATTAATATTTTTTAAAGGTGTAGGTCTTCAGCATAAATGGCTTGGTGATGAGCAGACGGGTAGGGAAGAGGGTTCGGTATAAAACGGCTATTATACGAAAAGCATAATAGGTACTAAAATACACGATCATTTATGGGTTCTCTTGACACCAATCAAAAATGTAGAATAACACAATAACACCAGCCTCATCCTTCATAATACCTCTATGCCCACAGAAAGAAATATTTGATCGGGGTTTCAAAGGAATCCTCTCATTCAGTTTGATCAGGTGACGCCCGAGCTTCAGTTCTCATTCTGTAGCCTGCGCATGGCCGCATATCCATCCACCGCCGCCATTGTGGGTTTGCTTTAAAAGCTTTTTTGGACATGAGCAAGCCTCGCTGAATGCAGCATGCGCTTCCTCCCCATGAAGCCCACTTCAAACATGGCCTCACAAAGACCTTTTGATTTGTGAGCCTCTGCAGGCCTATTCATATTGAGATGAGTGTGTTCATCAGAGGAAAGGGGTGACGTCTCCCATCCTCAGAAGTGCATTAGAGGTGCTTGTCGGGCACGACCGCGACCGTCTGCCTCACTGTATACTGAGGACACAGGTGCACTGGTGGTTTGCACACCGTGGTCATGACCACGATGCTGCAGGAGACACTAATCATCTCCAGACTCATACTGGTGGATACTTACCAGTTATCAAAGGTCGGGGTCTTTAAGTACTGCCTCACCTCCTCTGACACTTCCAGGGAGCTGCAGTGACAACAGCATAAGCATGAATGGTTACTATATTTGAACATATAATATATGGAAGGCAGTGTAGTTTTTAGTGAGGTTTGCATGTGAACGTGCCTCATTTGTAGAAACTTTTCCCGCACATGCTCGCACTCCTTCCTGGTCTTATGCAGGGTTCTCTTGTGGTAGAAGGGGGAGGGCTTGTGTGTTAAATCTGACAGGTCTTTAAACAATCCCAGCCAGCTCAGATGCTCCACACTCTGAAAAGAGACGGGTTGGAGCAGCACATCAAATCTGGCACTTCAGGAATGATAGATTATCTGAAAACAGCTTCCTGCTAATGTGGAAACAAGGATGATGACAAAACCAATGAAATAAAGATGCTAAAAAGGTCAGCAGAGCTCAGGGAATCGAGGAGTCGGGTGATAATTCTCTCTGAGGTCATCACATGTCAGCAACCCTTTTCACATTACACATTACACATTTAATTCACCAGTAATGCCACATTATTTATAAGTGCAGCTGTAAAATACAAAGTAAATCTAATTACAACATTGTTTTTGTCTTACTATCCCACTTCATATGAAACCAAGCAGCAACCTCCGCTTCTGAAAAGTGAGACCAACGCAGAAGTGCCTTAAAGTTGCATTCTTTCGAACGGCAATCAGGCCTCTGGTTGCAAAGACTCCTCTGGTTGTATAGAAGTCTATGAGAAAATTACTCTACTTTCTTGATTTATTCCCTCAGTAAACATTGTAAACATGAGTTTCAAGTCTTCTTCAATACAGCATGATGTTCATTTAGTACATGATGGTCCATTTAGAGTCACACAGACCATAAAGCAGGGGATGCTTTAGGGCGGGACTACTGTGATTGACAGGTCTCTGCCACAGCGTTGTCCGGTCTGGGAGTTGTCTGTGTTTTCGTCTTAAAACTTTCCCTTTCACGTGTGTTTTCGGTTCATGAAGGATCATTGTAACATTTTGGTCGACTGAAAATGTCTTCATCATCGTTCGGTTGTACTAAGCTCCACCCTCTCGTGTCACTTCTCATTGCAAGAAAACAAGATGGACAAAATCGTAGTCCACAAACCAACGGGTGACTTCACGGTTGGCTTGGGTCAGTAACATTTATTTTTCTGATGAGGATTAAAAAACTCCCGATGCAGATGATTATGATTCAGGGGCGACCGTGGCTCATGGTAGAGATGGTTGTCTGGTCACCGCAAGGTTCGCGGTTCGATCTTTGGTTACTACGTGTGCTGTGCCGAAGTGTCCCTGAGCAAGACACTAAACCTCTAACTGCTCCCCGGGCGCTTCTCAGGGGCAGCCCACTGCTCCCAATATATATGGGTCAAATGCAGAGAACAAATTCCCCCACTAATAAGGGATTGTTTAATCTTTAATTATATCTTTGTATTATCATATTAATAAGTTCCATGTACTTTTTCCCACATTTGCAGAGTATCTTTAAAGAGTACTGCACCTCTAGTTTCTCCTGGAATGAATCCACCTGTTTCTTCATCTCGTACACAACTGCAGGAGTCTCACCGGCCTCGATCAGGATGTTCTTCTCCAGGTCCTGCAGTCTGAGATCACACCGTCAGGGAGGTGTTACGTCATCACACATATATATCTTTGGTTTGGGCTGTTCAAAGTCTCAACGTCTTGCATTGTCCATCTGCCCCTCTGGTTCAAAGTATAAAGCACCTAAACACCTGATCTCTGATTATTCATAAAACTTCTATAACTGCCTCTTTCACCGTTCACGTTAAATGTGAATCATATTTATCCTCAGGGATATATCTAAGTATGTCCTGTTTTCCTTATTTCCCACCTTTACCTTTTCTCCATAGAGGAGAGGTCAAATCCGAGTGCACCAGCAAGCTCCGCAGCTGGAATCACAAGACAAGAGGAAGTCCATCAACAATTTTGAAATGAGCCCATGTACTGCGATTCCCAGGGTGCAAAGATACCTAACGGCTCACTGTTGCTGTCAGCGGCCACCACCTCCAGCTTGTAGCAGGAGGTTGGGCTGTTGGGCTCCAGACTCGGGGAGATGTTGATGATGTTGCCTTTGGGGTTGTACAGCTTCAGGATGTCATGGGGTCCTGCCTCGGCTGCACAGCGGAACAGATCTGAAAAGGAACAGCTCGCCGCTCAGTTCACACTATGCTCTGAGAAATGATTTCACAGTTTACCTCAACTGCTCAGGAAGACCACGGGGTGTGGCTGGAAAGCCCTGGTAATGGTCCTTGAGTTATAATATATTTGTCAAGCTTTTAGGTACCCGTTTTTAAAAGGAACCCTTAATAAATGGTTAATACGTGTTTTTCTTTCAGGTTATTTGTTGGGCAATTTTCTGCCTTTAGAGAGGAGAGAGAGAGAGACGGGGGAGGAGAGAGAGAGAGACGGGGGAGGAGGGAGAGAGAGACGGGGGAGGAGGGAGCGAGGGATCCACATGCAGCAAAGAGCCACAGGTTGGATTCAGACCCGGGCCGTGGTACATGAGGCACCCAATCCTTTATTATTGTGAACAAAATCTTTCAATGTCTTCACAGATCATACAATTATTATCATCAAACCAGCAACAAGAACAACTTTTCAGTTGCCAGATTGTGCAAAAAGACCTCTGGAACAGGGCTGCAGAGGATCTTGACCAAAATCCATTTTTAACTGTGAGGATTTGTGTCTAGCTCTGCTGTATTTCCCTCAATGGGGTCCTCCTACGAGTCCCGCCCACTGCCGCGCCTCTCTCCATAGGCACAGCTGTGCCTCATCTCCTGTGATCGCCTCCAGCTGACATAAATACTCCTGTCACTCTCATTCCAGTTGTCAGTCCATCCATTTACCTACCTGGTATTCCGACCCGTGAGTAGTCCATTTGTTCACTCTCTGAAGATCCGCTACTAACGATGCATTTCGTTTTTTCAACTTGCCTGCCGTACAGTGTCGAGCCTCGGGTTTTCACCTGTACGAGGAAGCCTTCCAGTTAGTTCCTCGGAGATCAACTGTGTAGTCTTGGCGTTCCTGTGTCGAGCCTCGGGTGTCACACAGACGATCCAGCCTGCCTGCCAGCCGCGGACGCGGACCGGCCACTTCCCGGCTAAGATCCGAGCGGTGCGCGAGGACGCGCCTCCGTACTGACATTTGACAGTTTTCCTGTCGGCTTCGTCTGCCGCTCAGCAGGATTAGCCACTTTCCGGCTTGGAACCGTGCGGAGGCGTGGAGACGCCTCCTATTGCCTTTGTCCATTTCCTGTCTTTTACCTTGACTGAGAGAAATAAATTATCGTGGTTTTGAAATAGAACTCTGCTGTCTGAGTCTGCATTCGGGTCCATGAACACACCACATCATAACAGAACGGACTGACCATAACTATGGACCCAGCAGCCACAGCAGGATTTCCACTTGCAGATCCCCGGGTCCGTGAGTCATTTGTTCCGTCTCCTGAACCTTTCCACGGAGACATGAGAGGATGCAGAGGTTTTCTGCTCCAGATGACGTTTGTGTTCAACCAACAGCCCTGCACGTATGCATCGGACAGTTCTAAGATTGCCTATCTGATCGGGTTACTACATGGCCGTGCTCTCGACTGGGCCCAGGCCTGGTTCACTCAGAACCTGTTAGATACGGTTTCTTTTGGACAATACCTGGAGGCGTTTAAGAGAGCTTTCGACCACCCTACATACTCTCAGGTCGCTGTTCAGAACCTCCTCCGCCTCCGTCAGGGCTCTGCTAGCGCCGCTGAACATTCCATTGACTTTCGCATCCTGGCCGCAGAGTCCGGTTGGGCGGAGAGGGCGCTAAAGGGGGTTTTTCTCAGCAGCCTGTCGGAGGGATTAAAGGACGAGCTCGCTGTTCTGGAGGAGGCTAAGACACTGGAAGACCTGATCGCTCTCACCATCCGACTGGATACTCGGATGTAGGAGCGTCGGAGAGAGTGTAATCACAGGCTCCCGGCTCCGGTTCGTCAGCCAGTAACTACTTCCGGTCACCGGTCCCCAGTTCCACCTCGCCGCCGCAGCCCAGGCCTCCAGCACTCGCCCGCTCCGGCACCTTCTCCCGTGGATCGGGATGAACCCATGCAGTTGGGACGGTTCCATCTGTCTCAGGATGAGAGGGAGCGACGAATCCGTTCAGAAGCCTGCCTCTACTGCGGCGAGCCGGGTCACCGTATCCCTGTCTGCCCGGTGCGCCCAAAAGAGAGGGCTCGCCGGTAAGAGTGGGAATACTGGCGAGCGACTCCACCCGACTTCCCCGTCCCAAGTCCCGTCTCACACTACCAGCTAAGTTATGCCTGCCATCCGGTGCTCTACCGGTCTTGGCCCTGATTGACTCCGGAGCAGAACAGAGTTTTTTGGACTCCTCCTTGGCCTTCGCTCATGGGATTCCCTTGGAGGAGTTGGAATGCCCTCTTCAGGCAAACGCTCTGGATGGCAGTCACTTGACCAATATCACGCACCGGACTTGCCCTATTACCCTGCTTGTGTCAGGAAACCACCAACATGAGATCTGTTTTTACGTCTTCTCTACGCCCCTGACGCCCCTGGTTCTGGGCCATCCTTTGCTCCTGGACCACAACCCACAGATAGACTGGGCAGGAAACAGAATCATCAGATGGAGCCCTACATGTCTTTCGAGGTGCCTCAAGTCCGCCATTCCCCGGCAGACCTCTTCTCGCCACACCCCTACGACCGGAACTGACCTCACCTCGGTCCCTTTGGAGTACGCAGATCTCAGCGAGGCATTCAACAAGGAACGAGCCCTTTCCCTGCCACCCCACCGACCCTACGATTGCGCCATAGAGCTATTCTCCGGCGCCACCCTGCCCTCCAGCCGACTATACAACCTTTCCCGACCTGAACGCGAGTCGATGGAGACCTATATCACAGACTCCCTCGCTGCTGGAATTATCCGCCCGTCATCGTCCCCGGTGGGAGCAGGGTTTTTCTTCGTGGCCAAGAAGGACAAGAGTCTCCGTCCTTGCATCGACTACCGAGGGTTAAACCAGATCACCACCCGGAACAGGTATCCACTACCCCTAATCAACTCTGCTTTTGAATCCCTACCCGGTGCCACAATTTTCACCAAGCTAGACCTCCGCAATGCTTACCACTTGGTTCGGATACGAGAGGGGGACGAGTGGAAGACCGCTTTCAACACTCCCCTGGGACATTTTGAGTACCTGGTCATGCCATTCGGACTTTCAAATGCACCAGCCATTTTCCAGGCTTTGGTGAACGACGTGCTCAGGGATTTTCTCAACCGGTTTGTGTTTGTCTACATCGACAACATTCTGATTTACTCCTCAAACCTACAGGAACATTGCCACCATGTCAGTCAGGTCCTTCACCGCTTACTGGAGAACCAACTCTTCATCAAAGCCGAGAAATGTGAATTCCATGTCACCTCCGTACAGTTTCTTGGTTTCATCATTGAGGAGGGTCAGATTCGGAAGGACCCAGAAAAGGTTAAAGCGGTCACCGAATGGCCGGTCCCCTCTAACTGGAAGAAGCTCCAGCAGTTCCTAGGATTTGCAAACTTCTACCGCCGGTTCATTCGGAACTACAGTCAGACGGCTTCACCCCTAACCAGACTCGCCTCCTCTAAGGTGGTTTTTTTCCTGGTCCCCCGAGGCTGACCGGGCGTTTAATGCCCTCAAGGAGCGATTCACATCAGCCCCCATCCTAGTACAGCCGGATGAAAGCCTCCAGTTCTTGGTCGAGGTGGACGCCTCCGACACTGGAGTAGGAGCAGTATTATCACAACGCTCAACCACTGACTCTAAGCTCCGTCCGTGTGCTTTTTTCTCTCGCCGCCTTTCCCCGGCCGAGCGGAACTATGATGTGGGCAACCGGGAGTTATTGGCCATCAAGCTGGCTCTGGAGGAATGGAGACATTGGTTGGAGGGGTCAGTCCACCCGTTCATTGTGTGGACAGACCACCGAAATCTCGAATACATCCATTCTGCCCGGCGACTGAACTCCCGCCAAGCCTGTTGGGCTCTGTTCTTTGCCCGTTTCAACTTCACCATCACCTACCGCCCAGGAAGTAAGAACATCAAGCCAGACGCCCTCTCTCTGCAGTTTTCCCCAGACGAGGTTGACCCAGCTCTGGACATGATTGGTCTACCTGCCTGTGTCCTAGGGGTTCTCACCTGGGCGATAGAGTGCAGTGCTCAGCAGACCCAGCCAGACCCAGGAGGTGTTCCTCCTGGGCACCTGTTCGTTCCCCTTTCCGTCCGTTCCCGGGTCCTACAATGGGCTCATGACTCCCGACTCTCCGGCCACCCTGGGATAAGACGTACAATCAACTGGCTCCGGCGCTCCTTCTGGTGGCCATCCTTGGACAATGACACCCGAGTGTACGTCCTAGCCTGTACCACCTGTGCGCGCAACAAGGCCTCACACAGACCCCCTGTTGGACTATTACGACCTCTGCCTGTTCCCCACAGGCCTTGGTCGCATATGGCATTGGACTTCGTCACCGGATTTCCTCCCTCCGAGAACAACACGGTCATCCTTACCATCGTGGACCGGTTTTCCAAGGCAGCTCACTTTATTCCCCTTCCCAAGCTACCATCGGCCCACGAGACCGCAGCCTTGTTGGTTCAACATGTCTTTAGACTCCACGGCATCCCTATGGATATTGTTTCTGATCGGGGTCCTCAGTTCTCCTCCCAAGTTTGGAAGGCGTTCTGCCGCAGCCTCGGTGCCACTACTAGCCTCCCCTCCGGCTTTCACCCCCAGACCAATGGGCAGACCGAGAGGCTGAACCAGGAGCTAGAAGCCATGCTCCGGTGTGTAGCGGCGGCACATCCATCTTCCTGGAGTCGTCACTTGGCCTGGATAGAGTACGCACACAACAGCCATACCTCCACGGCAACAGGTCTCTCCCCCTTCGAGGCCTCCATTGGCTACCAACCTCCCCTTCTACCCAGCCAAGAGGTCGAGATTTCCGTCCCGTCAGTCCAAATCAACCATCGCCGATGCAGAAGAGTCTGGAGAGAGACTCGTGCCGCCCTACTTCATTCTTCCGAACAAAACAAGCGTCTGGCTGATCGCCGCCGCACACCCGCCCCCACCTATCTTCCCGGCCAACAGGTCTGGCTTTACACCAAGGACATACCCCTACGCACTGAATCCAAGAAGCTCTCTCCCAGATTCATTGGCCCGTTCCCCATTGTCTCCGTTATCAACCCGGTCACGGTCAAGCTCAAGCTCCCGCAATCCATGAGGATCCACCCTGTTTTCCATGTGTCTCTTCTCAAACCCGTTCACTCCAGTCCTCTGAACCCTCCGGCCGAACCCCCTCCACCCCCCCGACTCATCGAAGGCGGTCCGGTTTACACAGTCGACCGTCTCCTGGATGTCCGCCGACGAGGTAGGCGTTACCAATACCTCGTTGATTGGGTGGGGTATGGTGTGGAGGAACGATGCTGGGTTCCTCGCTCCCGGATTATGGATCCAGAGCTACTCCGCACATACCCTCGCCTGCACCCCGATAAGCCTGGTGGTTCGCCGGGAGGCTCACGTTGAGGGGGGGGGGGGGTACTGTGAGGATTTGTGTGTAGCTCTGCTGTATTTCCCTTAATAGGGTCCTCCTACGAGTCCCGCCCACTGCCGCGCCTCTCTCCGTAGGCACAGCTGTGCCTCATCTCCTGTGATCACCTCCAGCTGACATAAATACTCCTGTCACTCTCATTCCAGTTGTCAGTCCATCCGTTTACCTACCTGGTATTCCGACCCGTGAGTAGTCCATTTGTTCACTCTCTGAAGATCCGCTACTAACGATGCATTTCGTTTTTTCAACTTGCCTGCCGTACAGTGTCGAGCCTCGGGTTTTCACCTGTACGAGGAAGCCTTCCAGTTAGTTCCTCGGAGATCAACTGTGTAGTCTTGGCGTTCCTGTGTCGAGCCTCGGGTGTCACACAGACGATCCAGCCTGCCTGCCAGCCGCGGACGCGGACCGGCCACTTCCCGGCTAAGATCCGAGCGGAGCGCGAGGACACGCCTCCGTACTGACGTTTGACAGTTTTCCTGTCTGCTTCGTCTGCCGCTCAGCAGGATTAGCCACTTTCCGGCTTGGAACCGTGCGGAGGCGTGGAGACGCCTCCTATTGACTTTGTCCATTTCCTGTCTTTTACCTTGACTGAGAGAAATAAATTATCGTGGTTTTGAAATAGAACTCTGCTGTCTGAGTCTGCATTCGGGTCCATGAACACACCACATCATAACAGAACGGACTGACCATAACTATGGACCCAGCAGCCACAGCAGGATTTCCACTTGCAGATCCCCGGGTCCGTGAGTCATTTGTTCCGTCTCCTGAACCTTTCCACGGAGACATGAGAGGATGCAGAGGTTTTCTGCTCCAGATGACGTTTGTGTTCAACCAACAGCCCTGCACGTATGCATCGGACAGTTCTAAGATTGCCTATCTGATCGGGTTACTACATGGCCGTGCTCTCGACTGGGCCCAGGCCTGGTTCACTCAGAACCTGTTAGATACGGTTTCTTTTGGACAATACCTGGAGGCGTTTAAGAGAGCTTTCGACCACCCTACATACTCTCAGGTCGCTGTTCAGAACCTCCTCCGCCTCCGTCAGGGCTCTGCTAGCGCCGCTGAACATTCCATTGACTTTCGCATCCTGGCCGCAGAGTCCGGTTGGGCGGAGAGGGCGCTAAAGGGGGTTTTTCTCAGCAGCCTGTCGGAGGGATTAAAGGACGAGCTCGCTGTTCTGGAGGAGGCTAAGACACTGGAAGACCTGATCGCTCTCACCATCCGACTGGATACTCGGATGTAGGAGCGTCGGAGAGAGTGTAATCACAGGCTCCCGGCTCCGGTTCGTCAGCCAGTAACTACTTCCGGTCACCGGTCCCCAGTTCCACCTCGCCGCCGCAGCCCAGGCCTCCAGCACTCGCCCGCTCCGGCACCTTCTCCCGTGGATCGGGATGAACCCATGCAGTTGGGACGGTTCCATCTGTCTCAGGATGAGAGGGAGCGACGAATCCGTTCAGAAGCCTGCCTCTACTGCGGCGAGCCGGGTCACCGTATCCCTGTCTGCCCGGTGCGCCCAAAAGAGAGGGCTCGCCGGTAAGAGTGGGAATACTGGCGAGCGACTCCACCCGACTTCCCCGTCCCAAGTCCCGTCTCACACTACCAGCTAAGTTATGCCTGCCATCCGGTGCTCTACCGGTCTTGGCCCTGATTGACTCCGGAGCAGAACAGAGTTTTTTGGACTCCTCCTTGGCCTTCGCTCATGGGATTCCCTTGGAGGAGTTGGAATGCCCTCTTCAGGCAAACGCTCTGGATGGCAGTCACTTGACCAATATCACGCACCGGACTTGCCCTATTACCCTGCTTGTGTCAGGAAACCACCAACATGAGATCTGTTTTTACGTCTTCTCTACGCCCCTGACGCCCCTGGTTCTGGGCCATCCTTTGCTCCTGGACCACAACCCACAGATAGACTGGGCAGGAAACAGAATCATCAGATGGAGCCCTACATGTCTTTCGAGGTGCCTCAAGTCCGCCATTCCCCGGCAGACCTCTTCTCGCCACACCCCTACGACCGGAACTGACCTCACCTCGGTCCCTTTGGAGTACGCAGATCTCAGCGAGGCATTCAACAAGGAACGAGCCCTTTCCCTGCCACCCCACCGACCCTACGATTGCGCCATAGAGCTATTCTCCGGCGCCACCCTGCCCTCCAGCCGACTATACAACCTTTCCCGACCTGAACGCGAGTCGATGGAGACCTATATCACAGACTCCCTCGCTGCTGGAATTATCCGCCCGTCATCGTCCCCGGTGGGAGCAGGGTTTTTCTTCGTGGCCAAGAAGGACAAGAGTCTCCGTCCTTGCATCGACTACCGAGGGTTAAACCAGATCACCACCCGGAACAGGTATCCACTACCCCTAATCAACTCTGCTTTTGAATCCCTACCCGGTGCCACAATTTTCACCAAGCTAGACCTCCGCAATGCTTACCACTTGGTTCGGATACGAGAGGGGGACGAGTGGAAGACCGCTTTCAACACTCCCCTGGGACATTTTGAGTACCTGGTCATGCCATTCGGACTTTCAAATGCACCAGCCATTTTCCAGGCTTTGGTGAACGACGTGCTCAGGGATTTTCTCAACCGGTTTGTGTTTGTCTACATCGACAACATTCTGATTTACTCCTCAAACCTACAGGAACATTGCCACCATGTCAGTCAGGTCCTTCACCGCTTACTGGAGAACCAACTCTTCATCAAAGCCGAGAAATGTGAATTCCATGTCACCTCCGTACAGTTTCTTGGTTTCATCATTGAGGAGGGTCAGATTCGGAAGGACCCAGAAAAGGTTAAAGCGGTCACCGAATGGCCGGTCCCCTCTAACTGGAAGAAGCTCCAGCAGTTCCTAGGATTTGCAAACTTCTACCGCCGGTTCATTCGGAACTACAGTCAGACGGCTTCACCCCTAACCAGACTCGCCTCCTCTAAGGTGGTTTTTTTCCTGGTCCCCCGAGGCTGACCGGGCGTTTAATGCCCTCAAGGAGCGATTCACATCAGCCCCCATCCTAGTACAGCCGGATGAAAGCCTCCAGTTCTTGGTCGAGGTGGACGCCTCCGACACTGGAGTAGGAGCAGTATTATCACAACGCTCAACCACTGACTCTAAGCTCCGTCCGTGTGCTTTTTTCTCTCGCCGCCTTTCCCCGGCCGAGCGGAACTATGATGTGGGCAACCGGGAGTTATTGGCCATCAAGCTGGCTCTGGAGGAATGGAGACATTGGTTGGAGGGGTCAGTCCACCCGTTCATTGTGTGGACAGACCACCGAAATCTCGAATACATCCATTCTGCCCGGCGACTGAACTCCCGCCAAGCCTGTTGGGCTCTGTTCTTTGCCCGTTTCAACTTCACCATCACCTACCGCCCAGGAAGTAAGAACATCAAGCCAGACGCCCTCTCTCTGCAGTTTTCCCCAGACGAGGTTGACCCAGCTCTGGACATGATTGGTCTACCTGCCTGTGTCCTAGGGGTTCTCACCTGGGCGATAGAGTGCAGTGCTCAGCAGACCCAGCCAGACCCAGGAGGTGTTCCTCCTGGGCACCTGTTCGTTCCCCTTTCCGTCCGTTCCCGGGTCCTACAATGGGCTCATGACTCCCGACTCTCCGGCCACCCTGGGATAAGACGTACAATCAACTGGCTCCGGCGCTCCTTCTGGTGGCCATCCTTGGACAATGACACCCGAGTGTACGTCCTAGCCTGTACCACCTGTGCGCGCAACAAGGCCTCACACAGACCCCCTGTTGGACTATTACGACCTCTGCCTGTTCCCCACAGGCCTTGGTCGCATATGGCATTGGACTTCGTCACCGGATTTCCTCCCTCCGAGAACAACACGGTCATCCTTACCATCGTGGACCGGTTTTCCAAGGCAGCTCACTTTATTCCCCTTCCCAAGCTCCCATCGGCCCACGAGACCGCAGCCTTGTTGGTTCAACATGTCTTTAGACTCCACGGCATCCCTATGGATATTGTTTCTGATCGGGGTCCTCAGTTCTCCTCCCAAGTTTGGAAGGCGTTCTGCCGCAGCCTCGGTGCCACTACTAGCCTCCCCTCCGGCTTTCACCCCCAGACCAATGGGCAGACCGAGAGGCTGAACCAGGAGCTAGAAGCCATGCTCCGGTGTGTAGCGGCGGCACATCCATCTTCCTGGAGTCGTCACTTGGCCTGGATAGAGTACGCACACAACAGCCATACCTCCACGGCAACAGGTCTCTCCCCCTTCGAGGCCTCCATTGGCTACCAACCTCCCCTTCTACCCAGCCAAGAGGTCGAGATTTCCGTCCCGTCAGTCCAAATCAACCATCGCCGATGCAGAAGAGTCTGGAGAGAGACTCGTGCCGCCCTACTTCATTCTTCCGAACAAAACAAGCGTCTGGCTGATCGCCGCCGCACACCCGCCCCCACCTATCTTCCCGGCCAACAGGTCTGGCTTTACACCAAGGACATACCCCTACGCACTGAATCCAAGAAGCTCTCTCCCAGATTCATTGGCCCGTTCCCCATTGTCTCCGTTATCAACCCGGTCACGGTCAAGCTCAAGCTCCCGCAATCCATGAGGATCCACCCTGTTTTCCATGTGTCTCTTCTCAAACCCGTTCACTCCAGTCCTCTGAACCCTCCGGCCGAACCCCCTCCACCCCCCCGACTCATCGAAGGCGGTCCGGTTTACACAGTCGACCGTCTCCTGGATGTCCGCCGACGAGGTAGGCGTTACCAATACCTCGTTGATTGGGTGGGGTATGGTGTGGAGGAACGATGCTGGGTTCCTCGCTCCCGGATTATGGATCCAGAGCTACTCCGCACATACCCTCGCCTGCACCCCGATAAGCCTGGTGGTTCGCCGGGAGGCTCACGTTGAGGGGGGGGGGGGGGGGGTACTGTGAGGATTTGTGTGTAGCTCTGCTGTATTTCCCTTAATAGGGTCCTCCTACGAGTCCCGCCCACTGCCGCGCCTCTCTCCGTAGGCACAGCTGTGCCTCATCTCCTGTGATCACCTCCAGCTGACATAAATACTCCTGTCACTCTCATTCCAGTTGTCAGTCCATCCGTTTACCTACCTGGTATTCCGACCCGTGAGTAGTCCATTTGTTCACTCTCTGAAGATCCGCTACTAACGATGCATTTCGTTTTTTCAACTTGCCTGCCGTACAGTGTCGAGCCTCGGGTTTTCACCTGTACGAGGAAGCCTTCCAGTTAGTTCCTCGGAGATCAACTGTGTAGTCTTGGCGTTCCTGTGTCGAGCCTCGGGTGTCACACAGACGATCCAGCCTGCCTGCCAGCCGCGGACGCGGACCGGCCACTTCCCGGCTAAGATCCGAGCGGAGCGCGAGGACACGCCTCCGTACTGACGTTTGACAGTTTTCCTGTCTGCTTCGTCTGCCGCTCAGCAGGATTAGCCACTTTCCGGCTTGGAACCGTGCGGAGGCGTGGAGACGCCTCCTATTGACTTTGTCCATTTCCTGTCTTTTACCTTGACTGAGAGAAATAAATTATCGTGGTTTTGAAATAGAACTCTGCTGTCTGAGTCTGCATTCGGGTCCATGAACACACCACATCATAACATTAACAACTTATTATAAATGTATACATGTATTTGCAAATAGAAAGGATAGACAGAGGCCAACGTTTTTATCATTACTTGGGTTACTGATCTATTAGCGTTCAATCATTTATTGACATTAATAAAAGCACTTACAAGCCCTTTATAAAGTGTGCCGTGTTTGAAAGTGCTACCACTTTTATATCACACTACCGCAGAGGCAAGCAGATTATACAGATAGATTAGCAATAATCCAATCAACACAAGCTAAAAACAATTAACGAACAACCGTCTCATTGACATTATATGTGGGATCTTCAACAAGGTTCTTTTTGCCACATGAAACAGAACATAGATAAAGAGCACGTGAGGCCAGAGCTGGACAAAGCCTTCACCCTGTGTTACCATATGGAGCTGTCAGTGGCAGCTGTTTGGCTGTCCGCTGCTCAGACAACCTCCTTCACACTTATACAGCTGTTTCACCTGCTGGTCCAACGACCGACTGTGCTTTTGATCCACCTAATCAAGATTGTTTTATATTTTAAGAAAGAAATAGCTGTTAGAATATGTGTCTGTCAGTCAATCTGTCAACGCCATTCAAATTTACATGTCAGATATTCACATTATATAAATGTAAGTGTAAAATCCTGGTAAAAGAATTTTGGAAAAGTAATTTTTATTACATAGAAAAATGCAGATAATATTTTTAAACACTATATTTGACATACCTTAAAATGCCTTTCTAAAACAAATAAGTGAACATTCACATAATTTCCTGCTCCTACCTTTGACGTCCTCAGCAGGGCAATCCACCAGGAACTCAGCCTGCTCCGGTGTCCCATTCACGGTGAAGTAGATGAGTTTTGTTGCCATGTCATGAATTCAGAGCCACCGATGTGGCTGTGTTCACTGCTGATCTGGATCTAAAGTCTGTCTCGCCTCATTGTTTTACTGGTAAACACTCCTCCCCTTGTTTTTATTCTCTCCACCTCCTCCTGTGCGCCTCCTTCTCCTTTCCTTCGTTTGTATTGTAGCGTTTCTCCAAACCACACATTAGAAGGCTGATTAATTCAAAGCAACCTACAGCCCTTTGTGTTTATTCTTGTATTTGTTGTTCGTTTGATCTTTTTGTGGAAGCCCATTTCCACCATTTAAAAAAAGGAAAAAAAACACCACACTATTAAGTCTCATTAGTAAGTGTTCAAATATTATAAATATATTAAATTATACATTATTATCTCGTGATTATTATTTTAAAGTTGTATGTTTTAATTCATTTTCACAAAATAGTCTATTATATTATGAGATAATGAGTCAATTTATCTAATGATGAGACACCTCAAAATAAATAAATAAATATGTACATATGTATATGTATATATATATATTATTTTATTTTATTATCAGAACAGTGATGAAACTTTCACCCTGAAACTGCACACTCCGGTACAGTAGGTGGCGGTATGCACCTATTCACGTTGGTTGCGATCGGCCAATCAAATGTAAAGAAGAATAAGAGATACCTATAACTTGTGAGAATAAGTTGGAATAACTAATTGTAATAACAATGGAATAAAACTATAAACATTTATATAACTAATAAAATGAAATAAGAAATTGTTGGAATTCAAAGGGTATTTAAATGTTATGAACTACACTACCATGCAGTACATGACTTGTCCATTGTGCAAAATATTTGAATGGTAATATCGGCTACAGTCTTATACATGCAGAAAACGGTAAATAAAAATTCTGAGACACTATTATATAATTAGGAGGTAATGGTTATTGAAAACACACTAATGTCGTGTTTTTGTTTCAAGTGGCAGAAATGAACGAGTGCTACTGTAAAGATATTAGTTATTCCTCCATGCCGGTAGGCGGCGCTGTGTCGAGCGCACCGCTGTAGATAATACAGCCGTACTGCACTTCGTCTGTCGTCACCGCATGGGCAAGCGGATGAAGAGACCAGTGTGGTACGCAGCGAGTTGAGTGTCGCCGTTGTTTTTACTCTACAGTCTATGTCTCCGTGTCTTTAATTCATCTAAATGACTGAAAGTAAAGCAGGGACGGCTCCTAAGCCGGCCAAAGAGCTGCTGGCTTTGAACCCCAAACAAGAGTCCGAGTTCAAGAAGAAGGTGCAGGAGGCGAAGAAGAACAAATCTAGCAAGGTGGGTCGAGAGGAAACCGTGGCCCTGAAGGGGCCATGGATTCACACAACACGAGGGTGCTATTTCTTTATTGATTCATCGGCGTTTTCTTACCGTAGGTACACTTTATTCGTCACCCGTCGGATTGTGGGACCTAATTAGACATTTCAGGTTGTGACTTAGCATTCAATATATCGAAGTAATATCTCTCAAAGATAATGGAGAGCTTTTTTCTTTTTTGCAGCGTTATCGTCATTATTTAGCAACAGTCCGGTACTTTTAACATTGTACCATCTTCATGGTATTTATATTCGACAGGGTTATACACTGATACAGGCCGAAGCAGAAACTGGGCCAGGTCTGTCTGTAACGTTACCCTTCAACAATTCACACGTTTATTTTTGCGTTTGTCAAAAAAAAAAAAGTAAATTAAAAAATCTATTTACATTATTTGGAGATAGGTTGATTTCACTGCCGACATTAAAACACGCACAGGTGCTACTAATGACACTACAGCTCTGTTCTAGTGAAGCACTCAGTAAGTCAGGACCATGTGAGAGAGTGCACGTGCACCAGGAACCTGAAGCCTGAAGCAGCTTAATGGAGCTCAGCCATCCATTTTATTATTTACATAATGTAAAGGACTAAATCTGTTTACAACTCAGTTTAAATGTACAGCCATAACATCCATGGATAACTGATTATTACGTTTCATTACACAATGTGCATGTATTTCCTATGTAATGTCTGTTGTTTTTCTACAGGGGGGGCATTTGGACCCTGGAGTGGTTTACGTGGGCCACCTTCCACACGGGCTGTTTGAACCTCAGCTCAAGTCTTACTTCGAACAGTTTGGGAAAGTCCTGAGGCTGCGGCTGTCCAGGAGTAAAAAGGTAGCACGGCTCAAGACTAAATAGGCTCCACAAACATGTGGGACACCTCAAACAGACTAATGTGTTCTCATAATATAACAACTACACATAGTTTTCTTAGTGTCCTATCCTGTGCATTACACCTAAAGCGATAGTAGAGACGTAGATTTTCCCGGTTTGCTCTGATGACATGTTGGAGAAAGCAGTTGACATCCTGCTGAGGTTTGGCTCACTGAAAATGACCTCAGATATCACAGTGGTCTGAGGTCAGATATCTGAGCCCAAAGTATTGTGGTGCATTAAGCTTATCTCCTGCTCACCCATTGGCAGAGCGATCAAACCCTTGTACCCACAAAAGATAAAATCATTTGTAAATATTCTGGTAATATATAATAATAACAATAAATAAATAAATAGTCTAAGAGATAACCACATGATAAGCCTATTTTTTATAATCATGTGTGAATGAAATTGACAATGAAAACAATGCAGAGTATTTTTTTTATTGAATTTGGAACTTTAGTGCAAAATGAACAAACTCAAGTGAAATTATGTCAAAAATATTTCCATGTCTGTTTACATGCATGCTCACAAATACAGACTAATTGGGTTCAGACTATGATTTGATTTAACTAGTCTATTTCCTGAAGCAGAAATTGTATCAATTCACGTTTGCTTGTTATCAATTTATTTGATTTATCATCATCACAATTTGAATCCTTTGAAGTCGATAAATTACCACGTTGAATTGTCACCCAGCCCTTGCTTATTGAAATGCAGATGTTGGGTGTGAAACTATTGAGGTGCATGTGATGTTTACCCTTTTTTCCCGTCCGTTTGTCTCAGACAGGTGGAAGCAAAGGCTATGCATTTATAGAGTTCGACTGTGACGAAGTAGCCAAAATTGTTGCAGAGACCATGAACAACTACCTCATGGGAGAGAGACTCATCAAATGTGAGTATGGCTCACGTTACCAGCATGATTAACGGGCTCAATTTGAAAAGATATGATCCGACAGATCCCCGCAGAGCCATGATGGAAATAATAATAAAATGAATAAGAAGTGAGAACGGTAAAGATAGACTGTAGTTTATACCCATGTACTCACTGACGACTGTTCCCTAGGTCACCTGGTCGCACCAGAGAAAGTGCACGAGAAGCTGTTCGTCGGCTCCCAGAGGGAGTTTAAGAAGCCCTCACATCCTGCTGTGGCCCGCTACAACAAGACCCACACAGAGGAGGAGGTGACCAAGATGAAAGACAAACTGCTGCGGAAAGAAGCCAAGCTCCGCAAGAGACTGGCAGCGCACGGCATCGACTACGACTTCCCTGGATTTGTAAGTGCTTCGAGACCGAGATGATAACTCGACACGGTGTGCTGTGTTTATCTGAGCTAGACAAAAATAAGTCATCCCTGGAATGACACAGTCCACCTTGAAAATCCACTCTCGTATCTATTCTTTGTTTAGTTGGTGTCAGTTTAACCTTTAGTGCTCCGTTTGTGTTCCCAGGCCACCCAGGTGCCCCAGAAGAAGAAGTCCTCTGATTCCTTGGAGGCGTCGACGTGTAGTGATGTAAGGCAAACACTCTTATTTATCATATTTATCTCTTGGCTCAGACTGAAAATGACCCCAGGTGAACCAGTGATCTGGGGTCAGATTACTGCGCCTACAGCACTGTGGTGCGTTAAGCTTATTGCGCGTGTCTCCTAGTGGCTGCGTGATAAAACCAATGTACCAACACTGTATGTATGGAAAATCAAAGATGTATTATTATCGCCTTCTTCTTCTTCCATTCTTATTAGTATTATTATGGGATTATTATTTACTTGGGCTTCTCTCTATCGGTTACAAATATCACAGACTCGTAGACAAACCCGTGTGCCCTGGTATAGAAACGACTGCTTTGTGTATTTGTAATACCAGTAATTTGGATTCATAGTTATTATTTTTGGTTTTGTCTTAGTTCCAGTGCATCCCGATATGTTTTATGTCCCTGCCCCTCGCACCAGTAGGAAAAAGATTCAAGAGTAAAACAAATCAACCCCCCCGCATCCGTACCAGAATGAGCATCTAACGAGCTCCTCTTGGCCATTTCAGGACACCACGCCCGTCTGCACCCCCTCCGTCCTGGAGAGGAGGAAGTCCGTCGTCGTTGATGACGACGATGCCGATGATGAAATCATCATTAAGATGCCGCCTATAGTGAAGGATGAAGAGTGCTCCTCGGAGGAGGAGGGGGAAACCGTCGAGGGCGATTGCTCCGAGAGCGAGGAACCCGCTGAAGCGGATGCAGAGTGAAAGTCCTCACCGTGTTGTCGGTGACTTGGGTCTCTGGCTGTCACGGTACAGCTGCACACATCAGGCTCACCTTTGAACTGGGTTCAGAAATCCCAGTGCGTCTTTCAGTGTGTGGAAATCCCACTACATTTGAGGAAGACGCCCCTATGAAAGTTTCCACCATAACTGTGGGTACCACAGTAGTGAGTACCGTGGGGGGAGCTTGCGAAACCATCACAGCGAGCCTGAGTAACGGGCCAGTTCTGACTGGACTTCTTTGACAAATGTGTATTTCAGTCTTGGAGCAGGTGGCTTCCTTTGCCACACAGGGCCCTAATGTTGATGCAAAACAGGCATTTTTACTTCGTCATGCACACTTGTCTAACAGCGTGGTTAAATTTGTACAATATAAACTATGATCATTCAAAATAAAAAATGTGAGAATGTACAATCCAAAGAGGTCCTCTTGTTGTTGTGGTAGTTTCTTTCAGAAGAACACGCTAATAGAAAATCACTCACGTACACGCTAGCAGAGCTAAAAGCGTTTCGACGTGTCATTGTAGGAAATGCATGTGTATAAAATAAATGACGGTAATCGGGCTGCTTCGGTTTCTGGGTTCTGATATTGTCCATCGTCATCTTATTAGGAACACCTGTGCCAGTAATGTCTGCCTATTCATCAGTGATGAAATATGAAATTCTGCAATAATAAAAGTGTTAATGTTTCCACAACCCAATGGAAGTGATTGTAGCATTAACCCTGATTGAATATGATTGGCTGATTCTGTATATTACTGCTTCACATAATGGGCACTATATAAGGCGGCAGTACAGTGTGTTCAGGTGATCTGGTTGTGGAGATGCTAGTCCCTGACAGTGGGCTGTTTGTCGAGCTTGGGGTCATGATGTAATTGACATTAGAAAGGAATACTTTATGTACAGTTCATGTGAACAGTGTTTTGGGGGGCCCAGGGCATCTTTTCCATATTTCTGGAGATGTAACGCTAAAGAGCCAATGAACCTCTAACTCCTCACTTTTATCCTTCTGAATAAAACACTTGGAGTGAAAATATAAACGCTGCTCTACCATTGCGCTGTACACGCATCACAGGCCCCATGTGTCCAGTAGATGTCGCTAGACGTCGAGTTATACACGCCAGCGTTTCTCTTTTTTTCTTGCATTGCCATGCGACAGTTTTCCAAGTGCCAACATCATCCCTGGATCGAGTGCGCCTGCGCACGACGATCCCATTCTTGTCCTGCAGGCAGCATTCCGGGTGGAGAGTGTGAGTGAGAGAAAGAGAAAGGCAGAAGATATTTGAGGCCGAAGACGGCACATTTAAGCCGAGAAACGCGAGCTGAATGTCCGAACCAGCGGCGGCGTTTCAGCAGGATATGGTGAGTAGGAGAATGGGTGTTGTGGGTCCACCTCCTCGCCTCCTTCTCACATTGTCTTCTCTTTGTGCTGCCCGGTCTGAACTGACGTTTCATTGAAAGGAAGGGCTTCGCTCGGGGCTAGCTTTAGCCTGTATTCCCGAAACACACCTACTCTGTCTGCTACAGTGGAAAAGGTTGTTTCAGAGAGAAACAAAGGAAAGGAGTGCTTCATGGCCGCGGGGTGAATTCCAGGGAGCGCGTTTGTTTGACGTTAGCAGTGTCTAGTGACGTCAGCTGTCAGAGGCGCTCCTTGGGCTGGCATAGCTAGCAGTGATGGTCGGGCTCTGGGCTAGCTGGAGCTCAGCTAATGAAAAAAAATAAATAAAAGCAAAGGGGTGTGTGCGCGTGCGGGGAGAGTGCGCGTGCGTGCGTGTGAGACAAGACAGACACAAATGTGCTCCATGATGAATGGCTTGTCAAAGGTGAGAGTAGGTCTGGTGTAAATTGAACAAAGCGTGTTAAATATTCATGTCATTTTAATAATATAAACGTATAACGATGCTATAACACAATTAAATGTAAATTACACGTACTGCATTTTCATGGATTAGATTTAACAGCTCAAAGAGCTTCATCATTATAGACCGCATACATTATTACATACATCTATTACACTCAGTCAAGTGCAGTTTCTTCAGCATTTACTTACACACACACTTAAATATCAATGTATACATACATGTTGACGCATGCTTATACACATGCATACAGTCTGTTATATGGGCTCTGTTTTAATCTGGTATGTGTTATCTGCTCATTGCTAAGCTGTTGTTTTTTGCAATATATATAATTTATTGAAAACAGTGTTAAATATATGACATAATAATAAACATGTAGATGCCCATTTTATATATGTATATTTTTAAATAGAAAATAAAATTGTTCATGGGAAACACAACCTAGGACTCATAAAAGAGGGGAAAAACCCAACCCAAAACATTCCCACAGCTCACCCTGGCTTTTTGTAGAATAAAGAGTGCACACACACATCACAGAATGAAGCAAACCAGGCCTGTACAGGTTGTGCAGCTGTGTTAACTATAATTCAAACTAACCAGAGATGGGGACTGCAAATTAGCTTCAGCTATTGAGCCGTCCTCTCTGGTAGATAATGTTGTCACACAGAAAGCCTGGGGTTGTTTGAAAGGAAGAAGCGCAGTCGGCATATGATCGAGCAGTTTGGAACTGCAGCAAATAAACAGCACAGGGACGGTGGGGGGGGGGGGGGGGGGGGGTCATTCTAAGCCTCGAGTCAACTGTCACTTTGTTTTTAAACGTTGATTATCCTAAAAGTTTTGATTATAATCTATTCCTGAAAGTAGATGAGTTTGTGAAGCTGCACAGGTTGTAACTTGTCATCACTGACTGCCGGGTGTGGTTCGGCCATGTTCTCTTATTCAACACATATTACCCCAAAGTACTGGGGACTTACTTACAACATGGCCAAACGTACTTGGACACCCAAACCTTACACCTTTTATGTGATGGTTACATATCTCTCTCCAAAGCTCTGAAAATGAATCTGCTGATTAAACAGCCTCAACTCTTCAAATACGACTCTTCGCGAGATTTGAAGCCGGCTGCAGAGATGTGTTAGTTATTATTAGTTGAGCTACTGGAGCGTTTGAAATGTCGGCCACTGATGTCGGGTGAGCTCAAACAATTAATCGACGAATTGATTGTCTGTCCATCAATTGAAAGATTTTCTTTCTATATATTGTAAGATTTGCTTCATCATCAATTTACACATGATTAAACCTTTTTTAAAAACATTATCTGGCTTCAGCTTTCTAAATATGATGATTTTTATGTGATTGTGAACTGAATATCTTCTCTTTGAAATGTTGGTTTGACAAAACAAGTGATCTGACCATGGCCACTGCGGAGAACTCGAGGACATTTCTTTTCACTTTTCAGACTACCAAATGGTTAACAAAAATAATGGCCAGAGAAGATGAAGATAAAGAGGTTTTCATTGTCGTTGTAGTGATACAACAAAATGTAGTTTGGTAGCCCTCAGCCAGCCAGCAGCAGCGAACAACAACAGCAACGATAAACCATATACAAGATGAATCCATAATGAAAGTAAAAGTATAATTGTATGTAGTGGCATCATGATTTTTTGCAGACAAGAGGAGCAATATACTTTTGGCTACATATTGTAAAACACTGTCAGTTTTCTATTCGGTGAACACTCTGTTTTTACCGTTAAATCAAAAATCTGAAAGTCATTGAGAGTGATGCATTGTGATGTACCAGGAGGAATCGACAGTGAAGAGGGTTTCTGGTGAACTGACTGCTGTCTGCTGTTCTCTCTGCTCCTTTAGGGCTCTCCAGGGCAGATCCCGGGACAACTGGAGCTCTAAGCTAGCCCTCTCCATCCATCTCTGTTTGCAGCCCTGCACGCTGCTCGCCAAAACCACCTCTTCTACCCCTGCTATAGTGGTTTGGCCCAGACTCCTTTAAGAGAAGAAGAGGGGGGAAAAAATCCCAAGTGGGAGGGAATAGTAAACTTTCCCCAGCTGCTGCCCAGACACACATGCTGCATTGCCGCCATTCCCCAAGCCCTGCTCCATCCATCCCTAGGGCACGACCACAAGCTCGCTCGCTAGCTAGCAAGCTCTTGGCACAAAGACGAGGCCTGTCCTCAGGGGTTAAAAATACAAGCAGACTGTGTACACTTGCCTCCTTTCTTCTTTTTTTTCTCCCTTTTCCGGGTCACCCAGACAAACACTCATTAACTGGGGCTCCTTTTGTTTAGCCGTCGTTCTCGCTGCTTTGAGCAGTGGGGCATTGCTCGCAACAACAAGCCAGCCAGCCAGTCATTCAGCCAGGCAGACGGAGGAAGACAGAAGGTACCAGAGGCCAGCATGATGGAGCCTAGCATGGAGAGCTGCCTGGTCCAAGTCCTGCAGAAGGACATGGGCCGCCGGCTGCAGGTGGGGCAGGAGATCATTGATTACATCTTGGACAAGGACAAGTCCCACGACCTGGAGCAGGATCAGACGGCGCTGGACAAGATGGTCGACGGCATCGCCAGCTCCTGGGTCAACTGCAGCAACTTCAAGGTAAACGATAGGGATTATGGAACAGGTTTCCACACACCTGCACCCACACTGGTTTAGGCGTTCACTGTAACCAAATAGCTTTTTGATTCCCCATTTGCATTCTGTTTTAGACAAAAGCACATCACTGCACTCAGCCATCTCTCTCTGTGCACTTTGCATCCTCAATTGACAACTCATTTTCTGCAATTGTGGAATGACTATGTAAGAGGTCGTGTTTTGTTCAACAGACTGTTAGAAGAGTTCAGTGTGTGAGGAAGTGTCTGAGTTCAGTGCAGCTGTATGGTTTGACTCTGGTTCAGTCATGCAGCTGTGGTCTGTTTTCAAACGGCCACACAGGGCTGAACATCGACAGCTCTTCTCGCGTAGGTCTCCTCGGGGGGACTGCTTTGTTTATCCAGTTAAACACTCATTCCACCACAACACCAAAGTCCACTCTCAAATTCAACACTTAAAAGGGCTTAAAGTATTATCAGCTATTTTTAAGAAATCCACACAGCATGAATCAGAGCACACAAAGCCAAATTACACTATGACCAATTACAGCTATGAAGCAGTGGAGCATTTAAAAGACCGAGACCGGGGCTACAATGCATCACGTACAGCCGTGGACTGTGCATGAGAAGTGGACGTAGTCACCGTGACACCACCCATTGGTTTGTGGACTGCTGTTTTGAAGCCTTGAGTTTGGCATTTTGTCCGGCGCCGTCTTGGCTTTTGGTTGTCGCCATTTTGACTTTTGGTAACCCGAAGTGATACGAGAGGGTTGAGCTCAGTACAACCGAACACTGAATAAGACGTTTTAGGCGATGCAAATGTTAGTTAACTTTTATAAAGTGAAAACATTTGACTCTAAATGGACCATAATGTACTAAATGAACATCATGCTGTATTGAAGGAGACTTGAAACTAGAGATTGAGACATAAACTCATGTTTACAATGTTTACTGAGGTAATAAATCAAGAGAGAAGTAGAGTAGCAGAGAATATGAATGAATATAGAGGAAACACTGATATATGATAGATACTGTTGGCCTTTAAATCAAATGGAGTAACTTGAAAAATATCTCTGCTGCAGTGTAAGCTCGTTGTGTAATTCTGCGTTTGTGTTCTATGTTTAGACTGCACTTCCATCTTATTGTACAGCTGTATATAACAGCCTTTTCTAGTTTGTCTTTGGGCTGTAAAGTAAAATGTTCTCAGGCAAGCAACGGCACACAGCGTTGTTGTTTCCCCTCACCATAGGACTGGCTGACATTCTTCTTCTGTGGTTGATTGTGCTTTATTTTGGAGTTTGATCAAGGACAAAATGTTATCTGACCCTGAATTGTGTTTCCATCAGCAGTTATTCAGTGGCCAGCCACAGGGTGCTTTCTCTGCCATAACTATTGGAACACATTGTTTTCTAGATGTCTGATTTCATGTGGGGATGTGGTGCTTTTACATCACTCGGGTCTAAACGATATCAGTGATATCTGCCTGAACCTCAGCGCCCTACATACTGCAGCTCAGCCCTCCCCGTCCCTGCAGGCCCCGGGCTGTGATGCCATGTTGTGCATGGAAGTTTTTGTGTGCTTCAAATGACCATGTGGGCTATGTTGCACTGCTGCATTTCTGCTCCCAGATGTCTGGCACATGCCTGAGAGAAACGGTGATGAGAGGCTGGGGAGAATTTGAAACGTGAGTTTAGGAAACTGGGCAAGAGAGGCTGAACCGGATCTGGCCCGGCTACGATCGGGGTACCGGCACTCCTGAGCCGGCTGATGTGGGTCAATTCTGTCAAAAATGCATCAAATCATCTTTCCTGTTGTATGCACTGCTTGAAAGATTCCCAGTGAGAAAGCATAGCAGTATTGTCTTTCTGTTTCTTCTGTGCTGTCGGGTGCTAGAAGGCCCTGTGAAGGCTCAGCTGACTGTCGTCCTGTCCAAAGGCAGGTCTGATCGGGCTGCGAGACACGCAGCTCTACGTTTTCAATGTTGTTAGTTAGCCCAACACGGGCTTTATCCTCAGCACAGGCCGAGCTGATCACTTGGCAACTAATGTGGAAACTATTTAGTGTGCGAGAGCGAGAGAGAGAGAGAGAGAGTGATGGATTAATTCGCCATAAATGGTGCTTTGGGCGGATGCCTCCAATACCAAGCAACTGTTTAAAGGAGAGCTGTGCAGCCGTTCTCCTCGCCTGAGCTTCAGTCATCCAGTGTGTTGTCTCTGCTGCACATGCCTTCTCTGTTTAGTGAACAAACATCAGGTTGTTGAGCTGCGTCCTGGTTAGCTGACACGATAGGTGAGAACTCCTTTTTGCAGAGGAACAGATGTAGCTCTGAGAGTTTAACATCACTTCAAGCTCACAGTTTAGCATTGCAGTATATGCTGTATTCCTGTTTCAGGAGGTGTCCGGCTGTAACCTTTGTGCTGTTCAGCTTTCTTCAAATGGTTTCTTTGGTCCTTGGTCATCTTTGCATACGTTATCTGACGGTGTGCTTTTGTTTGGCTAGTCTCAGGCGTGCTTGCTGACACTACCTGCTCCAGCTAAGCTGTCATGATGTAATCTAGTGTACAAGATAATAACGGAGGATCTCATCTTCAACGTGGCAAACCTGCTGACCCACAGGGACCTGCTGACCCACAGGGACCTGCTGCCTAGCAAATTCTCCATGCTCCTCAGGAACTCGACAGGAGAAAAGCCGACTGGTCTTGTATTGGTAACAGAACAGACTTGATCCTAGTAAGTTGTTCATCTTGGGAAAATCTGATTTTACAGGTCATTCTAAATCAAGGTTAATACCTCAAAGAAATGACAGTATGGAAGTCCTAAAGAACCTCTTGTGGTGTCTTTGTGAGAATCGTACAGCCTACATAATGTGCTACTACTTCACCATCTCTTTTCTGACCGATAAAGGACCCTCGTTACCGATGCACAATACCGGTTAAATCCATCATTTACCGGTGCCAACTGTACCCGGTTCATCCGGTCCGGGAGCGTTGGCTACCACCATGTTGTATTCATTGACGGGTAGTCATGCAGCCACTTTTCCCAGTAAGTTTCCACAGCATCAGTTAGTTAGCTACTACTGTCAGCTGTATGTCTGTCTGGCGTACTCCGCCAGTGTATGAAAACAGACTGGACACAGCGTCGGAGGCGGCGCTTTCGTTAATTCTATGAAAGTTGCTCACTGAAACTTCCCATCCCGTATTGAATTCAGATGAAAGTACCCGGATCTTCTGCATTGTGGGGCCCATAGAGCAAGCACACTAGTGTTTCCTTTAACCCCGCCCTTAAAGGAGCAGAAGCCATGGCCATCAGTGATTGTGTTGCCAGGCTATTCTGACTAGAATAGAGCGATTAAATGATTCATGCACATACAATTTCAAATTAAAAGAGTCATGTGCGCGATAGACGGACACCTCTTGCAGTTGTCGTTTTCCAGAGCGATCTCCTTCTGTGTGACCCATCCATCTCAGGGTGTGTCACGTCAGCAGCCACATCCCAGCTGTGCCTTCAGCTGCCGAATCAACTCGAAACTAGTCCGCGTGCACTCGATGATCAGCCAAACACAGAGCAGTGGTGCTGTCAAGGAGGCAAGAGTGTGTGTGTGCGTGTGTGTGTGCGTGTGTGTGCGTGTGCGTGTGTGCGTGTGCCTGCGCGTGTGCGGGCAGCGGCGTGTTTGTCAGAAGCACACTGGATTCACTGGGATGGTTTTGTAGATCATCTGCAGTGTGCTGTGGGTATATGTAGTCCGGTAGTTGTACGAGTTAGTTTCTGGGCGTATCTGCTCATGCTGTTTGCACAGCCCAGCTTTAACGTGTGAAGTGTTCCCTGTCTGCTCTGTGATTGGTGGTTCATCCTGTACGCTGCCATGCAGAGACCACGCCCACCTCAGGATTCTGACTTTGGCAGTAGCCCATGTGCACATGTGAGTCCTCCTCCCGAGCCGCTTCTTTTACTCTTTTTCAGTCACGTTTCACATCACATCATTGAATGCATTGCATGCAGTCAGCTGACCCGACTGTACAGCTGTACAGAAAGCACAAATAAGCTTAAATCATCATGCCAACAGCACAGAATGACTCCAGTGGATGACGACGGTAGATTTAAATATATAATCTTTTGACTCTTTTTTAAGAATGGTGATTGTACTAATCAAATGAATAAAGAGCATTGCATGCTGTCTTCTCCTTGGGTCCTTTAGTTTACCATTCAATAATGGCAAGCTAACAAAAACTAAGGTACTGAATTACGGCTAAGTTGTACTGGATAGATTTAGTGCCGCTTTCAAGTCGCAATGCTGCAGGACCACAGAAGCCGTAAACAAGGATGTGATTTGTACTTTGTTTCCACACCTTCCCCTCCTCCAGGAGAGCAGTTAGGCTCTTGCCAGCAACCATCTATCACGTCGCCCCTTCCCCTCCATCATTTTCATCTCCTCCTCCCCCAGAGCTGAGCCTGGGAGCCGAGCTGAATCGATGAAGGCTGGCAGCTCCGGTTCCCGGGTTGACGAGCCCTTCGAGTGATCGCTCAGACAACCCGGTGCCACCTGACATGTCGCTCAGACATGTCAGGTGGAGTGGCTCGAGCAGCCACAGGCGTGGCAATAAGACCACCAATATGATCCGACATTGTGATAACAGAAGTCGAGGTCTGCACCAATGACACGCTCAAAACAAGATGAAACATGTAGCCGTAGACTTTTCCTCTGCTCCCGATCACCAACTAGTCATTTCATTTCATGTGCTTGATTACTTGAGTACCAGGCCTGTGTTCAGTTGCTGATGCCTGAGGAAGCCAGCACCATGCTGAGCTTCTCCTCCTGGGGTTCCAGTCAGCTCAGCGTTAAGTGTTTGTGAAATGAGTTCAAGCTGGTGTTTCTCAGATTCATTGCAGAGGGCCGCTGCTGTCTTTGGGGAGCCATTGAGTGGTCTGTCCCTCGGTTCATTTCCTGCTCTGGGTTTTCTGCCCGTACGGTTTGCTTTTATGATAATGACGTTTCTTCTCACTTCCTTCAACACACATAGCTGTTATGTGGTTTGAGATCCACAGTGTTTGCCGTGTGCATCGTAGCAATGACTTCCTCCACCGTGCACTGTAAGAGGTGTGGTACTGCAGACTGAGGGGCCCTATCACTGGACCAAAGCATTGTCTCTCTTCAACATGCACAAATCTCAGTTGTCATATTGCAGTGCTGAGTTTCATGTGATGTACTCACTGCAGGCGTTTTGAAGCTGAATCGCGGTGCTACACGTTCCTCTCTGGGGGAAACAACGGCACGAAGCGTGGACAGGAGCGTCGTAGGCTGTAGGGAGGACCGACCAGCCGGCTTCATCACAGACTGGACACATGATTAGCTGCATGGTGCAGCTGGATGACAACACTTTGAAGTGGTACTCATAAAATGGTGTTTCTGTTGGGGAGCATGATGTCTCAAAAGGATGATGTTCAGCAGATAAAGTGGCCTATTTGATGACATTTGAAGTGCTCATCTTTGATTGGCTTTAGTGTAAGTATACAAACACAGCCACCTCAAACAAGCATAAGTAATGTAGCTGTAGTGCAGTATATTTAATATCACAATATTTAACTCTTCATTATTGTAAAAGGTTCACTTTAGCCCATCTTGCCCTCTCACCTTCTCTCTTGTGCTCTATTTCTCTTTTTGACAAACAAAATCACTGGTTTGTACAGAGAAATGTAACTAAATATGTAACAGAGTTTCATTTTGGCCTGTCATCAAGTTTCAGAATTAGTCTTGATTAGTGACAGCTGATCTGACCTGCCACAGGTGGCGTGATTGGTCAGCGGCGGCTCCAAATGACGGAATGGATTCTCCAATGTTCTCTGCTAATTGGCGTCAGAGCTTAGCCAATGTGTGTATGTTGCTAACCCGAGTAGCCAATCACCGGTGCACCCAAATGATTTTTAATAATACTTTTCCCCTTCATATGCAGCAAAATGTTCACACTGTAGAGGCCGGAGAGCAGCTGAGGTAGACAGTGAAGTACAGTAAAGAGAGGATCACAGTTTGACAAACCCACAGAGGAGCCTCTGTAACCTTTGTCCAAAGATTATGTTTATACTCTGGATCAATCAACCTTGGACAGCTGTGTGTGTGTGTGTGTGTGTGTGTGTGTGTGTGTGTGTGTGTGTGTGTGTGTACACAGAAACAAACAAACGCACTCTTAAAGAAACAGAAACACACAACGCCTGTTGCGTAGTTGATTCTCTTTAAACTGACCTAGAGACACGTCGCCTCCAAAGACTGCTGGACTGTGTGTGTTTACAGTGTGAGCCCACATGCAGGGAGTGTGCTTGTGCTCCAGGTGAAACCTCAAGGTCCATTTACGGAGTGAAGTGGTCATTCCAGCTCAAAGGGGGACTTTGGAGCCTCGCTACAGCCCCACGTTAAACGTTAATCCCAAACCCTGTTGACTTTGTGAACCCTCAGAGAGCAGAGATTTGTGCTGAGCTCACATGAAAAGCTGCGACACGCAGCGCTCCACTCATCATGAAGGCTTTCCTTCATCAGGACAGCAGAGCTTGAGTTGTGTGTTCCTTTACTGCTATGACATTTGGCTCATTCACAAAACACTTGTGTGTGTGGTTGCGTGAGGCTGTATGGTGTGTGTATGCAGTGTGTTATGAATGAAGCAGCACCATTGTGGTTGTGGAGCTAAATAATATTGTTTGAAGAAGGAAACTAGATCGTCAAGGAAAAGTATTACATTTTTTAATAATAACAATAATATTGTCATATTATTATTTGGTACACATTTAATTCTGACATTATCTCTGCGCTCTGTGTGTTTAGTGTGTTATGAAGCACATGCTTTTAAGTCTGGGATTAATGGGTGGAATGAGTCCTTTCTGTGATATTTGCTGTTGTCGTCGTATTATTGTTATTGGTTTATACCACACAGCACAACACTGAATCTCCAGCAACGTTAGTGTCTGTACGTTTAGTTTACCTCAGAGCTTTGACTCGATCTCATCGTCAAGTAAATCTATCGATTGGCAATGTTTAATTCAAGCCTTTGCCAAAGGTTACGTGTTAATATTGAGGTTGTCCCAGCATGCTTTGGGTGAGAAGGGAGGCACACCTGTCTACTACAGAGCTAACACGCACAGTATAGTATGTGTGAATTATATATATTGTTTTCATTCAAGTGTCATAGACCTAAAGAAGACTCTACTCACTGAACATGACCTGCAGAGGCCAGAGAAAACAAGAATACTGCACGGTGCTGTATACATGTGTCAAACACAGCAGATGTAAAGTGAACAAATGAAACACTGTCGTACATTGTGCGAACAAACACACTGACACCGGCAGGTATTCCAGAGCTTAACCTGACCTAACCTGAGGGCTGATTGTGGGAGGAAACAGGAGCACATTTCACTCCAACTTCCACTAATAGTTGAAACGGAAGAAGGGGGTAAGATTCTCGCCCTGCATGGCAGACCCCGAGCTACGTCTGGTTGGAGTCCCCCTGAGACCTGATGCAGGGAGCCTCCCTGCCTGTGTGGGCTGTGCAGGGCTGCAGGAGGAGAGTTGCAGAGTATAGCTGGACGCGTTGGTGTGTGTGTGGCTTGGCGTGATGTAAAGCAATGGATGGAGAAGGAGTGCAGAGCGAGTGTGGTGATGGGCCTCCTGCTGATGCTTGTACAGCCACAGTTAAAGCGCTCAGGACCTGGACCCACACCAACCGGCACCGACCTCTGTGTCCCGGCTCCTCCTCCTCCTTCATGTCCACGCTCCTGTCACTTGTTATCTGTTCACATATTCTGTCTCAGTGGTTTTTACTCACTCTTTCCCACACACACGTAATCTCACTCTCTGCTTCCCCTTTTCCTCCTCTCACCCTCTATTCTCCTCCACTGCCCCCCCCCATATTTAACCCTCCTCAGGTCTCTCCCTCACTGACTGCACTCTTCCTGCAACATTTAGAGATTGCGCTGTATGTGATTTCTGTATGACCACCATCGTTGTCACCAGCAACAGCAGCTGTAAATCCCCATGTCCTAATGACCCCCCAGTCATAATCTGCTCTCTTATCTAATCTGCTCAACTCAAGGATTTCTTTCCTTTTTTCTGAGTTAAGCTAGCATGTGTGTCGCAATCCCCCACTTGGTCAGCTCACTGCATGCTCTTTGATGTGTGTGACATGTGGTCGGAATTTTCTTTTTGCAATTTTTATACAACTGTATTAAAAAAAAAAAAAAAGTAAACAAATCGGCATTTTCATTGAAAAGTGAAGCGTTGTTTTCTCTCTTGTTCCCCAGAACGCTGTGAATGCAAATTTGCAATTCCATTCGGCAACAATCGTTTGGTAATTAATGAGCACAACTGTCTGTGAGATGGAGAGAGGAGATAGACCGCTGCGTCTGTCGTCTCTCTGGTTACAGCACGCTGAGAGACGAACGAGGGGCCAATACATGTGATCAGCGTCACACTGGGGCCACAACACGCTGCGCAGTAGCATATCCTGAATGTGTTTTTCGACCGATGCATGGTACACAGGCAGCATAATGTAAATAGGTGACGTGTGAGAAAATGTGTTTACAATATGAGGAAATATGAGGCACTCAATAGCCACTGAAAATGTGTTTACAGTGGCTATTGAGTGCCTCATATTTCCTCATATTATTTAAGTTTGAATTGGTCTTTTCATCTGGAGATGAATGTCTTTCTCCTGATCTACTGAAAAGAGCAAAGAGGATCATTTATGCAGTAAAATGTGTGAATATGACAAATGTGTGTTTGGTTTATTAGAAAAGAACATGCACATATTGATTTGTGTTCTAACAAAGATACAAACCAATAATCACAAAAACACAAAGATGTGTTGACATTAAAATATTCAGTTTAATATCTGAATATGGAGTAATTGCATCAGTGGATGAATGCTTTGTCAGCAGGGTTCTGTAGGTCGGCAGTAAAAGTAAAAAGAAAGCCGTTGGTCCTGGGTGGGGATACGGCCGCTCTTATTAAGAGCTGTGCACTTCAGAATAAAAGAGCAACGACAAACTGGCATAATGCGGAGAACGATCTGGCCGTGAGTGTGTGTGAGACTGGGCTCTAAATAGCAGGTGCAGCAGAGTGAGCAGGTGAGAGTGATGAGCTGATGAGGTGGGTGAGACTAACAGGTGCACTGAATATGCTGATTAGGTGAGTGAGAGATGAAGGGGCAGAGCTGTGACACAAATGCTGCAAATTAAACCTTTTAAACACACCAACGGTAGCAGCAGCGTTATTGAAACGTGCTGACCTGTCAAATTGGGTGATCATGTGGATGTTTCACCTATGACATCAGAGACAGCGTCATGTCGGTGTGTTTTTTTGGGTCTTTTTTTCAGTTCTCTGCCCGTGACAAATGGGACTCATGAGCATCTGGGCTCACGTCACTCCCGTCCCGTGGTGGCCCTCTGATAGGCCACATCGGTTCCTCTAGGACTCGGTTAGAGCCGGCTGCTCCGAGACTGCCTCAAAATAAACAAGACACAAAAATCAGTCTTTTAGTGGCCCCGAGATGAGATAAGGGCAGAAACACTGTGGTTGCTCCTGGGTTACACAACATGTGAATGCTTCCTTGTCTACATGTTGTTTTGTTGTCCAATGTTTATTTCCATTCCTACCAGCCTGAAAGAAATCCTTTTTAGAATAGATCATGACCTCTCAATATTTAGTTGCTTAACAAGTCAAGTGCGCCACAGTAGAACTGGCTGGCTCCAGTAAGCAGAAGATCTCTCCAGAGCTTTACAGCCATGACTGGATTCAGCTATGTTCACAGGCACACTGGAGCTGATGCATCCTAGCTGTGGCTATTAAAATAGGGTGAATACATGCTGTATGAGGAAATGGCACCATGTCCATAGGAGAAGATGAGAGCTGGGAAGTCATCGGGGCTCAAACTGCCACCATTAAGGCCGGCACCGTGCCAGAGAAGATGCCACAACATCAAAAGATGAAGAACCAATACAGCGGAATGACAGTATGTTCTTTCAGTGCCACAGTGTACACAATGGAATGACAATACAACTGGTACGAAGGCAGTGCACTTACACACTCCTCTGCTATTCCAGAAGTTGAGCAGGCTTGTTTTATTTCATCATTCAAAATGCAATGAGAATCATAACTTCAGTGTAAATTGTCATGTTTTGCTGACAGCTAGCAGATTACTGTAGTCCTCCGAGTTTACATCCTCCAGCTTCTCACCTGTCGTCTCCTCCTAATAGCTGAGCACAACTCAGAGGGACAGCTTCGTCACTACAGAGTACAGCTGGTCCACCTTAAAGTCAGTCCACCTTTAGTAGCCTGGGCTTACTTCACTGTAATCAGCAGGTGGCAACTTGGCTCGGGTCTTGAGGAGCTGTAGCATTTATTCACTGACAAATAACTTGTCCACACACTGCACTGCTACGTTCACAGCTACAACGTTACTGCTGACTTCATACTCTACATCTCTCTCTCTCACACACACACACACACACACACACACACACACACACACACACACACACACACACACACACACACACACACACACACACAGACATATTAGTATCAGTAGCACCATGTCTGGAGGAGGATGCTACTGTTTCAGTGTTTTCACTGCAGGAAGTTGAGCGTGAAGTGTTGCCTCTGGAGGAAGTAAACCGGAAAAGACTGTGCGTGTGTGTGTGTGTGTGTACAACTCTGTTTTCCTTGTGTGCTATATCGCTGTATCTGTCCGTGTCGTGTGTGTGTGTTGTGTGTTAGCGCTCTCAGGCGTGTTCCATAATGAGTGTTTACTGCACATTCCTTGGTCTAGTTGCCCTGTGCCTGCGGTTGTGAGCTCTGCTGAGTGAGGCTGATTCACTGTGTGGTCACTGCTGGCTGATCACGCCTCAGCAGGGCCTCCGAATGCTGGCATAGCATCACAATGACCCATCCCACCTCCCCCAGGAAGTGATGAAGTCACCGGGCATCCACAGTAGGTCGGCTTGTATCTCAGCGTGCCGAGACTCTTGCAGCGATGTGCATTGTCAGCTGTCCCTCGTTGGTGCCATAACCAGGGAAAGTACACTCTGTCAGTTTGAAGGCCAATGGTGATTAGCACAAGCACTTTAGACAGCATGAAAACATACCTGCATAGATCAGCATCTGTCAGTTTAGATGCTGAAGGACTTGATCCTCTTTCTGCAACACTGAAAGAAACCCTGCAGGCTTGTGAGTCATTAACTTGTGAGTACAGCTACATTGTAATTTCAGGTGAACTTGAAAATAGATCCGGTCCAGACGGAGCCCGAGCTGTATGGAAGCGCCTGACACATCGGAATCCAGTTCGTATTATGTAGCAGCAGCAGGAGGAGGCAGGCAGGGAGGCAGGCAGGGCCCGGTATGCTGCATAATCATAAAGCACTCTGCAATACACTACGGCCTTGTGTCGCAAACTCATGTTAGAAGAAGCTAATTTGGGAACGTGGGGCTTTTTGTATTGGGAATTTAAATGATTGTGTGTGTGTGGTAATGAGATGACAGGCTTGGTTGTGAGTGAAGGGAGAAACCCTTGATTGAATTTACAGCCACATGGAGGCAGATGGAGGAGCAGGCCAGCCTGCTGGTGTTCATGTGTCTGGTGGGACTAATGTCTCTGGTTACTTAGATCAGATCAGAGGTCTTGAGACCAGGACTCTTTTTTTGCATTTTTAAGTTTCTATTGAGGTTTTAGAATGAAGCTTTGAATATCACCCAAAAATCTAAATCGTAATGACTTAGGATAAATAGATTTGTTGTTGTGGTTGTATAAAGTTAATTCATTTATGCACCGATCAACACTGGTGCGTCTTTTGTGTGGCAAGGGGGAGAACAAACAGTTTTGTGACCATGATGAAAATGTTGCTTTTGAAAGGCTAAATACCAACAAATGCAGATTGAACATCTCGTTGAATAAATACAGTGTGAATTGTGGAAGTCATTACATCTGTCTTTTTTCTATACAGTTAGTTACAACGCTCTGGAGTTATTAGAAATGTTTGGATCTCACGAGTCACAAACAATCCTAGAATCTAATTCTACAAATAGTAACGATTGGTCTTCAACCACGTTGTCTTCGCACTTACTTCAGCCATCGTATTTGTGACCGGCGGTGTGTTCAGACATGCAGCTACAGGGACTGAAGCAGCAGCAGGGTGTCTTTGTCAATGGCTGCCCTCAAGGAGGTGTGCAGATGTAAAGTGGTGACAGGCAAAATGAGAGAAAGTGTTCAATTAAGATTAAACAGACTCTTGCACATCACAGTTACATACAGAACGACTGCCCAATCAGAGCTGGATATGCAAATGACGTGCTCAGTGCGTGCATACCCAACAGCTACAGATGGAGGCAAAGGCCAGAGGCAACGCGCCTCCTTTCTATGAATTTGTCTGAACACACGGTCAGATTTCCAGGCTGGAACAGTTGTGCTTTTTGTGAAAGAGAGTTCTTTCCACTGGTTCTCTTCTCACAGCTTCTTGTCCCACGCTTTTTCCTTTCCGATGAAATTTCTCCTGGTGTGTGGCAAACAATGGAAATGCAGAGAAGAAGCTGGTCGCAAAGCCTCACATGTTTTGAAATGGTGGTGTTATATGATGGGGGGGGGGGTCCTGTGTGTTTGTACTTTGGGGGGTCCGGATGTGGATGACAGCAGAAGGGAGTCAGCCATCTGTCTGCTGAACTGGCACTCCAACACAGGGTGCAGTTGTTGCCATGGTCCCGTTGTTACTCGACTTCCCCCAGTCCAGAAAAGGAGAAAGAGAGTGTTTACCTCCAGTTGTCTCGCTGAGAAAGGTTAGACAGACCTCCTGCATGGACCTAACCCAGATCTACTCTGAGCAGTGGAGTTTCGGCGGAGATGTTGAACCCCGCCGATCCCTCTGGGAGCTGTCGTTGAGTCTTTGTTGGGGCCCTGTCATCGGTGTAATTACTGTAATTCCCTCCAGTTGGAGAACAAAGGGACTGATCTGAGGATTAGGCCTGCTGGGACGCTCACTACCTGCTCCACCAGTGGGAGAAAGGATGTTTGGAAAAGCAAGACAATGTGATCTAAATGTGTATATGCACATTGAGATCACATGGAAATATGCTTTTTATGTCACGTGAAGTAGAATAAGAAACTATTTGATCTCATGCAGCCATTGATGTACTTCATTGTGCTTTAGTGCCCTTGTTGTGCCAGTGCACGTGCACTAGGAGGCAGCAGAGTGATGGAGTTACACCACTGATCATTCACCTGAATTTGTATTTCACACATTTAGAGGTTTCAAAAATTGCACCATGATCTGGACTGCAGTCCAGGTGATGCCTGTGTGTCATTATGGTGTTAGCAGGGCTGCTCTCACTAGCCGTTCATTGAGCAGCTCACTCACCCCATGACAAGGAAAGGTGCCGGTGGAGGGTTCTGTGCTTTTATATGAAGGTTTGGTCACAGCGTGTACAGTCATGGTGCAGGAGTGAAACTGTGTTTTATGTGCCACAAGAGTCCCACATGTGTTCTAATCCGGCTGTGAAAGTTGCAGGAGGCCAGAGTCCTCTATAAACACAGCAGAAGCTTAAAACATACAAAAGTTCTGTTTACCCAGAATCCTTTGCAACATGTCATTTTCAATACAGCTTTCAACCTGGGCTCGTCCGTGGTTGTAGCAATGATTATTCCATTAATGTGTGAATATAGAATTTGAGAAAATGGATGTTTTATTTTGATGAAAGGTTTAAAAACCAAAATGCATTAAAATGTACGTCTGTGTTTTGTTGTGCGTCCACCAGGTGGCTCTGCTCGGCTTGGACCTCTTATCGGCCTTAGTGACGAGGTTACAGGAGCGCTTCAGGGCCCACGTGGGAACCGGTAAGACTGTGTCCTCTGTGTTTGGTTCATTATCGGTGGACCAGGTCATTACTTAGTTCATGCTGCTAAAAGCCTCTTGCTTTAGGTTTCTGAGGAGAGCCTCATCCATCCACACATTGAGTTAAATATTTACAGCATCATATTGGTGCTGGTTAACCAATCTCCTCTCTCTGAGTTGAATCAAACTGTTCTCTTTAGTCAGGTTGGGGATTAGATGCTCACTCAGTGCTTCCCCTCACAGCTGCTCTCTGGATGTGAATAACTAAACAGTGAGATTTCTATTATCACGGGTGTGTTCTTGACGGTCGTTCTCGGCTCTCTATCACCTGGATTGCTGACCACTCCCCTTTCTGCACTTAATTTAAATAAGAATACATCACTTTACAACTCAGACTCTGACTGCTGCTACAAAGAAAGGGGAGAGTTCCTATCCATAACTCAAGAATTCATATGCTAATTTTATCAATTTCACACAAATGTCGACTAGAATATAATGATGAAGTGATGACATTTCTGCTGTGCCCTCAGTTCTGCCCAGCCTAATTGACCGACTGGGAGACTCTAAAGACCAGGTGCGAGACCAAGACCAAACAGTTCTGCTGAAGATCATGGAACAAGCTGCCAGCCCGCAGGTACCAGCGCACGCACGCACGCACGCACACACACACACACACACGCTTTCTGAGCGAGCTCATTTTTTCCATGAGTTTGAGCATGCAGCCTGAATTCATTCCAATGGTGACTAAGTTATATTTGCTGCCAATATTCTTTCTCTTTTCTTTGTCTTGCTGGATAACCACGAGTGCACAGTCTCAGTCCCTGGTAGCCTTGTAGCGTGTTCACTGTGATGAAACACACATGATGCTCAAACCGTTGCTATTGTCATCCAACACAACCCCCCCCCCCCCTGTTAGCTAACTCGTACGCTATCCATGGGAGCGAAGCGGTCGGGTTTAACTATCGACATAGATTACCATCACTAACCTCGCCAAATGGACTGATGTACTTTCATGGCACCTTTTGTGCAGTGATTGGTACCCGTCATGGTACCCGTCATACAGGATGTATGTATGTGGTTTTGGTTTGGTTTAAAAAATATAACAGGAAATACGAAAAGGCCCAGAATGTTGTGTTGTCAAGTCTAAAAAGGTCTATTCAGAAACATTATTTTTTTTGTTGTAAAAAAGTTGTAAATTAAAAGGTTCAATTAAGATCATATTATAAATTCCATGTTCCTACTGCCCGGTACCACTGGCTCTGTGCTTACAGTTGTGACGCGTTGTATATGTGCAGTGGCCTGAGGTAGAAACCGAGTCTCAGACGCTGTGTGTGGCACGCTGGGTCTACATGTGGCTGCAGTCTGTTTCCTGTCCTATAATGTGTGTCAGGGATCCAGTACAGCAGCAACAAGCCCGTCTCTTGTGTGTGTGTGTGTTGGTGCAGTATGTGTGGGACAGGATGCTGGGGGGCTTCAAGCACAAGAACAACAGGACCAGAGAAGGAGTGTGCCTTTGTCTCGTTGCCACGCTGAGCACGTGAGTCAGCTGCCCCGTATGCTGGTCATACTGCTGAAGATAGCGTGACATCCTCATTTGCATACTCCTTATAATTCCACGCTTTCTAAATGATGTTCGCTGTCCAAACAGTAGGGCCTCTTGTATATCTGCTATCGGCTGTTCATTGGGCTGATTTATTGCAATTCTTGTCTTCCAGACACGGAGCTCAAGGCCTGACCCTCAGTAAGATCGTCCCCCACATCTGTAACCTCCTGGGGGACCCCACAAGTCAGGTATGCCCACTCATGCTTTACTGCCGTTACTGTTACATACAAATGGATTTCAGTCTTAGGTTTGAGGACTTCGTAGTAGGACAGAAAGCAACACTTGTATTGCTTTCATATTGTTGTAAACTTGACATCTGGCAGTGTTTTACTGATTCAGTGAAATAACCTATTCTTATATATTCTTTTGAGTACTTTTGAGAGGTATTTGCAATTATTTTTGACATTTGCGAGAACTACATATTTAATCAAACAAAGGTATTCATTATTATTGGTGAAAATAATGTAGAAATGAGTTTGATTAACAAATGAGTAACAGAGACGATGTGAGTACCAACGCAGGATGTCCTGTGCTGCTGTGGTCATCAGGTGCGTGAAGGGGCTATGAGCTGCTTGGTGGAGATCTACAGACACGTGGGGGAGAGGGTGAGGATGGACCTCTGCAAAAAGGGCCTGCCACAGTCACGGTACGAAGACAGGAAGCTGCCAACCTGTCCACGGCCCGCCTCCCTTCATCCCCTCATCCCCTCCTCCCTTCATCCCCTCCTCCCTTCATCCTTCATCCCCTCCTCCCTTCATCCTTCCTCTCTCCCTTCATCCCCTCCTCCCCTCCTCCCTTCATCCCCTCCTCCCTTCATCCCTTCCTCCCTCCCTGCATCCCCTCCTCCCTTCCTCCCCTCCTCCCTTCATCCCCTCCTCCCCTCCTCCCTGCATCCCCTCCTCCCTTCATCCTTCATCCCCTCCTCCCTTCATCCTTCCTCCCTCCCTTCATCCCCTCCTTCCCTCCTCCCTTCATCCCCTCCTCCCTTCATCCTTCCTCCCTCCCTTCATCCCCTCCTCCCCTCCTCCCTTCATCCCTTCCTCCCTCCCTGCATCCCCTCCTCCCTTCCTCCCCTCCTCCCTTCATCCCCTCCTCCCCTCCTCCCCTCCTCCCTTCATCCCCTCCTTCCCTCCTCCCTTCATCCCCTCCTCCCTTCATCCTTCCTCCCTCCCTTCATCCCCTCCTCCCCTCCTCCCTTCCTCCCTCCCTTCATCCCTTCATCCCCTCCTCCCTTCATCCCCTCCTCCCTTCATCCTTCCTCCCTCCCTTCATCCCTTCATCCCCGCCTCCCTTCATCCCCTCCTCCCCTCCTCCCTTCATCCTTCCTCCCTCCCTTCATCCCCTCCTTCCCTCCTCCCTTCATCCCCTCCTCCCTTCATCCTTCCTCCCTCCCTTCATCCCCTCCTCCCCTCCTCCCTTCATCCCCTCCTCCCTTCATCCCTTCCTCCCTCCCTGCATCCCCTCCTCCCTTCCTCCCCTCCTCCCTTCATCCCCTCCTCCCTTCATCCCCTCCTCCCGTCCTCCCTGCATCCCCTCCTCCCTTCATCCTTCATCCCCTCCTCCCTTCATCCTTCCTCCCTCCCTTCATCCCCTCCTCCCCTCCTCCCTGCATCCCCTCCTCCCTTCATCCTTCATCCCCTCCTCCCTGCATCCCCTCCTCCCTTCATCCTTCATCCCCTCCTCCCTTCATCCTTCCTCCCTCCCTTCATCCCCTCCTTCCCTCCTCCCTTCATCCCCTCCTCCCTTCATCCTTCCTCCCTCCCTTCATCCCCTCCTCCCCTCCTCCCTTCATCCCTTCCTCCCTCCCTGCATCCCCTCCTCCCTTCCTCCCCTCCTCCCTTCATCCCCTCCTCCCCTCCTCCCCTCCTCCCTTCATCCCCTCCTCCCCTCCTCCCTTCATCCTTCCTCCCTCCCTTCATCCCCTCCTCCCGTCCTCCCTTCATCCCCTCCTCCCCTCCTCCCCTCCTCCCTTCATCCCCTCCTCCCCTCCTCCCTTCATCCTTCCTCCCTCCCTTCATCCCCTCCTCCCCTCCTCCCTTCATCCCCTCCTCCCTTCATCCCTTCCTCCCTTCCTCCCCTCCTCCCTTCATCCCCTCCTCCCTTCATCCTTCCTCCCTCCCTTCATCCCCTCCTCCCGTCCTCCCTTCATCCCCTCCTCCCTTCATCCCTTCCTCCCTCCCTGCATCCCCTCCTCCCTTCCTCCCCTCCTCCTCTGTTGCATGTTCTTTTCTGCCTTTGCATCCTTCACTCACTCCCTTGCACTTCCTCATACACACAGTGGTTGTAGGTCAGGTAGCAGGCCACAACACTCTGGTTCTCCCTCTAGTGGCCCAAATAAGCAATGCAGCTTTAGAGGACTGATCTACGACATGCCCATTTATCAGGTGCACCTAGTTTAAACAAAACGGTGAAAAACAACAATTCAGCAGTAACTCCTACCTGAGAAGAGAAGATCAGAACTAGTTGTTGAGGTGAAAGCTTTTCTGTTTCAGACAGCCTTGGACTGTGATTGTCTGTATTCTCACTAGCACCAGGGTTCTCATGTCCCCCCTCACACTGTGAGAGTCACTCTGTGCCTCATTTCTTGCCCTGTGTGTGATGTGTTTGATATAAGCTCACGACTGAACACACGCTGATTTCTCGTCTTGTAACCGGCCCTCAACAAGCCCTTTGGACAGGGTGCCAGGATGTCATAGCTTCCATTTGGACGAGCTGTATTTCTTATTTTACATCACACACCAGCGAACAGAGACGGTGTTTCTGTTACTGTTGTGTCCCCTTCCTCCTTTATTTGTTCATACACTTGACAGCATGCCCCTCTCTTTCTCTGGCCTTGGTGCCAGTGTGTCATGTGGCTGTTTTGGACGCCATCTATTTTGGAGAGCTTCTCACCTCCCTAGTGATGGATGGAGCAGCAGACCAGTCCCTCGGCGTCAGTCTTCTGACACATTTTCTTTTTCTCATACAGGTTGAATGTAATCTTCAGCAAATTTGATGAAGTCCAAAGATCCGGGAACATGATCTCATCCTCTGGTTCCGGTGAGTGTTCCTCTCGTGTCTTTGTGCCCTTTATTGTTTTATGTGGGAACCTTTTGATGTGCATCCATCCACAGTCTAATCAAGCATTCCTGTTTACCTCAAGTCATTCACTGCTGGATGGACAGACGCACTGTGACACGCATTCTGTGTTTTGTCGCGCTTACGTGTGTGTGTGTATTGCTATGTGTGTGGAGGAAGAAGGGGGGGGGGGGTTGTGGACCAGACGGTCAGCCTGGGGCTAGAGGGGATGAGGTTTCTCCACAGGAGGTGGGCATCCACTGGAGCTTTCAGTTTGTCCCTCTGTGGAGCCAAAGAGCAGAAGAGGGACAGAAGAGACGCATTGACGTCAACAGGCAGGTGCATTTGAGAGTGATTTGTGTGTTCGGACAGATGAGACCTCTGAGCAGGTGGAATCCTCACTGCTGACTCTGTGCCGTTTCAGAACAGCTGAGCCAAGGAGAACAGAGTCAGACAGGGCTCAGCGTTTCAACAACAGACTGCAGCGTCACCTTCCAGCTTCTCCACATTTCACATGTGGAGTTCAGCTGCCACGACCACCTGATGAACTCACAGACACATGTAGTGACACAGGAGAGCTTCATGACCACGTAGTGTAACATCATGGATTAGCTGCTTAATCAACACCAGATTATAATTGCAAATATTTTAAACAAACTGACTTTCACAAATGTCCCCTTACGGGATGAACAGAGTATCTGATCTGTCTGTCTAAAGTTTTTTGTGAGTGGCTCATAGTGTCACGCTGCGGTTTCCTGCTCTGTTTATCTCTCGCGTTAAGGGACACTCAGTCACCAGCTTTACTTGTCATATGATGCTCGAGCAAGTAACTGATGATGTCATAGTGATGTCGTGTGCTATTTTCTCCTGGGCTTGGCCTCTGTACGTCACACACTGGGGTTGTGGAGTTTTAAAGATGTGGGCGTTAACCAGGCATGGAGGGTCGAATGAAAGATGCTATTGAACTGCATTATGGGAATTGTAGGATTTTTTAGAGCCTGACACCTTACCACAGGCTTAAAGTCAGAGTTTCTCAGTCTCTGCTGGATTGATTTTCACCTTTCATTCAACATTCAATTCGGCTGCTTTCATTGAAGATAGACTATTAGAATCTTGTTCAACTGTCTTCTGTGGCAGCGTTTAAAGAAAAACTGATGACGATGTTTAATCTGATTCCTACTGCGTCTCTACCAGTCAACTGTCAGTTTGTTTGGAAAGTAAAGAGGACCACGGCAACGTGACTCATTTTAGCAGTTATTAGATAGTCATATCATATCATAGCGTCATCTTCATCACCATCAGCTGCTCCTCACAGGCTCCACTTCTCTCCTTCACGGCTGCACTGAAAGTCACTCTGTGTCTGAAGATGACGACTCATTTTAATGAAAGTCAGTTTGCCTCAAAGCCGAGAAAAATGTCCGACGTTCATGTGGCCGGAGAATGAGCTGCGCGTGTGAAACGGCTTCAGAATGAAGAGGAGTCAAGGCTGAGTTAGAGATGAAAGGTGACACCGAATTCCCAAATTCTGTCTTGTCTTGTGAGATGTTCACAGATTATGTTATAAGAGAGATGGAGGCAGAGGGGGGGTGGAGGAGCGGAAGGGAGAGAGCAAAACAAAGCAGCCATTTCTGTTGCACCACTGAGATGTAGAGTGGGAGAGAGAGAGTGGGAGAGAGAGAGAGAGAGCGCTGTGGAGCAGCGGAGCTTCAGAGCTGAGGGCAGCTTTGCACCATGACAGCTGGAGAAGGTAAGACTGCAAATAGAAGTAGAGTTCTCTCTTTGCTGAGGTCAGATCTCACACACGTATGATACAGAGATCACCCCTCTCCCCAGGGGCTGCATGTGTGTGTGGGGGAGGGGGGACTGTTCGATGAGGAGAACATGAGAGTTTTCTCTCTCGTATGTATCGGTTGTTGTTGTTGTCAGCTGTATTGTCTTGTTGCGTAACAAAGCTGGTGTGCGTGGAGAAGGTAACACCTCCTGCTCTCCTCTGCTGTCTCTCCTGGTGGACTCTGTGAATGGTGACTGTGATGTTACGTGTCGTTCTCACTCCTCTCTGGCCTCCGGTCTCCTCTCAGCGCTGGAGTGACCCAACACTTGTTTCATCTCAGTCCAGCGATGAGAGCTACTGTCTGTACATTTGTTATGCAATCCATTCATCGTCTCATTCATTTCTCATGACTTGTAGTTCAGTTACATTGAAACACTTTTGCCTTCTACTGCCCAACAAACGTGACGTTTGGTCCTTTTCTGGTGTGATGCTATGTGACGCGTGTAGAAATGAATATATAATCAATTAAGATAATTATGAACATACAAAACATCCGATTCACATGCGCTGCTCAAAGCCACCAGACTGGTCGGACAGTTTTATTTTTGTGCTTGAATTGCACGACATATTTCTTTCCATGTTTTTGAACTTGTGTGGAGGTTTCATGAGGTCAGACTGTTCTTCATTACTTCCAGTGTTGCAGTGGTGAGGTTCTTCTAAATGTCTTTTATTCTGTTATTAGAGTCTGAACGTTGCAGCCTTCTTTGTTACTGAATTTGTTTTAGCGTTTTACGATGACTCTCCCAGTGCATTGCTCTCATTATAAACCTCTTAGGATCATGCTGTACAGCTAAACCCCCTAAAAGTGCACAGATCTCAGACTAGACCTTAAGTCCTTCATTAGGTTGATTGGCTGATGCTGATCACTGATGAGAGCATTTATTAGGTTACTTCTTCCTTCTGGTGTCAGTAGTAGAAAAGAGGGTTAAACAGTGAGCTGATTAAATGCCATTCTGGGATAACATGCATTCTGACGTTTTATAATCTCAGTGGCTTTTAGAGAATCGCACACATTCTACGTGAGTGTAGAATCCTAAATAGACAAACATACGTCTGAGAAGTGGTAACAGTGCTGAAGTCTGTTGGTCAGCATGTCGGGTGTGTGTGGTGCAGCTAACGAGTGTGTTCACTGTCACTTAAACTCCGGATTATTGTCTCAATCAATCACTTCATTGTTTGTTCTGTAAAACGAACAGGTCATATCACAAGTTCCCAAAGCCCGCCGTGATGTTGTCAAACGTCCGTCTTCTTTTCATCACCAACCGTCCAACACCCAAAGAGAACATATAGAAAACAAGAATATTTGCAGGAACCGGTGGATTTTTTCGATTGAAGTGATTAATTTATTATCAACATTGTTTCCAGTTAAATTTGTCCACTTATTGTTGCAGTGGTTCCACTAGAAATAGCATCTGTCATGATACCGCAGTGCGTGACTAGCTGCTGAAAGCCTTCAGCAGAGCGAACGCCTCTGAAAGGTGTCCCACATTCAGCTGTTCCTCCTCAATAACAGCGATCTGATGACTGTGACTGTGTTTATAAGTGGGACTGTGAGAGTCAGTGTCTACGGGTCCGTCTGCTTCTATGGGACCATTTAAAGCAGATCAATGCATAATGCAGAGTGAAGGCAGGATTTCTATAGAACCACAGAGAGGACTGTCAGCCAGCAGTCTGACAACAGGCAACTGTGAATAAGGGAGGGTCGTCGTTATCCCGGCACATCAGCCGACGGCTTCTCACTTCCTTCAACACAATCACAGAACGCCTGAGTAATTGGCTTAATCCACCGAGGATTTCTATGTATTGGTGTGTGTGTGTGTGTGTGTGTGTGTGTGAGTGAGAGAGTGTGTGTGTGTGTGTGTGCATGAGCTGTCCTAGTGGGCGCTTACTGTCCCATCAACATGGAGGACACTGCCAGTCTTTCCCCCGGTGTTCTGCTGCGATGAGAGCAGGTCACTTCTTCTCACAGCCTCCGCTCACTCAACTGAATGCAGGCTGATGCAGGTGATCTGATACTTCTTCATGTCACGATATCACATGAGGGAACACGCTGATGGGGAACACTATAAGACAAAACCCAGTTCACAAGTGTGCTCGGCCCACGACTCGGGATGACACAAGTGCCACAGTGTCTGCGTGGGTGCTTGAGCTCTGTGTGTGTGTGTGTGTGTGTGTGTGTGTGTGTGTGTGTGTGTGTGTGTGTGTGTGTGTGTGTGTGTGTGTGTGTGTGTGTGTGTGTGTGTGTGTGTGTGTGCAGCCATTATATCCTGCACCATGAAGATATGGTTAACACCAGTGGGGGCTGAATGCTTATTCTGAGGAAGCTCTTTGATTATCTCACACACACACACACACACACACACACAGCGTAATGCGTTTTCTTATGCGTGTATGAATAGTGTGTGTGTGTGTGTGTGTGTGTGTGTGTGCGTGTGTCTGCTGCCTTTGGCTGCTGCACAGTGTGGTGGAGGCTCTGAAGACAGATCTTTTCTATGTACGGTATTTACAGAAGAGATTTTTCCGTAGTAGTGGTTTCCTCAGAGTTGTTCATCTGGACACATCTTGTGTTGATTTACTGCTCAAAGTTGCATAAAACTGAAGAACGTGATGCTGAACTACACTTTAACCCTGAATACTGTGAGCTGAATTGATATCAAAGGATTAAGGATTCGTCTATTCTAGTTTTTACTATTTCAGCAAACGTCACAAGAAGACGGAAAACCAACAGCTTGACAGCATCGAGTAATCCATTCATTGTTTGTTTTGGTCTTTTCATGACAATAACAAGACTACACGCTAATAAAAGCATTCATTATTAATCAGCAGTATAACTCGTTACCACTGAGACTCTTGGAGAGGATCCGGAGATACAGCCGGCTGAGATTTGAATAGTCAGCACACAGAGAGAGAGAGAGTATAGACTGAGCAGCGCTCTGAATGATGGGATTGTCCTCCTTGGGCCCAGTGAAGCCAGCGGCTCTGAGGATCAGAGGGGGGTCTGTGTAGAGGGGGCACGGCCAGGCTGATCCAGCCCAAGATTGACACTGTTTTTAGTGGCAGGTGACAATGCCATTAAAAAACTACATTTCATTTGACCCAAGTATAAAAACAAGGACATTAACTTGCTTGGCTTTAATACTCCAAACACTTCTGGGACGTTGTAGTGTGTATATGTTAGTGGAAGGATGAGATTTAACCGTAGCATTAAACTGGCAGCCCGTCTCCATGTCTGCTGTCCTGTTTCTACCCTTCTCTCTTCTGTCCCTACTGGTGCTTCTGTCTCATCACTGAAGCGATGCAGCGTAGGAGGAGATGAATGAGAGACTCATGAGGCCGCATTGATGAGTCTGGTGGAGAATAAGCACCCTGGGACTTGTTTGATGCTGCCCTGTTATGGAGGTCGAGCACTAATATTAAAGCTTTTAGGGCGAGCTGAGAACGTTTGCAGTGACAGCAGCTATTTTCTCTTCTGAAAGATTCTGACAGTCATAGTTTGTCTTGAAGTCAGTCTGGTATAAAGCACCTGGAACCAGCTGGTCTGTAGAAGAGCCTGGTGTCCAGACATGCCCTCTGGGAAATGAAGCAGTCAATGCGCCTCGTTTCTTCAGCTGATTGTGAAGTGTGAGTGGGACAACCAGCTCCTTGTCCTCTGGACGGGCCGGGCTACAGTCATGTTTCTGTCTCACAGTAGATGTGAAACGTTGCATTGGTCATCGTTAATCCAATGTCTCTGGGCTTTGGAAAACCTGCTATTTGAAGCCATTCGCTGAGGCTATGTTATTATTATATTTCCCTTTGTTTGGACATATTTTAGACTAAAAGACAAATTAAATCATTTAGAATTTTTATTTTGCATAAATCAATAATAATACAAGAAAGCATCACTTGTAACCGTAGTTTCATCTGTGTTGCTTCTGAATTCAGGACTCCATATTCACAGTTGGCAGTGCTATGTGCGATTCTTTTGAGGTTGCTTACGTGCAGTTTGTTTAAAAAAAATGCATAGATTCATATCTGTGGACACTTTCGACACAGTGTTGATTCCTTCTGCACCTTTTTGTGATCTCTCCTCCTAATCTGCAAAGCTCACTAGTACGTGTGCTCTGCTGAGACTCAGCATTTGCTTGTGACAGACAGTTTGCATTTTAGTGAGCGGGGCCTTTCAGGCTTCAGAGCAGTGCTTGTCAGAACTCGTCTGACTTCAACTTCAGAGGATGAATCAGCGTTTTGTGACGCAGACGGACGGCCTTCTGATGTCCTTGTTGGGTGTTCAGGACTACAAGTGAACCCTCTGAACCCCAAAACGCACCAGCGGGATTGAAAAGCATCTTTTCTTTCAACAATCGCCAAAACTACACTGTTAACCAACAGTCCGACGGTCCTTGAACACACCATGTGCGAGGAACGCTTCTGTCATCAAAAAAATGTCTCATTTACAATTTATCTCATCAAATATTTAAAGCACGTAGAACCTTCTTTTTTTCCAATATTGGTAACACTACACACTGGTGTAGTAACGAGTGACAAAACAAGCCAAAGGTTTTGTAAATGTTTGATTTACATGTCAGCCCTGCCAGCAGCCTCTCTGGTTAGTCAGCAAAACAAGACATTCCTTGTTATGCCATAACCCTGATCACCAGTCAGCTGTCTCTTATGGCTACAGGCCCGGGGGGTCAAAAGGGTCAGCGGAAGAGAGACTCCCCCTCTTCTGTCCCAGCCATGCCGTCAGGCAGTAAAGAACGTTACCAAGCGTCTGAACCTTCTCTGAATCCCTCATGCCTCTGGGCTTTTCTTCCTCCTCTAAAGAGAAAAACCCTCCCTATTATATAAACATGTGCTTTACTGGTGACTCCGCTGATGCCAACGCAGCTTCAGCAACCTTCAGTACTTCAGTGTGTCCGCAGTGCATCCTGACACCTAGTGCACAGAGAAGGTAGCGCACCTCCATGCCTGAAATCCACCTGACTGTCTGCTTAGTGTCTGTGTGTTGATTTCAACAAGTCAATGGGATTTTTTCACTTTGCTTTATTACAGAAAATGAACTCTGTGGTAAACCAACATTTATGATACTTCCACATTTCCTTCAGCAAGACAATCTTCACAAATGAACGCCACTTTTCATATTTTTGAAGCGTGAGTGCAATCGCTAGAAGTAAAAAGCTGATATTAAGCAATAAAGGAAATACACAACCACGAGCGCATGTATACTCCAGCTCATTTGTGGGTTCTCGGAGTCTTCCCTGCAGCTCCCCATAGAACACAACCATCATAAGGTTGTTACTAACACCTGTGTTATTCCTACTGGGACGAGTCAAAGCGTCTGCTGTGAATAAACACCCTGCGGGGGAGGTCCTCTGTCATGAGGTCAAGCAGAGATGTGAAGGAGACGTCATGAGACGACGTGATTATGCCACGGCGGATGTTATTGAGCAAACTACAATGTTCTAAAGATGGACTACAAAAAGCTACTTGGATACTTCGCCCGTACGTTCTCACTGTGTCTTTCCATGCAGGCTACATAAAGAGGACAACCTGGTGAAAGACATCTGTGAAAGAGTCTGCATGCTGGGCTGACCCCGACACTGCCTGTCTTTGAATCCTCTCTTTATTCTCTGGCTTTTAACTCACTGTGAGAGTCGTTCTTTTTTAAATGTGCTTTATGAATACATGTGATTGCATTGGATAGGTGTGATGTGTTGAAGCGTATTGATGCTACATCCCCTTGCAGCAATGACCTCACTCTGAGATGCTCTATTGATTGATGGGGCTGTATGAGAGTGAGCACAAGAAACAAAGTGATCTCACAACAATACACCCCGCCCTCTTTTCACCATGACATGTCCCTACAGTCCAACATCATCGTACACACACACACACACACGCAGTGGTAACTGAACCCAGAGAAGAGGGCTTAAGGGGTGGTTAGTCTGGCACTTTGTCAGCGTGCAGCGTGCTACAGAGGCACACGCAGAGCACACACACACACACACACACATCCTGTCGACAGATGCCTGGTGCAGCAGAGACATGCTGCGGAAGCTGATGTGCCAGAAAATCTGCGCTCGTAAGAATGATGCCTTTTAATCTCCCTTTTCTCCCCCTCCTCTCTCTCTGGTCTGCTCTCCGTCGTTGCTGTGAATTCTCTGGATGTATACGTCTCTTTGCCGTCCCTTCCCTTTCCTCTCTCGACCTGTTGCCTCTTTGTCTTTTGTCTTCCACTTTGTTAATGTGGTGTCTGTGATAAACGCTGTGTCATGGTCACGGTGCTCTTCGGAGCAGGGACATTTAAGGAGCTGCTTCTTGTGTATGAGCCGGATCACTGTTGTGTGATTGGTTCCTATGTCAATGTCAATGTGCTGCTAAAGGGGTCGGCTTCATTCATCATGGTGGGCTCATCCATAGCAACACATGCTTTCTGATAAACGGATTGAGGAACTGTTTTTAAATCAATGAGCTGCTGGGGGGGGGGGGAAGAAGAGGAGCGATGATGATGATGAAGGAATAGTGATGTATCGATCAGTCGTCGAGCCACCAGTTATCCCGAGCTGCATTTTTCACAATTTACATTTTACATTTACATTTTCTCTTTTCCTGCCCCTGTCGTTGCAGATAAGAACTTTGAGGATGAAGACTCTGTGGATGGAGGCCGGTCCTCCTCCTCGTCATCCAAAGCTCCCCCTAGTGGCAGGAGGCCTGTAGTGAGCTCTGTTAGAAGACCCAGCTCAGCCACCACGACCAAGGTCACAGGTGAGGGAGGGTTCCGTCCAATAATAAAGCTGTAATACATTTACTGAGCAGCCCTTTCAACATTAATGACAGTGATCGTAACAATACTACAACTGTGACTCTCACTAATGTCGAGTAATAAGAGGTATTGGTGAACACGTCCCTGCTGCTTACATCATTCTATAAATGATTGTGTTGTTGAAATTCCTTTTGTTTTTGTTCACAGGTAAAGAAGCAGCTGCCGGGGCTGTTGATGAAGAGGATTTTATTAAAACCTTTGAAGACGTGCCCTCGGTCCAGGTATGCAGAGCTCCGTATAGTTTGCTTTTGTTAGCACCATATGGAAGCTGACGTAGAGACAGTGGGAGGTATTAAGATGGATTTAAACACCACTCACTCACAAACCACAAGCACATTTATTCTTACGTGGCATAATGTCAGATTTCTTGCCAAGACAACTTCAGCATTTCAGTAGTTGCTTCCTATTTCTTTTAAAGTGATGCATCTCACTCCACATAGAATAGGATTTCTTTATTTTTAATTTCTTGGCTTTTTTGGGTCCCCTAATACAACTACTCTACTTAATTAATACCAACCAAGGTGTGACAGCTAGAGTTGCACAGCAACAGTTGAGCTGACATGTAGGCTGCTATTTGCATTTCACAAAACGTCCACCTCCAAACGTACTCACACACAGGTGGCATCGAGTGAAAGTGATCAACAGACTTCACGCTTATAGTAAAATATCAGTCTGTAAAGCTAATGATAGCATCTCTCTGTGTCCAGATCTACTCCAACAGAGAGCTAGAGGACCAGCTGACCAAGATCAGAGAAGTGCTGTCCGATGACAAACACGACTGGGAGCACCGAGTGGTCGCGGTAAGACACACACACACACACACACACTCACACACACACACACTCACACACACACACACACTCACACAGGGCGGAGTGCATGAATCCACTGATGAAACACTGATGTACGTCGTCTCTTCTGTTTGCTCTTGTTCCTCTCCAGCTGAAGAAGGTGCGTTCTCTCCTGCTGGCCGGGGCGACTGAGTACGAGGGTTTCCCTCAGCAGCTGCGTCTCCTGGAGGCTCCCCTCAAGCTGTCAGCTAAAGACCTGCGCTCACAGGTGGTCCGCGAGGCCTGCATCACTCTGGGGTAAGATCCCAAGTCGACGAGGATGCACTGACCCGCCCAGGTTTCTAAATGTTTGTGGGACACCAGAGTTAAGCACCACTTTACAGCAGCTTTAATCTGGTAACCTCAGTTTGAACTCTGGCAGTAAGAAATGACAACCAGCACTATCATAACAGAGCATGTTTCCCCATGTGCACAGAGTTTTCAGACATCAGTCTTAAAGGGATAGTTTGGGTGTTTTGAAGTGAGGTGGTGTGAGCTACTTCTCCATAGTCCGTGTAGTAGCTACAGTAGACAGAGTTAGGAGACACAGACGGGAGCAGAGCAATGTACCGCTGTGGACGGGGGCAGCAGCTGAACTGTTCTAAACACCTTTAAAAATCAATAATAGTTTCAGTGCACGCTGTATTAAGAATACTTCCACTGCTTTACTTTGCTGTCAGACAGCTCTTTCTTTCGGGGAAGTGAAGCCGGTATCTGTGCTCTATTCAAAGCCACCAGACTCCTTTGACAAAATCATGAGTTTCATTAGCAGAAGGCAGGAGCTGCTGGTCTACCGCTGCCTCCATCGGCTAGTTTGTGTTTGATGAATCTGAAGTCACACTATAACTCAGGGTGTGTATATGAAAGAATCTGAAGGGATCAGCATCAGTTGCCTTGCCAGCGCACTCCTAATGGCTTTGATTCAGTCGTGATATTAACTTTGTAATTGATTGGACTACTCCAGGAAAATGCGCAAATGTTTTCTTTCCACATACTTAAGCTAATGAACATGAGCCCTGCTCGGGTATGAAACGAGCAGCGTGCTCTCCACCCAAAGACATCCGTCATCCAAATATTAATACAACCCCGATGAGGTGGAACAGAGCAGAGACACACGGAAAGAGCAGCAGGTTGATGAATAGACGGCAGCTACGTGGATCCTACATCGCTTGTAATGTCACCGGTTCGCCTTTCAATCCGGTACGAACTTTCCCCGGCTGAGGAGGAGCACATACTGAACTTTTCTTCAGTTTTTACACCATTACAAACGGGATTGTCGGTCTCTCTTTTGTGTTCTTTCCAAAAAGATACAACTGCCTTTATAATCTTACATACGCATTTTACTTATTCGTCTCACTCCTAACATCTTACCCCTTAGTTAAAATGCAGAGAGTTAAATAACCGTTTAGACTTTACAGCATACTCGTTGGAGGAGCTGCACCTTTAACACCGCTGCCACGCTCCTGTTTGTGAGAACAACAACGCATCGCCATGAATGGATCAGAAGGGGTGTACACTTGTTCTTTAACACCACATCCTTCCCTCTCCCTCTGTCAGACATTTGTCATCATTACTGGGAAACAAGTTTGACCACGGAGCGGAGAGCATCATGCCCACCCTGCTGAACCTTGTGCCCAACAGTGCCAAAGTCATGGCCACGTCCGGAGTGGCCACCATCCGCCTCATCCTCAGGGTAAGGAGAGTCCATGTGGCTCCTCAGGCCCCCTCCTCCACGGCGATACATTTACAGCGCTGTCATATAAACCATGAGTGAAACTTCAAATGAGTATTTTCTCTTCCAGCGCACACACTACCCACGTCTGATCCCCATCATCACCAGCAACTGCGCCTGCAAATCAGTAGCAGTCAGACGGTAAGAGGACCTCGATACTTCATATCTTCTCCTTCTACTTTGCCTTCGATGATTTTTAAGATTGAGTCAAATTTCATCTTACACCGACTGTGTATTAGGGCCATTGTAGGTAAGACAAATATGAATATATATAGAGCCGGGTAGGTTCCATATAATATTCTAGGTAATATTCTGGAATAAAAGAAATCTGAATTTCCAAGATTGAAGTTGTAAATATATGAGAAAATACTCACAAACGTACATTAAAAAACTTGGAAAAGAGTGGGGTCAAGGAACCAATGTGCTTCCTAACAAAAACTCCCAACACTTTATCTTTTATCTTTTTCTTGTAAATTCTTATAAAAAGTTATTACCCCTCTTCCCCCATTCTGCAATTCATTTATTCTTTACCTACAATGGCCCTAATACGTCATCATACTATATAGTGTATAATATGAATAGATATGAACGATTCACTAGTTTACATTCTTGATAGTTTCTAGAAACAATTCAGTCTTTTGAACTCGAATCACAGGCATGTTATGCTTTTCTTTTGTATTGCTTGTGTCGCCTTGTGACATGTCATATTGTGTTTCTCTCCTTTGTTAAATATCCGCTCACGGTGTTGTTTCGTCCCCTTTCCAGACGCTGTTTTGAGTTCTTAGACCTCATGCTACTCGAGTGGCCCACTAACACACTGGAAAGGTAAGCTGTATCTCCTGAGCAGAGACGTACAGTATCTACTGTTTCCTCCGAAAAACCCCCGAGCACATTGCAAGTGTGCGTGATGCGTGTGTCAAATAGATGACGTGGTGTATCGTGTGTGTGTGTGTGTGTGTGTGTGTGTGTGTGTGTGTGTGTGTGTGTGTGTGGGTGTGTGTGTGTGTGTGTGTGTGTGGGTGTGTGTGTTTGGAGGTAAATGCTTCTTCTTCCTCCTCCTCTCACATGATGGAATTTGAGACGGCTAACATTTGAGTTGGCTCAGTGTCGGTTGGATGCCTCACTGATTAGGCCCATTAAATTGATGAGTCGTGAGAGAGCCGTCCTCATCAAGACCCCCAGCGATGAGGCGGCTTTCCATCACTGTAAACATGACAACTGCGGCAGAGACTTTAAAAAGCGCGTGAAAAACCCTGCGGGTGGTCACACAGCCTGTGGACCACCAGAGGAATACGAGTGGAAGAGACAAACTCCAGGGTTTTTATTGGTGTAGCATTTGTGGTTGCAGGAGTTGTCTGACTTTACTTCCTGGTTTTATCTGAACGGGGTCCTGGGTCTCTTGGGTTAACTGCTCGTGTCCTCCTCACCATGTTCCCTTACTACCCCAGACATGTGGCTGTTCTGACTGAGACCATCAGGAAAGGCATACACGACGCCGACTCTGAGGCCAGATCCATTGCAAGAAAGTAAGTGTCATTGCACCGAGTCTTCATCTCGTCAGCGATGTTTTCATTTAGTTTCATTTAGTGTCCTTGTTAATTCTTATCATATTTATTCAACCTCATCTTGTTTTCTAGTTAAGTTTCATTTGACTAAAAGTCTGGGCACTTTAATCTCAATTATTTTAGTTTAGTTTTAGTCAGTGTTGTCGTTGTTAACTTTACCTCTGAGTGAGTCACTCTGAGTCCTCCTGATGTGCTCATCGTGCGCTGCCATGTAGTCCTGATATGGCGAAAACTAAAAGTGCTGCATTAAAAAGAAAACTGTCCATAATAGTTTGTCTCCTGTTTATTTGTCAACATAAATCAAGAGAGACTTTGGTAACGTTTTTAAACTACATTTTATCCGTGTCGTCTTTCCTCAACATGCTGATAGAGTCACGTTGAGTGTTTGAAGGGAAACTTTGCAGCTTTTCAACCAGCTTTGTGTTGTTGCAGTGTGGGTGGTGTGTGCGTCTGAACGATGTTTGGCTGCACCCGGAGCTCCCCGCTCATTTCTCGGGGAGAGTCCCCGGATGACCAAAAAACATTTGTCGTCATCCGGTGGACCGATGGCCTGCAGGTGAGCGGGGAACTCCGGGAACAAGGTGCCGTCTCGTCATCGTCTTAGTCTTGGGGGGTTGTTTAGGAAATATAATTACAGCATAGTAGCACCATATTTTGCGTGGCAATATTGTGTCGATACGCAAACGCCAAGTATTGATCCTTTCTAAATAATTAGAATCGTGTGTTTTTATTCCTTCAGTCCTTCATGGACTCTAGGCCTATGAGATGAACCAAGTGAAAACTTTATCTTATGAGATAAAACACAAACTGCATCATTTGCAAATGAAAATATGTAATAAATTTCAAAATATTGCAGTGTTTGATATCGCAATACTCAGCCAACCGCAATATTGCAAAATGACAATGATATCATATCGTGATGCTATCTATGTAGTACCCCCCCCCCCCCTGCTGTTTAGTCATAGTCTCCGTTAACCAAATGAACACTGATTGCACCACTGATTCTTATTCCTGTGGTCGACTTTATGTTTTATTGGATTCATATATCTTGTGCTTTTCCTCGCCCTCACCTGTAGGTGCTATTGGGGTTTCCACGGTCACTACAGCCGCGAGGCAGAGCACCTGTTCCAGGCGCTGGAGTCCACCTATCAGAAGGCCCTGCAGTCTCACCTGAAGGGCTCTGACAGCATCGTGTCTCTACCGCAGTCAGACCGCTCGTCCTCGTCCTCCCAGGAGAGTCTGAAGTAAGGCCCGCGGTGCCCTGCTTCTGTCCTCACCCGCTACCATCTTATCTTCCCGTCCCTGTTCCCTTTGTTCCATCTCCACTGTCCTGCTTTGGTCGGTCCAGAGACCCCCCGTGTCCTCTTGTCCACTTTCTCTATATTCTCCAAGCTTTATCACATCTATTAGCTGTAACACACACACACACTCTCTCTCTCACTCACTCACTCACTCACACACACACACTCTCTCTCTCTCACTCACTCACTCACTCACTCACTCACTCACTCACTCACTCACTCACACACTCACTCTCTCACACACTCTCACTCTCTCACTCTCACACACACACACACTCTCTCTCACTCACTCACTCACTCACTCTCTCACACACTCACTCTCTCACACACTCTCACTCTCTCACACACACACACACACACACACACACTCTCTCTCTCTCACTCTCTCACACTCTCACTCTCTCACACACTCTCACTCTCTCACACACACACACACACACTCTCTCTCTCTCACTCTCTCACACACTCACTCTCTCACACACTCTCACTCTCTCACACACACACACACACACACTCTCTCTCTCTCACTCTCTCACACACTCTCACTCTCTCACACACACACACACACACACTCTCTCTCTCTCACTCTCTCACACACTCACTCTCTCACACACTCTCACTCTCTCACACACACACACACACACACTCTCTCTCTCTCACTCTCTCACACTCTCACTCTCTCACACACTCTCTCTCACTCACTCACTCACACACACACATCTCTCTCTCTCACTCTCTCACACACTCACTCTCTCACACACTCTCACTCTCTCACACACACACACACACACACACACACTCATGGATCGATTGCCATTGGTCAGCCAGTTTATAGATTCCCTATGGAGCGTGTTGACTAATGACCTCATACTCAATGTGTGTGGGCGGGCGTGTTTTTCCGATCTTGTGGGGACATATATGTGATTACAAAGTCACATTATGGGGACTCGCCTTATTTAGGGAGGACAATAACCCGTCTCTAGGGTGAAGACTTAACTTACCCTTAGTTTAAGGTTAGGGTTAAGAGTAGGCTGGTAGCAGCTATGGTTATATTAAGTCTCCAGCAAATGCATGTAAGTCAATGTCATTTGTGTGTGTGTGTGGTGTGTGTGCGCACACGTGTGTTTAAGGGAGAAAGCTATTTTTTTCTGTATCAAAGGAAGCCACGGTTTCCAATACATTTCACATGATTCATTTTATATGAATTGTTCCTATTCTTAGACACCATAACTGTTTTGTGTTGACAGATGCTCATTGTGTTGGAATGTGATGTACATGAAGTCTAAAATGTGTCTTCTGTTTTTCAGCCGTCCGTTGTCTGTGAAGAGTGTCATAGGAGGGAGCATAACAAGGAGTAAGTGTTATTATTATTATTAATAACTATCCATCCCTTGGTGTGGGGTCTTCCTCAGGAGTGACATGTACACTGTGTCAAGTGACGCAACAGTGTTGTTAGTATGGAGAAAGCAGAGTAAAGCTCCCTGCATCATGGCCTTGTGTGCACACTGTCCCCTACAGCACTGATCTATAGCTCAGTGGTTCAGAGGACACAAGAGAAGAGTTTATGTCACAGCAATAAAAGAAAGGTCTAAAGGGCGGGGACAAACTGATTATTCATAGAATAAAAATGTATTTTAAGTAAATTGCATTCACAAGATATACATGCAATACAGCTTCTAATATTTAGACGATATATACATGTATGTACTGTATACGTGCATTTGTACGTAGCCATGCAAGTGTACATGTGCAGAAGTGATGCGTCTGGTCTTCAGGCTTCACAGCTTTAATGTTGTCACAGTTTGCATAAAAACTCTGTCCTGCTCTTTGGTTGCAGGTGAAACGTTAGGAAGTAGATGTGAGTGATGCAGGAGTGACTGTATACTTCTCACTTCTGTGCTGTCGCAGGTAAGCTGGTGAGCGGCAGGGTGTCGACCACATCGGGTTCTCTCCAGCGGTCCCGCAGTGACATCGATGTAAACGCCGCCTCCAGCTCCAAGTCCCGTCTGTCCACCGTTCCGGCCTCCTCGCCGTTCGGCTCTGCGGCCGCCCTCCCCCCAGGGTCCTACGCCTCATTAGGTAATCAGCCGTCTCCCGCTAACCTTCTGAAAGCAGAAAAACAAAGCACTGTACGGCACTTTCATGAAGAAGGAACTCTCTGTGTCATTCAGCAAAAACTGCTCACGCTGAATCGTAAATGCAAACACCGTGTTCAGAGAATCGATGCCAGTAGTTTGAGGATACAGCTTGCTTGGTACAAGACAACTGGAAGCAACAATCATTGTTTTAACTTTTTGACACACTCAAAAAAAGAGATAAACCCTGAGAATAAACTCTGTGTTGCATCTGGAGAGACTTACTCAGCAGCGAGCCACTATCTACAGTCAGTTAACAGAGCTTAGTTAAAGTCCTACTTTAGAGGCTCACTCAAGCAGTTATTGTCAAAGTCTCCCATCATCATGAAGTATTAAACATGTTCTCCTGTAGTCACTGGCTTTGTGGGCCGGACTGGGCTTATTAATGACTCCTCATTAGACTGTTCTGTCAGCAGGAACTCTTTAAATCCTACGTTGATACTTTTGACAAATCGATGTAATGAGTGTGTGATGAAAACCCCAGATGCATTTTAAGGAAGTTTTGCCAACATTTTAAGCTGATGGGAAATGTTTAAGCCCCATTCCCCACCAATACATATGAAATGTAGCGTAATCCTTCTGGCCATATTTTCCTCCCTCTCTTGTTCTTCTTCAATGAGTCCCCATAGCCCGATAATGGCATTACTGATGATGATGATGATGATGATGATGATGATGAGGCCCCTTGTTCACCCACTCACTCCTGTTCCTGCTTCAATTGCTACTAATGTCTTCCTCTATCCCTCTTCCTCCACTCACTGCTGCACTGCCTTTCTTAAATGCCCAAAAGATGGCACTCCCGGTAAAAGTGATGGTAAGACTTGTGTCTCTGTGTGTAGGTGTGTGTGTGTGTGTGTGTGTGTGTGCAACTTGCACAGAACACTAGAAAGTGAGGCCGTATGAGTGTGTCTTTTTGTCAGCTGTTGCGGGCTAAACGTTCACATCATCTGTGCCCTCTTTTCCTCTCTCCCCCCCCAGTGGTCGCCAGTTATGTGGAACTGCATGGGCTGTCTGCATGGATTCCTCTTCTTACTGTAACCCTAACAACTGTATCCATCAACTCTGTTACTTACACTGCTATCAAGTCCAATGCTGCTGGTTCATACCGTAGGGTTTTGCTGAAGTGGGAAGAGAATGTGCCACTGTAACGGACGGTGCAAAGTTAAATGAACTGAATGGTGGCTCAAGCTTTTAACTGTCCCTTGTTCTGTGGAGTCTCCTCAGGATTACATCTGGTCAAAGGGTTGGACTGTTCTGCTGTGTACCCATGGCGGACATTGAGAAGCATATAACCTGTTTTTTGACATTATGTAAGGTTTCGTACTACAGATCAGTTACCCACATGCCAAAAGTACGGAAGAAAAATAAGAAAAATAATAATCCCTTTCGGCCTCCCTCTGAAGCCACTCCCCCAAAATTATCATCATGAACATAAACGATGGGCACAGGCAGAGTAAGATTACCAACCGGTAAGAACCGGTGAGAAAAAACTGTGAAAACAGGTGAAAAAGTTTTGGCGGGTGAAATTGTTTTACTTTTGGCTAGAAATGTATCTAAATCACCACTCGTGTGTCATTATTTGTCCTATTTAGAACATGTGGTAATGATGCATATCTGCCTCTTGTGGCCAAAATGAGCCTTACAACAAAAAACACCTGACAAACAATGAAATCCAACTAAAAAACATGACTTGCTAAAACCTTTTTTTCACCTGTTTTCTCCCTCAGGGCTTCCGTACAATTTGGCTTGTTGTCAATTTTAGTGCGAGTGGGAAGAAAGTTATTCCAAAATGACATTTGGTCACCACATGTGTGAACTATGTTAAACGGAAATCAAATTGCCTTTATTTTTGTTAAAAACGCATTCTGACACTTATATTCTTCAGAATGCAGAGGCTAGAATTGAAAGATACTTTAGTTTTTCTTACTCGGGTTTTCTTTGGGTTTTATAATTTAGTTGCTTGTTAATGTCACTATTGGCTTCAGACCCACTGCATATTATATATACAGCATTACCATAACATGCTAAATTTGGATGTTACGTACTTCCAATAGAAACTAGTCTCTCAATTTGGGGGAAGGGTTTCTGTCACTTTTATGTTGACAACTTAAAGCCTAAAGCCTTTGATCTTGCAGCTAGCAGCCCCGTTTCTCGCTAAACGTCCAATACAAAATGTGTTTCTACTCCTAATCAGAAGTATGTCAGAGTATTCCTCGTGTTTGCAGGTTTTTCAAGCATAGCTGCAAAGGATATTCAATGTTTGTCCGTCTTTCTCCAGACCTGGGTCAGGAAGTCTGCCAATATTTCTTATGGTTTGTTTCAGGACAATAAGACACACTTCAGACTTCAAACATCACTGAAGTTGTGCTTTTCCGTGTGGCTCATGTCTTAGCTAGCACTGAGATATGTTTGCAAACTAGTAGACCCAGGTTTGTCTGTTTCCCTCCTGTGAGTTCCCAGAGGGGCTCCATCCACTCACCCAGGTCTCCTTCATTCTGTGTCCCCAGACTTTGTCTTCTCCAGCGTCTCTGTCCAGGGTCGGGGTTGAACACATTCATGTAATATAAGCGGAATAAAACTCCCACTGCTTCTCTTCTTGCTCCCTCCCTTGTCGTCCAGGTCGCGTTCGTACCAGGAGACAGAGCTCGGGCAGCGTGGGCGGAGCCAGTACCTCAGTGGTGGACAGTAGGGGGCGCAGCCGAGCCAAAGTTGTCTCCCAGTCCCAGCGTACGTATATGCACCTCACACCCGGCTCTCATACGGTGACGTTTAATTGAAATCGCACACATTCAGTATATGTGTGTGCATACCAATCCACCACTCTCATGTGCTGGTATGATCGGCTTTGAGAGCATACCAGACGTTTTGCTGTTTCTCGTACGTGTGTGTGTGTGTGTGTGTGTGTGTGTGTGTGTGTGTGTGTGTGTGTGTGTGTGTGTGTGTGTGTGTGTGTGTGTGTGTGTGTGTGTGTGTGTGTGTGTGTGTGTGTGTGTGTGTGTGTGTGTGTGTGTGTGTGTGTGTGATGTTTCCCATGTGCTGCAGCAACCCGATAAACACCCCCAAAGCCGTAATCACTCACAAAACCTTGTGTGTTTGTGAGCCTACATGCATGCATAGTTTGCGTGTATGTTGGTATCTATGCGTTCTCGAGCTCTGTCAGGAATCAGTACACAGACCACTCCTTCACAGCCGTTCAGAGTGCATGCTGGGTAAATTGAATAAACATGACCCCTTCTGTCTCATTTTGACCGTTCTCCACCCTGTCCTGCCTATTGCTTCCATCACCCAGGATCCAGATCAGCCAATCCCATCAATGGTAAGGCCTCAGCTTCATCCAATCACAGGCCAGACGCCTCATCATCCCTTAGCACGCCGCCCCCATTCTTTTAGCCTTTGACCTTTGTTTCTCCACGTACAGCAGCATGCTCCGCTCATCCGCTCATCACCTTCACATATTTTCCTCATTACTTTCCCACAGTTTGAGACGCTGTTTGGAATAGCGATGTGTGTTGTCTTGTTTTTGTAGCCTTTGTTGTCACCGTTGAAGTGTTGTATGTTCCCCGTGGTGGCCGGTCAGTAACTGTCTCCACACAGCACAGGTAGTTAGGACGTGTGTCCAGCCCCTCTCATCCTGGAGGTGTGTCTGAAGTTGTTCATTCTCAGACTTGATTTTAATTTCCTGTCAAGTTCTGTTTGCCTCCACACTGAGATGAATACATGTAGAAGAAGACATTATACGATGTTACGTTGCTGCCCTGTGCCCACAGCATTGGGTCTATTGACACAGCTCGTGTTTAGAGATTCCACCAGGCATGTTACCAAAGGTTGGACCACTCCCTCACCCTCATCCCCACCAGTGTCTCGGCCTCTCTGAATACTGTCTCACCACAGTCCATGTCTATGTGTTTGTTTGTCTCCTCTCAGCCGGCAGCCGCTCCAGCTCCCCGGGCAAGCTGCTCGGCCACGGCAGCTACGGCCGGATCCCTCGAGCCACGGTGTCGGCCTGCACCACGCCGGCTGACAAGCGCACCAGGATCCCTCGCAGCCAGGGCTGCAGCCGCGAGACCAGCCCCAGCCGACTGGGTCTCGGTAAGGATTACTCACACAAGTCCGTCTTTCTTTAGCAGTTCCGCAGGACTACTGTGTATGTGGTGTAGTTCTGGGAGAGTGAATTACTGGGACTCTGATGTCCTTAGAGGAACAACATATCCGTGTCTAAATCTGCCATGCAATTATATATTCTTTTTATTTTCTATGCACAGAATTATGTTTTCTATCCAACATCAATCCTCCTCACAAGGACCAAATATATATGTATATATATTTTTTAATTTTAACCCTTTAAATAGTTTGTTTACATAATGCCACTGCTGTTTTTTTATGGAAAAAAGCAAAACACAAATTTTGTATAGAATACTAAATGCTACAGGGATTTTTATGATTAGCAACTATTTGATATTGGTGCATTTTAATTTTTTGTGCAGGAAACCATAAAAACAGCTATTATTTGCCTGGAAATGGCTCAAGCTGGTGAGAATAGTAAAAACTACAGTTGTGAAGCCAGGGCTCCAGATGTAACCTGATGTAATTGTGGTTTTAATGGGAGAACTGTGTGTCCGTATTTTGGCGACACAGTGTATTATAAAGTTATTACAGGAGCTGAGCTTGAACTTTCAAAATTAAAAAAAGAAATGTCACACCTTTGCCAAAAATGTTGTCATCCGTGTTCATGCCTTATCAGCCAAATGATAGAAAAACACACAAAAAACTACAATGTCCCAAGTGATGTACAAAGATGAGACAAACCTGAGTTTGAAATGATTTGACATTACATGAGTTTGGCTCAGAGTGTGTGGTGAAGGAAAAGCCTACAAACTGAAACGCGACAGCTCACAGTGTTCTTTTACTTCATCTGTTTCTTGTCAAATCCACACCATTAATGTCCAGGCACACTCACCATTGAAATGCTCCTCATCACTGAACCACACAGGTGTGCGTGTCACCATACAGCGCATGAACATATGAGGGACATAAGGGACATGATGCAGGATTATGTCAAAAAGAGGTGGAACTTGGACCTTCACATCTTAACTTCCTGACAAAGAGAAGAAACCAATGTTTCTGTTTTGCACTTTGAAACACTGCAGCGCTCAGACAGCAGTCGCTGCTCAGACAACAGACGCTGCTCAGACAACAGTCGCTGCTCAGACAACAGACGCTGCTCAGACAACAGACGCTGCTCAGACAACAGTCGCTGCTCAGACAACAGACGCTGCTCAGACAACAGACGCTGCTCAGACAACAGACGCTGCTCAGACAACAGACGCTGCTCAGACAACAGTCGCTGCTCAGACAACAGACGCTGCTCAGACAACAGTCGCTGCTCAGACAACAGTCGCTTCTCAGACAACAGTCGCTGCTCAGACAACAGTCGCTGCTCAGACAACAGTCGCTTCTCAGACAACAGTCGCTGCTCAGACAGCAGTCGCTGCTCAGACTGTCCAAAACAAAGCGCTGCTGCTATCAGACAGTGTCTGTTCTGCTAGTTCTCTTTTCACCATGATGTAAATGTACTCACGCAGATCTGTTCTGACGTCTGATTGGTTGAGAGGGAGCGGTGGTTATGGGTGTTGTAGTTGTTATCGTGAGGGTTAAATGTGGTGGAAGGCAGAGTCGGGCTTTGTTATTCGTCAGGGTTGGATTGATGCCTTTTTTGAAGGGAAGATTCGGGAGTCCAATCAGTGTTGATGGTAAATGAAGTCGATTGAAGCAATAAATTCCACAGGGCGCGTTTTATTGACCTAAAAAGTTGAGCTAAGCATCAAAATATGTTCCTGCATCCAACACCGTCACTTGACGTTTGAGTCGGAGGCCAGGAAGAACTACAGTGTTTTGGATGACTCGGATATTCGGGCGTATTTATTAAGAGCAATTTGAATATGAATGCAGCGGAGAGAATGACTGAGTCTGAGGACATAGCCGGTGGAGATCCTCTGGGCGTCAGAAGCTTGGGCGCAATGCATTCTGGTGCATGTAGGCACTGCAGGCACGGCTACGGGAGCTTTCTGGGTCAATATAGCAGCACTGAGGGACTTGCCCCGCTCTACTACATTTACTACCATCAACACTGATTGGACATCCAGGCGGTGACTTCCCCTTTAATGGACCGGCTGCTCTTTGTATCTTTTGAAAAGTAGTTTCAATAAGAGGAAATGTTGACTGTTTCTGATTAATTACAGATCCTTCTGTTTTACTGTTGCTGTTGACGTGTTACCTTCCTAATATCTAACTTGTGTCCAGACTATCTAACCTTTACTAGCAGTATGCTGTTTGACCAGCTCACTCACCCAGCATCCTGCCACTGCTTCTGTCTCTGTCTTACTGTGACTCTTCACTTTCAATTCTTCTTCATCTTCTTCTTCATCTTCTTCTCCAGTCCAGTCTCTTTATATGTATATGTCAGTAGTTTCAGGGTCCTCTGGATGGCGATGTCAGTTCATCGGCCTGTCGGTCTGCTGAATGTGCATTTGTTCAGAATTTTTCTTTTTTTCAAATATGATAGTCATGAAATGTACCGAGCACCTTCTTGCATCCGAAGTAATTTTCATTCGTAACAATTCATGTCCGGGCTGTTGCATTGTCCTCAGGCCAAAATGTCAAATTGATTTCATGTGTTCAAGGCAATTTTAGCACCAAAAGCAAAGTTCTAAGAATAGACAGCAGTTTGTTGTTTTATCCAGGGCTTTCATAACCTCTCCCCCTCTTCTGTTCCTCATTTCTGACTCTCCGTCATGAATGCACACTGACATTCCCACCTAACTTGTTGTCCTGACAGCCAGCCTGTGTGGTAAAGCTCTTCTTCCTGCTGCTCTTCCCTACCGCACGCTAGCCCGGAGCCGCATTCCCCGTCCCAGCATGAGTCAGGGTTGCAGTCGCGACACCAGTCGCGAGAGCAGCCGCGACACCAGCCCCGCTCGGGGCTTCACTCCTCTGGGTGAGTACCGCGGAGCTAACAGCTGTCCGGACTGCCCCTCCCAGTAAGTGTCCCAACCGGAGAGTCTTTACCGGATGCTAACACGAGCCTCCCTCCTGTTGTTGGTGTTCTTCCTAGAATCTTTACCTCTGCCTGTCTGTCTCTGCTCTTGCACTCATAGTGTCTTTCTGGGCTTAGGGGAGAATCCTGTTCTGTGTCCAGTGTCTCTTCTGAATCCTGCTTTTTGTTGTTGTAATGTACCTTCTTTAGTTTGGGCTGTTCTGAGTTGGATTCCTGTGTGTGAAACTGAACACAAATTCTGTGACTTTAAGTGTAAGTGCAGTCATTAACGATTGGTGAAGACATAGAGGAAAAAGTAGACGCAACAGAAACAGCAAGCAAGTCAGTATTCACAGCTGACGATGACCCTGCAACTAATGCCCAGAGCAGCAGCTGCTACTGTGGAATCTATGTGGAGTGGAGAAGTATCACGCGGCATGTCAGTGCTTCAGAGTCGGGCTTAAGGACAGTCAGAGCTGTTAGCATAGCATAGGTTAACTGCTCCTGTTGTTGTTTCTGTCGACCATCAGCCTTTTATTTGTCGTGAGGGACAAAGTGTGGAATGAAATTTGGTTACAGGCCCACCCCTCCAATACTATACCATACTATACTATACCATACCATATATCCAAATGTAATGCGTCCAGATGGGACCCTTTCCACACTGCAGAGCTCACTAAAGTCTACGGTGATCTTGATTGTAAAATGAGCAGTTTGTTCCTAATCCATCAAGCAAGAGTCTACTTCATTCATTTCCAGTCTACTTGATTTATCAGAAAAGAAAAGTTATGTTCCAGTATATTTTCTCTCTATTTATGATTTAAGAACAGGTGCCTCTCAAGGCTTCTGTATAAACTCATTGCAAGTCAAGCCAGAATCTGCTACATTCATTTTCCCAATTAAATAAAAGAACATGACAAAATCCGTCCGGTTGTAGGGGTGAAAATGTCCCCTGAGTCTTACCTTAGAGGTTGGTGTTAAACCAGTAGTGTGTGTGTGTGTGTGTGTGTGTGTGTGTCACTAACCCCGTGGTCCGGATGTTGCCCACTTCTCCTGTCCCCTGCAGCCTCCCGACGTCACTCCCGTTCAACCAGTGCTCTCTCCACAGCAGACCCCCACAGCCAGTCAGGTGACCTGCATGCTCAGATCGCCCCCCCCCCCCCCCCCCCCGCCAAAGTCCATATTGTATAGGCAATCATCAGCCGAACCAGCATGCATCTGTGGTTGTTTTAAGTGATATGACAGCAGGTAGCATCCATTGTTCCTTTACGTTATGTTCCCTCCAGAGTCTTTTGTTGAGCATTTCATTCAGTATTTTAGCAAAGAGGAAAGGTCAGACTGGACAGGTTGTATTCGTTCAGCATGTAACGGGAGCCGTTGGTTTCATCTGCTCGTCCCTTAATCACCTCACCTTTTCATTTGAGCTGTGATTTCTGTGGAATTGTGATCCACAGCCTTGAATTATCCACACAGCCGAGCTCTACCTGTTCATTTGCCACATGTCATCATTTGATCATTTTCAAATTCGTTATTTTCTTTTTTCTTTTACCATATGAGCTCATTACTGTGGCTTCCCGTCTTTGGTCATTGTTGGTGCTTTACATCCTCCGTCTCCCAAACGGCACAGCTGCAATGTATGCCTGTTGTTTCCTGCCTGAGGGCATGGTCATCCTCTTTTTGTGTTTTTACTTTCGGTGGTTGGAGATTTCACTCTGGTGATCTTTTCAGCTCATTCATTTACGGTATATGGCTTTATATGCAAATGTGTCCAACGGAAACGGTGACTCTCTCTGTGTGGTTACAAAAGTAAGAAAAGCATCAGTTGCTTTTCTTCCATTCAGGTAAGTTACAGCGGCCACCTTCACTTTATGACAAGTCTCGCTCACCTTCTTCCTTTACCTTCTTTTCCCATTTCCTGTCTAGATCGATACGGTTTAATTCACCAAGCAAGGATCTCAGCGTCGGTCAACGCCATGAGGGTCCTGAACACTGGCACAGAGGTGGAGGCAGCAGTTGCTGATGCTCTGGTAAGCTGCTGTGGAATGTTGTCTTCCGGAAAGAAATATTTGAATTAGTATGTTGTTCATGAGTAGGGGTTGTAAAACAAGCACGAGGCCAAATGTTAATGCAAACATTTTATATAGAACTATAAAGGTGCACTCAGTAGTGCAGATCTCCGCCGGGTGTTTCTGCAATGACCAATGCTGTATTGTGTGATTGCATTAATACACCACTGCTGTAAAGCGCTGCAAACGGACGTCATTCAAACTCAGAAACAAGCAGCAATGTAACGTGATGCAAGCAATGGTCTCAAAGTCGTCCATTACACCTCATACAATCGTGCCAAAACACAAAGGTATTAATAAATGAATAAAAGTGATCCAAAGAGCAGAGGCAGAGAGGTGCCCAGCAGTGAGTTTGGTTAGCAGTTAGCAGTTAGCTAAACACACATAAAAAAACAATAAAAGGAAGCCACAGAGCAGCGGCTGAGAGGTAGTCAGCAGTGGCAGATGTCCCCCTTACCGGGATGAATATAGTATCATAATAATAATAATAATAATAATAATAAAACATTGCTTTGTATTTGGTATTATGAGTGGCTTAAAAACACTGCAGAAATGCTCTGAGACCACATGAGTGGAGGTGATTTTATTCACATTATGAGCATGTAATAAGTCATATTACTATAAAGTAGCCTTTTTATTGAGGATATTTCAATCATTTAGAAATATCAGTTGAAATGTGAACTGTCTGGGGTTGTCCTCTCAGAAGGACTCTACTGGTTCTGTGTTTCCTCCTTAAACCTTTTCCTCTCATGTTTTTTTTTTTACCATTTCAGCTATTAGGAGACTCCAGGAATAAGGTAGTTGGTCATTTTACACACTGTCCGTACATCCATGCCACCACGCACTAATCAAGATCAGAGAACAATAACGCAGCCTGACTCATCATATTGGCTCATGACCTCCTCCACCCCAAACCCCTTTTTATTTATTTCGTGATTGAGTTATTTCACCTTGAATGTTTTTGTCCAACGCATCCCAGTAGTGTGCGCCTACAGTACGGCACCCTGCACATTTCTGTTACATTGTGCTATTATTGTATTGAACCTCATTGTTTTGCTACATTATTCATATGTGTTTATTTTTTTAAAGATCCATGAGATTACATTATGCTCTACTCTTTGAATTTTCCCAGACTGCATTGCATTTGTAGTCAAGATTCTTTGCTTAATTACGGCACTGCTTTACTGGCTTTTGATGTTTTTGATTTGACCCTTGTGCATCACGAGGGAAGCATTTTTGGCTTTTTAATTTTTCAGTAATTATTGACTATATTAATGCACATGGCATATCTTTTGGCAAGAATGTGAGTTGTGTTTCTTATATTATATATCATTGAAAATGAATGTCTATTTGGCAGTTATGATCAGGACTGAAGTTGTTAAAACAATGAAACAGTTAAAGTGGAAAAATAATCTCAATATATAGTATTTTTATAGCAGTTGTAGAAGGTGACATTTAGTACCAATCAGTTGTTTGTTTTTATCCGAGACGGCAAAAAAAATAAAAATGCATCAAATTCAATGTTGTTGCAAATCATTGGCATATACCAACATCCCCCGAGCATTCAATATACTGAAGATAATGTGTCTGTCCCCCGTACAGACAACAGTGGCATTATGTAAAAGTTAAAATTCGGAAACTGAATAAATATTGATAGTTATCAGGGCTGATGTTTGTTCATAGATTTAACTTAAAAATAATATTAATATAAAATGATTTCTGTCCTATAAGGACATCAGAGCAACTTTGTAAGTGAGGCACAAGGTTTAAAACAAAACACGAAAGTGTGTATGTATCAAATCAACCCTTAAACTGAAACCTAACACAACATGAAATGTAAGGCCAGCTGCATGACGCAACTGGCGACCTTGTATCCCAATATTTTTATTTCATGGCTGATTTTATTTGCCTCAGCACCTTTTCTGCAGAGCATGGTTAACCTTTAGGAGCCACACTGTGTGTTTCCTTCACGTTCTCCTCTCTGCCACAGAGGAAGCCGCTGAGGCGGCGGTACGAGTCCCCGGGCATGTACTCTGACGACGACGCCAACAGCGATGCGTCCAGTGCCTGCTCAGAGCGCTCATACGGCTCGAGGAACGGAGGCATCCCCCATTACCTGCGGCAGACGGAGGACGTGGCGGAGGTCCTGAACCACTGCGCCAGCTCCAACTGGTCCGAGAGGAAGGAGGGCTTGCTGGGCCTGCAGAACCTCTTCAAGAGCCAAAGAATACTGAGGTGGGATTGGGCTCGTGTATTTTGGCTGAGGTGTCAAACAGTGCCAGAGAGAGAATGTGAGCTTTTGTACCATGTCCAGCTCCCTCAAGTGTGACCAAAGGCTCTGTGTGTCATCTGCTTAGCAGTAAAGGGAAATGTTTGTGTGTAAGAGCTACAATAATAGAGAGCCATGCAGGCAACAAAACCAGGATTTGTCATCAGTCAGCGTCCAGTTACTCTCTACACACGGTTGATTCTCAGTGTGGCCAAAATCGAAAATTGGTGGCGACAGGTAAAAGAGTCTCTCGACTGTAAGGCGTCACTTCCTTCCATCGCACATGACATGACAGAGGCATGAACATACTGTGTGCCCAGATGATTCGCTCCCTACGAGTCCATCCCAACACCCTCACCTGCCTGCGTGAGGTATTTCTGCTAATTGCTACAGTGCCCAAGAACCTGTGAAGATAAAGACACAAATACTGTACACGGCTCCGTCCAGCTCAGATGATTTGTTGAAACGTGGAGTCAAGCATGCAGTATTACGGCTACAATCAGACGATGCACATTCAGAGAGGAGGGGTAGAATGAATGCAGACATTAAACAGATTTATCCAGAAGCAGGCAGGTCTACTGCACCTACAAGTGACAGAATATGATATCATTTAGAATGCTTTCTGTCTCGTCAAATATTTAAGGATTGAACATATGTGTGTTAACACTGACAGTGAGATATGTGGTTATTCTCATCAGTCCTGGTTATTTTTTCTGTTTGACCTTTAGAGCAAATTCTTATTTACAAAAGCAAAGCGTCTTGAGGGAAAACTGTTGGGGCTAAAAGAAGAAAACAAAAGAAGAAGAACCGTGTGGAGGTTCTATATTCAATCTGAATCCAGTATGTCATCTCTCTGCTGATTATTGTCTGTCCTAAAACCAGTGTATAGGCTCATTACGCCTCCAACTGGAAAAGGTGTAGCACAGAAGACCGTGGTGAATCAAGGGATACACTTACCTCTTTGAATAGTGACATTAAGTGTGGGTATCGGGACAGAGCTCAATAGTAAATAGTAGCACCTGCCTAAGCTCTGTAGACTCAGCTGAATGTGAAGCATGTTGGCGAGCCGCCCTACTTTACTCACCTCCTGGTGTCTGTTCCCTGCAGCCGAGTGGAGCTGAAGAGACTTTGTGAGATCTTCACGAGGATGTTTGCAGATCCACACAGCAAGGTAGAGACGATGACTTGTACTAACTGAAGCACCACAACTAATTCTGACTTTAGTGTAAGGCATGGTATTCGAGATACAGCAATACTTGGTGGAGCCGTGACTTACTTGAAACTAACGAAGTGTCTCATGTTGCATGGCCCGTCCTGCTGTGGATCTAACAACAGAGAGTAAGTGTGTATGTTTATCCGTATCACTGCAGGAATTAACATGAATCAAATCAAGCAGTGTTGTGTAATATATGTTGACAACTGTCCTCAGGTGTTCAGCATGTTCCTGGAGACTCTTGTGGACTTCATCACAGTGCACAGGGAAGACCTGCAGGACTGGCTTTTTGTCCTGCTCACTCAGCTGCTGAAGAAGATGGGGGCAGATCTGCTGGGCTCAGTCCAGGCCAAAGTCCAGAAGGCTCTGGATGTCACAAGGTCTGACACGCTGTCCAGGTCACGGGGGGGTCAACCTTATCATTGAACAGTCGAGCTTGTTCATTCATGTTCCGACATAGGATACACAGTCTGAGTTAACTCCTCACCCCCATCTGTTCCTCAGGGAGTCCTTCCCCTTTGACCAGCAGTTCAACATTCTGATGAGGTTCATCGTGGATCAGACTCAGACACCGAATCTGAAGGTAAAGTCAGATTAGCCTGATTCCATTCACGGGCAAGACGTTTCTGTGGTTGGTTGGTGCGACGCAGCTTTGTGACTGTTTGTGGTCTCTCTAGGTTAAGGTGGCCATCCTGAAGTACATCGAGTCTCTGGCTCGGCAGATGGACCCCACGGACTTTGTCAACTCCAGCGAGACGCGCCTGGCCGTGTCTCGCATCATCACCTGGACCACTGAACCCAAAAGTTCTGATGTCAGGAAGGTAGGCCGTGGTTTGTCCTGTTCAGCACTGACGATGGAAATCGCTTTGCTCACAAAAACAACCCTTTTCCTCCTGAATAATGCATGGCTCTTTCTTTATTCATTTTTCTTTAATTCATATGTTGTTGTTATTTTAAGCATATGTTCATGTTTTTAACTTTATCCTTTTTATTCTTCATCATCACAGTTCTAAACCGAGGACATTTAAGGCCCACAATGAATGAAAAGAGGACACTTTAGACTCTTTCATAAGTTGTTGTATTTTATGCCTCAACACCAAGTAGTATGGATATAATCTACATACTAAACTACTGTAATTACATTACAAGTGAGTGATGAAGCTCAATGCTAAACTAATTGCTTGGAGACTTGTTTAGTATGAAGTTACACGACGGAGTGTGAAATGAGACGCACGTTGTTGATTGATTTATTAGCAGAGCAGATCCATCGCCCAGGAGGATCCGTCTTTCCCTCGACAAATGATCAGAGGACACACTGGACAGCCAGTGGCATCTTGTAGACCTCTGCATTTTTTAAATTCCTCAGCCTTTAGTATTTGTTTAGCAACAGTTGTTCACTTTGATGACAGGCAGCCTCCGGTGGATGGTCTTTGGCCCATTGTCGTCCCCTTGTCTGATGCCTCGTGTGCCCTTCTGTTTGTCTTTCCACTGCTGTTCTTCCAAATGACGTCCTCACCTAGCTTTGAATCAGGGTCTGAGCTCCAGGCACCGTGAATGTGTGATGAAGGAGAGAGTAGTTGTGTTTTCATGAGTACATGATACAGTACATCCATTATCTGAGAGGTTTGATCTACACTGTGTTGTTGGTACTGAAGCCATGAGAGGCAAGTGACTTTTTGTCTTCTGGTGATCCATTTCCTGTGATCTGAATTGTTTCCGCTCCTGTTTATTAGTTAAGAGCAGGTGCGGAAAACAGTTGTATAACTTTAGTTACTTTCGTTTTTTTCATCTGTGAAAAAAAGTTCCGTAAAATAGTTCTTCAAATATGAAGGAGGTGGTGGAAATAAGTTTTGCACGGTGAACATTGTTTTTACAAAAAATTATTTTTGCGATCATTTTGCATCTGGCAAACCGGGTTTTGGCAAGTGTTTTGTTGTTGTCAGGCTCATTTTTGTTGCTGTAATACTCGTTTTGTCCACAAGAGGCTGAAGTGCACCACTACCCAGTGCATTCAGGCCTTCTTCTCCATGCACTTTAGACACAAGGTACATTGTTACTTATTGTTAATGTGTGCTTGCAAGTTATGTCAATCAAAACTCACCTGACAGACAACAGGAAGGATTTCAGTCCTATTTTTTAATTAAATAAATAAGTATTATAACAACAAATCCTACTTTTTCTTTTTCTGCCAAAACTTAAAACACTTGTTTCACAGATAACAAAAAAAATGAAAGAAGATTATTCTTCAAAACCTTTTTCCAACTGTTCTTAACTTGTAAAAACAAGAAAGCAATTTGGATCCGTTTTCTTGTCTTGCCTCTCATGGCTTCATTAGCTTTGTGCTAGGCTAGGTTGTCATGAACGATTGGTTCAGAGTTGCATCCGTGTGTGATGGTGGAGGACCTGTGTCATGCTGTAATGCCCGTTCTGCCTTGCCACTGTGCCCCAGACCCTTCATAACTGGGTGAGCGAGGAGCTAGCTGGCAGGTCCAGCACTGCGGCCTCTCTGTCCGCCGAGGGCAACCAGGAAGAAAGGTGTAAGCAGGTAGAGCCCTCTCCAACAGCCAATCACAACACCACACGATAAGCACGCAATGCCCCGCCTGCCCGGTGCCTAACCAACACCTCGGAGACAGTGGAGACTCGAGTGTGGCATCTGTCACTCACCCCTACCATCTACGCTCCTGCTGTAACAAGCTAAACATCACCTTGTGCCTTGCAGATTGATCACTCACCAAGTAGATTAAGCTTGTTGTGCAACCACAAAAGACCTTGAGACCTTGATCCTTGGTATTGTTTTACAGTGACAGGAAACGCTTGTTGCTTTGTCTGAATGGACATTGAAGCTAACTGTATTGCTCAACCTTCACAGGAGTCCTGTACTGTTACTACTGTGTGCCTGACACGTTGTGTTTGTCTGACTCACCTTAACAAACTCTCATGCACCTGCATACCTGCATGTTGTTAACATTGCATTCTTGTACAAAAAAGGTTCCAAAGATGTATTTCAACGAGTTCAGCTCAGGCTTATTACAATGTTATGTGATATCTGTATGTAGAGTAGAAGTAACAGTATGCAAAAGTTATGATTACACCAAATTATGTCGTGCTGATTTGCTTTTGTCCAAAGCAACATACAAGATATATTCACACTTAAAAGAGCTATCGTGAAAAATCTGAAGTGCAGTCCTACTTTTGGAGGAAAAAATAAAAGAATGGTTATGAAGCCACATTTACGACACAAAACGTATATTCTTTGAGATCAAAATGGCAAATTGACTTTGACCTTGGTGCCTTTTCTCTGAATATTAACCCTCAACTCTGTAATTACTATTTTTCAACTACACAGCCCTAATAAGCCGTCGAACATTCTCTCAAACAAACAGCTGAGAATTGAGTTCATTACTGTAGTACAAGTGCTGAGGGTTTGGCATAAATGCAGAGAACCACTTCTAAAAATATTCATGAAATATAGACAGTGTACAGTGTCACAGGTTTCATCCCACTTGAGTTTGCTAGCCTGATTCAGTTCAATTCAATTCATTTTGTATTGCCCTCAGAGGGCTTTACAGTCTGTACACATACTACATCCTCTGACCTTTGACCCTCACATCAGAACAGGAAAAACTCCCCAAAAACCTTTAACGTGGAGAAAAGAGGGAGAGACCTGAGAGAGAGCAGCAGAGGAGGATCCTCTATCAGGATGGACAACGTAACAGAGTTACAACACATTCAATGCATACGACAGAAATGATTCATATCATGAGCGTAGTGAGCAGAACAGTGATGGAAAGCAGCAGCAGTGGATACAGTAGAATAGTAATGACAATAAAACCAGTCATGGTATCGTAATAGTAATAGAAATGTGACTACTAATAATAAAATGTTACGATCCGATTGTTAGTCAATCCATCTCTTAACACGTTCTTTTTGGAGCCACACCATCACGCTGAGATGTGAGATGTCTCATAATCATCACAACTTGTGAAACAAAACAAGCCTAAACAGCTAAAGGTGAGGAAGTTACTGTCGCCATGGTGACAACAATGTTTAAAAGAGTTCAACATTTTGGACATTTCTGTCTTGAAACAGAACGTCTTCTGATGAACCGGACCACCTTTTGGAGCGTTAAAGTCCCCCAACAACACGTGTTTTCTACAGCCCCCTTCACGTTTGATCTGTACTCGCCTGCATGTTGCAACATTGATGATATCGTAACACTATCTCTGAATCGTTGCATTCCTCGTCAGCTCTCCACTGAATGCAGCTTTGAACTCTCACTTTTAACCGTTTCTTTCCACATGTCAGTCTGCACTGAGGAGATGAAAAGTTGCTTTCCATGGTTTCATAATTGTTCCGTACCTTTATTAACGTTAGCCTTTGCCTCAGATTGGTCTTTACAGCTGCTAAGTATCTGAAAAATTGTCAAATATTACAAAATGTATAATTCAGTCACAACCTCTACGAACTGTCCTTTTATAAAATAATTAAAAAATGTTGCTCCGGCTCCATTAAACCAAACAAAAGCTACTCGTGGAACCAAAGAAACCATCTGAGCCACCGAAGCTGTTGTGTCCTCCATCCTAACCCGCTGTGTTCCGCTGCCTCCAGGCGGCCCAGGTGGTACTGATCTCTTTGTTTGAGCTCAACACCCCGGAGTTCACCATGCTGCTGGGAGCTCTCCCCAAAACCTTCCAGGACGGAGCCACCAAACTGCTGCACAACCACCTGAAGAACTCCAGCAACACCAGCAGCGGTGTGGTAAGTCAAACCAAGCGCTGGAGTATTTGATGGCATTCCACACAGAAGCCCCGCTCAGAGGATGTGGCTCAAGTACTGATGTACCAATGACCAAACTGTAGTAAACACCACATTCACATTTCATCATGGTTTCCTTGTCTTCCAGGGTTCTCCTAGCAACACCATTGGCCGGACACCGACACGCCACACCCCCAGCAGAACCAGCCCCCTCACCTCTCCGACAAACTGTTCCCACGGCGGACTGTCTCCAAGGTATCCCATCACCCATCTGTTATTCACTATTATCTACAACACACCTCCCGTCCGAATCATAGACTCTGTTTAAAGATGGACGCTGTTCCACTTCCTCCCACTGTACTAAAGTCAACCCACAACATCCTGAATTCTGGCACTGCTGTCTTGCGGTGTTGACGTCATTTGGAGTCTGCGCAGTGGTGATGGGGGGATGGAGGTCCCGCCCATACACCGCCCGGGTCAATCGCGAGCCCAGCCCGGCCACAGCTTGCTCGTCTGAGCCACGACCTCAGTTCTGCTGTACTGGACTCACGTTAGCGCTACCGGAGCCGTTTGGATAGAAAAATACATCATGTCGTCCATCTTTATTTTCAGTCGATGGTCCTAATGCATGGCTTTGCATGGCTAAACATGCGGATGCTGCTGCTGTCCTGATCTGTCATTTGTGGTTGAACTACCAGGTGGGTTGGTGGGAGCATGACACTGTGTGAGTTTCTCAGAGAGGTTAGAACCCCCCCCCCCCCCCCCCCCCACGGATCAAATACAACTTCTAAAACTCCTGTTATCTACTTGGCTGCTGATAAACTTTGAAGTGCCTTAGACAACCAGGCTCTTTGATGTTTACCTATATAGGGCTATGAATATAAAAAGACAAACAGGGAAGGGCTTGTTGTCTGCTTCTGTGCCAGAGACTGATAGTAACGGTTCCCTACAATACTTCTCTTATTCTCTCTGACTGAGCAGCTCACTCACCTGAGGCACTGCACAGTCTTTTAACCTGAAGTCAACTTCATGGTCTGGCCTAAACGTGTGGAAAATGGCCCCTCGCTCATGATTAAGAGACTTTTTTCATTTAAGTGAAGCTGACTTTGTGGGATTCTGCTACTTTCCAGTTCTCTCCTTTTAAATTAACACTTTCATTTAACCTCAAAGTTTTTTTGTCTCTTCTCTTCCTGCACACTTGTTTTTTCTCTTTCTCCTCCACCCTTCTCTTGTCTCGTCTTGTCGTCTCCACTCGTTCTTGATTTCCGTCTGCCTCGCCCCTCTCTCTCTCTCTCTCTCTGTCTCTCTCTCTCTGTCTCTCTCTCTCTCTCTCTCTCTCTGTCTCTCTCTCTGTCTCTCTCTCTCTCTCTCTCTCTCTCTCTCTCTGTCTCTCTCTCTCTGTCTCTCTCTCTGTCTCTGTCTCTCTCTCTCTCTCTCTCTCTCTCTCCCTCCCTCCCTCCTGTCTGTCCATCCTTCCCTCCCGGCTGCGCTGTGGCAACAGTCGGTTATGGGGTTGGGGTGTCGACGGACTCTCAAAGCATCCCCCTGCCCCTCCTCCTCCTCCTCCGCCCCACTCCACCCCTGCTGCCCCCTCCCTCAGGGTCCTCCGCAGAGCGTATTCACCCAGGTAACGAGGGCGATTATTCCCGCAAGGAACCCTGATCCTCTTTCTTATCTAAATGTCCTTTGTCAAAAACTTTGGTGTGCACAATAATAGACGGTAAAACAAAGGTTTATTAACACCTGACCTTTCCCTTTCTAAAGACTAATCAGCTTATAAGTCCAAAGCAGCGCTAAAGCTCTGTGGCAAAACAACTGCATGCTTGTGCACCTTCTTCAGATATGCATTTCATATACATCCCGTGTGTATTCCTTTCTGTGTTTGCGTGTCCGGCAGCATGATGGAGTACGACACCGAGAACATGAACTCGGAGGAGATCTACAGCTCGCTGCGCGGCGTCACCGAGGCCATCCAGAGCTTCAGCTACCGGAGCCAGGAGGACCTGAACGAGCCAATCAGACCGGAGGGCAAGAGGGACGACGCCGTGAGTCCGAGAGTTTTCACAACCGCGTTCCCCCAATATTCCTGCCTGAAAAATTACCTTTTTGTGCCTTTATCCAACATGCATAAAAGGCGTAAACTTGATTAAATGTCATTTAAATGTAATAATTAATATTAAATGCGTAAACTTGACTGCTGCTGTTCATACTCAGCGTTAAGAAGAAGAAAGTGTATTCCAAAGTTGACCTGAGGCTAACATGAGGCTTTTTCCATGTGAGCTGATCATATGGTGTGCATCTGTTAATTTCATTCACAAAAACTATGATTAAATATGTTCATAAAGCACTCTTTTTTTTTTGCCATGGCTAAGACGAGACGATGACGAGATGGCACCGACATCATTAAACACTAACTGTGACTTCATCAACGTCAAGACTAAAACGTAGCTACAAAAATAGAAAAAAACTTTCCAAAATCAGCTTTTCCTTTTCCTGTCTTCCACCTTCCAGTTCTGTTTCCTGCCCTATCAGGACAGCACACACTGAGTACAGTCAGGAGGACTCGCTAACGTTGAGTTAACAATGACAACAGTAGGTTCGTTGACTAAAACTAATCTTGAACTAAGATAAGACTAAATTGCTGCAGTTACTACTGTAAGACAAAACGAGTAGTTCCAAGTGAGGATAGCAGGAAGCAGGTCTGAGAGGCAGAGACGTTTCCCGGAGGCCGGCTGCTGCAGGACGGGTCTCTGTAGCGTCGAGCCCCTGTGATGTAATGGCAAATGAAATGATTTGAAAAGCTGCAGGTGCTCCCAGGGAAAGACAATGATCAGAACCCTGTTATTGCCCCACCTACCCTTCTGTCTCACAGGCAGGAAGAGAGGGCGTAGCGTCCTCTCCTGGCTCTGACGCCCGCCTCGGTCTAGACACGGTGGAAGGGGGCCGCACCGCCTTGGACAACAAGACCTCCCTGCTCAACACGCCATCGCCCCGCTCCTTCTCTGGGCCGCGGGGCCGGGAGTTCGCTCCTTATGGCTACGGAGAAACCATCTGCACGTACGACAAGACCGCCCTGAAGGAGGCCGTGTTTGACGACGACGTGGAGCAGTTCAGAGACTGTGAGTTCATGAGGTGTTCTTTGTTACACCAGGGGGAGGGGCTTATCACAGCAGGCAGACATACATCACAAGACACTGTACTGTACATATACTGTACTGTGTGTATATATATATACATACTGTACTGTACATATACTGTACTGTGTGTATATATATATATATATATATATACTGTACATATACTGTACGGTGTATATATATACATACTGTACTGTACATATACTGTACTGTGTGTATATATACATACTGTACTGTACATATACTGTACTGTGTGTATATATATATATACTGTACTGTGTGTATATATACATACTGTACAGTATATGTACAGTATGTACATATACTGTACAGTATGCACATATACAGTACAGTATGTATATATACTGTACAGTATATATACAGTACTGTACATATACATACTGTACTGTATATATACAGTACAGTATGTATATGTACAGTATGTATATATACAGTACTGTATGTATATGTACATACTGTACATATACATACAGTACAGTATGTATACATACTGTACTGTATGTATATGTACAGTACTGTATGTATATGTACATACTGTACATATACATACTGTACTGTATGTATATGTACAGTACAGTATGTATATATGCATGCTGTACTGTATATATACAGTACAGTATGTATATGTACAGTATGTACATATACATACAGTACTGTATATATACAGTACTATATGTATATGTACATACTGTACATATACATACTGTACTGTATGTATATGTACATACTGTACATATACATACTGTACTGTATACATACTGTACTGTATATATACAGTACAGTATGTATATGTACATACTGTACATATACATACTGTACATATACATACTGTACTGTATATATACAGTACAGTATGTATATGTACATACTGTACATATACATACTGTACTGTACATATACACAGGAGAGCTCACAAAGCGTGACTCGTGGCTCGTAGCAGCTGCACGACACAGAACGTCTTCACAAACCACACTCAATGCGTTATGACATCCTCCCATGCACCACTGAGGCGCTCAGATACCAGACTCATGAGTTTTGTTCTCATGAGCATCCCTTCGTTCACTGACTCACAGTTTGAGGGCCTCATTGTTTAATACCTTTAAGCCAGGGGTGTCAAACTCATTTTCACTCTGGGGCCACATCAGCATCACGGTCGCCCTCAAAGGGCCGGTTGTAAATGTAAGACGGTGTAAATGTAACTACGGTACTCCTAACATAGTTAGTTTAGTTTCCCGGGATATCTGTGACTTCCACAACACGTACTTCCAGTTGTGTGATTTCTCCTCCGCCATTGTTTCCTGTTGCTGGTGCAAAATGCATTCTGGGATATTTGGCTGTCCCAAGTACAGACAAGTCACCTCCGATGCATCCCGGGTAAAATGGGCAGAGCGAGCCACATCCGGGCATTAGGGCCGTGCTTGGCTCGATGTGAACTTTGAATTGGAACAGTACTTGGGCTGAGACTGATGACGTTTCAGTACAGAGAAGTACGCATGTTGAGAAACTTGTTGGAAATCCTCTTTATGGGCTGTTGCATCTCCTGTCCACCTGTTGTGATAGTTTTAATGTCGGCACACAGACAACATGCCATCTCATCACTTCGACTTTCTATCTCATAATTTCGACCATGGGGATATTTTTATTTTCACATCTAACTTTAAATTTTTGTAAAAAAAAAAAAAAAAAAAATTATTTTTTTTTTTTTTTGCTGGCGGATTCGCGGGCCACATAAAATGACGTGGCGGGCCGGGTCCGGCCCGCGGGCCGTATGTTTGACACCCCTGCTTTAAGCTTTTCTATTTTGATGAAACTGTCCTTGTTTTGCTGCTCTGATCAAAGAGGTGAACAGATTGTCACAGGGTCGAGGAGGAGTTTTGTGCGACTCGTGCATCTGTGAAAAGAATCATAAGAGCACAAGCCGGCAGCTGTGCCCCCCCCCATTGTGTCATGTGTCATGTCTGATAACGTAGAGGAGGCGAGGTTGCTGCTGTTCAGTGATGTAGAGACCTGACACAGGATATGACCTCACCCATAAGTGTGGCATGAATTATGTGTCGTCAGCTTTGACTTTCGCCCGGTTACTGAGGAGCTGTGGTCTGTGGGTTGTCACCACATCCCTTGCTCTGCACCTAACCTCCCCCCACCCCTCTGTCCCTCACCTCCCCACCTCCACCTTCAACCCCCCTCTTCTCCAGGCCGCCGTCAGGAAAGTGCCGAAAACAAGATGAAGCTCCCCAAGGTCTTTGCTCCCGGTAAACATGCCTCCCACCGCCTGACTGACCGACTGGATGACTGATGTACTGACTGCACCCGCACTCCATTCACCCTCTGTGTGTGTTTGCATGATCTAATCAGCTCTCTCCACTCACATCACCGCTTCTTCCGTGGTCTTCTAACTTCTTTCTACCTCTAAGCTGTGTTCACTGAGTGCAACCTGTCCTGCTGCCAGCGTGAGGCTGTTAGTAATGTCTGAGGCCTTCTGTGTGAGGAAGTGAATGTTTGGGTGGTTTCTTCTGCTTTAGAGTTCCAGAGTATGGCAATAACGAGTAACATCTTCTCAACAGTTGAATATCTAGTAACAATACACGATAACAGCTTCATCACACTAACATGTATGACGTGTCAGGACATGTTGTCCCGACACGGACAACCATGGTCAAACTAAAATGAAGAACATCACATGTTAGAATTAGGTTGCACAACCATCCTTTCACTGTCCGTGCAAACGTCAAAATCTATAAACGGCAGCCAAATTCATTTCTAAAATGTAACGATGACGTCCCATGATGCCGTGACTGAGGCCTTCATTGCACACTGTTCGCTCCGCCGTGCATTCAGAGGTGCATCCCTCACACACGATGCACGGCCTTGTTTTCAGTCTGAAAAGTGCAATGTTTTTTAAAATACATTTGTTTTTACAATCCATTTAGAAATGATGAGCGATTACTCTCCGAGTTTATTTATTTGCATTGGACAGCAGTCAAAGTTCCTCTCAGCATTGACTGAGTTCTTCTACTGGTCTGATAGGATTAAAGATGCATGAACGAATGACTGATGGATGACTCGAAGATTTCTTTTTGTTTTTGGTGCTCGTGCAAGATGTGAGTAGCTGTGTTTTCCATGTACAATTTGATACGTAACTCATCACTCTCATCCTGTCCTGGCTAGCAATCGGTCACGACCACTCTGACCTGGTAGCCGACCTGCTTAAGGAACTGTCCAATCACAACGAGCGCTCCGAGGAGCGTAAAGGCGCCCTGGTGGAGCTGCTGAAGATCACACGGGAGGACAGCCTGGCTGTGTGGGACGAACACTTCAAAACCATCCTCCTGCTGCTGCTGGAGACGCTGGGTGATAAAGAGGTACGCTGTTTCGTGGCTCTGTGTGTCTGTGTGTGTGCTGCTCTAGAGGTTTGCTGGTTATCAGACAGCTGAATCGTGTGAATGTTTGTGTGTGGAGGATATTGATTCCCTCTGAGCTTAACAGGTACAGGTGGGAATCACACTCTGAATGTATGCATGTTTCTCCTTTGAACCGATTGCCCATGTCTCTGTGTCCCAGCACACCATCCGAGCCCTGGCCCTGCGTCTGCTGAAAGAGATTCTGAGGAACCAGCCGGCCCGCTTCAAAAACTATGCTGAGCTAACCATCATGAAGACCCTGGAGGCTCACAAAGACTCTCACAAGGAGGTGCACGGCACACACAAATGGGGAAATACACCACATTGCAGTACTTTCAAACTGTTGCCGATTCACGCATCCAGCAGACACATTTATGTGGAGTCATGTTTGTGTCAACCTGATGGACTCTCCTCTTTAGATCTGTTTTGGTCTCCACCAACTCCTGAGATACTTTATCTATTGGTGATAACTCTCCACCACCACGTGTGAACCTTTTCTCAGTGAGCACACATCATGTGGTCCATCGTTAAAGGGATGCTTTGCATTCCTTCAGTCAGTGTGTTACCGACAGTAGATGGAGTTTGGAGTCTGGATGTTCTTTTTGTAATGAAGAAATACTCCCCAGGTCTTAAAGAGTTGATGCAATTGCAGCATCTATGCTAACCTCTTTGATCACTCGCTGCGCCGTGTCGTCACACACGCGCACACACACACACACACACACCTAAGCCACGCCCTTAGCTGCCAATAGCTCCTCACAGGAAGCTGATTGGTCCGTGCTCTGGCTTACTGAACACAAACTCATTACTTGAAGCCTAAAAGATGTATTTTCGTGTGATATGTGATCCTGTGACCTCTCGATAAATCCAGTTTATTGCTGCCTGTGATCATGAACTCAGGATAAGCCAGCAATGGTCCTACCAGGACGGTCAGCGGGTGCAGACCGTGGCTAAACAAAGACCAAATGCTGATAACAAATACAAACTGATGCACTTAAACTGATCACAGTTGATAAACTGATCATTGTTTTTTCCCACATTATGTCACTGGTCTTAACATGCACGCGTTCACGTGTTCTCTAGGTGGTGCGTGCGGCCGAGGAGGCGGCGTCCACCCTGGCCGGCTCCATCCACCCTGAGCAGTGCATCAAGGTGCTGTGTCCCATCGTGCAGACAGCCGACTACCCCATCAACCTGGCTGCCATCAAGATGCAAACCAAAGTCATTGAACGCATCGCCAAGGACTCCTTACTGCAGCTGCTGCCTGACATCATCCCAGGACTCCTACAGGTCTGGGCCTGAAACATGACACAGCAGGAGCTTTCACAGATTGTTCAATTTGCACACTTTTATGGTTCAGATGAGATTTCTTGTTTTTTCAGACTGGACACTCACAAACAAGCAAACAGACTTTTAAGGGAACTGAAATTAAATAATCATTATTTGCTGGACAACAGTGTTAAATGCTTGTCCTAATTCATATGGGTTGAATAACACGAGAGCTCTTTGTGGACAGGCCGAGCACAAACAGCTCCAAAAGGGCTTATTTGGACAATGTTCATATTTGGAGTTTTAGGAATTATTTGCCTTATTTGTCCCTGGAAATGTTTGCGTGTACTCTGCACTCTTCTGCGACTCCTCCCACGTTCCTGCTGAGCCCTCGTGTGTGCGTGTGCACGCGTGTGTGTGTGGTGCCTGATGCTGTCTGGTTTCTCTGCAGGGCTATGACAACACAGAGAGCAGCGTTCGCAAGGCCAGCGTGTTCTGTTTGGTGGCTATCTACTCTGTGATTGGTGAGGATCTCAAGCCCCACCTGGCACTGCTCACGGGCAGCAAGGTAACGACTGGAATTCTTTGCATGTCCACGATCTCACACACACACACACACACACACACACACACACACACACACACACACACACACACCAAAACCTCTTCAACAGACGCGGAGCCTTATCATCTTCCCATGTTGTTATTTCTCAGCAGCTTTCAACCGGTTCTCCAATGATAAAGCGCGCTGTTATATACTGTATATATATATATATATTTGCTCTACTGTCCTTGGGTTATGTAAGGGCTAAGCTGAGGGTCAGGTTCACCTGCATGGAGGGGTCCTCCGCTTTGACCTGTTGCACAGCTGGTTATCTGAAAGCAGCCGGGTACGTACAGTATCGACTGAGTAAGCACCGTCACACTCTCACCTTGTACTTTGCAGTGGAGTCTTTTAGGTCCAGGGAGGATGGAAAGGCAAATGTTCAAGACTCTCCAACTGAACATGGGCCAGGCCAAGTCCTCACAAATGCACCAAAGCAATGGTGCCAATATCACATGGAGCATTGGTTTTGATTGAATGATGAAGGACAAAGTCTGAGTTTTGTGTGTTTGAAAGCATGCAGTGTAATAAAAAGATGATGTCAGAAGGTTGTCTGATATCACAATATCTCTCACGCTCCTGTGTTTTCTGGCCTGTGGAAAGGTTTCACAACATTTCTGTTTGCAAAGACCACGATACAAGTACAAGTCCATCTCAGAACGCATCGGTCCGACCACAGAGAAGCTTCGATATTTCTGGTGAAACCCGCAGATATCTGGGACACGACTTCCTTCGGTCCAATTAGCAACTTGAGATACAAAACTGGAGTTTAGAGACGACGTCCGCGACCGAATTGTTTCACAAGTAGCCAGTTTACGAGCTCACTTCAAACCAATAGAAAGCTGATCATTGTCAGACGGCAACTGCTGGGTTTCCAGACTACATCCCAGCTCTCCTCACGGACCAGAAACCTGAACCCTTCAGATCCCAAAATCAATATCCTTCCTTCTGTTTGTAGATATTAACCGGCGGGAGGATGCACTTCCTGTGCCTAGTCTGCTGGAAATCACTGCAACCAGCATCACCCAAGATGTTTGGCAGATTCATCATATTTCTCTTTGAGCTCAGATTCTGTTAATATGAGTACGTACTTACTAAATTGTGTAGAAATAACATGCCCGTATTTAATGTACGTCATTAGTTCCCAAACAGTCGTGAGACACTTAGAAGCAGCGTGTCTACTGTCAAACCCTTATCACAAGAAGCATCTGTTTCCTCTTTTATCAGTTTAAATGTAGCCCGTCATGCTCAAGGGGAACAAAGATACGTTTTAGTAAACGTACATTGTGGTGAGGAGTTGCTCCGCGTGTCTACTGAGCGTTTGGTTTAGCGGCTGCTGGCTGCAGCGTTCTCCATCAATACTGGAACAGTTGCTGTCACCGTTTGTCACTGACACACAAAACGTTCTCCTTTAAGGCCTGAAAGGGAAGTCACATGGCATTCTCCCCAACATCAATGATGACTGGTGTCTGTTGTCTTTGCAGATGAAGTTACTGAACCTGTACATCAAGCGAGCCCAGACGACCAACAGCAATAGCAGCAGTTCCTCGGACGTCTCCTCCCACAGTTAATGGAGGGAGGTTTCATTTGGAGACCCTGTGGATGGACGACGCTGGAAGATCTCCGGGGCTTCTTCCAGACTGCTCCGTCTCCGAGCTCCCCTCCTCCTCCTCCTCCTCCTAGCACTGCTGTCAGCAACCTATTTATCATGTAGTTCCCCCCCCCTTAGCTCTAGGAACCTTTTGAATGTACCCGTGGTTTGGGTTTGGACTGGTGGAGAGGGAATCAACACATTTGGAGTTTTTGGATGTAGGAAAAGCACTTTCTCTTCCTCCGCGGTTCCCACAACCTCCACACCGCCGTCTGTGTGCGGAAGCCCGTTTCTCCTTGAGCCCTCACATCAGATAGATTGAGTTCAGACGTGATGCCGAGACATATTGGTGATCAGAGTGAAGAGCTTTCTGTCGGATCGACTACAGTTTGGGATGACATGTCATTTGGCTGGCCCAGTGATGGTGATGAGCCCGTATGTTGTGGGATCATTTCTGGTTTGGGGAGCATGAAAACCAAATATTGTAAGAAAAAAAGAAATATGTAAGGGAGCAATGTCACAGAAAGAAATCATTTTTAGTTCATATTTTAAGTTTATTGATCATGATCGTGGCCTGTCCATCGATTGTAGTTTTTTTTATGCTAATTTGTCATTAAAAGTGGCTCAACTATTGAACCCCCTTTAACAGAAACCGTGTGACACTCGACAAGTTGCCAAAACCTTTCAGCTACAGAATTGACAATCCTCCAAATTTAGTGCAGAACTTTATTTTGAGGTTCAGAAGATGAAAGTTTGTGTGAATGCTGATTCATTTGTCCTGAAAAACACAATCAGCAGACGTTTGTGTTGCCTGTGTTTTCTCACAGAACATTCTGCATTAAGTTGTCCAACGTGCTTTGACAAACGGTTGCCGGTCGGTTGCCGGTCTGTGGCAACTCCTGCTCAGTGGAGAGGCTGTTTGAAGAGGAAGTCCTTTGTAAATAGCGGCAGATGTTTTCCCAGCGTAGAGTCGGGAGAGAGACGAGCAATCGGAGACATTAGCAGGCCGTGTCCACTTCAACACATCATTCTAGTTGCCCGGGACCTCGGAGACGTTCGGCACTGTAACCCTCCGACAAACGTCAATGTCGATCTGCAGGAGCGGACCCCGGCCGTGTTCTTGACCTGCGACGATGCAAACACGGTGTTAAGGGTTTCCTGTGAGATCCACAAAGAAAAGGTCTTTGTACATACACGTTTTGACCACTGCTTCGCAGACTTTTAAATAATGTCAGTAAAAAAAATAAGAGAGAGAAGAGAACGGGTTGACGATCTCGCTTTTTTTGCACGACAGCAAAGCTAGCTTGCATGTAACCTGCAGCTCATGCCGACCTGCTGTTGTGAAGGGCCCAGGCTGCTAAAGTGCACTTGTGACATCATCAGAGTACTGATCTCTGATGTATTGGTTCAGTCGAGGAGGAAGTCCCATTGGCCACACTCGTATGACCACAATGTGTTTGGCTTATTTAAGTACCCACTAACTCTACATCCGTGAGTATTTTATTTCAGTGTTAAGTTTGAGGTGTGGATCTCTCTGTAAGCTGAAGCTGGAGAGATCCGAGTCCAGAGATCCCTGACTGGGAACCTTCACCCATCTGATCAGAGTTGTTGTTACTGGATATGATTTGGTTCATCATTGTACAGGAAGGGACCAGACTCGTTATGCCTTTAAATATGGAGATGATATTAAATACAAGTGTTCCTGATGTCACTCGGGACTGTTTTAGTTGAGTGGTGTTTTCATTCAGGGAATCCACTGAGAGTGGGCCAATTGTGGTTATTTAAGCAAATGAATGTACAGACTTATTACGTGTTATGATTTGCTTTTTAAGCATTGGTACTGAAAATGATGTTCGGCAACACACAGCCCTGTAACATGTCTGCACTCTACCTTACCGCTCCGTCTGCTGAATCCCCTCAACAGGTCCGCAGCATTAGTCAGCCTCGTAATAATAAAGTCCACCAATCGGCCCACTGGCACATGCTGTCACACTGCTGGTCCTCACAGACCACCTGGTTCTCCTTGCAAACACTATGCATGTTCTACAGCACCCTGTCCTTCTTTGTCTCAAGCGGTCCTGTAATATTCATACCTGTATTTATATATTTTATTTTGTCCTCATGATAAACTGTACAGAAGGGTTTTGTTGTTGCTATTGACTTCTACCTGTGATAGGTTTGCAACAATGTAAAGAAATTGTGTGCTCTAGAAATAAACAGACTAAGAACTGAACTGAATGTCTTTTGGTTATTGATCCCAGATTTGAAAGCTGCCAACAAGCAGTTTGATTCATAAGTCGGTCAAAGCTGGCGGGTCTGCAGGTCGTCTGTCCACGTAGGAGCACACACGCGTCCCAGCGCTGAGGTGTGCTTAGCTGCTCTGCATTTAAACATTAACCTGAGCAGACTGTCACATGACCCGCTCCTAATCTCTGGGACGTCCGAGGAGCTCAGACGAGACCGGAAAGCAGCTGCAGGGGTTTGTATTCAAACCAAACATGCACATGGGATCAAACTGTGCCAGCCATGTGTTTCACTGAGCAGTCTTTCTATCGCCGCCATTAGTCAGTCGCAGTAGCACAGTGCTCTTCCTCGGCTGTTCTTAGACCTGTAAGACAGCAGATAATTACCTTTACTTTCATTCATTTCAAGGCCCGTGCCCTTCTTTATTCCCCAAAAGCTGAGGGGGGTTTCTTTTCCATTTTTTTCAAAATACACCTCCAAATATCATTACCCTAAGTGAGCTTCAGGGCCACACTGTCAGCAGTGTCAACAAGCGGTCAGGTGAAAGCTGCTATTAATGCATCAACCCGGCGAAGCATTGGTGGTGGGAGGTGTGCCTGAGCTCTCCGCCTCTCAAAGGTCATCCGAGGTATGCTAAAAAAGAACAAGTGAGAGTCCTGATGACATCACCGGGCCGATATAAGAGGCAGGCGACGAGGTTTGCCTGCAAAACCTCTCTGAGCTGAGATCTGAGGACGCCAGCAGGCCAAAGCTAGCACCGTCCGTCTCCACGTCCTCCCCCCTCGTGGTCCTGGGATACAAGAAGACATCGCACTGGAGAATATGCTGTTCTGCCATTCCCAGCCTGAGTCCTACCACCAGCACTCTGCTAGTTACATTCGGTAAAGCACAAGCCATGCTTCAACTTCTTCATTTCACTCTCGTGCAACTGGGGGAAGTTCTGTACAACAGGTTAAATCAAAGCAGCAATGTTTACTTGCACAAGAATATATGGAGAGAAGTAGAAGTGCTCACGTGGCTTAAAGTTCATTTTTAAAATGTGCACATTTACAGTAATTCTGCCTCATTTGAGTATTTGTACTGTTCACATTTAACTGCCATGTGAAATCAGAATTTTCAAATGCATTTCAATGGTTAATTTAAAGGAGCATTGTTTTCAAAATCCACATATAGACAGCAGATACAGATCGTAAGAACTACTTTTTTCTCTTTTTCAATCGTACACGTTCAGTGAATTGAGCTGGATAAGTAAGGCTGTATTTTGTAACATCAACCTTTTGCACCTTTGTTCCTGTGATTAAATGATAAGATAAAAGAGAGAAAGGACAGTCACCTTCATCGCCCCCCTCGTCCTTCCTTCTGCTCTCTTTCAGAGAGGCCTTGGCACCTTTCTTGAAAAACGAAGAAGCCCGGCTCATGGCTGAGCACGGGTCCAAGAGGAGCCCGTTCCAGTACATTCTGTGTGCAGCCACCTCGCCGGCTGTGAAGCAGCAGGAGGAGAGTCTCACTTATCTCAATCAAGGTAGCTATCTGTCCTGCTAGCTGAATGTCCACGTTAGCTGGAGCTCATTTGTCACATGTCGTCCCAGCAGCAGCAGCAGCTAGATTAATGCTGATGCAGGATTTCAAACCCATTACCAGTCAGCGTCAGGCTGAATCCTGGTGAATGAGACCATGTTCACTTGAATTCATTTAAATTCACACCCCGAGTTTGGGACCCTGCAACACACACACATCCATATATATATATATATATATATACAAACATATATATAATTCTTTATCACATCATTTTACACCCAGTTGTGAAATTTAATTATGGCTGCAAATATAATTTCCATTAGAATAATCCACCGATTATTTTCTTGATTATTCATTAAGCCAATGATATATTATATGTATATTAACACGTTTATAAAAAATGATCAAACAATTTTTCACAGGCCATGTCTTCAATATGCCTGTTTTGTCTAACTAACATTCTAAACTTTAATATATATTTTATTTACTGTCATAGAATATTTGACAGTTTTGCCTGTAAACTTATTATAAACTTATTATAATTTTGATAAATTTTCAAAATTGTTTCAGATTTACTTTCTTTTATTAAATGTAGATTTAGTTTTATTTTCGCTTAATCAACCAATTGTTGCATATCTAAATTGAACAACTACTGAATACTTAATATTGAAATCTGTAGCATTGAATTATTTTACTTTAAAATCCATCCATCTGAACTTTGGTTTGGGGATCCATGTTCCAAGTGGTGCAGTTTCCGGCTTCACTCATTCAGAACGTTCCAGTGTCCGAGGCTTCTGACCCTCATCTGGACTTCTCTGTCTTGGGTCATGTGACTGAGACGGCGTACACTGATTGGACAGATCCGTAGTTATCCTAGGCAGCGGTGATGTCTGTAATCAACTCACCCAATTTACAGCAACCCTTTTCCTTATTTTTTTCATTTGACTCATTTGAATTTGTGAACCCTTAAAATCTTGAAATTAAGTTTTTGAGTTCCAAAATATATAATTTTCAAATCAGACGTATAGATTTGTAAGTAAAATTTCTAAATGCTATAAATTCAGAGGTATTTCAATTTCAACTGTAAGTGTTCAGTCATGGATAACTTTCACAATTAGTTATTCAGTTGCTTAACACATTTATAATATTTTTTGGTCTTATTTTGCTTCAGTTATTAATACACACACACACACACATCTAGACGAGGCTGTATACTGTCAACATAATTACCGACACACAAAAAAACATTTTAGTCTTTTGAATTACTAACTTGACTGAAATGATGGTGGTAAGATAATCACAACATATTAATATTATGATTGAGTTATGTGTGCAACATGAGCTCCTATATGTGTTTTAACTCTCATCTCAACTTATTATCTTTCCTCCTTTCTACATTGTACTTCTTCTTCACATCATTCTGGAACCTTCTGATTGTTTCTGTCTCGAGTTGAACGCTGACATTTCTTATTTGTGCTTCATGTCCCTATATTTTAATGTCCCTATATCATAAGTTTGCCCTGCTCATCTGCTGTAACAGTAATTTGGTGAAAAAAGCACAATGAAAGTGAGCCTGCTGTAGCATGCAATCATTTCACTGCCAGGTTAAGATGACATGCATTGATTGGAGGTTAAATCCTCACATTTGATCAGGATGGAGTTATGTAAGCGTTTCCAGTGGCTGGCCTTGATCTCTGCCTTCAACGCCTTCTGAATTGATTCAGTTTCTGTCTCCACTGACCCTCTCTTCTGACTGATTTTCCCATTTTTCAATTTTAATCAGGTTTTTTTTAATGTTTTAAAATGTAGGTCAGTCCTACGAAATCCGTATGCTTAACAGAAAACTAGTGGAGTATACAGATATAAGCAGCAAATATGTGAAGGTAGGTGTAAGGCATTGTGTTTTGTTTTTTTGACTTCACATGACCTCTTCCTCTTTCTTCCTCTATCTGTTTTCATGTATCCGTTTTCCTGGTTTGTCACAGGTCCCTCGACCCTCCATTCCACTTCAGGGGTGGGGTGTGGACCTTGGAGAGCTTGGTACTATCACCCAAACTTACCTTTCCTCTCTCCTAGATCTCACACAAACCCCTTACAAACACACATGTTGTCCCCACACACTCTCTATGATCCGTCTCAACCAATCAGCCAATCAGCTTTTCTCTGCTTCACTGGGACTTCTTTCAGAAAGACTTGGGCATCTCTACACGTACACATGATTTTGTGAAATATTGTGTGTCTTTGATGGAAATTTAAAAAATAAAGCGGTGTATTCCGGATCCCATGGCTTTCTGAATAAAACCCCACTAGCAGCTCATCAGTTCAGTCATTTTCACACACACTGTTACTGACTGACAGCATTTCAGATGGTCAAAAGTGACTCCATTCATTGCAAAGACGTTTGTCAACACACTCAAGAGTAAGGAGAGCTCATTTTTATGTCACTTCTGTGTGAGTGCATCCACTTGACATGTCTCTGTCGTCAGGCCTTCTGCCATTGCTTGAGACTGAAACGTTAAAAGAGCAGTAGAATCCTCGAAACACAAGAATGAGACAGCTGGCTTCTATGCAAACACATGACGGGCTGGGTCCTGGGCCTTTTGAGTTCTGGTGCTCGGTCACGCATGATCCTCCCTCCATAAATATCCCAACGGTACATGATTGTACAGGTGGTTCATTTAGTTTGGTGATTTATTTCATGTCCTGTGTCATGACCCGACTCATAAGTCATGACAAAGGACGGGAGGGTTCAAACTTAAAGGTGTACAAGTTTACTAACTAAACATACAATGACTTCAACTACATGCTGAGGTTGTGAGGTGTGGTAATCAGTGTCATCATGGAGTAAAACCCAAGAAACACGACCAAATCCAACCAAACAAACATGGTGCCATAGGAATGGAGGACGTAGAGAGACCATGGGCTGGGACAGACAGGTCTCCTGGAGACTGGCAGGTGCTTCCAGTTGCATTGATTGACTCCACCGACCAGGGACCTACAGGGCCAGACAGACAGAGAGACAGACAGAGAGACAGACAAAGAGACAGAGAGACAGACAGACAAAGAGACAGACAGAGAGACAGACGGACAGAGAGACAGACGGACGGACAGACAGAGAGACAGAGAGACAGACGGACGGACGGACGGACAGAGAGACAGACGGACAGAGAGACAGAGAGACAGACAGACAGACAGACAGAGAGACGGACGGACAGACAGAGGGACGGACGGACAGACAGAGAGACGGACGGACAGAGAAACAGACAGACGGAGAGACAGACAGAGAGACAGACAGACGGACGGACGGACGGACAGACAGAGAGACGGATGGACGGACGGACAGAGAGACAGACGGACAGAGAGACAGACAGAGGGACGGACAGAGAGACAGACAGAGAGACGGACGGACGGACAGACAGAGAGACGGACGGACGGACAGACAGAGAGACGGACGGACGGACAGAGAGACGGACAGACGGACAGACAGAGAGACAGACGGACAGACGGACAGACGGACAGAGAGACAGACAGAGAGACAGACAGAGAGACAGACGGACAGAGAGACGGACAGAGAGACAGACGGACAGAGAGACAGACGGACTGAGAGACAGACGGACAGACGGACAGACGGACAGAGAGACAGACAGAGAGACAGACGGACAGACAGAGAGACAGAGAGACAGACAGAGAGACAGAGAGACAGACGGACAGACAGAGAGACAGACGGACAGACAGAGAGACAGGAGTGAAATACACACAGCAGAGCGTTGCTGCTAAAGAGGCTCTCCAGTGTTTTAGGAGTGCACTTTCATAAAACAGAAACCCATCGAAATAAAGAATGGACAAAATCAAAGCAGCAGAGGATAATATATCCTGACTTTTAGTCCCTAGAATTGGTCACAAATACGGGTTCCTACATTTCCCATAATGCCACTGGATAATGATCCTCACTGCCTCCTACAGTAAAGGCCCACTACCCCACATCCCCTAAATGCTACACACCGGTCCTTCAACAAAGTACTCCTTGAGATGATCAAACCGAGCTTCATGTGTAAAACCGATGGAGTGTCCCTTTAATAAAATCCCGCTCTATGAGCAGGGACAATAGTATGTATTTATTGACTGTTATGGTTTCAAGATAAGTTACAAGCAAACACACAGTTGGTTGAAAAGCTACTTGCTCTGCAGTACTTACGGTGGGCAGAACGAAGACGTCTTCATGTTCAGGGTTCCCACAAGACTTGAAAGTAGTTTACATTTTGTCAACTCGTAAGGAAAAAACGTAAGTCTTATCAGAGAAAGTTTGTTGAAAAATGTAGAACAGGAGTTTTTAATTACGCTCACGAGTGCGGTATGAGGTCATGGGATCTTTAAATATGTTGTGCAAGTGATTGCGGGAGCCCTGATTTAATGTTGTAAAGTCAATGTTAGTGCTACAGCTCACATGTAGCTCATTGGCAGTGTCTCATTTCCCTCATGGATATATGCAGATGCTCTCTTTAAGTATGAAGAGCATCTGGAATGGAGATGGAGTTTCCACCTACTTACCCTTGCTCAATGAAATGTCCTCAATATGTTGAGATGAATAAATGAAGGGAGTCTTTTTTGCACTTTGCCCAACAGTCCAGCTGTTCGGCCATGTGCGAGTTATAGCTGTGCTCTGGCCTAAACTGATCCTGCCTGTTCACAGAGCATTGTGCGCGTGGTGTTTCATGACCGTCGAGCATTGTGCGCGTGGTGTTTCATGACCGTCGACTGCAGTATATGGAGCATCAGCAGCTGGAGGGATGGAGGTGGAACCGACCTGGAGACCGAATCCTGGATATAGGTGCGTTTACTGTCCTGAAATATGAGCTGATAACTCAACAAAGATCAACAGATCAGTTGAGCAAGGCATTTATCTGCATACTCTGCCATTGTAGTGCTTGCTTGCTGACCAAAGTATGCGTAAAAGACGACGGCACATTTAGCCACATCAGAGAGAGCACATTTAGCAGATGGAAAACACAAACCATGAACTGTACTAACAGTCAATAATTTAAATCAATGAAAGAAATTTCCCGAAATCTCAAGTACTGCACTGATTTGCCATCAAGGCCACTTTGGCAGGTGAAGTCATACAACTCTGGGTATCCAGCGAAAGTCACCACACTCCCAGTTTCATTTTTTTTAATCTCAGGTTGTAAAAGAGGGCATACATGTGACGTGCACAGTAACGCTTCATTGAAGACAAAGTTTAAGCTCTGTCTGATCACCACTCAAAATGGCGGCTAAGCCATTTAACTCAGTTTCCCGGTATCCTTCAGTTTTCACACTAAGTTGTGCGTCTACAACAAATCCTTTTAGTTAACTTTAAAAAGCATCAGGAACAACAAAGTTAGTGCCGAGCAGGAAACTCAAATAGACCAAATAACTGGAGCGACCAGCTTGATCTCATGATGCATCAAGGTAACCGCTCACTGGACGAAACAAGGAAGATGACACCGATGGCTTGAGATACTTTGGTCATTTCCAAAGCAAGGAGGAAACCAGCGCATGCCAGCCCAAACCCCGAAGCGCCACAAAGATCTCTTGCCTCAAAAGATCGCCTTCACAACAGGTCGAAGGGGGTCACCAAAAGCTGCATAAGGACTCTGAATGTAACCGGCGTGTCCATCAACTGACCAAAAGACCGATCTGACAACGGCCGCAGCATCTCAGAACATAACCTTCATACAGTGAAAGTCGACGCTAGCAGATGCTAGCTCACAGGGCTCTACTTGTCTTGCCTTTCCCGAGGCAATCTTAAGTTTGCTAGCAACATCTAAATTCATCTTACCATTAGTTGATGAAACTAAATGATGATTAGACATGCTACAATTAGTTGATAGAACTAAAATCGGATTGGACTCAGACACCAGTGTCCAACTTTGTCCAAATCCAAATAAGTAACAATCATAGTGAAAGCTTTGAAAAAACATCCGTGGGTATTATTTACAAGTTTGTCACTAAACAAGACGAGGGTTCTACCGCCATGCTAGCGGCTCTATGAGGCTGTACTTAGGCACAGCAGTGCTTTGTGCTAACTGCTAACTTCAGCATTCTGAAGGAAGTCATCCAATAGTTGTAGAGATATTTCAGTCCGGACCAAGGTGGTGGACCAGAGCAGAGGACCGACCAATAGACCATCGTTGCTGGTTCGACCTGGCTAAGAAAAACCTTTTGGTGTGATCCAAATTGTCTGTTCAGTTCGGACCCCATCGCTGAAGAAGCTGATTGCCAAAACATATTCTGAGGGGCTTTTTAGCAAATGTGAACTGACTGACTCATTATTGCATTATATGCAGATATCCCATTGTCAGTGGGGATACTGGAGCCCAGTTCACACCCTCTGCATCTCAACACCATTGAGTTCCTCTGGGATCCTGTCAAGAACTCTTCTGTTTTCATCCAGGTACAGATGGGTTCTGGTCAAACGTCTAGAGGGGGGCCGTTAATACATATGTGGCAAACTTACAGTCCGTCTCCTGTCATGTTTCCTCAGGTTAACTGCATCAGCACTGAGTTCACCCCCAGGAAGCACGGTGGGGAGAAAGGAGTGCCCTTTCGTATCCAGCTGGACACTTTCACCATCAATGAACACGGGGAATACGTGGAGCATGTCCATTCTTCTGGCTGCCAGGTCAAAGTCTTCAAGGTATGAAACTTGCCTGACGATTATCTTCATATTTGTATTGCACCAAGTTCTAACTCACACAGTCAGAGCCTTCTACTGGACTCGAAGGGTATTACTCTCCTCCCATCATGAGTACGCCAATCAGGACGTGCAAGTTGCCCACTGATTAACCTCTTGCCGGTCGGGATCAGTGTGGTCGGGTGGACAACATGTCGCAGCAGGGCGTGCATTCATCTGGCTCCACCCACTGTACCCATCCTGTCCAGTAGAGGGCAGAGCCCTTGTGAGTTAGAACAAATACATATACTGCAGCCCTAGTTCTATGAGCACAGGCAGAACCCTCTACCCTCTATAGCAGGTGTAGGATAGTTTGGTAGTGCTGTGTGCTCCCTTGCATCCTGAAGGGTCCGCAAGTATTCGGGTAGGCACGTCATGATTGGCCGGGTCAGATTATGCAAATTCCCCTTGGGCTAATGCATGCTCGTAATCGGAAGAGAATAATACCTATAGAGTTCAATAGAGGGCTCCACCTGTGCTTATTGAACTAGTGTTACAATATAGTAACCTTTGTAACGCTACGCTCTAATAATCATTGGGCCACATATCATATTCTATGACAGCTTTCTAAATTTGACATCTGATGTATTTTTTGAAGCCTAAAGGAGCTGATCGCAAACTGAAGACAGACAGAGAAAAGATCGATAAAAAGGTCTCTCAAGACAGAGAGAAGTACCAACTGTCCCATGAGAACACCGTGCTGAAAGAGGTGAGGCTTCTCCATCTATCGCCCCATTACATAACAGAGCAGATCTGAGAGGATCCTTTGTTTGCTTTCATTTTATCAACAGCATTGTAATGCTGCAACTTCATTGGTCCCACAGCGGTAAATTCTGATGTTATCTAATTTTATCAGACATTTCATTTCTTTGTGCTTCACCTGAATACAATCCACCAATCCAATCATTTTGCCTCCACAGTACATTTTAAAGCAGTACTGCAACACTGTACGTTAAGATGTTGCTTTGAGTTGTTCCTTTTTAAAGTGTGCTTGCTTTGGCGCTTAGTTCTGTCAATGATTGGTTGCATCACTTCAGTGTCTTTGGATGACAAGTGACTCAGCAGTTTCTGTTAATCTGGTTTGTCATTCATCCGGAATAAAAACAAACCTGATCAGAGCTAAAACTATGAACCATTCATCTGTGTGAGTTTACAAAGAGATGACTGAAAACCTGTGCTGGAAGAACAGAGATCCTTTGCTAAAGTAAAAAACAGCAAAATGTGACAATACTGCATTGAAATAAAAGTCCTTCAATAATTGACTTCAGTACAAGTGCAGAGGTTTTATCAGCAAAATGAACTTATGAAGTTAAAAAGTACATATTTTGTAGAACAGCCTCTTTCAGAATGGTATATATCATTGTATTATAATTATTGATGCATTAGCAGCAATTCAATATGAACAGCTTACTGCTTTGTTGTCTGTTGGTTGGTCTAATCAATATCAATAGATCATGTTGATCATGTTTTTCATGTAAAATATGAATCTGTAACTATCGTTCAGTAACTATAACTGTCAGAGAAATGTACACGAGTAAAAAGTACAATATTTCCCTTTGAAATATAGTAAAGTAAAATTATACAAAGTATAAAATGGAACCACTGAACTAAAGCAAAAATACTGCAAAACTTTACAGTTCTGGAGTAAATGTGCATCTGAACTGCACTATGCTGCTGAAAACATTGACATGAAGTGCAAACAAGCTTGACTGTGTTTGCCCCTGGACTAAACATATTATTATTATTATTATTATATCTTGACGAGTTGGGAGTGAGACGAGTTGTTCAGAAACCTGAAGTGGGCTGAGTTCAGGGATGCTTCTTTGTAGGTTTGTTATTATAAGTAATATCTATAACATTACACACAGCTCTAACATGATATTCTTAATATTTAGATATGGAAATGTTGACGCCTGTTATCTTTGTGCTCAGATGTAATTACTTTGTCAGGTTGGATGATCACCTTCCCTCCTCTTTCTCTGGTTCTCTCTCTCAAGTGTTCTCCTTGGCCCGATGCCCTGAATCTCACCAGCCACAGCAGCAGCAGCACTCCGTCACCAGTTTACCACAGCTCCCCAACTTCCTGCAGCTTCACAGATGAGTGAGTCAGCGTTCACGCTGCCACATATCACCATTTTACTAAGCACCCACCTAATCAACTGTGGCTAGCAGGGCTCTGCAGATTAACGTCAAGGCGGACTAAAAGTCTAGATTGTCTTCCTGGGCCTGGGGTTGACCACGGCTGACACCAGTGGGTAATACTAACCATGGTAAGAGCTCCCTCTATGGGTGCTTACCAGGATTACTCAACACTGTTGAGAGGAATGAGCTTCCACAACCTGTACACGGTATATTTTGTATAAGTGTGTGTGTGTAGTTAGAAACTGTTTTCATCAGTAGACGATGTGTTTCAGAGCCCAATCTGTTCTCTCCTCTTCATGTGGACGTTTCTGCAGCAGCTCTTCTCCAAACCAGCAAGGGGAGCTGCTCCTGGCCGGCTGCTGTGATGTAAGTAATGCAGCAGCGTGGTGTGTGAAAGTGCTCATGTGGCTCTCCGATTCCTTTTCGGCCATTATTTTGGAGACAGTGGATGCTGTGCTGCTATACCTATTTCAAGGGCTCCTCTTCTTCTTGACATGTAGCACCTTCTACCATCATCCTCGCCTCAGGACATGCAGCAGTGGCTGCACCGCTACAGGTTCTCACCGTTCTCAAAGCTCTTCTACAGCTTCTCAGGTAACGGGGGTAAAAATCACAACGCATTTTGAGAGAGCAGGCACACAGCTGAGTGTCAAACTCTAAATAGGGAAAGAAGTTGAGGAATTCACTGACTACTTCTTTGAGCAGGGAGGATAGATGTTCTGCTGTCGTTGCAGGTGCCGATCTGTTGAGGATGAGCAGGGAGGATCTGATCCAGATCTGCGGTCCAGCAGATGGTATTCGACTCTTTAACACCATGAAAGGAAGGTGAGACATGAAGATGCACCTCTAAGTGCTCAGCCACATCAGAATTGTGCAGATTTGTTTTGTTCTCCTTTTGTTAAATGGTGCAGGTGGAGCTCTGTGACTCGAGTCATGTTTATGGAAAAATGGAAATGGAGAAAGTATCTCGTATCATTGCTTCATAGGCAACGCAGAGCGACATGAAAGTGGAATGAATGACTCAGCTAATATGATCCCTTCTTTGATTTGGACTCTCCAGTATTTCCATGGTCAGCATTGTCAAAACGGTCCAGACATGTCATCATTTCACAAAGTTTGAAGGCTTGCATATGCGGAAGGGTGTCATGTTCACTGGGGAAGACAGGGACATGTCAAAATTCCTATTTTCTTTCTTTCACTTGTGGAGTTTCAGGTTCATTTTCATCGTGAAACGTCTCTGAACATCGTCCTCTGACTGTCCAGGGACAGAAATCAAATGGAGAAATGATCTGAGCTGATGAAAATGATGTTGCATGCCAACACACGACATACTCTGTGTGTACTGCATACTACATACTAAATGAACAATTAGCGGCTGGTATGCGTATGCCATTACCATCAGCCTGTTCACACTGAAGTGAACTCAAGTAATCTGCATCACATGACTGTATCGATCACGAGGTCACAGGTCTGCGCTGCCGTTGAATGCAGTAGTATTATTGCAGTATTATTAAGTCAAATTAAAATGATTCAATATTTTGGTGTTTAATATGTTTTCTACGGTACGTATCAATGTGAGCTACCGTGCTTTTCCTCTTTACGGTACCTTAATGTCGCTCGCCATGCATTATTATAACAGGTTAGTTCTTTTAACCACCATTGGACGGTCGGAAGATCCGCAATATATTTCGCTGCGATTGTGAACTCATGTCTCACACTCACACATTCTTGTTAATCCAGTACACATGCGGCATTTCTCAGGTCCACACAAATCTACATCTGCTGCGTTATCACACTACATACTCAACTCTACGTCATACTTAGTAGGAGTAGTATGTTCGTATCTTTCAAACAGACCCGCTGTGTATTCGTGTACTTTCCTAAAAATATGGTAGAAATTTCAGTCTAAGACCAAAACAGGTATATTAGATATATATGTATATATATATTAAAAAATGAATAGAGATTTGTGGCAGAGATCTTTGATAAAACACAACCTTTCCACTCCCTGCTTTTAAGTCCGAGACAAGAGGGCAAACGAAGAAGTATCTTCAGTCCTGCTACTACTGCAGCATCTTCTACCCAGTATTAATAGTCTCTGCTCACATTCACCAGGTGTCTACAGCCCCGTCTTACCATCTATGTGTGTCAGCAGCACACCAGACATCAGCCTGCCATCAAGCCAGGTGGGGGAGACAGTAGGTGGACATACTTTATGATTCATTTATTTGACTGCTCCTGAAAGGGTGTCATCACATTTCATCACACAAAACATTTTGTTGGACTGGAAAACATAGATCAAATTCACTGTTTTTTGAAAATGAAGAATGGGATCTAACGTAGTAATTGTTCGTGAGGCTCGGTCACGTGTTCCCTCCTGTCTTCGCTTGTCTTCCCTGCAGTCTATCACGCTCTGTACCTGGAGGAGCTGACACTGTTGGACCTCTCGGAAAAGATTGCTCTGCTGTGCAGCATCACTCCGCAGCAAATTACACACATCTACAGACAGAAAGCCAGCGGGATCCACGTCCTCGTCTCTGACAAGGTATCCTTACGTCTCCTCTATCAACCACTAACTCTTCATACCTTCAACCATTGACCAACGAGTGCTGTGAGCGGCCCAGGCCTGGGAGCACGGCTAAGATTCACTCTTGACACAAGGGCTGATGGCTGTCCTGTTACCTGTGGCTTTGCTTTATCGTTCAGATCAGAGTGAATCTCTAGTTTCAAGTCTTCTTCAACACAGCATGATGTTCATTTAGTAACCTGTGGTCCCTTTTAGAGTAAAACAGACCATAAAGCAGGGTGTGCTTTAGGGCGGGGCTACCTTGTGATTGACAGGTCACTACTATGCCGTTGTCTGGTGTGGGAGGGGTCTGGTCTGTGTTTTCGTCTCAGACCTGAACACTTTCATCGTGTGTTTTTTCATGGAAGTTAATAGTAACACTTTGGTCTCCTAAAAATGTTTTATCGAGCTCCACAATCTTTTGACACAAGATGGCGACGGCCACGATGCCAAATTCGAGTCTTTAAGACCACAGCCCACAAATCGCTGTGGTGTCAACGTCCACTTCATATCGTCTACGTTTCAGGTCGGATACAACGTGATCGGGTTGTATTGTCTGTTCATTATATCCCTCACAGTTGCTTTGTTTCTTTCATTCCCCTGCGATACGGAGCAACGCTCGGCTCAGTACACACGTAACGTTATACAACTGGAGTTACATCCAGTAGCTTCTCTCTCACGCGCCTCATTACTCAGAGGAGACGACTGGCGTGCAGGCGGGCTGAAGAGCAGCAGATGCTTGAGCTTTCTTCAGCTTCATGCTCAACTCTTAATAGTCTCCACCAGCATTGGAAACTTGTAGGAGTAACCACAGGCAGCCGGAGCTGAACAAACATGTTGGCATAGAGCCGCGAAAATTCATTTTAGAAAAATGAATTTTCACTGAATTGCCCTGCAGCTGTAAATTCAGTTCATTCGGATGTGAATTGACCAAAATAGCCACGATATTCATATTATTGTCATCTTCTAAAAAGAGAACTTTGTGGATATTAAACCACTTGTTTCAGCTCTATTCCTCTCTGTTCTTAGAAGTGAATTAACGTGTTAGGATTCTGATCATATCGGGCTCTGAGATCGTTCATTTTTCTGTGCCTTCATTTTGGATGTGAGTGGGTACGTTTGCTGGAAAGATGTGATCTTTGTCTCGTAGTGGAGGTTCACATTACAGCTTTTAATAATCGTCACGGTCTCTGAACATATGAGACCTACTGGTTTTAAACTGCCTGTGGGAAGAATTAACCTATAAGACTCTGTCCATTCTTGGTGAAAGACTCTGGTCTCTCTGGTCTCACTGACCACATTTCGCTCTTTGGGGCACGTCACGTACTTCTCCAACTATCCGGTCTGTATGGAGTGGTCTCGTGTGACGTCACAGTTTAGCTGTCGGCCATGTTGGAGTACACACAAAGCCACTGGCATGCACGGCTGAGTCGCATAACCTATCGATCATGGTGAACTTTTGTGCTGTCTTTGGTTGTGGCAGCAGAGCTGATAGACAAGAAATCATTCTTTCGTTTGCCAGCGGTCATTACACATCAAGGAAATGACACGAAGGAGCTATCCAAGCGACGTCGCGAGAAATGGCTGTCACGCATCTCTCGAGATATAAAGGAATGGAATTTGGCGTACACTAGAGTATGTGCGGATCACTTTATAAGTGGTCAGTGATTTTATTTACAAATTCGTTTGTGAACAGTATTTAATAAAGGAAATATAAATTAAACTTGGACATGAGAAGGTTACCGAAGCTTCATCGGCCCGTGACAGCAGTCGGTGCCAGAGACGTGTCGAGCGCTTACAACAGGCGAAACACAGAGATGCAGCCTCAGCATTGCTTGATATGAGTTTAACGTCAGATCATATATATATATATATATATATGTGTGGGGGGGGGGGGATGAAGTTAGGAGTTAGTTGAAAGTGAATTCCTACACACACGCACACAATGACATGCACGTACAATGTAAACAAACACACGTGTCTGTTTGCGCTGAGTAAACATTGAATATTGCTAAATATCTGACCAGATCTGTATATATTTATTCTTCCAATGACGAGATGAGAATTCTCGACGACCGTTGCTTTGACGTCTCGGACCCGTCCACTGACAAACTGATTATAAGCGTCGAGCCCTTTGTAGCACTCCAGCTCGTCTTTTGTGTAAGGACTGGGGGTGTTCACGAGATATGCGTAGATGTTGGCGTAGTTTACCGATGGAGATAAGTAGGATCGGCACTGAAATGATCTGCACTCATCGTATAGGGATCCAAGTTACCAATAACCTTCAATTTGGCCAGGTAGCGAACCTTTGATGCACTATCCAGTGATTCAAAGTATGGTATTTTCGCCGCACTTCCTTGTTTACGCGCCGCCATGTAGGATCTGTATGTACTCCAACATGGCCGACCGACCTCGTAACTAAGGAGATCGTGACGTCGGTGAGACCACTCCATATGTGTCCTACGAGTCATGATGCGTTTCAGAATACACATATTTGATTGGCAGAGCAGCGTAACGTAATTGGTCGGTGTGTTTCCTGGACCGATGAACAAGAACCGTAAAGGCTAGAAAAGCTGCGCCGGTTAAAGTAGAAGCAGTCCGTCAAACTTTAATAATCCTCAGTAATCTATTGGTTATAGGTCAAAGGTCTGGATACAACGGCGTCTGGGTCCGGACCGCGGCCCACCTATTAGTGACTCCTGGTCCATAGTATAATATCTTGAAAAAAGTCACAAAAGCTTCATAGTATAGTAAGTTAAAAATGTCTAAAAAAAGTCATAAAAAAGGAATCGTACGTTATGTCTGAAAAAGTTTAAAAAAGTTATGGTATAGTATGTAGAAAAAAAGTTTTAAAAAGTCATAGTGTAGCCTGTCAGAAAAGTAAAAGAAAAAAAATGATCCGAAAGAAGTCATTAAAAAAAAGTCATATTATAGTTATTAAATTAAATTAAATTATTAAAACTATGTCAGTAAAGGTCATAAAAAATGACATAGAATAGTATGTCGGAAAAAGTCATTAAAAAGTCAAAGTATGTAGGCGACTGTGGCTCAGTGGTAGAGCAGTGTCATCCATCAATCAGAGGATCGGCGGTTCGATCCCTAGCTCCGCTAGTCCATGCCGATGTGTCCTTGGGCAAGACGCCTAACCCTAAATTGCTGCCGGTGTATGAATGGGTATAAATGTTTACATAGTTCTGATGGACAGGTGGGCAGGTGGCACCTTGCATGGTAGTATGAATGAGTGTATCAAAAAAAGTCATCGTATGGTGTGTCGAAAAAAGTAACAAAAGTCATGTGCGCTACATTCAATGGAAGAAAAGAGGCAAACTAAAGGCTTTTTTCTCTAGCGCTGTCTATTTACCACTGCCATGCAAGCAAAAGCTAATTATGACACCTGTAAATGATGTTCGGGAGGATTGGGATTTATACATGAGCAACACTTAAATGATCTGTGTTGCCATCGGTCGATCTGTTCGTTGCAGATGGTGCAGATCTTCAAGGAGGAAACAAGCTTCATCCTCAGCATTATAAGAGGTAGCTGTTTGTATTGTCAACCCCTAAATTCACTACTCACTGTTAAACATTCACTATCCCTCCTGTGTAGCTTGATTATTGGTTTTGAATGTTATTTTACTGGAATGTTTTCTGTTATCCAGATGAAATCACTGATGGCTACCACGTTGTGCTGAAATGACCAACAGGTACTCGGGAGATTCAACGTTTCCACCGAGAATCAGTGGAATTGCACAGCTTGTACATACGTCCTTCTAGATTACAATATGTAACATTTAATACGATTGATGGTACTTGAAAATGCGAGTCGGCTTTCAGTTTGCTGTTGATTTTGTGCTTTGTTTGAGTTTTCTTTCATTTTTTTCTGTTTAATTTGTATTGTTGTTAAGTTACTGATTCATGCCTGGAATGTCTTATAATTAGCGGTAAACACTGCTGGAATATATCTTCTCATGTGCATTCATTTTTGACTGAAACACCTATAAATGCAAGCAAATGACTTTCATGATTAAAAAGCAGAGTAAATGTCACACATCATCACGCCAACAAATAGAAAAAACAAATGAACAAAACTGTATTATGTTGTGTTGATGTAATGCAAAGTCCCTTCACTATTTTCATGCTTGTCCTAGAAATGAAATGTTGGCTGTTTCTGTTGCATATAATAAATAACCTTTTGTCTTGACAGGGTGTCATTTGAAATTTGGTAAAAGTGCCCATACACCGCTTGAGCCAATCACGAGCTGTGCACAGCCAGAGCTTGTTAGCTCAAGCAAGTGTGGAAAAAGAAGAACAGGCATGTTCATTACAGACATGATAGAACGGGGAATGTTTGTGGCAATAGTCATGACCTTTAGTGAAATGATCTCAGTCTACCAGCTCATCTGAATCACACTAAATGGCTGCGAGCTGTCTGTCTTACCTTAACACTGTAGCTATGGTCCCATCCAGTCCCGGCCGCATAGACAGGCATTATGGGTCCGGGTTGCCCACTGACTCACCTGTGACTGCACTCATGAATAGAGAGATTTTATTCGATTTTATTCGAGTCGTCATATACATATACACATACACGAAATGTAACTTCTGCATTTAACCCATCCCTAGCTTATTGGGAGCAGTGGGCTGCTGAGAAGCGCCCGGGGAGCAGTTAGGGGTTCAGTGTCTTGCTCAGGGACACTTGGGCACAGGACATGTAGCAGCCAAGGATCGAACCGCCGACCTTGCGGTTGCCGGACGAGCCTCCCTCAGAAATTAAGAATTATATTTTATGCCAGCAAAACTTTAGAATTCAGTGTGTTGCTCCACAGACCAGCCTCTGCTTTACTGCATTCCTCCTGACACCCTGAACATCTTGTTACATTGACCTCTACTGAATCCAGTGTGTTTCAGTAACATTGTGTCTAGATTATTGAGAAATATTAATGCCTTGGTTGACCTGAATACTTCTTGGCACAGCTGAATTTTTTTTTTTTACCTAGGACAAACATCAAACATTTAACACAAAGTTCAGAGTTCATTTTATATTTATATTTCATATTCAAATCACTATTTTGCTGATCCAAGAGCTGCACCTTGCTGCTGGAGATTTAAAACGTCTTTCATTCCAATCCTAATAGTATTGCCTGAGCATGTTTACTCTGCTGCTTGTGCTGTTTTCATCAATGGGGGGAGATGTTCTAACTGGTATACAGGATGTATATGGTTAATCGAGGACACAGCACACAATAATGCAAAATCAGGATGATGCAAAAGAGATCGTCCGTCTTGTTGGCTTATGTTTCGTGTTTTAGATTTCTTTGGTTTCGTTTCCTCAGAACTGCCCGCCCACTGCCCGAGGGACTGTCTTCCGCCTCAGTCGGCACCGACCTCTTATTCTTCTCCGTGAACCAGCACAGAAAGATGTATTTCACTTCAGCCTTCTTGTCTCGAAAAGTCTGTCACGCGAACGCTGTTTGAAGAACGACGCGTTTATGAATTCTGCGGTCTGCGGAGAGTCTGCTCACAAAGTGCCCGCATGGTGAGTGTTTTTTTTGTTTTTCGTCTCTGTATGTTTTTGAATGTGTGAAAACAAACATTTAACGCTACAATGATCTACATCATTTGAAATGAAAAGCAATGTTTCCTCGCTTCTGTGATGTGGCTTTTGTTAACCTAAAACCTGCAAGTGGAATGCAGGAAGTCCAGATCGAGTTTGTGTGATTTACAATCTTTTGAGAATATATCTTTTTGTTTTCCACTATCACATCCTATCAAACCCAATAATATCATTGTCATATATACAATCAATTATAGAACGATGTTATTTTTGTTAAAGTAGGCTACGTTGGTATTGTGCAGACACTTTTAAAGGTACAGCAACTTCCTGGTTTTATGTTTCAACCATATTTGGCACCAGAGAGCACAATGACAAAATCATGAAATCATGATTAATAAATACTTAATCATGAAATCATGCTTTTGTCATTCCCAAGCGCCGGGGCGGTTTTACAGATTTGAGGAGGGACCAGGGGAAGAGCAATATGAGCCCCTTCCTTTTCGATCTCGGAGACTTTCCCGGTCGCTCTCCAAAATAAAATGAAAATAAATTCATTAACACATTGGGCCTCATTCTCGAACATTATCTAAAGTGTCTTCTGAAATGTTTTCCTACGGACTTCGGAAGACCAACGTCAGAAAAGATCTCCGCCTGAAAATGGGTCCTGACACAGCCGAAGTGTTCTCAGCTGTGCTCCCCCGAATGAGGATTCTTAAATCGCGTGCACCTGGATTTGCATACAGAAACGCCCCGCCAGCTCCTTATAAGGGCATGCAACTGAAGAGACGTGTGCACAATCGACAGACTCCACAGGCAACGCGAAGGCAACTTCAGACTGATTAAAATCATGTCAAAGTGGAAAGTCCTGTCCGGATCTAGTCCTGTAGTGTTTCTCTCTGTACATTGTAATCCTAGTTTGACTTAGTTATAGTGAATGCATTGGTGCCTTCCATTTCAAAGGTTGACACTGTCAGGTCCATTCTCCATCCATTGTGTGGTCCCTTTAAGAATCAGGATTTGGGAGTGACGCGGATATGAAAGCTAGTTTATCCGTCTTTCCTTTACAAGCAGGAAAATTATTTCTCTCTTTATTTGAGAAAAGTTCATATTTGTGTTGTCAAATTTCACTGTGACCCTGAAATTCTGTCTCTTGTGTTATACTGAATGCAAGCAAAACTACAGAGCAAAATCACACTCTTTCTGATTGAACCAATCTATGAACGGTCTGAAACAATGGATTTTCGCAGCCCCAAAAAGAATTGCAAACATGCTGCAGAAAAATGCCACACTCCCCTTGGGGCTGCGTCCCCCTTTCTTTGAATCCTAGAAACGGCCTTGGTCTGGACAATCTTTTTCTCTCAACGCCTCAATAGGTAGATCTTCCCTGTCACCAAGGCAGAGGTCGGGGATCTTGGGCGTAAAAAGGTTGGTGACCACTGGCTTAAAGCAATCATAGCTAGTGAACGTGAACTATGTGGAGACGGCCCTTTTATTTTAGAAGTGCCACAGAACTAAAGGACCGACCCAAAGGAGAATTCCAACTATTCCACCTTCAAATGATTCAAATGGACTTCATGGTAACAAAGAGCCTCTGATGGTAATGCTACCCTAATCGCCAAGTCATTTGAATTGGCACCAATGCAGCATGCAAAAGTTCAGGAAGAGGGTCACGTGATATGGAGCAGGCAGGAAGAGGGTCACGTGATATGGAGCAGGCAGCCTGTGGGATGAAGCAACCAGCTGCAGTTTCACACAGGACTCTGAGACTAAGTTAGTATATTTTACAGTTAAATGCATCAATCTGGTGCACTTTGAGAGCAAAATGTAGACGCTGGATCTATGAAGAACTCTGCTCTTGTTAACAATTTGGTGCTCAGTACATTGGGGCTAAGTATTGTACTTGGGTATTTAGGTACTTGTACTTAACTTCAGTATTTCCATTCCATAAAACTTAATACTTCTCGGCCACTACATCTCAGAGGGAAATGTACTTTTAAATTCACTATTTGATTTATTGGTTTATTTGACAATATTAGTTACTATTTAGGCTACTTTGCAGATTTGGATTCTTAATACAAACTATAAACTAAGCAATAAACTATGATATATTATTGAGTTGTATAAAGTATACTATGTAGCTGCAACATTAATGCATCTATAGTTATATGCCAATGATATAGGACTACCGTAAATGTATTATTTTAAATGGACCATTCTGCATAATAAGTATAATTTGATGCTAATACTTTTGTACTTTTACATTTTGAATGCAGGACTTATTTGTTCCTTGTTACATGTACCAGAGCATATTTACACTGTGCTCTAGTTAACAATTTAATCAAAAAACAGAAACATTTTCGATACTAATCTTAATTATCGTATATTTTGATGAGTTGGCCTACCCGATAGTAAACATTGAGCGTACCTATCTGCCACTCATTTTTGGAGGTGTTTGAAACGGATTGTTTAATCACTGACTGTGTTGCACTTGAGTTTACCAAAAACGTGATGTGTGTGTGTGTGTGTGTGTGGGCATTCATAGACAAGTTTCTGTTGTAGTATCATGTGTGGCTGATTCAAGTCATCTTGATCCTGTTTTTGTTCCTACTGCTCTATTGCTTCACTCAATGGTGTGGGTGTGTGTGTCAGGTGTGGCACAATTACTGCCTTGACATGTAGACTTTTCATCCAGACCTCGTGTTTCATTTGCTGCTGGCCTCATCCCTCTCTGACTCCTCAAGGCTTCAATCAGCCTTCTGCTTCTCGTCTGGACACTCTTTTGCCCAATGTCCATGTTTTCCGCAGACAAAGCATGCGTCGGATCATTTTACATGACCTCCTCTGCCCCCACGTCCTCTGCCTCGTCTGTGCCTTCTTTTTGACACACTGAGACACAGATGAGGAGTTTTCTGTCCCTGCCTTCCTATTCCTACCCATTAAATGTGCTTCCTCATCAATCGTCCAAAAGCTTTCCAATCTCCTCAAAACTTCTTGTTACCTTTCCCTTCATTCTCTTTTGTTGTCACCTTCTCTCTTAAAAATTATTATCATTTCATCTAATTCTCTTTTCCCTTTTTATTTTTTTAATCTTTTTTAATTCCTTTTAAAATAATGAACGTCAGTCAATGAACTGAGCTTAGACTTTTTAGTGGTCGAACTCTAAACTCTACAGTTATAATACCTCCGAGGTAATTTCACCCAGTCAAATAAACAACAAATGTGGTTGCGCAGGCCCATGTGTGCCAGGCACCAGTTCAACTGGTCCGACTGTCTGAGCGACACAGCTGAATTTCTTTTCGGAGAGATTCAACATTGTGTTGTATTGAATATGTCGATGTCTTATCTCTTGCCAATTGTCAGCTTTCTGACTTTCTGATATTCTTACCCATGGAGCCAAATCTTGCCATTTACCTTCTGACCCGGAGATCATGTAAAACTTGATAATTTCCCTTTGATAGTGTAACAGACACAGCTCAACGGTTTTCATTCCAGTACACACAGTTAAGTCTCCCTCTATATCACTGTGTCTAGTATCAAGTCTTCATCTTTCCCTTGTGCTATTTGTGCAGTGTAAATATTTGCACCTTACTGGTGAGGGTAGCTACACTGGTCAGGCAAGTGCAGGGCTGATGAGGTAAAGTGGGAATAAGTGTGTAGGTGGCAGGGAACGTCTGGAGCATCTAGTGCAGTGGTTCTCAACTGGTCTCGCTGCGGGACCCACTATCACCCCTGTCAAAAAGAGTTGAGATCCCAGGAGAGCTGCCTTAAATGAGGAATATATGGTCGGCCTGTAAATTAGACTAAAGGGACACAAAGCGTAAAATTAAGAGTTAAAGGATGAGATCTAATAATCATTTTAAAGCAAGCATGTATTACATAACAAATGTAAAGTGATTTTAACAAATGTCAACCTGATAATAATAATAATAATAACAATAGGTGTATCTGAGTAGAGTGCAGTCGGTGCGTGTGTCGAATAGGGTTGGGTACCGAAACTCGGTGCCAATATGGAACCGGTTCCTATACGTCCGGTACCTACCGGACCGAAACGTAACGCAGATTTCGGTGCCTCCTTTCGGTGCTTGAGCCGATTGAAATACTTTTTTGACACTACTCTGATGACTCCGTCCTGGCAGCAGGACTCGGTCCTCCGCTCCTCACTCATAGTATTATTACAACGGGGTACGTAGCGCTGTCGCTCATAAGCACAACAACACAGGCACGCGAAAGCTTCTTCTTCTCCTTTGAGGTGTACTGGCGGTTGGCAAATGACGAATTGGCGCATTACCGCCACCAACTGGTAAAATAAAATAAGTCATGAGACGTGTCGTATTTTGCCAGAGAAGGAAAATATGCTCATATTGCTGCAAAATAATTGCTGAAGTTTGAAGCTGTAGTGTGTGTACAGAGTGTGTGTGTGTTTTTTTATGTATTTACATTTATTTAAGTATACTGTAAACTGTTAACAGTTAATATATTGTTCATAGTTAAAAAGTTTGAAGCTATAGTTTGAAGCCAAGTGTTTTGTATTTATTTATATTTATCGTATACTTTAACAGTTAATATATTGTTCAATTTGAAGAAAAAAGTATCGGTTCAGGCACCGTTTAGGCACCGGTATCGTTTTAAAAGTATCGTTTTAGCACCGGTATCGGAAAAAAACAAAACGATACCCAACCCTAGTGTCGAAAGTGCGGAGATAGAGGAAGTAAGCAGGGTGTTGGCTTGAAGGGATGGGGAAATAACAGAGGTTGAGAAGGAGCTCATGCAGGGTAGCGGTTGAGTAGAAAAGACACAAAGTGTAAAATTAAGAGTTACAAGATGAAATTTAATCATCATTTTAAAGCAAGCGTGTATTACATAACAAATGTAAAGTGATTAACAACTGTAACTGTGATTATGAAACTAATCTGTGTTAGAAATGTGTGAGTGTAGGAAAAGGGGAAGTGAAGAATGCAGAGACGTTAGGATTGCAAGATCAGGCCTACGGAAGGCAAGGTGATTTCCACACATCCACAGCATAAGCACACACACATAATGATGAAGAATGAATCATGTGCCGGGGTCCAGACAGCCCAAAAGTGTTATAAAAGAAGTAACTTGCAAATAGCAAGAAGGGAATTCACGACGGGACGCCGACCGAGTGGAGAAACACTGGACCTCGTTCGACAGCCGCGTCGGAGGACTTCGTCTCTGTTCACGGAAAGAAGACCGCCGTTCGTGGACACAGATTGAAAGACGGAGATTTTCCTCCCCCCCTGCTTGACTTTAACAACTGGGACAGCCAGGGGGATAACGTCGTAAGAGCCACCCTAGTGCTCCACCGGAGAAGACACTGGACTTCGCTCGACAGATGCATCGGTGGACTTCGTCTCTGCTCAACAAAGAAGAAAGACGAAAGATAGAAGAAGACGGCCCTTCGTGAGCAAAGATTGAAAGACGGAGGATCACCTATCCCCCCTGCTCAACTTTAACAACTGGACAACGAAAGAACCACAGCCGCCCTAGAGACTTTGGACTGAGCCTCGAGGATCACTGAACGGACTTCGTTTGCCGCGCAGGAAGGAGCGAGGAGGGTCTGGCCAGACCCTCGCCCCTGACAACTCCAAAAAATAACTTTTCATCGCACCTTTGAAATCCAGCTCCAACCGAGCCGACTCGGCATCAAAACAAATGAGTATAATCAGAGAATTGAAGGTATGGAATCATGTGTAGTAATATTATTTTATGTGAGCTGTAGCTTTGCCCCTGCTAAATAAATATATCCTGCAATAAATATCTAATCTGCATTTAAAGTAAATTTCTCAAGTGCATTCATTTTGTTTAAGTAGTAAATGTTCCTTGTGGCAGTAAAAAGTTAAATCTATTGTATGTCTGACAACTGAGTTCTGAATGGTTATCCTAGTGACCGGTCCACTTAACAATCCCTTACGGTTTTAGATGTAATCCTAGCCGTTAAAACCAAACCTGGCAATTTACCAAGAGCCCGGATCCAAAAGAGGGAAGCTGCCATAACTGACGCGACTGGTAGGAGAGCCCGGGGCCAGGGTGGCCCCTCAGCCGAGTGCGCGTTTACCGGAGGAAGCAGGATAGACGTCAGGAGTAACGGTAGTGAGCAGAGCCAGGCAAGTTTCCTTGCAAGAACACCAGCTCGCCAATCTTTTAATAGAGAGCTGAGTCAGTAAGTAGCCCCGTATCGGGCCAGAGAACCCCATGGATCTAACACCCCTTAATGACAAGCCGCGAGCCACATTTTCAACTTTTCAAATGTATTTAATGAAAAGATGGTGCAGTTTGAACCTGAGCTGAAAATGTCCTCTGCAGTCGTAGTAGTAGGGAGCTCTCTTGTGCAGAGAAATTGTTCCTGTCAGTTTCACGTAAACGAGTAAAACTGCTTTGTTTGTTATGTCTGTAGATTTGTCCATTTGAAATGCAAAATGACCACTTGCCTAAATTCGAGCTGTGGTCTGTTGTTTGATGTCATCCGACATGTCTTCAATTCATCTACTTACAGTGTAATTTGACAGAGGGTTAGTTTTCAGTTTATCCGCTGTGGATTGATCCAACAAATGGCGCTTCAGTTTTGACGGCTTCGTGATTTCTTGTACCAGAATTTCGCTGCACAAAACCAGTGGCGGGCCGTGCATTTTATACCTGGGCCTTCTGTGCTGTCCTACTACAGTTGAATAACCTAAATATGAGCCACAGCTACGGTTATTATTTGTTTGTAGGGGTGTAATATTACACGTATTCGTATTAAAACGTTTGGTACGGGGCTTACAAACCGAACAATACGTTTGAATAATACTAGTGCATTTGGAAAATGCAGAAACTTAAATTGTGGGAAACATAATGTTTTCGGTGGACTGCGCTCACGTAGGAGACAACGGGCTGTGTGACCTCTGAATCCGGAACAAAAAAAACCAAAACCAAAAACAACTCTTCACCAAGACGGCCCGGTGCAGCACCTGCTTTACTGCTGCAGCCGCACCGATCCGCCTGTCGATCTCCCGCTCTTACCCTCACTCGTGAACAAGACCCCGAGATACTTGAACTCCTTCGCTTGATGTAGGCACTCCGTCCCCACCTGGAGGGAGCAATCCACCGGTTTCCGGCAGAGAACCATGGCCTCAGATTTGGAGGTGCTAACTCTCATCCCCGCAAACAGCAGAGAGGCGAACCGGTATACCGCCCAGCCCTACTCCATGGCCTCCCCGAACTCCTCCCATGCCCAAGTTTTAGCATTCGCGACTACCGCAGCTGCAGCCCTTCTGGCTTGCCGGTACCTGTCAGGAGACCCCTGGGCCAACCAAACCTTGAAGGTCTCCTTCTTCAGCTTGACGGCTTCCCTAACCTCCGGTGTCCACCACCGGGTCCTCGGGTTGCCGCCATGACAGGCACCGATGACCTTCCGACCACAGCTCCTAGCGGCCGCGTCCACAATATAGGCTTTGAACATGGTCCATTCGGATTCCATGTCCCCAACCGCCCTCTGGATGTGTGAGAAGTTCTTCCGGAGGTGGGAGTTAAAGATCTACCTGACAGGGTCCTCCTCCAGACGTTTCCAGTTCACCCTCACTACATGTTTGGGCTTGCCGGGTCTTTCCAAACAGTTCCCCCACCATCTGATCCAACTCACCACCAGGTGGTGATCAGTTGACAGCTCTGCTCCTCTCTTCACCCGAGTGTCCAAGACATACGGCCGCAAATCAAATGATACGATTACAAAGTCGATCATTGATCTCCGGCCTAAGGTGTTCTGGTACCAGGTACACTTATGAGCCGTCTTATGTTCGAACATGGTGTTCGTTATGGCCAAACCGTGGCAAGCACAAAAGTCCAATGATGAGACACCATTCGGGTTCAGATTGGGCAAGCCGTTCCTCCCAATCACCCCCCGCCAGGTTTCTCCGTCATTGCCCACGTGAGCGTTGAAGTCCCCCAGGAGAACTATGGAGTCGGTAGGCGGCGCCCTTTCCAGGACCCCTCCCACCAACTCCAAGAAGGCCGGATACTCCGAACTGCTGTTTGGTGCATAAGCACAAACCACAGTCAGCCTTGCTCCCCGCAACCCGTAGGCGCATGGAGTCGACCCTCTCGTTCTCCGGGGAGAACTCCAACACAGCGGCGCTCAGCCGGGAGCTCGTGAGTATCCCCACTCTCGCCCGGCACCTCTCACCCTGGGCAACTCCGGAAAAGGACAAAGTCCAACCCCTCTCCAGGAGCTTGGTTCCAGAGCCAGCGCTGTGTGTGGAGGTGAGTCCAACTATATCTAGCTGGTATCGCTCCACCTACTGCACCAGCTCTGTCTCTTTCCCCGCTAGCGAGGTGACATTCCACGTCCCTAGAGCTAGTCTATGCTGCCGGCGATCGGCTCGCCCAGGCCTCCCGCCTGACCCACCGCCCGGTCTGCATTGCTCCCGACCCCGATGCTTGTCCCTGCGGGTGGTGGGTCCACAGGGTGGCTGCTCCATGGTGTTTCTTCGGGCTGAGCCCGACCGGGCCCCATGGGCGAAGGTCCGGCCACCAGACGCTCGCTAACGAGCTCCCCTCCTGTGTCTGGCTCCAGGAGGGTGCCCCGGTTTCCTTGGTCCGGGCGAGGTGGCTGAAGTCCATGGGCTGCTTATCATTAGGGTCGTTTTGAACCGCTCTTAGTCTGGGCTCTCCCCTGAGACCTGTTTGCCTTGGGAGACCCTACCAGGGGCTAATGCCCCGGACAACATAGCTCCCAGGATCACTGAGCCACTCAAACTCAGTGGCGGGCCGTCAGGGCCTGCAAGGCCTTCTCTGCTGGCCTAAACAGAATCACAAAGCTGTATCTATTTCATAATTTAATAATGTTTCTACATTAAATGTATTATAATTTATAAAAATATTTTTCCCATTATCTTATGTTCTCATTGCACAGCTACTGTCTTCCTCAGCTGCTCTGCTTCCAGTGCAGCTTGTTTTAAGTACAGCTTTTATCCAATCAGATTTCACCTCTGTGTCTCAAGGTAAGAACCACGTTAAGGTGGCGATTTGCACAAATTAAATAAAGTGGATTGCACAAATTATTTGTATTATTATTCTTGGTGTGTGGGGAAAAACATTGCATTACAATCTGATGAGTCTATGGACATTAGTGGACATACTCAACTCTTGGCCAATGTGCGTTTTGTGGATGGAGAAAGGTATCATGGCCACCTGGAATCATGGCCTGCCCTATCTTTCTACATCATTGAGTTTGCCTTTTGATAATGGCCATCAGTAACACAATGTTACGTGTCATCATGAATGTCATGTATTTGTATTTATAGACAGGAAACTTTAAAAAGTGTGTGCCCAATTGTCAATAATGCTTGAGTTAAAAATGCATGTTAATGACTATCACCGGATAATTTCATTACTAATGTCAGTAACATTTGTGACTGTGTCCTAAATATGCTCAGACCTTTCTTTTTATATCAATATATTCATATTTATACTTTCTTTTACAGCGCTAGTGGTCAAGATTTGTGAAAAAAGAGCCAGCTATCATGGATGATCAGGAGAACTAAAGGTAAAGCTGAAACCTATGCCATTTTGTGTTTTATGTGCTAACAGTACATTGTCTAGTCCTCCATTGTGAATTATTATTTTTTAATTGTTTCTGTAGCATCAGTGATCTACGTTTGAGAAGGAGGAACCAACGCTGTCATGGCACATAAAGGCAAAATTAAGGTAAATAACAGTTGAAACAAACACTAAAGGATGATCAACTAAGAAGTGTGCAGTGAATTGAGTTGAACATGAGGGAAAATAACTGTATTTTGTATTTTAGAGTCAGGATGAGGATCTGCCACCTGACATCAAGGATTGGAGTAAACATCAAGTGAGAGAATGGGCTCTCAAGTTGGACGATGTAGATGACGGTGTTGCAGAGACACTGTTACAACAGGACATTAGTGGGCCTAGTCTTTTGCTTTTAGATACAGAAGACTTCAAAAAAATCGGAGTGACTTTTGGACCAGCAAAACTTATCATTCATGCCAGAGATGAAATAGTGAAATTAAAGAAAGAGGAGCCAACAAGCTCAACAAATCTGCCTAGAGGACCATGCAAGCCCTATCCATTCTGTAGGTACGATGATACATATAGATACATGGAGAGTGACTTTCTTGATATTACGGAATCAGGCGCCTCAGACTCAATTGAACCCTGCCATGAGTATAAAGCTTTCAACAATGCAATAGATGAATCAACAATGACCAGGTTAACTGAAGAGGTTATCCGCTTTGCAGCTGCCTGCATGAACAGCTGCACCAATGGCACCATTCATTTTGGAATAGGAGATGAACCAAACTTCACACACGGTCAGGTGTTGGGAGTGGTTGTAAAGAACAGAGAGGCTTATGCAGATAAACTAAACTCTGCCATTGATTATTTTGAGTATAAACACAAACAGACTGCTCGTAGTTGCATCAAACCTCCTAGATTTGTTGGAGTTCTCAAGAGGAATGAGACATCATCTGACAAATGGGTGATAGAAGTGGACATAGTCCCTGACTCTACGATGTGTGAAGACAACATCTACCACACTTTCAACATGGCCACAAAAAAAGCCAAGAAAAAAGCAAAAGTGAAAGAAACAGCCACAGTTGAAACAAGACAATCGCAACAATTCTTTGTCCGAGACGGCGGTAGCAGCAAGGATCTCCTCGCACAAACCACATTTCCCAAAGAGTACAACCAGTTTATTGCCGGTCAGGCGCAGCGAGCACAACTCCGAAAACAAGCTGAAGAGAAGCACCTTAATGTGATAAAAAGCAGTACTCAGGGCTCCAGATTGAGTCAGATGATAACTGGTGGATCCTTGTCTTTAGATAAGTCACACTTTGAGCGGTATGTGATAGTAACTAACAAATCACATCCAATCCACTTTGAATCACTAGGATTTCTTGTAGAGCTCAACCCAATAGCGGTTTTGGACTTTGATCCAGAATCAGCTACAGATGGGTTACAATGTCACTTTGAACAACTGAGCACAGTGAATGTCCATTTACCAGAACAGTATAAAATCACAGAAGGAGTTGAGGACATTGCAAACAAGTTGAAATTAACTCGAACCACCAGCTGGGTATTCTGCAATGGAGGGATTCAGGGTGAGGCACCGTCAGACATAGACGAGTGGTTGATGGACAAGGGGTCCTCTGTTCGAGATGTGATTTCTTTCTTGTGTCGAAAAGATGTGCTTCCAAACAAGAGATTTCTTGTAATTTTCTTACTTTGGTCAACAGTGAGTAAAAATATGGACCCTCTTGTTGAGACTTTCAGTACATTCTCGCAGGAGCTCAGAGGCACAGAGCAGATCCTTTGTATATGTGACAATGAAAAAGCATTTACCTCCTGGAAGAACCTAGTTGATGCTCGGTGTAGAATCGACATTGCTCGTAGATGCATATATGAGCTCAGTTTTACTGAAGTCAATGGCACTGTCCTTAGTCTTTTGTCAAAAAACCGTAGATCCAGCCGTTTCCTACCATGTGGCGGGGGAAGTAAAGTGCTTCTTGAGAAGAAAGTGGAGCGGGACTTGAAAACCTTGGAGGTACTATGTGTGAACCAATGTGAAGGAGGAAACGAGGACAAAATGGTCATAGAGGAGAACTTCTACAAAGGAGGACAAGTGTCATGGTGGAATTTCTACTTTTCAGAGCAGCCTGGATCTACACCATTTATCAAACGAGACACGTTTGACTTCATCAAGGACACAGTCATACCAGATTTGTGCTCCCTGGGTAAAGCCTGCGTGTTGTTCAACCTCATGCATGTACCCGGATGTGGTGGGACGACTTTGGCCATGCATACTTTATGGGATCACCGGGACAAATTCCGTTGTGCTGTCCTCAGAGACACCAACGCAGACTTTGCTGAAGTCGCTGGTCAAGTCGTCAAACTTTTAATGTATGACCATAAGGAGCAATTACCACGGGTCCCTGTCTTGCTGATGATAGATCACTTTGATGATAAGGAAAAAGTATTTGACTTGCAGCAGGCCATTGATGAAGAATGTACGAAGAAAAACATTCAGTCTAAGTCTGCACAGGTAATTCTCCTGAACTGTATGACGTCAGAGTCCTCTGAACACACTGATCAAACTGAGGAAACAGTATTCATTGGAAACAATCTCTCTGAGACGGAGCAGAAACTGTTTGAGGAAAAACTTAGAGATATAGAGAAAAAACACAAGGATGCAGACACGTTCTATGGATTCATGATCCTGAAGAATAATCCTTCTCTTAATCCAGAGTATGTTCAGGGTGTGGCCCGCAAAACTCTGAAGAGCTTCAACATGAATCAGAAACATGCACAACTCCTGGCAGTTTTAGTTCTGTTGAATGTATACTGCAAGAGGGCCTCTCTCTCCGTCTCTCTGTGTGAGGAATTTCTAGGTCTTCAACCAAAACCAGTCTGTGGAACCATCAAAGTCGAAGAAGGATTTGGGAAATTTTCCACTTTTATTGCCACCTGCTCAGTTGAGGGTAAGGTCGTTTTTAAAGCTGTGAAAATTATCCATTCAAGAATTGCAAGTCAGTGTTTGCAGGAACTTACAACAACACACAATGTGAACAAAGCTGAGATTACTGACCTTCTGTTGACTACAGACCAGCTTTATGAGAGCACACAAGGCAAAGACAAACTCCTTCAAGACGTTCGCCACATTTTGGTGAAGAGAGATTATTCAGAGGAGGAATCTAAGTTTTCTCCACTAATTCAACACATTGCAAGTGAAACCCCAGGACTGGAAGAGATGGTGCTACAAAATGCATCAAAAAGATTTGCGAAAGATGCAGTTGTCTCTCAGTTACTAGCCAGGTACTATTACCTAAAAAAGACTGATTTCTCAGAGGCACAAGTTTGGGCATTGAGAGCAAGAGATCTATCCAAAGACAGCTCGTATTTCGCCGACACCTCAGCACAAGTTATCAAGCATGAGCTTAAGAATGCCATCGCAAACCACAAGGAAGAACCTGTAAGTCCTGAAAAATTAGAAATGTTTCTAAAAATAGCTCAGTCAGCAATAGAAGCATTCAAGGAAACACAGAACCTTGCCAAGAAAGAGTCAAGTCAGGGAGTACGCTCTTTTAATACAGCAGGGAGTCTGGGAGAAATTCAGGTCGGAGTACTTGTCATTAAAGTGCTGGAAAAGACCCCCGTATTTTCTCATGACAATGTCCGCCATGACATAATGAGTGTGTTTCTCTCTGGAGTTGTGAAACTTCAGGATGTAGAGAGAAATGATAAACGGCGCAACAAGCACACACAATACTACAAAATCCTCAAACAGTTTGAGGATGTGCTCTGCATCCTCAGATGTAGGATGAAGATGAACTTTGACTTCCTTGACACTTTTTATGTGAACTTGGGCTCCACATCTGGAATGAAAGACAGTCGGGAGCAAAGATTCCTAAATGAGCTTTTCAGATGCTTCAACGAGTATGCAAAGCTTTTCTGCAAGACTGATTCTGCAGATCTCTTGAGGAACAAAACCATGAACAACATGCTGAAACTACTCGAGGCAAGACAATACCTGGAGAGGCAAAAAGCTGATACCTACTCTGGGATTCTAAATTTCCTCTCAAATGACATCTCACCTGAAATAATGAAGAAGATCGCCAAACTGTCTGCTTTTGTTCTGTCTGCACCTGAACATCAGCCGACTGTAAAGGAGAAAATCAACTTCATCTATGTCAATGTTGTGTTGAGTTGTATCAAACTGGCATCACCACACATTAAGCCCTACCAGAACCTAATTCATCTCCTTGACCAACTTCTGCGCGAGCAAATCCCATTAAGTGAGAACTTGCCACTGCGATTCATTGCAGTTGTGCTGTTGTGGCCACAGCAGCAATGTCCGCAGATGGTTCCATCCAAAAGTCTGGGGATGCACATCTCACAGATGAGGACCCTTTATCACAAGGTGATGAAGGAAGTGTACAATGGCAAAAGGCCCATTGTACACTTCATCCTGGGGAAGAAGCAGGGCTATGAACGACTGGTACACTTAGAGGAACTCAAAAGGTGCATCAGGGCTGGGCAGGAAGCTTTCACCTTAATGTGGGAAAATGGAAAAATATGGAAAGAGAAGAAGGTGGAGGAGCGCCTTTGCAGGGTCACTGGCCAGGTGAAGAACAAGTTGATTCTGGCAGATACGTGGATCCCAGGTCTGAAGTTGGAAATCACCCCAATGTTTCAAAGTCAGCTTAGTGGGCATGCCCAGGAGTCACAAGTGTCATTCTTTATCGGTTTCTCGATCAAAGGCCCTGTTGCACTTGACATTAAGTGAACTTTGAAAGCAGCCTGTTCCAACATTGTGGATCCATCGGTGTGATACACCATTGTGTACAAAAGAAAAGTGATAAAGTTGCGTAATTAATGAATGTAACGCAATGTTATGTGTCTGTGTGCATCCCTGGCTCCGCACATTACATTATTGACACCATGTGCTTTTAGCGCATGTTTGTGCATGTGAGCGTGCTTCACTAGCTAGCTAGCTCACGGCCGCCACTCTGCACCGCTCTTATACGGCGCGTACTGCTCGTAGTGCCCACCCCTCTGTTCCCCTCAGTTAAACACTGTTAGCTCTGGCAGCGCTTTCGAGCTTTCGAGTTAGCACCATGAGCTGCGAGCTGCTGTCTCAGCCGTCGCCATGTTGAGTGGTTACTCTACAGAAATGCTCTCAATCTCTTATACAGAGATATATTTTTTACCTATTACCTTTTATCGTGTTCTCCATTGACTGAATAAATGTGTTGTACAGCAACTTAATACTATTGTTCCATGAAGTGAAATAATCTGCATCATACATTTTAACATTACATTTACTATTGATTGTTCATTTGATTATTGACACAACTCATTTACATTAAATAACCTTTTAAACAATGTTTTGCTTTCACAAAAATGACTTGTATTTAAGTCATCTTCTTTCAATACAATATTGAAATGTTCATTTTTTGTTGGGGATTTTATGTTTATTCATAAACTGATGTTTGAAATACAACCGTTTTAACTTTTTATTCAAATGTCTTTCTTTGCATACCATGAAAAACAATGATGACATTGATTTTTGTATTACATTTTGTAATAAAGATGAACTGTAACATGACCGTGTAAGAAGTTATTTAAATTTCACTGCACCATGTGGTGCTATCCAGTCCAACTCTTGAGAAGCATATCACCATCCTCACACTCAGTATCCCGAGTACATTGTAGAGCATTTTACGAAGTCATTTTGTTTACATGCTTTAGTTACTAATATATCATACAGATACACATATTTAATATGTATGCTACTGTACTTCATTAAGATATATTGTCCAGCTAAGGATGTTCTTACCTGTATCACACACAGGAGGGCGCCACAAGCTCAGAGAAGATAAAACCCATGCTTTGTGTTTTACAGAGTGTGATCTTACAACTTAAGTGAAACAATGGTTGCCTTAGACCACTAAACAAGATGAGGATATCTAATAAAAAAAATCATGTTAAAACTAACCTAAATTCACCATCTCATGAAATGAATCCCTGCATTATAAGGGAACATAATAGGAAAACAGCATTCTTATGCAACTTATTTACATATGTGGCAGATGACCCTTATATGAGTGTTATAGTTTGATGTCCTGAAAACCAAAATTCATGTTCAAACCAAAGGCTGAGATGCAAAAAGCAGTTCACAGGATGCCAATACATTTTAGAATAGGGTGCATAGCAACAATAGACAGATGGTTGTAAGTGAACTCGAGGGTGGAGGAGGAGGATGGTGCGTCCCTGTGGCAGGCGATGGAGTCGCAGGGTCGCCAAACAGGAGATCTCCCGCCTCCCTGGTTGATGGACAGTCTGACTTGCTGTGTCATCTGAGGTTTGAATGGTCATCGGGGGATTATCTGTTTCTCACTCAGCTGTTTCTATTGACAGAGGCTAGCCCGCTAAAGCTCTTGCAGGGTTGCTGCAGATGCCGTGTGGCCATGTGGGTCGTGATGAATAGCGAGGTGTGGAGCCTGTTACTGAATATGTATGTTGCTTTCTGGCCTTTGTGAGCGCAGGTTCTCCACCCTCAGGAGACAGGCCTAGTCCGTGTCACATTGATGTCAGAGCAGCAGATGGCTCGACAAGTGACAAACATCTGTACGAGATCGTGTGTCCACATTCGAGGAGAGAAAGCAAATAGACAACAACAAATCATACGCAGTTCAGTTTTAACATCTTTTGTCACATTGAATTCCATGATATACAGCATGTTAGGATAATGGAGATACGTTTACACATGCAAGCATTACTATTGCCCAAGTATCTCCATGCTGTTTCATCTGTGAAGGCCTTAGTAAGCCGTCGTTTGGCAGGTTTACAAAATGGCAATAGCAAGCTAATGTGGTCATTAGTATGCAGTGTTTCTGTCTCTCTGCTGTGTCAGTCACGATGAATTGAGTCAGATGTCGCACTGCAACACATGGCTGAAAAGACATCGTCTGCGGATCATCTTTTTGGGGCCAAAGGTCACTCCGGTGATAAGTGTGTCCTCACTTTAGCATTTTGTAGTGAAGGGGAGCTGTGGATACCAAACAGGTGTAGATTAAAGAGAGAGGGATGCCTTTTCAGCACTCAAAGAAGGCAAGGCAAGGCAAGGCAAGGCAAGTTTATTTGTACAGCACATTTCAACAACAAGGTAATTCAAAGTGCTTCACATAAAACCATTAAAAGCATCAAAACATAAGGCAAAAGAAAAGGAGATTTAAAAACAATTAAAAAAACAGTGTAAGAAATAAAATTCAGTAGTAAAAAGTAAAGGAGATTGAAGACATACATTGAAACAATAATTGATGTCTCCCTGAGACATTACGCTGCACGCAATCAACCATACACTGAATACAAAGAAGGATGAAGGATGACCACCTGAGATGCTTACGAGTGTACTGAATCGATACCTTCCGTCACATATTCTGTGATTGGCTTTGGTCAGTGAACAGTGTGTCGCTGCGATTTGCTGCCACCCACACAACCTGAAATCTGCACCTCTGGCGGCAACAAGGTCCAAGTGACCGAGTGAATGACATGATTTGCCTGCTTACCCCTGTCAGAGATCAGAGTAATACTACATCTTCATTATGTACGGGTTGGTAAAGTGAAGCAAGCGTGTTGCTCTGCCATCCTGCTGTGTCTCTGTATACTAGAGGGTACATTTCATTGGAGAATGTGTTGGAGAAGAAAGTGTAAGTTAAGAAATAAGTTAACGTTTTGTGAAGATAAAATCCACTCACTTTGCAGATTACAGTGAAATTGAAAGAGTACTCGACTGTTTTATTTTTTTTCACATTTAGCATTGCAACCCTGACTTAATCAGACTCATGATGGACAGTTGAGAAAAAACACATCGGTAACACTTTATAATAACTACACACTATGAAGCATTAGTTAAGTATGAGTAAACACTTAATTCATCCTTTATAAAGCATTGTTCCTACATTAACAGTCATTAGTATGCAGTTCATAATAACAGTTATAAATGTTTCATTCTTGATTAATAAGCTCGTCTATTATGTGTTTCATGATTGTGTTTTCATACTCTATAAATGATGGATTCCCCATTTGTAAATGAAGTATTATATATTTTACAAACCAATTATTAAGGAGTTGTAGATGATTAATAAGATCATTTATAAAGTGTTAGTAAATGATTAATAACTAAATAAGTTATTAATCTTATTAATTATTAATATGTACATTATTCGTCCATTTATATATAATGATTAGATATGCACCAATGTTAGGGACTATGTTAATATATGCTTTATCAATGCGTATTAATACTGCAATTCATGATTAATTCATGATTTATTAAGGTAGTTAGTTGTAAGTATTTTGTGTGAGCTCATGTGAAGTGAGGGCTATTTATTATGCTTACAAAGCATTTATTAATGACATTGAAAGGTCATCAGTGCCTCAAAACACGCAATTCTTGAACAGAAAAGGCAAATAGACAACACAAAGTGATCAAGAACAAATCAATATTTATTGCAAGATGCAAACAATAGATTGTTAAATACAAACCTCTCAGCCGTTCATTCATGTAAGAAACAAACAACCAAAGACATTCTCCTTCAGGAGAACATGGCTGCATATAAAACATTTGTAAATATACGACTAGAGCTAACCAGGAGCTTTGCATATTAGTTTACATTTACTTATTTCATTATTCATTTCATATTTAATTTCATACACAGTAGTTTAATTGACTCAACCCCACATTCCTGGTGCTGGTCCCATAAGTCGCATAAAATATTTCCAAACAAATGCACTATTTTCTCTTGTTTGTGTAGCGTTTGCTAAAAACTACAGTTAAGAAAATAAGGAAAAAATGCAGCGATGTGCCACAGACAGGGTAGGGAAGTTGAAAAGTATTGCGAGACACACAAACACATTGATGGTTTTGGTTATCTAATATCACATTTGTTGAAAAAAGAATGGCCACAAAGTCACAAATGGTTTTTACTGCGGTTGATTGCCATGTCAAGGTATGAATCATAAAACATCACTGCTCCCATTAGTGTTGATCTTAATATTTAGATATGTTATAATGTGTTCATGGCACGTTTTGCCATCTTAAGAAGAATCAACAAACCAGATCTGATAGTTATCACTGATATGTTGAATATGCTTTAAGCATAGGCTTGGGAGAGAGTTCAGTAAAAGATCATTTCATTGATTGTAATTAAAAACGTGACATGTACGCTGTACAAAATGTGGCCCGTGAGGGTTGGAGTGATTTGAACGCACTGCTTCCTCCCTGTAGAGAGCACATCAGAGCTGTGTAACGCTGATCTCAGCTCACAGTCAGGTCTGACTAAGCCATTTGTTGCGGATAAGAAATAAAAATGATCTTCACTCTCTCTCTCTCTCTCTCTCTCTCTCTCTCTCTCTCTCTCTCTCTCTCTCTCTCTCTCTCTCTCTCTCTGTCTCTCTCTCTCTCTCTCTCTCTCACACACTTTCTTTCTTTGGCCGCCCGACCAAGTTTTTTTAAACTTTCGACGAAATGAAAAAGCACTTGTGTTCCTTCAGTGGTCAGTGGGGATGAAAATGATCCTGATCATCTTGCGCCATTCTGCCATAAAGTGCAGCTGTCCACCCTACATTAACACATCTGTGAAAAGCTGAGCCGGCTGAAAATTGGAAGAAAAGCTCCCGGTCAGCTATGCCAGCAGAGATTCTGACTTCGCAAACATTGTTCCCGCTGCAATAATGCATCCCATTCCTGGTACATTACTGCTGGGATCATGGGCTGGACTTCGTGGATTGGAATAAACGTGTCTATGACTTGTTGGTGTGAAATCATTTCACAGTCATACTTGCTTTTATGAATGTCCTGCTTTTTCATCCAAGTCTTAGTAATCAGAGAGTTTAATAAATGGATCTGTCGGACAGTTTCCCACAACCCCTTGGGCACCGGTTCTCATAGAGCCTAAAATACACCACCCTGTTGACCTTCCTCCCAAAAGTCGACTACCACCCAACCCAACCTCCCAACTCTGTCTGCTAGCTTTGAATTATAACATTTGCACACTGGCGGGAGCACAATGTGACGATTGTGATTGTATTTTAATTCTGATGGCGGAGTGAAAAAAGATAGCTTCCTCTGAGAATGGGCTAGATTTATGGGCCCTGTCCTGGCCGCCAGCCTCACATCCTCTCTGATCTGCTTTTACTCCGACGACCCTTCGACCCTTGGGGGTCATTAGAGAGGCCCCGAATGGTCCGGCTGGCCGCCAGCCCACCTCATGCTGCTTGTTTTCCAATCAAATCACTATATTTAACGGGGACACGAGCCCAGGGCCAAGTCCAAACAAACATCTGTTTGAAATTGTTTCTCGCAATTATTTCACACAGACGTTCCTCCTCCTCACCCCTTCCGCTCTCCTCGCCCCCGCTTTGGTCTTTTGTTTGTTGTTGTTTGTTTTTTACAGCAAAACCTCCCCTTCTGGATTGCTAATGGACAGAAATGAGAGGGTGAGAGGGGTTTTGGAGTTGGGAAGTGTGGTGGTGGCGAGGGTCTGGCTCCTGGAAGCGCTGTCACAGAGATGCGCAGCCAGGAGGAGAATAGAAAAACCAGGGGAGAGCTTTTTGATTCAGCACAAAGCAGCTTTCACACTCGGGGGCCTGTGCTGCTGCCAGCTCACATGATGTCTCCATCAAGACCGTCAGTCAGTGTCTTTCATACTCTGGTGGCAGCATGGATTTATAAACAAGGCTGATGTGAAAGAGGGAAATTCACCTATTATTATGATTATTGGTTAGGTTTGTTTGACGTTTTTTGTCTGGTGCGCTGTACGTAACAGGTTGAAGATCTTCTAGGAAATCCTCACAAAGATTTTGTGCTTTGTGTGTGAAAAACATGCATTGCATTCTTATGCATTTAAAGGACTATCATCCTTATTAACCCCTGTCTATTATTTCCCCCTGGATTACTGGTTTAGAACCAGAGGGCCTCCCTTCTGCTGCGACTTTGTGCAAATGGTGGACTGAGAGGAGAAGGCCCGTCGTCCACTCATGAGGCTGTTTTGCGGCTGTAGAACGAGGTTAGGCCACATTAAGTGTTTTAAAAGATTCTACAGCCATGCTGTAAAGCTGCACCACGTTATCATATTGTCATCATGAGCATGCCAACATGCTCATGATGACAATACTGACATGCTGATGTTTAATGATAATGCTTACCATGTTAACCATTCTTGTTTAGTGTGTTAGCATGTTAACATTTCACACAAAATGCAAAGTACAGCTGATGCTGATGGAGATGTCATTAGTTTTGAGGTTATTTGGTCAAAACTCAGAGTATTGGATAATTTTTGATCTCATGGTAAAAAGGTAACAAGTTACCAAAGTTATTTGTTGGAGAAGCTTAAAAACAGAAACCAGGGTACATTAAAGTGGCACCTCCTAAAGGAACGGCTCCAAGATTCATTCAAAATCGGAATGTACATTTCTTAACAAAAGTAACAGCTTCTCTCTGGCTGGCAAGATGTAAAAAACACAGCACACATTAAACGCCTAAGATGGTGGCCAGGGTGGGAAAATGTTTTTGTCAAAATGTACTTTGAAAATCAATCTTTCACTCATGTTTTCTTTTTCCATTACAGTTCTGTCATGTCTGCCTGATACAGAATTTGTTGGAATTGTGAAACCTTAAGTACAATAGTGGTACAAAAGTGGTCAGTGTGTCAATAAACAGTACAATATAAAACAGTGAAGTACTTTGTTCCACACAGTTTACACTTTAAGAACTGCAGTATTTAGTCTCTAAATCCAGAATAAAATGTCTGGTTTCCAGGCAGAACACATGGAACAACGTTATGTAATTAGGATACAAAAAAGGTAACTGTATTCTGTTAAAAATCACATCACTGTTACATTTAATACAAATGGGGATTATTTGCAGGATTACAACCTTAAAATAAGTGTAAATAAAGAGACGGATTACTGACCTACCCTTCACCTACCGATAAAATGTTACTCAAAGAGACACGTATGTGAGACAAATACATATAATGAAAACAAAAGACGACAAAGAGATGCAAAATAGCTGCAAAGAGACACAAATCAACCACAAAAAGACTCACAAAATGAACAGAAAAAAGACACAAAATAACTACAAAAAGAAGTTCAACAACTATAAGGACTATGTCTGGCTCCTATGTGGGAGAGGTGGTTGGGTCTATTGCATTTCTGTGCCCAGGAGCCCACTGGCTCATAATCTGCCCGTGATACATGCACACAATGGCCTCTAATCTTAGTGAAAAACATGCTTTCACTGCGTGGATTCGTTAATTCGTATGTGAAGCATTAAAGGGAACAAGATGACTGGATGCTGGATAGTGCCTTCCAGCTGTGAATATGCTGTCATCATCCAAGGAATCCATAGCTAATTTAAAGACACATTTGCAGGTGAGACTAACCGCTAACGTTAGCTACACACAGGTAACTGAAGCTAAGAGTTAGCTAGCCTAGCTAACCTGTCAATACTACTAATACTACTACTGACAAAATAATTTGGGACTGTTGGTGGTTATAGTGGTGACCAAGATGCTGTAAAGATAAAGATAAAGAGATAAAGAGGTTTTATTGTCATTGTAGTGATACAACGAAATTCCGTTTGGTAGGGAATTCCGTTCCGTATTAGGTATTGAGGTAATCCAAAAGTTACGTTAATATTGGGATACTTCGATTAGGTTGCTGTTTAGATTCTTTAACACAGGCCTGTGATGGTGATTGTTTCAGAACACATTTATAAAGCAGGTCTAACCCTCCCAACCCTGCTGGTTTCCTGGATATATAATGATTACACATAAGAACAGAATGATCATAATGGGTTTACCATAAGTAGATGTGTTTGCATTATCGTTGCGTACTTAGATCACTGTTCTCTGCTGGTGATGAATCGCTCTCCAGCTGTATGGGGTATGTCAGGGTATAGATGAGCATTTAGCAGGAGTGTCCTGCTGTCAGTCACCCCACCCATGCAGCCGCAGATTAGATGTGTGATAATGCATTGTCACCTAAAATGGGACGTTTTGACACGTTGGGGTGCTAAAAGCATGAATATGAGTGAGGACTTTAGCACTATACCTGAGTGGTTTTGCTTCCATCATTTTGTGAGGATGCAACACAGAACAAAATAATATGCTACTCATCCATGGAGGGCGAGACCCTATTAGGGTTTTCTCATTTGATACAATGAGTATATTTTGTGCCGCAAAGATGCCAAAACGCTGTTGTGCTACAATGATGTTTTAACTGTAATCACATGAACATCAAAAATAGCAACAGAAAGGAATCAAATTATTATATTTTCCTATTTTTAACCAAATTACAACACCAGATTATCGAGGTTCCATGTTTTATTGTGAGTTGACCATAAATGAATCTTCAAATTCATTGTCACATAATAGTTTATTGAATAAAGTGTTGCTCTACACACACTCTTCACACAAACAAGTTAATATATATAATTATAGATAATAATAATAATAATAATAATAAGCTCCAGCCATTATTTCCATTTATTTCAATGAAAATCAATTATCAAATCCTTGAAACTCTTGACTTGTCCATCCTTCATCGTGACCATCATTTTCATACTTATCAGTGTTACGCTGTTGTTGCCTTAAGTGTAGATAGATCAGTTTGAAACGTTTGATCTCACTCTCTATCACACCCATTACTGTTTTGTCAATTGTATTTTGTGGGTCTTGTGTGAATTTACTTAGCTGTGAAGCATCTCTTCACAATAAATCTTTACTTGCAGTACTTCATTTTTGACCTCGGTCCCTGTGAGGATTGAGTCATGTTGACGGTGCCGGAGAGCATCGCGCTACAGCTGCAGTCCACAGTTTGCTTTGTGCATCGTTGGTGAAGCTTTGCGTTGTCCATCGGGACCTTGATGCCTGAGACTTATACTCTTTGTATCACAATAAGCACACGTGAGATTTACAGTCACTTTGCATAACCTTTGTGCGTTTCACAATTAAAGGCTACGTATTTATAAAACAGCAAGAACACTAAGCTGAGAAGACTTCATGTGGTCTTGTTTACATCATCATAATCAACTAAGACATCATCAAGGCGCACTAGGCCATGGACATTTAAAACGCTATGAAAACAGATCCCAGTGGCACTGACGTTCAGTGATGTCTTTGGCAGAAAGTAGAATTTTCATGAAAAATATTTTTTTAATTTGCAGTGTAGACCATAAGAGAAGGAGATGCCTTTCAAACGTGTGCGTAGTGCCAGTACTGTCAGTCTGTCGCATATAGACCAACAACTTATTAATGTCGTTGTGTCAAGAGAATTAGTGCCAAAGGTGATGTCAGGATTTGGGGAATTGCTGGGCACTGTAGTTATGAGCAAATGTTACACAAACAGGAGTAAACTGTGCAATTGTTGGGGACTATTTTCAGTTGTGGATTCAGACACATTAAGTGTTCTTGTGAGCTGTAGGACGGTGTTTGTGGGATTGAGTCAAAATAAACTACACAGTCTGTGTGATGGTGATGAATGAATGAAGACCCAGTGCAACAGTGTGAGTCGTTGATGGAACAGATGTACACTAACTTTAGATTCACACGTAATTGTTAGTAGGGTTAGTTCATTGTTGGTTTGGGTCTTTCCATTTTATTTTCAATAAGAAACACATTGCCGTCTTTATCTGCAAACACAACAGCATGATTCATTGACCAGATGAAGGACTCTGACTTCGTGGTCTCATTGGATATTGAAGTTGTAAACATCACTCACCGACTTAGCTATCAATAGTTAAAGACCTTTGAGTAGATTGCATCGAACAACTTTCTATGCAATTTCAGATGTAGTTTTAACGAAATTCCAGTGGTTCAAATATCAATTTGGAGATCACAGAGAATGAAAGAGGAAAGCAGTAGTTCCTTAAAATAGCCAACATCCCACGTGCTGGCATTGTGCAGAACACTTGTTCCTTCCTTCTAACAGCGCTGCAGTGGTTTACCATTCTACATAGACCTGCTGTGTGTTCACTAAAAAGAGGTACTTTATTTGGCAAGTGGACCATTGTGCATTGTATGGAAGGAAACAATCTGTGTTTTGTCTGGGCTGATGCCTTTTGCTGCATCAGACCCCCTTTCCCGCCTCCAGCCCTTGGGGAAAGAAGGGTGAATATATGATACTTGTGAGATGGTAAGGCCTCATGTTAAACTCAAGGCACCAGCCGGGACTCTTGCAGCATTTAAAGGTAACTGACAGCAGAGCCTAACGTGCTGTGGTTGGTTTCTTTAAAAGGCCTGATGGCACCAACATCCTCCTCGTTCCATTGATTGATGGTGGTATGAAGATTATATCTCAGTGCTGAACTCTTTTAAGGGATTGCAGGCCTGTATCATTAAGGAAAACATACACGCTGAAATATCTGTCTGCAAGGTCTTTTTTGTTTTTGAAGGCCGATCCTTCCACCGTCTCTCAGCTCGACTCAGCTACTCAAACTGCAGTTCCAGTTGGCATTTCCACGACATAATTACAGTGCTGTGTATGTGAAAACACTAGTTCATCCACAACAGCTTGTTTGTAGCAACATCAGCGTCAGCTCAGGTCTCCCAACCCCTAAACAAGGTCAAGGGTTCAGGTTCAGGTTTAGGGTGGGAAACCTCCTTTGGCCTGTTAGAGTGTGTGTTCCAGAAGAGGCAAGAATGCTACGATGAGAGTGTTTCCACACTGTGGCTCAGAGAAATGTGTGTGTGAGCCAAACCAAAGGAACACAAGCAAAAACGGAACTGCCCATACTCCCTGTGCTCTTAACCCAGTACATTTTTCTTTGCCACTATTACACTTCTATCTTTAATTTTTTTTACTGCATCTAGGAATATCTATATTTTTTATGTTTTATTCCAACAGTATCCTATTCAGCAGACAAAAGGTACATTACGCGGCAACAATCAGAATGACTTTATGAGCACTGTTACACATTCGTGTCAAAGGGAAAAGTGCAGCGGTTGAGGGAGATGAGTGGGTGTACATTCTTTGTGCCAGTTACAACAGGAAGGAAAAGTCTAAAAAGCACTAAACAGAAGCTCAAAACGTTGCTGACCAAGAGCTGAGAGGTCATCCCCTCACAACACTCACTCTCACTCACATAAGCCTTTAATCAGAAGATCCCCCCGACTTCAATCAAACGATGACATTCCTCAACGGCCTACTCATGACGAAGCTCTCAGAGCATCTGACCTCCAGTCTGGCTGGCAACGGAGGAGAACCTAGGAGAGGTCATCATCCGGGTTAGGGACTGACCCTGGACTCTCACTCCCCCGAGGAAGGCCACAATGCTGGCCTTCATCACAAACATCCCCTAGGCTCTGTGCGGGTTGATCATAATTCTTGCACTTCCAGAGTTTAGCGGGGCACGCTCTGCCCTTGGGCCAGCAGCAGCAGCAGGACGGGCTACAGCTCTATTGGAGCAGTAGGTACCCCTGACTCAGACACGGGGCACGTCCCTCTGATCTCGGTAGGCACAGAGCTCGACGCAGGAAGCCTTTGATGAGAAACGGAGCCAAGCCTGGGGAGAAAGGCACAACAGCCCCAGCCAGTGAATAGCTTTATTATGATGACCCGACCTCAAAGGTCAAAGAGCAAAGTGGAACACACTCCGATACTTCTTCAAATACCCTCCGATACGTAGGGGATATATCTCAAACTGAATTTTGGCCCATTTCAATACAGTCTTTAAAAAGTATGGTTCATTTCCACAAGGGAAAGGATTTGAGAAGTGTCAACAGCAGCTGGTCTAATCAAACAATGAACTACTGTTCACGCACCGCTGGGAACTGGTGAGCTGCTTAGAAACTCAATTCTCACTTAAGAGGTAAAGAATACTTAGGGGACCTAATGGATCTGGGTGATTACTGAAACAGATGAACGAATGAAGTTACATAAAAATGAGAAGAAAAGAAATGCGCTGAGTTTCGTACTAATTAGCCCTAAACACTGGATCGCTGACTCTGACGTAATTTGTCAGTTGTGTACGTTTTTTTCAAGTAGATTTAGACTTATGCCAAAGTATTGGACAAGTTGAACATTTGACCTGATGATGGCACATGATGAAAAGTAAGGGGATCCCCAAAGATATTACAATTCATCCTTTGGCAAACATGAATATCTGTAAACCTGCTGATGGGGCTGTTTGAAAAGACAGGGCCCCACCAAAGTTGTTATAGTTTATCATTCAGGAACCATGAATGTCTGAACAGGATGATGTGCCAAATGCATCCAGTAGATGTCAAGATATTCTTGGTCAGGTGATCGCCAAAGTAATTCGGATTCATTCTTGAGGGACCTTGACAATCCGTACCAAATTTCTTGGTAATCCATCTAATATGGGAATAACGAAAGGTCAGTGTGATCAAACCTCCAACGGCAACCTCTGGAGCTGAAACATGAAGAATGTGAAAGTGCCAAAAACTGCAGTTCATCGAATGGCTACTTGAGGCTGGCTCCAAAAGGGAGTCAATCCCAATGGACCCCATGTTACAACTTTACAGCAGAAGTATGTGTTTACAGCCTGCTGCAAAACCGTTTTTGGTCTCTACGGCTGACTGAACAGGGGTGATTTTAAGGCTTAAAGTTATGCATATTGAACATGTGTGTGTGTGACATAATGTGACATGCTGTGCGGTTATTCGTACGCAGGGCATGTTGCTGGTCAATGTGCAGTAGTTGGATGATGGCCTGGTTGATCTCTGTATCCGCATCAGTTTCGAACAGGATATCATGAACTGTAACATCCTTGTTTCACTGAAACTAAAAAACCTTGAATAACTTCATTGTACAGTGCCATTCGACTCTTTTCTTACGTATTATATACAGATCTGACAGAACACTAGATGGCATTGCAGTTGTGCCTTGCACAATTTCTAATGACGAATAAATTGATTCTTTTTTTTGCTCCAGTTTTTTCGGCGGGTGAAATTCTAGTATTATTTTGTTAAAATCTGGAGAGCCTTCATTCATTTATTACATATGCATAAGAAATGAATAGTGCAAAGTCTGTGGCGATTGAACCACCATGAAGTAGGATAATAGAGGGGTAGTGATGCTGAGGTCAGGTAAGGCATGATCCCCCTGGAGAATAGACACTGGTGGTGGTGGTAGTAAAGGGAGTTGCTGCAATCCGCTGATGGATGAGGAGCATGACTGTGATGCTGACTGGAGGTGACTGGGGTGGAGGAGGGTCGCATCCGATATGAGGTGAAATGACAACTGACAGCAGCAAAGAGGACAACACTTTTCAAAGTTTGAGAGCAACGATGTGATTGGCTAAAGCAAACCGTTCAGAATCTGGTTGGTTTACTGAAAGTGAACCAACTGCTGACAGAGTAAACACAGGAGAGAGAGACTGATTATTGTGTCTGCGCTCACCATACCTGGCTTGACAGCTTAGCTTGTTGTACTAAAGGACACTGAGGAGTCGGCTGTTCATTTTTCCCGGAAGGTCCATTACAAACAAGCCAGTTTTTCTTTAGCCAAAATTAGTCACCAAATCAATATGTTAACATGAATTACGGATGCACCTTGCTAAACCAAGCTAGCGCTAGCGTTAGCTGATAACTCTAGCATTCTCAATGCTAACGGGACCTGCCTCCACTCAGGCCACGTCCACACTACTCCGTTTCCATTTGACAACGCATATATTTTGCTACGTTTACACTGAGCGTCGACACTACGCCTTCGAGCAACAAAAACGGAGGAGTTTGAAAACGTTCCCGAAGACGGATACGTTTGACGGATACGTCTTCAGTACGAGACGCTAAGTCTTCAGTACGAGATGCTCGGTCTTCAGTACGACACGCTCGGTCTTCAGTACGAGACGCTCGGTCTTCATTACGAGACGCTCGGTCTTCAGTACGAGACGCTCGGTCTTCATTACGAGACGCTCGGCCGTTAGTACGAGACGCTCGGTCTTCAGTACGAGACGCTCGGTCTTCAGTACGAGACGCTCGGTCTTCAGTACGAGACGCACGGTCTTCAGTACGAGACGCTCTGTCTTCAGTACGAGACGCTCGGTCTTCATTACGAGACGCTCTGTCTTCATTACGAGACGCTCGGTCTTCATTACGAGACGCTCGGTCTTCAGTACGAGACGCTCGGTCTTCATTACGAGACGCTCGGTCTTCAGTACGAGACGCTCGGTCTTCAGTACGAGACGCTCTGTCTTTATTACGAGACGCTCGGTCTTTAGTACGAGACGCTCGGTCTTTATTACGAGACGTTCGGTCTTTAGTACGAGACGCTCGGTCTTTAGTACGAGACGCTCTGTCTTTATTACGAGACGCTCGGTCTTTGGTACGAGACTCTCGGTCTTTAGTACGAGACGCTCGGTCTTTATTACGAGACGCTCGGTCTTTATTACGAGACGCTCGGTCTTTATTACGAGACGTTCGGTCTTTAGTACGAGACGCTCGGTCTTTATTACGAGACGCTCTGTCTTTAGTACGAGACGCTCAGTCTTTATTACGAGACGCTCAGTCTTTAGTACGAGACGCTCAGTCTTTAGTACGAGACGCTCAGTCTTTATTACGAGACGCTCAGTCTTTATTACGAGACGCTCAGTCTTTAGTACGAGACTCTCAGTCTTTAGTACGAGACGCTCAGTCTTTATTACGAGACGCTCAGTCTTTAGTACGAGACACTCAGTCTTTATTACGAGACGCTCAGTCTTTAGTACGAGACGCTCAGTCTTTAGTACGAGACGCTCAGTCTTTATTACGAGACGCTCAGTCTTTAGTACGAGACTCTCAGTCTTTAGTACGAGACGCTCAGTCTTTAGTACGAGACTCTCAGTCTTTAGTACGAGACGCTCAGTCTTTAGTACGAGACGCTCAGTCTTTAGTACGAGACGCTCAGTCGTTAGTACGAGACGCTCAGTCGTTAGTACGAGACGCTCAGTCTTTATTACGAGACGCTCAGTCTTTATTACTAGACGCTCAGTCTTTAGTACGAGACGCTCAGTCGTTAGTACGAGACGCTCAGTCTTTATTACGAGACGCTCAGTCGTTAGTACGAGACGCTCAGTCTTTATTACGAGACGCTCAGTCTTTAGTACGAGACGCTCAGTCTTTAGTACGAGACTCTCAGTCTTTAGTACGAGACGCTCAGTCTTTAGTACGAGACTCTCAGTCTTTAGTACGAGACGCTCAGTCTTTAGTACGAGACGCTCAGTCTTTAGTACGAGACGCTCAGTCTTTATTACGAGACGCTCAGTCGTTAGTACGAGACGCTCAGTCGTTATTACGAGACGCTCAGTCGTTAGTACGAGACGCTCAGTCTTTATTACGAGACGCTCAGTCTTTAGTACGAGACGCTCAGTCTTTATTACGAGACGCTCAGTCTTTAGTACGAGACGCTCAGTCTTTATTACGAGACGCTCAGTCTTTAGTACGAGACGCTCAGTCTTTATTACGAGACGCTCAGTCTTTAGTACGAGACGCTCAGTCTTTAGTACGAGACTCTCAGTCTTTAGTACGAGACGCTCAGTCTTTAGTACGAGACTCTCAGTCTTTATTACGAGACGCTCAGTCTTTAGTACGAGACTCTCAGTCTTTAGTACGAGACGCTCAGTCTTTAGTACGAGACTCTCAGTCTTTAGTACGAAACGCTCAGTCTTTATTACGAGACGCTCAGTCTTTAGTACGAGACGCTCAGTCTTTATTACGAGACGCTCAGTCGTTAGTACGAGACGCTCAGTCGTTAGTACGAGACGCTCAGTCTTTATTACGAGACGCTCAGTCTTTATTACTAGACGCTCAGTCTTTAGTACGAGACGCTCAGTCTTTATTACGAGACGCTCAGTCGTTAGTACGAGACGCTCAGTCTTTATTACGAGACGCTCAGTCTTTAGTACGAGACGCTCAGTCTTTAGTACGAGACTCTCAGTTACTATTACGAGACGCTCAGTCACTCATACCTGCAAACTTGTCACTTTTCGGTGAAATTCACCGTTTTGAATCAAAAATATATCATACACGTGAATCGTGTAGATCCATAGAGTTTTATTTGGTGGTCAGAATAATTTTTATGACCACAAAACATGAGGCCCATAGGCACATACATGACGTATGTGTAACAGAATCGGAAAAATAGTCTTAAAGAGTCAAAAAGTGTTTGTTGACAGTATTTGTATTTATTCAATACATTGTGGTGTTCAAAAACTGACCACTGTGCTGAGTGCCACAAAGCATAACATTTGTGGACTTAAAATGTATGAATTAAATCACAGGTCACATAAATAATAAATAATAAACCGATGAATGAATGTTTTAAAAGCATAAAGAAAACCAAACAAATTTGGGTGACATTTAACGGCTCAAAAAGTAAAGAATTTCTAAAGTGATTCAGTCTGTTGGGGACTTGTGTGCAGTGTCTTTTTTTTCATCAGACTAATTTGTACATCGGCAGTATCAAGTGGTAGAAAGAGGTATGCAGAATGTCTGTACTTGAACGCACCACTTTGAATGTTATCTGTTCAACTGATGGTTGCTGTAAAACAAATAATGAATGTTGAAGTGGAAGAGGTATTCAGATCCTTTTCTGAAGTCAGGGTAGCAATACCACAGTATAACAAATGTAAGTCCTGTGTAATCCTACACCCAAGCTTTGTGCCACATATGGACAGAGGCGTGCTGGAGACATATTTCAGGGTGCGAAAAGAGACAACCAAAGCCAATAGGGCAAAAAACAGACGTATGTCCAAAAGGGACATACACCTTAAAACAGCCAGTGTAAGAGAAACTTTATCACTGAAAACAGTATTGTACTTTGGCCTTGGGACCTTTGTTGGTCTTTGTTGGTCACAGAAAAGCTTTGTGCAGCTTTTCTGTGGAATAAAAGAACACAGTAACACGGAATACTAACATACTTAAGAAAAGGCAGTAAATAATATCCTCATGAAAAAATATATTCCAAAAACAACTGTAGACTGAGCCAAAAAATATTTCTAAAGTGATTCAGTCTATTGGGGACTTGTGTGCAGTGTCTTCATCCGTGTATGTGTGCAGTTTGTTTAACAGGTAACAGACTACAGAGAAAACATCTCCACTCTGACAGTGATGATAACTGTGTCTTTATTAATATAAGTATAACACCATTAAATCAACTGAAAACATACGATCTTTTTTTTAATCAATATTAAAAGTGCATTTTTATTGGAATGTTCGCTGAAAACGGCCCTGACCAGAAAACAACTCTGTACAGTGATCATGTACAGACACAAATGGAGAGGAGAGAGGAAACCATGCGAGGAGAGAAGACGCGAGGAGAGATGTTTTAACAGACATGAGACGTCCTTTCCTCTGAAGTGTCACGTGAAGCGATGTCGGTTTCTGATGATTGAGGCCGACTGACAGCTGATCAGCTGTGATCAGCTGTCAGTCGGCCTCAGTGCGTAGATATCACAAAGCCAGCACACGGAGCCTTGTTTACGTTTTTAACCAATGATATGGGGCCAGAACCTAACCTAAGCCTGTCAGATATTTATTTGACAACGCTTTTAACCAATCATTTGTTAGACTGCGTTCCAGCAAAATATTCTATCGCGCGGCTCTTTAGGCCCAGTGGAACTCCAAAAAGGAGGACAAATACGCGTCCGGCTTGATGCTGCGCGACGCCGGACAGGGCATTGAACATCCGGATTGTCCGGCCTAAATCCGGACGTCTGGTCACCCTAGGGAGGCTGGTTGTGTAGCGCAGCTTGACGCAGGGCTGAGATGTGAGTGGAGCTGGGCCTGGATAAAGGTGGAGGTCTAAACAGACGTGAGTACAGCTTCCCGCTGTCACAGTGTTTTAAATACATTGATAAGGCAGGGTATGCTAAATGCAGCCTCTGCTCCAAGGAGATGAACTACAGCAATACGGGCTCACATGTCCTCTCATCACACTGAACACACCGTTCACTGTGATGACCACAGCCAGTGGACCAACAGTCCCAACAGTCCCACGTTGCTCTCAAGAACCCTGAAGTAATGAGGGTTAAGGTGCCTGTACCTTCATTTCAGCAGGTTGCTAATGCAGAGGTGTGTATAGATCACAGCTAATATTTTACTCTTGATAAACTACTTTAGCCAGAGTAGATTATCATTTTAATTTAAATAATTGAACTGGATTGAATGCATATTAATTGAAAATATAAGATGGGCCACAATTCTAACAAATGTACAGTAACAGTAGATGTTAATATGAAAACATACAGTAACAGGGTTCAATGAAAACTAATCACTTTATTTGTACAGGCGATGGTTCTCGCTACTCTTGCTATCTGTTTTTATTTGACCAAAACTTTTGAAAATGAGACCTCGGTCTCTATGGATTTTGTCTAAATAAAGGTTAATATTAATAATAGAGCTGAAATAGTGATTAATAACTGAATAATAAATTAGTTTTTTGCTTCAAGTAAATGTATTTTATTCTCAGAATACACCAGAATGCTACATTTTAAACTCGGCAGAAGATGACAAATATGCAGACACAAAGCAGAAGTTATCTGGATATTTCTCTCCTAAGAAAAACTGTACAGGAACCAGGAGAAAATGTGGACAGTTATCACACTAGGCTGAGGATGTTAGTTAAGAACTGTGGATTTGCAAGTGTTGAGGCAGAGATTAAAACGCAAATCATACAAAGCTGTACATCATCCAGGTTACGCAGGAAAGCGCTAAGGGAGCCTGACCTTAGCCTAGATGAGCTTCTTGATCATGGAAGAACACTGGAACTGTCTGAAATGCAAGCGACTGGCATGGAAAGAGGCTCAACAGCTACAGTCAACTGGTTGGATCGAAAGACTACGCAGACGCATCCAAACAGCAGATGGTCGGAAAGTAGACGTTCTGACAACAGCTGCAGGAACTGTGGAGGTAGATATTGTAAGAAATTTGAGAAAAAAACTGTAGTTAGTAGATATAATAAAAGTGTTTAATAATTCATAATTAATAATTCATAATTAGTCATAATCATAAGGGTTTTGAGAATGCATAATTAAGATAAACATAAGCATAAACATAAACATGCAGAAACATGAAGCTTCTGCCAAGTTGCAGAATACACTCCTGGAAGGTAGCCAATAGCAATTGAGATAGACGGAAGGGGAGGTGTGTCGTACAGTAGTGGGAGGTTTAATTCAAAGTCTTTTTCCTCGCTCTCTCTCTGTGCCATGGCTCCCGGACGACAGACGTGTTTTCACCGGAGGAGCCGAGCGAGGTTTTTTGCAAATGGGGTTTTATTGTTTTAATATGTCATAGGAGTATACACTCCAATGTATAACTGTAATCGTGCTTACATCAGTGGAATTAAATTCCTTATAATTGTAAATCAGTTTCGGTAATGTTTTTAGCGCCGTGTGTCTGGAAAGCTATCATTCCACGTGTGCTAGCCGGCTCCATTTTCATTGTGAGGAGATTTAGCCTTAACAAATTTGGCACCCCAGATGGAGACTTCCTTACCGGCCTCGCTGCGTGGGCTGAAGGCTGCACTGGTCAAACACACTTCCTGGGCCCATCATATCGGTAGGCAGAGCCGTTTCATGAAATCTGTGAGTTAGTTTTGTAGGAACTTTAGAGGAAGTGTCTTTGGCTAGCGTTGCTAACAGCTAGCTCTGAGGTGCCGGTGAGGACGTTCCCCGGAGGAGGCCTCGTTCCACTGAGGTAAGCTATGATTTGCAGTCTGAAGTATACTAGCATGGTGAGCAGAGGGGACTAGTTCAGTGAATACTGAGATTCAGAGCGTTTGGTAAGCTGCGAGGACTGGGAGCGTTGAATCGATAAGCGTTGATGGGCGGCAGCCCTGATAGGCCGAACTGCGTGTTCTTTGGGAGTGGCGGACCAACACTGCTCGGTATAGGTAAGAGCCCGATGTCCGCGGATTACCTCGCCGGCCTTACCTAGAGTTTGAGTTTTGGATGGTGTGGTTCAAAATGGAATAAAGACACTGACAAGAAGGAGCTGGTGAGCCAGGACAGCTTCGGTAGCTTTGGAAGCAGCCAGGCACTGCTGCCGGGAATCGAGTCTGCAAAAGGTAAGATTGCCGCGGGGTGCTGGGAGGCTTTTGAATGCAAGATATTAAAGGACGTTCGGGTGGGTAAAAGATAAATAAGTCCGGTAACAATTGTGTCTTGTCATGTGCGTGGTTGCCGTGTTGGCGATAGCGTTGTGGGGAGATACGATTGTGAGAACACACTGGGTGAAAGGTTGTAGCGTTATACGACGATCGTAGGGTCTGGTTAAACCAGAGGATTTAAGGTTACTAAAAAAACGGACATTAAGTCCAATAATACGTGTGTCTAGTCTGTGTTTTAGCAGCGTGGAAATACGTTTAAAATGAGGTATAACATTACATGATCTGTAGCCGCCGTGAGGAGCTAACGCTAGCTACGTGTAGCTCCGGTTTTGCGGTACTCTGTATGTAAAATAAAAGTATTTATAAAAGAAAATAACCGGTGGGTTGTGAGAGGAGACAGAGGCGTATGTGTGGAATTAATGTGTGGGATTTTGGTGAAACTTGTGTGTGCGTATGCTTTATTAGAAGCTCCGTTTTTGCTGTTAGCACAGCCGTTAGCATTCCCGTTAGCATATCTTCTGGCAAGTTAGAACGTCAACAGGAAGCTAGAAAAATAGTAGAATAAATGCAAAACACACGTAACTGGTAGATAATCGTAAATAAGTGTTTAGAATCTGTGAATTTTTCAGAGATTCATTGTCTAAGAGCTGTGAGCTTATATCCTGACCTTAGTTTTAATTAAGCATTATAACTTTAGTTGTTGACTTTGGTTTTAATTCAGCATTTTAACAAAGCTTAATGGTTTCAGTTGTGTTTCTTCAATTCTTGAACTTAATTGTGATTCATTATTGTGCATCTTTGAATTGATTGAATATCTTTGAACACAGTTATTGATTTTTAAAGTTGAATTTAATATTTAATTGATTAATTATTCATTGTTTTTTAATTTCATTTTACTTCCAATTTTAAACCTTTCGAATTCTGATTTGGAACTGGATTGTGATTGTGATTCTGATTTAGATGTTGAGTTTGATTTCGGAATTCTAGCTTCAATTTTGGATTCGAGATTCCTTCACATATCCAGTATTGACTAATTTTGGTACATTTAATATTTTACATCGTTCCTAAGAATCAATTTTGACACAGACGGCGCAAACATATTTGAGAGGTCATTGACCTCTCTTACACTACAGACGTATGCTAACATTTACTGCTGAATTTTTGGCAGTTTTGTGTTGGTTTTAGTCAAGGTGCGTGGTTGAGTGGGTCCAGATCTGGGAAGTGGAGCAGCGGATCCCAGTTTTGGAGTCAGCGGCCACACACCATACAGCACAGAGGGAACAACGCAGTTCCGGGCACCTGTGTACAGAATAAAGGGGGGACATGGACGTGGAGACTCCAGGGGGCTGCCAGGACGAAGCAGGTCAAATGGGGTGCAGAGGAAAAAAGATAAAACGGGAGTGGAAGATGGGGAGTGGTGAGTATAAGACAGACGGTTATGTGTTCCCAAAACCCAGAAACAGACAGAGAGCAGCCACAAGTGATGATGACACCCTTGACGACACTGATGAGGACAGAAGAGAAGAGGTAAGTGGAGCAGCCGGAGGTTGTCCACTTCCCAGACGGTTCAACAGGAAAAGGAAGGCACCAGAACGCTGTCGAGAACGTCTTTATCCTGTAAAAGGTGAGATGCCACCATTAGCCCAGACCCAACAGTACCCCTTGCTGGTGAAATACAACGGACAAGCGGAGTATGTGCCATGGGGACATCGAGACATGGACACACTGGAGAAGGCACTGCCACCGCTGGGAGGAGGAGCCAGCCCTTGGATCCGTCTCTTTGAAAAACTCACGGCAGCGGATAAATTGGCACTGGGAGACATACGGGCCATGATTATCCGCACAGAGGGGACAATAAAGTTAAATGCCCTAGAAGCAGGAACGGGAACGGCCCGCAGAGTGGACCAGACCCCATTCGACAACTTCCGAGGAATCTACTGGGAAACTATGAGAAGCATCTGGCCCACGAAGCCAAACATGACTTCCCTCAGTGGATTGAAGCTAAAACCAGAAGAAGAGCTGCATCGGTATCTAAAAAGAGCTGAAGAAGAGTGGCATGAGGCCACAGGGGGGAGACATGACGGCAATGAAGCCACCACTGTAGTATGGCGAGACACTGTGCAGAAGGGCCTGCCCCTACCAGTACAGACAGCGCTGGGAGGAGTGGTAGGCTTGAGCAACATGGAAGATGCCATGTGGAGGGAACACCTAACTCACTACAACCAGAGACATCTAACTGAGGAGACAAGAGGACAGGAAGATCTGGAGAGAATGACGCGGCGGCTGCTGAAACTTCAAATAGCGGCGGCCGACAGAGAAATAACTAGAAAACATCTGGCCAAGAAACAGATGGCCGTAGCCAAGGCTCAGGCCCCACAACAGCCCCAATATCCAGCTGCACCCCCGACCTCATACCAACCAAATCCAGCAGTACCAGCCCACACAGTGGTGTACTACCAACCTCCACCACAGTATAGAGGCAGAGGACGTGCACGATCATCCAACAGAGGGAGAGGTAACTACAGAGGGGGGTATGAAAGACCTGTAGGTAGAGGGAAGTGCTACGTATGCGGGAGAGAAGGTCATTGGGTGAGAGATTGCCCACATAAAAGAAGAAGAAGACAGATCAATGCAGCACCACAACATGCTCCGTTCCCACCACAACATCAGCAGTACCTACGACCAGGTCCAGCTGGACCTCCTCCCATGAGACATCAACAGATGCCCATGCTGTCACCAGGACCATGGGAAGGTTCAGTGTATAGCCAAGATACATAGATGGTTGCCATGTGATCCCTTACAGCAGAGATATCGAGGTGAAGGGGAGATATGGTAAGGTGTCAAACATTTATGGTAAGGTGTCAAACATTTTTTGTAGATCCACATTTAGAATAGTTTTCAGTAAAGGTGCTACTCACAATTTTTGAGATTTAATAACGTCATGATAAACCACAACTAGACTTGCTAACTCTAGAAATTGAGAAATATACGGGAGCTCTAACTAACATGAGCCGAGTGTTGTTTTCTCAGGTGACAAACGCAGAAGCAGCAGCTGACGAAAGGAAGCAGGCTGACGTGTCACCAGGCAGTCTGGTGTGGATAAGAGTCCATGAGCGCAGGTGGAGTGAACCAAGGTGGACAGGTCCATGGGAGGTAGTATTGGCAACCTCACATGCAGAAAAGGTAAAATGGGAGCAACTTGGCACCACCTCACTCACTGTGCAGCAGCGAAGGTAACGAGTGAGACACTCGCAGAGACAGGAGTGAACATCAAACAGGAAAATTTGAAGCCAAAGACACCTCAAAAGAGGGGTTAGACAGTACTGAAGATGACGTTTTCCCCACAGTTTAAGCGAGGGCGTCCAGTAGGAGACTCTAGCTTCAGTAGGTTATGGAAGTCTGTAATTATTTTATTCCTGAGTTCAGTAGCTTCCCCTTAGTATGTGGAATTAACCACAGACAGGAACCAGATCACATGCATGACTACATCAGGATTCGACATTTAGCCTCAGTAGCTAATCAAACCGATCTTAGACCACGTAGAGAGGCTTCTCTGACGACACTCACCTATGAAAATGTAACTCTCACTCTTATGTTCAAAGAAGGTACAACATCAACGGTCCAGTTCGACTTCTGTGAAGTAGTTTCCAGTCCCAAGTATGAACACACCTACGGATGGATGTCCAAAACCTTGTGCATCATAACTGACGAGTGTGGGCCTGCCACACATAAGTATGGGAAGCTGTTATCATATTATGCCTGTGATGTGTACAAAGGGGGTGGGTAGATGTAATCCTTTAAGAGTCAGTAGTACAGATTGTATTGTGTGTTCAGGACCGAGCAACCCCTAGCAACACCAGTTCCTTCAAGATTCAGACTCATAAGTCCTGAATTTAGTTGTATTTTAACTCTGTTTACTGATGACACTTTGCCCCTCCATCACACTTGTCAGAGGCTGCACTGGGATCACCCACCTGTAGAATATAATACCCCACCTCTGTTCGAGGTTACAGAGGGTCCATTTGATTGTATAGTCTCAGATACAGCTATGGGGCCCAATGTAGGTAGTATTATTGCAAATTATTGCAAATTGTAGCCACAGTCACAATGCTAGCGACTATCTATATAACAGTGTGTTAAGACAGACAGCACCTAGAGCTGATTTATGATGGTGGTGTGGAGGAAGAACCATATATCCAATCCAGCCTAAAGATTGGACCAGTAGATGTGCGTTGATGCAACTTATATTGTCATTCTATATCCTGCCTGTCACTGATGCAACTTATAGAGAACTCATCCCTCCACGCCCACATGCTAACAGAAAATCCAAAAGAGATGCCGGTGGCCCGAAGGGAGCCTTTGATGACCAAGTGTACATAAGATGTCATAAGACTGCCAAGGGGGGTGTCTAATGACTTTCAAGCCAGAAATCAAATAGCAGCAGATTTAGAATCTGTTTTCTCTCAGAGGGTGATGATTAATAAAAATGTCGATTGGATCAACTACATTTACTATAACCAACAGCGTTTAGTAAACTTCACCAGTGACGCCATATCAGGACTGCATGCACAGCTGGCGAAGACTAGTTTAATGACCTTGCAGAACAGAATGGCATTAGATATGATTTAGCAGAGAAAAGTGGCGTGTGCCAGATGTTTGGGTCTGCGTGCTGTACTTTCATTCCAAATAACACAGCTCCAGATGGATCGGTGACCAGGGCTCTGGAGGGACTGACAGCACTCAGCCAAGAGCTAGCAGACAACTCTGGTGTCACGAATCCGTTCACCGACTGGTTGGGAAGTATGCTTGGCCAGTGAAAACATACATTTTTGGCAATCGTAATTATTCTGTGTGCTGTCGTCATAAGCCTCCGAGTTGTCTGTGGATGGGGGTTCCCCTGCATCCGTGGACCTCTACTGGGGTTTATTGCTTCACCGATGAGCCAGACACCAGTCCAGGCAACCAGTTATGTGACGAGGATGAGGGAGAATTGGAGCTTCTGATGGCCACAGTCTAGATGAGGCCACCAGCGGTGCCATAGCGGAACTTCACAAGCGGTTCCTGACCATCCTCTCGGAGATCCTGAAGGACCTGATAAAGGCCCAGATGGACTTCTAAAACATCCAGTGAGATGTTGGAAGTTTGGGAAATAGACGGATTGTTTTGGATGAGTATTTGGAGATTAAATTTTTTGTTTAATTGGGTTATAAAGGGATTTTAGGGTGTAAAGATTAAGAAATGTAATTTTGTCACGTGTAAAAGAACAGTCAAGGCTTCTCAGTATGTGTTCTCTAGCCTACAGGCTGTATCCTGATCCTGCCAGCCCCAAGACATGGAAGGCAGTGACTTTCAACGCACTCTATCTTGAAACGAACTGAACAGAAATACTTGAAATGATATCTGTGTGCATGAATTCTTTGCCTCTGTTTAGATAGATAGGGAGCCTCTCCCTGGATTGAGTAGGGGGGAGGTCTCCAGGGACATTTGAATAACTAACTACATTTGAGTAGCTAACTCACAGTGAACTGTGAGTTAGGGGGGAATTGTAAGAAATTTGAGAAAAAAACTGTAGTTAGTAGATATAATAAAAGTGTTTAATAATTCATAATTAATAATTCATAATTAGTCATAATCATAAGGGTTTTGAGAATGCATAATTAAGATAAACATAAGCATAAACATAAACATGCAGAAGCATGAAGCTTCTGCCAAGTTGCAGAATACACTCCTGGAAGGTAGCCAATAGCAATTGAGATAGACGGAAGGGGAGGTGTGTCGTACAGTAGTGGGAGGTTTAATTCAAAGTCTTTTTCCTCGCTCTCTCTCTGTGCCATGGCTCCCGGACGACAGACGTGTTTTCACCGGAGGAGCCGAGCGAGGTTTTTTGCAAATGGGGTTTTATTGTTTTAATATGTCATAGGAGTATACACTCCAATGTATAACTGTAATCGTGCTTACATCAGTGGAATTAAATTCCTTATAATTGTAAATCAGTTTCGGTAATGTTTTTAGCGCCGTGTGTCTGGAAAGCTATCATTCCACGTGTGCTAGCCGGCTCCATTTTCATTGTGAGGAGATTTAGCCTTAACAATATCCTCATGATGGTGAATGCCCTGCTAGAAACAAACAACGCAGAGCCTGTGGTAAACTAAACCATTTTGCAAAGCAATGCCGTTCTAAAGCCGAAGACGGTGATACAACACGAACGCTGTACAAGGCTAACCAACACCCTAAAAAAGTCCATCACATAACAAAGACGCCAGGTGAGGAAAAAGAGCACAACTCTTCCAGCAGTGATGATGCTTATGTTTTTGCAGTTGATGCTGACAAGACCTCTGAGCTCACAGACTCACATCAACAAAACATCCAAAGCACTGGGACTGATTAAAATAGTCACAGCAGTATCATCCACACCACAGAGTTGCACAGTCGCAGATGAGCTAGTGGAGAGTCATCCTGAATTGTTTCAAGGGATCGGAAAACTGAAAGACGTTCAGGTAAAGCTTCACATAAATCCTGACATTAAGCCTACATGCCAACCACATCGACGTGTGCCGTTCCACATCCGCCAGAAGGTTGAGGATGAGCTTCAGAAACTGGAGGCAGATGACATCATTGAGGAGGTCACTGGCCCGACACCATGGGTCTCACCTATTGTCGCTCCTCTCAAGCCTAAAGACCCTGACAAAGTAAGACTTTGTGTTGACATGCGCCAAGCTAACACGGCTATCGAGAGGGAACGCCACATCACTCCCAGCATGGACGATGTGATACATGAGTTGAATGGAGCAACTGCGTTTTCCAAACTGGATCTGAGAGCTGGATACCACCAGCTAGAGCTTCATCCAGACAGCAGATACATCACTACCTTCACCACTCACCTTGGATTGAGGCGCTACAAGAGACTGAGTTTTGGCATATCGTCTGCTGCTGAGGTATTTCAAAATGCCACATGCCAAACACTGCAAGGTCTCTCTGGTGTGAAAAACCTCAGCGATGACATCATCGTCTACGGTGCCTCCCAGACTGAACATGACGACAACCTCCGAGCACTGTTCCAGAGACTCAGGGAAAGCGGTCTCACACTAAATCGTGACAAATGTGAGTTCAACAAGTCCAGGCTCGAGTTCTTTGGTTTCATCTTCTCTGCAGAGGGTGTCTCAGCTGATCCAAAGAAAGTCATTGCAGTTCAGCAGGCTGCAGACCCCCAGAATCCAGGTGAAGTCAGGAGTCTGCTGGGCATGGCCAACTATTGCTCCAGATTTATCAAAGACTTCTCCTCCATTTCAGAACCACTGCGCAAGCTCACCAGAAAAGACACACCCTGGGTATGGGGCCCAGAACAGCAAGTTGCGTTACAGACACTGAAAGACAATCTCACCAGTGACACGACTATGTCATACTTTTACCCAGGTAGAGAGACAGAACTGATTGTGGATGCTAGCCCTGTTGGACTGGGTGCAATCCTCTGCCAAAAAGATGAAAAAGGGTGAAGTACATGCTGGCATATGCTAGTCGGCCTCTCAGCGATGTGGAGAGGAGATACTCCCAAACAGAAAAGGAGGCGCTGGCCATTGTGTGGAGCTGTGAGCATTTCCACCTGTACATCTATGGTCATCCTTTAACTCTAGTGACAGATCACAAAGCACTGGAAATCATATGCAACAATCCCAGGTCAAAACCACCCGCCAGGATTGAGAGATGGGGACTGAGGATTCAGCCCTACAACTTCAAGGTGGAATTCCGAAAGGGAGCCGACAACCCAGCTGACTATATGTCTCGTCATCCTATCTTGTCTCAGACAGCTGACAGTACACGTGCAGCAAAGGTAGCAGAGGAGTATGTGAACTTCATCGCAAGTCATGCAACACCTAAAGCCATGACACTCACGGAGATCAAGAGAGAGACACTCGCAGACCCAATCCTTCAAGAGATTAGTGCTCACATCAGACACAACACATGGCACCAGAGTGACAAGTCACGACATGCTGACATAGTAAAGCAGCTCAGACAAGTTAGCAGTGAACTAACAACATCACATGCATCAGACATTGTACTGCGGGACACTAGAATAGTAATTCCCACGGCCCTACAAGATAGAGTGTTACAGCTAGCCCATGAAGGACATCAGGGCATTGTCAAAACCAAATCCCTACTCAGAACCAAGGTTTGGTTTCCAGACATTGATCGCAAAGCAGAAGCAGTAGTGCGCAGTTGTCTTGCATGTCAAGCCAACACGCCAGTTGCGCATACTGAGCCACTAAAAATGTCCATTCTGCCAGAAGCTCCTTGGCATAGTGTCAGTGCAGACTTCTATGGACCACTTCCAACTGGACAGTACTTGCTTGTCATCACGGATGATTACACACGCTACCCAGTTGTAGAGAGCATACGGTCAACCTCGGCTAACACAGTCATTCCGGTCATGGACAAAGTTTTCTCCATGTTTGGGATCCCCAGAGTTGTGAAAACTGATAATGGTCCCCCATTCAGCAGTGACCAGTTCTCCCAGTTTGCAGAGCATCTAGGATTCCACCACCGCCGGATCACACCGCTGTGGCCTCAAGCTAATGCTCCAGCTGAAAGATTCATGCGCACCCTAGGCAAAGCTATTCGTGTGGCCGAAACACAAGGCATTCCCTGGAAACAACGACTGAACATCTTTCTACGCGAGTATCGATCCACACCTCACAGCACTACGGAAAGATCACCTGCTGAACTGTTGTTCCAACGTAAGATGTACACAGTCAGTCAGCAAGACCGCATGGACAGCGTGTATACGAAGCTCGGAATAAAAGCCTGTTGCAGTGCATCAAGTCGTTGTTCGTCTGGGTCATAATTACAATACAGAAACATTACAATGTCTGCCCTGTATGAAGCTGGGTGCATCACAGCACACCATCTCTGCTCATGTGTGTGCTTTGTCTCATCATCCATTTCTGCCTCACTAACCTCTTGTTCTCCTCTCTGGTGAGACCCTTACCCTGGGGCTATTTTTATCCCATCCTCTCTAAGAGAATAAGGAATTCCAGTGGCAAACGCAATCAGTGGGCTCCACTTCTAACCAGTCCCCAGCTGCATTTGCTGTCAAATTAAAAGTGGTTTGTTCTCTTTCTTTTAGCGCTCTAGCATCTTTTCTTATACCCATATCCCCTTCCCTTATCTCCAATCTCTCGCCTGCTAGCTTTGCTCTGTTCAGCTTGAGAGTAGCTCTCTCTTTCTCTTGAATGTTCCTCTCCTTTCACCTTTTCCTGCGCCACCTCTTCTCCTCTGTCTTCTTTCCTGTTTTATGTTGCTCTCAGACCCATTTCTTCAGGGTCGGCCTGCCACTGTTCATTTTGAACAACATGCCATCTAACTTTAGAAACTGCTCCGTATGCATTTGGTGCTAAGGAGTGTTCTTTTTCACTGGGTTTTCAAACTGGAGTTTTTCGTCTTCTTTTTGAATGAAGAATAAATCGCACAGCAACCACATGTAGTACATTAAAGATATGCAGATGTATGGAGAGGCGAGACAGGGCTTCAAAGCATCACAAATGTTGCTCTTCTATTATTGAAACATATGTACTGCAGTTATCAAAGAGCAATCCAAAGAGACCCGACTCTGGCACAAGAGAAAGGTGTGTGCAAAGAAATTGGTTTAATTTGACACCCCGTCAGTTATGCGGTTATATACTGCATATGTTAAATCAACCGATGTTAACGCTGTTTTTCTTTTGACACTTACAGCTCTGCAAACGGACAGTTTGAGGAATTATTTTCAAATCTTTCTTTCATTTATCCTCCAATAAAGCTGTTTGTATGAGGACCATGTTTTCAAATCAATGTTGTTTTCATTAATATCTGGTGATTGATGTCATTGAAATCTGGAGCTCAGAATCCTCTTGACGTGTTTCATCTTCATACATATGAGTACAGTGAGTATACCGGTGTTTGCCCTCACAGCTGTGGTCAGTGGTCTGAGAACATGCCAAATGTGATTTCACACTGGCCCTACTGCCACGAGGCCTCCAGGGACCACAGAGCGTGCTTTATCAAAGACGACACAACACAGGGCTTTAAACAGAAAGGAAGGAGATAGTTTATTTGAAATGTACAAAAGCTATATACACACTCACGCAAACCCACACACACAGAGCACAGTAAAGGTGAATGGTAGCATACACACAAACATCTGAAAGGCTACTTAGAAGTTCAGCAACATAATAAAACGGAGGAATTTGCAGGGCGAGTTCCACGGTCCTGTCCGAAACAGGATTACTTTATCAAAGTCTGTCCCTTCCTGGACTCTCTGCAGTTCATCCAGAGCCCAGGGGAGGTATGTGGTGCAGTGGAGGGGGGTGGTATGAATGTGTTAATTAGGATTGGCTCACTACTGAGAACACACAGAGGTACTTGTATATTCTTTTAGAGAATACTCTTCAGACACAGGGGTTCATATGCCCTGATAGACTAGCACAGACGCACATCCTTGTCCTGTTCAATCATTTACCTTTGTGAGATGGGACCGCTGAGAGTTAATGCCTCTGATCCAGAGGGCAAAGAAGTAAATCTGATTTTACAGTGCCATCCCCAAGAGCTCAGACCACCATCAAAAAGCACTTCATATCTGTGGATCATAATGTTGTGCAACCACGTGTTCAAACTAGGGCTGTCAAATGCAGATTTTTGTGACTCACAATAAGTCTTGACTTCCTGGTTGAAGGATATAAATTACGCATTGAATTTCATGAAAGGTCATTTCAAATGTTTAATGAACTCAGAATCGCTCTCAGCCTTCATTTCAAAATCTACGTGTAACTGAAACTCAGCGATACAAAGACAGGTTGTGCAGGAGACAGGTCATTGTAATGCCACTTCTTTGCCATTTTGTTATGCTGCAAGATTAAATTAAGTGCATGAATACATGTGTTTTTGGATCAACTTCTGCATGCATATTGTGTTTGTGGGTGCTGACTGTTCATTCAGCTCAGCGCTTTAAGTCCCTGCATGTATGGTGGTGAAGGGAAAGGCTCAACAAACTGTAGGTCTGTGATCATCTACCTGCGTAAAAAATGACACACATTACTCTGTATGTCCTTCTGAGCCATGTGAAGTATTAACCATGTCACAAACAAATTCAGCTTTTTCATTCATTTTCACAACTGCTTTTTTACAGTGTGTCGGGTTCCCGCTGCACTCTTCACGCATCTCACATGCCGTAACAAACAGCTCCCTCTTGTGAGGAGATCCTTTGCAATCCACATGGTTAACAAAGACAAAAACTAAAACAATAACTGAAAATGATTTCATTATCCATTGGGAATATATAGTAGGAGTCCATATGTTACTTTACCTTTGACAGCCCTAGTTTAAACATTGAAAGTCTACAGCATAACTTAAAGCAAGTACCATACAGTATGATCGATACACATACAAGTCTTCATGAGAAAACATTATCTAATGTCCATTTCCTGGTAACTCTGTTTTCCTGTCGTACTCAGATGTTGATGTGAACTGCTTCCAGTGCACCACTTTGTAAAGGGCTATTACACCAGCAAATACTGAATGGCAATTGTTTGTAGATGCATTTATATACCTGTGTGAAGGTAAAATGTATGGCTTTTTAACACATAATGGTAGAAATAGTCCTAAAGCCTAGCTATACTTACTATTCTTTTTTTTTAAAGTAACATAATCTCAAGCGAATATTACAAGACAAGCATATTACCATGAACAGTGAAGAAAAACATGTCTGAAATAGCCAGTATTGCATTATTCAATCAGTGCTTTGTGTAGTCCATATATTCCTGATGCAGAACGGGTTAAGACTGGATGGATGAAGAGGTGTTTGATTGCTCTCAGCTTATCATGTTGAGGAACTTGCTTTCTTCAGCCAAGGCTGTGAGCATGGAGTTCATGTCACCGATGGCCATGTTGCCAATCCCTGCCGGTACAGACGCAAGGGTGACAGAGTTGCGGGGGGTGGTGAGACGTGAGGAACTCTGGGAGAGGCTCTGCAGGAGGCCAGGACTCAGGGTGCCCGACATTAGGCTGGAGTGGTCCCCATCATCTAGCATGGTGTCAAAGTCAATCTGGGCATGCTCCGTGCCACCGGATCCGCTCGTGGAAGAATCCACAGTGCTGCTCGAGACGTGGTTGACTCCTGGTGAGGCCATGTTGGCTGCAGCAGTGGTGTTGCTAGCAGGAGCCTGACTAGCACTGGGGGACATGGGGGCATCAAAGCTGACTAAAGCTGGCTCAAACATATGAATCTGACCCGTGTAGAGCACAGCAGAGTTTGGATTTGCAGAGCTGCTGTTGTGGGCTGCTGAGCCACTGGGCCTCTTTGGGCTCGCCTCTGACGTGTCAGTACCACAACTGGGGTTCAAATCAGATGACTTGGGTATTCGGTTTGGTTGCATCATGCTAGACCCAGTCTGTTGTCTGGCAATAGACTTGGGCTCTATGGGAGGCCTGGGTTGTAACATTCCTCTGCCTCCATTATGGATATTGGGCTGCTGAGAGACAACACTGTAATTTTGCTGCTGATCCACTTGGTTCACATGACAATACCCGTCAGCCTGTGTCCTTGCTTTGCAACTTTGCAGTTCTGGAGCTGCCACATTGTTCCGGGTAGGTCTCACGCTAATGCTCCCAGATATAGAATTTGGGATTGCCTCTTGGCCAAACCCTTGCTGAGGACTCATTTGCTCACTGAAGTTTGCACTGTTGCATTGCCTCTGTTGCTGATGCTGCTGGTGGGAGATGTTCATCAGCCTCTGGCTGTTGTGGTTCGCATACCCCTGCATAGACATATTCTGACTCATAGGCACTACTTGCTGATTGCTACCCAGGCCTTGACCTTGTCCCTGGAAGGATCCAAAAGTATGCCTCTGCTGAACAACAGCTAGGTTCCCTCTCAGAGGATGCTGTTGTTGTTTGGAGAGGTTGTTTGTGGAATCCACAGTGCCTGAGCTCACCTCGTTCCATTGCACCGGCATGTTGGTCTTGTTCATATTGCCCGGTGGTGATGAGAAGGACTGATGGGAGCCACCGGGACCCATCTGGCAGGATTGCATGTCCTGACCAGACTGAGTCATGGTGGCATCCGCCATGGCCATCCTCCTCTGAGCATAAAATGATGCTGGTGGGGCCATGCCTGTCTGGTAGCCCTTAGTCTGATTGTTGGAATGGTAATCCACTTGCCCCAAGTTGTGACCTGAAGGGCCAGAATTCTGGGACCTAAGGTATTGCACCACATCATCTGGAAGCACCATGTCATCCTCTCCACCCTGCTCCCCTCCAATCATCACACCATCCACTGCCATGTTTTCCATGGCTACATTCTCAGAAATGCTGGGTGGTCTGGGGGCAAATGGGTAGCGTTGCAGGCTGCCATCAGAGCGAGTGTAGCCCTGCATAGCCATGGCCTGGTGGCGTTCAGCTGACGGACCATTCATGGGGTTCATGCTGTTCATGCTGTTGTAGCGCTGAACCCTCGGAAAGGACAGAGGGTCCAGAGTGGGACGACGCACTGGATCACTGGCACGACGTGGAAGGTTGGTGGGTACCTCATGGGGCATCATGCTCCGCGTGCCATATCCTATATCACTGCATCGCCGTGGCACAGTTCCAGGGTGTGGCTGATGGAATGAGTGCGACATGCCTTCCTGGGAGTCACTGTAGAGTGCCATGCGTGTCCTCAGGCTCATTCGATCGATATTTGGGAGAGGAGTAGGTGGAGCTCCACCAATGGCAGCAGCATACTTTGCCTTAAGTCGATAATGCTGAGCTGGTGTCAGACTAAGGACACTGGGGAGACCTCCTCCACTGACACCACCACCTCCACAGTGGCTAGCCTCGCTGGAGCGGCGAGACAGATCAGTGGAGATGGGGTCATAGGAGTCGGCCGAACTGATATTGTTGTGGCGGTTAGCACTAAACTGGGACGCCTCACTGGAGCGGCGGCTGGAGTAGCAGGGTGAAATGCCGGAGGAGCGCCGACTCATGGTGTAAGCTGAGCTGATGGTGCTGGTGGTGCTGTCCCGGCGCTCATTCAGCTGGTTCAGTAGTGTTATTTCAGATGAAGACAGGTCACCCATGCGTTGGCCAGGGTACGAACCGCTTAAGTTACTGATCATGTTGGAGCTCTCCAGCAGGGAACCTGGCAGATACAAAGGACATTATTACATCATGACACCAACTCATTTACAATTGTTCAAGTGATTTACAGTTATAGACGAAGCATTTATGTATGTGGCTATTGGACTCACTCTACATGTAGACATGGAGTGATTCAGCCATCTTGCACCATCATCACCCTCACTGTCAAGGACTTAAAATACTACAGCAAACATATTTCCCCAGCCCACACTTACCGACTGCAGGTATGGGAGGCAGCTTCATGCTGTTGCGTTGGCCCTGCGGTGGCTGTGGTGCAGAGTTGACCCAGGGGCAGGAGTCCCTCACTGTCTTCAGCCTTTCCTTCTTGATGTTCTCCAGCTTGATGGTGACCGCGCCACCATGACCCACAGCTTTCCTCAACTGAAGCCCCATCCCAGCCTGCTGTCCCCCAGCGGTAACAGTGGAGTCAACCATGGGGCAATCGTCCTGCGCGCTGAGGTCCCCGAAGCTGCCCCCGCTGTGCAAGGCCATCTCTACTCCACTGTCGTTGTTGTTGGCGCTGCTGAGAGGCGACGGCTCACTGCTACATGACGAGTGGCCACCAGGACTGGACTGATATGTCTGGTTGAGGACAGCAGGGAGGAATTTGATGTAAGTGGAATAAATCAAACTATAGGAGCTTGATTTGAAATGACAGAGCTGTATTGTAAACTAGTAAATAACAAATGAAATTGAAAAATAAAAAAGGGAAATAATAAAAGCTATAGTGACATGCCAAGTTCAGAGAACTCCATTATATTCTACAACATTAAACAATCACCAGATATGAGAAATTCAGATTGTAATGGTGTCTCAATAACTAATGTGGGTCTATAGCTCCACACCTCATCAATCATACATGAATTTGATTTATTTACAACAAGAAAACAAGTGGATAATAGATGAGTTCTGTGAGCCACAATCCAGCAGTGATTGTAATTCAAACTGGACGAAAATGAACTAAAGTCTTGATCACAGCTTGATGCTGGCACTATTTGTTCAACACACATGCTAAAACAGTCCCAGCCTCTGCATATTAATGTGACAACGACTTTTATCATCGGCCGCCCACAGACGCTACTGCCAGAAATGACAGAAAAATCTAGTCTCATGTCTTATGTCTCCATACATGCATATATGGGCATCCCGTATACAAACGCGCATGTTTTACATCCGTGAAAATGAAGAATCATGCAAAAAGAACATTTTACATCATGTAAGAATGCACCGATGGAGCACGAAACATTCACACATCTTCCCATGCTGACTGCGACCAGTCAGAGAGACAGTTTGAGTGCTCACCTCAGTGATGTCTGTCCATTAGAAAGGTGGACTTGAGAGAAGCAAGTTCAAGCAACAACCAGAGAGGTGAGTTAGGAAGGATGCAGGCAGTACCAGCAGTACACATTTAACCTCAGAGCAATGTTAGTCGTTGCAAGTGAAAAGCAGGAAGATAATTGTGTCCTAAACATACAAAGGCAATCATATGCACCTGTTACATTGACAGGTGACGCAGTTCTTTTGGTGTGCACAAAGTGGTACATTTCCTCCACAATGCATTCAATCAAACTCCAAAGTTTATAGAAAAACAATCAATTTCCCGCACACAAATATTTGATGAACTCAGAAAGAGATTTGTGTGGGATGGCCTTTTTTAAATGTATGTGATCGGGACCCACCATAGAGTTCTCGGTCTTGATGGATTTGACTTGTAGGCAGTCTTCCACTCCTCTAGAGGTGCTGTTGGCCTCGATCTTGCCGTCCGCGGCTCTTGCACCGATCTTGGAATTCGCTTCGTTCTCCCCGTTGCCTTTGGGAGGCTGCGGTCTCGGAGGCGCGTCGCTTCGTTGTTTCTTGGTGACGTGGGCATCGGGTCCGTGGACTGTCTTAACATGCTTCCTGAGTGAGCTGGGGTCCGTGTAGCGCTTGGTACAGCCCGGAATCTTACACACATATGGTTTCTGCCGAAAGGGATTTAAAGATCAACTCAAATGAAATGATATTTGGTCTGTTACCACATACATATGTTCTCCTTTGGGCATAATATTATCTTAAATATTTGTTTGGTTTCATGATGCCACCCCAGAGCTTTGCATAACTCCCACTACACTAAGCTCTCAGCAGACTGTGGGTCAAATGCATGACGACCCACTGAATAAGTCAGCCGATCGATGGCTGTGCTTGAACAAACCTCATTAGAGTGTGTGCGGTTCTGGTGCTTGGCCCGGTCCGAGGCGTTGGAGAAGGCCTTGTTGCAGCCTTCGTGTTCACACACATAGGGCTTCTCCCCTGTGTGAGACCTGAGGTGGGTCTTGAGGTTCTCCAGGCGGGAGTAAGCTTTCGCGCAGCCTTCAAACTGCAGAGATGGAGATAGACGGATAGACAGTGAGACGGAATGCATGAGTGCTGTGCTCTTCTGTCTGCAGCTGGCAGGAGAAAAACTAAAGAAATACACAGAAAACAACAACAACAAAAAAGTGAGTTGCAGTTTTTAAATGTAATCTAGTCTTGGACTCGTGCCCGCCTACTGTGACATGCCACACAAACGCAAAGCAGTGCTACAGTTTGGTAAAAGAGGCTATTATGCGAAATATCTAAACGGAGTGTGAAGTGCGGTAGCGCTGCTGTGCTTTGCTGAGACAAAGAGGAGTCTGTGTTTAGCCTTTGTGTTCACTTGTGCTGTACAAGCTGTAATTTGGTATTCCTTCTGAGCAGTCATTGTGAACATAATTGGCTTTGAAATGAAAAGAGAATCAAACTAGACGGGCGCAGATATCGGATATACAAGTCAGAAGATTCTCCATTGGAGACGAGGCTTAAGGGAGCTGGAGTGTTGTGAGAAGACGCACGTGGGATTTGTGCAGAGAATACACAGCCTGGTCTTAATAAGAACCCACGGCCCCCTGCTTGTCTGCAGATTTTAATTACACGTCAATCAGCTTTCTTCACTCTCTCCTTCACAAGTCGTCTGTTTTAATGCATTCACAAGAGCAAGCTTTGAAGCCGAGCAAACATGCCCTCCATTTGATCTTCACACAGCAAATGAAGGCTTCAATGAAACCCTCATGATTTGGGAAATATCACGGATTCGAAGCACAAAGAAAATCACAAGAACATGTTCTTTGGGCAAAAGCAAGTTAAAGCACGGAGCCGGTAGAGCCGGTAGGGCTGCTAGTGAGTGAGTTCTAGTTCCAGTGGCCATCCAGTTAACCAGACAGTTAACCCAGAGATGCATGGGTGCAATCCTGCATACCCCAGGACTTCAATGACCCGGCATTTACAAAGCACTTATAAAAAGCCATTTATTAAAATCTGATCACCGGAGATTTAAAAAAATGATATCAACAATAACAAGCACATATAAATCTATTTTTGTAAGGGGGTTTTGCAGACTCAGACAATAAAGATAGTTATAATAATGTCTATTGTTGCTCTGGAGAAGCTTTTTTAAGTCTCACAAAATAACCCGAATGATGTCATTGTGATGTCATCAGGGTATGTCGGCTTTTGCTCAAAGACAAAAGCCTGCATTATAGACTGGGAGCGTGGGAAGTTTAGGTCGGGAGGTTCTATCAAAAGATACAATTGGTTGCATTATGGGAAATGTAGGATCCAGTGCTTTTGATGAACAGTCAGGATATTTCGGCCTCAGCTGCTTTGATTTTGACGATTCCTTTTTAAAATCGGTCTCTGGTATGTCCCCCAATTCCAAAGAAAAGTTCACACTAAATTACTGGAGTTCACTTTTAAATGCAGCAGCCAATCAGTGAAGTTAAGCAGCTCGTTGCTAACATATCACCACGGCGTTTTGCAGGGATACGAGGTACTTACTGTGCATCTATGCGGCTTCTCCCCTGTGTGACGCCTCATGTGGACCACCAGCATGTACTGAGCCTTGAAGGGCTTCTGCTCCCGTGAACACTCCTCCCAGCGGCATACAAACTCCTTCTTCTCACCGTGGATGTGGTCATTGTTGATGTGCTGAGGACACAATTTGAATTCAAGTAAATCTCCACACCGTAGCATCACATACGCCTGTGTAACAGAGTTAATGATTCCACTTGCCATCCTGGCCATTGGTTGCTAGTATTACTATATTATTTAAGTTATTGCTGATCCTTATCATTTTCATATTATTTCCTTGTTTAAATATCATTTACAACGTATCATTAGTTCCCCATGGAGACAAGTGGGTTGTGTGTAACAGCGCCCTCTGCTGGCTGCTTGCAGACTCTAGTGGTGCGCCCCGCTTTCATGAACTGGTCTGAAGCTGTTTTCATGGTAGCTTGACCTGTGACAAGCACCGTTGTGAAACATCTCATTCGATGTCTGATGTACATATATATATATATATATATATAGATATATAGATATATAGAGATGTCTAGAAGTCCCTTTTTGGTCGTATAATTGTTTTAATTTATAATTTCTAGAGCAAATGGTTTTAACTGATTTAGCATTTAGCATTTAGCATGAGTAACATGCTAACAACAGTTAGCTTAAGTATTTGTCCCTTTTGATTGAACAGTGTTCCGGAGCTTGTGACCACAACGTTGTCTGTGAGAGTCACTGAAGCTGTTCTGTCTTTTACCAGCAATATTCTGTCCGATGAATAAACGTCTGGTTGGAGCCATCAAAATATATCGTGTCCTGAATTAAACACAACGCAACGGAGAGTACGCAACTGCTACACCTGCGTTACTGCGATAAGTTGTCAGAATGGAGACAGGACACCAAGTGTGTGTGAGCATGTGTGTGTATTAATTAAAACGAGACAGAAAATTCTTGTCCTTTTCCCACCAGAGGAGTCTCGCTCTTTCACGTGTCCATGCATTTGCATCCACACACACACACACGCACACGCGCACGCACACACACACACACACAGACACACACACAGACAGACACACACACACACACACACACACACACACACACACACACACACACACACACACACACACACACACACACACACACACACACACACACACGCACACATTGTGGCTGATGATGCCATCCGTTATGGCTGACAGTTATTCTGCATTTGTCAACAGGAAACAAAAACTATAAAAGCTTGTTTTGTTTTTTCAGGCTCTGTGTGTCTCTCTGTGTGTGTGTGTGTGTGTGTGTGTGAGGAACTTCCTCAGACCCCAGTAGAAGGGATCAGGAAGAGGGTAACCCACTTGTTTTTATCTTCCATTCCCCTTACTTTTAAGGGATCAGGAAGTCAGTGAGGGACACACAACGTTTCCTGTGCGATGCTTAAATTGAAAACCTTTGTATTAGCTTGTGAAGTAATTTCAGACAAATGACATTTCAAACCTAAATGTGGAATCTCAGGGAATTCTCTTTTAAATGTTCCATCTTCACTGCAAATTACCGGTACACACCCTTTCTCTGTCCTTTTACAATGAATAATGTATACTGATGGAGAAGGAGGCAGTCAGTTACGCCTACTACAATGTGTACAATGTGTACAATGTGTACAATGTGTACAATGTGTACAATGCGCCAGCGTACCTTCACCGTTATCTTAATTATGCCCTCTGACACAACAGCTTTTTATCAAACTCAAAAGACTTACATTGCAGACAAACCACTGTCACACACATACACACACGGTTCTGAACAGACGCACTTAAAACCCTCATCCCGTGCACCACAGCAAATATCCACACACCCAGAGGAACCGCTTCATTTCCTGAGGCCATCCAGGCCCACAACGCTCCACTTATGTGGCCACTTCTCCACCAGCGCAAAAGCTCAGAGGTTGTCGATTCTGCTGAGATGTATTTTGGGTGAAGGATGAGGAATGGAAATGAGCAGAGGCCTCTATTTTCAGGTTACACACGGCTGTGAATCCGTCATTAGGGGGCTCTTGACAGCATTACTTTGGTGAAGCAGAAGCCAGAAGAACCCGTGTGTGTGTGTGTGTGTGTGTGTGTGTGTGGTTTCTTTCTTTCTGATATTAACCTTGTGTGAAACGCTGGGTGTACTGAGGGAGATGGCTATTCAAATTTCTGTTTTTTTAAAAAAGTGGATAGAAAGCAGAGGCCTTTAAAAAAACACATTGTCCTGTGAAGATTTAAAAATGTGTTGGCCTCACATTGTCCAAGATCAAACCAGCGATCCTCTGCTGGCCCACTCACTAATCCTGGCAAGCTCTCACAGAGCTGGCTTGGGAGCTGAGGTTTGGCCAAAGGTTCTTAAAGGTAACTCTGGTCCTGACCCGTTCCCCACCACTTCCCATCCGTCTGCGGACCTGACACATGCCCACCGCTCTGACGTGACTGGCAGCGTGAGGTTCCGGAACTCCAGAGCTTCTGGGGGGGTGTTGGTAAGAGTTAGGGGTTAGGGGTCGTGGGGCTGAGGGGTGGGCGGGTGGGACGTGGGGGCACAGCTGCAGAGCCCGGGCTTGAACGTGGCGAGAGCCGGCAGGCTCATTAACGTTGCGCGTGTCAACCCAACAGGAAAGGACGAGTTACTGGTCAGGCTGACCGGCTTCAATCGGCATGGATTTAATGAGGAGAGTTGTTTGAACTTTTACACAAACAAAACGCATGCTTCTGATGGCACAGTTTGGAATTGACTTTCACTATGGAAACGAATAAGGTCGATGAAACATTGGACAGTTTTCACAGCAGACTTCTCGTTGTTATGTTCAAAGAGCTGTATGAGCTGCAATAACACAGAGCGAGCCATTCAACGCACTCACATGCACAAGCTGGTCCTGGGTGTCGTACTCCTTGGTACAGCCCTCCCAGTGGCAGTTGGTCTCGTATATGGCCTCGGGCTCCTGTTTGCACTCGTCTTTATCCAGATCCTCACTCAGGTCCAAGATCCCCCCACAGTGGTCCTGGAGAAAGCAGCCCGTTGTCAGAACAGAGAGCACAGATGTGTGCATCCAGAAACGTGTATAAATGACTAAAATAAAAAGATACAGACAGACTGCAGCTTTCACCTGAAACTGTGGTTAAGATGTTGCAGAAGCAGTCCGTCGTGTTTTGCATCTCTCTTATGTTATCTGGTACTTAATCCTAATGAGTTGTTGCCTGATCTCACTGCGTGACAACACCTTTAGTCATTGATTAAAGCTGCATTCTTATTCCCTACCTGTAATCAATGACAGCCAAATTGCAGTTTAAGAGGCGACTGTTTTTCCACTGTAAATGGCTGAAGCTGTGATAAAGATAGTTAAAAAAAATCCATGCACATCAAGGTCATGAAGTAGACTCCAGGAAAGGAAATCAATCATGTTTGGAATGTGCAACCTGGAAAAGTTATACTTAAGATTTGCTTTTTGTTTTCAAGATTCTTCAGCACGATTGTCTGATTGTCGTACCTGAGAGGACGGTGAGATGGGCAGCGGACCCTCTGCCTCCGTCTTAACCTTTGACCTCTTGGTGGTCAATGGGTTGACTGTGCTACTCACTGCTGGGTCTCCGCTGGCATTCTGAAGGACAGGGTTGAAGAGGCACACGTTTATTTTCCCCCACTGTCTTTTCAAGCAGGAAAGGAGGTTTTCAATCATTTTGTCATTCATGCTTGTAAATGAAAGGAAACCAAAAACAACCAATCACTTTCTCAACAATTCAGTCATTCATAATCTATAAGTGAATCATTCCATTACATCAACAGACTCCACACAGTCAGATGGGAATCAGATAACAGAATCAAGGAGATGCCACGCACATTTCCTTTTGGCTCGCTCGTCCACTGCAAAGAGATGTGTGGAGGCCATGAGTCAGACTGGGACCCGCCGTCGAGACTAAACAGTTTAGACTGCTTTATGATCGCCAAAGCCACAAGGAAATATGAAAGAAGAGGAGTTATTGCCCTCGGTACAGAGGGGGAAGGCGGCAGGGTCGGGATTGTGTGTGTGTGTGTGTGTGGGGGGGGCTTTGATTCTAAGACGACAACACACAAGGCCTGTTAAAGCTCGAATGGAGACAAAAAGAAAGGAAAGATATCAAACGTAAAGCAGCTGATAAATGATTGTGCATGTGTGTGTGTACATTAAGGTTCATTGGAGGGGTCCAATACAAGAGGGGGGGGTCTCCTAATCCCACCCAGACGCTGCAGTGCAGTTCGGCATTTCTGGGGGCCTCCATGATTCATTCCGTTGGCTGAAAGCCAAGAGGGAAATATGGTTCTGATCACTGCTGAAACGGAGCCGAATGTGTGTTTGTGCATGTGTGGGAATCGGGGGCTGTCTTCTTTGTGTGTGTGTGTGTGTGTGTGTGTGCGAGAGTAAGCAACAAGGTGCAAACATACCCTCTCAGATACTCTCAGTGTGTGTAAGCAGCCAGCGTGCTGACACAGAGCTGGAGGCAGTTGATAGTGTGAGGCGGAGTGATTCACTGAGTGTGAAGTTTACATTACGTTACGCTGTGGTGTACACAGAGGGCTGATACAGAGAACGGGGGGACAGTAGGAAGTAAGACAGATGGCACTGGGAGGAGGGAGCCTCGTGCATATTTCGGACTTGAGACAATTTACAAAAAAGACTTCATTCATGCCTACTTGTAATTTTAGGCTGCATATCATACAGAGCAAGCCTTCATCCTCAGTTCTGAATACGTGCTCGGACAATTGGTCAATTTGTTGACATCAAATGAAACCACGGCATGCTTGATTCCAGTATTAGTCGGTTCAATATATCTGTTGGAGAAAAGTATCTGTTCAAATATGTCACCTGTTGGCTCTGTGAGCTTGTGATGGACATTTTTAAATGAAGAAATTTGTTTTTTTTGTCCTCGTAGTTCAACAATCAGCCATGTTTATTTTTAATGTGATGTCTCATTGTTTTCCATCCTGAACTTAGCCCAGATTGTCAAAACTACTGAATCGCTACCCACATCTCTTGAAATAGGTTTGCTGAGTTCATCGTATTGACGGCTGTTTCCCCGGTACCGATACAATACCAGTATTATACGGATACATGCTGGATACAATGCTGGATCAGGTATTGACGAGTACTTGAGTCTGTGCACCGATCCGATATCATGTTACCATATCAGCTCATTTAGGCTACACAGGAACAACAGCAACACGTTGCACTCGCTCCCCGATCTGTTTATCCTGCCGATCGCTACTGCACAGCTCTCCCCAAAGAGAAAGAAGCGAGATGGATCACTCCTTAGCTACTTTCATCATCGATGTTTCACCCAGCATTCCTTCCTTTGAGTCATCTCACTCCTTCCCCATATCTGTTGAGTGTTGCACATGTGCGGTACCGTACAGGCACGCGAGCCAAATGTCAGCAATTTGACAATATTTAACACTTTATCAATAAAATGGCGACATGTTTTCAACACACAGGTCGGTACTCGCTATCGGCCGATTCGCACGTTCAGGTATCGGAATAATGGGAGCTAAGGTAAGAAAGATTGAAGGAGAAAGTATATACTATTCCCTTGAATCTGAGCACTATTTGTGTGCGAGTGTCACATTGAAAGGTAGAAATGCTTCCATTCCTACCTGGTTGGCTTCAGAGTTGGAGCTGTTGTGGGAGGTGGTCATAGGTGAAGCAGTGAGGGGGTGCTGGCGAGCAGAGAAAGAGGACGGTGATGGTTGAATGAGAGGAGGTGTGTGGCCGAAGGCGTTGAGACTCCTCTGCTGGTTCAACAGCTGCTGGTAAGCCACAGGGTTGATGGGATGAGGGAAGCTGAACGAGGGACTGAGCAGGAGAAAAAGAGAAAAGAAGTTATCCTGTGGTAATGGGATGGATAACGTTGTCTCGTGGCTAATAGGCTAAGACTAAACCCAAACATGAATCAGATTTGAAAGAATTCCAACTGAGCCACCATGTGCTAGGCTACTGGCATGCTGATTGGATGCAAACAGGATGCTTGTAGCATGTAGTATCAGCTTGCAGTGTCCTACTAGCATGATAGCTTGTATGCTAATAGTTCAAAGATAAGGCCGGCCTTATCTTTGAACTATTCCCCCTAAAAGACCAACACCTGCAAAGCATTAGTCTTCTCAGTACTTTCTGACTCTCCTTCCTTGTCTGTGGCTCAAATCCATTTGTTTTTACTGAACAGGAAAATCTGAAGCAATTTCCCCAAACAGCTGGGCACTGTAGTTTTTATTAAAGCGAACCCACACAGGAGTAAATAGCTCATTTGTTGGCCAGCGTCTGGCCATCGAGTCAGCGTGTAAGGGTCTGCCAATCCGGTCCCGTCGGTAAATGATGACTTTCTCAAGTACCACTCACGGCGAACGACTGTACGTATTCAGAGGAACTCGTATTTCATTCAGCCATTGTTAAAAAACAAGCCAGCAAAACCTGCTAGACCGTTAGCTAACATACAGAGAAGAAGAGAATTATTCTCCCTCCACTTACTCTCCAGCCACAAAAATACATCATCATGTCGACTAACAGACGTGCCTGTCCCCTTAAGGGCTTTGGCTTTACTGGATACAAATAGGGTAGTACTTCAAAACGTATAACTTGTTAAAGTACTGCTAATTATTGTCAGAGTTAAGTCTGCATCAATGGATTCCAGTAGATAAAGTTATATATAAGATATCTAAAATGTTTGTTGAATTGAATACTATAACGAGCGATAAAAAGCTTTTTTTTTTACCGCTATCTCTGATGAAATGTGTATATGCCTGTAAATGTGCGTATGTGCATGTTTGAGGATTGCTAGATATGCATGCACGTGTCTAAGTACCTGATCCCTCCGACTGAAAGGTGCCCATAGGAGCTGCTGGCGGCCGAGCTGGAGCGGGAGTTGTTGATGTAGGCCACCAGCGAGTTGGGCGAGGTGCGGATCATGGTCTGCAGGTCAATGCTGGCATCTGACAGCGGGGAGATGGACAGCGCCCTCTTCCTGCTCAGTCGGGGTGTCAGCCGGGGGCTGGAGAAGCGTGAAACTGGACACAGACGCAAGGAGACACAATAGAGACCATGTCAGCCATCTCGTCATCGCTACCTCCATGGACGACTTCAAAACAAATCGACCGCTTGCTGACGAATGAGACATGATGTCTCACATGCAGACAGCCCTGTCACAGTCACCAGGTTGGAGGACAAATGTGTTAATTCCTCGTACTTCCACTAAACCTCTACTGGCCTCAATAGAGACCAGCAGTTACCCTGGACCATGTTAGAAGAAACATTCAGCCCCGAGCATTCTAGTAGAGGTCACAGCCATGCTAAGCCACACTCTATCGCCTGCATCTCTCACACACACACACACACACACACACACACACACACACACACACACACACACACACACACACACACACACACACACACACACACACACACACACACACACACACACACACACACACACACACACACACACACACACACACAGCTCCCCTATTTAACATTCACGTCCTCTTATGCATAATGAATCGCCCCCAATCAGTCTCAGTAATTGCCGTGATAGCAATCTCTTTCAAACCGCTGTACTTGGGCAAGTTAAATGGAGGCAATTTAAACAAATTGATCTCAGAATACCATAAAAGAAAAGAACAAGGCTGACTCACAAAGGTAGCATTCATGGCCTTCCGCTAGATCTGGCTGGTGCACTATTTTCTTATTCGCATAGAAAAAGAGCACAAGAAAATGACGGGGGAGACTACTTTCCCATGAACTTGAAGAGAAGGCTATTTGTTTTTCCATTCATACTGATAGTCCATCATGCATGTGTATTTATTTCTTTTGTATTTCTGGGGAATACGTCTGTCCCACTCCCACGGACACAGAGACAGATCACTTGCTTGGGACCAACAGGTGCTGCTTTGAAGGGGTGTGGGGACAGAGAGCAGGACCGGCATGTGTGTCTTTGTGCGCACGTTGTAATTAGGTCTTACAGCAGACATCATCAGAGGCGCGAGAGGCAGGAAACTCATAATAGGCCCATCACAACTCACCTACGCACACATTTGCTGCACGTCAGCTTTGCCGCTGTCAATGTGTAGCCCACACCTGGTGGAACTCACAAACCCTCGAGCAAAATGAGCCCAGGCACCGCCGTAATCACCGCGCCAGACCTGCAGCCATAAACCAGGATCTGACTTCCAAAACTATTATGTTTGGAGGTGGCGAGTCGTAAAGCAGAGGCATATGCACTTAGTTAAAAAGGCCCCCGGGACGACAGACGACAGTAGTTTGGGGCCTGAAAAAAAAAAGGCCGGTGGAGATGATAGAGACGTCGTGTATGAAAGAGTTGGCAAAAACAACAAACGTTCCTCAGGAATGTGCCTCTTTAGGGCCAATAAATAAATGTGTCATCTTTATGCCCTGTATGTTAGCTACATACAGGAGGAAAGGAGGGAGATAGGAGGGAGATAGGAGGGAGCTAGGAGGATGATAGGAGGGGAGGAACAGAAAACACAGTGTGGAGAGGCAGGCCATTCTCCACTTGGACCGTCATGAATGAGGAGTTCATTCTGAGAAGCTATGCATCACGTACGGGTCGTGCAGCAGCAAGGATTTGCTATTTTTGCAGTGAGGCGAGCTGGCTGCAGATTTAATGGGAGATGCGTGTATTAATATTCCCCCTTTATAAAGCAGGAAACAGGCCTCACCGCCTGGCAGCCTGGCAGCCTGGCAGCCTGGCGCCTGCCTCACGCTTCTGGGCACTGTGCCCAAAACGCCGCCCTCCGCCTCCGTCGTCACAACCGCCCCCTCAATCTATAAATCCACCTCAGCTCGCAAGAATTCTCAACGCCGATACGCCTATAACGTCCGTCCTAAACCTCAGGTGCGAACAAGCTCGTATTTGTTTGTGCTCAGCGGTGTTGTTACTGGTCTAACCTACTTTTACCTGGAGCACATTTTAACAGCAATGTGCGCACACAACTCTCACCACGTGGTAAAGGAGTGTTTTATAGGTGGCGGTTATAATTGAAAGGGTGAGCAGGTTCCGGCAGGGAGTGAGAAAACAGATGTTGCACAGGCCATGGCGGCGCGGCAGTATGTGGTAACATGGCGTGTGTGTGTGTGTGTGTGTGATATGGGAGTGTGTCTATGTGTGGGACTGCATCGTGGGCTGGTAGTAATTGTGGGATCTGGATTTATATGGAGTCATAATTACAGCCGCTCCAGTGCACATCGATACAGTAAAGTAAAAAAAATATATATATATCAAAAAGGATGGGAGTGAAGAGTGTATGTGTGTGTGATTATTTTAAGCATTTGCCTGAGCTATTTCAACTGAAATGGCTTTGTGGAAAATGAAAACACTTTAATTGGAGGGCTAGCTCTCGGTGTCATCCCAGCCCGCGCACACGGAGCACCTCCTTGTAGGCAACGTAACTTCCCTAATACGCTTTGTGGAGGGGTATCAAATGGGCTGCATGTGGTAAAAGAAATGTTGTCTGCTGTTTGTGCAAAAAGACTAAATAGCCTGAGAGCATAGAGGCTGATGACAGCCAGAGGGAGAGGCGTTTCCAGAGGGAGGTGATGAGACGGACACAACGTTAGCTGGTGACACAACAGCAGCTAACGGTGCTGCACTTGGACCTGTGTGACCACGGTGTCAAGCAGCTGGTCAGCACTTTGTGTTTTGCGTTTAGAAATGTGAATCGTGTGCTTTCAAATAGCTAACCCATTGAGTAAGGGGATGTTGTGGGGTGTTGTGGGGTGTCGGGAAACATTGATCCAACTTATTAAGTTGCGATACTGATAGCGATGCCTGGTCTTTGGGTACCGGCCGATACCGAGAATCGGTACCTCCTTGTGGTCTATGGATTACACTCCGCCGCTCTACCCGCCTGGTGTTAAACGGACTACACTCGCCGTCAAGCTGCCAGCCTCCGGTGTCGAGCCACGGGACTCACACCGTCGATCTGTCTACTCTGGTATCGAGCCACGGGACTTCACGCCGTCAACTCACCAGCCCCCCGGTGTCGAGCCACGGGCCTCACACCGTCGATCTGCCGCTCGGGTGTCGGACCACGGGCTCCACACCTGCACGCACAGCCTAAATAAAACCTGATTAATATTCACTTCTGTCTCCTGTGGTCTTGCGTTTGGGTCCTACCTGTGAACTCCCGTGACAATGGTACATCAGCGACTTGGTAAAGAATCTTCAAAATGAACAGGAATTACAATTCAAGAGTAAATCTTTTAAATGCAGCAGATTCCACTACATATAGCATTAAAACATAGAATTGAATTGAATAGAGCGTCCCCACTGTCACGATACACTGGATATTTGAGTCAGTGTTCGTGATCCTGATATCTGATATCAGTACTGGTGCATCCTTCGGGCGGTGCACTGCTGGTCTTTTTTGGGGGTAAGTGAGTCCATGCCAGCAGGGCCCTAGGCCTCCACATCTTGAGCCAGCCTAGCTACCCCACAGGCCGGTCGGAGTGAGAAACATGTTTATTTTCCCTGCTAAATCTCACTAATACCAACACTGTGAATATTATTAGCGAGGGGGCTCGCGCTGAATCCTCTATGAGCCCCCAGTGTCCAGCCCAGAGCCGGCGTTGTGTTTGCCAGCGTGTTTAAGCACACACTTCCAGCCATGTGCTCATGAACCAACATATAGTTAAGGTTAAGTGCTTGTGTATGCAGTCTCCCCCGCCCCCCTCACTCCTCACCACCACATCAGTACACAGATCTATCTCCCTCCCTCCCTCCGCTGCATCAACACTAAAGCCTTTTTCCTCGGGATGGCACACATTTACCTTGGCCACTGCTTTTGTCGTGGGAGCTTCAGCGTTTTCCCGCAAACCGCTCTGATATTTCTCTGCCCACCCACCCCTTACATACCGGCCCGTTCACAGACAAACAGTGTTCTGAATGCCTCGCAATGTGAAATACCATAATGTGACTTTACTTCTACTTACAGTAGTGGTGGTGCACCAAAGCTAATGCTAACCATGCTTAAATGTCTTTTCATTCGTATGAGAATCTTTGTTACTTCCATTGAGGTTCACAGAGCAGAATATTAATAAGGCCGGGTTTATCAACTGCCCATCTCTGACAGAAACTAATGACATCTATTGAAGTCATTTCGTCTCGTATTTAGTCTGCAAAAGGGAACTACTTTCAAAATCCATACAAATTGTCACTATATCAAAAATATTAGAAAACATGAACAACTCTCTCCAAAACCCCAAAACGAGAGTGCTAATGCTATGACCCATTGCAAGTCTGAAGTTGAACTTTGAGTCGGTATTTCCAACTTCCGATCGAAATGCCTCCCAGTGCATCTAATTGGGAAAACATGCAGCTAACTGATGTAGGCACGGCAAGTCTCTCGTGACAGAAGACCAAACTACTCGTAGCTGAATGACTAGTGAATCCTGTGGGGAGATATTTCTCATGCAAATAGGCATCACCTCAAAATGAGCACAAATCAACTGGATGGAAATGCCTACTATTTTGTCCCAGCACTTTTCACGACATAAAACACTTCAAAAAGTAAAAATTGATGAAAAGGTAATTCTGCTAACAGTTCACTGTAAGCGCTGCCTTGTGAATTGTGAAAGATGCTATGAGGGCACACGGGGAAATGTCTGAGTGTTTGGGCCCCAAAGTGTCTCCGATGTCTCTCAGCTAAGTCACTGCAGGCATGCCGTGTGTGATTCTGGCATTCATATTCCAATTGTTACATCCCGTATAGGGAGAAGATCTTCCACAAATTAACATTTTATCAGAGTTTTTTTTAAGTCTGAAGGAAATCCAGCTTGTTTTCAGATAAATATGTCATTCAAAACAAGGCATTTGTGATTCAAGGAGATTTGAACCAACATTGTATTTCGTAAAAAAATGTATTTTTGTTGTTTTAGTCCAGTTTGCTCAACTCCGAATCCATGTCACTGTCATCAGATAAGAACAGGAGATGATTAATGTGTGAAAAACACACCGCAGACTCCAACACCGGCTTACAGAGGCAGCTAAGCGTTTCAGCGAGGCCTTCACAGACGCTGGTAACGCCATGTTTGCAGAGCAGTCCTGTCCATCACACTCTGTGGGAGGAAAACCCAGCAAGCGGCTTATGGATCTTGAAACAGTCAGACTGCAATCAAACAACCATTGTGCTGCATAGGTTTGTGTTTTAACTGCGAACATGAAGAGAATTCCCCCAAAGTCTGTGGCGGTCTGTAGTTGTGGCACTTAAACAACATCTTCCTCATATAACGAAGAGGAGAGAAATTCCTGTGTTTAAGTGTCTGACTTAAGGCAAACCGAACAGTAAATCCTACAAATTCACAAGTGGGACCTGTGGCACTGACAACCCCCCCCCCCACCCCCCACCCTGACACATGTGTCCGCAACTTTTCCACCAGCACACTCCAGCACAGCAGCACTCAGTGTTTCATGGCTCAACCGTAAGCCTCGCAATTCACTTATCCAGAGGATAAACAGGGGGAGGAGGGGGAGGCGGGTGAGGAGCCATACTATGGGTTCACTGAGGGCTCCCAGTTTTTGCGGTGGGTCTGCTGAATATTAGTGCATAAATTGATTTTTAATATGGGTTTTTATCTGCACTGCCTTCCAAAACTAATGCTGAGGGATGAAGCACATATTTGCCACCTCTGCCACTACTCCTCCTCCCACGCTCTGGCAGTAAATGAGGCCTTTGATTCAGGCCGAGGCTGCCCGCGATGACCATTAGCTGGCCGTCTTGGTCAATACGGGCCTTGTGTCTCGAGGCCGCAATGGAAGAGCCTCCAGGCTGGCAGAGTGGCCTAAACCTAACCACATCACTCCGAGCACGGTCCAACACTAAATAAAAGCTGCCGGGATGGTGGCAGCAAGTGTGGACGCTGCGTAGAGCGGAGGGGGTTGCGGCTATTTGAGCAAACAGTCTCGTCAAACAAGTGCGGGCGAGACAGGGCAGCGGCGGTCACTGAGGTGGTTGGAGGTAGAGAAGAAAGAGGAGGAGGACGGAGAGGTGGTCTACAGTTTCTGCAAGGCCCCTAGTCCTTCCATTTCAGCACCGCTGTGGTTAACTAAGTGATTGAGGTCATTTGAAACAGTAATTGCCAAGCGGTCCCTTCCTTTCCGCTCCGCTGTGTTTTCCTACCTGTGCGTGAGGATGCCTGCCTTTGCGGTGTCGTGCGTTAACCGTGTGACACTGTAGTGGTGACAGCAGTGGGCAGATTAGTTTTTTCTTTCTCTGGGTGGGTGGTTGGACGGGATGAAAGAGAGAGCGAGGGGCTCCTGGAGCCGGGCGGGCGTCGGTGCCAAGTGGAGTATTTGATTATCAGGCATCGAAAAGGCTGACTTTCACAGACAGATTTCCACTCTGTGTGCTTTCTGTTCCCCATTCATGAGGGCTGAAGGTTTCTTGGATGTGTTTCGCTGCTGAGGTCAAACGTCTGTTCTGGTGCCGGACCGTCATCTTGATAGAGGGCCGGGGTTCTCACCGGCAAAAGCGAACAGGCTGGCCTCTGTGAGCTTGTGTGCAAACACGTGTGAGCATTTGCCCGCCAATTTGCCTGGCTGTTACATTTTTTGTGCACCACTGTGTGTGTATCAGCGCTAAGCTGCCTCATCCCCATCGTTGAGTGGACAGCCGTGCAGCCCGCGAGGTTAATCTCTGCCTTAACCACCCGACAAAGAGAGAGCAGACGCAAAGGTCTCAGAGCAACACTGCTCCGCCGTGCACGGACAAATTCTCCTCATGCTGCTCTTTTTGCAGTTGCCCTGGATTTGTTTTGTAGGATGTTACTCAGTAGAAGCACACCTGAACCACCATCAGAATGAGAGACTCTTAGTGAACACGTGCTTTTACGAGCTCCTGGCCTTTGGGCTTTTAGTGTTCATGCATCCTCAACCCTCAACTAGCCGCGGCCCCCATGCTATGTGTAAGTCTAAAGAGCTACACTAGCTTTGATGTGGTGAACTCTTCCATGAAAACGCCTCAAGAGGAAGAATAAGAGGATGGTATCAACATGCCTGGTGCTGGGAACAAAGGGCAAGATGGATGTTAAGTCTGGCTGTTACTCTTGTATTGGGATGGCAGTTATTAAAGATAATTATACATTTCTGACATGAAAATATCAACATATCATGTTGGTGATTCAGTAAGCTTTCCAGTAAAGGTTCAGCATCTGTATGAGACGCATCATTATGAGACGTTCAGAGCAACTGAAGTAGTATGAAGAGCAAAAAAGTCCAATGAGGTTAGTAGGATGGGTCAAACATACACGGGACACTCACTCAGGGGACCGGTGTCCGTGTCCCGTGCCAAGTTTCACTGATGAAGTCATGTCACTTGATGTTATGTCACTGAGTCACATCAGGTTATGGCTGTAGCTTAATTGACGTAACAAGCGTACTTATTTTAAGCCAAACATATTTTTTTTAACCCTAACCAAGTAGATTTGTGGCCTAAACCTAATCACACCTGTTTCACATCATTAAGCACGTTACAATGTTAACTGTGACTTACTACAATGTTAACCATGTGTTACAACGTTAACTGTGACTTATTACAATGTTAGTCATGTGTTATAACGTTAACTGTCACTTATTACAATGTTAATCATGTGTTATAACGTTAACTGTGACTTATTACAATGTTAATCATGTGTTATAATGTTAACTGACTTATTACAATGTTAATCATGTGTTATAACGTTAACTGTCACTTATTACAATGTTAGTCATGTGTTACAACGTTAACTGTCACTTATTACAATATTACAATGTGTTACAACGTTAACTGTCACTTATTACAATGTTAGTCATGTGTTACAACGTTAACTGTCACTTATTACAATATTACCATGTGTTACAACGTTAACCGTGACGTTTCACAATGTTACCCGTGTGTTACAGCGTCAACCGCCACTGCCACACAACATTAACACGTGCTTCAAGAAATGATGCAAAACGCTGCCAAACAGCAAATAAATGAAGAGTGGGGAGATCACATTGAACAGTGTGTTAAGTCTCGTAGTAAAAAATCTTGTCAATTTCAGAAGTCGGAATCTCCCAGTGAAACCCAAATATGCTGCGTTTCATTGGGAGTAAAATGTGGGTTTCATAATAACTGTTTTGAACAGATTTCAAATGAGATAAACTAAATTTGTTACTAGATTAAGATATGATAAAATGACGTTGAAATCCAACAGTTTTATAATCTGATGTGCTATTAATGTATATGGTGTAATTCTCATTTCATGACTGTACATTCATAAATTGCTTAGGTGCAGCACAACATTTTAAGTTGTATTTCTGTCAAAAGGCAACAAATCACAAGCTGTCAGTTTATCCTCACCATCCACAGGGCTGATGTATTCTGGCAGATGAGCTGCCGCTGCTGCAGCCGCCGCTGCTGCTGCACTGCTCTGCATCAGCAGGTCTCCGTAAGGGCTCCGCTGGCTGGCACTGGCCATCAGGTGGTAGTACTCTGTGGGGTTGGCCCCTGGTGGCGGAGGAGGGAGACTAAAAAGGGCGCGTTCCTTCAGGTGTTCGTGGGTCACTGCAGCAGAAATGGGAGGAACAAATAGAAGATGTAGGAGCACAGGTTTAATTTTTTTCTTCTTCTTGAAATAAATTTAAAAAATATACTTGACTTCATGGACACATGGTCAATTTCCCATCCCCCTCTGTGTATGCCGACTTTTAGCATGTGTTATTATTTTTAAACATTCATCATCTCGTGAAAGAAATTTGACCATATCAAGGAAATAAAAACACAGACAATGGGATTGTATTGGGTACAATACCGGCTGGTGCCACGGCACAGTGGTCATAACCCACAAAGTGATGCTGAACACATTCTGACAAGTCAAAGGGACTGAGCAAAAAACATTTAGATTTAGTCATTTTGCCATCCCCTTGACAGAATGACAAAACAAAGACAAGAACAGAAAAAGACTGCAAGAAGGACTCAACAGAGGAGACGAAGGATCTGCTTTAAAGATATGCGCTTGCGTGCATGCCGCGGGGCATGAGCCTTTTGATAAAAGATGTCTGTCTTTGAGGCTCGCTGGGCTAAGGGAAAATATCTCAAGGGAGTAAAGGAAGTAGAGGGAGAGATGGAGCAGGGCGGAGGGGGGCTATGGAGGGAAGGAATACTACATTCCTGCACTTCTCTAAGTTGGACAGGCTGAAGTCATACACTGCAGGTGCAAACAGATGCACGCTCATAATGCCGAGGAAGCCTTCAATGCTGCTTGTGCAAAGGTAATATTGACGTAAAATGTGTTAACACCTGCTCCTAGTAAAGCCGTGTTTAAAAGTGTCAGGAACTATAAGAGTGAGAGATGGATTGGTTTTCCTTTTTCCTGCATCTAACTGTGCCTGTGTCCCCCTTTCCTCCATTTCCTGCTCCCCCTCCTCCTAACCTCCCCCAGCAGTGTGAGAGGGGACAGGGGTGTGGGCCGATGGCAGATTAATATGCATGCTGGTGGAAACAGGGGGATGTGGGGGTTGCGATCACTGAGTGGGAGCCAAGTGGGATATTGGGGGAGCAAAACCACAGCCTCCCCCCACCCTCTGACACATAATCGCGCATATAAACCAAAGAAATCTGGATCCATCAGAAGCTATGAGGCCATGGCTGTGGTAACAGTGCACAGGCAGTGTGTTTGTGCTCCGGCTGCTTATACCTTTGGTTTGTCCGTGGCTGCCAGATCACCTTACCTACTCTGCAGAGTAGCATTTCAAGTCTGTGCGTGACCTCACTTATGGACACATGATGAGAGATAGCAGCTCCACCTCCACTGGTCCAAATTAAATCAGACAAAAGTAACACCGGTAAAAAGTGTATTATTAAAAGAAAAACACAACACCATGTTGTAGTGAAACAATACTGACGCTGTGTCTGAATTCCCTCTCTTGCTCACTCATCACCTATCCCAAATATAAGAACTGCTGGGTAGTTTACACTATAGGAGAAGTAAACTGACATTTTGGACCATGTAGGGCATACGTACATTGAATAAAATGACAGAGCATTTACAGCTGAAGAGTCTGCAGGCATGCTAGTGGCTCTGTGGGGCTGCACTTAATTGCAGTGATGCTTTGAGCCATATGCTAACGTAAGAGACAATGCTAACATGCTAGTGTTTGGCAGGTATAATGTTTTCCATCTTCACAGATTACATCTTTTTTATACTTCCAGCTCCTTATTTAAGATAGCCAAGTGAAGCGGTGGTTATCCTGAATTAGCAAATTCGAAAACTTTACTTGATAAAATAAATCAAAATATGACCGGTTAAGGGGTAACCACACACGGGGCTAGCAGTTAGTGAACAGCACATAAAAGCACAACAAAACAATCAAATTAACAATCATGATCGTACCTCTGCTTCATTAACAAAAGGGTGCAGCCTGTTGGCTGTTTGTGGCAGACTGAGACTGAGTGGACTGGTTATAGTGGGACAGAGAGACTGAGTGGACTGGTTATAGTGGGACAGAGAGACTGAGTGGACTGGTTATAGTGGGACAGAGAGACTGAGTGGACTGGTTATAGTGGGACAGAGAGACTGAGTGGACTGGTTATAGTGGGACAGAGACTGAGTGGACTGGTTATAGTGGGACAGAGACTGAGAGGACTGGTTATAGTGGGACAGAGACTGATCGGACTGGTTATAGTGGGACAGAGACTGAGAGGACTGGTTATAGTGGGACAGAGAGACTGAGTGGACTGGTTATAGTGGGACAGAGAGACTGAGCGGACTGGTTATAGTGGGACAGAGAGACTGAGAGGACTGGTTATAGTGGGACAGAGACTGAGTGGACTGGTTATAGTGGGACAGAGAGACTGAGTGGACTGGTTATAGTGGGACAGAGAGACTGAGTGGACTGGTTATAGTGGGACAGAGAGACTGAGTGGACTGGTTATAGTGGGACAGAGACTGAGTGGACTGGTTATAGTGGGACAGAGACTGAGAGGACTGGTTATAGTGGGACAGAGACTGATCGGACTGGTTATAGTGGGACAGAGACTGAGAGGACTGGTTATAGTGGGACAGAGAGACTGAGTGGACTGGTTATAGTGGGACAGAGAGACTGAGTGGACTGGTTATAGTGGGACAGAGAGACTGAGCGGACTGGTTATAGTGGGACAGAGAGACTGAGAGGACTGGTTATAGTGGGACAGAGACTGAGTGGACTGGTTATAGTGGGACAGAATCTGAGTGGACTGGTTATAGTGGGACAGAGAGACTGAGAGGACTGGTTATAGTGGAACAGAGACTGAGTGTACTGGTTATAGTGGGGCAGAGACTGAGAGGACTGGTTATAGTGGGACAGAGAGACTGAGTGGACTGGTTATAGTGGGACAGAGAGACTGATCGGACTGGTTATAGTGGGACAGAGACTGAGTGGACTAGTTATAGTGGGACAGAGAGGCTGAGTGGACTGGTTATAGTGGGACAGAGAGGCTGAGTGGACTGGTTATAGTGGGACAGAGACTGAGAGGACTGGTTATAGTGGGACAGAGACTGAGTGGATTGGTTATAGTGGGACAGAGAGACTGAGAGGACTAGTTATAGTGGGACAGAGACTGAGTGGACTGGTTATAGTGGGACAGAGACTGAGAGGACTGGTTATAGTGGGACAGAGACTGAGTGGATTGGTTATAGTGGGACAGAGAGACTGAGAGGACTAGTTATAGTGGGACAGAGACTGAGTGGACTGGTTATAGTGGGACAGAGACTGAGAGGACAGGTTATAGTGGGACAGAGACTGAGTGGATTGGTTATAGTGGGACAGAGAGACTGAGAGGACTGGTTATAGTGGGACCGAGAGACTGAGTGGACTGGTTATAGTGGGACAGAGACTGAGAGGACTGGTTATAGTGGGACAGAGACTGAGTGGATTGGTTATAGTGGGACAGAGAGACTGAGAGGACTGGTTATAGTGGGACAGAGGCTGAGTGGACTGGTTATAGTGGGACAGAGACTGAGAGGACTGGTTATAGTGGGACAGAGACTGAGAGGAGTGGTTATAGTGGGACAGAGACTGAGTGGACTGGTTATAGTGGGACAGAGATTGAGAGGACTGGTTATAGTGGGACAGAGACTGAGTGGACTGGTTATAGTGGGACAGAGACTGAGAGGACTGGTTATAGTGGGACAGAGACTGAGTGGATTGGTTATAGTGGGACAGAGAGACTGAGAGGACTAGTTATAGTGGGACAGAGACTGAGTGGACTGGTTATAGTGGGACAGAGACTGAGAGGACTGGTTATAGTGGGACAGAGACTGAGTGGATTGGTTATAGTGGGACAGAGAGACTGAGAGGACTAGTTATAGTGGGACAGAGACTGAGTGGACTGGTTATAGTGGGACAGAGACTGAGAGGACTGGTTATAGTGGGACAGAGACTGAGTGGATTGGTTATAGTGGGACAGAGAGACTGAGAGGAGTGGTTATAGTGGGACAGAGAGACTGAGTGGACTGGTTATAGTGGGACAGAGACTGAGAGGACTGGTTATAGTGGGACAGAGACTGAGTGGATTGGTTATAGTGGGACAGAGAGACTGAGAGGACTGGTTATAGTGGGACAGAGGCTGAGTGGACTGGTTATAGTGGGACAGAGACTGAGAGGACTGGTTATAGTGGGACAGAGACTGAGAGGACTGGTTATAGTGGGACAGAGACTGAGAGGACTGGTTATAGTGGGACAGAGATTGAGAGGACTGGTTATAGTGGGACAGAGACTGAGTGGACTGGTTATAGTGGGACAGAGACTGAGTGGACTGGTTATAGTGGGACAGAGACTGAGTGGACTGGTTATAGTGGGACAGAGAGAGACTGAGTGGACTGGTTATAGTGGGACAGAGAGGCTGAGAGGACTGGTTATAGTGGGACAGAGAGACTGAGTAGACTGGTTATAGTGGGACAGAGAGACTGAGTGGACTGGTTATAGTGGGACAGAGAGACTGATCGGACTGGTTATTGGTTATAGTGGGACAGAGAGACTGAGTGGACTGGTTATAGTGGGACAGAGAGACTGAGTGGACTGGTTATAGTGGGACAGAGAGACTGATCGGACTGGTTATTGGTTATAGTGGGACAGAGAGACTGAGTGGACTGGTTATAGTGGGACAGAGAGACTGAGTGGACTGGTTATAGTGGGACAGAGACTGAGTGGACTGGTTATAGTGGGACAGAGAGACTGAGTGGACTGGTTATAGTGGGACAGAGAGACTGAGTGTAGTGGTTATAGTGGGACAGAGAGACTGAGCGGACTGGTTATAGTGGGACAGAGAGACTGAGCGGACTGGTTATAGTGGGACAGAGAGACTGAGTGGACTGGTTATAGTGGGACAGAGAGACTGAGTGGACTGGTTATAGTGGGACAGAGAGACTGAGTGGACTGGTTATAGTGGGACAGAGAGACTGAGCGGACTGGTTATAGTGGGACAGAGAGACTGAGCGGACTGGTTATAGTGGGACCGAGACTGAGAGGACTGGTTATAGTGGGACAGAGAGGCTGAGTGGACTGGTTATAGTGGGACAGAGAGGCTAAGTGGACTGGTTATAGTGGGACAGAGAGACTGAGTGGACTGGTTATAGTGGGACAGAGAGACTGAGTGGACTGGTTATAGTGGGACAGAGAGACTGAGCGGACTGGTTATAGTGGGACAGAGAGACTGAGCGGACTGGTTATAGTGGGACCGAGAGACTGAGTGGACTGGTTATAGTGGGACAGAGAGGCTAAGTGGACTGGTTATAGTGGGACAGAGAGGATGAGTGGACTGGTTATAGTGGGACAGAGAGACTGAGTGGACTGGTTATAGTGGGACAGAGAGACTGAGCGGACTGGTTATAGTGGGACAGAGAGACTGAGCGGACTGGTTATAGTGGGACAGAGAGACTGAGCGGACTGGTTATAGTGGGACAGAGAGACTGAGCGGACTGGTTATAGTGGGACCGAGACTGAGAGGACTGGTTATAGTGGGACCGAGACTGAGAGGACTGGTTATAGTGGGACAGAGAGGCTGAGTGGACTGGTTATAGTGGGACAGAGAGGCTAAGTGGACTGGTTATAGTGGGACAGAGAGACTGAGTGGACTGGTTATAGTGGGACAGAGAGGCTGAGCGGACTGGTTATAGTGGGACAGAGAGGATGAGTGGACTGGTTATAGTGAGACAGAGAGACTGAGCGGACTGGTTATAGTGGGACAGAGAGGCTGAGTGGACTGGTTATTGTGGGACAGAGAGACTGAGCGGACTGGTTATAGTGGGACAGAGAGGCTGAGTGGACTGGTTATAGTGGGACAGAGAGACTGAGCGGACTGGTTATAGTGGGACAGAGAGGCTGAGTGGACTGGTTATAGTGGGACAGAGAGACTGAGTGGACTGGTTATAGTGGGACAGAGACTGAGTGGACTGGTTATAGTGAGACAGAGAGACTGAGCGGACTGGTTATAGTGGGACAGAGACTGAGAGGACTGGTTATAGTGGGACAGAGAGACTGAGTGGACTGGTTATAGTGAGACAGAGAGACTGAGCGGACTGGTTATAGTGGGACAGAGAGGCTGAGTGGACTGGTTATAGTGGGACAGAGAGGATGAGTGGACTGGTAGTGAGACAGAGAGACTGAGCGGACTGGTTATAGTGGGACAGAGAGACTGAGTGGACTGGTTATAGTGGGACAGAGACTGAGTGGACTGGTTATAGTGAGACAGAGAGACTGAGCGGACTGGTTATAGTGGGACAGAGACTGAGAGGACTGGTTATAGTGGGACAGAGAGACTGAGTGGACTGGTTATAGTGAGACAGAGAGACTGAGCGGACTGGTTATAGTGGGACAGAGAGGCTGAGTGGACTGGTTATAGTGGGACAGAGAGACTGAGTGGACTGGTTATAGTGGGACAGAGAGGCTGAGTGGACTGGTTATAGTGGGACAGAGAGACTGAGTGGACTGGTTATAGTGAGACAGAGAGACTGAGCGGACTGGTTATAGTGGGACAGAGAGGCTGAGTGGACTGGTTATAGTGGGACAGAGAGACTGAGTGGACTGGTTATAGTGGGACAGAGAGGATGAGTGGACTGGTAGTGAGACAGAGAGACTGAGCGGACTGGTTATAGTGGGACAGAGAGGCTGAGTGGACTGGTTATAGTGGGACAGAGACTGAGTGGACTGGTTATAGTGGGACAGAGACTGAGTGGACTGGTTATAGTGGGACAGAGATTGAGAGGACTGGTTGCCTGTTTTTACCTGCTGTTGATGCTGTAAGTGTTATTTATTGTATGACACTAAATATGACCCGTTGCACCCGCCGCGGTGTCCATAGCTCTTTTTATTTATTACCGTGACCTTTACTCAGAGCACATTTTTACTGACCTACTTTTTATTTTCATTCAAGCACATTCTTTTTACTTTTACTTGAGTACAATATTCTAATACTCTTTCCACTTCTGAGTATACCTTAACACATGCCTGACACCCAGGTGTCCCTATCAGAGGGTTCACACATGCTCCACTGAGCTCCGTGGTTCCACAGACTTTACGTAGAGCTGTAGATTGCCCTCCATCTGGAGCCGTACCTCCCTGCCACTTTATCAGGGACAGCATCTCTCCCGCATTGCTTCTCTTGAAAAGCGGCGCGGCATTACTCGCCAGCAGCGTGCGCCTGGTGATTAATTGTTGCTGGGTGCGGGCCTGTGGCTCCTCACTTCTCCGACCTGTTGTTTGAGCAAGGGTAGCTGGGACAGGTCTGTCATCGTGTCAACTCAATAGTGCAGGGGTGACGCATGTTTTTTTACTGTGCCAATTTCCATGTGTTCTCCTGTCCAGACATATATACAGACAAGCAGCGAAGTTGCACATACCGAAGAGCATATCCCTGATACACCCGCAAATCACCAGCATGCACACACTTGCCAAAACACCATAACAAGCGTGTGCCTCACTACCTTCTATCGGGGAGTGTATACGGTGCAAGACTAATTATCCCGTTGGTTAAATAATCAACTGTGTAAACTAAAGCGTGCATGCAGTGAGCTGCATCCAAGCAGACACAGTTGGTTATAGTGAACATAAATTGTGAACCTGCTCAACTCTAATCCCACCGATTTAATGTTAACTGGTCAATGATTTTCCACATCACTTGCCGTTTATTCTTCACACTGTGTACATTGCATACATCATAAGAACACTGAGGCAGAGTGTTTCCACCTTGCATGATGCTGATTGCAACCTAACAGGTATGAGAGTGTTTATGGATGGAACATGTGTGCCTGGGTATTGCATGTTATTCACACATTAGCCATTCATACGAGTGAATGAATGCGTGTGAGTATTAGTATGTGTTTCTCACACTCTGTTCCAGCGCTTGCCATTGGTAAGTCAATTTACTGAGTCCATAAGTGTGTAATACTTTTATGTGTACAATCTACAGCAGGAAATGTGCAACAAGTAACAGGAAAGGAAACAATTCTCCAAATCCACCAGACAACGCAGCCCAGTAGGATGGAGAAACACAGTGTAGCAACTTTAACCACCAGTAAGAAAATAAGAAGAGGAATTAGATTGACAGCTGCAGTTTGTGAAGCCATCCATAGTAGGTGTACAAATGTAATGTCGAGCGAAGAGCTAAAATACAAAGAGTTAAAAACACATGGAGGCAGCTTCAAAACATTGTCTTTAAACCCAGAGATGAGGAGTTTACCTCAAGCCCTGTGCCACTTTGTGTTCCTCGTGTGTGATACTGCTGTTCAGGCAGTTTTTTGTGTCATAGTGGTCGAGGTTGTTAGACAACAGTGTGATGGTTCTTATGTTCCTGTGGTAATAGCAACATCTAATTGTAGATATCAGATCGATATCATAGTCTACATCTTGGTGGTACACGGGGTGAATCTTACCTTCGGCAGGGCTCAGTCCTCGGGCCGCTGAGATCATGGAGAGGGTGGGGCTGCCGTGTACCGAGCGAAGGTAGTGCTCCATGTGCGGGCTAACGTAAGGATGTGGAGGGCAGAACGGTGACTCAACCATCCCAGGCAACCCGTGGGGAGATAGACGGATCAGGGAAATGTCTGAGATGACTGGACTGCCCGTCAGTCCTGGAGGTCTACGAGGAGGAATTCAAAATTAGACCAATCTAAACAAATGATTCAAAGAAAGAAGGTGTGGAGGCAGGAAGGGATAGAGGAGGAGGGTCATAGGTCAATAGGAAGACAAAAAGCACATAGTGGGAGATGGAGAGGGAAAGACCTTGTACTAATGTGATTACTTGTATTGTGCTCCGTTATCATTGTGAGTGATCTTCATCGGTATGTTCACAGACAGGCCTTAAATTCTGTTATTCCACCAAAGTCTCTGCAGTCTCAATCCACTTACACCCTTTCCCCTTCCCAGTCCCACAGCTAATACATAATAATCCCCTCTTGTTCGCCTTCTCCTATTAAGCCCTCGAGCTACAGACAAGTCGAGACCAAGGGCTTTCCACTGCAAGGCTCCCAGGAAGCATATTCTTTATCTGTTTGGGTGGGCAAACCTACAGGGTCTCTTACATCAGCTAATACATAGTGTCTGATAAGAGAGTGCAACTGGATGCTCAAAACCTTAAGTAGCTGCCAGTAGCCACCTTTAGCAAGAAAAGTCAGAAGTTGTCCGACAGCCTGTCGGTCACAACAGGCTGTACAGTAAATGTGTCATCTCTGACAGGTATTTGGCTCTGCTTTCAGAAACACAGACGAGTGGGTGTTACAGTTCTCAACAGCCCCGAGGGGCTGAACTGTAGATAAAAATGTCGGCTGGCCGCTGGCGGTGGCACAACCCTTTGAAGGGGCATTAGTACTTATGTCGAACCTAGTGTGCTTCAGCTCTGATAAGAGGCCCGCCACTCCACCGGTGTGTGGTAAGAACACCTGGTAGTATTCAACCCTCGAGGATGACTATTAGGCTGGGGGAAGATGACTAATAGATGAAAAGGCTGAATGACTGGTTACATTGCTGGTTTAACAGGAACTAATAAATTGTCAATCGACACTGTTGTAGAGACTCAAATTGAAGTGGACGTTTAGGTTGAAACTGCTCTGTGGTTGAAGAGGCCAGTAGATGACAGTGCTTTACCTGCTTCACTTCACTGTCTGTTAAACGTTTAGATTTAAAATATTTATATTCTTTGGTCATTTTGCTCCCATGTTCATCCCAACTTCACGTTTCGTATTGAGGAAACGGAGTGATGTCATGTTATCGCGTGTCAAAGATCACACACTACTTACTCCACTTCAATCCGCCTCATAACCGGGCATCCCGTTCCCAACTCGTCCAACACTGATGCTTGGCCAGTGGCCCACGGCGTCTCACACCGACACACTAGAGCGCCCTTAGGCGTCTGTACAGACACTATGGGGGCTTTCAACCAACTCAAACGTAAACCAATCGTAGTCATTATTAGACGGTCAGAGCAAATTACATAGTAGGAAAGTCAGAGTAGGGTGGTCGGGAGGGAAGGTTAGATGGGTTTAAACAAACACAACTTTCACTTTCTGTACTTTACTAACACCAGTTATGTAACAAACATACTTATTTGAACCCAAACCACGATCTCTTCAGAAGCCTAACCAAGTAGTTCTGTTGCAAAAGTAAACCTAAAAACTAAGCAAACCTACATTTAAAGTTTATTTTGAGACAAGTCAAGTGAATCTGCATGTTTCCTTTGAACACGAGTATTTTGAAAAGACACTATCAGAATCAGAATCAGAATCAGAAACCGTTTATTGCCATCGTATGTTGAACATACAAGGAATTTGACATGACGGGAGGTGCGTAACATTTAACAACAATCAACAACGGGCAACAATGCAAAGTAGAACAAATTAAATTTACAGAAAATATAAGATAAAGTAAAATATAATAAAGTGAAATATAAGATAAAGTGAAATATAAGATAAAGTGAAATATAAGATAAAGTGAAATATAAGATAAAGTGAAATATAATAAAGTGAAATATAAGATAAAGTGAAATATAAGATAAAGTGAAATATAAGATAAAGTGAAGTCGAGTGCACAGGCGGTGTAGTGTGAAAGTGTCCAGTGTGATAGAAGGGATGTGCGGGGGAGTGACCGGAGGGAAATTGTCCTGGGGATGACAGAGTCAGTGGGGGTATGCATGCAACGCCATCTAGAACTGACACTGGAGGTCTCAGTCTGCAGCTTAGAGCCACTGACCAAGCCGAGCAGGAGCGATTCATTTGTAGAAAATGTGACCACAGTGACACACAGTGCAAGAATACAACGACATCAAAAGAACAGAGTAGCTGTCTTCATGAGGGCCGAAGAACAAATTCTGTTTAATCTGACAGTAAAGCAGCCTGATGGCTGTGGTGAACACGTGAGTGTTCATACGTGTGGTTTTAACTCTTGGCAGCAACAACTGCATGTGTGAAGGGTGTGAGGAATGGTTCATCTCAGCTGGTAACATGATTCAGTAATGTTTTTCAATTAAAGATTTGGAGGTTAGTCATGTTACATCTATGTTTTGTATCTCTCTGTGGACCGACATGCATTAAGGCCAGTAAATAGTAAAGCGGGTCATCATTCTGGAGAAGCTTAGATATCTTCTTATACATCTGAAAAACATTGGTCAGGGGTGTCAAATCATTTGATTCTGGTGAAATGAGTGTGACTGGTTCAGGTTGCAGTTATATGTCTGTGGCTATGAAAGGGGGGCCTCAGACCAAGCATGCATGCTTGGCAGGACCCCCTCCTGCACCAACCTCCCTTCAGAGTTACCCTGCTCAGTCTCTCATTCACTGTCTCTGTGCGGATGCCAGCCTGCACCCGGGCCCAGTCCGAGCCAACCAACCCAGAGCCTCGGCCCTCGCTCCATTTCCAGTAAGCGCCTGCAGACTGCCGGCCTTGTCCGAGGGCCAACTTTCTGCCGTCAGGCCCAGTCTTTCCCTACAAACAACCATAAAGAGCCCTCTGTTCTGGGCGGGAGGGGAGAAGTGAGAAGAAACAGACGCTCCATACACCAAAACATGCTTCCTTCGGTCCGCCTCGATGCAGCATACAGGGAGCTTGGCAGTGCCGCCTCAGATTAGTGGCTGTGTGCTTCACTGAAGGACTACCTGGGTAAGCTGGCACTGTTGCTGGCTTTCTTTCTTATCAGTCTGGGTGACTCAACAGTCATCAAAGTAATCACACACTGGGATTCACACGATTTAGCTGAGGCCTAAAGCTATAATGCAATATTGTCGAATATGTTTCTAGAATGGATAGAATTTCAGAAAAGGCTCCCTGATGTAATGCAGGAGCCTGTTTAACACACTTACCTCCATCTCTAAACGAAGCAAACAAACATTGGGCCTCATGCAGCGAGAGCAGCAATATCGGACACATTTACAAATTTGCTCTTGTTTTTGTTCGTATCCACACATGTTGGTATTTTGTCAGCACGCATTGATATCTGGGATTCATCAAAGCTTTTCTTGTTCTCGCTCTGCTCTGAAGAAAGAGAACATTTTATTGCCGAGAGCACTCTAACCAATCTTATTTTCACAGTCCACAAATTGTCCTACGCAAGTTTTAAATTTAAGTAACATGAAAAAAAGAACTTGCATGAATATGGTATAGTAACATGTCGATTATTATATGTTTTAGAGTCAATATAATGATTCGGTTGTTAATAAATACTGTTTGTCCACTTATCAACAGTTAAGACGATATAAACTCTTGGATGATATTGAATGCATTTTCCTGTAACGGCAATACTACAGCGATTTGACTGTGCTGAAGTTCTTCTTCTGATGTGCTGTTTTTGGGGGCATCTCTTCAATTCGTGGCCATGTGCCAGAGTATAGACAGAGTATAACACCTGCCCTTATATATTGTTTAGTGGGCGTTAGCTGTGCTAATAATAAACAATTTGCCACACCCCTCCAATTGATGATGTAGTGGGATTCATCATTCAGCACACCTGGTAACAGGTTGGGTTCTCTCCACTGTCTGTGTCTCGGGCCCATCGGCTCCTACTGAAGGTGTAATTCTTTAATAACTGGTCACAAATGTAGAGTTACATTTTTCATTTAATCCACATGTGGTGCTCTGATGAGTGATTTGGTGTATGTGGGACTGTGTATGTGTTCATTGTAATGAAGGAACATGTCAAATAGTGCAACAGTGTGGCTCATTTTAACAACAATGTGGAGCTCTATGGCACTGATGCATCGAGCCGTGCATACGTGAATATCGTCTCATCTACAAAGAAGCTAATTCAAACACGACAGTGATGACATGAGCCTCCCGCACTGTGATATGAGAATCCTCAGCGTGTTTCATGTGTTTGCTGAAGGTAAATATATAATCAGAAGTGTGAAAATAAATACATTTCGTATCCATTATAATCAACACGCCCCCCCTCTCCATGCTCCACCTACCAAAACCTTTTTGCAACATTTGACTTCAAACCTGCATCCGCCAACAATAGTTATTTGTTTTAGCCGATAGCAAACCAGCGTGTCCACACACATCACTCCAGCTGCAGTAAATCACTCAAACGACCAAGAGTGTGTATGAAGGCTTGATAATAAGGTGAAATGTGCGGCTGTTGCCTGTCAGGAGGCTGCAAATGATAGTCCCGTCTGGCAGGTACCATTATTGAAGCCTTGTTGATCCACCCTTTTTCTGACAAGATGTTACTTGAAGTCAGTGTGTTTTCGGGAGGCGTCAGTCACAGAGGTTGAATGCGAAGCTCTTTGAGGGCCTCATAGCCCCGGGAGAGCCCTGTCTCTTAATAAGTGGCTGCCATTTAAAGAAACTTCCACCGTACCTGAACACGATGGGTGGCTGGCCTGGTGGAAACACACTCTAATCTAAATTCTTCATTGCTGCCAAACAAAAGTAGCAGGAATCCGTCCTCGTAAGGATGATGCTTGAGGAGGGCCAGGGAGAGATCGAGGGATAGGGAGCCAATGTGAGTCAGCAGATGACATGCTTTCGACTCGGTAATTGCTATTTGTCTCTGTGTTCTGTGATTCCATGCCCTCTGTTGTTCCATTGTTAAAACTCTGCTGTGAGAAACATGACATGGTGCAGCTTGTAGAGCAATGAGGAACCCTGCGAGTAAGTACATACCAGCAGTACCTTTTGCCTTCGGACAGGGTCGACTAACTCTTCATATGAACTGGTTATTGGTGGTTATAACTTGTATCTTTGCAAAGGTAAATTTAACCAATCTAGCTATAGTGTGAAAGTCTGAATGGGCCTTTCTGCAGCCTAACTTAGGAGGTCAGTTACCTAAACCTATCAAAGTAATCTGTTCTAGTACCCAAGTTTACCACAACTTTAAAACTGACTGTTCAGTCCGGAAGAAAATACTTTCCCTGAAAATGTACTTGAGACTTGAGAGTGCAGTTTACTTGTGTGGGAACATCATTTTGTCGGAAACAGGGTTGTTCTGCAAGTGATGCCTTTGAAAATCATCCATCTTCACCACCACGAGATGCTTCCCATGCAACCTGTTTTCAAGGTGAGGTGTTAAAGCCACACTTTCAACTTCAAGTTCCCTCCCTGCCCTCCTGGCTGACCAACAAGTTAGAATTTGCCTCTCTGGCATTTTCCCTACTGGCTCGGGGTGGGATGAATTATGATGTGACACACTCCCTTCTGTACTTCTGGGCAGCCAGGGCGATCAAGATAAATCACCACGCTGGCCCACGGGGGACATGCTAAGATCCTGCATCAGTTGTTTTTGGGGCCCTGACCAGGATGCTGAGGATTTGGACTGTATTTCCTAAGCAGAGAGGACTGTGCACAAAGGAGGGGCCCAGTAGAACTATGTCAGACGATGGGATAATACAGAGGTGTAACTATCCATTATTCGGCCCCGTTGCTGTCACATACCATTTAGTCTTTATTGAGTGCGAAAAAATGACGGTGAGACTGCGTGAGAAGCCGTGGAAATTTCAGGCGATTGATTTCCAGCTTCCCAGCCTTGTGATCGACGGGTCCCTTGTCTTTCCAGCAGCACATTCCTGGCTGTAACTCAGGGGAGCATCCGAATTCAAACAGTCGTGGCGATGAGCCGGTGCTGGAGCCAACAAGCAACAACGTAACATAACCATACGTCTGTCACAACCACTGACACCCATGCTCGAAAGATCTGCCTCCCTCCCTTTACTTGCTCATCTCCCTACCCTCCACGTTAACCAAACCAAAACAAAGAAGGGAAAAAACAACACAGGCCCGAATGGCTGATCTGTAAACTGTACTTAATCAACACATTCCGCGCTGTGGGCCTTGAGCAGGCTCATTGCCTGGCGAGTTGGACCGCATCTGTTTGTGTACAGGGGCGGTGCGGTACAGGCCGCAGCCCTGCCACACTAGAACCTTGGGAATATTTTAACTTTTGCAGTGCTGCAATTTGTCCCCCGACTGCTTCCCAAAAAGCATAAATGCGGGCTGTGGAATGAGCGGGGGATCTGTTTTTCTCATCTGTTGCGTTGTCGTTGAGGTTCCGGGAAGGGAAGGCCGGATTTCGGATGGCTAATTACCCGGTCAAACATACTGGCGCGGTGGCTGGCTTCCCTGGCTTGTGGGTTCGTACAGAAGATGCCCGACTACAAAATATGCAGGAAACAGCACACAAGAGCTGTCTCTACTGTAAGTTCATGTTCTACTGTCACCCCATGAGAGGCTCTTCCTAACATGTTCCAGGGACATTGCATGTTTCTTCCCTCTAATGGCTGCTACGTCAGTGAAAGGCAGTGGGACCACAGCTCGAAGGTTGCTACTTGTAAATCCTGTATGAAATAGATGGCACATGATGGTGTTTTGTATACGGACGCTGTAACCTTCAGCAATACATTTGTCCAACCACCCGTGTGTCGAATCTTTTTGAATAGAGGCAGATTCAAAGAAAAAAACACTTCAATTAAAACATACCAACAGCCTCATGACGGAGGAATATTGCATGATCTCTCCGTATGGAGTTAGCGCGATCCCTCAGACAGAAAGTGCAACCCAGCCGCCGACAAAGCGCTGCCACCAAGCACCCCGTGCCGACACCCTGCTCCATTTCGCCGGGACAACGGTAATTAGGTGAATTTGGCGCAGTGAAAAAGACAGCTAGATCAAGGTCTTGATGAATTAGTGGGAGCACTCTGTCAGAGTCCCGTCACATTAATCAAAACAAAACCGGGTGCGCAGCCACACCGTTCCCTCCTCCCACCGCCTCGCTTTGCAGGTGATGAATAGCTCTGCCGACACTGTGTATCACCTGATCTCGCTGAATTTAAATGTAACAGCACAGTTCTCACAAAACCTCCATTGATCTTACTCCTGGGTTTCCTTCTTGTATTTCGAATATCTTAGATAAGCAGAAAGAGGCCTGGCGATGTTAGGAAGGCCAGACTTTTATGGTAATAAAGTCAGAAAATAAATTGGTGTTTCTTTGTAGGTCAGGTTAGGATACAAGTTTCAAATCCAAGCACACAACTTGACTATTTATGCTTACCCATAAAATCTGACTTGTTCTGAAATGGAATGATTGTTAGAAATAATAGAGAGACTGTTGCTCGGAAACACTACCGCTTTTGTCCACAGGGACCGCCAGAATCAACGGAAAGTGAAATCCTCGCTGTAGCTTTAAGTGAAACATACTTGTACATGTACTTCTTCCAACATTGCCTTTCACTGGACGTTATCGCAACTCAGCTTTTGTCCTAGAGAGTGCTAGAATTGCCACAGCATGACATTTTAGGAGAGGCGATAGCGGACATGTCAACGGTCTATTGTATTGTGCTAATGTGGCTTGTCTCCCTCTTGCTCTGTGCATCGTGTCTGGCTTTGGTGTATTTGAACTTGGCTCTGTCAATGAAGCTCAGAAAGAGGGGCAGTTTTTAGTTCCAGCTCGGGTGCTGACAAATAGGAGGGAGGAGTGGCGCAACTCTCCGAGAGAGAAAGCAATGAAAAGTGACAGACATTATCTACCTCTGTAAACACTTTTTAAGTGGATGTAAATAATGTTTTTGCCTCCCTGCTACTGACAAGGGGATCCTATGACTCTTTTGTTGGTCAGTATGAATGATATGTACAATGTGTTCAATGTACTGACAGATTATCTTCTGATTTTAGTATTGATGAATTATTAAACAGGGCCGGTTACAGGATTTTGTTTCATGAATCTGTAAACATACAGTTGAAAAGGTTAGAAAATCATGATATTCCACATTGTCTTACAGTGTCATATGAATCAACTGTATGATATAACAGAAAGTGAAGTATTCAAACTAAGGACTCCATTCCATCAATGACATCTCGTTCATCATTTAGTGCACATTTCCCTAAATTGTCAGGATGGCATATTTGGAAACTGTTGAATCTCCATTAAAATTTGAAATAAACTTTGGTGGATTTGAATAATGTTACACAGAAGGATTCTAACAGGCTTCATCAGCCTCATAGACATGGGTAAGAAGGGACCTGCTACTATTAGCTTCAGACGGCTGTTATCATCTGTTCACTTGGTTGACCACCGTAACGTTTTATAACGTAAAGTTTGGTAACGTAACTTAACATAGAGAACGTTTGTGTGTCACATTACAAACATACTTTAGTGTTGGTAGGTGCAGTTTTCTCCGTCTAAAGCACGTGTCCTTCATTTTATGTGGCCCGCGAATCCGCCAGCAAAAAAATAATTTTTTTTTGGAAAAATAATTAAAAGTTAGACTTGAAAATAAAAGTATCCTCATGGTCGAAATTATGAGATAGAAAGTTGAAATGATGAGATAGCATGTTGTCTGTGTACCGACATTAAAACTATCACAACAGGTGGACAGGAGAGGCAACAGCCCGAAAAGAGTTTTTCCAACGATTGAAAAAGATCGACAAATAATCCCAAAATGTCCACGAAGAGAAAAATTGATGCAGAGGGAAGAAAATGTAATGAAAGATGGGAAAGCGAATACATGTTTGTGCTTCAAGGAGAACAACGGGTCTGTCTTCTGTGTTATGAGGCGTGTCGGTGATGAAGGATACAATTCACGTCGGCATTTTGACACCAAACACGGAGCTAAATTTAGCATCCAAGAAAAACATCAAACTGTCCAAGAACTAAAAGGCAGACTGCAATCACAGCAGAATATATTGACACAGCTACAGCCCAGTGCATGCTGAAGGTATGTGAGCAGAGCTCCGACCAGATACAGACTTTTACAAATGTCAGTTTGTGAAGAAACACCATCGCAGACCGAGTTGATGAACTAGCAGCAATCTAACAACACAGCAGCTAAGAGACGAGCAGGTACTTGTGTTTTTAATTATCTGTTGATGAAAGCAGACAACACGGATACATCATCTATCATGTTCATCAGACCTGACTCTCAGTGAGGAGCTCTTGGATGAAGCTGCATGCACAGGACGACGACAGGGAGGAACATTAGTGATGCAGAGAGGTGAACAAACAGCTTTGAACAAAGTTAATGTCAGAACTTGTGTTTGATATTTGTCTTTGTTATTTTCTTTAATAGTTTGATCTTTGATAGAGTCATGTGGGTTTCTTAACCCTCAATTAAAATGATTTATGTTACAATAACAGAAATGTGTTTAAATATCATTTTTCATTTTTATAACTGCATGTACAATATGTTTACACTTGAATAAACAATAATCAAATGCAGAGAGTTATTTAACAATATGTTAGGAGAAGTTAGTTACAGTCTTACAGTTACAACCGGCCCTTTGAGGGCGACCGTGATGCTGATGTGGCCCAGAGTGGAGATGAGTTTGACACCCCTGCTCTAAAGCATTACTATGATCGTGATAACAACTGATGACGACTGTTCAATCAGCTGATATTTGGAATGGGTGCAACGAGCGGTCACTGTTTGTTATGGAAGACACACTGTGGATGTCTCCATGATTATTCATTTCACAAGGACTGCCGACATCTAATGGTACTTACCCATGCATGGCGTGGAGTGGGTGTGGCTCGTAATGGTATCGCCCTTCGTGGTGTCTCATGTCGATGGGGATGGGTGTGTGAAACGTGGGGAAGAGGTGGTGGGGACCTGAGAGTGACAGGAAGACAGAAAACGGTCCCACGTCAAAAAAAACAACAAAATACAGTGAAACAAATGCAGCGAATGATAAATGAGGTTAAATAAGAGGAGTAGTACTGATATTACATAGAAGAAGAAATATTAAGGCTGATATACAGTTCCTGACTCATGCCTGCAACGCAGCGTGAGATGCAACTGTACCCTTTTACAGTTCCTGTAACTCAGCAGTAATTGAAACCTTCTCCACTGTCTGTGGCTTTTGCCCCGAGAAGCCTTCATTAATGGCCGTCTCTATCCAATGAGACCAGAGCAGGGTTTACACAACAATGAATGTGTTTTTATGTGTCAGACAAAGAATGCACGCATCCACCATTTCCTGCCATAAATGGTCTGATGGCTCGAGGGAAGTCTCATTAGGATAACACAGCCGATCTTCATTAATTACTGTGATCACAACGGCTGAGGAGGAAACTTTACTGTCTTGATTGAAGGAGGAGGAGAGCTCTAACCATAGACAAAAGCCGACTAATTCTCCAGTTAAATACGTTAAAGTTCCACATGTTTGATGCAGGAAAAATAGAAAATACACACGGCACATTCAGTTGTGCGTGTGTGTGTGCGTGTGTGTGTGTGTGTGCGTGCGTGTGTGTGCGTGTGTGTGTGTGTGTGTGTGTGCGTGTGTGTGCATGTGTGTGCGTGTGTGTGCGTGTGTGTGTGTGCACTGTGGAGGGACAGAGACAGAGCATGGTGCTGTGCAGCTCCCTTGAGATGATCCCTGGCTGCTATTAGGATTCTGTGGCTGTACGGTTCAGTAAACCCGGGATGACCTGGGAGCAGAGACCACCAGGGTTAAAGGCCAGAGCTCAGTGAGAGCAGATCATTATCTGTACCGGAGAGGACCACTGGGACGGGAAATGGGTGCTTCTTCTCACACCGATGTGATGCCAATGTGCCACGAGCAAACATATCGAGGATGTTTAAGTCCAAAGGACATGCTGCCAGAATTCAGACATTCAGCAAAATGTGTATTTGTTTGTAATGCCACACTCACTATTCTTGTTCTTCTAGTTACATTTTCTTATCATCACTTAGTTTTTTTGATCGCAGTAACGCTGCTGACAATGAAACCCCAAACTTCCTGCTTATTTTTCACATTAAAAGTCTGCCAGGAATAGAATAAATGATAGCCATTCAGCCCCTGAAGGGCTTTTAATGTGAAACATCTGTGCAGGAAGAAAGGTGTTTCATTAATGGTTGGAAGCAATTAAGGGATAAAAAAAGTAATACTGTTAAAATGTGGAGAGGTCATATGAGTATATGCAGAGACCTTAACCCTCTCAAGACAACAGTTAAATATGGACGTTTATATTAGTGGCAATCCAAAGACCTCTCTAATATAAGCTTGTAAATACCTTGTAAATACCTGGTTCTCAGATATTGATTGGAATTTGCATGTAAAGCCCAGTGTTTTCACGTCCAAGCGTTTATAACATCCCGTGGCTTTTCTTGTCACGGTCTGCGTATTCTAAACACCTCCCAGCTTGAGCTGTGAAGACAAGGTGTAACAGGACTCTGTGCCTCCAGGCTATGGCGCAGCGCTTAATGTTGTTTTTAGGTGATGCCAATTACAAAGACAGACATTACTGCTCCTTAAACCCTGATTGAGCCTTTTGTTGCTGTGACTGAGGTAGTCATCATGACGTTGTACCATCTTGTTCTTTGTTAATTCTGATGGGATTACACGCGACTGGGAGAGGAGTTTCCCTGAACCGTGAAACATTTGACTGGTGTGGAATTTGATTAGGAACAAGCATTACCCAACAATGATTGTTTCTTATTTTGGAAACCCTGCCATTATGACATTTGCTGAAGATGCAGTTGATTAAGATACGATTTTAATACAACTGGTTAATTCCTGTTTTTGCGAAACAAAACATGAAAGTCAAAGCTGTCCGAAAGATTCCAGCTTATAGAACCTGCTAAGTATTGCCGATGTCTTTGAAACATGTTGGATCATTTCTACTTCAGAAATGACAGCAGGCAGGCAGATATGCACAGCAGCACTGGATGTAAGCAGGGAAAATATGTTTCAAACTCAAACTGCTCTGCCACAGAATGTGTGAAAATGACCCGTGAAGCCAAAGTGAGTTGTAAAAATCCATCTGGTGCCCTGCGTTCCTTGTCTTCCCTCGTCTTTGAGCTCAGACGGCTAAGGGCTCTGTGTTTCTATCAAGATCTACGCCGCTGGATCTCAGCCAGCGACCCTCCCTCGCCTTTGTGAGCCGGACGGGCGGCCAATTCCGAGTCAACTTGTGCGTTACAAAGCCAAAAGAGGCACCCGGTAAATGAGCGCCAGGGAGTGGGAGCTGGGAAAAGGGGTTTGAGCTTTGTTTCACAAGTGGAGCCAGAAGTTCGGGCTTTGTCTGAGAGCTGCCCCCTGCTTGTGCTGCCTGGCACATCTCTGGTGGAGAGGCGGGGGGGGGGGGGGGGGGGCACAGGACGAGGAGACTAGACGCAGACAAAGGTTGTGCTGGTATTTTCTTTTAGAAGTTATTGGAAAGCTGATCTAGTAAACTGTCAAACAGGGCCCTATTCATTTATTTTCTTGAATTCATAACTTTGCGTTGCACTTGTGTTGTGTTTTCCTTTTCATATATTTTGGTTTGTTAACCTTTTTCCAGCTGGGGGAGCTTGTATTAATGCAAGTCTTAATCACCTGTCTAACATCAGATATTTAGAGAAGCAGATGAAAGAGCTTTCATGAACTGAGAATCCCTGTCATCGATGATGTCATCGTCAAAACTGTGAGCATGGCTTGGTGTTTTTTCCCTGTAAGAAATGATGTCCATTACTGAAACACACAAACAAACAAACTAAAATAACAAGCAGAAGCCCCAGAGGCTGCTTTCCTCCCCAGCTCGGGGCTGCTGAATGTGGGGGCGATAAGGGCTGAACAGGCCCTTCCATCACCCAGACAGCTGCATTGTTTCCCTGGCTGCAGGGACAGCTACCGACAGGTACATGGCTGGGACGATTCACACGCCTCAGCTTCTTGATTTACCGCCCGTCCGTCCCCTTTGGGTGTGCTGGCATGCAGGGTTACTCCACCCCGGGCCACATGCTGTCTATCCAAAGAGTGCAGTGGACTGTTCAGACCGACGTCAGCGCAACGCACAACACAATGTGACATTTGAGACGGAGGATGAAATGCTCACAGTGATGGCTGTCCAGAGTTGTAGAATCCTTCTTCACTCTGCGCAATGTTCTGGCATCAGATACGTCCATGGAATCATGGATCTACTGCTCAAGCCCCACTTCCTGAAACATAGTTCATCGTCTCACCATTTTCAATGCAGCTAGTTTGGATCAGAAACACTGCTTAGCATCAGCTTCATATCATAACCGTGATGCCTGAATTTGTCGTCGTTAAAGGTCATTAACTCAGACAGGTAAAACCTTTACTTCAGGTCCATTGGTGTTCTGTCCTTTTCGGCTATAGGCTGTGTTTTGCTGAATGGTGCACATATGGAAAGGGCTCAAAATGCAGCTGAAGCTTGGGTCTGAAACACTGGAGAAACCAGCAAGAGCAAGCTGGATTTGACAGATTAGCCAACCAAAACCCTCTTCTTTTTTTTTACTGTCGGGATATTAAGAGAATTTCAACAAATATAATAACAACTGTATTTTTTATCTCTGTCTATTTGTATTTTTGTCATTAACGATGTTTTGTCGCGTTGTTTGTTCAGTGTAACAGCAACAATAAAAAGTTTAAAACAAATAAAAATACATTTCAAACCATGAAGTGCACACTTTTGTTGACGTGATCTTAAATCAAAGCTGGTGGTCGTTTTCAGCCACTGTATATGTGCTGCGATTTCTCATGACGTGTTTTAAGACTGAACATGTCTCTGCCCCCCCCCGAACTGCCACATCACCTCCTTCTTAGCTTCTCATCTCAAAGCCCCGGTTTGATCTCTCACTAAAGACAATGCCAGGTGTTCGATGTCAACAAAGGCCCCGTCGGGTCTCATGACTCAGAGACAGAAGAAGGAAAAGCACTCTCTCATTAGGTCCAAACGAAGCCCCAGATCAGGACCATGCTGAAGTGGAGAGTGGAGTGGGCTCATGTCTTGGAGGAAGTACTCAACGATAATAATAATGCCCTGAGAGGCCAGGCCAGGAATCAGTTTGGGAGAAAGGGGCAGAGAGAGCGAGAGAGAGAGACAGAGACAGAGAGAGAGAGAGACATAGAGAGAGAGAGAGAGAGAGAGAGAGAGACAGAGAGAGAGAGAGACAGAGAGAGACAGAGAGACAGAGAGAGAGAGACAGAGAGAGACAGAGAGACAGAGAGAGAGAGACAGAGAGAGAGAGACAGAGAGAGAGAGAGAGAGAGAGAGAGAGAGAGAGAGAGAGAGACAGAGAGAGAGAGAGACAGAGAGAGACAGAGAGAGAGAGAGAGAGAGAGAGAGAGAGAGAGACAGAGAGACAGAGAGAGACAGAGAGAGACAGAGAGAGAGACAGAGAGAGAGAGAGAGAGAGACAGAGAGACAGAGAGCGAGAGAGAGACAGAGAGCGAGAGAGAGAGAGAGAGCGAGAGAGAGAGAGACAGAGAGAGAGAGACAGAGAGAGAGAGAGAGACAGAGAGAGAGAGAAGTGAAGAGCAGAGGAGTAGGAGAGGTGGGGGTGCTCAATTCAGACAGGAAATTCCAGCAGGAAAAGTTGGCCTGGGTCCTAACTACACAGCGCCGTGCCAACGGCTATACACAAACGCTCATGTGCATGCACACACACTCACACACACACTCGCAATTACACACACAGATACTGATTTGTTCTGCAGTTCACTCTCAGTAAGCAACCATCAAGAGTGACGGAGACAAACACAAATGTGTTACTTTGAGGTTCAACAGACGTGCCTTTCTAAAACACAAACACACACACACACACACACAAAAAACACTACAGCAAGTGTTATGCCCAAGGTTAATAAAAAGTGTATGTTTAGCCTAATCCGGGAATCCTGCACTACACACACAACACGAAACCTGCAGGTTTAGTTCGCAAGACGTCGCTTCCTCTAGGGCAGTGCATGGGCGAGTGACGGCGACAGAGAGATTAGAGGCTTACAGGAGAGCACGGAACCACTGCCATCTATGAAAGGAAGTCTTAACAGAGTGGCTCTTCACTGTTAACAGCCCTCAGGGAGGGTAAAATGATACCTTTTTTATTGATAGGGGGATTTTGGGCAGAAGGTAAGTGGATTAGGCCAGTGGTCCCTGTAATGACATGAGATGGTTTGAGCGGAAATTCATTAGTCCCTGTGAACTGGTGCAAAGTCTGTATATGTTATGATGTACACATCAAACACTCTCCCTGGGAAGACTAACGCTGTTGTTTTCCAGAGGCTTTGAGTCAGCGCTGTGAAGAGAGCACGGTGCCTGAAGCTTGTCACTGTTTTATAGCACATTGTGAAATCAGATGTTTATATTTCAGATATAACACGTGTCCATTAGTCAGGAGTTGTGGCTCGAGCTGGGTACACTTTTATAGAACGGACCGAAATGTGTCCATAGTCGTGCCTCTCAAACGCAGACTGGCCAATCACAGCGTAGCATCGGCCAGCTCTGACCGGGGTCCGACCACTATCCGGCTCTGCTCCAAAGGCTCTCATGTAATCCTTTCAGCTTTTCTTCACTTGCAGGCAGGTTCAGTGGATTTGGAGCTAGTCATGGTTGAACGTAATAGTGATACTTGTTACCCAGTGAGGTTAGAAGGAGATAAATGTTTCTGAAACATTACGTTTATACGTAAAAACCGGTGGCGCTAACATTAGCAGACAGGAGAAACTAGCGTTAGCGATGCTAGCCACTGATACTGAAAGTATAAACACGGTGCTTTTGCTTTTTAATGTAACAGTAGTTACAGGGAGTTCTGAAAGCTAGTGAGTAGCATCGGGGGACGGGACGCGTGACTGTTTCTAATAAGAATATATTTGTATTCCCTCACGCTATACGCTAACTTAAGTGACCCTAGTATAGACACTTTCACCAGACTCTGAGTTTTGTTTCTGGGGACTGAACAAAGGTCAGTATCTTCAAACTCTGTTTTGGTCTCCACCAACTCCCGCGAAATATAACAGGCACATTTATTATTGAGTGTATTCTGATGAGCTGGGCGTATCAGCAAGTGTGAGATTAAAATCTGAAGATGGCCTTGTGCCTGTGTTTATATCGCGTTGCCATGACACCCCCCCCCCCCAGATGTGTTGTATCTCCTCATAGGGGTTGTTGTGAAGCTGCTTGGGCCTCCGCTCCCGCCCCAGCGTGTTTACAGATCCCACTCAGACCCAGCTGGCCTCTCTCCTCTGCAATCAGTCTCTGTCAAATCTGTACGCCGGCCTCAGCCAATCACTAGTCTCAGCGTCAACCCCAGAAACCCACCACCAGTACGATCCATCACCCGGGCTACAAGGTGCTGCACCGCCTCTCCTAATTGTTCTAAAGACTGAGTGCTACCAAGACCTGATCTCACCTGGGTCACCATCAGCTGGTTGTACTAAAGTCCATTCAGTGTGAAAGAGGAACCATGGGGGAGTAGCACGACACAAAGAGACGCTTGCACCTCTTTCTTTTACCTTTAAAATATTTCTGAAATTGTACTTTTCCTAAAAACTCTGAGAATTGTTATGATCTCATCCCTCTGAGACCCATTAGTCGACTAAAAACACAGAAATCAAAGTTCCAAAGCTTTCGTCTTGGACATGGTGCTATAATCAGCGAGTGTCCAGTAGCAGCACTTGCGGATCATTGCCTTACGACGGTCATGCATCACCCTGCCGTAGTGGTCGGCGTTTAGCAGGGCTGGGTGTGCCCTTCATGTGTGTGTGTGTGTGTGTGTGATGCTAGCCTACAGGTAGCCTGGCTTAGCAAGCCTCTCCTTGTGGCAGGCAGCGGGCCTCTCTGTGAAGACTGATGAGGTGTCAGGATAACCAGCTTCCCGTGCAGACTTCTGATTTATCGCCTGGCCCCTTTAGAGCACAGGTGTAGGGCTGATCAAGTAATTAATGCATTGGGTGTGTTATTGTTGCGGCGCTGCTAATTTCAATTCAGGAGGATGCAAGTTAAAAGGAGATAAAACCTCGGCCCCAGTTGGAGAGGGTCCGTCGGGCTGCACAGAGAGGAGTGATACTTGAAATACATAGTTGTCACTATCATATGCTATTCCCATTCATCAAAACAACACATACAAAATCACTTTATGTGTGACTTCATCAATCTGTTCCTCATTCTCTTAGAAAAAGCATTTGCTTGCCACTTTCTGGCGAGTGTTAACACGCCAATCAAGCCAAGTCACTTCAAACGGCGGGAACCCGGAGCCCTCCTCTGTCTTCCGTGAGCCCTTTGACCTCCGAGACACAGCTGACGGAGAAGCTGCCAGTTCACACAAAGAGCGCCCTGAGCGCCCTATGACGGCATCTTCAGCACTAGCTTAGCATTCCCCCTCCATGACTTGTGAACAGGGCTTTTTTCCCGGGATGGAAAGGCAGAGGAAATACCCGAAACAGCACACAATGTGAGGGAGAGGGAGGCAGTGCACATCAATCTAAAAGCCGTCTCAGCTGGGGGTCACCGCGAGGTGAGGCAACCCCCCCCCCCACCCTCCCCCCGAGAGACTGCCCTCCCGGCCCAAGTAGTATCCTGGATGGACCTGGCCTGTTCTCCATCAAACTGCCACGCTGAGTCTGTTATGTCTATGCTCTTTCTTACAGAATGATGCACACCATTTTCCTCTTTTGAACAGCGAAGACATCAAATATTATTTAAGACACATGGATTTATGCTTAAAGGCCAGAGGTGGATTCTTCTTGAGGGAAAAATAATTCATGTTAAAAATAATTCATGCCCCTAAGAATGTTTGCACCCGACAGCAAGGAGGTTTTTATTACATAAACGACTGATATCCATTAGTTCGGTAGTGACATTAATAGCAGCAGAGTTTACAACAGCTTTAGAAACATGTGGCCCATTTCAGACTTAACTGTAGAACACGGCGAACACCCCTCCACTTTCTCTTCATGTCTGTTTGCATTACAAAGCAGACCAATTCTAAGCATTTTAAAAGTCCGGCGACAGGTGAGAATAAACTGTCAAAAACATTTGGTACCATCCGTTTGTACCATCTAAGATGAGGCCGACTTGCACTTGTTTATATTCGGCAACAGTTGAATTAAAAGGTCGACTCTCACTAAACTGTAAACATCCTCTGAGTGTTTCTGAAGCTCAGTTAAGGGTTTATACTTTCAAAGCTGGAAATAGATTTTGAGGAGATCAAGACCAGCTCAGCTGACTGTTGGTGGCGTTCATAACACAGGGCAGAGCATCTTCCGTGCAGGCCCCCGATAAGATAAAACGTTAAGATTGAGCCTTTTATACACACACACACACGCAGCAGCGGGGTCTTATAAACCCCCTTCTTGTCTGGCCTCTTTCTTCAGGGCAGGATTAAGCGTGGAAACCATCTCGCTGTGGGAATTTGTTTTACAGCACTAACAAGAAACAGCTGTGAAGCAGGTCAGAGGGCCTCCGACCAACTGGATTGGCTGTCAGGTGATCCCCCTCCCGGTCTGACAGTGCTGCCTCGCTCGTTCTCTGTGTGTTAGAGGCCACGTTTTGCATGAAAAGATGAAGTTGATAGTTGTTGTTATATGTACTATTTTATATTCTCAAAGGGCCTCTTAGTTAAATGACCTCTATCTGAAAAGCAAAGTGTTTTGGCCCGCTCTCTGTAAGTTGTTCTGATTATCTGCTAAACAGAAACAGAACATCTCGTATCAAACGGCGTCTTGAATGACCTGTTCCTTAAAATGATGGAGGGATCTGTCTTTAGACACAGAAATATTGTCAAAAGCAGAATTGCTCTAAAACCACCCCTTATTTGAAGGGATTCAGAATGGCTTCATAGTTAAATAATTCATCCCTTATGTCAAAGATACCAAGGAGATGAGACAGTCTTCGAATAATATTATGTTTCGAAAGAAGTGTATATTGATGATCAGAAAACCCATTAAATACTGAGAAAACACGTCCTCGATACACCACAGATGCGACTGAAATACATGAAAACCCATCAAACCAATGGAAGACGGCCGTGACTCCTGCTGCTGCTTCTAGATTATAACAGAAGGGAAACAAAGCTCTCTGAGCTAGCGAGCTTGCTAGTGTCAGTTATCAAACTCTAGCTAGCTCTAGCTCTCCGACTCACCGTCCACGGCTAGCAACGTTAGCGTTAGCAGCTCACACTACAGCACACTGACCCCTAACTCCATACCATATTTTGTTTATGTTAAGGGTCATGCGTCCATAGTGAAAATATCAAATTTAGATAGATTAGGCACCCTACATTGCTTGGTTCTCTGAAGTACTGCTTTCAGTGATGTCAACAACTGCAACTCGTTGACTACACGGAAGTGAAGAGAAGTTGGGTTGTAACGTTAGTGTATTGCTCAATAAGCCGCGGCCTGGAAAGACCCACTGTGGACGACATGCTCGACTCAGTCCGCAGAGCCCTAAAGCCCCGTCCCCGCTGCTGCACAGAGCACTATCCCCTGTTTATTCAAAGTTTATTAATATCAAAGGTGCGTGAGGCCAAATTCCACCAACTCTAACACTGCACGTCCTTGGATCCTCAGCAATACACCCGCCACGTGTGAAGTAGATCGGATGGGCGGTTCTTGAGATATGCAGATGACATGACACTGACCCACAAACTGAGATAAACAATACTCTTTCTGCTGCATTTTGTAAAAAACTAAAAAGAAAGTTCCCCAGTATATCACTGGCCATGTTTCATATTTTTGGCGTGTCAGTAGGTGTTCTAATCTACTGGAGCATTTTCTATTCAGTCATTAAAAAAACGAAATACAGATTTTTACGTTTTTGTCATAAACTATATCGAGAAATATCAATTATTCTGCAATCATTACTAAGTCACTTGAAACTACAGTGTTCTATTATATACCTAGAAATGTATCTGTTTTATTTCGTGTAGGATTCTAGACCAGGTCTACTTACATATCAAATCGAGAGAAATAGAAACAAACTTCTCCTGTTTCTGATGGATGTTGGTCATGAATGTAAAAGAAGTCTGTGGTTAAAGCGGACAAAGTGTGGAGCAGCATTAGCCGACCCTATACTGCTGTCCTGAGCAGTAAACTATGGCATGCTTGCTCACTTGTTTTCCATCTGTTGTTGTTTCAGCTAGTTGGACTCTGTTGCCAGAGCGACCCGAAAAAGGACAATTCTTAACCTATCACAGTGACGACAGAGGACTGATTTACGAGCCGACTTACGGAACTTTAACTGCACAGCCTTGCGTCGCTGCTTTCAAAGCCTGCGCGGCCATGTGATGAAGAACTGTGGAGAGACATTTCCCTTTCAGCATCCTGTTCTCCCTCCAGCTATTTCACACAAGGCTCTTGAGGCATCCAGGTTGTTTTATACAGAATCAGTGAAAGAAAGTAGTTCCATGGTTCAGCGTGGAAAGCCCAACAATCTGAACAAGTGCAGAGACGGGGGGGGGCAAGAAAGCTACATTTTGTGAATCTTCCCTGAGATACATGGAATCAGAGCTGTGTCGCTTCAGTGACATGTAAAAAAGCGTGCGGGCAGCGCTACTAGTTATTGGTCAATATAAACGGCACCGGTTTTCCGACTTTATATTATTAGAGGCCACAACCTCTGGGATCTGCCAGGTCACAAAACATGTGATTTGATTGTCTCTCTGCCATGCGGTGCCAGGATTACCACAGGGCCCTCGGGCAGAGACGCTCCCTTTTGCACAACTAAAAATCACTCTTCTTGACTTGATTTCATGTGACGATATAGTTTGTGAAGTGTCCAGACTCATATGCTTATTATTCTGGAATATAAAACTGCGCACAAGCTTTACCCTGAGCGCTGAATGGCATTCATCAGCGGTTGATTGGTTGCCAGGTGAGACGTCGGTCTCCTCCCTGCAGCTACCTCTGGCAGGAGGGGTGGCGCTGTGAGAGAGGGATCTGAACACTTCTCTCTGGCTGCTCTGCCTGCAGCCTGGAGGGCAGTTGATATGTTTACTGAGACTTAATGCAACTATGGAAGTCAAATAAACAAGGGGCTCTATGAGTAACACATGTCGCTTTCATCAGTCCCTCGCTGGCAATAGGGTCGAACCGTTTATAAAGGAGAGGGACTCGGAACATTGAAACGGGGCATGTTAGTCGACATGTCCGTCTTTATTAGATTATATGCGGGCAAATAGAAAGGCCATCAAGCCGAGCGGTGGAAAGCTTAAGTCAGAGAGGAAATGGCAGAAAACAGAAGACTGCATAACCCACTAAATACAGCAGCTTGGTCAGTGGCCTCAGCTTCAAACTGACGCTCCCGGTTTCTATGTCAGGGATGGCGTGGCAGTTTCCGGTGGTCACATGCATAGTGTCTCTTTCAAAATAAACTTTGTTTTGAGGTTTACTTACGCAGCAAAACTACTATTGTTGTGGTTTTTGGTTCAAAATAACTATACGTTTGTTCTGTAAAGTCTGGAGGTCACGTAACAAAACGGCCCCATCCAACCTCACCCGCACTGGGAGGACTCACTCTTTAATCTAGGTCGTTGCTCTGACCGCGTAACAGCGATACGGATAGGTTTACATTAAAGGCAAGGCAAGTTTATTTGTTTAGCACATTTCAACAACAAGGTAATTCAAAGTGCTTTACATAAAACCATTAAAAGCATCAAAACACAAGGCAAAAGAAAAGGAGATTTAAAAACAATTAAAGAAACCGTGTAAGAAATAAAATTCAGTCGTAAAAAGTAAAGGAGATTTAAAACATACATTGAAACAATAATCGATGTCTCCCTGAGACATTACGCTGCACGCAATCAACCATACACTGCCGCAATTCTGCAATTACTCGCACACAAACCACGTCTGGAAAAGATCTCTGCCGATCAGTGGAAAGCCTGATGCATCTCATGCTGATGCTGAAGGGTGCCTCAGTGCGTGGGTTATCAGATGGTGAAGGCTGCTGACCCAGCGTCGGTGTTTAACGAGTGGAGAGTAAGAACGGGTTGGCCTACGCTGGTAAACGACACTTGAGTTTGTGTACAAAGAAACTTTGCTCTTCCGCAGAGCTGCAACTGAAATCCTTTGCGTCTCCGATCGCGTGTTGCTCAGGTGAGTGCACGCGCACACATGACTGTAATGCGAGTGTGGCCCCTGACAGTTGACAGCGGGGCAGCTGAAGCCCCTGAAGGCTCCAGAGACAGCAGCGAGCTGCCAGGACATTACTCAGCAACAACAAACAACAGCCCTGAAGATAAGGAATCATTCGTCACCGGAGCTGCGCTGACAAACAGCATGCATTGTGCGATAAAATTAGCCAACACGCCGCTTCCCTTGTGTGACACTGAGAGAGTCGAGTCACCTCGGGGTAAGCCTGTGGGGGAATCTCCTTTATCTGACGAACACTCTCGTGGATATAGTGGGGAAGGGCTCTCAATCATCAGGAAGTTGCTCTGCTCTCAGTTTGGATGTGAAAAAAAATAGAAAACAAATTGGTTGAATTTGTTTTATCATGCATCGCCATCAATTTAGCATGTCAGTTTACCATCTATCTATTAAAGATGATAAAATATATCAGTTTTGTCTCTTGTCTGGCATTTGTACATCCTGTTTTTTACACTTTCCTCAGTTCTCTGTTCAATATTTACACAGTTACCGGTACACACATTCATACTGGGAATCTGCCCAGTTCAACCATAGACCTTTATTGAACATCTCTACTGGAACATTTGGGCTTTAGAGAGTACCACTTTAACAGCAGCTGTTGAGTAAAGAGTCTCCCAAAAGGCCTGGGGATTCAAACTAGCAACGTTTAAAAGACTTGGTATCTATTATGGCAGCTCTTTCAGCTTAAATTCCCCATTCTTATGCACATGTTTTACTGTGTGAGAAAAACGAAATTAAACAATCAGGTATATCTGATGTTTGAAACAAGCAGCAGCATCCAAAGTCAAGCTGATATTGCTAATCGTATTGCCCACTTCGGGGCCATGCTTGCCATGTTTGGAGTAAAGCCCAGGAGACTTGCTGCTAAGTTTTCTTCACACAAACCTCGGAGCAATCTCAGTGTCAGAGGATGGAGGGAGAGGTGTCTGTCTTCCTAAAACTTCACCTCTATGGTGGTCGAGGGGTAGTATTGGTTTAAGACAGGCTGGGCAGTCTGACCTGGAAATCACCTTACATGGGTCCAAGTTTATCCCCATGAACACTTCTGCATCCCTGTGGACACATAAACATGCATGACATGATACTGATGCTTGTCTGTGACATACACAGAACTTTTAGGTAACTTCTAGTTTGTTCAAATACTTAATGGACAGTGGTTAAAAGTGAAGTACTTACTTAACTACTGCTTAAAGTTACTGTTAGGAACCTTCAACTGGTTATGAAACAGTCTCATTGTAATCCTGATCCTCTATTTGACCTACATCAGTAAACGAGACCATCAGCGTCTATTTCTAGTTATTCTTAATGCTCGTCATCGGTGCCACCGGGTCAGATTGCGCGTGAAATCAGACGAAATCATGCAGGTTCACCAAAACCTCCTTCAGCTCAGACTCCAGCGGGGCCTCCACACTGAGGACAGACCCAGATCCGGCTTTGCTGCTGCCTTTGACCTGCAGCGCCTCTTGTTTCCAGCCAGGAGCAGAGCTTTGCCAGCGCCTGACTGCAGTAGAATGAGAGGTTTTCGAAAAGGACTTTGGTGCTCGGAAACACTACCGCTTTTGTCCACAGGGACCGCCAAAATCTAAATCCCAAACTATTTCCTGCTACTTTATACCCCTACGCCACTACAACTGTCACTCTACTCCAGTCATTTCACAGCTATACAGTAGTTACTACTACCACAATACAACCAAATTAGCTTTATTATAAAAGTCCTAATAATGATTAATAGGTCAGGGCATTGTGGTATAGACCATGCTGACGTCAAGTTTCTAAGGAAGATTCTAGAAAGAATATGGAGAGTCCACAAGTTATTCATATTGCTCAATAAGCTTCTTAGTGATTAGTGATCCATTCGTGATCACAAAGATTTACCTGTCAAACAGGATACTTTCATTTGGTGATTGAACAATTATTGAAATTACTCCTCTGAATTATGTCAATGGGGACTTAAACGTAAGGGTTACGTCCGTCTTCAAAGCTCCCCGTCTTCACATGGAACAAGTAAAAGGGACCGGCTCTTATATTAAACCATCGGACTCCCTTTGACTCATAGAATACTTTCTCTCTGCATCTGGACTGTATTTTGTGTTAATTTGCACTAAACTACTCAGAAATACCCTGACAATGTTTCAGCCAACATGTCAAAACATGAAAATCTCAAAATACAAGAATCCAATTCCACATGGAGGCGTATGATCAAAACGTTTATAGGCCGCTTCGGGGAGGTTAAAGCAAATGAAAAAGAGAATGGAAATGGCGATGACAGCGATACAATCAAGTAGTTGAAAACGTAGCTAAAGCATGCAGGTTCTGATTAAAGCCCGAACTCCCTGTATCCCTGGTCCTCATGCAACCTGAAACTACGGGAGAAGTAGGCGAGTGAGCTGTAATTACAGAGACGAGGGCCTCATTGTTGAAAGCACAATTTTTGTGCTACTTCTTGGAAGACTGAACTCAATCTCAGAGTCAGTGAGTGACCGATGAGTCACTTCCAGTACAAAGGCCTTCACACACCGGCGGGTGTCACGAATAAATGACACAACATGCCAAATATAGCCTGCAGAAAATGCTTTTATTGTGAAAGGTAAGAACGGAAGCAGTGGATCTGGTCTGCGCTGCCTTTGTCAAGGTTGAGAGGAGTAATTCAGTTTGGTTAGCACTACAGATCACCTGTGTTGTTAGTATGTAATCATTTTAAATAGGCACACCTCAACTCATTCTGCACAACGTGATTGGCTGTTTGAAATGCGCTTTGTTTTTCGCTTTTCCGCCACGTAATATTTGCGCTCTGCATAAAAACATTCATGACAAAAACAACTGTTCAAAAAATATATTGACTAAAATGTATTTTAAATAACAATCAAGAACTATTAAAGTATCATTTGTTTTTCTTAAAGGGGCACTGCAACAATGTTAAACATGAGGGTCGGTTTCCCAGTTGTGATGAGAACTACTCCCCGGTGTTAATGGTTGTTTTCTGTGGCTCTGTAGAAGCTTTGATGAGTGTGAAACATGATGATGTAGTGATGACATCATCAGAGTCATCCTGACTGAAAGACCAATGCTGCAAATTAGGGGGCATAGAGTTGCAAAGATGTGGGCAGGTACTATCTACCAAAAATGTTGTATTCCGTTGCATTATGGGAAATGTAGTAGCCATTGTTTTTGCAGCCATGTAAGGAATTAAATGTTAAAATAACTGTCTCTGCTGCATTGGTTGACTAGTCCCTTCTTTTGTTTAATTTTCCTCTTGTGAGTGCTCAAACTTAAATCGAGTGCAAACCTTTGGTGGATGCCTTTCAGCCCGTTGTGACCAACTGCATCATTATTTGAGACATGATGATGTATGTGTGAATCTGTACCGTCATACCATAGACATTGAAAACTAAACATTTCACACTCTAACTATACAATCTTTCCTGTATCATAATAACACACCCACGTTTGGTGACCCATACTTCAGAATTATGACTACGGCCGTCTTACTCATTTCTAAGCCCATTCTGAGCCCATTTCTAGACTGAATTACTTCCAGAGAGCTTCTATCAACATACAAAGTGAAATATTTGGGGAACAAATTGAAGAGTGTGAGTCAAGAATTTCTTTCTTGGACTACAACGCCGATAATAACAGTGGGATTTCATCAAACCTTGAGAATTTTGAGGGCTAAAATAAGAAAACCGAAAATGGGAGTTCCATATGCGATCTGAGTCTTTGTGACGGCGCAATTGAGCGGCGACATGGTGAAGCAATTACAGCGTGGACTCAAGCCAAACTCCGGGCTCCAGAGCAAATCCACGGTAAAGACGTGTACGCTTATCTTGTTTCAATTCAATAAGGAAAAAAAAATCATGGTAAACTCCCTTTACAGTCTGTTTCCAGTGCAAAGTTCCATTTACTAAACGTAAAAATGTTGTTGTTTTATACATCTTATAGAATCCCCAAAGGGACATTTTACTCCGCCTTTATGTACTAAACAGACAAATGACTACAGCCTGACTTATCATATCATTCTTTGACTATTTCGTTTGGTTTTCCCTGTAATAGAAACAAACAAACAGAAACCATCTGGCTCCTCAGGTTGGAGATGGTCGTCTTACAGTTTGGGCATTGTGGCTTTTGCTTTTGCAAGGCCTTGATTAGAAAGCATTTTTTTCCTTTGCTCTGCTTCAAAGCCCCAATCTAAGAGCACATTGAAGTTTTAACTGTTGCTGCCTGGCTCTTGATAATGATCCACATGTGGCACAGTGGTGACCTTCTTCAACCAACTCTTGTTCTTTCTGTGGGGAAAGGGTGCCACATGCTGCCACCGTATTATTCTTAATCTTCACTTTAAATGAACCACATTAAGCAGTTACAGCAAACAGCATGTGATGTCACACTGTATACTGTGGTTTAGGAGCTGGGGGCATGAATCATGGCTCCAACAATGGGGTTAAAACCAGTTGTGATCTTTGGTGGATTCAACAGTCCGCTGGTTTCCACCCATCTACCTATGCCCACCAACACCTGCATGTCTCCATGAGTATGTAGCCCATGAGATCTTTTCTGGCATCCACTCAAAGACCGTAGTATCAAAAGGTCTGCAGTACTTAAAGTGCAACACAGCAGCTGTGTACGGCGCAGCCTACTCTTAGTATGTACTGCTGTTTGCAATGTAAAGTCATTGCATGTCAGGAAACGCCGCTGTCCTACTTTCCTGCCATTAATACCGGTTGACACTCCAGAAAAGCTGTGATTCTTTCACATCCCCCATGGGCTGGTGATAGCATGTCTTCTTGTGTGGTGTTGTAAGTGTCACAGTGGGCGAGGAGAAACATTTATCTTCTTCAAGTTCTGCGGACGTTGACGAGCCACAGTCCCAGCAATGTGAGGATAAAGGTTATTCCCAAAGCATCTTAAGAGAGCTGCTAAGGTGAAGAATTAAGAGTCTTAAGAGCTTCTTAAGCAGAGGAGAAAATGGTGGAAAGACAAAGAGGTAGGAGAAATATTAACTCTGAATGAGATAATGAAACAATATAGATTAGATCGTACAGCAATAATCTCAATAGAGATGCACTCTGGTTTGCAGATTTACATGGCATCCAAAGCTACTACTGATTGGCCAGCAATCGCAGAAACTGATGACAGCTGAGCCATTCTTCCCGGTTAATATCGGACAGATTATAAGTACTAAAATTACCAGCATGGTAAATAAACGTAGGCAAACACATGTAACAACTATCAGCATGTGAAGGCTGTACAAAGGTGAAGGTAAAACATCCCGGATACTGGTGCTGCCATCTTGAGTTTTGACATCATCATTAAGTCTGCACAGTAGCGATCGGGGGGCGGAGCCGCGGTGTCGAAACCCGCCCACACAACCGCCCAATCACACCTCTCCATGTAGATACGATCACACACGACGGTCCGAGTGCGCTCGATAACATTACAGTCAGTGGAGATGTTGCTAAGCTAGCTAGCAACACGGTCTGTGGCCGTATGGACTGGATATAAAAATCTATTAGCTGCTATTTATAAAGATACAGTTTATAGTTGAAACAGAAAGTTCCACCTGCTTACATTGAGAGGGCGGGCTTTATGAGCTAAACTGCAGGCAGCCACCAGGGGGCGATCTAGATCTTTTGGCTTCACTTTAGGGAAGATGTCATGTCGTCCATCTTTGTATGCAGGCTATGACTGCAACGCATTTGTTGTGCAGGACAGGCACTCATCATATCTACATGACATGACTTCTCTTGTCTACACTGGATGCCGACATTACCCACAATCCAACTCGACTCATTTCAAGGAGCTCTGTGCAGTTTTTGTGAAAACAAACAAAAGTTATGTCGCGTTCATTCTTAATCATCCTTGAGGTCTAACAAACGCGTCGAGTATGTTTCCTTCCTCATAACACATTTACAAAGTTCATTTTTCAAAGTCTTTGAACTGCATAAAGGTTGACGGTTTTCCCCGTCTCCTACTGTCTGCATGTTGTAGAGTCCTTGAGCGAGACACTGAAATGGCCGGTCTGTGGAACATATGAATTCCAACAAGCCAGTGTAGTCGCCTACAATGATGGCGAGACCAAGGTGGAAGGGATCCATGAGTGAGTGTGTCTTCTGTACAAAGACTCTATTTGAAACAAACCACTCTGACACAGGGCCTATAGACACAGAGCCCTGTTACTATAGCGATAGGCCAGTCCGAGCCATCTGATCTCCCCGTCAGACCGCCACATGCCGGCTCCTATTAGGGCCAGCAGTTGCCTCCGCTTACATGTGGTACCCATCATGCCAGACCATGAGGTAGCAATCCTGTTTGGCTGCCGCAGCGCCTCGCCCCCGGGGACGCTCGGTTCACTCAGTCCTGGGATCACCTCAGGTTATATGTGCCGTGTTATGACAGACTAATGGTGCTAGTAACTGTGTGGCAGTAGAGTGCGAGAAGGGAGGAGTAGGGAGAGAGAGAAGGTTAGAGAGTAGAAGAGAAAGACAGAGGTTAAAAAGCGTAGAGATGCTTGTCTTTCACAAAGATCAGAGGTGTAGCGATGTCAATATTGTGTAGCATTAGTAGCTATTAAAGAAACAAAGATGTATCAGAATTAAATGCTTTGGAATGGTTTTATGAAATGGGTTCCAAGAAAGTAAATAAAGTACCGTCAACACAGGCCTCTAAACATAAAAGTGTTCTGGCAGTGAAATCAGAATACAATTTTCAGCCTGAATAGCAACATTCTGCATTCACTTTTTGAAGGAAAAATATTCTGAAAAATATTGTTCAGACAATCTACCCCCCCCCCCCCGTTCCTTCTCCCAGGGCAGACTCATGCGTGGCAAGGGCAACACTAACTACCAGAGTGTAAAAGGTATTGAGTTAGCAATGGGTAGCAAAGGCAACAGTGAAACACACGTATAATCCTTCACAAACTCTTTAACATCAGAAAAATATTGCATGAAAATCTGAAAAAATATTCATAACTAGGCTAGTTTTGTTAGCTATCCTGGTTGTGAGGAGAGGTGAGTTACACTAAATGAATATCTTGTTTTATTTTAGTTCTGGGGCATTAACCCTAAATCATGATTCCTAAATCATGTGAAAACATCTTGAGAAAACTTCCATTAAGTGTTTGGCACTCGTCAGAAGTTAAACTGCATTTAAAAAGACGTGAAAAACACTCAAAAGCACATTTCTTCAAACTGAATACACAACTTAACAAGTTGTTGATGGATAGCTTTGCAGTATCCATATATTTGACCCCGTATACCGTGAACATTTATAGCTTTGGTCAATATTTGCTCATGTCTGTCACTATGACTCACTGTGCAAGAGAACCAGTCTGGATGTGATATTACCCAAGTTGTTACTAGATGGCTTTTGCATTAAATGTTCCAAAAGTTGGGATGATTGTGTGAAGTGATTTCCAGTCTGTAGAGGGTGAGGGTCCCCAGAGTTTTGACAGCTTGTGCCAGCCCCCCCCATCCTTCGGGCCCTGACGCCTAGAAGTCTCCACTAGCAGAACTGGTCCGGCCTCACGGAAGGAAATATGACTTGGAGCAGAGCACTAATTGGCAAGCGCCCAGACACCCCACAAGTGCTAATGAACAGGCAAAAGGGCCACAGCCAAGAGGGAGTGAGAGATCCAGATCGAGGCTGGAGAAGTGGGGGTCCAAAACTCACTGAGGCTCTCTTTGAGCCCTCGCCCTCTGTCCGGGGCTTAGGGCCACTTCCTCCTCTATAATTAAGGCCTTATCCCTCAGCACAATGGAGAAATTAAACTGTAAAACCTTGCTCGGTAAATTACTGCTTTTCCTGGGAGCTAGAGGAAGCGTCTTGATATGTAAACAATACCCCCTCTTCAGCTGAGTACCCTCTCCCTCTCTTCCTCTCCGTCACCCCCCTGCCTCCCTCTTTGTTCCGTGGGAATGTCAGATGGGCCAGATTCTCCCTGAGACTACAACTCTGCTGAATAAAGAGGATTTACAGTGTCTTTATCGCGGAAGCATCTCAAACCTGTTCGCCAAAGCTAACACTCAGAGAATGTGCGCTCATACAGCATACCCTGAAACACACACACACACTGCCAGTAATGCTACAACACTTATCATTTTATTAGCATTAATTATAAAGTCAAGATGGTGACGAATAAATATGATTTGCAAAATGAAGAAAATGCTGCATCAATGGCTCCACTCAGTATTTAAGCTCTTGAAAGCTCCCTGAGGAGCTCTGCATTGAGTGATATGATACGTTGTGCTTGCGGAAGAAGCACCTTGCCACAACACGTCAGACAGTACAATCTCTTACCACGACAGTTTACCTTATAATCTCTGATTAGATTACAATCTGGAGACAGGCCGCTTTAAGCCACCAGTGTCCAGAGGTGATTGTGAGACAAAATATCCACACGAAGCCGACTGAAATCTAAAAGAATGCCTCCACGCTAGGATTCTCAGGTTGTTATCATTAAGCTCCCTGTCCACACTGAAAGAGCTAAACAATAAGAAGACAATTAAATGCCTCTGTCTTTGGTTAGCAAACAAGAAAACTGTCGCAGTTACTAACCCAATACCTGGTTAACTTTGTGCAACAGTTTCGTAAACATCGTGTCCCCTGGTTAAGGTTGTGAAACGGTGGCGGTTAACGTTGTACCACCCAATTAATATTGTCACGTTACATGTTACACGTAACAGACCAGGCTATTATGGAAGAAGGTTATCCTCTTCAATAAGACACACAGACGAAACAAACTAAAAGCGCACTCTGAGAGCGCAGACCTCTGCCATGACAGTGTGTGGATCTTCTCAGTGATGCGGATCCACTCCAATATGTATGCTACATCCTTCCATCAAGGGTCATGAGAATCAGCCAGTAGTTTTTCTGTAACTTTGCTGACAAACAAACCAAACTGAAAACCTGGCGAAGGTGTAAACCCAGTTACTGTGCGGAGTACAATTAAAGCACAATACGGCTGGATCGCCTCCATTCAGTCCTGCGGCGGTGCCATCAATTCAACGAATTATAAATCGACACCTAGGCAGCAGGTGTCTGGGGCACCAGTCAGATCGAAACACAGCGTTAGCGTGAATGCACTCTCAGAGGGTATTACCTTGCACATTGTGTGTATAGGGTGTAAAAGTATAGGGCTGACACTAATGATAGTTTTCGTTATAGAGTGATCTGTTCTAAAAACTATCCATCTGAAGATCTAATCTGAAAATTACCAACACAACTCCCCAGAGCCAAGCTGTCCTCATATCGCCTCTTTTGTTTTGAGTCTAAAACCAAAAGGTATTTAATTTACACTGATAAAAGGACAGCTCTTCTGTCACTTGACTAATTGTTTCACCACTGTGTGAACATATAGAGTGACTGTGGATGGATGGATGCTTTCCATTTCAACTCAAGCACGAGTCTCCTTCTGACAAATCCTCAGACAAACTTCTAAATGTAAGATGACGCTGGTCAAGCTGACAAACAGTCTGCCTGCAGTGTGCACGTCAGCTCCATGTCTGCCGTGAACATGTCTGTATTCGCCGCTGCCAGGGGATGACCCTGCTGCTCTTTGAAGCCAGCGCCAAAAATTCTCGGGCTTAGCTAACACCATCGGGGAAATCACCTGGCAAACAAAACACAACAGGCTTACACGCCACACTAACACACAGACCTTCATTCACCAACCCTTTTCATTGGCAGACTGTTTGCTCGACAGCCGCCTCCTTTCACTTACGCAATGGTGCTAAAGCACAGCAATGAAGAGTGTAATTATATCTCCCCAGAACAAAACTTTAAATCAGCATTTATGGAAGTTCATTTGACAGAAAAGGGTTTGAAAAAAGGTTTTCCTGCTTTTTATCGCTCGCTTCAAATTTATCGCTTTGCGTCATTCATGATTTCATGAGTTTCTATGTCTTTAAATTCTTACACAGCCTTTCTCATGGAAGCCCATTTCCACCAGAAAGAAATCACAAAAAAAAGAGAAATTATGAAATCGAAAGTGGAAATTATAAGATACTATAACACAACAGTCATAGAAGCAGCTCTTCATAGGTTACCCTACATTAGACATATAAATGGATTGTGAGTACATTGAAGACTTCTTTCAACGTGGCTTCACAACACATGAAATGCTTCAATTGCTTGATGTTTCACGTGGGATTGTACTGAGCAAACGCACCCTTGAGGGGATTTTAAGCAAGAAGCAGCTCTGGAGTAGAAAGAATAAACCCGATGCGGCTGAGGTGGCGACCTTCATTGAACAGCAACTGGAAACATCTGGTCAGTGTCATGGTTACAGATGGATGCAGCAAAAGTGTTGGTGGATTATTTTTTGCTGGCAGAAATGGGCTTCCATACTTTCCGGTTTAAAGTATAGCCACAAAATCCCTATGCCACTCTGCTTTAATTAAAGCTGCACAATATTGAAAGATATTTTTTTGTCCTGTGATATATTTCGCGATACAAAGAAGATGTTGTATATTCTAAAGCTAAACGCGGTGCACTTTGAGAACACAATGAAGAGGCTGGATTCATGAAGAACCTGTTTAAAGCAATTTTGTGTTATATTAAGATTGTAATAATAAACAGCATGGTTGTATAGATATGAATGGTAAAAATAAACAAGTCAGGCGGGTTGCCGACATTGTAGCAGACCCCTCGCACTGAGTAAGTCCGCCATGACAGTTGCACAGAGAGCCCTGACCCAGGCAGCGAGCATTAAGTCCACGGCCTGGGGAGGCGCCGATGTTCGACGAGGGGTGCTATAAAGCTCGACCTTCACCCTGTGCCTCTCCAAGCACACCTAGAGCCGCCTGCAGCGCAAAATAACAAACGGCAACAAAGCTGTAGCATGACGTAGTTCATCTGCCGACAACATATGTCCTGCATTGTGACTACACATCGTAATGTCAATGCTGAAACTATATCTACGGTCCACAACATCTACTGCACCACAACCATAGAATTGTAGAGGCCATCTAAGTAAAAAAAAATAAAGCACTGAGAAGCACTTTGAGTAAATGTATCATATCACATGTAATGTTTGGGTAAGAATCTCAGGTTTAAATCTCAGACCTCCTGTTTCTGGACACGTAGTGGCTTCTTTCATACCAAAAAACTGCACTGCCAACCCCAGCCAGGCTTAGCACTCAATCATCTGTTGCTACCCAGCTGTTACAGAACCACTGTCTTTATTCCAGTTTCCTGCTGCTGTCTGATAAATGACATTACAAATCAGTTTTCCATATGGTAGCATTTTGTTTGGACCATGACAACCATACAATGGCCTTATGACAGGCTTTGCTGTGATTACAGCGCAGTGTAACTAATAGCAGCCCAGTGCAGAATCACTTTCTCACAAAGAATATGACGCTGTAGCGTATGGGTGGCAGAAAGGCCTTTTTTTAACCCGCAGAAAAGAACGGTACAAGAGGAAGAGTGCAGGACAACCAGCCTCCATTTGGAGTTCCTTCTTCATATAATGTCTGAGTATTTGTTTTTACTTTTGTATGCAATCACAACAGCATCCAGCATCATACAGCAGCGCTTCTGTGTGCAATCTGAGCGCCTGTGTGCCCCAAATCCTTGCATGTAGATTATTGATGATAAATCTATCATGGTTTTGAGAATCGATAAAGTATCATAAAGCGACATATTGCGATACTCGTGTATATAGTGTATCATTATTTTTTTACAACCCAAATAAGTGCATACCAAAGACCATGACACCAGAGCTAGCTCCATTCGGCTACGAAGACCATGATACTGCATGGTTGAAAGGTCCTGAAAAGCTAGTAAAACCGGACCTTTGAGTTGTTTTCTCACACATATTGTTCCCAATATTGTATTTTATTTAATGTGTGACAAAATAATCTGGACAAAATGTCAACCTGCAAGCTTTTGTGGAGATTTCACAAGGTCTCCTACCGTGAACGTAGGTTGTTTGCCAAAATATGCTTTCCCCTTCCCCTAAAACCACACATGTAGGTGTATCTTTTAAACTTTGGTCAATGTTAGGCTAGCTGTATCCCCCTGAATCAAGCATTTATGCTAAGCTAAGCACTCCCTGTCTCGAGTTGCATACTTAACACACGGACATGATTTTCTCATCTCATTCAGACAAATATCAAATAAGCACATTTCCTATTGAACGATTCCTTTTATCCGTCGGTGTAAATGTGGTCTTCGGTGTCCACTTGTTATTGTGTGACCAACGTTCCACTGAGGTCACGTGATGAAACCTGAGCGGCTCCATTTGAAGAAGACACTGAGATGCAATTGTCAAATGTGTTGACCCTTGATATGAGATTTTACTGCTCAAAATATTAGACTATAACAGCCGTAGTAAAAAGTGTGCCTTAATATCAAAAGGACAATCAATAACAAACTGCAGGAAGCAAAAATGAAGCTAAATTTGATATGTGACATTTGTTTAAGAAGCCTTTCAGTTTTTCCAGTGTGAACCAGTTTTTAGGACAATGTTTTAAAGAGCCTATGAATTGTGGGAAGGGACAGCAGTCCACTCTGTTTACTGAGGCAACCTCATCTGCTTATTTTGCTGGTTGCACAGTTTACTGTGACTCGTCTGCGTCCCGTCCTCGGAATGAGTCCATTGGGGATGACCGGTGTCACGGCCGCACGCTGCATCTGGAGAAAGACTCGCCCTCCTGGGGCTGTGACCATGAACGTACGGTGTCAAAGTTTATTTTTTCATGAATGTTTATGAAGTTCCTCTAACTCCACTGCAAACGTAGCCGCTGACTGGGCAGGATGGTTTGCTATTGTTTCTCACCGCGACCATTTTAGTTTGAACGTTTGAACCCAGTTCATTTGACTTCGTTGGCCCGTTGGTTTGCAGGTGATACGTGTGAACAAGTCTGGCTCTAGGAGGCTGTGCCTCACAACTCTCAGTGAGTTGGCTAATTGCTAAATGCCAGCAGAGGCTGGAGAGCAGCAGCAGTGAAACCTTAGATCTGTAATTACAAGAAGCAGCTCCTCTCTCAGGAGGAATTTCACTGATGGTGAAAATCAATTTCCTCCTCTTGCTTTCCTGGGAAGCTACAGTACAAGTACAGCAGGTATTAATTGTAAAGGCACTTATTGTCCACTGTCTGGAACATTAACATAATAAAACACACCGATGTTCTCCCTGCAGAGACATGTGTTGATGCAAATGTGTAAGGTGTTTATCGTTTTATATATTCTCGGCTGATGCCTCAGCAACTGCAGACATGCACTTCTCATCATGGGTGAGTGGGCTTTTTTTTTCTCCGTGCAGCGCTGTGATTGATTCTTTTCCTCCAGGAGCGTTCCGACGAGGGCGGACCACAGCCAGCTGTGTCCGCAGGCGGGGGGGGGGGGGGGGGGGGTACGAACCGGAAGAGCCCGACCACAAACTGTCCGTCTCCAGACAAACTCAGCCGTAGGAACCAGGCCTGTTTACACAAGCGCCTCCCGTCCGTGTTTACAGCTAGCACACATTTTTGTTTTACCACGTCTAAACTCCTCGGACGTTTATTTTGCTTCACTTGAACTGTGAGTGTTGGGGCTACATCAGCGGATGAAAGTAGCCGAGGCTGGCAGGCTGGTGGCTCAAGTCTGAAGGACGCAGAGGGTTACACCGGGTCACGGAGTTGACGGTGTAGAAATGCGTGGGCATGGACCTCGAACCAACAAGTTCTTTGATAACATGCGGCACCTTCCTGTCAAAAGAAAGCGGTTGCCTGAGGCGACACCTCAGAGAAGAGGAGAGAGCGATAACTTATTGGGCTGATTCCCTTCAGGCCGACAAACACAACAAGCAGCAAGTGTCTTTGAGGCAGGGGCATGGATTACACTCCGCATGCTGGGAAAGAGCTTTCTGTTTAAGAGAGGATGAAGATCAAACAGAAGAAGGGAAGAAGGGATGGGGAGAGAAAGCTGGTGGACGGGGTGTTGGGTAATCCCCTAAAGCATCCATATATTGCCTCCACCTCCTCTCCCACTGCTTGTAAACGGCAAGGAATGTAACATGTTGTCTTTGGGCCCTGTGTGTGTGTGTGTGTGTGTGTGTGTGTGTATAGACACCGCTAGTACAGAGAGATTTATATTCTCAGACATTGCCCAAATGAACTGTTTGTAAGTAATCTGTTACCCCAGTCAGCCATTCAAGTATTTTAGCAGGTTTTTCTCCCCATGCAGACTGGGAATATGGATGTGACGTTGAATTAGATGTGTGCAGTCCCAAGTAAGGGCACATACTGGACATATCAGGCACATAGTGTAAACTGACTCTGCAGATGATGAAGGCCATAAATTGAAAGTCATTCCGGGACAGAAACAATATCGGTCTCTCTTAATGTCATTCTTGGAGGACAGCGGTGAGTTCCTGATAGTGTGTGGCTATAGACCCTGACAGGAAAATAAACAACACTGGGACTTGGTCAATAGGCCTTCCTGTAAGCTTGTTGCTTGCAGGTCATCTCAAGTATCAGTAGAGGCATTATTGATGCTGTTACAAAATGTTACTTTAGATGACACCTGATAGAGCTGATTCTTTCGCACTGAGGATGCAAATATGGACACAAGGCTGTTGAACGAAATCCATGACATGTTTGGAGGCCTTCGGGACCAGGGGAAGTGTTTCTTCTATGTACAGCCTCGTAACTCGATCTGCAGTATTTCCTTAAATAGCAAAGATTTGGGAACGTTGACAGAACATGTACTTTGATGCCAAGTCGATGCCAAAATTCTGAAACCATGATGGTACTTGCTATTCTACAATACTGCAGGTATCAGGGATCAGGGCTTGAGTGGCATAGATAAAACATTAGCCAAATCTGTAGAATCAACAGGAGGAGAGCTAGCTAATGTTAGCTGTTAGCAGCCATGGGCCAGACCAGTTTTGCTTGGCTAAATACTCAAGCTAACAGCTAGCAAACAGCTAGCAAACAGAGGTTACATTGAGTTATATTATGGTGCGTTCAAGATCTCTTCAGTATAAATGAGAAACGCGAGGCGGATCATCAGTGATTATTAATACATTTGCAAAAACAGTATGCAAACATTAATAAAGGAGTGTATGTTGAAGTACTTGGGATTTATAGTTTTGTTTTTAATGATGTTTTTATGGTTAATGGTGTCATATTGTGGAATTTCACTTAACCCACAGGTTTGTTCCTTGGTCAAAAAAATAATGAACTGATCCGGATGTTAGAGCATCATGGCCATTGTGAACAACTGCATTTTTCTTTTTTGCTAAGTAGAATACTTCAGGCATCAGGAGATGGATTCTTTCAGCTAAGGTGGAGGACCAAGGAGTTAAACCAAAGGGGGCAAGGGGTCTGGCTTGAATGTGGTCATCCCTGCATAACCCTGGCCACTGAATCCCCCGCCCACCCCCTCGCCTCCACCTCTCGCCCGATCTGTGGAACCACAGCAGCGTAAGAGCCTCATTTAGGAGCACAGAAAGAAAGGCAGAAATCTCTTTCTCAGGAAGATTAGTGGCTGTCCCTTTGGAGTAGGCCTGTGGATGGGGAGGGAGCTGGGGGAGGAGGGGGTATATTTTGCTCTGGGACATTTTTCTCTGCCGGGGGGAGGTGACCCGTTCCAGAGCACCTTCCAGAGAAAGCCCTTGCGACCAATTCGGAGACCTCTGTGGAGACCCTTCAGACTCTAGCTCCGTCTAAGACTCACCCGTGATGGCCATGATTAACGCACTGCTCCTTATCACAAAGCCACTGCTCTACTCCCTGCAAGACTAATTACACCAGACTTCTCTTCTGCATCCATCTGTGCTCCAGTAACCACTCCGAGTCAGACTTGGCCGATCCATTTTCATGCAGAAAAACTAAAGGTCGGGTGATTTAATGCCGTATTCTTGTTTGAGTACAAGCGAGACGGCAAGTGTTGACAAAGGTGAGGACATTTCTTCTTTTTGTGCCGCCTCTCATTGGCATCCTCCTTAGATACATCAAAGCTGTGAAGAATTATCTGTGGACGATGTGTTTCTTATGCTGAAGAACATCAATCTCTGTCGGGAGTTCGCAAGCTACGGCTGAACTCAAAGAAAGATGAATACAACACACTGCTTAGGCAGAAATAATCAGAGTGTTAGCGAGCTTGTCTGCTCCACTGGCCTCGTACAGTCAACACCGACGTGAGGGATGATGGAGAAATTCTCTTTGGCAAACTTTCTCGGGATATAATAAGGGCCGTAAAACAACAAGTTGGCAGATCTGCATTTGAAAATCGGTCGGTCTTCTTCGGCACTTCTTCGAGCATCCATATGCCAGTCTTATGGTATGAAGTTGGGAGGAGGGGGGGTGCATCAATCACAGGTATTCCTTTGAAACCGTAATATGTTTTACAGTCCTGGTACCTAATCTGGACACATGTTACTCTGACATGGTGAAGCACAAGCCGACACAGACTCGTAAATCCCGGGGGCCTGGGAGTCGGGTTGCAAGGGCCGTTGCCTGTGGAAGCATGCCCTGTAGCTACGAGATGGATGCAGGCTGTGACACGAAATGTGGGTGCCCATTTAAAACCATTAACCAGGCCCAGAGAAAGAAGCCAGACTCCTATCATAGGGGCCGAACCCGACCTGCACTGTAGTGCCAGCATCCCTGGCCTCTATCGTCTTTATGCTTCCTCTTGGACCCTGACGCACACTCTGCATAAGTGGCCAGACATACTCCCATCACGTCTTTACACTCACAGACATGTCCAACAAGGCGAGGCATGTCTCTATGAAACACGAGCAAAGTGAGCTCTCATCAAACAAGTTATGAGATTCGTTGCCGGCTGACACAGCGGATCAGGGTGAACAAGATGTTCTCAGGATGTTTCTGCTTAAGTTACACTACTGTATTGTGTGGTTTCATTTTCAAGCTTTCAGAGACCTACAATGTAGTCCGCATAGTTTGGAGTACTTTGCAATTCCGTTTCAAATACGAGTAAGCTTACTGATAATATGTCTGTGACATCTTACAAAGAATGTTTCCAAGCTACTTGATGTTTTCAAATGTACCCCACATTTTGGTTTCCACATGCATGCTAATTTGAAATAAAAAAGAAAAGAATCATCAAATTGGAAACAAAAGCAGAGGCTTAAAACTATCTAATGACACACTAACGTCCTACTTTTACAGCTCCCTCGTGTAGTCTAGTCCCTAGACTAGTCATTCCGGAGCTTTGTGATGGCAGGCCACCAGGCCCTTCATTAAACAGTAAAACAACTTGAATGATATGTTCCTGCAGTGGCCCCTCAGATGATGCCAGTGTGTCTTCCTGAGGGGGTTTAGTGTCCACCAGCCGGCTCCACCAGCAGGCGTTAGTAATTTATAACACTGGTACCTCAGAGGCCCGAACAAGGTCCTCAGACCTCGTTAGAAGGAGTTTTCATCACACATCTACTAATGAAAACATGAGCGCTCATCTTTTAATTATGACCCCTTTATAGTGGGAATCTTGCACACCCTGCAACCTCCCTGGTACCACACAAGCACAAATAAGCCCTAATGGGTGCAGCAGACTCCTTTACTTTGTCTCAGTGGTGCAAGGTTATGAAAATTCAACCACTGCAGTCTACATAATACACAATGATCATAACAGTGTAATTGACTAAATAATTCATATCATGGCAAGCGCACTGTTTTTTTTCTTCTTTGCTGGTATGAAAAACTTGTGTCCTCTTTGTGGAGGTGCCAGGGAGGGCACGCTGAAACGTCCTAGTTTCTCACCCCACATCCCCAAACAATTAATGGCTCCTCTCGTGGCAGGCCAACAAGCCCATCATTAAGCAGAAATACCGCTCACGCCACAATGTCATCCGATATCTCCTTAGCATTTCAAAGGTGCTTCCCTCCGCCCGGCCTTTATCCGAGGACCCTGGTACACCATGGTGTCCACTGCTATGCCAGCCTTCTTTAGTAATTCATGAAAGTTACACTCGGGAGGTGAGAACAAGGTCTTTCGACCTCATTATAACACTTTTTCATCACCCATTCTCTGACGTCTCTGAAACATGCGTCCCCCATCTCTTGGTCTTCCTCTTTTCATGTGCAACCAGCTACTTTTCCAGCTACCAGTTCTGAGGTCTTTGCACTGGCTTCCTGTCCAACAAAGAATTGACTTTAAAATCCTGCTGTTGGTTTACAAAGCACTGAATGGTTTAGGGCCAAAATACATCTCCGATCTGCTACTACCTTATGAACCATCCCGACCCCTCAGGTCGTCTGGGACCGGTCTACTTTCTGTTCCCAGAGTCAGAACTAAACATGGAGAAGCAGCGTTCAGTTTTTCTGCTCCACATATCTGGAACAAAGTCCCAGAAAGCTGCAGGTCTGCTGAGACCCTCAGCTCATTTAAATCAAGATTGAAGACTTTTCTGTTTGCTGCTGCCTTTAATTGAACCACGTTCAATTAATATATTAATCAATTTCCTGCATTTCTGCATTTTATTTCTTACACTGTTTTTTAATTGTTTTTGAAATCTCCTTTTCTTTTGCCTTGTGTTTTGATGCTTTTAATGGTTTTATGTGAAGCACTTTGTTACCTTGTTACCTTGTTGTTGAAATGTGCTATACAAATAAACTTGCCTTGCCTTGCCTTACTTATGTGACTGGCCATCATGTTTCACTCTATCAGTACATGATGCTACAGAAAACAAAAGGACACTAGAGTGCTTTATTATAACAGCTGAAGTCAGTTATCACCAAATTACCGAATGAATGAAGGGTAAATGATTGGAAAAAAAGCTGTACCTCTGGTCAGAGTGGTGGGCGAGGGCTTCTTTGGGATTTCTGAGAAGCTGCTCCCATCCAGACCTGAACCCTTACACTCCTTCTTCTCAGTGGCTGTTGGAGCTGAAGTCTCCATGATGCTCTTCGATTACCGTCACAACCTGGAGAGGTAAGAGGCACTAGTGTTAGGTTAAAATATTTGATCTTGGCTGTGACTGCGTAGCAGAAAATAGGTACTGCATCGAAAAACAAAGTTCATGGGAGCTGTAGTTTTGTTCTCCTTGTTAGATAGTGAGCCCCTAAAACATGTTTCATTTTTGTCTCAAAGAGGGATGACCGAAACCGTGTTAAATAATCGAATTGATCATTTCTAGTTACAGAAGATAGCGCTTTGATATAGCTGTCTATTGCCCTATTAAGCTAAATATACTCCAAAAAATTCTTGAATTTGTCACTTTTTTTCAAATTCCAGACCTTCAAAGAAGCAAGTATTTTTTCTCCAATGTAGCAACACGAACTGAAGTGTATTACAATGTGTACACTGTGATTGATGTATTTATCCTGTCAGTGTAACTTATGTCAGGTCAGCCCTAAACACACAGACGGATTTCTCAGTTAGATGTAATGACTCCACAGTCCTCTTCTGTTCCAATTGTAAATGTGAGTGGCCCTTTACCGCTGAGGTTTTTAGCCGCTCGCACTGTGTCAACACCTCCTCATGTCTGTGTGAATGGCCCGATGACTTGGCAACGCGCCACTTGTTTGACTTGGTGGGACCTACAAGATCATCCTCCGCCGAGAACAAACAAGACTGCGGCTCCCGGCCGGGGAAGGAGAGGTCATTGCTTTGGTCATCGCTTTTTCCACCTGCTCTCAGACGCTGGGAGAACATGTCAGCGCGCTTTGACAGAGCGCTGAGACGGCATTACGAGCAACATGGATGTGATCAGAGGGGGTGACTTCATGTTTCACAGGTGCAGAGTAGAAAGACTTCTTTCCATGTTTGGAAAAGTGAAAAACATTTTTAGTATGCATCCGAGTGCTTTTGGGCATCCAAACGATGTACTTTCAGTTCAGCTCCTCACACCTGTTGGCAGCTACGGGAAGTCAACTGATTAAAACATTTTTACACAAAATCATGTTGCAGTCTCAAGTCTTGTAAAACAAAAGTGTTTACGACTTGACTTGTGTCCAAAAGACACAAACATTACCCTGAAACAGCAATTAATTTCCACTCAAGTCAGGGAAACAACTGTGACTTTTTGGCTGAGAGAAAGACCAGAACAAAACTCTGAGGGATCAAAGGATATTAAAAACACAGTCTTTGTAACACTAGAGGGTATGAGAACATGGAAACGCAAATACATCATTCTGAGTGCTGAGAGTGATGCTGTCATTTGAAAGGGAAAAAGTCATTCAGTGGTCTGGTTACCGCTAGCCCAACGTGTGCTGTTTTCGGTTCCATGTGGATATCCAACATGTCATCCTTCATTGTGAGGTGTGTGTATTAGCAGACGTGTCTGTGACCCTTCGGAGGTGCCAGTCGCCTGTCACCGGGCCAGTGTAAGCCGATTAGAGGTGGGTGACTAACAGGTTTAGGCTGCATCTGTTTCTTTTTTTCTTGGTGCCAGGACGTCCTCGGGTCTTGTCTTGGGAGAACTCCGTCACTCTGACATCATCTTTGTGCTACAATTTAATGTGCTCTTTCATGGGCTTTTATCGTATTCACAGTTGGCCAGAAAACGGGCTCCTTTTCGGGGGTGAACCCTCTTGGCAGAGATAAGACGTGTCCGTGAACACACCAGTGCTTGCAGCAACAGAGTTTGCCTTTCAAGCAGCCTGCCCCTTAAAAATAACTGAGAATCCTCCCCTTAACATCTCCGTCTGATGAACATCTGGCACCGCATTAATAGCTCTTTCCGTGCTTTTACAGCATGCCAACTATTTGCTTTCCAATTGCCTTTTGAACCCCGAGCCAATATTTTGATGAGGTTTGGGGTAGAGGCACCTGTAAAGGTAATTTACTTCGAAATAAAAAAAACTGAATCAGCACAGTTTAGATCTATAAACTGTCTAATGCTGGTCCCACACTGGGGCAGAGTTTGGTTAACATTCACTCCTCTAAACAATAGGGATATTCCCGATTTGGGGCTGGACGAACAGATTATCTCTCCAAATGATCCTTCAGTGTGAGAGGTTTATGGATATAATCCATATATCCATATATATAAGGTGCTAAATACCAGATTAGGAGCATTTCTCTTGCCTCTCAACGTGGCGATGGCTGAGCCAACGGCAGTAAAAGCATGGACGGTCACCAAAGCAAAGAGAAACTCAGATAACAAGACACGCAGAGGGAATACTGAATTTAGCACCTTTCATGGAACCAACTGGATCGCAATCTCTGCGATTTTCGAAATCCTGTTGTCTGGATGGAACAGTGATGGGATGATATTGAGCAGGAACCCACAATAGCCAATGAGAGAGAGAAGTGACCGAGAAGTGTCACCAACAGGATGTTGTGGGCTTGTTTAGAACAGAAACATGGCTGCCAACAGCACGAATAGAACTTCTGTCTGCCGAGCCAGGTGGATGGTAGAAAAGGAGGACAAGCGAGCGGAATAATGGCTTCCTACATTTTCTTTCCGGTGCAAAGCACACACAAGTGCAACTGTGTGACGGAGACAGTCAGCCTCCATGTATGCGTTTGTTCAGAAGTCACATTTGGTCACGCGACTTTCTGTGAGTTCCCAAGTTCCTGGAATCGCCACACTGAAATGGTTTAGGATAAATGCCAAGTGGGTGCTCCTGTGTCTTGACTGTGTGGTCTGGTTAGAATAATAAATATTGGTTTGATCTGTCTGTGGCCTCCCATGTTTTGTAAATCAGTTAAGATTTGAAAATCCTCCAGAGTGCACCAGGCTTATATAAAACTGCTAGATTTGAGTTCATTTCCCCAAAAGTGGCCCCCACTTCACCCTGATCCCTTCCATCCCACCCACTTTTTCCTTAATTCTGTGGAGCTGTTACACCCCCCCCCCCCCCCATCCCCCACCCTGGTGTCTCCCTACAGGCCGGACCCGTGTGGTCCCTGCTGACAGGGAAGCCCAGCTCTGACAGGCTGGTACAGGTGTCAGGAACCAAGCGGACAGATGGCAGGGGCCAAAGGCGAACAAACAACAAGGGTGCACTTCTTTTCTCATCTTCTGGTTGGCTGGGCAGCCCATTGCAGCACGAACAGGATAAGCCCCCCCCCCCACACCTTCTCCTTTCCCCACCCTGTTGTGTCATGTGATCTCAGATAGCAGGGCAGGATCACCCCCACTCACAACACAGTGCCCCAACTTCTTCCCTTTTCAAATAAATAAATATTCCATTTTATGTCTGATATACATATCACCTCTACATCATGCAGACTTCCACATGTGGTGTCTTGAGGACCTGTCACAGGAAGCGATGCTGAACGGACCTCAAAACGTTTTAAAATGAAGGAAAAAGATGCCGAAGGATCGACTGTCTGATCACCACATGATTTCTGGGAAATGCAAAAAAACATCCATGGCAGTGTCTCTAGCAGCCAATTCCCAAAACAAGAGTTTACAGATTACAGCTCTAAGTGGTTTATTTCATTCATTTCAAAGCTGCTTTTTTGAAGGCTAGACTAACCATATCCGAAACCTTAACCCGGAGTTTTACAGTGAGGCTGCTTTGTTCTTGTTGCTTCCTGCCACTCGGAGCCACAGAACTGGATCTTTCTTTCCATTGAGAAATGTCTTTGCTTTCGTGAATTATCTTACCAAACGTTCAAAGTGAGGTTTGACGAAGAATCTGTGTCTGTCCGGGGTTTTTTTTTTCATCCAAGTACTTGACACGGTTAAACTGTTGTAATTGATCACAGATGCCAAGAGATATGTCTTGTATTTATTCAATTTAACAAATTCCTTCAGTCCACCCACACCAGGAAGGCTATAAATATGTTCCGGCTTATATTTTATGAATTATAAATAAAACGGTTAACAGAAAACGTCAGTTTTTTGAGCGAGGCACAGGATGGCAAATATTAAACATAGAAAAGTGCAGTTTATAGCAGATGTTTTACGTCTCGTGATGCAGCATCCAGACATGCCACTTAACCACACCAGGCACAGGAAAAAGACTGAGGTAATGGGGAAAGTCACTGTTATGTTTTCTTCTGCCAAGGTCAGCCTGAAAATCATACAGGGTTCAGATTCACTTGTTTCCAGAGCAGAACTGGTTTGTGTAAAATAATAGTGAAAAGAAAATTTTCGTGTTTATTTTACTACTTTGTCTATTTGCGTCTGTAGATTTCTCCTAAATTCACTAAAAGCTGGCATTAGATAATGCCTAATTTGCATATTTTAACAACATTTCGTAAAACTTGTAATTCAGAAAACGGTTGTCTTAATGTAAGTAATCAACTGGGGAAGTGTCATAGTGATGTTGATTCTTTTCTTTGAGCCTACTCACTGTCGTGTTTTCAGTCTGTAGTCAATTTTACATTTTCTCTCAATAACTTTCTCCACTTCAGTAGCTCTTACATACACAGCAAACCTTCCAGTTTCATTCCTATTTGTATTCTGAAGGTTTTTACTGAGCGGTTTGTTCATATAACTTATCATAGCTGGATTTACACAACATTTTGTCACATAAAAATGGAGAACATGGATTTTATTTTGGCTGTATTTTCTCATTTACTGGGTGATACAAAGAGATATTCAAATTCCCTCAATAAAAACATTTGACTCTAATATGTCAACGAAATGAAACAGGAACTTTTAACCTGGCTTCATCCAAATTGATGGTCTAGAAATGTATGTAAGGCAATTCCTCATTTGCATATTTAAATGTACATTTCATAAAACTTGTAATACAAAAAACAAGTGTCTTAATGTAAGTAATCAACGGAGGAAGTTTCATGCTGATATCTATTACCGGTAGTTCATTTTTCTACTCTATTCTCCTGTAGTGTTTCCTCTTAAAGACAATAGTATCAGTGCCTCTCTCTCTCTCTCTCTCTCTCTCTTCATTTACCTTCACCCCCTCCACCAGCACTTTTGTTATGAGCCCTGGTGTGTGTTTTTCTTAGCGCCCCAGTCAGTTTCGAGTGTTCCTCTCCTCCACTACCGTTCAACAGCTCCCCTTTCACCAACACTGAAAGGAATGCAAACACACATCAAAAGAGCCCCTCTCGTTTTGAAGATTTCCAGGCTTTGCTCTTCTTACTTTCTTCCTTCCTATCTTACAGTCATTGTAATCCGTATGCTGGTAGGCTCTCTCTTCCTGGCAACACACACACACACACACACACACACACACACACACACACACACACACATTTACATGGGTGCACACAGTGAATTTGCGCATACACAATAACCGGCTCACCAACTGCTGTCCCACACTCTGCTCCCTTGGCAGACACAGAGGGGGAGTATAGGTGAGGTCTCCTGCCCCTACGCCACCTGCAGACCTCTCTACTCAGGTTTCTGACAGAGGAACTCATGCAGCGGAACATAACAACCTTCAAAAGACAAAATATGATTTGTTTTCATGTGTTTTGCGATGTTGACGTGGTATTTTTGGGAAGTGGTTCAGAATGTATTGTGCTACTTTTAGTATTGTGAGTATTGATTGTCTCTCAGAATACTCAAAGGAGGACAGGATGATTCCAATGACTAATAACTCTTTAAGCTGTGATACACACAGAGAACCGCTGCTAACCCTTCCTCTAGTCTAAGTAGGGAAAAAAGGCTAAACACGATGATACACTCTGGAGGAATGCTGGAACCGTCAGGTGGACAGGTGTAGGAGCGAGGTGGTGGTGGTGGTTTTGCGCCATAAGCATCCAACTGCCCCATTGACTCCAATGTTAACTGGGACCAGAATTTAAAAGGGGGAAGCAAAGAAATGGGCTTTTCTATCTAGCTTTATTTCCCACATTATGAACACATACTTTACATCAACGTGTTCAGCAGTCACCTCTCGCTATGGATATAAAAGCTAGACAATAGGAATAGCACTCCTTGAGTACTAAGCCAGAATTTGAGAGGTGTCTCGTATCATCATCATCATCAATATACCCATGAGTAATGAGCTTTCCAATTATTGCAACTCAATACGCCTTTGTCCGCTCCGTCATATAAAGTTCGGCCAGCGGTGCTGTTCAGCTCCCAGCTAAACATGAAGCAATGCAGTCCAACTTCCAGCAGCCAGCAACTCTAGTTTATAAACCACACTCTAAAAAATGGACTTTTGATTTACCACATTTGAAACCGTACTACTGCCAACTTGATTCGTTTCAACTGCTTGATTTCTGCATTTTGTTTGGCCAGTATGAAGAGAAAACATATCAACACGATCATTGGGTCATAGTGAGGTGAACTCGATTACAGCTTAGTAAGATCAAATTGGTCTGCAGTTTCTATTTGCCTTTAAAGTTATAGTTTATGTTATAGCACCCATACATTAGGCATAATCCCAGAAGTCTATCAAATGTGCTTTGTAGAGCCTTTGGACTTTCTTGCCAAAAGGTTTTTTGGGGGGTTTTACAGCCCACGAAGCAGCTGTTTTCACAGAGAAGGCACTTGAAACCCACAGTGCACTACCTGCCCGGCACCAAATGGCAGACAAAAGTTAGCCATTGAACATAGTGGAGCATTTACCAGCTTAAGAGCCACATATTTTCCTTAGACGTTAGTCATCGGGACCAAAACAGACTTAAAACTTAGAGATGGAAAGAAACACAAGTCAAAATCAATGCTATTGATGCTACATATACGTTGGGTTTGTAAACAGGCAAATGACCCCTGTGCTATGTCCCGCCCCTCAAAACACAGACTGGACAATCAGATACTCGTTACCCTGAGAGATTGGAAGGAGTTATACGTTTCAATGGCGCTAACATTAACAGAGTACGTGAGCACATCATTGCTAGCGTGCGCACTTCTATGCTAGGCTAGCTACTGAAGGTATCTTGAATGTCTGCATTGCTTTATAATTGTTGTAACACTGACTAAAGTGCATCCCGGCTTTACAGGACCACTGCTGTTCCTTCATTTCATTGTCTTCTGTCTGGATCTCTAGATGATGTGATGGTTCACTTTTCCACTGTGATATGTAGCTTCTATCTTTATCATAACCTATTTTCTCTGCTGAATCAGTTTGACTTCTGGGAAATATCCTTCAAATGCATATTTTAAACTCTTCTGTCTGCTTATCTTTGGAATCTTTTTTTTTTGGATTTTCCAAAAACTAGATAATGTGTATTCATGGAGTGCAGATAGTCATGGTGTGGGCTCCGTGGTAACTGAGTAGCAGCAGGAGGCGGGGCTTAGCAAAGGCTGAGTTGAATGCTTAAAAGTTAAAAGGTAACAATAAGTCATTTTATTTACAGCTTGTTCCCGCCGCCCCCAAGTGGCCAAGAAGTTGGTCCTTGTTTAATAAATAAAAATATCTAAATATCTAAAATTATAGCAATATTTGACGCTCTTCCTAAAAACACAACATTTTCAACGTATATCCTTTTTACAACTGAATTGACAAGATCTTATTTGATGATTACTTTTTACCTTCGTACTTTAATAACAAAAACATTAAGAATCTAAAAATCCAATAAAATTGCATGACACCATCGCATAGCAATTCATATCAGACTGAAAATCTTTATGTTGACAGATGACACACCGCAATGGACAGCGAGTTTTCAGAGACTTCTGAGGGAAGACAAGTTTGGACTGGGACGGGGCACATTCTCCATGAGTGAATCACTCTTTGGAGGAACGTCTCCGTGAGGATTTGAAGCTCAGGTCTTAAAGGTCATGAAGTAGATGTGAGAGGTCTGACAGCAACACATTAGCCATTTGTCTGATTCAGAGGTTGAAACAACATCACTACAGGCTGTCGCACACGTATAGATTCAGGTCGCTGAAGCAGGAAGGAAAGTATTGCCACAATATGCGTTTTGCAAGCCAGGGTGCAGGTTTTCTATCGACGGGCTGTTTAAGTGCTTTACATGCCTCAGTAACTGAGGACATTAGAAAGGAAGGGAAATTCAAACTCTCGTGATTCAAATTCAAAATCAAAATGGTTTATCATATTGACCTAGAGCAGGATCGTTCATACATGTCGATTCTGTTTTTAATCATGTAAATACATTAGGGCTTTAAAAATATATCGTTCCTCCACATTTCACTTAAAAACAAAAAAAGATCTTCTCCATTGACCGATGCAAACGGAGTCAAATCCGTTACCAAAACCCAATCATCCAGTGGATTGCAGAAGATAGAGCGTAATGAGCAGCTTACAACTGATGTAATATGAAAGGCATCTAAAACAGCAGAGAAAAGCCCTGTGGATGAGTTCTTACCCCCCTGAACCTGACCTTTCCTGCTAGTAAAGGCAATATCCTGTGGTTGATCTCGTCACCTCCCTCAACCAACAGAAAACAGATGTGGAGCTCAAGGCCTACATACAGTCCCAGGCACGGACCAATCTACAGGGAGGGTTTTTTGGTCTTCTGAGAAAAAAAGTAAAATGTGAAAAATTTAAAAAATGTAATTTAAAAAAGTCAGCTCAGGCTCTGGAAAATTGTGAATTTTTTGCTTCATCTTCGAACATTTTATATTCGGAACTATTCATTCAAGTTTGAAACGGTGATGTTTTTATTGCTGACACGTCACAGCTGAATGAACATGTAATGAAGGTGTGTGTAAAAGCCACAGCTGTCACTGGTGCCACATTGCACGCTGCTGAATGGAGCCAGCTTCCTCTCTGAAGCATTTGGACTGGGCCATTCATCCTAAATTAGCACTCACTCTGACTGCTTCAGCTGTCAATAACCCCGCAACTACCTCAGCAAAACTGGCTTTGTGTGCGTGCACGTGTGTTCCTCTGCAGAACCACAGCGGATATGCTACAAGCCAGTGAGTAAAGATTTGGCCAAATCAAAGTTGGCATTCGCCGCTCTCAGGTTTCGCTGCGGTGCGACTTCCACATTGTTGCGGTGGATTCAGCACTCCAGTACAAGTGCTTGTGATAGTTGACAGTCTGTGGTTGTGCATTGCTAAGCCCATACAAGCCAGCTGCTGCTACGTCCAAGTCAGATCTCAGGCCTGTGGTGACGGGAGGGGGACTCCCCTTGAAGTTGGGGGGTTGTCAGTGTGTGTGTGTGTGTGTGTGTGCGTGTGTGTGTGTGTGTGTGTGTGTGTGTGTGTGTGTGTGTGTGCGTGTGTGTGTGTGTGTGTGTGTTTGTGTTGGACCAGGTCCTGCCAGTAGCAGCTGTCAGAGCATGTCACCAGGTGATCCTGTGGTAATTGGAACTCACTATGTATCTTTTTCTTTGTATCTTTGTTCACACTAAGCCTGCTGTAATATTAAATGACTATTTCCTGCTCCTTCTGTTGTAAATGAGAACAACTCAATCCGGAGTCTGGCTGTGTTAACACTTGATCGTGATCAAGAAAAGCAAGAGGGGACAGAGGTGAGGCTTCATCCAGCTGAGATTCAACTCCTTGATAGATGAACCGACTGCAAGAAGACAAAGGAAAGGAGGTTCGACCTCCTTTCCTTTGTTAGTGAGGGTGGAGATCTTTTTGAAGCATTGTGGGCACATTCACAGATGTTGTAGGGGAACTCTATCGCAATATTATATTATGATATCACGATAGCCGCGATGGCAAAATTATGCACACGTAGCGGTTCTCATTTTTCTATAGTACTAACGTCATCCTGGGGATAGTGAACATTCCCCTGATGATGCTACATTGTGAACAACAATTCCATGTTAAAATTGGCAGAGAGCAAGCTAATGTTAGCTGTTAGCAGTCGGTGGGCAGAGCACTCCTGCTTGGCTAAATAACGGAGCTCACGTTAACGGAGGTTGCATTGACTTACATCAGGGGTCTTCAACTAAAATTCCAAAAGGTCCAGATTGAGAAACTCTCCTCGGGCAAAGGTCCGGAACATTACAATAATGTTAGACAGTTGCTTCTTTAACACTCAAATTATTTAAAGATGATGTAGCTTCTGTTCATATATATACATATATTAAAGAAGTCTAGTAGTAGTAACAATGTCTCTGTGTAGTCAACAACTGTCAAATCAAATAAAGAAAGTACACATCAATTATATTTTAACAAATTATTATTCTCAGTTTACAAATTTAACTGGATGGATTATAAATAATACATAAATAAATGTTCTTCTCATTTCAAGTACAATAATGTCTGGATTAAAGAATAACTGACAAAACAGAAAGCTTTTCTAAAATGTGCATCTTAAAATAAAGTAATGAAGTTTAGAAAAACTAATTTCACTGAATTGTCCTGCAGCTTTAAATTCAGTTCATTCAGGTGTGAAGTGATGTCAATCAAAAAGCCACAATATTATATTTTGTCTTCTAAAAAGAGAAATCAGTGAGCATGGACTTCATCTGTGGTTATTAACACTTGTTTCAGCTCTATCCTCTCTGTAACATCATTGTTGGACAGTGAATTCATGCGTCAGGACTCTGATCATTTTGGGCTCTTAGGTTTATTTTCTGTGTCTTCATTTTAGATGTGAGTGGGTACGTTTGTTCAAAAGAGTTGTGCTTTGTCTGGTAGTGCGCTTAATTTACCGCTTTTATTAATAGTTACAGTTTCTGTACATATGAGACATGCTGGATTTAACTGCCTGTGGGAAGAATTAACATATAAGATTCTGTTCATTCATGCTTATAAATGATATTCTCTCTGAACACGTGTCTCTTTTTGGAGAACGTCATGTGAGATCACTGATCAGCACAATTTTCCTGCTGTTCTTTCTATTTCCTCGTCTCTCCCCCGTGTGTCACGGTGTGTGTAAACCTCGCTCGAGTCAGAATACTCCTATTTGATTGGCTGAGCTTTAGCACGTGATGTGATTTACAACGCATTGGTCGGTGTGTCCTGCACCGCTGAACAAGTACCGCAACGGCTGAATAAGATGCGCCGGTTAAATTACAAACTCGCTGCCTAATATATATGATTCCGAAATACCGATTTTAGGTCCTGGGTCCGGATCCGGACCGCGGTCCGCCAGTTAGAGACCCCTGACTTACATCATGACACATTCAAGCTCAAACTCTGTGTTGTGCGAAGATAAATTAAAACGTTATCAAGATATAATAAATGTTGTCTTGTAAAATGTAGTTTTGGTTGATAAACATGAGGCAGATCATCAATACATTTGCAATAAACAATATGCAAACAGAGTGTATGTTTAAGTGCATGGGATTTACAGTTTTGTTTGTTTGATTGTTTTATTTGTTTTGTGGTATTGAATTGGGGAGCGACAATCATGGAATTTCACTGGTAACGGTACCAAGCACTACATTTTTGGGATCATGACATTCATTACTATTGCACATCCATAAAATTCTCAAGAGAGAGAGAGCTTAAAAAGAAGAAAGAATGGTAAGATGCAGAGACTGAGATATCCTGATTCATCCCACTTTCCCCCGAATGAGCTGATTACAAAACATGAACAAACCTCCCTTTGGCCCGGAGCCTGAGAAAGAGGCCGAGAGAGCGAGAGAGAGGGAGGGAGAGAAAAAGAGAGAGAGGAGATGATGATGATGGCAGCAACAGGCATGTTGTGAGGGAAGAGGGGGGAAAGTTGCTAAAGACAACCACATGTCTCTATATCCAAGCTCAACTCCGTCTCTCCGGCTCTTGTCTCCGGCTTCTATCTGAGAGGAGACTGTGGCCTGGCACTGAGTCAGCACAATTTTGGAATCTAATATCTCCCATCATGTGGAAACGTAAGAAAGGGAGCCCAGCCGCCCTTGCCCTCGGGGCTGCGTTGACTTTGTAGCTATGGGAGGGCCTAGTGTAGATCATAACTTGTTACCCTCTCCCCTCCCAACACAAACCCCAGAGTTAGGAGCACAAACAGATCCCACCTCCCTCCCTCCCTCCCTCCCCTCTCTCTCTTTCTCTGTGCTGTCTGCATGTTGTTGTCAGCGGCCTCTGCACAGACCCGATCTCTGCCTCTGCATCAGATTAAGGCCCGCGGCAAACATGGCAGACAATACGGCATTGTCTGCGGGCCTGTGTCACTCTATCTCCAGAGCTCACAGTCGCACAGCAAAGCCTGTTTGATGAGGAAGGGTTAATGATACAAAGAGGGGGGAGTCGGGATCCTTCTCCTACAGTCTGCTGACAGCTGATCAGCGTTTTACAACCGCCAGCCAGGCCGGTCAGTTCAGTCACTTTCATTCCCTTTAATAAAGAATGTGAAACATCCAAACTCACAGGATAGTATCTATCATGGTAGAGCAGTGACAAACAGAGGAATTATCATTTAAGATGGAACACACTCACAGTGTTGCTATTTTATTTATGGATCCTGTATTAATGCAGGGGCACCTTCTGATTCATAATAACTGATCAAAAATGTTCCGATTGTGTTTCAATGAAAATGAAATGAAGCCTTCGTACAAACAACAGAGTAAATTGAGAAGGGCGGCACTTCACAGTTACCTTCATTATTGAGTCCACATTATGGTTTTTCAGCAAACATGCACATTTGAGAGGCTGGAAGTAGAGAATTATACTCATTTATACAATTAATTGATGATCAGAATAGCTGCAACATGAATCGACAAATCACTGAAGCTCTAAAGCTGTGAGCAGCGGTGTGAAAAAGAAAAGGATAACAAAACAACCTGTCCCTTTCCATTGTCTGGGGAGTTGATCTTGTGTTGAGATAATGAAATTAGCTTCACCCCCCCCCCCTACAAATGAAGTGACCTCCCGTGACCTGGGCAGGGTTCCCCCTGAAGACCCCAGAGCTGCCACTGCCATTGTTCCTTTGTAAGCCGATGGACAATGATGAGGTTCCTGCTGAAATGCTTTTGGGAAACTGGGTTTCCTATGACTCAGTATGCGAGTGGAGGAGTGTGTGAAGAGTTCGGCCAGGACGCGATGGGAAGATCTCTGTGGGGCGTGCCGGTGATGACACATCATGCATCACACGGAGCACACTGTACACAAGACTCAATCTGCTTTAGCTCTCCTCCCTTTTGGAGTTGTTGGAGCTGCTGAGGTTCCTCTTCTTCTGCAGTCTGAGAACTACAGCGGCACCAGCACAGGAGTTGGGTTGTTAAGACCTCGCTGCACGACTTGGAAATACATTCTTCCTCAGACAGCCTGGTTCCGCTACAATTCCACAGTGATTGATGAGGTCAATCGGCCCGTAATGAGCTTGTCAGTTATTCTCCCGGACAGCCATTAAAAAGGCTTGTTAAATGCACGTCGGGCTCTGCGCCCGTCATGTGTGTTTTTAGGGGCCTCACGTGTTCTTTTGACAGTACCATCCAGCATGACCTCACTTTCTGTTCTGGGATTTGGAGTGCCCACTCATAGCTGCTGTAGTGTAAAGAGGGGGGGGGGGGGCAAGAAGGGGCGTTGGAAATGTGCAACCCCAACCCAGATATGATGTGAGCCTATTTAACCTCACCCCCTTGAGGGAGAATGAACCGGATGCCTCGAGGGGAGTGAAACAACGGGTGCTAAAACAAGCGGGGATTGTCCAGCGCCGTCCCCCATGCCAAAGGCAAAGGAGACGGGATTCAGTGAAGGGCTCTACAGATGAGTGTGAGCGGCCATCTCTCTCCAGCTCTCCCACTCCTCCCTCCGTCTGAAGTGGAGGCTGACTGTGAGAGATGGCTGTGGCATCGCCCGCCACATAGCTGCCTTTTACAGCCCCCTAAATGGCCATTAAAGTCTCATCAATTCATCCCTGCTCATGGGTAAGTTTCAACCCTCCTCTGTGTGGAGGAGACGCCGCGACGGCCACGGTCTCACTCAGATCACGGATTCTGAGATATGCAGAACCGCTACTTATTATTTGTTAAAGTAAATTATTAAGTAAGAAATATCAAATATTAACAGAGTTGTGAACACTGATATGACTGCGGAGAAAATATCCTTCCTGTTTCCTGTGCCTAAAAATGAAACAAGCTGAAAAATACAAGATGTCTTTGATGGAACTGAAGCACAAATCCACAGTTCTCCAAACAAAAGAGCAATGTTTCACACCTGTGTGTCCTCCCAACTCGCTGGTCAGTGGCCCGTCACTTCAAACTAGAACTCTAGTGTCAGTTTTGGACGGGTTAGGGACGGCGTGTCAAGTTTCTGCATAGTATCTTTTCAAAATAATCTTCCAGCTGAAGTAGTTTTTAGGTTTACCCAGCCAACAAAACTACGTGATCGGGTGTTGAACAATATCCTGGTTTGGGTTCAAATAACTACATTTGTTATGTAACAGAAGTAAGTTAAGTCCATAAGTCACAAAATGACGGTAAAGTAAGTCAACGTTGACTTGGTTTCACGAACAGCGGTCTCCTGGGTAAAACGCCCTGTGTTGGTTTGACCCATCCATCCTCATGATGAAGATGGGTTCACATTGGGCTTTATTCAGGAGCTAACGGGTGAGTCGGTTTTAGACGCGGATGGCCACTGACCAACGTGTTGGTTCATCATGATACAACATGCACAAATACCTATTTCTACATCCTCAGTCGACCAGAATGCACTGCAGCCACAGGACATGTTGTAGCTTCTTGCTTTTTTGTATTATTTCAGATAAAAATAAACTTGTTGTAACTATACTACTCCATCACGTAGGGACATCCAATCATCCATTCTGTGGGCTTTAAAGCCACTCCATTATGGGAAACGTAGGAAATCAACTAATTAAAACAAATGAGACAAATTGAGAAGAAGGTTGGTGCTCCAACACAACAGTGAAGGCCACAGCTCTTCTTCATCCACAGCCACTGAACTCCAGCACAAACATTTGTCAGCCGAACCACAGAGGCAACCTGCAGCATCCCCACACAGGCCACGTTTTCTTCGGGCTGCCATCATGAGGTGACACAGGTGTCATGGGTACAGTATACGGCGTCTGAAGTCAGGGAAACGAGGGGCGCAGTGGGATGGGTCTGGGTTTAAGGCATTCTCTCCCTTTTTTTTCCTCCAACTTGTCTGGGTTTACTCAGCAGGAGTGGGTGGTGGTGGAGGAGGAGGAGGGGGGTGGTGGTGGGGTGTACTCCTCCCCCTCCTCAGAGTCACTCAGACTTCACCCTCTTCACCCGCTCCTCCAACCCTCCTTTCTGTCCCTGTACGCTAGACTTCATCGGTATTTGCTTTCAAAAAAGAGCTGTACCCCCCCCCCCCAACTCCTCCTCCTTGGCCTATACCCCTCCAACACACACACACACACACACACACACACACACACACACACACACACACACACACACACACACACACACACAGTCACTCCTTTTCCAGTATTTGGTTCATTAAATTTTCTGCAGACTTCCAGAAGCACAAAAAATAAATAAAAAGGGAGGCAGATCAATAAAGTGGGGCCTGTGCACAGAGGCGGTGTGTGAAAACGGGGCTGAAGCAGAGCACAGAGGGGCCGGCTGTGGAGATGAAAGTGACATGGCCACTATGGGTCTCCCCCTGAACCGAGGCTGAATGAGCTGAATAGGCTCATCCATTCTTCGCTCCTTTCACTCTCCGTCGGCCCTAACTGTTGGAACTCTTCATTCCTCACAATGGCCAAATGCACTAAAACTTTTTCTTTTTTTTTCTCATGCAAATCACCTCGGCCCCGACACGGTTTGTCATCAAGTGAAGCGGAAAACACACATGCACACAACTCTTGGTGGATTTAAAAAAATAGATATTATTATTTGAATTTTTTGCAAAACCATTCCTTTTTTTAAATTAACTTGCATTCTATCTTTACTCATCTTTTTATTAGCATGCTCTTCTGAGTTTTAAACCCAAATAATATTCCAACTTTTCTGGATTTTATTCTCATCAGTATGAAAAAGAAGTCGTCCAAGGAGGGATCCGGCATGTTGTTTTAAAATCTGAATTATTTGGGAAACGCTTTAACAAAACACTTTCTTTTTCATTTATATGTAGGCCAAAAGAACTAACAGAAAAAGTGGGACTCGAGAGTGCACACATGAGTTTGGAGATCATTAGCAGCGCCTGTTAGATGGGAGGAAAAGCCAACAGCAAATATCGCTGCTTAAGGGCCCCACAAAGGCGTCAAGTGTTTGTTGACTGCTCAGGCTGCAGAGCAAACAGTAAACTTTGAATCTTTCAACAATAAGTACACACCTCACACAGGCCGACGTCCCCACGCTGCTGCTGCATTCCACACACTTTACGCCTGATGAGAGCTTTGTGGCATTAAGAGATTAAAACAAGTGAAGGGCTCCAAACTGGTAATAGTTTTATTCGTTTTCCATTCAAGCCTCTCAAAGGTGGAAACAAAACAACGCAACGTGGTTTTTCGTGATGTTGGTTAACGTACTAAAATAAAAAAAGTTTTTTTTAAATTATTTTAATTGGATTCAGATCTTGAGATGGAACCATAACAGCAGCGTCACTGTTTGGAGACTTCAGTGGAAAACAATCAGAACCGTCAAGTGTTGAACTATTAAAAGCTGTGCAGGACGGATTGGCGCCGAGCTTCCCGATCGCGTCTCTTCCCGTGATGGATCAGGTTGCACGACCAAACATTTTTTAGATTCCTGTGTCAGATAAGTTCAAAGTGCAAAAGAGATGTGAAGCTGCCACATGAAGCCGTCGTCCGCCGCTGACACGCAGGGCGACAGACACAAAGAAAGAGAGGAAAAGAGGGGAGGACCAGCGGCTAAACACTGACAAATACACCGAAAGTCAATTTAAGAGCAGAGGAACCACACGGCGCAAAGAAAGCGCCGCTGTCAGCATCACCGCAAAAGTGCCCTTACCTTTTCCACTGCCGTCTCTTTTGCTACACTTCGAAACCACCCGAGGCTCTCGCGCTCCCTCTCTTCTTTATTTTTGTCCGAGTAAAACTTTGCCCTGGAGTCAGATTCCCGTACACTGGGACCGGGCTGGCACTACCGTGGAACGAGCCTCTCCGGACTTGACGCGAAACTCCATGAACCGAGTCAGGAAAAAAGTTTTGGAGCCGCTCAGAGTTCGCACGGCATTACCGCCTCCTCTCTGTCCCGGAGAGCGACTTCAGTGCGGGGCGCGAGGCGAGTCGAACTTTTTCATACAATCCATCTTCTCCCAAGAGGTGCGCTCTCTCGCGTGCGTGCTTATCGCTCTTTTCAGCAAACTAGCATGATGCGTTCGAGCTTCGTCGTTGTTGTTGTTTGGTTTTTCTCTACAAGTAAAAGTTTGGAAGTTAGAACGGTTTGGCTTCACTCGACAGTTGTTGCAGAGACATGCGGTGGTGTTGAGATCTCCAGGCTGCTGATCTGTTTTCAATCTCCCCCCTTCTCTCTCCTCCCCCCTCTTTACCATCTCCCCCTCTCTCTCACCCCCCTTGCTCCCTGGTGAGTTGGGCCATTTGCTTCACCAGATGGGCCGGGCTAACTCTATCCAGCAGTTGCAGACGGGTGGGGGGAAAAGTTCGATAAAGTTTCATTTATTGTTCGATTTTTCTCCTTCACACTGTTTGGCTCAATTGACGGGAATGATCCCGCTCTGCGTTTGCATCCGTCGCATCGCTCCAGAAGGAAACGCTCGTGCTGACGTGAGGAGTTGCATGAAGTTCCTCGTTGGAAAAGAAAAGAGCTCACGGAGCTCTAATTGTGTTGTTTTTCTGTCGTGATTGTGTGAGTGGGTGGACAGATCATCAAGGCTCTGTGAGACCAACAGGACCAACCAGCACATTCCCCAACAAGCACATCCAGACCTTATAGTTACAGCAAACAATCTTCATAATTCACGCTTTGTTTATTCCCGTGCTCTTTTTCATCTCGGCTGGAACCTTTTATTCAGCGATGGGATGTGGACAAACAGCATTTATGATGCCATTCATGTAGATTCCATCCAAAGCAACCCTGTCCGTGACAGACGGTGCATTTAAATGCTCGTTTAGTCTTATTTTTTTTAATTCATTGTTATTATAAAGGAAAGTGGAGTGAAGAGAAGACAGAAAATGAGCCTGACTTTGTCAATCAATGTGTTCCTAATAACTTCATATCTTTGTTTTCTTGTCATTGTCATTGAAAAATAATAATATTTAAATCGGAATGTATTTGGGGTCCTGGAGGGCTGCACTCAAAAGAACCCTATTACAGCCTCTGCAGTAACAGATGGGTCCTAATTTAAAGTATCGCAGGCAGTCATTCTGAAGGAGTTTCCTCTTGAGTTAACATGCTCATTAATTAACTGTAACTTTCCTAAAATAATAATCATCTGTTTTAATTTGTGTTCTTCAGATGACATTAGTTCTAAGGTTTTGAGAGACAAAACGTTAACATTTGTTTGAATGGTTTCTGGCTGCACTCCGGAGGCCCTTGGAGCTCCAGGGCCCGGGGACAACTGTAACCGAGCCTCAGAATACCATCATCTAAAAAGGCTCCATCACAGGCGAAAGTCCCACATCTTACTTTTACTAAAAATTGCAGGAAATGTATGAATAAATGTGTTTTTTTGAACCATTAATATTATGTATTTTCTGTGTCTGTGTGATATTGACATAGTCCATCCCACATGACACACAATAATAGCAGACTTCTGTTAGTTGATGGTCTGAAGAAAGATGCATCATTGCTGCATACAACACACTGAACATCACATGGCCCTAAAACAAAGCAGAGACAGGAACACATGGAGGAGACCAGCAGGACACACCTTCCTTACAGATCGTCAAGATATGCTGACCAAGCAAAAGTGTTTTCATTGATTTAGTTTCTTTCAACCAAAAGTCCTTGTTGAGTTCTACTGAATCATATATTCTATATATAGTTCATTGTCACATGAAGGACAATGTAAAAGATGTTAACTCACATAACTGACAAAGTCTACATCATTTAAAGTTGATATAGAAATGATAAAACTGTATGAGTACATACATTACATATCATGTAATATATTTGATATTGTTGGATTATTACCATGAGTTGTTCCACAGTCAGGGGTAAACAACATGTTAGTGTAGCTGGTGGAGATCACTCATGAACTGTGACTCACTGTGGGAGGGGACTGGCCCATTCTGTTATGTAGAAGGCTGCTCTCCTAACTCTGTAAAACTAAATGTAGATGATAAATAAGTAAATATAAATTAACTGAATTGGTATTTATTATTTAAAAAAAATGGAATTATTTAAACATAGAGCTGAATTGAATAGATCCTCCCTGTTGTCATATCCGACCCAGCTATTTGAGTCAGTATGGGCCTAACATGGATACTGATATCAGTATCAGTGTATCCTTGTTGGTTCAGAACAATGCTGTTCATATATTTTGTGTGATGAATGTAGTGGAGCAAAAAGTCAAACATTTCCATGAAGTGTAGTGCAGTATGAGTTCATCGTAGAATGTAATGTAAAAAACGTGAGCAAAGTGAAAGTACCTTAAAATACGTAGTTCTGTTATGAAATTAAGTAATAAAATACAAATCCTCAGTTTGAGGCTGCATCCTTTCATGGCCTCCACTCTCAGTCCTTCCCCACGACATGTTCATCCCGACGTTGAGGATCTCATTGTTGCTGAGACAGAAGCAGGTGGATGGAGGGAGAGGATGAAAAAGAGACTGTGACTTACAGATGGAGGGTCAGGCTGCTTGGTTTCGGGCCTCCAGGTGCTGCCACCTGCTGTCTCTCCGTGCGCTTGCATCATCAAGCCTGAGTTGCCGCTCTCTGAACAAGCGTGTCCTTCCAACGAGGGCCAGAGCCAGCGTCAGGCCCGCTGACCTCCTCTCCCATGCTCGCATGCTTCTTACAAGCAGGAGTTTTAATGAGCTTTTCTGATTGGAAGAGAAGAATGTGAGTGCAAAGCGCTGACAGTAAAAAGGTCCACAGGGAGGAGGAGGAGGAAAAAGGGGTTTAAAGTTGAGGAGTTTGATCGGGAGGCCATAAGATGATGGTTTGATCACATTACATCATGCATTCCTCTGGTGTAACATCTGCAGCCTGTCATAGTGCAACTCATTATTTACACAAATGTTTATGGGGTACAACATGTTTGAATGAACTCATCGCCCGTTTTAGTGGATCATCTAAAACAAATCTTAACATGAATTTGTGGTGAAGATCATTGTACTGCAGTTTACTGTTGAGTCATGTTGACCTGAATGTATCAGCACATTACCAAAACGAGTGTCTTTGCTCATGTAGTTGTTTAGTATGATTTAGTGAACGTATTCAGTCATTTATTTGTGTGAATGTCTTTCTCATTTAAAGGCCCAATGTTTGCGGTGTATATGCCTTATAAAGGTCAATGAAATGTTGCTTTTTTTAAAACTATTTTAGATGTGAACAGAGGTAAAGTACTGTTATTCCATAAGGCACTACATTTTAAAAATATATATAACTGTTAGATGTCAAAAAAAATCCACGATTAATGAAACAGTGTCCACAAAAGTGACCTGTACTGTGTCATAAGGTCAAATGGTAAATAGACTGTACTTGTAAGGTGCTTTTCTAGTCTTCTGACCACTCAAAGAGCTTAAAGACTTCATGTCATCATTCACCCATTCACACCCATTCATACACTGATGGCCATGCAAGGTGCAACCCGTCCATCAGGACTATCTCAACATATTTATTCATACCCTCAACAAATCTGTTATATGTGGTGACTATGCTTTTATGAGTTATGACATAGAGTACTAAAACTGAGACAGGTACGTTTTAGTCATGAAGACCTAAATCACAACTTTGCCCCGGAGGGTTTTACAATCTGCACGACATAAAGGACTCTCCTTCTTCAGACTCGATAAATAAGGTCGACTTCACTCACGTCCATGTAGAGTGGATAAGTGAGGCAGCCCTCCGCCCAACCTTTCTGGCTTGTGACCCCTTAGAATAAATGTATGGCTATTATCAGAGACAATCAAAAGCACTTTTTTTCAAGTCTTTGAGCTACAGTCCACATCAAGTCTCAAGTCTTTGAGCTAGAGTCTAAGTTAAGTCTCAAGTCTTTGAGTTAAAGTCCACATCAAGTCTCAAGTCTTTGAGCTACAGTCCACATCAAGTCTCAAGTCTTTGAGCTACAGTCTAAGTTAAGTCTCAAGTCTTTGAGCTGGAGTCCACATCAAGTCTCAAGTCTTTGAGCTGGAGTCCACATCAAGTCTCAAGTCTTTGAGCTAGAGTCCACATCAAGTCTCAAGTCTTTGAGCTAGAGTCTAAGTCAAGTCTCAAGTCTTTGAGCTTGAGTCCACATCAAATCTCAAGTCTTTGAGCTCGAGTCCACATCAAGTCTCAAGTCTTTGAGCTACAGTCCACATCAAGTCTCAAGTCTTTGAGCTAGAGTCCACATCAAGTCTCAAGTCTTTGAGCTCGAGTCCACATCAAGTCTCAAGTCTTTGAGCTACAGTCCACATCAAGTCTCAAGTCTTTGAGCTAGAGTCCACATCAAGTCTCAAGTCTTTGAGTTAAAGTCCACATCAAGTCTCAAGTCTTTGAGCTAGAGTCCAAGTCTTTGAGCTTGAGTCCACATCAAATCTCAAGTCTTTGAGCTCGAGTCCACATCAAGTCTCAAGTCTTTGAGCTACAGTCCACATCAAGTCTCAAGTCTTTGAGCTAGAGTCCACATCAAGTCTCAAGTCTTTGAGCTAGAGTCCACATCAAGTCTCAAGTCTTTGAGCTAGAGTCCACATCAAGTCTCAAGTCTTTGAGCTAGAGTCCACATCAAGTCTCAAGTCTTTGAGTTAAAGTCCACATCAAGTCTTTGAGCTCGAGTCCACATCAAGTCTCAAGTCTTTGAGCTCGAGTCCACATCAAGTCTCAAGTCTTTGAGCTAGAGTCCACATCAAGTCTCAAGTCTTTGAGCTAGAGTCCACATCAAGTCTCAAGTCTTTGAGTTAAAGTCCACATCAAGTCTTTGAGCTCGAGTCCACATCAAGTCTCAAGTCTTTGAGCTCGAGTCCACATCAAGTCTCAAGTCTTTGAGCTCGAGTCCACATCAAGTCTCAAGTCTTTGAGCTCGAGTCTACATCAAGTCTCAATCTTTGAGCTAGAGTCCACATCAAGTCTCAAGTCTTTGAGCTGGAGTCCACATCAAGTCTCAAGTCTTTGAGCCAGAGTCCACATCAAGTCTCAAGTCTTTGAGTTAAAGTCCACATCAAGTCTCAAGTCATTGAGCTAGAGTCCACATCAAGTCTCAAGTCTTTGAGCTACAGTCCACATCAAGTCTCAAGTCTTTGAGCTAGAGTCCACATCAAGTCTCAAGTCTTTGAGCTGGAGTCCACATCAAGTCTCAAGTCTTTGAGCCAGATTCCACATCAAGTCTCAAGTCTTTGAGTTAAAGTCCACATCAAGTCTCAAGTCTTTGAGCTAAAGTCCACATCAAGTCTCAAGTCTTTGAGCTAAAGTCCACATCAAGTCTCAAGTCTTTGAGTTAGAGTCCACATCAAGTCTCAAGTCTTTGAGCTAGAGTCCACATCAAGTCTCAGGTCTTTGAGCTAGAGTCCACATCAAGTCTCAAGTCTTTGAGCTAAAGTCCACATCAAGTCTCAAGTCTTTGAGCTAGAGTCTAAGTTAAGTCTCAAGTCTTTGAGCTGGAGTCCACATCAAGTCTCAAGTCTTTGAGCTAGAGTCCACATCAAGTCTCAAGTCTTTGAGCTACAGTCCACATCAAGTCTCAAGTCTTTGAGCTACAGTCCACATCAAGTCTCAAGTCTTTGAGCTACAGTCTAAGTTAAGTCTCAAGTCTTTGAGCTGGAGTCCACATCAAGTCTCAAGTCTTTGAGCTGGAGTCCACATCAAGTCTCAAGTCTTTGAGCTAGAGTCCACATCAAGTCTCAAGTCTTTGAGCTAGAGTCTAAGTCAAGTCTCAAGTCTTTGAGCTTGAGTCCACATCAAATCTCAAGTCTTTGAGCTCGAGTCCACATCAAGTCTCAAGTCTTTGAGCTAGAGTCCACATCAAGTCTCAAGTCTTTGAGCTACAGTCCACATCAAGTCTCAAGTCTTTGAGCTGGAGTCCAAGTCAAGTCTCAAGTCTTTGAGCTACAGTCCACATCAAGTCTCAAGTCTTTGAGCTGGAGTCCAAGTCAAGTCTCAAGTCTTTGAGCTCGAGTCCACATCAAGTCTCAAGTCTTTGAGCTGAAGTCCACATCAAGTCTCAAGTCTTTGAGCTAGAGTCTAAGTCAAGTCTCAAGTCTTTGAGCTTGAGTCCACATCAAATCTCAAGTCTTTGAGCTCGAGTCCACATCAAGTCTCAAGTCTTTGAGCTACAGTCCACATCAAGTCTCAAGTCTTTGAGCTCGAGTCCACATCAAGTCTCAAGTCTTTGAGCTACAGTCCACATCAAGTCTCAAGTCTTTGAGCTAGAGTCCACATCAAGTCTCAAGTCTTTGAGTTAAAGTCCACATCAAGTCTCAAGTCTTTGAGCTAGAGTCCAAGTCAAGTCTCAAGTCTTTGAGCTTGAGTCCACATCAAATCTCAAGTCTTTGAGCTTGAGTCCACATCAAGTCTCAAGTCTTTGAGCTACAGTCCACATCAAGTCTCAAGTCTTTGAGCTAGAGTCCACATCAAGTCTAAAGTCTTTGAGTTAAAGTCCACATCAAGTCTCAAGTCTTTGAGCTAGAGTCCACATCAAGTCTCAAGTCTTTGAGTTAAAGTCCACATCAAGTCTTTGAGCTCGAGTCCACATCAAGTCTCAAGTCTTTGAGCTCGAGTCCACATCAAGTCTCAAGTCTTTGAGCTAGAGTCCACATCAAGTCTCAAGTCTTTGAGCTACAGTCCACATCAAGTCTCAAGTCTTTGAGCTGGAGTCCAAGTCAAGTCTCAAGTCTTTGAGCTCGAGTCCACATCAAGTCTCAAGTCTTTGAGCTGAAGTCCACATCAAGTCTCAAGTCTTTGAGCTAGAGTCTAAGTCAAGTCTCAAGTCTTTGAGCTTGAGTCCACATCAAATCTCAAGTCTTTGAGCTTGAGTCCACATCAAGTCTCAAGTCTTTGAGCTACAGTCCACATCAAGTCTCAAGTCTTTGAGCTCGAGTCCACATCAAGTCTCAAGTCTTTGAGCTACAGTCCACATCAAGTCTCAAGTCTTTGAGCTAGAGTCCACATCAAGTCTCAAGTCTTTGAGTTAAAGTCCACATCAAGTCTCAAGTCTTTGAGCTAGAGTCCAAGTCAAGTCTCAAGTCTTTGAGCTTGAGTCCACATCAAATCTCAAGTCTTTGAGCTCGAGTCCACATCAAGTCTCAAGTCTTTGAGCTACAGTCCACATCAAGTCTCAAGTCTTTGAGCTAGAGTCCACATCAAGTCTAAAGTCTTTGAGTTAAAGTCCACATCAAGTCTCAAGTCTTTGAGCTAGAGTCCACATCAAGTCTCAAGTCTTTGAGCTAGAGTCCACATCAAGTCTCAAGTCTTTGAGTTAAAGTCCACATCAAGTCTTTGAGCTCGAGTCCACATCAAGTCTCAAGTCTTTGAGCTCGAGTCCACATCAAGTCTCAAGTCTTTGAGCTAGAGTCCACATCAAGTCTCAAGTCTTTGAGCTAGAGTCCACATCAAGTCTCAAGTCTTTGAGTTAAAGTCCACATCAAGTCTTTGAGCTCGAATCCACATCAAATCTCAAGTCTTTGAGCTAGAGTCCACATCAAGTCTCAAGTCTTTGAGCTAGAGTCCACATCAAGTCTCAAGTCTTTGAGTTAAAGTCCACATCAAGTCTCAAGTCTTTGAGCTAGAGTCCACATCAAGTCTCAAGTCTTTGAGTAAAAGTCCACATCAAGTCTTTGAGCTCGAGTCCACATCAAGTCTCAAGTCTTTGAGCTCGAGTCCACATCAAGTCTCAAGTCTTTGAGCTCGAGTCCACATCAAGTCTCAAGTCTTTGAGGTCGAGTCTACATCAAGTCTCAATCTTTGAGCTGGAGTCCACATCAAGTCTCAAGTCTTTGAGCCAGAGTCCACATCAAGTCTCAAGTCTTTGAGCTAGAGTCCACATCAAGTCTCAAGTCTTTGAGTTAAAGTCCACATCAAGTCTCAAGTCTTTGAGTTAAAGTCCACATCAAGTCTCAAGTCTTTGAGCTAGAGTCCACATCAAGTCTCAAGTCTTTGAGTAAAAGTCCACATCAAGTCTTTGAGCTCGAGTCCACATCAAGTCTCAAGTCTTTGACCTCGAGTCCACATCAAGTCTCAAGTCTTTGAGCTCGAGTCCACATCAAGTCTCAAGTCTTTGAGGTCGAGTCTACATCAAGTCTCAATCTTTGAGCTGGAGTCCACATCAAGTCTCAAGTCTTTGAGTTAAAGTCCACATCAAGTCTCAAGTCTTTGAGCTAGAGTCCACATCAAGTCTCAAGTCTTTGAGCTACAGTCCACATCAAGTCTCAAGTCTTTGAGCTACAGTCCACATCAAGTCTCAAGTCTTTGAGTTAAAGTCCAGTATCTTCTGGCTGTAATAAGCGTTCCATCATCGGCTGCATGTCGTCCGGTCTGCGTAGAGTACTGCATCGCTGTCTTCAGTCATGTACTGTCATCACTCCTTTATCTATTAGTTAACGGGAGCAGCATTGATGAGCTATTTGGTTTATGATCACTTTAAACCAGATATTGCGATGCCATATGAAAAAAACACACAAAGAAAACTTTCCTTTAAAGTCAAGAAATGTACTTTGTCCCTAAAAACGGATATAGATTAACATTAATCAGGGTAAAAGGAAAATGACTATGCATGCAACAACAACCATGACAGTTCGAGTACAACCGTATCGTACAGTTACACTGGGTCTCCCACTCGTGTTTATTATTGACTGTAACTGAACACATCCTTCTAGATCTCAAACACAGAGATACACACAAGTTATGATCTGAAAGTACAAATCAAGTCTCAAGTCACTGTGTGTGCCAAATGTGACTTCGGTCCAAGTCCTGATCTCTGCTACTTCTCTCAGGTCCTGGCTTTAGTGTGGACTTTAGCTGTGAGCAGTTCAACCAAAGAGTCATTTTTCCTTCTCAAATTGTTTCATTTGTTTGATTTGAGGGGTTTTTAGAGGCCCGGAGAGGTGAAAGTATTCAGTTGTTCACCACAATTAGGGCAAAGTATCCATTATTTTGTGTCCCATAAGTATCATGCTGTCCCCTCAATCATTTCTTCATCCCCAGGTTAGAAACCACAGTACTATATTATACTATAGTGCTAGATTTTAAGAAGTACTTTGGACAGAAAAGGAATACATTCAGCCAATGTCACACAACACGTTCGTTAGATGAGTCCGTGTGGATTTCTTAGAAAATGCTGCACTCTAGTGATTACTTTGGAATATTACAACTTGTTTGTAACTTATGGCTCAATCCTTAACATTTTGACCTCATAAAGGACACATTCATTCATAGTTTAAATATTTTAAGTCTTTTGCTTCTATATTAAAATTATAAAAAAAAAAAAATGGTGTCTTTTTGCCTGTTTGCTACTATGTTTACAAAGCTCTTTAATTGATTAGTTAGACCTTAAATTGAGTGAGTTCAAAGGCCCAACACACCCATGGTCCGCCCACACCTGTGTTTGCACTTAGTTAGACTCCTTCTCCGGACTGAGTAAGCGTGGGGCCTTTAGACTCCTCCCACAGGACATGCAAGAGAGGATGCAAGGATGCGACACGAGGAGAGAGGAGAGAGGAGTCCAGGCAACAGGCATTCAATAAAAAGATAAAGGAGAAGAGCCCGTCGTGTGTGGTTGACGTCTCTCTGACTTCGTCCTGTTCATTCTGTTGCTGTTCACAAGAGAAGTCGAACCGTTGTCATTCCTGTTGGTTTTGGTGGTTTGGTGACCTCACGTTGTTCCAGCAGAGCTCCACTCTGACTGGTGAACCTTTAATGCTGATCGTAAAGTAAGACTTTGAGTGGGAGTGACATCACTGTTTGGTTAACATTTGGTTTGGATGTCACAAAACCATTTTTGTGCAACGACCCTGTAACACTAAATCATCTCAGTGTTCATACATATCATTCATGCTTTATGTAATACATACTTTATGCAATAACAGGGACGTACATCTTTACTGTCACTTAGAAATCGAAGCAGGTACTGTGGCTATAAATCCATTCAACTATAGACACATACTGCATCAACATCTGTATGTAGAGAGATGTAATACTATGACCAACTAGAGTACAGCGCTCGTTTGAACGTTACTGCCACTTTATTAGGTACACCTAACAGCTCAGCCATTAGTTCTACTTTTACAAAGATAACAATGATCGGTTTTCATTGACACGTTCATAGAGGTATTCGTTTAACTGCAGCTGTGTTTATTACTAAGGTTGTAGTTTGGGACTGCATTACACTGAAAAGTGTTTCTCATGTTAATTCATGTAAATGTGGTGAGTAACATTAGAGCAAGCAAAGCTCTAGAACAGCAAGGAAGACTGACGTGTAAAGTAAAATAAATATGTACTAGCACTGAACACAAGTATTCATGTAAAGTACTAATACCAGAATGTTGTACTTGAGTAGAGTAATACTCTTTCTGGTATTATGAATATCCCCAAAAGACTTGTATGTGTATGTGACAAGTCTGTTTTACAAATGTAGTGATGGTGTAATTTAAATGCTCTCAAATCAATCTGTAAATATATATATATATAATATGCATATCTATAAAAACAAAAATGTTGTACTTTTCAAAAGCGGATACACTCCGTTTGATTTGTAATTTAGTTGGACTCATTTCAGTTTCAGTCCCATTCGTAAATATGTCCAATAACTAACAAGCTGTCCAGCTTTACTGTTGGATCACAGGTGAAGTGTGAATCCTGAGCCTGAGGGAGGACCTCTTCACCACAGCAGTGAGAGCAGTGAGCTTGGAAGCCTCCGTTAGGGGCCTGGCCAGACATTTGTTCAGGCTCCGCTTTGGGAATCCTCATTTCCAGCATTCTCAAAGTGGCCGTCACAAAAGAGCGTCCGTCCGGAGGTACGAAGGCTACAAAACAGCCCTATAAACTGAATGGAACTGTCTTACCGGCCATTTCCTTGCCTTGGGTGGTAAATCACAGCGTTTGTCGCGGGGAAGATTTATGTTGTTTGTGCACAATCTGCCACCACTTCAAAGCTGTGGGAGGGGACCGAAACAGAGGGGAGGGAGGGAGGGAGGGTGTTGTCCCCTTTCAGTGACTCATGGTCAACCTCAAAGGATCCGGTCTATAACATCCGGTCCAGGCACTTTGTTGGCCTAGCTGGAAGAAGTGGTCAAGAAGTTGTCATTGTTTGAGGTTTTAAGGATCCAGCAGGTGGGAACGAGTCATTTTTAAGTTCTAAGACTTCAGATGTCATCTTAAGCTAATTTGACTTTCATCCATGGGGAGAATTACAAGGCTGCGTCTCTCGGATATGACTCCGTCCGGGACTTTCCTTCATCTCCCCCTGAGGACCACGAGAACTTTGTTCTGGTCACTTGAGCTCCAGACTTCTGACCGCAGATCGCTGCAGATACAGTAGCTGTCAGGCTATCCGCAGCCAAGGCCTCACCGCAGTAGTCACAGCGGGCAGAGTGTCCTGTCCTCTCTGACTCACGGCCCAGTCTGGCTTTTTCGGAGTCACGGTAGCGTGCAGCGTGGGGGCCTATGGGCGAGCACCAGACGCCAACACGCACCCCCCGACCCCCCCCCCCCCCCCCCCCCGACCACATTACCAGTCTCTCTCAGGCGAGGACTCAGTGAGGGAGTTCTGTGAGGTCTCCAAATGATCCAGTAAAAAGTTCCCCCGCTGTTACGGTAAAAGAGGAGAAACAAAATCCCACGTTAGAGAGAGCTTTACAGCTGGAGCCACTGATTTATTTTATAGAAGTAATAAATGTGCTTTAACTGTTTGTGCTGAGTTCAGATTCTCACCCTGAGTTGTGTGCAAGTGTCCGGTTGATTACCTTCAGTGAACACTAGGAGGAACCAGTGATCTGCTTTTGTTTGCGGTCCTTTGCAACAACAACTTTTTTAAACTTTTAAGAATAGAAAATCTTATGTGCTTATTTCTTTGCTCATTTAGTGGCCGATATGTATTTGTTTTCAACCAGTAGAGACAGACCAAATGCACTTGTTGCCCAGAGGCAGCAGGCAGGACAGACAAGATTCCTAATGAGTACAGACAGAAAACCTTGCATTGGATTCCCATCGGCCAGAAATATGAAAAGAAATTGTGAATCTCAGAATTATATAATAAACAGAAGCTTAAATGTGATCTTAAAATCATCAAATCAATCATTGGATCGCTGGAATTAAGCCTTTCAGTCCTTGTGATGTGATATGTGAGCGACTCCATCAGTATTTCTTCACTTGACGACATCATCACTGAAGACATGGGTCCACTGGAGGTGATTGGTGAAGGTCATTCAGTTTCATCCGGTAAAAGTGTGAGACTTCCTCATTTTGTTGCTAAATTGTTCTTTAGAGCGACGTCGGCTCTTTAAGTACTTCCGTGTTACAGGATGCTGATGACAACACTGGATGGCAGTGAGACGTCTTTTACAAAAATTGAAACCTCATCGAATATGCATCACAGCTCGCACCGATAACATCACCTCACACTGCCTTATGTCAAGTCATCAAACCAGTCGCCCGGTCAAAGGTAACATCAGGCAAAGGTTGACAGCTGAGGTTACACAGTTCCAAGTCATGGTGCCTCAAAGTTCGACATTTTCATCTCCAACAAAAGCTAAAACAGTACATTGGACCCGAGGCACCGTGACATCCTGTAGGACACAGACTTGACATCATCTCAGTCTTTACTGATGATGGTGTCTGAATTACCCTTGATATTGGACTCTGTTCTTTCTACTGTCTGTGAGTTGCGGGCTACAAATGGCAGCTTTACTTTAGTTTGCCGACATCCCCGCAGAAACCAATCCGTATGTTGACAATAATACGACTCGATGTATGATCCTTTGAAAGATCTTCACATCTCATCCCTCTCGAAGAGCCCCAAAGGGGTCAGGGGTCCTATAACTCACAAAATGTGCCTTAGAAAAACCAACACAAAGAGACGCTAAATGACCACAAACAAACACCAAACGACCCAAAATGACTTCCAAGAGGCACAAAATCAATTGCAAAAAGATGCTACATTATTGAAAATAGATACAAACAACCAAACACATACACACGATTACAAACTGACTGCAAAGACGGCCACGAAGAAATGTAAAACAAATCGATGAAAAACAACTGCAAAAAGATGCAAATTGACAAAAAAACACAAGGAGGTGCAAAAAGACAAAAAAGAGATGTAGAACGACCACAAAGAGACAAAAATCAACCACATAGAAATGTCTAAAAATAGATGCAAAACAACTACAAGGAGACGCAAAAGAACCACAGAGGGATGCTAAATTAAATGCAAAACCACCACAAAAAGATGCAAAATGACAAGAATTAGATGCAACAAAATCACGTTGATGCAAATTGACTACAAAACACTCTAAATGACTACAAAGATGCACAAACAACCACATTGGAACCTAAACAATCTAAAGATAGATGCAAAACAAATAGGAGACACAAAATGATTACAAAGAGACTCAAAATGACTATAAAGCAATGCAAAATATAACTCAAAACCACCGCAGAAAGATGCAAACGACTAAAAATAGATGCAAAGAAAAACAGAGAAACAAAATAAAACACAAAATGACCACAAAAGAAGCAAAATGACTACAAACGACCCTAAATGGCTACAAAGACACAAAATGACCACATCGGAACGTAAAAAATAAATCTAAAGATAGATGCAAAACAACTAAGAGACATAAAATAACAGCAAAGAGATGCAAAATTAAACGCAAAACTGCTGCAAAAAGATGAAAAACCCTTAACAATAGATGTATAACAGTTACAAAGATGGAATTTGACGAATAAGAGATGCAAAATGACTAAAAATAGATGCCACAAATGACCACAAACGGACATCAAATAACTGAAAGTAGGCTTTTTGTATTTGGGTGTCTTGATCTTGTATCGACAGGGTGGGGGCTTTTTACATGTCTGTGCTCAGAGGCCCATTGTCTCATAATCCGTCAAAGCCTTTAGTGGTGCATAGTCCCAAACAAAATGAATGAATCAGTTACCATAAAACAAGTGGCACAAAACCTGGTGCCCCTGAGAGTCTGGGGCCTCTGGGACCCGTTGGTAAACCAACAAACATACACTACATGTATGCGCCTGCATTCATTTGGAAACACACTGACATCAAACCAGCATACTCCCAAAACTTAACCACATTGTCCTTGAGAGCCTCTGTGAAATCATCCACTGTGGGATGAACACAAAGACACCATGTGTATGTATAACCACCTCTGTTCATATTCAATGAGAAAGTATCTCAAAGTAGAGCAACTCTGATTGAAGGTGATATTCGTGACCTTCTTTTACAAGAGTACTTGAATATCTAGAAAGAGAAAATGCTGCAGATCAAACAAACACAATCAACAAGTGGAGCGTCGACCTCCCTTGTCTGTGAAATGCCTCGTAGCCATCTCCAGCGATCTGAGGCACTGATACCAACGAGGAAGAGTTCGACACACATCTTCACCGAAGGGCATCCGCTCAGCTGGCGCTGGGCTTGGTTTGCCAGTCTTCCTGGCAGTAATGCAGGAAAGCACCCTGGTTGGTCTGAAGTATAACATACATCCTGTTGTTCTCTCGATCAAGCTGTTTGAAATTAGACCAACCGCTTTGGCACATTGACATAATTAAGTTATCAGCTGACTGGCCCTCGAGGCGTTCTGCAATTTGTAGTCCATCTCTCCACGGCTTACGGGAGATCCAGCTGATAACGTTTCGAGACCTTCAATGCATCTCTTCAGGTGACACCAGAGTGCACCCTGCAGTGTATTCTTATTGCGTGGGACTATATTGTCTCATAAATCACCAAGCCGTTGACCTATGAAGCACCTCTCATGGCCCGTCTTGCATCTGGGCCCGCCGCTGCAGAAACGTGAGGGGGGGGGGGGGGCGTGCTCCCAGCTGCCGATGGCGAGATAAAGCCCAGCGACCGCGTGCGTCACTCGCTTGTCGTGGTACTTTGAATACTATCAGCCCTCTTTCAAGCTTGCCCAAACCCAGAGGGGCAGTTTGAGGAACCCCGGGGAGGGATCGCTCCGAGATATGCAGGCCTGATCTAGATAGAGGAGCAGATGAGGGGGAAGGAATAAGCTCTCCATCGCTCTCCCACGTTGCCTGCATTCAGTCTGCCTTCTTTGTAACTCTTTCACTTCCCTGTGACTCCTCCACCGAGTCATCCTTCATTCTGCTTCATTCTTTATGCGTCCCAAACACATTTATTTTAGGCCTAATAACTAATCATTATTTGCATTATTGAGCAACAGATTGGTTTTCAATGAATTAATTCCTCGTTTGATCTCTATAAAACAGTCAGAGTTCAGAAGTCCTGATGACCTCGGGGTTTGGGACACAGGCCTTGTCGCCATGTACTTGGCTCAGGTCCAACTGGGGACCTCATCTCTTGATGGTGTCTACTTTCTGTCTACTCAACAAAGGTAAACCGTATTTCCAGTTCCCCGGGCCCAAGATGACATCTTCAAATTTATTGTTAGGTTCAATGACAATCCAAAACCCCAAAAATCTCAATTTACAATGATATAAAACCACATTTGAGAAGTTGAATCCAACAAATATTGAGTCATTTTGCTTGAAAATCTACTTAAAGTGGGTTTAATGTTCCAAAAACACTAAATTTTTCTCCTAGTCTTAATGTACCAGTATTCACCCCAATAAAGCCCAGCCTGCTCTGATTGGCTCATGAGAAAAACATGCCGCACCTTTGCAAAGGTATTGTCAAGCCATGGGGGGTATTTTCTAATGAGTCTACATGTGACACACTGTAGGAACAGAAGCTAAATGTGATTTGATGTTGAATCACATGTTTCTGATGTAGGCAGCCCACCAAAACCTGACTGTGCTGTCTTGTCTAGACACTCAAATGTATGTGCACAGTGAAAAACTGAGTTTTTCAAAATGTCCCCTTTAAACAATAAATCTATTATCAAAATTGTTCATTTTCTGATGACCTACTAATGGAATTGTTCCGACCAGTGGCAAGGCAAGCACTCCGGTTGTACACTTAAGTAAACAGAATGATTCCTCGATGTATAAATACTTTGTTACAAGCGAGTGAAAGTCATCTTGAATTTAAAATGTTACTTAAATGTACAAAACCACCATTAAATCTACATCAAGTATGAAAAGTAACAGTGCTCATAATGCAAAATGGCCCCTGGCAGAATGTTGTATGATTTTATATATTTTACATTATTTGATTGTGATTTTTCAATGCACGAACATTTGAATTTGTAACTGGTTGCGGTGGAAATAATTGTTACTAATTTATATGCTATTGGGTAGTTTTTTCACGAAAGTATCACTCTAAATATGGCAAATCTCAATCTGAAAACTAGCTGTCATATAAATGTAGTGGAGGTTACAACAATATTTACCACTACAATTTAAATATAGCATGAAATGGAAATAAATTGTACATGTATCCACCACTGTTTATGTTTATGATTTTCATACAGCAGTAACACCTTGCTGCTTCCTTTACTCGGTGGATTCTTGTAGCACTGCATGCCCGTTAGTGTCCCTTTACCGCCTGAACTCCATCTGAGCGCTTCCACACACACACCTGTCGTAATGGTGTTGCCTAAACACTCTGCAGATGTATGAGATCAAGGCCATTCTTTTTTGACATGCCCTCCTCCCTCTGTTTTTTTTTTATAGTCCGCCTGCGGTATATTACGCAGCAACCTCGATGATTGGCCGGCTTGATGCTTCCTCTCAACCGAAAGACCTGGCTGTCCCCCCCCCCCCCCCCCCCACATGACCAAACCGTCTGGGAACCTCGGGCGTCGAGACAGACACGGAAACTGGCCTGAGACTCTCTGCCTCCCACTTCTCTCTGAAGATCTGCATGTTTTGGTCTCCAGAGGATCCACTTGTTCTGCCTCAGATACGATCCAGTAACTGACCCCACCTTGGCTCCTCTGCTGCTTTACAGCTACAGTTAAATGCACCCGAAGCTCACGGGGCAGGAGGGGGGCTGGGCACTGGAACGAGGGGGTTCATGTGTGCCACATCTGAGCGCTTTGATTCCTCTCGTGAGGGAAAAAAGGTCAGAGGTTGTGGAGTTTCCCCACTGTTTCTCGCTTTTGTTGTGGTCTCTGGCTGCAACTTTGGTGATTAAGTTAAGGTGCTTTGATGTACCATTAGACGAGCTTGCGAGTGACGGGGGGGGGGGGGGGTCTCTCTCATCCAGGTGGGTGATGATGACAGACAACAGCCATTGTGTTGTCAACAGTCTCAGACCTACTGTAAAAACACCTTTTAGTATCTGAGCATGTCACAAAGGAGATTTGCTTTAAGAGTGCACTCAAAACCTCCAAAGTCCTAAATGACCACGCTCTGTGCCACTCAGTGTCGGAGGATGGAGGTGTGAAAAACATCTTCAGGGCCGCTGTGATTGACGGCTGAAAGGGATCGGCCTGCAGTGACTGAAGCCGTCCCTACTGGTATCTGATACATATCCACAGAGCAAACACAAGCCTCCTATATCACATTACCTCTAGCCACACATATGCTGTGCTGTGTGTAACTAGGTATTGTAAAGACAAAAGATCTTTCATTGTCCCGAAGCTTTTGCTTTGGAAAGCAAAGACGCGTTGTTCCCCTTAAAGCACAAAGCCAGAGCTATGGAGACGGAGTTTAAACAGGTCTCGCAGCGCAACATGGCATGTAGGTCATCCCTGAGGTGAATCAGCCAGACTGGGGCACTGATCTGGGACGTCATGTTATTCCCCAAGTGACCATCTCGACTGTCTTAAGTATCGTTTACCTCGTCTCTGCGGTGCTAGACAGGCAGTCCACGCAGAAGGGGACATGGGACGGTGGATGTCCTCTTTTAAGAATCTCAACACCTTCGCTTGGCAGGATCCACCTGACGTCGCTCACCTGAGCGTCATGTGTGTATGTGTGATGTGATGCCACCTTTGGCTCAACGTGGGCATTGAGATTATTTCATTAACAGAATCCAACAGCAATATGTCTTTTCAAATATCAATTTCAAAAAGCTAGTCTGGTCCACAGACTCTGCTGTCAGTTCTCAAAGGGACTATTTCCTTGGTCGAAAGTAGTTTCAATGAAAACTGTAGCCGGTAAGATCTGTGGATGATCCAGAGCAGCATGCACAGACTTTCTCCAGAGCCATGCCACTGATTCATTCTTGTTACATTTTTTAAATGATGTAACTTCTGAAATCACTAAAGATTCTATTGATTCCCCTGAGAGAATTTCTGTTAATTGCTTGAAAGACTTCAGCTTTAGAGGAGCTGACTGAGAGTGAGTGGAATGGAATCACAAGCAGACAAACAACACATCGGACTTCTTGTGAGGTAAACTGAGTTGATGTCATCTTCTGTGTGATTGCTATGGGGATGCACATATATTCATCAAAATACTCTCAATGATGAAGTAATTGTAGCCGGTACACAGGTGCCCCATGGAGATATGCTCAGCATAATACATTTTCAAAAAACATTTATTCGGACAGATGCTGCGTTAACGAGTTACACAGAAATTCTTTGGCGCTTGAACTCGACGAGGAGATTTGTGATCGAGTTGTGATTGCCCTGAGCGGCAACAATAATACCTCCACCCCCCCCCCCCCATGGAGTCCAGACACTGGTTGTGATGGTGGCTGATGAGTTGATGAAGCTGATGAACCTGCAAAGATGGGGAGGTGGAGGGTTGCGTAACAGCAGCATGAACTACTGAAGGTAGAGAGACGATCATATTTAAGAGAGACGGCAGCAAGATGATTGGCCAACGATGTCCTTGTGTTGTTGTGCTATTGGCTAGAGAGACCAGCTGATCTAAACAGCTGATATCATGATTGACAGCCCCAAATAATAACAGCAAGGAAGTAATGAGTGAGCATGCATGAGGAGTGATAGCAGATGTATGAGAAATAAACTATGGGATGAGGCATGCAAGAGTTTAGACTTCCTGTCTGAACTTACGCTAGAGCTTCATTTACATGAGGGTGAACAAGATTTAAGAGTTTGTCTTTGGGTATGACTTCCCCTTTGTCTGTAATTCTTTACCAAACTTTTGAAGGTGTGGCCTGATGCACTTAAAGGGCCAGAACTCTTCAATGCTTGATCGGATTGCAGCCAAATTTAGGAATGTTGTACACATTGCATTCGTGCAGCGGTTCCCAAACTTTCTAGGCCACGCACCCCCTTCTACATCCCGACCAGATTCACGCACCCCCAATCCCCCACACCTTAAAAAAAAGAAGCAACAGAGCCTATTTATAGCCGCATAGAAATCGGACCAATGAGAGAACAGTTTGCTCGCGCGTGCCATTTGTTTACAATGTTTAGTCCACTGTTAAATGTTGCAGTGTGAACATAAACCGAACAAAGGGGCAACTGCAACATTTAGGGGTGTAATGGTTCACAAAACTCACGGTTGGGTTGGGTACGATACAGTGGAGCCACGGTTCGGTTCGGTACGGTACAGTAGAAAACTATGAATGCAGAGAAATGTACTTGATTTTAAAATATATGTATTCATTACAACTAACATCATGAAGTTATTCTTTGACTTTGAACAATGATGGAACTATACCTGAGTGACCCATCTTCTGGGGTGTCTTCCAAAAGAAAAAAAATATTTATTTATTTATTTATTCAAACGTATTCGGTTCGTCATGCGTACCGAACCGTGAGCCTCGTACAGAACGGTTCAATATGAATACGCGTATTGTTACACCCCTAGTAACATTGTATCATATTAATCCCTGAATCAGAACAAAGCAAACAAACTGAAGGTGTGAAAACGCCCTGAAACACTGCAACAAAGTTTCAATAACTTTCAGTTACACAAGGCGTCACTTTTAAAGAGCAATCAGGATGGCGAGGACACACGCACAGGCTCAGAGGCAGATTATCACATTTAATTTACAATTAACCACACATAGAATGAGACTGCAGTTGTTTTTGGCTGTTTTGTAACTCCTCCAATTTCGATATAAACAATGTAAGGGGCTTTTGATTTGCACTGGCATGCTTGGTGTTCAGGTGGCGACGTAAATAAGAGCTTCAGACTGTTAGCCAGAACCTCACTGCACACCACGCACTGTGGCTTTGGGGAATCTGCGTTGCCAATCCAAGTGAAGCCCAGACACACATACTTTTCATCATATTTCCTCTTGTTTTTCCCAGTCTGATGCTCACTCGTTTCCTCTTTTTTCACCTTGACTCCGCGATGGGCCGATGTGCTCCCCATTTGTCTGTGCTATCCCTTCGACCTTTTCGGTCTCCTCCGTCTCATCTTCCTCTGACTCCCGGTCTCTCTCTCTCGCTCTCTCTCTCTCTCGCTCTCTCTCATGACTGATAGCTTCAGATGTCCCACCTGACAGTTTCCCAGATTTCAGCCAGTTTATCATATTTGCATGAATGTTGCTGAATGAATGAAGGTAGCTGTTAGCTGCACAAGCTAGGCTAGCTAGTGTACGTAAAAGAGTCTGGCGGCAGGAGCAGAAGTGCATTTATTTATTAAATTGTACGTTTTTAATTTTAAATTTAAATGGGAAAGGGTTTGTGTACAAGGGCACTTATCAGTAACTGGAGTCGGGAGATGAGACATCTTGTATCAGCCCACGGCTCCTCTCTTTATTATTGATTTCTCCTTTGGCCAGAGGCGGGGGTTGCGCCTTCGCTACGGCAACCCTCAAGGGACATATCATCGTCAACACCAGAACAACAAACATGAGACAGTCTGTTACATTCAGGTTTTTATTTTGTGAAAATTATATTTAATATGAATTATTACACCATTAGACCACCATTGCATTTTTCCTCTCGCGCACCCCCTAGAGGCAGCTCGCGCACCACACTTTGGGAATCCCTGCATTAGTGTGTAACATCTCATGCATGTTTACCCACAGAGAGCACTACAGTAACATTAAACATCGTATTTCATCAGCCATACCAAACTGTCGGACAAAACAAAGCTGACCATGACTTTATGCACACGAGCTTTTAGAAAACTCTTTCAGAAAACTTATCTGACTTATGTATTTATTTCCTCAAAGAAGCTCCGTCTTTGCACAATCTGCCTTTTCTTTTAAGAGAATGAAGGAATGGAACAAGCTATCAGAAAGTTTGAAAATGTAGACTTTGATATTTTTGCCCTTGATGTCAAATTTTGTTTTTTGAGAAACCAGTCTTTATTTTGTCAAATTATTTGACACAGAGCACGACAGGGACTACAGATGGAATTTAGGAGGGAACGTGCGTAGACCTCTGCCAAGGCCATGCCCTATCGCACGTCACACGACACACAATGTGTTGGGTTCTTTCTCGGCCCTATGCTGCCCTCTTCCACCAAGTTTCTGAATTATTGGGTCGCTGTTTCCGTAATACTGCTGCCGAACAAACCAAACCAAAAATATCACCTCCTTGGCAGAGGTAATGAGCTCGCAGCTACATCTGGTATAATGCATCTCTTCTCCTTATGTGAGATTAATGTTGTTGTATATGGTCCCAAATACATGTAATAAACGAAACTAGTTTAAACCCGTGATCTTTCAGTCACATGCTTGCATCTTTGGGATGAACAAGGAGTAGAAAAGAGAGAATCCTCCCTGCATGTAGTATGGTTCTGAGCCATTGAGGAATTCAACCTTGCACATCAGTGAATGAAAGCGAAGCCGTCTGGCTACAGAGAGCTGCTCCGTATTACAACTACAAGTGTAGTCACAGTAATCTGGCTCAATCCCAGTATAGCACTACCAGAGTCTAGACAGTGTGATCTCTGCACTGCTCTAAACTCTCTACCCATAAATGACATCAGTGAATTTCATACCACAAATATGGCCACACACACACACACACACACACACACACACACACACACACACACACACACACACACACACACACACACACACACACACACACACACACAAAGCCCAGAGGTTGCCCCCCCCCCCCACACACAGCCATCCAATAATCCACCTCAATCAAACCCCAGCATAACCCTGCATGATATGACAGAGGGACAGAGGATTTGCGGTCTTTCTAAAAATACAGCATAAGAGACTAATGAGTGGAATGCGCCGCACTAAGCTGCATTATACATTTGTGTATGCACACGCTTTGCGTTCATTTACCAAATTCACCCTCCATCTCCTATCAGTTAATCAGTGTGTCCTCTGCTTTCTGAGCAAAGTGGATGCTGAGTAGACTGCTTCATGAGGCGGGACACGTTTCAGACAAACATGTGGATTACAGCGAGCACAGGGACACATCGTAACCCGAGCACAGGCAGATGGAAATGTTGCTCTGGATTTCATCTGCCAAGCTGGAGTTAAAACCGTCCACATGAACATGAGGCCACGTGTCCTTTTGTGTTTTCACTCATGGCAATGATCCTTAAATGGAGGGCATCGGCACCCTGACCATTGAAAAGAGAGCGAGAAAATAACACTGACGCTGTCCTCAGACGTTTAAATACCCGACGTGAGAGACTCCACACCAGTGCTTGGAGATCTGTTCATGAGGTGGATGTTTTGCCCTGCTTGTCTTGTCCAGAGGACGATATCTCTGCAGCTACTGGTCACATTTGTGTGTTGACAGATGATTCTTAATATTTAGTTGTCCCCTTGAACACCATTAAGTCAAAACTTCAATATGAAATTCGTCGTATGACCTGTGGTGTCCACCATGGCGTCAGGGATGGGTACCGATACCTGGTACTGAACGAGCCCCGGGGCTGAACTATTGAAGACAGCAGTATTGACAAGCTCGCATGTTATTGGTCCTTTTATCCGTACATTTGTTTTCATTTATTATCACACTGCAGCTGCATCATCTCCTCTGCTCTCTGTGTTGAGCTCCAACCCTCATTGCTGTAGTCGGTGACCTCTTTGATATTTTCCAGTCAATAAGTGTTCCATATCAACAGCAAGGTTACATTAAGAACATTCAATTCAATTATGACAACGCAATTTTTATCTCCAACGGATCTGTCATTTCATTCGGTCCATATAGGCAACATGCAACTTTATCCAAAAGCATTTGTCTTCCTTAATCAGGATACCGTGATTATATATGAGAGCACTATACAACAAGGCTGCCATCTTTATAAAAACATCCACATCTGAGTTAAAATTATGAACCTACCAACCTTCCACCCATCGTGTTCATCAGCAATCAACTTGATGTCACGGTTTAGGCTTTGCCCCCTGTGTCCCTGTGTCCCTGTGTCTCTGTGTCGGAGTGTCTCCTGATTGCTTTCATTCACTTCACCTGTGCTCAATCAGCCGCCCCTCCTGCCTCTTTCCTCTGCCTCTGCACTCATTCAACTCACCTGCCTGCAATCTGCTCATCACCCCACACACATGTGCTCCCCTGCTTTCCTTGTTCTGGCTGTCAGGTCGTCTTTGTTCCTCCCCGTGTGCTCATTGTCTCTCCAGTGTTTATCCCTCACGTTGTCTCTCTATGTTCCATGGTTTGTGACTTTGCCTTTTTCCGTTTTTTGCTCGCTCCCTGTTGGAGTCGCTTTATGTTCCTGTTTCTTACTTTTTTGGTGACCAGTAAAATACCTTGTTTTCAACTTCACCTCGTCTCCAGTCTCTCTGTTTGAGTCTCTGATCTGCCCCTCGGACGTGAGACTTTACATTTGTTTCGAAGGTACAGAGTGCTAGCCACTCTACTGTAAATAATAGGCAGCTGCCAAAGACTGTGGAAGAGGTCATTTGACATGTAGACGAGAGCGTTTCATTTCCAGAAAACTCTCTTGCAGTCATTGCTTGTGTGCCATTGGTTAAGCTAGCACTGGCTCGTGTGCCTGGGGAGGCCCACACCTGCTATGCAATAAAACCCAACGCTTTATCAATGCACCTGTTCAACAATCATAAACTGGACACATGTACACAGCTAGTTACGATTTCAAAATAAATGTGATTCAATACAGTTACTGAGAAAAAAACGATGTCATTAAATTACAGTTACGCATTAAAATGTTGGTAACTACGAAGTGGTTATGCCTGAATGTTGTCTTTTTGGTAAAAGACTGATATGGAGAATATAACAATTATCTTGATTCTCTTTACATTCTTAAGTGATATTGAAGAAAAATTTACAGTAATTTTGAGTACTATTGAGGTTTACACTGCCTGGTTTAAGTTTGTTTCTTGGACATTTCAGCTTTATTGAGCAGTTTAACACATTTGTTATGAAAGTAATCAAATCATAAAGTAATCAAAGTTGCATTACTTTGAAGTATTTCAATTATTCCATTACTTATTTAACAGAGTAACAAGTAATGTGAAAGCTTACATGTAACTGTCCCAACAAATATATTCATGTTAAAATATATTTAAATATATTCTAACAGTTAACCAAGTTTTCTTTTTGAACCCTTTCCTTCTTGAGATATGATTTAATCCACTCAATGTGTTTTATTTGCAGTTTTTGCTTCAGGGGTGAGGAGCTAAATCGTACTGTTGTTAAATAATCCACACGAGTCACGTACGTACAGTATCAGACCCTCTTTACCGAGCTAGCAAGACGTGTACACCCTTGCACCACTCAAATCAACCAATGGGATGCTGATAGGGGCCCTGGCGATGTGCATATGGTTTGTCGGTCCTGACCGTTTCACATTGTTAACCATGTGTTACAACGTTAACTGCTCCTGTTTCACAACACAAAGTGTTACAATGTTTCATGTGTATGTGTATATATATATATATATATATATATAGATATATATATATATACACTGCGTATACTGGGGAGCCCAATGGTGCTTCTTTGTCCCCTTTGTACTTTAGAAAGCCCTTTTGGAAACAGCTACATTTTGTGCAAGCTGATTCCCTAAAACAGTGTCGCACCGAGGAAGTGAAACCTGCGAGTATGTTGAAGTGGACAACGTGGCTGCTACACCTAAACATGACATGCTCACGGCAACAGATACAAATGCTCCCTTTCCATTCGAGTTTTGTAGTTACGGTGTCAATGCTCTGCTTCGCTCACCTGAAATCACCAGCTGTTGCTGCTGCTGTTCATAAGCTCCCCCTTCACCCAACATCGTCCCATAGTCTGGAATTCTTTGCCGTCGCTGTCCTCTGTTTGTTGAACTGAGTTCGTGGTATCCTGCAGCGAGTGACAAGGTCAGAACCTAGATTTCAAATACCTGCACTTATTCTGCACTCACGTAATAATGTGTTCCACATGACTTGGATGAGCGAGATGATGGGCTCAGACATCTCTCCCCACATGTACATGTTGGCATTGCAGAGCACTAAAGCACCACTTGATTTGAAGAGCTAAGCAGGTCTGGAGGCCTGCCAAAGGGGAGCTCTGATTGCAGTGTTGACACTGCTCTTTCTCATCCTTCACCTGCTATCTATTAGCTGTGTGCTGCTGATACTGGGGCAATGCTACAGCGTTTCTTCACCAGAGTCATTTGAGAAAATTGGTAAAAAACAACGTGGTGGCTTTCCTGGTATCATCAGTGAATATCTGCTTGCTGCAGTTTTGGTTACTTAAGGAGATTTTAAGTGATTCTCATTGTGGATACAATGCTCTTCCTTAACCCAGAGCCAATAAAAACTGTTACATTTTAAATGTATGCCAAATGATGACTGTCAGTCAAAGTCAAAGTCACAGAAAGCATAAGATCACATGCATTCTGTGACTTTGTTCCAGTCGTGTGAGAGGCCATAAAGGGCTCTGTTGTGAAACAGTGGCCAGCTTACATCACCTAGAATGTGATTAGTTGCCTCCTTGTTCCTTTGTGTCCCCCTGTAGTATCAATAACGTGTGAATTATAAAGCCATTGTTCTGTGTTTTGGTTATGATGCGACACATATTTCAGATCTCAATGTACAGCTACTCCTCAGAGAGAAGGGTGGTGTGTGTTACCCCCGTAGGACATGCAGGTATAGGTTTACACACACAGACACCTCATGCATACACACTTTTATTGTATGCGCCCATATACACCGGTGTACTGTTTGCATGGGCCCAGGTCCTCAGGTTGGGATTACAGTCTGGTTAACTGGGCAGTTGAGAGGTTTTAAAGGGCTGCACTCTGGTAGACTCAAATGAGTTATGAATAATCATAAAAAGCTATTTGCAGCATATTCAATTATCTTCAACTGAATTATTTTATAATTAAATAATTACAACAGACTTAAAGCCGACCAGCAGGCATGCCTGCAGTTCTATCATAAACAAAACGATCAGGCCTGGTGAAATATATTGACGTATTACAATTCTGACACGTTCACATTCAAAGCTTTTCAAGTCGTGATGTGCGGGCCAGGGCTACTTAAAGCTTGGGTTGGTAATCTTGAAAAGCCAGCTCGAGTAAACTAGCTTTAAAAAATGATCCAACAGAAGAACCCAGCTCAGTGTTGCCAAGTCTTATCCAATGAAAGTAGCTCGCAACTCCAGCTCCAAAAGTCGCTAAATCGAGTGAGAAAGTTGCCAAGTTGGCAATACTGACAGCCCGTCGTTTCAGACCTCCCTCCAAAGCCACTCCCCCAAAAATGATCATCATGAAGGTAAAACAACCAACATGGCTATTGTTCGTACTCAAGGCTGCCAAGCTAGCAGCGTGTTGAAGCATCAGCTGATGCACAATGAGGAGGCCGAGAGCGCGCAGGTGTACAGGCAGGTAGGCATGAAATGATTGGTTAGGTTTATTACAGTCCGGCTAAGGCCACACATACCTTTTTCTTTTTTTTGTCAGAGCACTTGATTCTGAAGATGACCCAGCCGACCTGTTATGAGGGCCAATCCGCCCAACCTGCAAAAATGTGTGTTAACCACCCGATCAGGACCTAGACGGCAGGCCTGTGGCGCTCAGTGCAGGACCAGCTACATTTAGAGCTGTTCAGGGTGCTCTCCTTCTCTCCCGCCCACAATAGTGGGAAGATGTTGGCTAAATAAACAGACAGAATGTTCAAAAATGTGTTTGTTGTTGTTGAAGAGCAACAAAACACGTAACCCCTCATGAAAGACATGAACTCTCTCTCTCACACACACAACCCTCCCACCCCAGACAAAAACATTGGATTAAGAAGTGCTTCACTTCTCAAAGTAACACCAGCGGTTGTCCGACCATTGAGAATTTGGTCAAACGAGCATATCAACCAACCGATCAGAAGGTCAGAAGGTGTCAGTCCTAGAAGATACAGGGCCAAAACGTCCCGACAGGAGAGAGAGAGGTCTCAGGGTGGCTGATGGTCCGGCTCCTCTTCTTGTCCGTTATCGTTTTCATGACACCTTCTTGAAGCATGTGCACCAGTTATTTTAGCAGCGCAATTCATCCTGTGATACTTGCCGTTTCCCTCCAAATATCTGAGGTCAAATAAGACGAAGCAGCAGTCAGTCTGTGGGGGGGGGGGGGGGGGGGGGATTAGCTCATGTGCTGTGCAGGCTAAGCCAAAGAACCCTCTACTGTCCGTTCCTTAATGCTTATTAAGCGGTCTCTGCCTGCATTCAGCTCCTTCTCATCACACACACGCACACACACACACACACTCTCTCTCTTTCTCTCTCTCTCACACACACACACACACACACACACACACACACACACACACACACACACACACACACACACACACACACACACACACTCTCTCTTTCTCTCTCTCTCACACACGCACACACACACACACACACACACACACACACACACAAATAATTATGCGTTAGCACAGACATGGTTTTGATCCTTATTGTCATGTGTGCTATGTCACTTTGGAGTCAGTGCATTTTATTGGCTTTAAGTGTCTTTTAGTGCGGGATAGAAACAGCTACACACATTGGTTAAAAGTGTCGAGCAAAAGTTATGTAATACTTTTAATGTGTATAGAACACAAGTTGTACAAAGTATACAACATGCATGTTAGGATTTGTGGGGAAATGTGCTTCCTGAATTGATTTTATTCGAAGAGAAGTGTGTCCAGACTCGCTCATCGTGCCTTTGGTTGGTTTGGTGGTTGAAGAATAATCCCGTCTTGCAAGGAGTGAGAGTGCAAGCGTTGCATGCCGTCTGGACAGCATCCGTGCGACTCCCGGCTCTGCACGGCAGGTCCAGACGGACCTAGAGAGGGGATTTGGTCACGCAGGAGTGGGAAACCGGGGCACACTGGGATCTGTGGTTCTCAGAGTGGAGTCCTGGGCCGATCCCGGCGGCAGTTGCCACCACATCCCATTGGTCCAGCTGCAACTGGTGGCATGCAGATATTGGGTGTCAGCTATTGTGCTGGCAGCTGTCAGTCAGTCACCACCTGCCTTTTGCGCTGGATTGTCTTCTAGACTGGCTGTGTGGTCAGGTCTTTGGACAGTCATGTCTACTGTACGTAGACATGACTGGGACACTTCACAAGGAGGATTTTGGATGTGTTTTTCAACTTCCAAGGATTAGGAGAATCGCTGGAGCAGCAGCATGTGCATGTCGAGCTCTTACCTGGGGTGAGTGTATTTCATGTCCAGCCTGAGCCAACAGTTTGGACTAGTTTGTCTATATTAAGCAATCTAAAACCCATTTGGGTGAAAGTGTCCCAGATTGTCTCATCGTCTTACCTTTGCCGGACGGAGGATTTGCACTTCATTTGTTGTTTCTACTTGCTGTTGCATGAGATAGAAGTCAATGTTTTGATACCCGGGCTTCAGTGTGTTTGCATGGGTAAGTTCTCACAGAGCCTGCAGGGACCACACAGGACTGACATGGGAGATATAAACCGCTTACAGAGACGTTTCTGGCCTCTTATGTGATTGGAACATACACAGAATGTGGGCGATGCACAAATACTGATACCGTATCAGACTAAAGAAGTCGGATCGGTGCATCCGGTGCAAAATGGAAAAGGCTTTTTTAATGCTGATGTTCATGCATTTTTTTCATTTCATCACTTATATCCTCTTGGCTCTGGGACGATGTGCTTGTTTTCCACCATTGGCACAGCAGGTGCTGCACGCCCCCTTATTACCCAGCCTTGGTTGATTGCTTGTTATGCCTGGGTGCGTTTGGCTGAAGGCGGTGTCGGTGGTGAATGCCCTCTTAATGGGGGCAGCAATCAGGCAGCAGTCGCCGCCGAGCCAAAGGAAAACACGCTAGAAACATGCAGCATGTCAAAGGCTCATTAGGGAGCGCAGCAGCGTTTATAAGAGGAACAGTGAATCACTGTGCTCCCCTGTTAAATGCACTCGTCATCATTCTACACAGCGCTGACTGTGTGTGTGAGCAGAGGCCCGCTCACTGTTCCTGTACAAAGGTCTCACAATGATGACGGGTTACAAACTATTAATGTCTGCGTATGACTTTGACATACGTGTGAGTGCTGTGCTTCAGGGGTATCACTTCCATTTATAGCTTCATATTTAACAGTCAGATATGAGAGTTGTCTAAAACGTCTCATCCAACTCTTTTAGCGTCATATGTGGAACTATGTCCTTTATTTCTACTAACCGGAATCGTGGACAAATATATATTTAAATATGGTTTTGTACAAGTTTAGATTGGTTTAAGGCCTGTTGCAATACGATGCTTGTGAATTTTTGTCTATTAGAATTGAAAAACTTACTTAACAACTAATAATTTTATAAATTAAAAAAATCCAGTCATATCACAGTTTGATCCTGCAGATATATTTGCTTAGTTATTTAATATATTAGTTTCGTTGTGCAAAAGGTGCAAAATTAAAATTCAGAGCAAACATGGCAGCAAGCAGCTAACGATGCTAACAGTGCAAACAGCAGTGTTCACCTGCGAGGGAACCACAGAGTGCGCTATGCTTCCCTCCATCAACTGTAACCGCCGTATGAGCGCAGTGCAGAGCGGAGGCCGTATGCTAACCGGCGGGGCACGCTCACATGCACTAACATGCACTAGAAGGCATGTGCAGCACACACAGAGGGAGAGCTGCTCAGGTAGACATTACTCTTCTATATCTTTACTGAGTTAATAGTTGCATGCTGCTCTGAATTTAAAATAATTAAAGTACCGTTGAATGTAACGACTAGTTCTGAGTTATGATGGAGTAAAAGATAAAAAACACAAAGTCTGTAATAAAATGTGAATTCAGCTTGGAGCACATAAAGAGCAGCATAACATAAGGTCTGTGCATAATCTCACCCATCTGACTGTGCTCCATTGAATCCTTCACTTGAAGCATTACCGGAGGAAACACATCGTGTACACAGTCTAGACCAAAAAAGCGTGAACGCATCAATTCTTCAGACATTAGCTCTTGATTAACTCTTCCAATTAGATAGCCATCAGCAGGACTGGGGCCCTGATACAAACCAAATGGGATGGCAGACACACGGCCAGAGTGAATTGTGTCATTGTGAGGCTGATAATGGCCGCCTTCTTACACACATTACATGCAAGTCAGGGGGGCCCTCGAGGGCCCTGGCGGCCTGTTTTTGCATGAAGTAAAATGTCTCCCATTCAATTGGACACGGGCAGCGCTGTTAAACATTGATGGAGGTTGTTTAAACAGCTGTTAACTGCAGATTAAGTAATATCTGCGCTCCTGGTTTGGAAGAATCTCCCGTTCAGATCCACACACACACACACACACACACACACACACACACACACACACACACACACACACACACACACACACACACACACACACACATTGATCATTCATGCTCTGCAGCCTGCCTTCCTCTGGGGCATTGCTGCTGTGGTTTGGGCCGTTCATTCGAATGATTCCCTGATGGATCGTACAGTTATCTATCAGGTGTGAACACATTTAACATTATGAGGATATTTAAGACTTGGATATTATCTTGCTGCTATCTCAATAGGACATTTATGAATTCCATAATAGTTTTAGAGAAAAACAAATGTGCAGAAGACTTTTGATTGATGGTCAACCATCAGCACTTTTCACACAAAGGACCCATGTTTAATTAACCATATTTTTCTACAAGAAGTGAACCTGAGCCTTTTCACCAAATTCTACTGAAATGGCAACTTAAAGGTGCAACATGTAAGATCATCATTCTCAACAGAATGTGAAGAGGTTACAGGTTTGACGTTATGTCAGAGACGTGTTGTGTTACTGAGCCTGGTAAGCAGCCTACCGAGCGCTCCGCTCCTCGTGGGGAGGTCTACTGGATGCGGGGAGGCTGATATAGGAAGAGCGTACATGGACCATACAGTCCCCGGTTAGTGGTACAGATAGCTCATGTTAACCACAGGCCCACAATGCACCGTATAATGATAGCAGTGTTATTCTGTGTTATTGGTACAATTCTTTAATTGTATGGACCCAGTAGTATAGTTATAATGCTGCCCCCTGTTTCTTTGCAGCATGTGGCTTGGCATTACACATTGCACCTTCAAGTCATACACTAAATGAACAAGCAGGTGTTTTCATTTTGTAATTTGATTGAATAACCCAAATATCAGGCAGCAGTCTTTACGATGAGTAGAATTCGTGCAGGCCTACTAGTGGCTCATGTAATCATGCTGAATTCATTTAAGGGAAATCTAATTGTCTCACAACTTCCACATTTAGTCTCAATGATGCATACGGAAATTAGGAATTAGCTAATTCAAAGACTCACTCTGCGATTGAAAACAGTCTTGTGTTTTGCCCACAGGTCAGAGAAATATTTGTCCAATCAGAGTTCAGTAGGATCAGTAATGTCTTTCACTGAGCGAGCCATCGAGCTCCAGTCATGGAAAATAGAATCAGTAAAATGGTGAGAAGTCTGAAGTTGATGTAACTATGCAGACTGCTGTAAGTGGGTTTACATTACTGACATGAATGGATCGTCAACTGAAGATGAAGCTGGCGTCTCCTGATTGACACAAACATCTTATCTTGCATGAGAAGGAATGTTAGAGGGATACAAGTAAATATGTTGACAATGAACATCTTGCAGTCATCAGGATAGCATTACTTTTCCTGGGAAACCCATTTCCAATTTTTCGGAGAGTTGAATTTGGAATGTGACAAAAAGACAATTGTTTCATTTTCAGGTCGGGCTCTTTTGTCGACAACCAGATTTTGACCACGACCGTGTAATAGATACAACGTAGGGATCAACCAGCCGTTAGCTGGTTGATCCAACATGTGTCAACCCCGTTGCACCAAGCAATCCTCATGTGCACGCATTAGACCCTGATCTGGAGGGGTTGCTTTATTTTTACATCCCCATGTGAGAGTGAGGTGAAAAGAAAAACCCCTCAATGCATATGAAACATGTCATGGAGTAATTTGTGATCGTGAGGTATTCAGGCAGTATTTCAACTGGCCCAATGCCCCGGTATCGGAGCGTGTGTCCTCTTTATCACTTGCCCTTTCCCGGCTAATCTGGCCCTAAACCTCTGTCTGAGTGGGCGAGACCCGGTTCTCTGTAAAGGATGTGACCACAACAGATTATCTTTGCCGGTCCTTCCCCGCCATCTCGTTCTCAACCCAGACACAAATGTGACGTAAGGTTGACGTCTGGCCTGGAGCTGAGTGTTGCACGCTTGCTAATATGGAGTTAGCCTCCTTTACGCTGCTCTGTAATTAGCAGCAGAGGCATGTTGGGATTGAACTGTATAGGTGGAGCGGAAGCGCCATGAGGTCATGAGGCCGGCGGTGGGTCACTGTTAGGGTCAGGGACCTGTTAATGAGGCGAGGATGTTGTGACCGCGCTGATGAGCTAGTTGGCCTTGTGGGAAGAACTGGAAGTGGTGTGATTTGGACTCGAGGCAGGAAAAATAAAAGTCATGGGTCAGCGCTTTGACAACCTGGAGCTCACAAAATATTCAGTTATGAAAAAAAAAAATCCTACTTTAGATTAACATTAACATTTCAATATTTTCACGATCTTCAAATAAACCATCTCAAATGTATCAATGAACACAGTTTTTTATTTATTTATTGACATTCTCTGCGTTCCGACGGTAATGAGCCTGCTCACACAGTTGAGTTGGCAGCTCACACAGTTGGCTGGTTGTTGTTTTGGTGTTTTGTGCGGGTGCCTGCCGAGGCGCTGGTGTGGACAGCTGGCCCGTCTGATCCCTGTAGTCTGCTCTTAAATCGGTTTTAGCGGCAGCACTAATAAAGCTGATTATCTGAGTGGCTCAAGGCCCCACTAACCCGGTGACACTCCTGGCAGCTGGTGGGACCGGCGCCTCGGAAGCCATCCGAGCTGCAAAAAAAGAGTCATATTAATTCCTCATTTGGTCATATAACATGTAGATTTCACATTTGCACTCCAAATAAGCAAGAAATAAATACAACACTGGCACACTCAGCTGGTATTTTACAATAGATATATAGATACATTGCGCTTTTTCTAATTTATTTAAATTTTTTCATCCCGGTGGATTTGTTTTCACAAAAATATGCATAAAGGTAATTAAACTCCTCCCTCATACTTTTCTCAATTGACAACTAAATCTCGTCTCCTTCTTTCCTTCCATTCCAGCCTTGGTGTTCCCTCTCTCTATCCTCCTCCTCCTCTCCCTCTCGTACGGTCCTCTCTCTCTGGGTGTAAATAAAGACAGTGCAGGCAGTGGAGCCCGTGGGCTGGAGGGCCCGAAGAGAGACTAGTTTCCCCCCCAAAGAAAGTTACGCATGATGTAGACAGTTAACTTTGAGTGATAACTGTGTTCAAAGAGGTACTAACACGTGTTAGGCCGATTCTACATCAACATACAAACTATAATCAAACTAGATCAACAAATATTGAATTAAATGAAGATTTTTTTTATTTTCTTTCGTTAGTTTTGTCATATTGAGATATGCAATGATGATTGCTGGGTAATATTTACCGTATGTTGATATTGCCCAATGTTGAATGGTTATTTGATCATGTGACGATATACTACGTGTGTGTGAACTAGCGGATACTAGGGCCTGCCATAATAGCATTCAATTCAATTTCAATTAAATGTATTTTTGTACAGCCCAAAATCACAAATTACAAATTAGCCTCAGAGGGCTTTACAATCTGTACATATACGACATCCTCTGTCCCAGGAGCCTCACATCAGCACAGGAAGAAGTCCCAAAAAAAAACCTTTAACAGGGAGAAAAGAGGACGAGGCCGAGGGCACTGCATGCACTGGGGCCCATCGTAACCCGCTGTGCACACTTAAACACAAGTTGTGTGCTGTTTGAGTGTCTTTTGGCATGTGCAATACAGTTCATCTGTTCATTTTCATTTGTGGATAGATATGTTAAACACCTTGTCACTCCCTTATGTGTAGTCCTGTTGTTGAACTGTTTAAGTGTGCTAAATGACTGACTCTGTGAAGTATAGGCCACTGAGAGTTGGGCATTGGACTTTTTTCCCTGCAAGCAGAGAGAGCACACACACACACACACACACACACACACACACACACACACACACACACACACACACACACACCTACACACACACACACACACACACACACACACACACAGATAATGGTGTCTTAACATTCCTGTTGATTAGAGTGTGATGTTGTGTTGGGAGGGCAGTAGGGGACGTTGGGGTTATTTCAGGCAAACATGAGTCATATAAGACTTGAAGGCAATTTTTACACAGACAGACAAACAACTCGATTACTGTTAAAATCCCGATTATGATAAAAGTTGGATGAAGGCTTTTACCTGATTTGCAATAACCCCAACAATAGTTCAGTTATGATCCAGAGGGACGCAGAGAGGCAAGAAATAGGATTGCAATCGGAAAATTGAGGGTTGAGATGTCAACAAGTTTTACAGAACACCTGAAAGTTGGAAACCTTAAAGTTTTATTATATTCAACTTGAAATGTGTTTAAACTGTGCATTTACCTTTCTGTTATTGGCAGAGTCCTTCTTTCTGTACAGGACTCGCATTGTGTACATCAAGCACAAGGGATCCAGAGGACCAATGCAGGCATGTACTGAACATAAGATCAATAATCCTCTCTGCTAAAACAAGGTGACACTATGAACCTTACAGGCCCACGGTGAGTTTAGATGCATAACTTACTTACATTACTTTTGTAGCATTAAGATTGTGTATTCTATCTTTTTCCCCTTTATCCTCATGATTCAAATTGACTGTAATTCAACATTTAAAAATGCCTTCCTTTCTTTTTCACCCCTGATTCGTTAGCATCCCTGCTCAGGGACCTGTATGCCATTAACCCCAGTGAACACACCAAATAAACCACGACTGACATCTTGAAGGTAGCCTCTTGAACTTTATAGTACCATTTGCACTGATGTGGAGCAAAGTTTCTCTGAGCGGATCCCCGTATTCGGCACAAGGATACGCATTAACATTGCTGCTAACCGTTCCCCAACAGTCCACTGATTGTAAAGGTCTGTTGGTGGTGCTAGAGGAACAGTCTGGAGGTCACACATTGACTAGGAATCAGGAATGTCTGTCCAGAATATGGTGTGAACCAATACAAGTAAATGTTGAGACATTTCTCAGAATAAGTGAAACTCTCTGGTGGTGCTAAAAAAACCCTCAAACGAGGTCATTAGAATTGGTCCTCTAAGCAATTTGAATATCTGTGGCAAATTTCACGGGATTCTCTCCCACAATTTTTAAGATATTTCCCTTTGAACAATAAATATCAACCTCATGAGGCACTAGAGGAAACGTCACCGCAGGTTTTAGGATATATCCTCTTGTCTGTACTCAGTCATGGCAATCCATCCAACGGGTGTCGAGATGTTTCAGTGTGAACCAAAGCCGTGGGCAGACATTGCCATCCCTTAAACTGAGCTGTGTAGATGTTTTATGAGCAATGGGATTAATTGATCATTAGTTAAGCCTCCAGCATGCATGCTGCACAAAGGGGAGCATAAACATAACTGCTTTTGTTTACAAGAAAATACAGGATTTCAGCATTATGACTTTAGTGCAAGCTTTATTGACGTCTTGATAATATGAATAATTAAAAATAACCATTTGGCAGACACTTTGGTCTAAAGCATAGCTTACATTTCACTCAAAATGAGTTTAATATTTTCCCATTACTGCTACATACACATAAATACCTAATATATACACCCTGGTTAGCTCACAGTCGGCGCTGAAAACACAGCGTTGATCGACTGCATCGTCATGGTAGCATAGCGCCTACGCCCCCCCCCCCCAGGTTAACACTGTTCGCTCGGTCGGCACTTTCGCCGTAGATTGTACAGCTAGCTACATGTAGAGCTAGCTACAAGCTAAGCTGTGTCGCCATGTTGAGAGCCGTTGAGAGGCAATGTTCCCAATCTCGTATGGCTTTAAAAGGGAAACGTGATTTTCTTTTTTACAAGATGTTCAGTGAAGCGAGTACACAGTGATGCATATGTTGGGTGAAAGGTTAACAATACAGTTGTTGATTCAAGACTTTTTGAAAAAACTCTCAAAAGTCAATAAGGTCAGAGACAGTGTCAACAATTTACCGAGCATGCTTCAATGATCAATGGGAAATATAGATTAATAACTCCATTTAGGTGACAACAGAGAGTGAGTGATCCTTGTGTAGTTCTGCTTGTCGGGCTTACACCCCTGGGAAGAGTTTGGCTGGTGAATGGGTGTCTTTGAGTCACTATCCCTGCTCCTGTGAGCATTGCCATTTCTCTGGTTTCACTGGCTGAGAGCAGCTTGCTTGAATTGGTCGGGGGCCCGGGGCTTCCCCCGGGCCCTAAGCTCAACAAAGCCTTTATGACACAGGCAGGTTCAGTCGCTCCACAGAGAGCGTGTTTGTTTCAGTAACAGATCCACTTGAAAGACTCATTTTCTTTTCCAGTTACTGTGCTGCTCATCAATGGGGAAACATTGAGAAGTCTTGCTGTTTTGATTTCAAGGGCACCTCAGGTGTTCTGTGACATCACTAATGTATGTTTGGAGGTGTATACTGTACATATTTATCAGGCTGCAACCGCTGGTTCTGCAGAGTGAAGCTAATGCAAAAGTGTCTTCAAACCTGCATTCTCTCTACTGGCCACCAGGGGGCGACTCCTCTGGTTGTATAGAAGTCTATGAGAAAATGACTCTACTTCTCTCTTGATTTATTCCCTCAGTAAACATTGTAAACATGAGTTTATGTCTCAATCTCTAGTTTCAAGTGTTCTTCAATACAGCATGATGTTCATTTAGTACATTATGGTCCATTTAGAGTCACACAGACCATAAAGCAGGGGATGCTTTAGGGCGGGGCTACACAGTGATTGACAGGTCTCTACCAGAGACAGGTGGTTTGGGCGTCTGATCAGGAGGATCCAAAATATGCTTCACATACCCTGCCTGTCCCAGGAACGCTTCATGATCACCTGATCTGGGAGACGTTGATGGGGAGAGGACATCTATAGGCTACCTTATGAGTCTGCTAACACTGCAACCCACATCCGCTGGTGAGAGGAAGATGGAACTTAGGGGTCCTAATCTAAAGATTGTAAAACAAAAAAACAAGCATTGCGTTGTGTTTTCACTTGGCTGATTCGACTTCTTCTCTGGACTGTGAAACTGCACTTGATTAATAATAATCTCCTGCACTGGTTCAGGTGGGACAATTTACAGCTTAAGTTTCTTTTGACTAAATGGTGACTTCGACAAACCGCCAGCTCCAACCAGCTCCAACCAGCTCCAACCAGCTCAAACCAGCTCCAACCAGCTCCAACCAGCTCCAACCAGCTCCAACCAGCTCCAACCAGCTCCAACCAGCTCCAACCAGCTCCAACCAGCTCCAAACTGGGAAAAGGACAAACACATGAGAACACCTCATGTGCAGAAGAGTTCCATTTACAGTTTTAATATTTTACTCTCTTCTAATCACTTAGCTTACTTTTATGCCCTCATTTTCTGTACATTTTGTGAACCTCTGGCTTCAGGGAACACAACTACTTTTAGATTTGTCGGGACTATAATCTCGGTGAAAATTAATTAATTTTACGAAACCAGCCAAATCAAATAGTTTACAGGACAATCAACCTTTGTTTCTTCATAATGCATTTAATACCTTCTTTCTCTTTGGCTAGGCAGTAAAGTAGTCCACGAATATGAGGTATGAGTTTACAGATAGTTACAATCCCTCCGCGGCTAGTTAGAGGTTAGTTTGTGGCGTTTAGCAGTTACACCGACAGTCTATGGGCATATCTCGAGTTACCGCAGCTTTAAAGTTCATCTGAACAGGATGAAAAAAAAATCTCATTTGGAGGTAAAAGTTTCTAAAAAAAGAAAGGAAAGCATGTGTGACCATTATTTGATCCTTCTGTTAAGTTGAAGAAAAGGAAGCGAGTTGGTAACGTGGCACACATCTGGAACTGAACACATTACTCACGCCTATTTCTTCCCCTCGGAGAGAAAGAGAAGCCCCCCCGAACACAAGGACATGACATCAAAAGGCTTTAGAGGCTTCTCAACATTTAGAAGGTAAACAAAAAAGTGACGCAGGCGGCGGCACTGTGATTGCCTGGCTCCTTTGACTGTTGCCTGGACTTTAAGCTGGAATGTGCAGTGGGGAAGAGCTGTTGATGTTCAGCTTGGCCTGGTATGAGAGCCTGCATGGCTCTACCACAGTCCTCTGCAGTGGCGGGTTGCTGTGATTAGCTTCTCAATTGCTTCAATGATGGATAGGAAGACTTTGCTGGGTGGTTAAATTCCTGAATGTTTGGTCGGTTACTTGTGTTCACATTTGTCATGTGACCTCATCTGCGACCAATAACACCATTCTAATACAGAAAACACGTGTGCTTGTTACTCAGCAGCTGGATTCTCGCACTATCACGAGATCATGCGATCACATGTAAATCCATCTGGTTAGGCTTCAAGTAATGTGGTTGTGATCAGAAGTGATCAGGTTAGGAAAAACGTAGCTGGATGAGATAATCATTCGAGAGTTCTTCAACATGTCCAGCTTCGCATCGTCTTAGAATAAAGACTTGAAGTGAGGTAAAGAAAGCTATCCTCCAACAACAGAGAAAAATATGCATTCCAACAACTCCTGTTATTTTCAGGTTGTATTTTAGGATTGTTAGCTGTAGCCGCAAGAACATCGGGAACCACCAGGGTTTTGTCAACTGTCAGGTTAGCGTGTGAGACCAGTAACTTGTCGAGTTGTCGAACTTGTCAAGTTTTAAAGCCCCAGGTTAGCACAGGGGAAATTATTACCCCAACTGTTCACTGTCAACATCCGTCACAGTTTACACACCGACTTCCTGGTGCCACTTGGACTTTTTATATTTCAGGTGCCCTCACTTTTATCTCCAAAGAAAGTAGTTTTGATAATCCGGTTAAACTGCTTGTTTGTTTAAAATGGTGTCTTGCCAAGTCAGACTTTGTTGTAGTGAGGTCATCATGTTCCGATATGCATGTATACACTCTATGTACAAGTTGCATAATGAAAGGGTAAAACTATAAAGCATGCCAAAGGAGCGAAGCAGGACATCATAAAAGCAGTTGCTACTGAAACACATGTGGCATGTAGGCTGTTTCTGGTGTTCAGGAGCTGAAAGGTATGTTTCTGAATAATCACTGTATACATCTGCAGTACTTTGTTACATCTCAAGGAACATGCAAGAATATACCTCTTCCCATAATATTACTCCTGAAACCGACAAAGTTGCCGAAGAATGTTTCGGTTTACACGTTTCATCACTTAGGAATGATGGATCATGTAAACAAGCGAACATTCTTTGCCACCGTGACCAGAGTGAGATTTAAGATGATGAAGAGAGATGCAGAACTCGTACCATGTAACCCGAGTTCAGACGCATGACACGTGTGCAGTTAGCGTGTTCCCTGCGTTTCATTTGATGTCATCTTAATCCTGTGTAGTGTGGTTTATAAAACACGTAGAAGCCGTCAGTGGATACAAAGACAGGAGGACAAATATCACCAATGAAACGTTGGGGTTCTATAAACACAGGTTTAAGATGGAGAGTTACCGGATGGAGAGTTACCGGACTGTAAATTAAATTGAATTAAACTACATACAAATTTCTAGGGCTGTAGCAAATGCCATTTTTTTTGCATTCAAACCTTTTAATCAGTTTTTTTGAATGAAGCTTCGAATGTCATGTCATATTTTATGATGTCATAGCCTTAAAAAAATGGGTAAATATGATAGAGTGTTATTGTGGTTATATAAATGTAATTTATGGTGCTGCCAGGCTGCCCTGTTGATACAGGAGCGGGCCTTCCTTTGTATTTTATGACCCCAGTAAATATCTTGTATTGAAAGGCTAAACGCCAACAAAACAGAAGCCATGAAAAAATATTGTGAATTTTGGAAATTATTACATCTAATTCTTTTCAATAAATGCTTTTGGACTGAAGACTTAGACAATTACAGAGACGTTGCTGTGTGTGAGGAGGGGGAGATGAGGTGGATGGAAGTTATTCACAATAATAATTCAAATGGTAACCTTATGAAGCTTCAAAGTATTTATCAATATGTAATCCTGTATCATGTTTGCTGGACCAGAAATTTGAAGCCGTCCGTTCATTTCTTATGAACCGTCTTTTCACGATGGGATGCCTCTCTGCAAAATGAATAATCTTGATGAAGTGGAAAGCTCTTTCACTAGCGTGGCCACACTGCTGCCTCTGACTGCTCCCTCGCTGAGCTGCTGCAGCTCTCAGTCGGTGGTGTGAGACTCGTGTCCTGAATTGTTGTAATGTGTGCGGATCTGCAGAGTTGATTTTTATTTATTCTAACTAATTTTAACCTGTAATCCTGCTTGTAAGGCACATTTTGACCAAATACATCAATAATCTGATTGTCTATGTTTCCGGTAACTGTAAAGGAATACAGTTTTCACTCACTAATTACGTAATGCTGTAACATGTAATCCATTACTGCCCTAGCCTGAGAATGTGTACAGTGTGAAAAGCTTTTTTTAAAGTGAATCTATGCAGCAGAAGCAGATGTATTGGAGGCAATTCATTCGATTTCACCCAGCTCCCTCTGGAGCCACAAACGGACTTGAAAAACATTTCCCCCCTTATATTCCATAGTCCTCCCCGAACCTGTAGACTTTGATGTTATGTTGTCAGTTGAATTTAGGATCAACTAGTTTCTGAGCTTTACTCATACGGGCATTAAAGTCAGCATCTCGGCCATTGCTGCTTTGATTTTGACGATTCTTTTTGTTCCCCTAATGTTACGGAAGTTGAATATTAAAACTGTTAATGTACCCTTTTTGGGATTGTCAGAATGTATTCATGTCTACATTGTTTATTCATTCATGCTATTTGTAATTCACACAGATATTGTTGTATTATTTGTATTGATCCCAAGAGGCAACCTCCGGTTCTAAAAAGTGAAGCCAATGCTGAAGTGCCTTAAAGCTGCATTCTCTCTAGTGTCCACCAGGGGGCGACTCCTCTGGTTGTATAAAGTCTATGAGAAAATGACTCTACTTCTCTCTTGATTTATTCCCTCAGTAAACATTGTAAACATGAGTTTATGTCTCAATCTCTAGTTTCAAGTCTTCTTCAATACAGCATGATGTTCATTTAGTACATTATGGTCCATTTAGAGTCACAGACCATAAAGCAGGGGATGCTGCAGGGCTGGGAGTTGTCAGTGGTTGTCGTCGAAGAACTTTATACCTTTCAGTGTTTTCAGTTCATAAAAGTGAATTATATAATAACATTGTTTGTCAGTGCTGTTGTCTTTAACTCGTATGACATTCGGAATAATTGAGAACTGGTCCATAAACCTTTACACTGTGCTTCTATGAAGTATATCGTGACCAGCAGTTGAAGAATCGGGGATGAGTGCCTTGCTCAAGGGGTATTGAATGTGATAAATGAGAGCATACCCCATCGGTCTGGAGATTCTCTGACCTCTGGCAAACCTCAGCACAGACATGCACAGTTTGTTCTGTTTTACAAACAGAGGTAATGCAGCAAACTACCTCACTCTCCTCAGAGCATTGTAAAACTGTTGGGTGCAGCTTCAATATATGGTGTGCTTCCATAGCCCCGCCCCTAAAAGTACTTTTACAACAGCTGGAAATGGGACAGTGAAAACAGGACAGCCGTGTTACTGGGCCGTGGTGACAGACAGCATCCGAGCTGTTTACATTGGACTGAGTCTGACATAAACACATACACTCTTTCCATGTTACCCCCTCTTTCTCCCCCTCTCTCAGCCAGAGTCTCTCTCTCGCCTTCCTTCTGGAGCAAACACGGCGGCTTCTCCTGGCAGACCTCTCAGCGGCGGTGCTAGGGTCAAAGGTTAAATATGTGACCTGACCATGTCAGGATCATTACTAAAGATAAGACTTTGCCCTTCTGCTGACTGCTTGTAATACAAAAGAAACATGTATAGAACCTGGACTGGGTTGGATGTGTGAGTATTTATACACATAACCTGCCTGCTGTGGAGCTCCCACACTATTCATCTCTACATAGTGGATATATCATAGTGCGAGTATGGGTGTGTGTCAGAAAGAGTGCATGTGAGATCCGTGGCATGATGAGGTAGTGGAGGTCAATTTGTGTAAACAGCAGTTGAAATGCTTCATATATATGGTTCACAGACTCTTTTTCATATTGTGAGGGATTTTCATGGTTACTGGCTATTAGCAGCCAGTCAATGGAATCCGAGCAGATTCCATGAAGACAACCTCTCATTTTACTGCAGCAGAGTCTGCCCAGTGCAGTCGTGGTTCTGGTTCTGCTGTGCCTCCCTTCCTTCCAGAGGGCCCAACAATACGGCCTGGGCCTCCGGCAGCGAGGTGTAGGTGTTTGCTCCCAGGAAGCGGGTGGTGAGCCTCAGGTCCTGCTGCTGCAGGTGGACCGTGCGTCCTCGCTGCAGGTGGACCGTGCGTCCTCGCTGCAGGTGGACCGTGCGTCCTCGCTGCAGGTGGACCCTGCGTCCTCGCTGCAGGTGGACCGTGCGTCCTCGCTGCGGGTGGACCCTGCGTCCTCGCTGCGGGTGGACCGTGCGTCCTCGCTGCGGGTGGACCCTGCGTCCTCGCTGCGGGTGGACCCTGCGTCCTCGCTGCAGGTGCATCCTGCGTCCTCGCTGCAGGTGGACCGTGCGTCCTCGCTGCAGGTGGACCCTGCGTCCTCGCTGCAGGTGGACCGTGCGTCCTCGCTGCAGGTGGACCCTGCGTCCTCGCTGCAGGTGGACCCTGCGTCCTCGCTGCAGGTGGACCCTGCGTCCTCGCTGCAGGTGGACCGTGCGTCCTCGCTGCAGGTGGACCGTGCGTCCTCGCTGCAGGTGGACCCTGCGTCCTCGCTGCAGGTGGACCGTGCGTCCTCGCTGCAGGTGGACCCTGCGTCCTCGCTGCAGGTGGACCCTGCGTCCTCGCTGCAGGTGGACCCTGCGTCCTCGCTGCAGGTGGACCCTGCGTCCTCGCTGCAGGTGGACCCTGCGTCCTCGCTGCAGGTGGACCGTGCGTCCTCGCTGCAGGTGGACCGTGCGTCCTCGCTGCAGGTGGACCCTGCGTCCTCGCTGCAGGTGGACCGTGCGTCCTCGCTGCAGGTGGACCCTGCGTCCTCGCTGCAGGTGGACCGTGCGTCCTCGCTGCGGGTGGACCCTGCGTCCTCGCTGCGGGTGGACCGTGCGTCCTCGCTGCGGGTGGACCCTGCGTCCTCGCTGCGGGTGGACCCTGCGTCCTCGCTGCGGGTGGACCCTGCGTCCTCGCTGCAGGTGCATCCTGCGTCCTCGCTGCAGGTGGACCGTGCGTCCTCGCTGCAGGTGGACCGTGCGTCCTCGCTGCAGGTGGACCCTGCGTCCTCGCTGCAGGTGGACCGTGCGTCCTCGCTGCAGGTGGACCCTGCGTCCTCGCTGCAGGTGGACCCTGCGTCCTCGCTGCAGGTGGACCCTGCGTCCTCGCTGCAGGTGGACCGTGCGTCCTCGCTGCAGGTGGACCGTGCGTCCTCGCTGCAGGTGGACCCTGCGTCCTCGCTGCAGGTGGACCGTGCGTCCTCGCTGCAGGTGGACCCTGCGTCCTCGCTGCAGGTGGACCCTGCGTCCTCGCTGCAGGTGGACCCTGCGTCCTCGCTGCAGGTGGACCCTGCGTCCTCGCTGCAGGTGGACCCTGCGTTCTCGCTGCAGGTGGACCGTGCGTCCTCGCTGCAGGTGGACCCTGCGTCCTCGCTGCAGGTGCACCCTGCGTCCTCGCTGCAGGTGCACCCTGCGTCCTCGCTGCAGGTGGACCGTGCGTCCTCGCTGCAGGTGCACCCTGCGTCCTCGCTGCAGGTGGACCCTGCGTCCTCGCTGCAGGTGGACCCTGCGTCCTCGCTGCAGGTGGACCCTGCGTCCTCGCTGAAGGTGGACCGTGCGTCCTCGCTACAGGTGCACCCTGCGTCCTCGCTGCAGGTGGACCCTGCGTCCTCGCTGCAGGTGGACCCTGCGTCCTCGCTGCAGGTGGACCCTGCGTCCTCGCTGAAGGTGGACCGTGCGTCCTCGCTGCAGGTGCACCCTGCGTCCTCGCTGCAGGTGCACCCTGCGTCCTCGCTGCAGGTGGACCCTGCGTCCTCGCTGCAGGTGGACCCTGCGTCCTCGCTGCAGGTGGACCCTGCGTCCTCGCTGAAGGTGGACCGTGCGTCCTCGCTGCAGGTGCACCCTGCGTCCTCGCTGCAGGTGGACCGTGCGTCCTCGCTGCAGGTGCACCCTGCGTCCTCGCTGAAGGTGGACCGTGCGTCCTCGCTACAGGTGCACCCTGCGTCCTCGCTGCAGGTGGACCGTGCGTCCTCGCTGCAGGTGCACCCTGCGTCCTCGCTGCAGGTGGACCCTGCGTCCTCGCTGAAGGTGGACCGTGCGTCCTCGCTGCAGGTGGACCCTGCGTCCTCGCTGCAGGTGGACTGTGCGTCCTCGCTGCAGGTGGACCCTGCGTCCTCGCTGCAGGTGGACCGTGCGTCCTCGCTGCAGGTGGACCCTGCGTCCTCGCTGCAGGTGCACCCTGCGTCCTCGCTGCAGGTGCACCCTGCATCCTCGCTGCAGGTGGACCGTGCGTCCTCGCTGCAGGTGCACCCTGCGTCCTCGCTGCAGGTGGACCCTGCGTCCTCGCTGCAGGTGGACCCTGCGTCCTCGCTGCAGGTGGACCCTGCGTCCTCGCTGCAGGTGCATCCTGCGTCCTCGCTGCAGGTGGACCGTGCGTCCTCGCTGAAGGTGGACCGTGCGTCCTCGCTACAGGTGGACCGTGCGTCCTCGCTGCAGGTGGACCGTGCGTCCTCGCTGCAGGTGGACCGTGCGTCCTCGCTGCAGGTGGACCCTGCGTCCTCGCTGCAGGTGCACCCTGCGTCCTCGCTGCAGGTGGATCCTGCGTCCTCGCTGCAGGTGGATCCTGCGTCCTCGCTGCTGCTTCTCTCCATCGGCTGGCTCACGGAGTGGTTTTCATGGCCCTGGTAGTGTACCATGTTGAGGCTATTGGCCTTGGTCTTTTGACCAACCAAGGAACCAAGACTGAACCCAGTAGGACAAGGCATCCCCTTTCACATCAGTAGCCCCTCTCTTCAGACTTAAACACATCTTCTCACCAGATAAAGCATTTCCTGCTTCTGAAACCATTCTATATAAAACAAGGATTGGCTGTATTTTCTTACATTTACCTTTGAACCAAACAAATCATAATTTGCAACACAAATTACTTTACAAACAAGAAACAACAATGATGCAGTTAACGTGATCATGAAAGCATGGTATTAAAAGGCTACATGCTGCACTTCAACACATGTAAGTGAGTCATGCTTGTATGAATGTATGCGTAAATGGACATAGAACGACAGAGCGTGCACCCTTGTTACGCTACTTCCTTCCTCCTTGTTTTGTAACCACAGCGTTGAGCTGCTCAGCCACTTGCCTGTGTTGTTAGCAGCGCTAGCCTTGACCTTGACAACCAAGCAGGCTGCCATCACACCTCATTAACATTAACAACAGTCTGCCTGGTGTGAACTGCTGCCTATGGGAACCTTCTGGACTTTTATGGCTCCAATTGGCTGTCAGGTTCTAACATGTGGAAAGAGGAAGTTGTATTATCTTCACTGCTAGGCTAATGGCAGGCTGCATTCATGTTAGAAATGCCTCACAGTGTGCAGTGGTTAACACCCACACCTCGGATCAGTGCTGTATCAAGTTCTGCTGGAGCATTGAGGAAACTATTGTTCACGCTTCCACTCTTAACACCCTTTATACTCGTACTAATTGTTCTCTTTATCATAACTGGGCTGGAAATGCATTAAAGATCACGATGGATAAAACATGGCAACGACTCTGTAACCAGGCACAACTGCCTCATGAAAACATGTGTGTATATAAGTGTAATATGGAGCATTTTAACTTGCCAACTGTGTCAGACATAATCTCTGCTTCACATTCTCAACGTCACATTCCATTTAGCTTCAAAGCATGCTGCAAAACACAAACACTGGCTCACAGGTGCACAGAGTGTGACAGGATATGGAGATGATCCTAAAGCTGTTGCTTTAACAAATAGTTTCAGAAACTAAGGAGCACCAGCTCAGTTTAGTTGTCTGTTGTTTTCTTTTCCACAAGCTGTATTATACTCCTGTTAAAGAAAGCTTTTGATGAACGAGCGCTACAAAACCTGGAACATCATCCCCTTCAATAATGCAAATGTTAGCAAAATTGCTTTTTAAAGAAATGTCCAAATTCTAGGGTTAGCCAACATTTTTTGTTGTCAACAACATTTGTTGGAATTCTCTTTACATCCCGACAGCAATCAATAAATCAAATGCTCTGAGAGAAGAAACGTGTGGTTCTTTGTAGCTCTCCAATGTTAAAATGGATGCATGCAGATGGTGAGAGTGAACACTGAAACACAATAAAAGCAACTGTACAGTCATTTATTCCTGCTTCACTGTAACCACATTGAAACGTTTACCAAACTCCACCCCGATAGTTCCTGGGCTAAAGGAACATTCTACCCCCAAAGCCAGGCGTGATGAGGAACTAAATCGATATCCTGGCTCCTTAGGTCGAAGTGCAGCTAAGGTTCCTTGGGTCCTAAAAAAGTTTCTTGGGTTCTTGGAAAAGTTCCGGCAGTGTAAGTGAGCTATAAATTGTTCAGAGTGGACTGAGGTTACGAGACGAGGCCTGCACAGGGCTTAGTTCTATAACGGGTCCTGCTTCTGGGTCGTAACTGTCCGCATGGCAGAGCTGGCAGAGCGTACTGTCATGAGTGGTTTCGCATGATGTTGGTCATGTGGGTGTGGAGGGGCGGAATCGAAGGACAAAACATAAGAAAGGAGGAAGGTTTGTACTGGAGGTAGTGATCGAGCACATCCAAGTGTGTGGAAAAGAAAGAAGGAAATGAATATGTCTGAAAAAAAGGACAGAACCAAGGACGGGAATTCAATTTGGAAAAAGGGACAAAATAAATAAAAGGGCATTGAGCCGAGGAAAGTATAGAAAAAAAATCAAGCAGGGAGAGAGGGGGAAGAATATTTGGGAAGGGGAGATAGGATGGAAAAATAAAAAAAAGGTACGAAAAGAAGGAGAGAAGCGAGGAAGACACAGAGAGAGGAAGGGTGGGACCAGCACACTTCCAGGCAGTCGGGAAGTGTGCTCATAACAGCTTTTACAAATGGCCGGTAAGCTGTGAAATACTTAAGGCCTGGCATCCTTCTCATAGGTCAAAAAAGATCCCCCTTCGTGGCAAAAGGTGACCCGGGAAAACAAACAAGGCACCCAAAGTTCTAGTCGTAAAACAAGCTGCGTCTTCTCTTGTGCTGTCTCCTCAAGGTTACTGTAGCGAGGGTTAAAGCAAGGGTGACAATACGTGAAGGCAGGGAACAACAACAGAGAAGGACAGCTAGCGCGTGACATGGGGAGATCCTGCAGAGTACAGGGGGAATGCACGGTCGTCAGCCCAATTTTAACTGCCTGCTGAGGAAATGTAAAATATTTTATTGGTGTTTAAAAGACAGGGGGAATGAGGGCCTATAGTAAGCGGCTCTGCAGAGGAGCGGGGGTAGGGGTTTTTCTGGGTAGAGGATTTTGCAGAGCTCAAGAAGCTTTGAAACACAGGGGTTCAGGATCAGCCTCCTCAGCTGTACAAAAACATGAAGGTCAAAGCTGTTTTATTCCACTGTAAAAAAAAGAAAAAAGACCTCCTACTGCACAGCGCTGTTCACACGAACGCCTTTTATGTGTAGTCACCAAACTAGAAGTGATGGTATTAAGAATAAAATGAAATTGTTTCCCACTTCAAAGCAGAGGGGAAATCTGCCCTGAGGAAATCTATTACACAGTCATAAATGAAAGCTTTGAGCGAGTATAAGTGAGCATGCTTTTGTTTATGACTTTGCACATAAAAAACAAAGGGGAATGCAACAACAACTGTTGCCTGTGCAGAAAGTATTTGGTATATGGAATGTTAAATTGACTATAGCGGTCACTTAAAGCGTCAACATTCACACACACATTCATACACTGCCATACAAATTGCCACCTGCCCATCAGATTCTAATCTAAATGCTCATTCACACATTGGCCAATGACACTTTGCAATGCGTACTGGAGGAGCTGGGGATCGAACCGATGCTCTTCCTATTAGTGGACGACCTGCCAGCCGCCCCATTTACCAAAGCGCCAGCATGTGGTGACCATGTAACCTCTCAGAGTTGCCAAGAAGAGAAGTTGCCTATGCAGATGAATGAAGTGAGCAAGAGAGAGAAGCTCAAACTCTGGCTCCTTCCTCGCCTCCACGCAGATGACCAGTCACAGCGTGAAGTGGGTGTGAGAGTCGGATTGCCGGAAAGCTACATAAATGGTTGCCCAGATTCCGATATCGGAAAGGAGTGGGTTTCCAAAAATGTACAACCACCCAACAAGAAGTTTGGAAGAAGGGCAACGGCAGCTTAAAGACTTTTTTGACACCTGACTTTTCCTCTGGCGCAACCATGAGGTTGACATTTGAGGTTGTGAGTGAAATGCATGAACAGCTATTGGAGTTGACATTTATTTCCCCCCCAGAGTTGATTCCTAAACCTTTCATGCAAGAATATCCTCGGATCGGTTTTAACATGTCTGAGTGGTTAGAGGGGAGCCAATGAGATGTTTTCATGAGGGGCTTTCATGACCAAAATGTTATCATTAAAAAAACTAAAGAAGTTGCAACTACTGAGGGCTATAGGAATACGTGGCTCTATAGTGCTGTGACTCTGTTAGCCTGGTTACAGTGCAAAGGAGCTGCAAAGGAACATGAGGTTGTTATTTTTTTGATGAGTAATCGGCTGCTCTGGCATTGCGGACAGGCTTTTTAAAATACTTTTTATGGGTATCTATCCGGACTAATGGAGATTCTTCCAAATTGGCGGAATGACAAATCTTTTCAAGTTTTTGCAATGCTTGCTTTAATTTCCAGGTTTGAGGGTTATACCAGATAACTACCTTTGTTGTATTGTCTTCTTTCTACCTTGGTAGCTCTGGCACATCAAAGATACGCCCAACTTGTCAAACTAAAGATCTGATTGGTTGAACACTATGACAATCAACAATATCGTCCCCGTATACTTTAATCTGCAAAGGCTTCCTAGAGGACCTCGGGCCTCTCTTCTTACACAGAGACATAGAGGCTGAATCTGATTGGATAAAAGCTCTACTTAAAACAAGCTGCACTGGAAGCAGAGCAACTGAGGAAGACAGGAGCTGTGCAATGAGAAAATAAGATAATGGGAAAAATAATTAGAATACATGTTGTGTATTTGTGAAAAATTATAAAATAGCTATAACTTTGTGATTCTGTTTAGGCCAGCAGAGAAGACTTTGCTGGCCCTGACGGTCTAATGATAGTGGTAAAAAAACGAAACAAATACCATTCTTAAATGGTACATTTCATACCCATATTTGTGTTCCTAAAAGATGAGAATGGTGTTACATTCTTTTTTTTTGTCATTGTCAATAAATGACATTAAAAGATCAAAACACCCAAATGTGTTATTCTTTGGCACTGAGCCCCAAGCCCATTAGTTGCTGCTAAAGACGTAGGTTTACAATGGCTACAAATATACAGTTTAACCCTGAAAAAGCTAATTTCCTAAACAAGTGGGCAACTTAACAAATGTGTAAAAAGTGGTTTTGTTTGGGGCTATTTTCAGTGGTGTATTAACCCACAATATAGTAGTATTTACAGCAGCAGGACAGTGTTTGTGGGATTGAGTCAAAATAAACTACGATATGTGTGTTCATGGTCATGAAGAAAAGTTGTACGGCCTGGCTCACTATTATCTTAATCGTTTTTGGAGCACTACGGCACAGAGGAATAAGTTATATCGGGCTTAAGATTCACGACTTGTTAGTGGGACCTATTTACTGTTGTTTTGGGTATTTTCTCAGGATTTGTTGCCAGTAGGGAAGGTATCGTATATCTAAAGCCTTATCCTTTAAACTGTTTAGCAAAGACAGTAGGATACTGAGCTAAGGGAGCACAGAGAGCGACAGTCAGTGTCTGACATTTCCCTGAATGGCGGCTCATAAACTGATGGTGAAAGAACCTTTGACATGAAAATGGTCCTGGACACTGTGTACTGACAGGAGTCTTCACCATTCACATTCCTCTCTATATCCAATGTCACCCCAGCTTCTCATGTAACCGGTGGTGCTGACATGGAGTAGCTGCAGCCAGCAACATTTAGGGATGTTTAACTGATAATTAGTGTGGTTACTTGTGCAGTCAACTTAGTTGCCAGAAAAAAATAACCATTGGCATTGTACGATTCTCGAAACCATGGGCTACGTTGTATGTCGACGTTTCTGAACCAGAAAAAAAGCATGAATTGTGCAACGCAGCGTGGCAAAGCAGGGTAGCAACGTAGCGGAACAATGTAGCGGTACAATGTAGAGGAACAACGTAGCGGAACAACGTAGCGGAACAACGTAGCGGAACAACGTAGCGGAACAACGTAGCGGAACAACGTAGCGGAACAACGTAGCGGTACAACGTAGCGGTACAACGTAGCGGTACAACGTAGAAGAACAACGTATATTCTGGGCAACATTGTGGAACCTCCTCTTTATGTAGCTCTGCATGCCGTTTATTAGGTGGATTTTCATCTCAATCCACTCCCCATACAAAGTTAAAGTCAGGGAAAAGCAACATTAAATATGTGTTCTGGGTTTATTAAACCACCCAGCCCAATTCGGATGATTGAATAAGCAGTATTCTCTGATCTGAAAATACTTTCATGTATTAAGTAATTCTCATGTCACAGAAACCACTGAGAGTGGATCTTCTGCTTTGGCTGTTATTATAATACAGTCTCTTGGTGTTTTTGGTCCAGTGCTCTGCACTCATACCTGCCTGTCTGCTCTCATCCCCGGCTCTCTGAAGCTTTGTGGGCCGCTGCCTGGCAAAGGTGTTTGTCTCGGTGGCATGGACTTCCCCAGGGACTGCCGGTAAACTAAATCTTTACATTGTTGTTCATATAACATACCAGAATATTTAGGATATCACTTTCGTAATCATACTTTATAACGTCTGCTCTTACAAGTCAATATTAGTTTGAGTAAATTGTCCACCGTTGGTCAGCGGATTATCCCTGAATCCCAGTTGTTGAATGAAGTTGTTTAAACTATCCGGGGTCGAATGTTCACTGCAGAGGTGGGTGTTGGCAGTGATCCTCAGCTCTTCATCAAGTGTCTCTTCACAAAATGAATCCACCTCTTCTTCATGTCATGTTTCTTTAATTTAAATTAGCTTTTTGTGTCCATGGAAAATGCATTTCAGAAAGTTGAGGAAGGCCTAGCTAGCTAGCTAACTGTAGGCTGTAGTGAGTACGTAGTGTGTTACTCGTTTGAGCGGCAGAACCACTGATGCTACGCGCTCTATTTATTGTCTGGTGTTCGGGTAGGGGTTACGATAAGGATGGCTCCAGTGCGTCATCGAGCCATGATTTCAGGCCCGCCCAAAATATCTTGAACACAAACATGATGAAAAACAGTTTAATGGTCTAACTTCACAATTCAGTACGATGCAGTTCAGTCTTTTTCACATTTTTATAATGTATATTGTGTTTTAATAACAAATCTAAGATTTTACTTTACCCAGACTTTAACCTTAAATGTTTCCATTTTGTAGCAGGTTTTCGCTGCTAACGTTGTTACTTTGTATCTGTAACCTTTTGCGTATTGGACGAAGTGATCCCCCTGCAGCCTTGTCGCTAAAGTGCAAAGCGTACACTATAAAACGCAGATCGGCAGAGATCTTTTCCAGACGTGGTTTGTGTGCGAGTAGTTGCAGAATTGCGGCAGTGTATGGTTGATTGCGTGCAGCGTAATGTCTCAGGGAGACATCAATTATTGTTTCAATGTATGTTTTAAATCTCCTTTACTTTTGCATTCATGCTTTTAATGGTTTCATGTGAAGCACTTTGAATTACCTTGTTGTTGAAATGTGCTATACAAATAAACTTGCCTTGCCTTGCTAAGCAATCTTTACAACATATTAGATAAAACATTTATTCTGAGATGCAAAGTGACGCTAAGGGCAAAATAATTGGGAGTCACAGCAGTGTTGAGTGGTTATTTTAACAATGCTCTGCATTTTTCCTCGCTATACTACATCACTAAAAACGTCCTCATTCAACTTACTTGTGTTTTGCGAACAATTGATATTCAGGCGACCGCGCTGGTGCATTGATTTATTTGATTGTGTGTGACGTGATGTGGTGAGAGACATCAGTGCTACAGACAGACTATGTCAAGATTTCAATTGCTGCCTTAGGCCTTACTATTTCTGTCAGCTTAAGTTCAGCAGTATGTACACAACACGCTTATCGTTCAGTGTTGCTAGGTGGAAGCATGATCTATTTGGAAGTGTGGTTGTCTGTAGTCAAGCAGCAGCAGCAGCAGTTTTGAAATATTTTTCCGACCAGAATGTGGGGCCTCTGGGCTGAGTTCTCTCATTTTCATCACAGCACATTGTGTGAGACAAAATAGGCTCTCCTCACTGTGTTTTGCTGTCCTCTTTTATCTTCACAAACTGTACATTTGGCTGTTTACTCCCAGAGAACTCTGAGCAAGGAAACTCTAGCTGTGTGGGCGTAACCACAACTCAGGGGATAGCTGACGTGTGTGAACAGCAAGATCCCAGGTGATGTCCTCATGGACAAACACATGACTCACTCTCGCCCATGTGATATGCGTCCATGTGACATTGCACAAATAATAATTAAAACAAGTAAATAATTCACTGCATCAGTGCGAATGCGTGTGTTCTATGGAAACCACTACGTCTGTACTATATACTATGAGGCCCACGGATTTTTCTTTTATTTACAAAAACATGACATGAGTCACCACATGACAAAACAATCAAGCAAACAATAACCAAAATACAATTTCCAAACAATGCATCCTGCTAAACACAAACACATAAGGTATGTATCAGCCTAACAACCTAAATACAGAACTAAAATATTGAATAGATGAATGGTAACCCAGATAACCCTAACCCAAATGAAAAAATAAAGGACATATTTAAAAAGAGATTATACTTCTTATATACAAATATTGTATGGAAAAACATTGACAGTCTCTCAGGGTGATTACAAAGATCAATTATTTTAAATTCTACACTTTAACACAATTTTCTTTTAAACTGAATACGAACTCCATCTTTGAAAGTAGCCTACCTTTTGGTAAATGGCCTCATCTGCTCTTTGAATGGCTTGTTATAGATCCATCACCACAAACACTTTCACAGGTTTCGAGTGTTATTCATGATATTATCTGTAATTATTATGTATCAATAATAATGCTCAGGAACCTGAAGATGCTCATACATTGTTGCTTTGTTCTAAATGTTCACGAACTCTGTTGGGATCCATGTTACTTATCCAGTCACTTCATTTAGCCTCCTCAGATTAAAAAAAGCATGTAAATTGGTATTATGTTGGTGTAGCATCTCAGGGACGTTGGCCGTTAAAGTCATAGATTTAAACTATGGATCATTTATACGGAATTGTATAACTTGAACCTCCTGATGCAATCAAAATGACAGCCTTTACAGTGTGACGTTATTCAGTACAGTGGTAGTCCAGGTGTTTTATTTATGGCTCAGAGCAGGGTAACCTCATCACAGGTGCTGCTCTCAGCTGAATCGGCAACATGATGTCACTCTGTTCTATGAGAACATGTGGCCGTAGCTGAACACAGCTGCAAAATCACTCACTGAGTCCAATTCAAGGCTAGCAATCAAACATCAGTTTGAACTATCGTAGTACAAATTGTGTTTCAATGTATTGCAATATTTTCAATTGTTGTAAGACGGTAGTGGTTCAACTTCTTCTCACTGCATGAAAGCTTCTACAATTGCTGTTGGCAGTGGGGAAATAGTTGTATAAAAGCTTTTCTGTTTGGACTGCATTCCTCCAAGGCAGCTTCAATTAATGCGAGGGGAGATTGGTACTAGGACTGTGACTTTGGCTTTACAGTGGCCCCAAGAGTCTATTTTATTATCACGGAAATGTAGTTCCACTTAATTTTCTTGAGTCAGCTATCATCGTATGGTGATCGGACTGACGGTCGGATCAGTCAGAAAGCGAAGCAAATGTGAGATCTGGCATGATTGCATGCAAAGTCAATGGAAAGTCACAGTGAGGGCTGTAGGTGGCACAAACTGGGTCTACGCAAGTTTAACATGTTTAGACTCGAGCAAAACATTTACACATATCCTGGGGAGCTATGAATCTATTTCATTAAAAGAAAAAAACAAGGTAATATCTATATCTATCGGAAGTGTGCAAACATTAGCTACAATGAGCTACTGGTCATACCAGACCAAGTTAGATTGTAGCAGAAAATATATTTAATATATATAAAAATATATTTAACAGAGCTTATTGAATTGTGACGATTTTGTATTCAACTTTTTATTTGTAAGATGAAGAAGATATTATTTCTTCATTAACAAATGATATAGTCTAATATCATGATATCATCATTATATTATGTGACTTAAATACATTAAGTGCAGTTCAAATCAGATGCATTATTATTATTATTGACTATGACGTCTCAGTGGATCGTGGTGGCAAGTACGTAGGTTGGACTTGTAGCTGGAGAGGCGCCAGTTTGCCTCCTCCAAGGTGCTCTTGAGCAAGGCACCGGACCCCCAAACTCCTCCCTTGGTGCTGTATATAAGCTGCCCACTGCTCCTAATGGTAGGACGGGTTAAATGCAGAGGCAACATTTCACTGTGTGCTGTATTGTATTTGTCTTGATAATTAAGAGAGGACAAAAATGAAATCAGTCAACTAGTCACCAACATAGTGCCTGCAATCTTCAAATCAACATGTCATTGTTGTTGTGTTGCAATGACAAGCTGTTCCTCAGTCCAGGTTGTAAAACCCTTCTTGAGGTTCCTCCCAACGTGCTCCTCATTAATCCGAAGGAGAAAAATCGAAATCTAAACAGATTCCAGTTAGTTCACCCGCATGCCTGCAAACAATTAAACAATCAAAAAGAACCATTCCTGGAGAAAGCTAGCCTATTATTCTGAATTACAGTTTGAGAGATTGCATTTCCTTGACTTGTTCTATTGAGAGCAGCATGCTTGGTACTTGTGTCCCATGTGTCCCTGATCAACACGCCTCTCTTGGTTAATCAAGCTCACATTCTACTTCGACGTGTTCTTCCTTCCTTTGGAAATCTGCTAATTTGCCAAAGTTCCAAATGAATCATATCTAGAGGTTATCTCATCCTGTTAAGCTGCAACATCTTTTAAAATCTAAGTTGTTGAATCATAAACGGTTCTGATTAAACCACTTGCTGGGAAATGTTTTTTCTTTTCTTTCAGCATATGAGCAGAGATGTGAAGTTTACTGGAACGCAGCAGGATATCCCAACAGCATCAGGAAGGACATCCGTGAAACGAATCAAACCAAAACCACAGAGCCCCTTAAGTGGCCGGATTCACATATCCTTACGCATGGGATCACCCCAGCCGGATCCTGTATCTAATAGGGGCAAAGTCCACTAATCAGGCTTTAAGTCGTCTTTATTGACCATGAATTAATTCCAAAGACCCCCCACAAATAACTTGACTGAGATGGACATGTAATGGCTTAATGATGGAACAATTAATCAGACTAAGAGCTTTCTTTCTCCAGTTCTGGATATAACCCAAATTGGAAAACTGTTTAAATTTTTTAATTTCTATATATTTTGCCACACTGTTCCGCACTATGGTTCAAGGGATGGCGATAGTGGTCCATCAGTTGGTCTGACCACCACGTTGTTCCAGACTAAATTATCTACAACTATTCCAAATTGGAATAGTGACTTTGGAGATCCCCTGAATCTTATCCAAAGCTTGCAAAAATATCTAATGGATGGATTGGTACCACATTTGGTCGGGACATTCATGGTTTCCAGATGATGAATCCTATTCAGTGCTGATCCCCTGACTTTTCCTTTAGCGCCATCACGACGTTGAGTTGTGGGTTTGAGGGAGATGTCTTGACAGCTATGGATTGCCATGAAATTTGCTCCACACTTTCGTGTTCCTCTCAGGATGAATTACTTGAACAATATTTTTCCAGTAATTTGGTTTATGACCAAATACCTACCTAATGGCATTACCATCAGCCTCAGCTGTACTTTGTTAGCATGCTAACAAACCAAATGAAGATGGTCAACATGGTAAACATCATACCTAATTGTAATTTACTGACTGGGAGCTGATAAAGAGCTTCCCATTGTCACAACCTCTTTCTAGGGACATCACCCATTTGCTATGGAACGTTGTCTCCGTTTCTTTCTTCTCATTTTTAATTCAGATACATTAGGTGCTTTAGGTGCTGCTTTGATGGGACAAAATAGCTGTAGTGGTCAACATACAGTTACTCAACATCTATTTCACAATAATAAAAAGGCAACAGGGCTTGCTGTATCCTTGAAGATGTTTTGACTGTCTGTCTAAGCAGCCCTCACCTAACTACATACAAAGTCCAGTTGCTTTTGTTGGGCAAAAATCTGCTTCATGAGAAATGCATTATTCTCTAGAGGCTTAGCAGGTTTGTAAAATTCCTGGAAAGTCCTTTTGGCAAATACCTTGAATGTTTTGTTTTTGCATTTATACTGCAAGTTCCAGATTGAACCGATGTTTTGTCACGGGGAAGTCAGTTTATTCTACTCGCTGGGTTTAAGCAGATTACAATTTTATTAAAAAGTTGTTACAGCCATCCTACCTGCTTGTTGCCACAGAGGGTATAGTCCTCTTAATGTCTTGATGCAGACTCAAGCAGCTGTGCATCTTCTCCCAGTGATACAGTGAAAGCACCTGGCAGCTTAAGGCTCTCTTGTACAATCCTGATAAACAAACAAGTAAGCAAAAGGGGCCAAATCACTGTTAAGCCCAGTGAAGACGGCTGCTGTTGGAATAAACCCTGGTGGCGAGAGAGCCTCTTACTTCCAGAGTCCCTCTTTCTCCCCACAAGGTCCTAAGTCCACCCTGCATGGTGTCTGAGTTCATGTGGAGAGCCACCCAGGTCCTCCCGCTCTTATTGGTGCTGTTCTAACTGTGCTAGGAATGTTGGAGGAAGGGAATGCCACCTCAAATACTTGTGGATATTTGCAGTGAAAAATTGTATTGATCGTCTGATGAGTTTTTCCCTTTTCTGCTCCGTCCCATTGTTGAACCCTCATACCTGACTCTACTGCGATGGAGTCGTGGAGATTAGGGGAAAGCTTAATAATGCAGCATCTTTGTTCCGTCTATTTTGCCTTGTCCCTCTTTTGAAATCTTTTTTTTTTGCTGTTCCTAAGGCTCGCCCCCTCCTCGCAGAGGAATCCACAGGGGTTTGACCATCCCCACCTGCAGAGAGAATAATATCCTAAATCCATATTAGTGCTCTTTCCCAAAAGCTTTGGTCAACAGATGGTTCACCCAAATCCCCTGGACCTCCCATCCAACCCCCCCCCCCCCCCCCCCCCGCTCCAGTGACTCTGAGCTTGGACATGCGTTGGCTGAGACCTATTATACAAAAGTAGGAGATTCCATGATTCCCTCCTATTTATTTATTTCCAAAGCCTCACATATATAAAAGTATTCCCTGTCCAGGAAGACTGTAATATAATCTTGCATCTCACATGTGTCATCACACTACAATTCTAACATTTTGACATTTTGAAGAACAGCACAATACAATATCAAGGAGCTGTGACTGAGCATAAAGAAAAGCCTTTTTTATCAGGAATGGTGCTCAATCTGAATTGCATGCAATCAACATGTTTTGATCTACACTTCACTGGTGATTTTTCTCAGCTGGCTATGAGATAAGCAGTAAGGATTGCTGTGCCAGAACCAATTAGGGCTAACCCGGCGCTGTTCAGGAAGTGTCCCTGCTGCTGCCTTTTGCAGTGTTCGGTCATTAAGCCCCAACAGGAGTGGCTGGTTAATTGTAATCCTTGGGCGCTGGAACAACAGCCACACTGTGGTGAACCCAGTTGAGCTCCCCCCCCCCCTGAAGTAAGTTCAAGCTGCTTGTCATGCCACTCACTTATCGGTCCCGGGAAACAGCAGCGACCAATCAGTGCTAATCAGCAGTCGTTTCAGCATGTTTGACTCACAGATATCATTCATTTTACCGGAACAACACAGACATTTGAAAACATCAACTAAAATATTGAGAATGTGAGGAAAATAAATAAAGCTGATTCTGATTCTGAAAAAAGATAGATGCTGCTTGCAAGGAAGATTAGAATAAAAGAAAACAAAGGCAACTTTCTTCCCCTGTCTCAGTCTCTTACCCTTCAGCGCTACAAACCTCAAGCTGAAACACTAAACCTTGTTTACTTTGCCGGCACACTATATTGCACGTTTCCCATCCATGTGCTACTTGCAGTATATAAAGCAGCAGAGCTTGTTTTGTTAAAACTTGCCTCAGGAATGTTGTCTGTTTTGCCGTCTTGATCCCGCTCTGTGGGGTCCGATATTTGTGTTCCAGGCAGGAATGGCAGCATTGCAACACAGACACATAACATGGAACATGCCAGGCAATAAACGAGAGACTGATTGATGCACCAAAGTCAATATTAAAGAGTGTTAACATGTTGACCCTGGTTACTACATTATTAACAAATATTGGTAAGAGTAATAATAATTTATGCTGAAACTGGCCTTTTTCTAATTTTCTTTTTACTATTTTATTGGGGTTTTCAGAGTACAACATTCAGTCGAACAATGTTAAGTATTTTAAGTACAGGTATTTAAAAACAATATATATATAAATATATTTTACATTATATTGTATCATCATACACGTATGAGGAAAAGGCTTTATTGCAAATCGTTTTTCAATACTTGAATTTATTGCAAGTTCAGTTCAAATAATGAAAACAGGAAACTGTAGTACAACAAGATACAACAGGAATAGATACAAGATACAACACAAATATACAAGAGGAATACAAATGAGTTCATATTGTTCCCGAGAGCTTTTGAAGCAGGTATCATCTTATCTGATATGCGTGTGTGTGATAGCCTCCCAAACCATCAGAGGCTTGTTGCATTATTTGCTGTTCAAATGTGAGCTGATGTGATTGTGTAAGTAATGTGTGGCAATTGTGTACTTATTGTACTGCACGGAGCATCGTATTGCACTGTCAATGTGCTTTATACTATGCCTCTGTGTGCACAGCGTGAGCATGCACAATGCGGCGTGGACTGTACGTTACGGTGCATGTGAACTTGATCCGTTTGATCTGACAGGAGACGTTAACACGGCATGGGAGTGCAACGCTCCTACTGTACCTGTCAGCATGGAGTGTCACCTCGCAGTGCCCTGTGCACCCCGAACTAGCACGCGATCCTGTGTCAGCCGCTGTCGAGATGCTGCAGGTGCTTTCTGCACCAGCTTTCCCACACTGAAGGGCACTGGGGGGCATGGACACCTTAGCTGCCTATTCAGTCAACACACTGCACAGGGCGGGCATGTGGGGCCGGGCCCCTCCCCACTCAATAGCACAGGGCCGCTCCCCTTCCCTGTAGCCCAACAATGGGCACTGCTATCACTGCCTGGTTACACAAACCAGGGCGGGGACCCGCCAAGTGCTCATAAAAGACCCTGTCACTTTGACGCAGGCAATCAGAGAGCTTTCCTTTATGAAAACCATACAGAGAAAAATAGGGCTTTCTCTCAATCGCTCCCTCTTTCCTGCTCACTTTCTGATTCTAAATTCCTCCATGGCCTTTTGTCTCATGCTTCACTTTTCCTGATGTGACATGTTGGAGACTGTGTTGGATGTCAGGACCTGAGTGGGCTCTCCTGGGGTTGTCAGTTGGAAGCAGCAGGATGGTGCAGTATTTGAAACAGTGCAGACTAAAGTAGTACTCTATCAACAGACACTTTGAAATCGTTCTCTATTACAAGGTTACACGGTTATTTATTGTCATTGTACAACAGGGTTTTAAAGTAAATGCAGTTTGTAGAAAAACTAATTATATGTGGAGGGTGGAGAATGAATGAAAGAACCTCACAGCCTGAAGTAAGAAGCTGCTATCAAGGTACGGCAGCTTTTGTATCTCTTGAGGGACAGCAGCACAGTAAACAGGTTGTGGCTGGGTGGCAAAGTGACCAGGATTGGGTGATTAGGCCAGCTAGACTTAGACCAGTGATTAGGGACCAGGTTTGGCCTCTTCGCAGGCACCTCTTGTTACCATTATCACTGCACATCCCACACCAGTTTGTAACGTTTCCAGTGAGGATACTCTCTATTGCACCTCTGTAAAAGGTCGACAACTTGGCACAGCAATATAGCCTTTTTAAGTTTTCTTAAGAAAGCTTTTTGAGAGCTTTCCTCACCAGGAAGGAGATGTGTGAGGACCATGCCAGGTTGTTTGTGATGCTGAGTCCCAGGAACTTAAAACTGTTTACTTGATCCACCTCAGCTCCATTGATGGGGATAGACAGGCGTGTGTGTCTTTGCCTCCTTTCCCCCCCTAAAATCAACAATCAGCTCCTTTGTTTTACTGATGTTGAGCAGCAGGATGCTCTCTGAGCACCACTCTGCAACATTGTTGCTTTCCTCTCTATCTGAAGTCTCACCACTGTGTGTAATCCGAACGATGACGGCGTGTCATCCGCAAACTGGGGTAACAGGAGAGGGCTGAGCCCTGGGGGGCTCTGGTGTTCAACGCTAGAACTACCTGGGGTCAGTTTGTGAGGAAGTCTAATAACCAGTTGCAGAGTGAGGTACTCAAGCCCAGAGTGCTACATTTACCAATCGGTTTCATGGGGGAGATTGTGTTGAAGGCTGAGCTGAAATCAACAAACAACATTCTGATGCAGGTGTTGCTATTTTCCAGATGAGTGAGGGCTGAGTGGAGAGCACTGGAGACGGCATCCTCTGTGGATCTGTATGTAAACTGGTGAGGGTCCAGGCTGGCTGGGAAGTTGTTTTCGATGTGCTGGAGAAGCAGTTTCTCAAAGCACTTCATCAGAATGGGGGTCAGTTCCACATTGCGGTAGATGTTGTGGACTGGATTGAAGCAGGTGGGAACACTGTCCTGTGGGAGTGATATGTCGAACATGTTCAGTGATGACATCAGTTAGCTGGTTCGCACATGTTCTTAGTGCACGACCAGGGATATTATCAGGCCCAGCAGCTCTGCTCATATTCACTCTCAGCAGGGACGGTCGACATATAGAACAACATTATGAACCAGCGTAAAGTCGACTTTTACTTTTTCATTCGAGACATGAACAGCAGTCTCCTGAGTGAAAGTTAGCGATCCACGTCCCTCCCATCCTGCCTTTGTAGACTTCAAATAATGGCCAATCATAACTGCAATCAAGACAGATTGTGGATGAAGTTTGGAAACCCAAACAAAGAGCCGTGTCCCGGAAACATTTCTGTTTGGGTGTTTTTTCATTGTGAGAGCAATACAAATTCTGTTTGGTTTCACTGCTATGGAAACATATTTAAATTGACCAATGTATTTGAGGACAATGTCTATTAATAAGCATACTAATATTGCAGTAGGGTTTTGACCGATTTCTAAAAAATGTACAAAGGTACCCAGAATGATTAAAAATGGCAGCAGTTGAATAATCTGAATATATTGGAACATCAAAATAAATATGCAGTATTCACTTAGAGCAGGGGTGTCAAACTCATCTCCACTCTGGGCCACATCAGCATCACGGTCCCTCAAAGGGCCGGTTGTAACTAAGACTGTATAACTAACTTCTAACATATTGTTAAATAACTCTCTGCATTTGATTATTGTTTATTCAAGTGTAAACATATTGTACATGCAGTTATATAAATGAAAAATGATATTTAAACACATTTCTGTTATTATAACATAAATCATTTTAATTGAGGGTTAAGAAACCCACATGACTCTATCAAAGATCAAACTATTAAAGAAAATAACAGACAAATATCAAACACAAGTTATGACATTAACTTTGTTCAAAGCTGTTTGTTCACCTCTCTGCATCACTAATGTTCCTCCCTGTCGTCGTCCTGTGCATGCAGCTACATCCAAGAGCTGCTCACTGAGAGTCAGGTCTGATGAACATGATAGATGATGTATCCGTGTTGTCTGTGCTTTCATCAACAGTTCATTACAAACACGAGTACCTGCTCGTCTCTTAGCTGCTGTGTTGTTAGATTGCTGCTAGTTCATCAACTCGGTCTGCGATGGTGTTTCTTCACAAACTGACATTTGTAAAAGTCTGTATCTGGTCGGAGCTCTGCTCACATACCTTCAGCATGCACTGGGCTGTAGCTGTGTAAATATATTCTGCTGTGATTGCAGTCTGCCTTTTAATTCTTGGACAGTTTGATGTTTTTCTTGGAGGCTAAATTTAGCTCCGTGTTTGGTGTCAAAATGCCGACGTGAATTGTATCCTTCATCACCGACACGCCTCATAACACAGCAGACAGACCCGTTGTTCTCCTTGAAGCACAAACATGTATTCGCTTTCACATCTTTCATCACATTTTCTTCCCGCTGCATCAATTTTTGTCTTCGTGGACATTTTGGGATTATTTGTGGATCTTTTTCAGTCGTTGGAAAACCTCTTTTCGGGCTGTTGCCTCTCCTGTCCACCTGTTGTGATAGTTTTAATGTCGGTACACAGACAACATGCTGTCTCATCATTTCAACTTTCTATCTCATAATTTCGACCATGAGGATACTTTTATTTTCAAGTCTAACTTTTAATTATTTTTCCAATTTATTTTTTGCTGGCGGATTCGTGGGCCACATAAAATGACGTGGCGGGCCTTGAGTTTCACACATGTGATCTAGATGCATTGAAGAAGTTGACATGTGTATGCATGAAAGAGCCATTGTTGCTCGATGACACACATTTAAATAAAGACAAGATGAAAGTATGTCAGGTATTGTATATTAGTTATGTACAGTACAATAGCAGGACAATGGGATGATGGGATCTTGCAGTTTCATTATGCTGAGGCCTTTGTTAGTTACAAAGTGCGGCTTGTATAGTATCCAGTGCACCTACCGTAGATTAGCTTTTCAATGTTGAATTTTACCATAAGAGGGATTTTCCCCAACAAATATTTAGTTGACGCCGGTGCCAAACAGGCAGACAATGTGACCATTCTTCCTTACTTTTTATTCTTGGCCCATAAACTTTCAAGGAAAGGATGACAAAACGTGATTTTGTGCTTGCCTCTCTGCCCAAAAGCCACCAGGAATCATTAATACACAGATTAATATTTCTATTGTGGTCTGTTCCATTGTGAACCTATAAGGAATGTGGCACTGGAAACATTAGCATCTTTATTTCCACTGATGCAATAACACCATGTGGACCTGAGTCCATAAAGTCCTGAATTTACCTTGCTGTCAAATTGCCACTTTCTAGCATCACCAACTACTGTAAAGCACACTGAAAAACAAACAACCCCCCTCCCCCACGCCCATTTTAGGATCACTTAACAGATCCAGTGATAGATTTATGAGGACAAGCGTCAAAGCTCCACTCAAAAAAAAGGCTTGAGTTTGAATGCAGCCCCAGTATCTGTTCATTCCTTCATTGTGCGTCGCAGCCACCATGTCTCATGCTCAACTCAGGGGAGGCCGTAAAGCAGCTTCTGAAACAGCAGCTCACTGTACACATGTAGCACCTTTGTCATTTTCACTCGGGGAAAATGTTTTTCTGCAACTGCTCCCGAGACTCTGATGAATGCCTTGTATGTTGTCGCTGTCCCCCGTGGCGGTGTGATAAAAGTCACAAGTGTTTCCCCGTCCTTTATTGCTGGGTTAAAACAAACGTTTATTCATTTTGATTCCCTGACACATGTCTCAAGGGTCAGTCCGACTCCAACCCACCGTTCTAGCTTCTCAAAACCACATCTTTCACACTGACATGCGCTGTCTGCTGTACGTTACAGCTCTCATTTATACATATTAAGACCGACTCGTGCTGAGAATTGAGCCAGACTGGACATATATTGTGTCACTTAAGGTAAAATTTAGCACTAGCAATAAATTAGCTTGTTGTGAATAGAGTGTAGGGTTACAAAGTCATTTGTGCACAAGAATCATGATCAGAAATCAGGTCGTGGTGATCTTTTGAAACCAGTCTCTGTGGGACAACGAGTCTCTCTGAAGGGAGGATTTGTTCATGTATGGATGTGTTCATGTATGTATTTAAAGGCCACACAAAGGCCTAGCTTATGGTGGGAACATGGAGACTGTTGGATCAATCATGTGTCAAATGCTGAAGTATTAGCTATGTTTATGTTCAACTGACAAGGACCTCTGGCAGTCCTGTGAGTTATGACTTCTGTCTGTCCGGAGCAAAGGTGAAGGTAACGTGACAAACCTCAATGGGGAGGAGGTGTCTGGTGGATCGGTCTGCTACCCGAGGACTTCTGTCTGTATTCGACACATTTTCACCCACAATTTGCTTCAATTCCATTTTATGCGAAACTACAGCATTTGTGTTGGGCTCTGAGAAACGCAGATGGCAACTCTCAAAGCTATGAATGCATCATGTGTCAACGTACCCTCGTACAACGGTTTGTATTATATCTCACGAAACGTTTCTCTTCATTTTGTAAGCGTTTTCCTACGAAAGTCAGCAACGCGTGTCAATTTCCACTCATTACATGCGTGCCGTGTTTTTAACAAACTGCCTTCGTCACAGGAAACAACTCAGTTAGGTTTGGGGAAAGATCTTCATTTGGGTTAAAATAACCACGGAAGTGCTGTTACTGAAGTAAGCGAGTTTTGCGTCTCAACGTTGACGTCTCGTTTCCTCTGGTGGAATGAACAGCGGTCTCCGGGCTGAAAGTTTGAAAGATGGTGAGTTGGACCCATCCACTTCCCCTACCACTCTGTGTGGGCTTATACCAAGATGGTATAATATACCATCTTCTTCATGATAACGTGGATAACATACAAAATCATTTTGTGCTGCATTGTTTTTTGTAGGTATAGCTACGAATGCTGCATGAGACCAGCCTGTGTGTGTAGTTGGAAACAAAAAGAAAAGAAAACGTGACTCGTTGTGGTGAACGGGAAACAAACAGCTATCTCCCGTGTTGAAAAATCTGAATTACCTCATTGCAGATATTTGGTATCAGTGTATATGTCAGCTGAGTAAAAGGAAATTGCAGTTCAGAATTGCCAAACTTTTTCTTTGTTTGCTTGAGATTCTGCTTTTTACTACTTTTGAAAATCCAGTGTGTGTCCGGCTTGTTTCCCCTTTCGCCCGATGTTCAACAATGTCACTGTATTAAGATCTTAGTATTTATACCTTTCTCCATTGCTAGTATTACCCAGTAGTAGTTTTGTTTTTTGACTATGTTGAAACTTTGTAGTAATTGAAATGAAAATAAAAATGTATATACGTTAATACCAAAGAAATAAACGGCAAGCCATGCAGTTCTGTAATTGATTGTAGAGCAGCTGTCAAATGATGCGTCATGTTTTTTGATGTCGTGTTGATGTGAAAACATTATCGTACAAAGCTGCTCCATGTCCTCAGTCATGGATCACAGCATTATGGCAATTTGAAGCATTTAAGATGCAATTACTACCTAATTACAGATTACCCCCTCCCTGCATTCTCCTCCTTCCAGCCCTCCCTACCTTTCCATAATCCTTTCTCAATCCTCCCCTACAGCTACAGTAACGCCTCCAATTATGTGCTCCCACTCATGTCAACTAAGGTGGGGGGTTGCTTTTGTTTTGCTTTGGGAGATACACGGTTGTCACACACTTTAGGTTTGAGACATGAGTGGACGTTGACATGAGGACAGCGTTACCTGGTGATGGGGACTTTGAGTTGTGTGCATGTGGCGATGGGAGTGTTGTGCTCTCCTCGACGCTGAACAAAAGACTGTTGACTCTGGGTAAATTATTGAGCATGTGCAAATGGCATTTGGGCCCATACGATCATTGAAGACACTCTACCTTGGGTGGCAAACAGCAAGACATCTTAAGTGCAGAGTTTTATGTCCTCTATTCATGTGAGGCTAAGTTATGACTTCAGGGTTTAGCGAGCAGGTGGCTTACAGTGTAGATAGCTACAGAGAAGATGGGTTTCGATTGTGGATAATTCAACATGTTTTAAACCATTTGTATTCTACATATTCATCGGACTTGAATGTAGCAGAAAAGTAAAACGGCAGCAGGCAAAGACTTGTCTTACATTTCAGAGGATCAGGGACATTTCATTTTTCTAAAAACTGCAACAGAATAGCTAAAATAAATCCCATGATACACAGCATTGTGTGTTTACATGAGGATGTGCTCTGTTCTGTAGACGGTAGACGGAATGTATACAGTTTGTAGCCGCCCAGAGATTGGATGTTTTGACTGCATGCCGTGTATCCTCTTGTTGTATATTATCTGCTTCACATTTTGGCTGCATCTGCCCGTGTGTACATGATGTAAAGTCACACCCTGAGAGATACAAGCTTGCATTTGTATTAGCTCAATGCTGTTGTAAGTGTATCTGGAGATAATAGACTGAGAGCTTGTCTTTTGCGTCATTGGGGATTAGACATAGTATTATTTCACAGACTTCTGAGGGGATAGCTAGGAGAGACATACGAGTATCAGAACAGGGGCTCTTTAAGAAGTTTGCCAAAATGATGGTTTGCTGGGTGTGGAAAGGGCCAACGTTTTCCACCGGTCAACTTCATTCCCATCTGTTGATTGCATTCCACACTCTCCCCCTCTCATTCTGTCCTGTGCCTAAACGCTGTGCAGTGAACACACTACACAGTCGCTAGAAATAATGCAACGCAAGGGAAACGTTAAATGTTGACGAACCAAAACTACGTTCCATAAAAACGTTCCATATCAGCCACATGGTTAACATTGTGAAAAGATTGGTTAGGTTTAGCTAACAAAACTACTTGAATTAGGTAAGACAAAGAATCCTCACTACCATGTGGACAAAACTTGATGTCTTGGTTTTTTTTCGTGGCGATCCTATAGAGGTGCTCATCAGTTTTACCACTTCCTTTTAAAGAATATCACAGGTAAATGTTTATGTTAAATACAGACAGTAACAGTAAATGTCCACTGCTCCTAATAAATGCTACATGGATGATAATGTTAGGTGACAGACAAATGGAATTTGGGAGGTCCCTGGATACATTTGTCTCACTATTAGCAGATGCACTTAACACTATCAGTCCATTAAATCTGCTGTATTACATCAAATGAGAGGCAAATGTGTGACATAAGAATGTAATTCTCTAATTGGGGCGAAACAAACTGAGAAACACTTTTTTTTCAGTACACTGAAGTGACATGAAAGCTTGGGAAGTGCATATGTATCCTGCTAGTCTGAGGATTAGAACCAGTGACCACTACCCATTTGGTTGCATTTGTCCACAAATCATGTGTTTGCATGTCACGGCTCAGCCCTGCTGTCCAAATCCTGTCCCAGCTGATGGTGTTCAATGTATGAAAACAACCAACATCTCCACCCAAACCAATCAGCTCCTTAACTGACCAGATTCCTTCTCTGGGCTCACGGCACATCGCTGTTGTTGGAGTCAGGCTCAGAGATCCGTAGTTGGACTCGTACAACGAAATGTGAAAGAAGTTGGCTGGGGGGTTGGGGTGTGCTGTGCTTACACTGTTGACCTGGGTAACCCTGGTGACCCCTAGGCCCATGTCTCCTTAATAAGGGTTGCTCTCCCCGGTGGAAACAGAATGGTCAAACATTATGTCAAGGGTAATTAAGGTCCAAATGCTCCTGACCCTGATCTAATCCCCTTTGAAAGGATCTCCAACTGTTTGCTGTGATTAACAAGGACTGCTACGCTAGGAGGATCTGCCGCTGGTGAGCAGGCTTTATTGGGCCCTTTTTTTATCACCACATAAAGTGGCCTCCAAGAGCTTCAGAAGATGTCCACAGGTCCCAGAGACAACAAGTCGGTGCTTTGAGCTGTCATTGAACATTACCGACCAAATGGCTAGCAGGTTACAGACTTCGGAAGCTACAAAGGATTTCCTCAGGTCTGAGCAATTTTAGAAAAGCCTGTAAGCAACCAAGAATATATGCTTCTCCAGAACTGAGCTGTTATTTTCCCCTGGATGATCTTGCATGCTTAAAAATAAATGGATGACTCTGTAGGAAGTTCTTAAAAATAGATGTTTTGATGAACTGAGTTAACACATTGAAGTGCAACCATAGTTCTCTTTTAAGTTTCTTTTATTGTATTTATCACAAAGGTTTGTGTGAAACCTGCAAAACAGCAAAAACAATAACGACTTGGTGGACAAATCCGAATTCCTGCCCTACCAAGACCAACAAACTCTTCCCCTTCACGAAAACCAGGCGTCGACCACATCGTCCTGCCGTGGGCCCCTAAGCAGCACGCAATACCCCACTTCCATGACAAACACCCACCTTGCACTCGCTCGCATAGAAACATTGACCACACGCACACACACCACCGTCCTTCCACTGGGAGTCCAAAATGACAGACTGTCCTTGCCCTGTCCACTAACGGTCACTTTAATGCGCTGGAGGTCACAGGATTAGTCTCGGGGGGGTCATCCTCACAGGGCCGGAGCTTTTAATATGAATCCTACAAAGAGGTCAGTGTCCGAGGGCGGGAGAGGTGGTGGATGATGAGACTCCCCCATACATGCACACAGAAGCATTAGTATGTCCCCTCTCCGCCCATTCCCTCCCACCTCCTTGTAACACCCTCCTCCCCACCCACGCCACCCGCCTCGCCATAAGGACAGGAGCACCCCATCCATCCTTTATCACCGGGGGCAGCGCAAGTCATGCAGAACTCACGAGAGGAACATGCTGAGTGTGAGCTCATCGGATTAGGCTTCGAGATAGGGGCAGGGTGCCTCAGAGAGAGCCGGTGTGGCTTCCTCTGCCTCATGGGCCTTTCCTTCACAGCCAACATTTGCACAAAGAGAGGCAGAACAGAAAGATAAATAAGCTCAAACCCATCCACCCACAGAGGCGCTTGAAAGAAACACTCAAGGACAGGGTACACTGCTTCATGATCTTTTAAAAGCAGACGGAATGAAAATCAAAGGGCTCATCTGGGGATATTCCACAACACAATGCTAATTTGTGGTGATATGTTGAAATGGGCTGGATGAGATGAAATATTAAAAGTGTAACATGGCGTGATAAAGTACAGATAAGGTACAGATGACAGATCAAAGACGACTCCGGGAGCGTTGAATTATCCCTCCTTGAATTACATCAGGTTTGGAGATGCTCACCGTGCTTTGTTAGATGCCCAAATGCCTCAACAATTTGACTCTGTTACAGCTTTGATGGGAGCAGTGTTCTGTGATGAATGGGGTGAGGCGCAACCTTTTGAAGTAATAAAACAAAGAAAAGTAGGCCGATGCCTGGCTGTGTGCCAAAGTTTTAGAAGGGGGAAGGGAGGGGGGGGGAGAAAAAGCACATGATCGCTAACGGGTGACGGCTTTGATCATGCTCGCAAACAAACGGCCAGATAAAAAGGGGAATCAACACCTCTGGCCACAAGTCCAAATTTGCTCCTGCCAGTGTCTATAAATTACCCACCATTAAGGAGAACATTTGGCATACATTTGGCATTGTTCACCACTTAGGGGCCAGGCAGTGACATGTGAAAGGTGAGGCCTACGTTTGCCGTTTTGTTTTTTTAAACTATGCTGGGAGGCAGGAACAGCAACGACGGAACGGACTGCGTTTTCTAGCTTTTCGACCTTGCAGCTGGGAGCTTGTTGGGATCAGTGGGTGCCAATGAGTGAGCAAGACGATGACCATGGCTGAATAGTGTGCGGGGCTTAGACCTCGGTCTCTGAGTCGTGACCTTTGTTCTCCTCAGTGTGGTTTATGTCTCCCTGTGGACACTCTCCCAGGCAGCGCTGCTCCTGCCAAATGAGGGAATCCCTCAGGCTGAATGTCTGCTCTGAGTCCCTCGCCACTGCTTCTCTTTTGCTCAGTGTTTGCAGCAAAAATAATACCCCACTGTGCTACTGAAAGATTAGCATTATTTGCACTAAGGGAGTGTTGAGTTCTTAGAAATTCAAAACAGCCATCATGCTTTAGCACCAGCCAGCAGTTGGCTGAAAGTATTTACTGCCAATGTATTTTCAAAGTATTGGCATGCCATGCTATGATATTTATAAAATGGTAAAGAAGTATTGGTGTAGAATAATCACAAACCACCAGTATTGCCAAAAGGCAGTCAAAAGCAGTCCAGTTTGCTTCACATTAGAACGGCTAGTTTGACGTTTCCATGAGCAAAAGTTACGGATGATACCTGGTACTTTTATTGGTACCACCTCAGTCGAGGTCCCAAGCGAGCTGAGCAGATACTAGAAGGTGGAGTCACACTGCAGCCCACTCATTGGTCAGAGAGAATCATCACAAGTGCAAGACAGAACATCCAGCACAAACCGGCAAGCTGAGAATCTTGCCTGCACTAAGGTGGTACTATCTGCAGTGGAAAACAAATAGAGAAAAGGAATAGCAAGCAACGTCCAATTCTGAAGAGTGAAGCCAATGCGGAAGTGTGTTAAACCTGCATTCTCTCTACTGGCCATGAGGGGGCGACTCCTCTGGTTGTATAGAAGTCTATAGAAAATGACTCTACTTCTCTCTTGATTTATTCCCTCAGTAAACATTGTAAACATGAGTTTATGTCTCAATCTCTAGTTTCAAGTCTTCTTCAATACAGCATGATGTTCATTTAGTACATTATGGTCCATTTAGAGTCACACAGACCATAAAGCAGGGGATGCTTTAGGGCGGGGCTACACGCTGATTGCTAGGTCGCTAACGCTACCATAGCCATATACGGCGTCTCTATGTCACTCCTCCTCAGTCCAAATATGGTCACTTCCGTTTACTGGTTGCAAAAAGCCAGAGTGGCAAGATGGTGACGACCAAAAAGTCGAACTACATCCACTTCTTATATTCAGTCTATAAAAAGAAACAAGTACCAAAAAGTGAGCCGAGCAGAGCAGCTAAAGTTGGGGATGCTGAGAGAAAGTTATTGGATATAATAACACAAAACTGTAATTGCTGAACAATGATCATTTAAATCACTTTGATATTTCTTACAACTATTACCAATGCTGTAAACCAATTCATTTATGTTTCACAGCACAGAAAGCAAAGTTGAACAATACTTATTTTTCAAAGCACTTGGGGGACTTTGGCCCCGAGCTGAATCTATTTGAGGGCGCTGATTGGCTAAATTGTAAGTCACTCATTTATGTCTTTAATCAGCAATTGGCTAAACTGCTTCATAGACTGATCTAGGATCGCCTCTTGTGGGCCATTTCTCGATAGCCCCAGCGCTGCTGAGACATGCACACAGGCAGCGAAGACTTGCAGGGAAAGCATATATTTTGGGCAGATATCATAATTTACAAATATTACTGGGCACATTCCACATTTCAAAAACACAAATTGTGATAGTTTGTCAAATTTATTATTGTTATCAAGGTGGGGCGCTCTATTGGCCAGCCGCCACTGCCAGCAGGTCTCTAACTGTGTCTGTCAGCTGTTTGCACTAAGCAGCTTTGGTGAATAGTTTGTATTTAGAGCTGTTTGGCTTTGTGCTATGACGGAATCAACACTATAAAAAGCGATGAGAATAAACCAACACAGTACAGTTGTTGGCCAGACAGCTAAACAATAAGCAGAAATCCACTATGATGGTCCGAAATGGCTTTTTCACCTTTATTCATTCAAGGGCTCATTGGTGGTGGTACTGAGTAAGGGGCAAGCACCACCTTTTACCCTGCCGGTAGAGGGATTTAAACCGACGACCTTCTGGCCACATGCTCGCTTCTCTAACCTTTAGACCTGCCACCACATCTGACTCACCACAAATGATTGAATTTGGGTAGCGACATTCACTGGTCATGTGAACTCCATCCATCCATTATCTGTAACCACTTATCGTTTACAGGGGTCGCAGCCCATCCCAGCTTGGTCATGAGAATTTAATAAAGCCATTTTGTGCGTCTGTGTAGTAAGGGGAGTAAGATGGATGTTTCCCATATTTACCTACTGTATAGTCTATAACACACAATAAATAAATGAATCGTAAGTCAACAGTTAACTTTTTCTGCCATACTTTTGTTTTGTTGTCAGTTACCACTGAATTCCAGTGAAGTACAACATAATATTCTACATTTACATTATAGCCCAACTTAAGTAAAATCATTTTAAATTCTAAAGAAACAGGAAACCACCATCAAACTGTTAATTCAAAGTTTGTTGAACTCCTCGTTTCCGCTGCCTCCATTCGTCCCTTTGCAAATCTGATGCTGAAGCAGAGGAAACGGCCGAAGCGCGCACTCTTCTGATGATGGCAAGGATTAAGCTCAAATTTCACTGCGCACAAAGGAAGCCGAGTCAAATTCAAATAAAATATATTTACAGCAAACAAACAAGCTCCACCACAGGACATAATTGTGTTCAGGAATGTGATGAGCTTTAATGTAGCTTTTGCGTCCTGTCTCTGTTTGATCATAATTGAACTGTAAAGATGTTTAAACAAGTTGTGATCATTCTAAGAGCGAGGAGAAGAATAGTCTGCTTTGTCTTTGTGTCAGCTCCATTGTTAATCATGTGATGATGGAAGCAGAATCTTTGTGTTGCGATAAACTTGATATCAAAACGATTTATAAAGAAAGCATTTGGGAAAATGGTACTGCAGGTGATGTACATGTCATCTGTGATCTACAGATAAAGATCTCAAATACGATCCACAGTTGAAGTCATCCCTGAACTTTGAACTTTACTGCCTTGTGTACGACTGGCTGGAGACTTCTCATGGGAAGTGGATGTCACACGAGCTGCTGTTTTCCCACGGTAGCGTTACTAACGTATGAACACGCTAATCTAGCTACAATATTGACATTATATCGGAAAACAATTCCTATTCTCAGCTGCTGGTCGACGCATCACATCACCCGCGAGAGAAAAGCAAAGTGTTGCATGAGTGTGTTCCAGTTGATTTCTCTGTTTAAATCACAGGCCCTGGTGTTTGGGTTGGAGATTGTAATTGTGTAATTGCTGTTTAAATAGCTTCAGGGCTGGCACAGAGTGGAGAGCACCGCCCGCTCCGTGCTTCAGCCGCATTGGAACAGTGTACACTCATCTATACATTCAACAGTATGATGTGTTTGTACTGAAAGGGAAGTGTGTTTTCCCCCAGCTTGCTTTTTGTTTCTCACGTGTCACAAATACGTTTCCAATCATTCCAATTATAATCCGCTGAGGTCTGAGTAGGGAGCTGTCAGGCTGGATGAATGGACCAAACAAAAGCAGGACTTTCACCCAGGAGAACGCTGTTCGTGTCCTTTGTTGGACCAAAAGTCATCAGTGACTAATTTAGGTCCATAACAAAAGTAATTATTCTAAGTCCAAACCATGATATTTGTACTCAACCTAGCCAAGTACTTTTGCATTTTTGTTTTGTTCCAATTTACTACGTTTATTTATTTGTAATTTCTTGAAAAAAATAGCAGCCCTAAACCACAGACAGTATATAAACATCAAACTCGTTTAAAATCCTGTAAACAAATCAGAAACAAGTACCTCCTGTTGCCATGGCAAAACAATATATATAACCAATATATTGTATGTTCATTATTTTGGGATTTTCCTCAATGTCCCGTACTGCACTGTACTGTATATAGATGGATGACGATGCATTCTCTCATCTTGATGTATTCCCATCTTAAATATCATCATGTTTTCTTAAAAGCAGCAGGTTATTTGAATTTTGGAAATTATTTGAACGGTTCATTTTCATTGAAAAGTGAGGCAAATGTTTGTTTCTGCTTTGTCAAACGCTAACGGTTTTCAGTTTCACAGATCTGAAACATAAATGTAGTGCTACCCCTTTTAATGTTCAATCAGTCATATATTGAAAGATCCAGAAAGTAGATGAGCATTACATTGGTGCAGGTGAGATATGAAAATAGACTGTAAATCAACATCTAAACTAACAGGGAAAAGAGTCTTCATCCCGTATTAAAGCATCATGGTCCGTTCGGGAGTATTTCACAATAGACATGCTATCATGGTCTAATGACAGTGTAGCTCATGAGAAGCTGCTCTCAGGCCAGTGCGAGACAAGCCTCTGATGACAGACGCTGCTGGTGCCGGGCACAACCTCAAATTACATCTGATCCCTAAATGTTATTTTGTGAGATTACCCTTTCAGGGGCCGCGCCATACACTTCTCGCTGTGCTACATCATCCCACAAAAGATGAATAAACAATCCATTGTTATATCTGTTTGGCTGTTTATTTTAAGTAGAACAGAGCTCACAGTGCGCGTTTTGTCCGGCATAATCAAGGCAGCTGTATTTAGGGAAGAGATGATTGTGTCTCAGGTTTCCTTCAGGGGGGGAAACGGTCTATGATCCTAAACACGAGATTATTTACGCCACGTCATCGCCAGGCTGGAAAACATGATTCAGCCTCTACTCGTGATGTGAAGAAAATGTTTGTCATTTTAAATGAACAATGAGTCTGTGTGGTTCATTTAGGAGCAAGCTCGTTCATGATTTGTTCATTTCGGGTTTGAGTCAGTCGTGTTTAGGAGGATTAATCCAGGACGTTACAAAACGATCTGGGTGGCTGGAGGACACACACACACACACACACACACACACACACACGCACACACACACACACACACACACACACACACACACACACACACACGCAAATGTCACATTCACATTTTATTGATTAAACCGACACTCTTTGACGAATCATCTTTAAGTCCCCCCCCCCCCCCTTTTTTTTTGCCTGAGACTCAATGACGTCAGGTGGGGGAGGGTCAGTAGTGGTTGTCAGTTGATCTATTATTGTCCATTGTGATAGCTCCGACAACATTACTGTGATAAATACTAGAGGTATGATGTTTTATTGTATTTGTAATGATGTGCTTACACTTACTAACCTGAACAAATGACCCTTTTCCCATATCACAGTGATTATTCTAGAATACAAAATAATTAGATTTGAGCAGCCAGTGTTTTACTTTGCTGGTCTGATTTTATAGATACCTGTGTGTGTGTGTGTGTGTGTGTGTGTGTGTGTGTGTGTGTGTGTGTGTGTGTGTGTGTGTGTGTGTGTGTTTCCTCCAGACAAGACAATGATGCATTGTTTTTCTAACTTCCTGGAATAATCTTCCAAATATGTGATGGACTCAAACCCTAAATAAACAAATAATAAATAAGCTTTTGTTGCGATGAGCTGATCTATGTCAATCTCACGCTGGTGTATTCATTGTAATTGCAGGCCGTAGTTGGGGGGAAACAGCTGGGCTGCCATTGTGAACAAATAGGTCTACTAGCACCTCTACAGCTCGATGACTTTAATTTATATTGTTTGTGGCATAAACATGAATGTAGGATTAAAGAGACGAGATACACAACATAAAGCTGCATTGTATAAATGAGCTTCAGGGTTGTTAGTGAGCATATGTTTTTACTTTGGACAGAGCCAGGCTAGCTGATCTACAGTCTCTGACCAGGGGTGAAGCCCTGGATCCTCTGGGACCGTCCTGGGGTTTACAAATGTACAGTGTATACGACAGTCAGTTAAGGTTGGGGCAGAGGTTAAATGTTATTACATATGTTTTTCTTGCAACCCTAACCTAGACCAACAAAGTACAGATGCACAGATTGCAGTTATATCTGCAGGCACTTCAGTCAATCCCTGGATTCGGGGGTCAAATTGTAGAAATGAACATTCTGATTAATAGCAAATGGGCTGCATGTGCATGGGTGAAATAATACATCATTAATGAGGAAAATATGAATTACATTCTCTGCATATACGCATACGTAGTTCACTATTTCAGAAGCTAAACGTTTAGTTGTGTTTATGACTGCAATTTGGGGTTTTGCTGCTGAAATGTCCTACAATATTTGCTGCAGTGACCTTCCTGTATGCATGGAAATGTCAATAGACTCAGAGAACATAATGGATTCGGCCGGTGGCAGGATGACGTGAGAGCCCATCAGCGCATCCATGCTACATATATTCAACATGCACACGCTACCTCATATGCACATCAAACCTCGAAGCAAAACATCTGTTGCTGTCGAGTTGACAGCAACAGTTTCTGCAACTGTTTCTGCACCAAAGTGTGATTTACAGTAGATGTGACGGTAGAGTGATCAGAAATACCAGCAGCTTAGGCTGGCTCGTCTGACCTTTCTCACGCTGCGCTGCTGACACCTCATAACTCCTGTGTCATTGTATAATAGCATGACACAGTTTATCACTTATGCCACACTTGAGACCTCCCACTGGGACCAGCCGTAGCTGGGGAGTTTATTCATCGTCCCGTCAGCAGGCATCACAAAATTGCAGCCCCCTCACTTGACCACAATCTAACCCCGTGCAGGTGTGCGACCGAATCTCTTGTGTCTTGGATCCGTGCACGTCATTCCTCCATGCTTCCTCCAGTCCACGCCTGTCTGCCTCCCTTCCTCATCAGATCCCCGTGGAACAGATTTGTAACTCTCCATTACTCAGCGAGACCACAAGGTCCTCCTGCCTGCTGATCCCCGTAAAGCCTTTACTGGCCGCTGCCCACTGTCAGAGGGCTGCTGAAACCTCGGCCTGGTGCGTCAAGGGGGACAGCTGTCACAACATTCATCAACAGCTCAGGGAGATGTGTCACCCCCCCCCCCCCCCCCCCACCCCCATGCTGATTTGATATCAGCCATATATCAGCATGAAGGTGGATGATTTACTGCACTTAATGGGGATGTGCGGAGCAACGTATGGGAGCTGGTTTCCTGTGCAGACTTGTGCTTTGTGCTGTCCAACAAACAAAACACAGTCAGAAGTTGGAGACTGATAGTTCGTGGAGAAATTAAAATGGTCTTCACCAGAAAAACACCCAGCAACAATGATTATAGCAAAGGCAGATCATGATATTGCAAAAAACAGTTAGTGGTTGGGTTAGCAAAGCATGTGACTTTTATACCACCCACAATAGGCTACGTGCACTCTCACTGTCTCATTCCAAGTCAGTTGACTTCAGGCGTGCGTAACGCCAGCAGACAGCGTTCACCAGACGTTAGTCCCATTATTCAAACAATATGCCGTATGTTACCAACTAGAAAGGAGGGCCTCAAAGTATACATTTACTATTACGAAGGTAAGATCCAGACATTTGATGTTATCCCATAACATGTCTGTGCACTAGCCAAAGCGAGCGATAGTGCTAGGAACGGATGTGTCGATCACTGTTCTGTCACTTCTTTTACTCACGTTCTGTGTTCCTTATTCATTTAAATGAGTAAGAGGAGATAAATAATGATTTCTGGGACATTATTTGGTTATACACATGATTTAGGTGAGCATTATATAATGTCATTTTTTGGTTCATATTTGTCTTGGTTTTTTTCAGGCCTTCTCATGTAACATACTCATGTCATTTCAAAGCTAAAGTAAAAGATCAAAACGATATTCGATCAGAAAGGTTAGCAGTTAGACTTTAGTTTCACACCATTAACTGTTCATATTACACCGAACACAGAATGTTAATGTTACATAGAGTGGAAGTGGTTAGGCTGGCTTAGATTGTACCGGACATACATCGCCACAACTGTCTACATGAAGCCCTTTCACATCCTGAGTCTCGAATCAAATTTTACAACCTTAAAACGATCATTTTTCTGTCAAGAAAAATGTTGCGATGCCTGTTAGACTCGTCTCGGGCCCTGCGAGGCTGAGCCCAGACTCAACATGACCTCAGCACAGGTCATTTCTCCACCACCTGCCTCCCCCGTCCCCGGGAAGATTATCCTGAACCAACATAAATAACACAGCCAACATGTTTGGGGACCAAATGATGGACCTGTATTTCTCATGCTTTTGCGTTGGCGAGCCGCGTATCTCTAGTTATTGATTTCTCCGTCCTTACCATAGTAACCCATGCAGATAGGTTGGCGATCTATCTCACCATCTGGACACAAAACCGATCTTCCAAATAACAGTGCGGCTAGTCTGTCTTAAAGATCTGACTTGAGAAACAAATTAGATTTCCCTGCCGTCTGAACATAACCATATGCACATTATGTTTTGATAGAGATTTGGAAGAGACTGGTGCAGAACTTGTCAGCATAACATTTGGGCAAAGGTGCAGGGAGGCAGCTTGCCTCTGTCAGAAGAGGAATACATTTTCCTGGTAACTCTAAAGTTGTCTTATTCACATGTTTTATCTTGCAGCTGCTAGCCACTGGGGATTACATTTGAGAATCAGCTGGGTTATGTTCAAACATGAAAGATGTAAGCTGAGCAGCAGAAAGTATGTCCCCCAAGATTCAAGGATTAGAAAGTGCTCACCTGAAGCCTTTTTTAAAAGCAAAACATAAATCTCAAGGACAGGTACTGTTATTTATCCAGTTATCAGTCACATGCTGACACACTCTCCTACCAAGCTATTGGAAGTGCTCAGAATGGTGACTGATGGCTGTTAGCATTGCTCACACTGTCTTATTTTAACTCCCCGAGCCTTTAGTCGACACTAGTGGTTTCAGGTCTGTTTCTGCAGTGAAGACGTCGGGGGACTCTTTAGAATTGACATCCTATTGGCAGCAAAACACCGGGTCCACTGAAGCACTGGTAGCCATTCCTCGTGAAACACTCAAACATCACTTAACGGCCCTCACATGCCATTCATGTGCACACAGAACTACCATCCATCGATTAGTGGATTCAGGTGCACTAATTCAAGCGTAGAACAATGAGGGTACTTGAGGAATAATAGCCGCTGATCTTCAAAGTAGCTGGACGTTTTGATTTCTCAGGCTGTACTTTGCCTGTGTCACAACACAGGGAGGCGTTGTGGGCAAAGTGAAGACTCCCAGCTGGATCTGACGACCCGTGGAATCTACACAAAACACGTAAGAAAGGGATGAAAGAGGGATTTAATCCCTTCCATTGAATGTTCGTTGACAACACATACGAGGGTCTAAAGTGTGTGTTGGATGTTGGTAGTGAGGGTAGGTTATTATCTTGCCCCCGAACTGGGTCCTCCATACACAAACATTGGCACTACACTTGAGGGCTCTGCGTGTGGATCAGAATAGCAAGGGATGGAGAATATATACGGGTATGAGGTTTTTTTGGGGGGGCAAATAAGGCTTTAACACAAATGTTTTTATTTCTCTCCCTTCATTTGCAACTGACTCACCTCCTCTACCTTTCACAGCCATCCTCTCTGTACATTCTCTTTGGGATTCCATATGTCTTGTCATTTCTATCAGCTTGGATTTCAACAAATTTGACAAGAAAGCTCGCATTAAAATACAAGAGCACCTAATTTGGTTCTCTTCTTGGAAAATGTATTTCTGAAACTTAAGAAATGAGTCCAAAAACGAGTCAAAATATTAGTTGTCGTGTGTGGCGTAGAATGTCCCAGTTGGCTGCTCATCTGCCCCTGGGCTTGACAGAGAAAGCGCTGATGTTTTTCAAGCCCTCACTGGCTCGACAGGCAGTGATCCTGCCTCTCATTTGAAGGCAGGGAAACCTCAGCAAACACGAAGTTGAGAGCTCGCGCTTGATTGATGACCCGTTCTTATTGATACAATCCCTCACATGTGGTTTGGCCATTGTAGGACATGTGGTTAACCAATAAAGAACAGATCTGGCATGGATGCAAAGAGGACATGTAGATTACAGGCTTTGGTTCCTGTTGTAATTCAACTCATTACATTGTCATCATTGGCTGGTAAAATGACTCCAATGGATAGTTATAGTTTTCAACCTGTCATTATTGTACCTCAGGTTTTTAAATAGGTTTTGAGTCATGCCTCATGTTCCCCGGATGTTTATATATGCAATACACAAGCAGCAAGAAATATGGTTTTGTTAAAGGATAGTTTCAGTTTATTACCAATTGGGTCATATTTCCTTGGTTTCAACCATCATTCCTGTTGATGACAGAAAAACAAGTAAATATTTTTTTTTCACAGAGAACATTTGACATCTCATAGTAGGAAAAGTACGGGTGTATTGAATAACATAATGATGGCAGCATTCCACTGAGGGGAGGTCCTGGTATTGTGCGTGCTGACTTGCTGGAAAAGCGCACTGGGACACCTAATGGGACTGAACTGAGCCGTCATTATGTTATTCACCTGAGCTTTTCTTGCTATACCAGGTGAAAATGACCGTTGTGAAAAAATCTGGGAGCACAGCAACATTGCTAAATTAAGTCAGAAGTCAGATTGTAGTCAGCAAGCAACCAAGCAGTCCCATATTCAGATTTGCTACTCAAGCTGTCGTCGCAGTTTGCCATGCAATTAAATTAAAAACACCATTCATTTCATTGAAACTCAGAAATGGCTGTTTGGAGCACGTGCTATTTAAGAACTGCTGATTGATTGCTTGGTTCCCAGTATGCTTGCAGCTTTAACGGGGGCGGGCGTGGCCATTTGGTTTGGAATGCTTGCCCGTCCAGAGCGAGCCAATTACAAGTCAAGGTGGAGCAAACCACAGCAAAAAGATTGTTTACACGTCTGGTCAACAGCATCACCAGGACTCATGAGGACATGTCTGAAGAGGAGCTCAGAGACAGTTTCAATAAGCTTAAAATCGAAGCTGAGAAAGTCATGGGAGCGAATGAAGATGTGGAGGCTGGAGTCATTGCTGAACTGGAGGCGGAGCTAGATAAAGATGAATATGCTGTATTAACTGAACAGCAAAAAGCCGACCTAGGAAGGACTTCCAATGAGTGTGAGATGAAATTAAAGGAGACCAGAAGTCTGATTCAGGAAGCACTTTGGGTCAACTTTGGGAAGATTGAATTGTCAACAGCATTACAGGTAGCAGAGAGCGAGTGTGACCGTGCTGCTGCTGTTCGTCCCGATGGTAACCACGAGGCATATGAATTCATGCTTAACCACCTCCAAGGACTGGTAAAGACCGCAAAGGAGGTGCACAGTCGGTGGAAACTATGGATCCCCAAAAGTGAGCGAGAGGACTTTCAAGGCAACTTAAAAGGACTTCAACTCCTCCTTCCAAAGTTGGTCTCCAGAAAGGCGGACTACATACAGGCTAGGAGAAAGGAGGATGCTGAAAGATCACTTGGGGCCATGACTTCAAATGACCCCATGCCAACCACCATCAGACTGAAACCTACAGCCCTTCCAAAGTTCACTGGAAATAAACGTGACTTCCACAGGTGGAAAAAGGACTGGGAAGCACTCCAGAAGCAGGGTGAGCCGACCGGTTCAAGGGAGGTAAAAAAGTTTCAACTACTGGACAGTCTGGATGACAAAGTCACGAGAGACCTTCACCTTACCACCTATACCACTGCAGGTGATCATTTCTGAGTCCTAGAGAAACGCTATGGCAATCAAATTGCTATTGCCATTGAAATAGTTTAGTTGCAGAGAATGCCAGCAGTCAGAAGTCATCAGCCACGGAAAATAGTGGCATTAATCCAAGCTGTGGAGAAGACACTTCAAGATTTGAACGATCTTGGAGACACAGGCGCAATCAAAAATCCTCTGGTAACAAAATCAATTGAAAGCAAACTTCCAGAAACTCTGAAGGAGTGGCTAGTCTATGTCTCTGACAGGACAAATGCAGTAGCACCAGAGAATCGATTTGACAGTCTCCTGACATTCCTCAAAGGGCAAGAAAGCATATATGAGCAGCTCGAGCAACTGAGGGATGAGGAGCCAAGTAGGAAAGAGACCAGTTGGGAGCCAAGACATGCTAGGACCAAGTCTACCAAATCAGATGATGACTTTGTAGGGTGTGTAGTCTGTGGTGATGGAAAGCATAAGAAGAAGCTCTACTTTTGCAGACAATTTCGTGCACTGAAGCTGGGAGAGAAAAAGGCTGCAGTAAGAGAGTTGGGAGCATGCAGAAGGTGTCTTGAGGTTCATGATGACGCTTCATACTGCAAAACTGACTTTCTGTCTAAAAACCAAGACTGCAAAGATGAGCATGCTCCTGACCATCACTACTACCTGTGCCCCAATGTGCCCAAGGTGAAAAGGAACAGCATGGGTCAGAGAGAGAGAAAACCTGGAGGGAATCCACGAAGGATCAAGAGGAGTTCTTCAACAAACTGTCACCTGAATTGCAAAAGAATGTCGGGATGTTTTTTCCAACGCTGCTTCAAGAGCCTTCAGCACTGTGAGAGATCAACCGAGCCTTCAAGTCGAAAGTGGACGGCAAGAGCTACCAGTAATTATGATGCTTCTCGAGGTCACAGCTAATGTTCCTTGACAAACTGACATTTTTAAAAGCCTGTACCTGGTCGGGGCACACCTGCTCACAAACCTTGAGCATACACTCCTTCAAAAATGCACCCTCTGAAAAGGACTTGGAAGCTCGGGCGATTTCTTCAGTCACAATAAAGCTAGCTTTCACAGCGGCATCATTTTTGGCTGTAGCTTTTGTGAATATGTTCTGCTGCGATTGGAGTTTGCCTTTTAATTCTTGGACAAGTTGATGTTTTTCTTGGAGGCTAAATTTAGCATACTTAGCTCCGTGTTTGGTATCAAAATGCCGACGTAAATTGTATTCCTTCATCACCGACACTGCCTCATAGGTTTCTGTCCTTGAAGAACAAACATATATTCACTTTCCCATCTTTCATTCAATTTCCTTCCCTCTGTATCAATTTTCCTCTTCTTAGACATTTTAGGATTATTTGTCGAACATTTTCAACTCACTAATTTGCAGTGGTGTATAGTAACGAAGTAGAAATACTTCGTTACTGTACTTAAGTAGTTTTTTTGGGTATCTGTAATTTACTTTACTACTTATATTTCTGTTTACTTTTACTTTTACTTCACTACATTTTGCAAAGAAAACTGATACTTTTACTCCGATACATTTCCCCTGAAACCTTCGTTACTCGCTACAAAATCAAATCTATCTTTAGAAAAAAATGAATCATGAGACCAGCGTCGGGGACTGTGGTGGAACACAGACTGCAAGCAAGCAGGTTTGGTGAATCAGTGGTCCTAGCAGCAAGTTAAATCATTGGTTAATCACGTTAATGCGCAATTGCAAACAAGTGCTCTCAAAGCCGCGGTGTTTTGATGCCCAGTGATGCCCAGGATGCTACATGCTATAAGCTAGCGGGCGACTACATGAGTAGAATTCCACTCTACGATGACTGATTTCATGATGGAAGCAGAAATGGAAACACCTGCTACTCCCGAAACAAACGACGGTGGTGACGAAGACCAACATCAGTGGATCGCTAGCGAGTTAGTGAGCTGAGGAAGTGTTGACAGTTGTGCAGCACTAGTTGGCTAACGTTAGCTGTAGCTATATACACGGATTGACAGGAGCCGCGAGCATTCGGGGAATCATTCGCAGCTGTGCGCAAGCTGTCTGTGACGCTGAACACACCTCTACCTGCCTCAGCGGCCTGTGAAAGGCTATTTAGCATCGCAGGACTAGTCTTCAGCCCAAGAAGAGCGAGACTGAATTCTCGCAATTTTGAAAACCAACTTCTTTTGAAGATGAACAGGACATTTTTCAGTTTCAAGTAATGACTGGGTTGTTACTTTCGGTGCTGCTTTAGTATTGATCATGTTTTGATATTTGAGTCATGTTGTGGATGATCAGATGGAGTTATGATCGTAGCAGTCGCCCAATTGCAGATTCAGCTTGAGCAAAACCTTTGTCTGTTATGTTCAAATCAGGCCCATAGGAGTTTACAAGGCAGGTGTCCTTTCTCACAACACTGACCTGATGCATCAAGTGGATATTTTTTGCTGAACATAATATTATGCATTGGCCCTCTACATCCTCTAGTCCAGCGGTTCCCAAACTTTTTAGGCCACGCACCCCCTTCTACATCCCGACCGGGTTCACGCACCCCCAACCCCCCCCCCCCACTCCCCACACACACACCTTAAAAAAAAAAAAGCAACAGAGCCGCATAAAAATCGGACGAATGAGAGAACAGTTTGCTCGCGCGTGGCGTTTGTTTACAAGACAAAAAAACACAAAAACTCTTCCTGCACCGTGCCTTCGAAAAGGTAACGGACGTAACGTTACGAAGGTAACGGACGATTGGCCAGATTGGCCACATCTGTAGACTCGTCTACTTGCAGAGAGTAAAACTCACTCTTCTTCACGCAACCGACTAATGTAGCCAGGATGTCTTCGGACAAAGCATCGATGCGCGCGACAGTGTTGTTGGACACCGGGATCACGTCCAACTTTTTCGCTTCTCTCTCTCCAATCATACATTCCACCATATCTCTTTAACATTTTTCCCTCTCCACCACCGCCTCTCCTTCTCCCTATTACGCGGTCAGAATACTACCACAACACGCCGCCTGTCTCCGGCAGAAACGCGCTCATCCACGCACGGGAACAACACCGAGTTGTAATATATACCTCCATAACACCCCGCCACTCTCGGCTCATACCTCCCCAGCAACGAGGCACATCACCCGGTCACAATACCTCCAGAATGTCCCCCGGGTGAAATCCGGGACTTGGTTTTATGGTTCCGAGTGGCGGGGCGCTCACCCGTTGGCGCTGGGACGCGAGGTCTCCAGCCGCCCCCGCCGTGAGGCACCCGATCGTCAGGTCTTCAGCCCTCGGAACAGGCCGCGGGTCAACAACTCGTGGGTGGCGGGGTGGAGGCGAGGCAGATCACAGAAAAATAATAAAGACTAGAGTATGGCAAATATATGTTGATGAGAAACGTACGTCAAACACAAACGTAATCAGGGAGAAAATACGTTCATGGTAAAACGTAATTGAGAATGCATTTTAGTTTTGGGGGAACGTAATTTTTAGGAGACAGGACTGCACCGCCATTACATTTTTCCTCTCGCGCACCCCCTAGAGGCAGCTCGCGCACCCCCAGGGGTGCGCGCACCCCACTTTGGGAATCCCTGCTCTAGTCTAATGAGCATACTTATAAACGCACTGTTACAACTCCTTCATAGTGTCATATTGCTTTATGATGATAAGTTCATAGTAGATGCAAAAGTATACTTATGTACAATGTATTATGTTGAACATTGTTGCTCCTGGATGGATCACAGCAACCCAATTATGTTCAACACAGCTCATGTCCTTGGTCATGGTGGCCACAGCACTTAAAAGAATAAACTTCATCATTCTCACTATTCTGACCCTTTGCTTTTTTATTAACAGCATTTACTTGTACTTTTACTTCCAATGAACAGGTTATGATGTTCATTTAATGTTCAGGTTGTGATGTACATTTAATATCAGAAAATTACTTTTGATACTTAAGTACTTTTGTACTTAAGTACAATAAATATCAGATACTTTAAGACTTTTACTCAAGTAGTATTCTAATAGGTGCCTTTTTACTTTAACTGGAGTAGTTTTCCAGTAAGGTATCTTTACTTTTACTCAAGTATGGCTTTTGAGTACTTTATACACCACTGCTAATTAGTTGGAAAACCGATTTAGTTAACGTTAACGCTACTAGCGGCCGGAGTCTGTCATTTCTCAACACAATTCAACATGCATTGTGGGAGATGTAGTTTATGGTCACTGTAGTGTACACTATGAAGCAGCATCGAGTTTCATTTTAAGACAATCATATGCCTTTTATATGGAAGCCCATTTCAGCAGAAAAAAAAACAAATGAAAAGTTAGACTTTTTAAAAAATATCTTTTTCTTGCTGATGGAAATATGCCTTCGCAGGCCACATAAAATGACGTGGCGGCCCACGGGCCTTGAGTTTGTCACGTGACGTAAACAATGCCAATGGATGGTCATTGGATGCTTTTTGTGTTGGACACACAAATTCCCAAGTTCCACAAAAAAAGGAATCTTTCAACTGGAACTGATCTTTTTTATCTCATGTAGGCTACGTAAGAAGTTACGTAATTCTTTTAACCCAAAGCATGATCTTTTCTTTCCTAACCAAGTAGTTTTGCTGCCTAAACTTAACATAAATAATTTAACTGAACGATGAAGTTCATGTTGGATAAACAATCTAGAGTTACAATGTTTACGTCGTTTTGTTGCCTAAATGTAACGTTAAATTGTTTAAACTAACAACGTAGTTTTCTTGCCCAAACTTAGATTATTTTCTGTGGTGCGGCATATCATTTTAACAGCGGTCGTGGTGATTTCACATATTGCTGTAAGATCCTGTGCACAGGGTTGGCAGGTAGGTCCCAGGCTCCTGCTGTCCATGTGTCCGTGAGTGTTTGTGTGAATGATAAACTAGAGGCTAAATGTAAAGCACTTTGTCCACTAAGGTAGAGAAGAACGATATAAATCCTGTCCATTTAGCATGAATAAATGAAAGCTCGGAGGAACCCGAGTGTAGGAAATGTTAACTCAGGTCACAGGTTTGTCTCTGTCATGACTCAGCTGCTGTAGCCTGCTGTTGATTTGCTCTACAAACAAATAATTGTTTAGGTCCCAATTCAGAAAACAATGCAGCAACTACTTATGTTGTCAGCATTGCTTGATTTCTCCATGATTTATAAATTGCAGGCTGATGTGTCAACAATAGGATTTGCTGGGTAACAAGCATGATGATTAATGTGATCTGACAGGGACACAGCCTCTGTTTGCACATGGTAGTAGGTAGTTGGGGTAAATATATTATCATATCTGTTGCTGTTTTTTGTTAACAGAGTCTTGATTATCTGCCAAAGTGTCCGATTGGGAGCCAGGTGCTCGCTGCTTGTGGTTGTCAGGACAAGGATGGGCGGCAGCCATGTCAGCTGTGTATGTGTGTGTATGCGTGTGTTTGAACCTGATGCATTACTGACGGGAGAGGGCCCTGGTGCTGCAGAGAGCCTTTGTTTTCCTTGGCAGAGATTAGCGGCCCCCAGGGGGCCTGTGCCACAAAGAGAGCTCTGTTACCCACTAGAGTGCTTTATTGTGCCCCAAATTACCCCCATGGAGAGGGGAAAAAACAGCATGGCAAATATCGAGCATGCATAATGTCAATGAGCAAAATGACAGCTGCTGAGTCCAGAAATTCCATCCTAAAGGCTTCACAAATGCCGCTCGTCGTCTTGTGCCGTGCCAGAGGAGATGTGTTGACTCTGTGTTAAAAAAACAATTCAAATTGTACAATTTGTCAACTCGTAAATCTTGAGAATGCAGATCAAAAGGGTTAAGAATCTTCTTTCTTTTAGATCTTCATCAGTGCTTGTGAAATGTGTATGACATTTGTGCTTTATTTTCACTTTGATTCTTGTGTAAAGAGACACACATTTTATCACATCACAGCAAAGAAACCATGTTGTTTTTGTGGCTTTACTCCCTCTTAAAAGCCTGTTCCTTTTCATCTGAAACATGGGTAGAACTTTACATCGCCAAATTCCTCTAAGACGGCTCAAACCTCTCGAAAAGACGAATGGGGTCATGTCTACAAAGAGCAATAATCTTCTTTTCTCCGCGGCCTACAAACAGGCCTGTCAATTGGCTTCATTGTCAACATCCTAGGGAACTGGTTTTTAAAAGTGTCAAGATCAAAAGGCTTGACTGACAAAGCACGCTTATTGTTGTTGCAGTGGCAACCCATAAGCTTTTAATGTTGGAAATTACACTCATTAAGTACAAGCTGTACAAGCCTTGGATCTTGACGGAGGCTTTGAGGAGTTAACCACAAATGAAAAAAGAAAAACAAGCCCATAGCTGAGATAAAGAGGGTTGTATGTAAATATGAGCCCTTTGTACTGGGAAGCAGTGCAGAGAGGAAAAAGAGGAAGGGGGTCGGAAAGAGTAAACTGGGGAAAGATTTCAATAAACGGACAATAGGAGAATGGAAAGTAATACCACTCATCTAAATAGGGGCGTAAATATCAAAAAATATAAAAATGAAGACCTTTTTTTTTTTCAATGTGACAAAAGTTGCCAATCGCAGCTTGAATTGTTGGGGAGCGAGAAAAATGGAGAGACATCGAGCAGCAGACTGCAGTGCAGTGTTGGTAGTTGCCCTTTGAGTGGCCAGTGCGGTGAAAGGCTGGTGGGCAGGCGTGACTCGGCCCTCTCCTCATTGTTCCCGGAGCTTGGTATTCCTCTCCTAGCATGCCCCGGGCTCTAAAGGATATGCTTTAAGAGATCCCAGGCCCTGCTAATGCCCCGCTCACCTCCCCAACTCACACTTTTTTTGAACAAACACCACTGTTTGTTCAAGGTGAGTTTGTTCACAGGAATAATGTAGCGACAAAACATACAAAATTCCTCCCAAGTTATTCGTATGAATCTTAATCTGAAACCTACTCCAACTTCTCCATATGTCCCTCTCTTTCTTTCACCCTTCCCCACTCAGCCCTCTCTCTCTGTCTCTCCTTCCTTTTCGCTGAGAGTCCCGCTCAGCTGGCCAGCACCTTTTCACTCTTTGCCTCGGGAATTGTCCCCTGCATGTCAAGTGTAGCCATTAGAAGGAAGGGTTTGGATGAGAGGTGCTTTTCAGGTCCCCGTCCCCCTCACCTTTGAATGGAGACAATAGAGCTGTTCTCTATGTCCAGATGACCACACACAAACACACACATACACACGCTGCCAGGAAACCTTCTAGTGTCCTGCAGCCGTAGGGGCCCGTACGCTAAACTCACATTTCAAGGACGGGGTATATTATATAATTAAGCCATGATTGCTGTGTTTGACTGTATTATACAACGTCGCACTCACAGCAATATTACTTGAGTACAATTTAATTTCATGACGAGGTCCAAAGAAGTGCAGTTTGAGACAGCATCAAGTAGAAGGGGAGATATCCGAGACAAATCCATATCGAATGGAAAGTGTCAAAAGGGACAGAATCGGTCATCTGTTTGGTGGAATGGCCGATGTTTATGTCAACAGTTGGAGGGCATGAAGAGGCAAAGGATGAAAGGTTTTGATGTTGTAATGCTGCAAAACCTCTTGTTGAAGGTTAGTCTGATGGTCAGCAAAGTGTAAGCTTGTCATGAAAGGTTGCTGTTTCCTCACAACTGTCAATTTGGTTTATTAAGTGTGACCACAAATGTTTTTTAAAGAAGCCAATATTTCCCTTGCCTTCTTCGAACCATGACAATAACCGTTTCCTAACCATAAAGCAGCGTTAATCGATTTACTTTTTGCTTTTGTTTTGATCTCCCCCAACACTCAGCCACCAGCTTGTCGCTAAATTGTAAAGGGTCAGGAAGCATTGGTGGGTTTATCAGAGCTACTTTCCATAAACAGTTGAGAAACCAAAATAATAAGCTCAAAAAACTATCACGGAGTTAGGGTTACCACGAGGAACACCTTATCAAAGTAATTTGATCCATTTTTAAAGAATATTGATTTGTGCAGATTTAGCCATAATCAAGTTGAGCAAACCTGACTGTGGTAAATGGACTGCATTCATACAGCACTTTTATCATCTACCGACCACTCAAAGCGCTTGACAGCTCATGCCAACATTCACCCATTCACACACACTGATGGCAGAGGCTGCCATAAAAGGTGCCAACCTGCTCATCAAGAGCGGCTGGGGGTTCAGTGTCTTGCTCAAGGGCACTTCAACACTCTCTGGAGACTGTAGTGGTGGCAAGTGTGATGGTAAACTCATACACATGTAGGAAACCTTAAGAATTCCATTGACTAATGGCAAAAAGCATCATCAGTACAGGTAAAAGTTAAATTCTTATGGACTTCCAAGGGTCTTCGCCAACCACTGCTCATACTGTTTGGTCATGCAGTAAGGGGACAACTTGAACCTATCAGGACCATATTGTATGTAGGATTTTTCATGCAGATAAAAACAAAATGGACATGGCATCTTGGTCAGAGGCTAAAGCTGGTTTGTGTCAGCAGGAGCCCAGCCTCAACACATGTCCCTGTCCCGGTACGTTGACTTTCACCAGCTGGCTTCTTTTAATGAGACCAGCCACGGCACAGATTACAGAAGACACCTTTAATTGTTTCACTTTCTCTGCGGTAGCCGGTCCTGCTCGGGTCACATGGATTTGTATGTTTGAGCTCAATTTTGCTTTATTGTGAGAATCCAAAAGCTCCAGTTCAAAGAAGGAGAACTGCGATACATTAGCCCGATGGAAGTGATAACTGCTGGGACAAATCTTTAAGTTTTGGAGTTTTGAAATTTAAAATCAAAGGTTCTTCTGTCCAGGGACTGAATTGCTATTTTGTTTCACTTGATTCCGTGAATTGCTAAAAACATCAGTGATGCAAGTACCAGTTCAGAGGTGTGAAACATTGTGTCACCGTTGTCTGCTTTGGTACACTTTGAAAAGGACTCTACACAAATCAGTTTATGTCAAAAAAAGTGTTTCATATATTATAGTATGCATTGTATATCACATCCAGTCTGACTTTCCAGTCTGGAAGGACAACAGGATTCAGGCCCAGACATCGTGCTTGGCAATCTTAAGCCCAGAAACTTTGAGAAAGCTTCTGGCCAGGAAACTTAAAGCACACAGTGTTTAAGGACACAACGCAAACTTGGCATTCACCACATTCTCCACAAGCTGCTTTAAAGCCACGGGTGTCCGGACATGTTACTCTCTCTGCTCACTTTTTACAAGATGTGGCAGTGAGCTTTTCTGAGGAGCGGACCTTGACAACCTTATCTAAAAGGTCTCTTAAGTGCCTGGCTTTAGCGAGTGGCTTACAGGAAGTTTTAAAAGCACACGTTAAAACAAGCTGGAGGGGGATCAGAGAATGGAAGGGGGTCCTTGTCAGCCTCACAACGACATTCCCATTCCCACCACCACGGGTTTGTGTAAGCCCCTCACTGATAATGCGTCGTACAGTCTGCCTATGCTTGCCTCCATGACTGACAAAGTCACTCATACCAGCGGATTAGCTGGCTGCACAGGGGCCCTCCACCTCTAAATGGCAGAGGTTGTCTGTAATGTACCCATGATGGACATGCTGCGACATGTAGCGGCTAGCTCCAGAGCGCCGCCACCCTCCACCTCTCTGTTCCTTTCATGCCTCGTACCATCTCTCCCTCCCATTTTCCACCTCCTCCCCTACCTGGTTGCTACATCTGTGTTGAGTAGTATGAATCAGGTGGGAGGCCTGTCCTCTCCCTGCACCAATAAAAATGTCAAGATAATCTTCAGGTGGCTGGTACACACACACGCTTATTCCCAGGGCTGATTGCTGACCTCTCTTGCTGATGCATGCACGGCTAAGAAAACACAGCTCCCGAGGAAACATAATGCTACCCCTCGAAAACTCGCAGGCCTTTTAGTGCACCCCACTGCGAAGGCACAAACAAGCCCTGCTGCTTACATGCATTCCAAGTGCATACAAACACAGAAGTTGCCCGGTTAACCCTTCCCCTTGTTTCCGAGCCAGCCTCGGTTTGAGTGGTCCCCTGAACAAAAGCTAAGGGGTGTAATTATTCCTACGAAATGGAACGCCGTTCGTGAATTGCATGCTGTGTCATTAGAAGCCATGCGTAAAGACACACGCTGAGAGTGTGCAGGGATAGATTTTTCCCTCATGTTTTGGTTTACAGCAGATCAATTTCTCTTTCATGTTGGTGTACCGCTCTGCTTTTCCTCCTTTTTCTTAAGGTGTTGCTGAATTCTGGCTTTTAGAGGGAAGGGTCCGAGGCTAGAAGGTCAATTCATGGGTCAATTTATCAGTTACTATGTGACGAGGTCAGGACATCAAAGTCCGGACAGGCATCAATCATTGCACCTTTCTTCACCACACTACCTGACCAGCTCCAAACGGCATACACACAAAGCATATAGCTGGTGAACATGGTGGAGCTGTTGGTAGAGACCAAAACAGAGCTAAAAAGAGAGCGAATATTATACTTACATTTGCTAGTTGTGCAAAAACCTGACCCAAATTAATTCTTATGCTACTATGTATTTGCCGGATGTGAAAATTGGATTGTTTTTCAACACGTTATAGCCATAGCCTAAAATGACTTAAAATTACTGATGTCAACAATAAACCCCATAAAAATGTTCTTAGGTGTTTACTTGTCTTAATACCCGGTACATCTTTATGTAAATGTGTTGTCAGCACAAATCTCACAGAGGCAAGGCAAGGCAAGGCAAGTTTATTTGTATAGCACATTTCAACAACAAGGTAATTCAAAGAGGTGTACAATCATAAAGTTTTTTATTCCCAGTAAAATAAACTGAAACTGTGGATTTACCCGAATGGCAGAAAATGACTCAGCTGGTTCCAACACCAATAATACCTAAAATATTTAGTTGAGAGATAAGTTCTGTTCCCTACAAGAGTTTATCATGTTTAAAGCTGGTTTTAAGATTATCTGTGGTTTCCAATCACTTTCAACAGATGGGTTGGCCCATGCAGCTCTTAATAATAGTAGTCTTTTTCGATCCAAAGTGATCCAAAATTTTCCTCTATCCTGTCCTCCCAGAGGTTGAATCATTGGGATGTCTACCCAACAGCCCCAAGAAGAAGGTAGGCATTGCTGCCTTGGTCAAATACACTAATGGAAGGCTCATGTGTGGCTGACAAAGTAGCATGAATCCTGGTCCTCCAGTTAAGGATCGGTCCCTTTAAGCTGAACACCCTCCGTGCTTATCGATTCATCATTAACTGTTGGGTAAGGGTAATTATTTTACCGGAACAGGAATTTAAGTAGGTGGTTTGGTCACAATGGCAACAGATGTGTCCATTCTGACCACACAAAGTTTTCCCCCATTCACGGAAAATTACATCAGTGGGTTATTACAGTGCGTGAAATCAACTTGCATGTAGAGACAATACACAGTCACTCCGATGAAAAACCATTGATGAAGTTGTTACCCGTGCTTCCTACAGGTGTGATTAAGCCACAGCTGTCTGGGTTCAGAACATCCGCCCAATGTCAAACGGGGCACACCTGTGTCTCGTGCCAGGCGTGTGTCAGTCCTGTGCGTCTCATAGTATACCCTTATAAGGGCTGCTTCCCATGTGGCCTTGCCGTCGGGAGTTCCAGCCGACCTCCCGCAGGTATGAGTTATGAAATGACTGTCTGTGAGTTGTCAGCATGGGTTTAATTGTTTCAAACCCCTCCCTTTCGTCTCTGCTTACTTTTCTGCTCAAGTAAGTAGGCAGATTCCACATTGCAACCTCATACACTCTGGCTGCACACACACACCCACACACACAGACAAATGTCTGAGACCTTGCTCCATCCAGCTACTCCCAGCGATAAGGTGGAGCACCTGCACATTGTTTTACTCATTCACACACACATGGATTTATATATATATATATATATAGACACACACATTCTAGATTGTCTAGCCTTGGGATTACAACTGGCTGTCTTCTTTGAATAATCTGAGTCACACTGTGTGTTTGAGACAATCATCCAAATAAGGAAATTTATTTTACATTCCGTTGAAGACAACCTCAAGTACAGCCTCTCTCTGTCAGCCTGCATTATTATTATTAACTTTGCTTGTCACTTGTGAATTCAACCTGGCAAAATCTAGGAACAGTAGAAAATCAATAAGACAATGACCTACAGGCCTTGAATATCGCGCGGTGAGGTCACAATCGTGTAACTCCATATTTAATGATTTGTTTCTTTAATAAATCATCGTTTTTGGTCACCCTTTACCTTTGTCTATGGGTTATATATATTTATATATATCTATCCAATCAAAAGTATTAAAAAGAGATTGTGACGAAATCTCGTAACTCCATTGGATCCTCAAACTGTCTACAAAACCTCATGTCTCCACCTGGCTGCTTCTTGAATGAAGTGACATTCACAACAGAGCTGAAAGTAAACAGGGACGAGGCAATTTCTTCTGATTTTGTCTGAGGCAGCATTCCTCATAGTTTCCAAAGTAACCGGAAATATTGTCTGCGTGGGGGATTCAACTCGGCAGGCCAGAGACTGTTGCTTGATGTGGGAGGAACCCCTCGTGGGGCTGACTGGCTGTTGCTAAGCATATTTCAATCAGGAGAGACTTGTTTCATAAGTTAACAATGATTTATTATACAAGCTTCAAATATGGAAAGTGCGATTGGACTCCATCCTGAAGTACTGTCACCGAGGATAGGGATACTGAGATCCAACAGGCCTAATCCCCCCTGGAGTCCAGACACTGGTGGTGGTGATGAAAGGAGTTGCTGCAATCTGATGATGAATCAGGAGCCTGACTGTGATGCTGACTGGAGGTGACTGGGTGGAGGCGGGTTGCATCTGCTTCGCTGAAATGACAACTGACAGCAGCAGAGAGGAGACCACTATTTAAAGATTGACAGCAACGATATGATTGGCTTGAGGAACCGGTGTGCAGAATCTGGTTGGTTACTTAAAAGTGCACGCCCCCAACCAGCTGATAGAGTACTTACAAGGAGAGGAAAGACAGAGATTACTAGTGAGTGTCTTCCTGACTGAACTTGTGCTACATTTCTTCTATGAGGCACCTCGACCACCGGCTGTAGGTCACTTTGGAAACGCCCAGGATGAAGGTGGATCCTGATCGTGAGCCTTGCAGCTTCCCTTGCCTGGACCTCTCCACTGCCCACGTCTTGGACTTTTATTGGGTTTTTTTTTGCATTTCCTGAAAAGCAAAGGTTTTGGACATACAAGGTTTCTGCCCGACAGCGACAATATATAATTATTTGGCCTATGCATTGATAGTACTTTGCCATAGATGCATAAAAAACACTATTAACTCAGCTTTGACAGGGAAATGCCCAAATATCATGTCATGTTCATGATCAGCCTTTAGAGACCTGAATTACTTGGATATTGACTTGAAATATCCTGATTACCTCTTGGGACTCAAAATTGGCCATGCGCTCAAAGATCTAGTACCCGACGTGACTTGGATGATTTTAAGTTTAAATGACACGAGATTTGAAGCAACAGACTTGAGACATGACTGGATCTTGTCTCTCATTACTTGTGACTTAACTTGGATAACTTGTGACTCAGATGACCTGAGACTTGACCTGGATGACCTTTTAGATGACTTGAACTTGAGCGACTTGTGACTTAAAGGATGTGAGATTTGACTTGGAAGTTTAATCCATTTGAGTAGTACTTCTGACTTGAATTGACTTGGACGTGCCCCAAAGTCTTCAAATTGTACCTAAGACCTGGTCTACTAGACTTGACTTGAACTGGTCTAGAATGACTGGTCTTGACTTGACTTGACTTGAATAGAATGACTTATGATTCCAATGTATACAGACTTGACTTCGAGAACTTAAGACTCTAATAAATTGTGTGTTAATGTGGGTTGGTGACTTGGGTGACTTGACTATTAGTGACTTGGGACTTAACTTGGTCTGGCCCTCAACTACTATATCTTATGAGGCAGTTGACCTGAGACTTGACTTGGATGGCTTCAAACCCGGATGACTTGGGACATGACCTGGACTTGCCGTATTTGATTTGAGACTTGGTGAGACAGACAGGAGACTCTTAATAAAATGTGGCCCGAAGTGTTCTTGCTGGAAAATGAACCCCTTCAGTCCCCAGCCACTTCATCTATTAGCCTATCAAAGTCTCTTATTAGCTTCAAATGTGGATATATTCAAGATTTATAATGGATGAAACATAAATGCAGATTTTAGGTTCACATGAAAATAAATAATATTAAAAGCCTGGTATTAGAGTACTGTCAAATATGACACAATTACACAACTAGTTACTGTAATTGTTTAGGTTGTTGATGAAACTGAAACCAATTATTGCCTAATAACCAATATATAAAAAAGGAAAAACATGCAGAAGTGAAACACCAAAGTTTACTTCAATTAACTTTCACTTAGATAAATAAATGGGGTTAAGGGTCAACACCTAGAATGTGGATAGTTCAATAAAGCATCATAACCAATAAATAGCACAAACAGCTATTGAGTGAACTCTTTAAAGCCTCATTTCCCATTAGGGACACTCAAACGTTGATGCTCACATGTCAATTACGTTGCGATACTAACACACTAGGAATAGGGCTATTGATATGTTGATTGACAACAAGATGAATCAATCAGTGCATGTGCAAGCCACACTTAACAGTGGATGGGTCACCGGTGTTCTGCTGGGACTGATAGGAAACCCTCTGTACCAAGACAGCACATTCCTAACAGGTCCACAAACAGGTGTTTTCCAAGGCTGTTAACTTACTGCTGGTGCTTAATATGTTAAAAGATACCCCTTGTGTGGATTTTCTGTTAAATCCGCATGGCTTTACAACCGCTTGGCTCGACTTAAACACAACCCTTCCCTGTTATTGCAAGGGATTCTCAATGAAGGCTACCCAGATAGAGCTACAGTTACCACTGATCCCTCTGGTGTTGGGAAAGCATGCAAAGCATATGGGTCTGTCCCGGCGAGAACCCTATTACTCATTGTCGATAATCCTGCCTGTCCCACTGGCTCAAATGAAACACCCTAAAAACAGAAGAGAGGAAACGACAGGACCCTGTAGGACATAAGGAGGGAAGACCAGGAATACAAAACGTGGAGATGAAAGGCATAAAATAAAAGCAGAAAATGAAGGAGGTGATCTGTCATAAGATGGAGCACTTGGCCCTTGATTTCTAAGGGTGTGTTTACAATGGCCTTGTTTAGTCCAGTTGCACCGAACTGGACTAAACAAACGGGTTTGTTTGGGTTGGTGTGAACGCCAGACTTGAACTCTGGTCCGCCTTGAAAGGGTGGTCTCGGACCACTGTCAAGGGAACTCTGGAGTGGGTCATTTTTGGTGTGAACACCATTCAAACCAGTTACAGGAAGCGTACCATTTACATGTCATTCCATGGGTTAAAAAAGTTAGCTTTTCCTATGTTGGTGACAAGTAGCCTATTTGCACATTTGCTACCGCTGAATTCGAAAAAGACAATCATTAGCTAGGTAGTGCACCGCTGTCCTCCGCCTCCACTCCCCGCCGTTGGGAGACCAGTTCGCAGGGAGGAGAATGGTGGGCAGGGTGTCTCCTAGTGTCGAGGAGTGACAGCTGGACCATTTAGACCCAGCGCTGCTGCGAGCCAGCCAGCCTGCTGTTTGGCTCATTTTCTGTAACAAGTGTAGCATGAAAGCATGGTGGACTAATCAAACTAGCCAAGTAAGTCGCCAGCCGCAACATGAGTAAAATATGACAACTTTGCTTCTTGCCACACACTGCGTCACAGAGCTGGAAAGCACATCACATGGGTGGAGGCAACTTGAGTCGTATGGGGAGCCAACTATATGACCAAAAATTGAAGCCACATGACTTTTATTTCCAATTTCTGGCCCGTTAGAGTTTTGCTTACCAATTTGAAAATTGAAACAGTGTATCATAGTTGCATTGGTGCGATTCAGGAACCAGACCTTTAGGTGTGAGCCCCACCTGAGTCAACACTCAAGACGAAAGTCTACTCTGGTGATTTTAACCTTGAGATGAACAAATCACGAAGAGTTGAGGAGGAGATACATGTTGTCCAACCGAAGGGTCACAGACGAGAGATATTAGCCAAACGCAATCCATCTGTTCTTCACACACAGAAAAACCCAAATAGAGATATGATTGCACTGCTAACCACTCCTTATATAAGGTCTATGAGATAAGGACCAAGAGAGCATATTCTTATTAAAATAGAATGCTGACTGTACATGTGATCCACTTTACCCCTTGTGCCACCTGACACTAGAGGCCCAATCTAATCAGGTCACTACAGCCGGCTTGCTGCTCCAGGACCAGGCCACTCCATCCTTACCTCAGCTGATATGCATGTGGTCAAGAGAAGGAAGTGGCTGAGATAACTGAGGCGTTTCTCAGTCAGACAGGCATGAGGTAAGGCATCAGGAATCTCTCACAGTGCATTACCTCAGTCTTCATGCCTACAAGCGGCTGTTGTGGTGTCTAAAAAAAAGAAAAAAAAGAAATGGAATAAAATAACACACCCCGGAGGTGGTAACTATTTTAGGGCCCAGGCCCCTGGTTCGTCATCATTGTGATTGTCTGCTGTGGTGGGAGAAAACACCATGACTCATAATATCACGTTATGAGGTTGGCTGGTTTTGCGTGTAATTAAAGGCCATGCCTGATCTTGCTCCAGCATGGAGTGTGTCAATTTGCTAAGTGATTTCAAACGTAGCAGGCCGAGAGACACGTTAAGTAGACAGAATTGGCTTCTTTCGGAGCCCTTGTCTCGTCTTGTTATATCCTCAAAATCCCTTTTTTTCGTCTTCAACAGTAACCTGTGCTGCTCCCTGGCACAGCCACAAAGAATGTTCAGAATGCACCTGAAAAAGTCAACAATAAAAGTATTTAGGAGACGCTAAATTGTGCACAATGACTACCTGGTACAACAGATGCCTTTGTTGTGTGTACTCTGGGCTCACCACAGAGGTACAGCACGGCCAGTGATCCTATTCCACCGCTGTAATTTGAGACGAAAAAAAAGAAGTGCAGGGGAAAAAAATACTTTAGAGGGTGGGTAACTTCAGATGGTATCTCCTCCTCTGCATCATCTGAGCCATCAGAGACAATCAAAGACTGTGTGTGGCACACTCACTCACCCTGATCTTGAGCCAAGGCGCCACAAAATTAATTTTGATCCAAGCGATATGCACGAGCTAAAGCTGAGCGTCCACGCCCAGAGAGGACCCCACACACCAAGCCATCCAAGTCCCTTTGCCTCTGATGTTTTTGACTTTGTGGCCTCCGCAGTGGCTCGCACACAAGACAGCTAAATCAACGGGAATGTCAATATATCAAACTCTCCCTCTAATGCGCTGTGCCTGTGAAGCTATGTGAACTTGCCCCATCTGATAGCGAGCAAAAAGAAAACGTTACTCTGGTAATATTTATCACTGGGAGATATGAGACATTTGTTGTTTTTGTTTTTGTTTCTTCCTCACCTCTCGGTTTTATCTCCGTTGGCAGCTGGCGCCAGGCATGTGTTCAGAAGAGTGGAGCATTGTTTTCCTTCGCTCCGTCAGGGAGGCTGTTTCAACCTGAAGTCTTTCAGTGTTACATAGATAGGTGACACACACACACACACACACACACAAACATGTTTGTTTAGCATACAGAACTTTCGAGCGCACACTTTCATATTGTTTTCACAGACTGTAGATCTTGAACCCAATCAGTACCCTTAAACTTCAATTCATTTTAGATTTTGCTGAATGCACTATAGCAGGGCCACTGTAAAATGAAGGAGGTTTTAAGAATAAAATATGAATAAAATATATGAAGAACAAATCAGAATGTTATGAGAGAAGGTGATTTGACAAAAAAAAGTCAGAATATCATGAGAAATAGGTAATTTGAGAAAAACATTGTTATAAAATGCGAAAAGATTATCTGAGAAAAAATCACATTGTTATGAGAAATTCTTGCAATATTTAGAAAATAATTACATCATAATTTGGGAATGATTTTTATTTTAAAATAAAAGTTGTACAGAAAATGTATGAAACTTATTTTAATAGCATTGTTGAACGTTCTTCAACTTTCTTCTCTGACATCATGACTTACTTCTTAATGTTTCTTATTTCTAAATTACAATACTTACCAACTTCTTTTCTTAAAATATTGCGACTTTCTTCCCTCAAAATCACAACTTTATTTCTGTATTTGGTTGTGTCTTCTCACTTTTGCAGCATTTTCATGAGTTGCAATGTGCTGAACATCGCAGACACCATGTTTTTGCAGAAAATTGTGACTTCATTCAAAATGTAAGCATTATTTATTTGAGTTTATTGATGACATCATGACTTTAAAAAAAATTATTATTACTTTTCTTTCTTATAGCATTATGACTTTTTTTTCATACAATACTACTGTTTGTACTAACTTGCTTTTATAACAATTATTTTTCTCAAAACATTTTAGCAAGAAGAAATTTGATTTGAACAGCGGCCCTATTTTGATGAAACCAAATTGGGTTCATGTCCGGCACGTATTCCAGAATGAGCTCCCTTATGTGACATACACACACACACACACACACACACACACACACACACACACACACACACACACACACACACACACAAACACACACTTTGTGTATATGTTTTTAAGATGCTGGTTTGTTCGGCGTAAGTAAGACTCACAAACCAGCATTGCCAGATTAAAACACAACAGCACCAGTTGTTCTTCTATATTGAAACATCTGTCAACAGCTCCTTTGTTGTATTTATTCCAGACCAAAAGGACTTTCCCATGACGTCATGCATACAGACACGCACAGTCTCTCACACAGCAGAGGATGTTAGTGCCCTGACAACATAGTCATTCCTGCAACCACAACCCTCTCGCACTACAAGGTGAAATTCATCCGCAATTAACCGGAAAGAGAAGGAACAAAGTCACGTTGAGGCCAACTGGGGGAAATAACCGCTGACGGCTCGTCCCATCGTGTTTTCATTGTCGTCCCTCACATCAACATCAATGTGTCTGAATTTGTCTCATTTATATGACGCCACATCCCAGCGCTCTAACCACCAAACATCTAACCGGCTCCTATTCTTCCTCTTCAGATATGCCGTCTCTCCGAACAAAGGTTCTTCTCTTCTTTTGATGCTCGAAGTTTTTCTGGGTCTTCTTCACTTTGACTCCGTCCACCACCAGCACATCCCCCCCCCCCCCCCCCCCCCTCCTCCTCCTGGCTCCCCTCCTGGCTCCCCTCCTCCCTGCATATTTTTGGTGTTGTGTTTTTGGTATGCTCTTGAAAGGGCCTGCAAAGACGGGACAATAGGGCACCTGCCAGAATAATGAGCCCTCAGAGGGAAATGCAGCTGGGGCCGACAGTCATACAGGAACGCTGATGATGGCCCCGCTTTAAAGTGGTCAGAGATGATCCTTAGCCACACCTTATATCCCCCTGGTTGGAATTTCCCCTCTGACACACACACACCCACACATACACACACAAAGCAGTCATGCTAAAGCACACGCACATACAAAAGGTGCACACACACACATACACACATTGTGGATAAATATTTTCTTCCCTGTCCCTTGTGTTTGTCACAAAGGTATCAGTGTTCGGCTGAGTGTGTGAGTAGCTTCATTCACACACGCTGCCAGCCTATCAGTTAGCCGACTATCGCATATGTAACTTGGAACAGGAACTATGTTCCTCGGAAACAAAAGCCAGACTGTTTACATACTGGTTCTACGTTTGACTCTCAACAGCACGTATGGGATATTAGTCACCAGGATTCCTTTCCCTTTTAAAGGTTAAAAAAATAAATAAAGAATTCCCTCATCAGTCCGAAATAGCATCAGTGAGCTAAATATATCTGATCAACAAGTCGGGGGGGCAAGATGTCCGAAGGCATGAATAATGTGGAGAAGAGGTGGGGGTGGGGGTAGACTGGTGGGGGCACTGATTATAGAGCCACATGGCTCGTTCACACGGAGCATGTTCGGAGCATGAAGACGTTCCCGCTCGGGCTTCACTGATCAACAGTGAACCAGTGTGAAGATGTACAGGAAAGAGTTATTATTTCATTGGAAGCATGAGTCAGTTAATTGATTGATCAGTTCATCAAATGAAAATGCCATAAATTCTCTGGCTCCAGCTTCTCAAATGAGAGGAGTTGGTGCTTTCTCTGCTTGTATAAATTTAAATTTGTAATCTTTTGTACTTAAGTACTGGACATTAAGGGATTGTTTGGTTGTGTGGAAGTTGGGTAGTATGAGCTACTTCTCCATGGTCAGTGTATTACTACAGTAGAGCAAAGGAATGTACTGCTGTGAACTGGGACAGCAGCTAAACCTACAGTATTTTAGCCAGTAAAGCACAATTTGGAGGTACTTTTTTTCTGGAGTATCTACATTGTATGTTTATGTATACTTGTAGAGTACTCCACACGTATATTTGAACTTTCACTGCACTACATATATCTGACAGCTACTGATTAGCTTTCAGATTGTGGTCATAAGAAAATACTAGTGTGTAACAGTATACAATAACAAGATGCCTTCAATCCAGTTAGGCTTGTTGCCAACGTTGTTCAGTATTTTGTTTCACATATCAGTGCCAGAGTTGCAGTCGCTGCATGGCTGTTTGCTGATGTCTTCGCTGCAGTTTTAGAAGGTAGCATAGCATCAACTCCACAGTTATCTAAATCTTAGATCACTATTCAGATGTGAATAATTATGTACTTTCATTGCATGCAGCACAGGTAAAACCTGCCCTTCAAACCCATCCGAAGCAGTTTAGTAGCAGTGGGCTGTTGTGTCAGCATAGTAACACATTGCTCTGCTAAACGTACCTCTGCCACTTTGGCACAGAATTGTTTTTGTGTTTCCTTAGTTAAGTGAAAAAAGATGAGCAGTCATTTCTGTGTGCACTGCCCACGAATACGTGTTACAACAACACACAGTCAACGGTGTATAATTATACAAAACCAGCTCCACTTTGAGCAGCTACAACAGAAACGTGCTGCTTGCACATAAAACGTTCATGTGAACAATCTTAGAATGTATCCACAGAATAAGTACTTTTACTTTTGACACTTGACGTAACATTTGCTGATCATGCTTCTTTTGAATGCAGAACCTTCATTTGGAATGGAGTATTTCGACATTAATGTATTGGCACTGTTACTTAAGTGGGGGATCTGAATACTTCATTGCTGCATTAGCAGCAACCCTGTCTTGAGTATATTCGGACGGACTTGACTGTCCTCAGGTCCATTTTAGATCTGGTCTCTTTTGTGTTAGGTTTAGGAAGTCTTCCCACGGGTCTGTTTCAGATCAGAAGACACATGAATCACTCCAAAGAATGCAGTCAATATGATAATGGTTTGATTACATTATTGAGAAGTATAATATAGTTAATGACCCAAGCAAGGGAGTTGATGTATCTCAGGGTCTTTTTTACGAGTGAGGGTACAATGGAGCACGAGATGTACAGGCGGTTCGGTGAGGTGTCAACAGGGATGTGATTGTACCAGAACATTGTAGTGAAGAGGGAGCTGGGCTAAAAGGCTAAGCTCCCTGGATGGATGGATGGATGGATAGAAGGATGAATGATGAATGGATGGAAGGATGAATGGATAGAAGGATGAATGATGAATGGATAGAAGGATGAATGATGGATGGATGGACGAATGGATAGAAGGATGAATGATGGATGGATTGACGAATGGACAGAAGGATGAATGATGGATGGATGGATGGACGAATAGATAGAAGGATAAATGATGGATGGATGGACGAATGGATAGAAGGATGAATGATGGACAGATGGATGGACGAATGGATAGAAGGATGAATGATGGATGGATGGATGGATGGATGGATGGACGAATGATGGATGGACGAATGGATAGAAGGATGAATGATGAATGGATAGAAGGATGAATGGATAGAAGGATGAATGATGAATGGATAGAAGGATGAATGGATAGAAGGATGAATGATGAATGGATAGAAGGATGAATGATGGATGGATAGAAGGATGAATGATGGATGGATGGACGAATGGATAGAAGGATGAATGATGGATGGATAGAAGGATGAATGGATAGAAGGATGAATGATGAATGGATAGAAGGATGAATGATGGATGGATGGACGAATGGATAGAAGGATGAATGATGGATGGATTGACGAATGGACAGAAGGATGAATGATGGATGGATTGACGAATGGATAGAAGGATAAATGATGGATGGATGGACGAATGGATAGAAGGATGAATGATGGACGGATGGATGGACGAATGGATAGAAGGATGAATGATGGATGGATGGATGGACGAATGATGGATGGACGAATGGATAGAAGGATGAATGATGGATGGATGGATGAATGGATAGAAGGATGAAGTATGGATGGATGGATGGACGAATGGATAGAAGGATGAATGATGGACGGATGGATGGACAAATGGATAGAAGGATGAATGATGGATGGATGGATGGATGGACGAATGATGGATGGACGAATGGATAGAAGGATGAATGATGGATGGATGGATGAATGGATAGAAGGATGAAGTATGGATGGATGGATGGATGGACGAATGGATAGAAGGATGAATGATGGATGGATAGAAGGATGAATGATGGATGGATGGACGAATGGATAGAAGGATGAATGATGGATGGATGGATGGACGAATGGATAGAAGGATAAATGATGGATGGATGGACGAATGGATAGAAGGATGAATGATGGACGGATGGATAGAAGGATGAATGATGGATGGATGGATGGACGAATGATGGATGGACGAATGGATATAAGGATGAATGATGGATGGATGGATGAATGGATAGAAGGATGAAGTATGGATGGACGAATGGATAGAAGGATGAATAATGGACGGATGGATGGATGAATGGATAGAAGGATGAAGTATGGATGGATGGATGGACGAATGGATAGAAGGATGAATGATGGCCGGATGGATGGACGAATGGATAGAAGGATGAATGATGGATGGATGGATGAATGGATAGAAGGATGAAGTATGGATGGACGAATGGATAGAAGGATGAATGATGGACGGATGGATGGACGAATGGATAGAAGGATGAATGATGGACGGATGGATGGACGAATGGATAGAAGGATGAATGATGGACAGCTGGATGGACAAATGGATAGAAGGATGAATGATGGACAGATGGATGGACAAATGATGGATAGATGGATGGACGAATGGATAGAAGGATGAATGATGGACGGATGGATGGACGAATGGATAGAAGGATGAATGATGGACGGATGGATGGACGAATGGATAGAATGATGAATGATGGACGGCTGGATGGACAAATGGATAGAAGGATGAATGATGGACAGATGGATGGACAAATGATGGATAGATGGATGGACGAATGGATAGAAGGATGAATGATGGACGGATGGATGGACGAATGGATAGAAGGATGAATGATGGATGGATGGATAGAAGGATGAATGATGGATGGATGGACGAATGGATAGAAGGATGAATGATGGACGGATGGATGGACGAATGGATAGAAGGATGAATGATGGATGGATGGATAGAAGGATGAATGATGGATGGATGGACGAATGGATAGAAGGATGAATGATGGACGGATGGATGGACAAATTGATAGGATGAATGATGGATGGATAGAAGGATGAATGATGGACGGATGTATAGACGAATGGATAGAAGGATGAATGATGGACAAATGGATGGACGAATGGATAGAAGGATGAATGATGGACGGATGGATGGACGAATGGATCGAAGGATGAATGATGTATGGATGGATGGACGAATGGATGGACGGATGGTGTTTTGATTACCGTAAAACTGTGTCCAATAAGTAAGTTTACATTCTGTGTGGAGAAAAGAACAAACTGATGGTAAGCTTGCACCCTGACTCTCCAACCATGACAACACCTTCAATGTCGCCTTCCATTTCCAGCATTACATTGCTCCACTCACTGAGTGGAGGGGATCCTTATTCCAGCTCCAGCCACCGTAGACAACACAAATGAGGGCTTTGTGGGCCCTGAGTGTGCCTTCAGTACTTTGGGGGCCAGGAGGTCAGGATGGTGGAAAGGTGGGGGGAGGAGGTGGGAAGGTTTAGGGGCCGATGGGGAGACATAGTTTGGGGGGGACTGAGTTTAGTGACAAGGCTTCAGTTGTTTTGCCAAAAACTAGGAGGAACAACCATGACATTATGACATTGTGGACTAACACAAATACACACGCACACACACCATGCACTGTGGCATGTTGACCCCATCACCTCCTCAGCTACAAGATTCAGGAGACAGAAAATAGAATTACTGATCTGGTAACAGCATTAAGAGGCAGTGTTAATGAATGTTCTCAGTGCTGGAGTCAGTCCAGTCTGGTGTCAATCAACTTGAATGTGTCTGTCAACTGCCAGTAATAATGATTTGTAAAGCATGTCCACTGTTTCCCTACTGACCAGGATTACTATTTGCAAAGTCAATAATAAAGCCACTGGTACACCACTGTCATGGTACTGATTACAGACATTGTGTAGCTGATGAAATACAACATTTGTTTTTCTGATCTTCCTGTCTTTTTAAACGAAAAAAGAAGAAAACAGCAGAAAAAGAGAGAGAGAGAAATGTAGAAACACTGAACGCAGCAATTAAAATGATTGGATTAATGAAGTTTTTTTGCTCATTAGTGTTAAAAAAAATGCTTTCAAGTTGCAAAGCCTTCTTTCCTCCATTAATCCGCCGTGAGAGAGAGCTTGGAGGGACCTCAGTCCACGTCGCTCCAAAGGTCAAAATGTCACTTTGGGTTGGAGGGAGAAGTAAACAAGGTTGGAATAAGCCTCCTGTCTTAGGGGGCCCACACCATAAATCCTTAGAATAAGAGTGCCTCTACATGCTCTCTGGAAACTGAAACAAAGGGTCAGGCTTTAATCGGCAGTAATATAAATCCTGTTGTGTTAGCTCAGTGAATTCAGCAAAGGGACAAAAACAACAAATCTTTGATGGAGTTGGATACAGTAAAGAAAATGGAAAATACATCTTTCAACTTCCTTTAGTGAAGGTATCGTGAGGTATACGTGAGGTATCATAGGAATCATCATCAACGCATGCAGTGCAGTTCTCCAGACCTGTCATTCCCAAACACTGGGTCGGGGCCTACGGGTGGGTCCAGGGAGATTTTATTCGGGTCGCCAAATATATTAGCAGAATTTCTTCTGTAGTTTTTTATTGAACATTTACACCTGCAGTGCATGTTTGAGCCTCATAAGAGGCCTGAATGTTCGTATTGTAATGATACTCGTAGCCTACTTATAACACTGAAACATTCTGTTTGTTAACTGAGAGGAAATAAAAACAATGAGATCTCTGCCGAAACACATCTAGTTTGTCTAATTTTCTAAGTTTTTAACATGTGTATATTTTTTCTCATAAAGTTGTGATTTACCAAACATATATCTCTTCTAAATGGCTGGTTTACCTCCAAGATCATATAAGGAGATGTGGAAATGGCGGTAAAAATGAACAGGGAAATTCTTTTATGTACAAATTAGCTCGTCTCACAATTTCTAGACAAGCTCTATTGTGGATCGATTTATCATTTATGAAAAAGTGGTTCTCCAGAACAAAGGAAAAATTGGGGAAAACACTGCTCAAACACAAGCGAGGTGAAGCAGAGGAATGCCTGGTCCCAGGCGATGAATAGTCATAAATTCATTAGGGAGCGCGGAGGGAGCTGATGTGGAAGAATGAATGCTGTTGCGGTGATAAACCAGTTGACCCCGTCAACCTGGCAGCTGTCACGACCTCCACCTGTGGCGGTGTTAGATGAGGGAGGGCAGAGGGGCAGTATTTGTTTAAGCTGATAATGGGGTTGTGGAGGGTGTGTGTGTGCGCTTACATGTTCGTGCTTAGTGTCCTGTTTATGTCCGCGCGACATCACGACAAGCGATGGATCCGGACCAACGCTCCAGTGATATTGATAAAGCAAATGGAGATGGGTGCGAGTGTGTGGCTCTGCAGCATGCTTAACGGCCTGCAGCTTTTGCAGCGTCATTAACATTCCAGCTGTGGTGTTTTTGGCGTGCATTAGGAAGCATGACAAGATAGCTACACATCTCTCTCCCTGCTCCCAGCACAGACTCCAATTAGTCTGGGAGAGGTGCAGGCTCCACCGAGGGGGTTAAAAAAACACAACTCATTGCGCTCCGTGGCACGTCCTAATAGATGCGTTTAGAGCGATGACCTGGCTGATTTTACACAGAGACACGTGACGTGTTTTTTGATGGAGCCTCGTAGAATTGGAGCCGTTGATAGGTGTTGGCACAGGCAGACACTGGGTTGGGTACGCCTCGTGCTGTTGTAGCCTACAAAGTGTAGACATCCAGCTCCTGTCAATGTGGCAACTGTTAACCTACCTTGAGAAACAGAAACAACTTGTTGTGTTGCAGAGGGTGGGGGAACGTGCCACAGGAATGCCACCAGTTGCCCAATGCGCACACATGTGCCCAAGTACAGATACCGATGCACACTTATATCTGGAGCCAAGAAGAAATCAAACAGGTATGTGAATGTATGCTGGCAACCGCTACGGATGCCATCGAAGCTGTTCATCACAGCTCGTAATTACTGTTGCAGCTCATGAGAGACACTCAGTCCCGACAGAGATGTTTCAACCGGTATGGACGGAGCCTCACCTTTTTGTTTATTGAGGTATCAACCCACCTTCCATCAGATCAAAACAAACATACAGATGTCGGCCCAACCCAGGAGAACAAAAAGTCTTGAATTTAAAGTTACAAAATATTTAAGAAAACATTTTTTTATTTGACTAAATGAATCTTAGACAGGAACTAAAAATAACTTTCTTATTAAATAGAAAACTGAAAAAAAAAATAGAATTAAAGATGAAAAAGTGTTGCTTATTGTACAAAACAGAGATGAAAATAGAGCTAAGGAATGAAATCATTTATCGTACCCTGATACAGTGGTAGGCCTATTGCGAATGATCAAAAACAGTACTGTACACAGTAACTCAATGGCGTTGCCATCTCAGTACAATAACTAAACATCTTGGCCTCTTTGGTTCCATTAATTAGGTAAAATACATTTGAAACAAAATTCAATTTACTTCTATAAAAATAACTTTTCAATGGCAGTTTTTGTTTCACTAATCCCGCAACTTTTCAGTGCAAACGTCACAACAATCATTCGCTTTGGAAAGTAAGCGAAAGATTACATTTCAAGTATTGATAAAGAGTGGAGGACAGAAGAGAGAGAGGGGGGGGAGAGAGAGGGACAGAGAGAGGGAGAGAGAGAGAGAGAAAGAGAGAGAGAGCGAGGGAGAGAGAGAGGTAGAGAGGGAGAGAAAGAGAGAGAGAGGGAGAGAGGGAGAGAGAGAGGTAGAGAGGGAGAGAAAGAGAGCGAGAGGGAGAGAGGGAGAGAAAGAGAGAGGGAGAGAGAGAGGGAGAGAGAGAGAGGGCGAGAGAGAGAGAGAGAGAGAGGGAGAGAGGGAGAGAGAGGGCGAGAGAGAGAGAGAGAGAGAGGGAGAGAGGGAGAGAGAGAGGGAGAGAGAGAGAGGGCGAGAGAGAGAGAGAGAGAGAGGGAGAGAGGGAGAGAGAGGGACAGAGAGAGGGAGAGAGAGAGAGGGCGAGAGAGAGAGAGAGAGAGAGAGGGAGAGAGGGAGAGAGAGGGCGAGAGAGAGAGAGAAAGAGAGGGACAGAGAGAGAGAGCGAGAGAGGGAGAGAGAGAAGAGAGACAGGTAGAAAGAGAATTCAGTCGAATAGAGCGTGTTGAGTATGGGTATAGGTTACTATACATTGCATAGCTCATGTGGCACTTATTTAGCAATAGGACAGGACACTCAGTACCCCTTGGAAGGCATTTCTTTACACAAGTGCTATTCAGGGTGATGTGCATTTCAGTTTCTGCAAGTGCTGCACTGCACCGTGGCGACCCACTGGGCCAAAACCAGAGTCTCCGCATCCAGCAGGCCCACGTCTACTGAGCCTCAGGGCGCAGGAGGAAGCAGTTCTCTGTTTTGTCGTGTGCACAAGTGAAGTGCACTTATGAGATTGATCTTCACCGGGTTGTCATGGTAGCAGGGCCTGCGTCTGTCTTGACAGGCAGGCAGTTGAGGTTGAGGCCAGTAGTCAACAGCAAGAAGGACCACAGCAGCTCTGTGGAGGGTATAATCTGGCAAGGCATTAAGCGCTGCCAGTCTAATTCCCCCAGAGGGGACAGTCAGACTGTGTCTGCTGGCATAGGAGGGAAGTGCTGGTGTTCTGAATTGTATAAGCTGATGAATTGTCAGTGCTTTCTAAAAAAAACAAAAGTCTGTGATGTGTTCAAAGTACTTAAGAGGGTTGGAGGAGCGGGGTCGGGAGCATTGGGGCGAATCCAATGATGTCATCGGCCAATCCTGTCACTTTCCTTAAGCGCTTGTTATCTTCATTCAAGAGGAGATGATGAGCCATTATTTTTTGACTAGAAATGGCAAACTAGAGCAAAGTATCATTTGGTGATAATCGTTCCCTTCTCGTCCCATCACTGACCAGTTGTCGCCCGACGGATTCAACTCGGGCAGCGAGCTCGTCACTCAGTCTGATAAATACACACACTCGCACGCACACGGGGACACGGGGACACGGGAATTGGTACTTGCATTTGCTCGACGTACCAGATGCACCAGTGTGCGTGCTGCTTGCATACACAGTAGGTATAGATATATTGTATATGTGTACCGTACAACAACGTCCTGTTTGTACAGAAGGCCTTTCTGACTGCTCCGAGTTCAGAGATGACGAAGGGTCGCGGTGACCTCAGGCACAGCCGCACTCCTCCACGATCATGTTGGGCACGTCCCTCTTTACGATGTTGTATTCATCGTCAAAGTAGAGCATGGACATAGTACTGAGCTTGGTGGGGATGCAGCAGGAGTTGACCGAGCCGGGACTCATCCCTCTCATGCGGTACTGGTTGACCACTGCAGTGTGGAAGGATGAAGCCGAGCCCGGCACACCTGCCATGTAGGCCGGACAGCTGCCCTCGCAGTAGTTGCCGTAGTAACCAGCCGGCGCAATGATCCAGTCGTTCCAGCCGATGAGGCGGAAGTCAATGTAAAACTGCTGCCGACAGCAAAGGCCCCCGCTGGTGCCGTCGCACTCAAGACCCCGCTTGCGAATGCGGTGCTTTCCGTCCACCTGTCGCACGCGCACCACCAGGAAGGGCCGGTGTGCTGGCTCGCCGGGATCCACCAGCACCGGAACTACGCCGGCTGCCTCGCAGCCCTCGCAGTGGACCTCCAGGTCCTGGCGCCGGCTGCCTTTCACAAACACAGCCCGCACCGCCTCCGAGAGGGGGAAGGTATGCCAGCCGCTGCGTTTCAGATCCACCCGCTTCTCCACCAAAGCCCAGCGGCCTTTTCCACCTCCTCCACCACCGCCTCCTGGGCCTCCCTCCGCACCACCAGCTGCCCCAGCCTCCTGGTAATGGATCTGGACTGTCACCTTCCTCCGAAGGCCCTTCTCAGGACCGGCTGGCAGGACACGGAAGTAGAGCCAGAGGTTAGCCTGGGACACGTACAGGTTCTGGTTGCCCTCGTTGGAGACGAGGAAGAACAGACCAGTTTTGGAGGATGTGTGATCGTCTGTTGGAGACAGTAAAAACAGGAATGCTTTATTCTCCACGTCACACAATATTAACAATTGAATGTAGAAGTAGAAAAGCATGACACATTGGTTGATCATTTGAACAGATGTTTCAAAATGTTTTTTATAATAGAGGTTCAAATAATGCATACATTACAATCACTTCATTCAGTTATAACATGACCTTAGAATGGTCACATGAAGGATGATCTCTGGCATCAAATTACCGAAATTCTATACTGAGGTCACATGATGACAACTGAACCATCTCCATGACAACTGAGCCATGAAATGTGACTCAAAGCGTGGGGAAAGTTCCAGGAAGTGGACAATTCGCTTCTCTTTGTTTTTGTCAAATACATTTATGTTCCTTCAAGTGAAAGGGCTAACTGTTTATCCACACACACTGTATAAACACACACATGTGCCCAACAGAGAGCAGAAAGCCCTCCTGAACAGGGCACAGCTCCTTCTTTTAAGGGCTGTTCTCCCCTTGTTTTCTCTGTTCACCCTCAATCACTGTGTCAGGTGACCTCTGTGGCAGCCCCTGATAGGCCAGCTGTGACCAGGCCAGTTCTGGGATCAGGCCCAGTTGGCCTCGGGTCCAGCTTTGTAAGTGACAGGGCCAAAGAGCGAGAGAGAGACGAGGAAGACGAAGGAAAGGAGGAAGGATGGAAGTGGGAAGAGGTGGGAGGGTGGCGAACACGGCCAAGAACCCCGGGGGGTTCATTGAGTTTGCTGTTAGTGCCCCCCCCACACACACACACACCCCTCAAACCCCACCCCACCCCGACCCCCTCCTTCCAGTGCGAGCACCCTGAGAGTGACAGCACAAAGCCTGCTGTGGGGCACTGGGAGACAGCCGCGCTGCAGCCCGCCATTGAAGCGCGTGGCTTTCCAGGGTAAAAGCATGATGAGGCAAAAATAAAAGACATTTACATGACACTGGCCACTTTCTACAGCAGCACAATGAAGAGATCCAGGGAGTCTGAAGGTGGCGATGGGCTCTCCCTGGCACTGCTTTTTCCCTCTCTCTTTTTTCTTTCTTTCTCTGAGCCTAATGATGTCTTCCAAATGACCACTGAGGTAACTTGAAAGGTTTCTATTTCAGGAGATTTGGTACAATGCGCTCCAGCAGAGCAGCGCCTTTGAAAGCAGCTAAATGACTTTGTTTGCCGACTGATTAGTGTGTGTCAGTGTCAACAGGTGGCCACCAAAGACGCCCCCCCGCCTCTTTAAGGCGCCTCACGCCTCTTCCTCCTGTAAACCACGGCTTTACATTCACACAGGGACCTGTTCAGACCAGCTCCCCACTCTGTAGCATGTCAGCTGGGAGCTCAAGCACACACACACACACACACACACACACACACACACACACACACACACACACACACACACACACACACACACACACACACACACACACACACACACACACACACACATTTAACCATTCAAACACACACACACCCTGGTAAGCAATACATCAACCATCAGCCTTCTCAATACCAAAGCCTGTGGGTAAAGAATCAAGTGCACAGTGCGAACATATTGTAATCCACCTGACGTGAGCGATAGAAGAATCAGCTGCTGCAGTAGAGGCTCCTCAGGGCTACAAGTAACGAACATCACCTCATTCAGCACGGTGAGGTCGACCTCGTCTCGACAGCTCCGAGTTTAGCCAAAAAGGGGGAATCGTTCAGTAACGAGAGCGTAGTGACAGCATGACAAACAGACAGCAATGAAACTGTCTTCCAGTCGACTTGATGCAGTTTAAGGGGATCGGTGCCCTTTCCAGATATCCACATGAGCCTTCAGGCTGATCCTCAAATCACCTGCAGAGCTTAACGTCGGGCTGACAGGTTTGATATTTTCTAATGTGTCAGTGACACGAGGCATGCTCTTATAGTTGGTAACATTTAATGTCATTCTCGACCAATCTGCCATATGTTTATCCTGATTAATCGATTGAATATATGTCATAATATAGTGTGAAATACATCACAATGTCCTAAAAGCAAGGATCAACAAATTGCTTTTCTGTGTGACCAACACACCATCACTATCACATGAGACAAAGAAAAGCAGGTCGTTTTCAGTTTGATGGTATTTGGGTTTTTACTGGAACATGGAGCGCTTTAACGTTGAAGAACACTCTTTCTGAATATACCTTTTCATCCTCCCTCTGAAATGCTCGGTTTTAGACTGAACTCAGCATCAGGCACACTGGCAATAAGTGTACAAAAGAGTTTTCTGGAAATGTTGAAGTGCCTTCTCATCTACATGCCAAATGACCTCCTCCCGGCCGTTGCAAGGTCTGTTATTTACAATAGTTTCATCGATTGATTTCCCCCCCACCCTACTCTGCCTATGATTGGGTAGTATTATAGATCCAATGGAGAATTATATTGTCATAATTAAAGTCAATGTTATCCTCAGTGTTCTGAGCATATACCGTAGTACCGCATGGCTTATTTCCACTGAGGTCCTTTGAAGGAAATGAATTATTCTTGTCATCCAGTGTTCTGGATCTGGCCCCCCCGACACGTCTCGCCTGACCCCCGCAGAAGTGACTAGTGAAAATCAGCACGCAGGACACCTGGGTGGGCTCGTGAGCTGCTTCAGCCTGTCCCCACCTGCGACACCAAGTCAGGGAAGAGACCGAGGAGGCAGGCCGGCCGCCCCAGAGCTCATTACTCAAAGCTGCTGTCGACAAGACCACACGCCGTGGAAGGACAAGGGTGCGGCGCGGAGCATTGGTGGGTCTGACATGAGAGGCCGTCCCTCAGCCCCGAGCCTCAGCACTCGAGGAATTCCACATAGGTGAGGAGGTGAAGGAGGGAGATGGAGAGCATGGAGCTTTAAGCTCTTTTGTTGTTGTTGAAGCTTTACTACAGGGGCATTTTTAATATCGTTGCATAAATCATTTAGAGGACCACAATCTATAGAGAGGCAGCCAGGCCCATTGAGGACTGAAACACACACTTGTGGCTGAATGTGGAAAATGTCTGGAACAGGTCCAGGAGGGCCGTGACTGACAGCTCCTCATGAAAGAGTTGAGTCCTGAAGTAAACCTGTCAACCTGATCCTCAGGAGGAACCAGGCTGGAGTTAATGACCTCCTATAATGAAGTCTAAATTCCGTGTCTTGGACCACTCGTCGCAAGTTCACTGGGTCCGAAGGGCTATAGTGAGCAATCGAGAAGCCCCGATCTAAATTTCTCCCCCCCCCCTCTTTCCCTGCCTGTGAACCCTGCGCTCCGCTCCCGTGGATACGAGACACCGAATCCCTCAGCGAGGACCCACGGGACCATGTCAGGAGAGAAAGGAGATTGGCACCTGCCCGGGACAGCTTGGCAGACCTCTTTCCTCTGTGCCACCGTAAGTGGAGATAAGATGCCGGCTCCCTGGCCGACAACCATGCAGTCAACCCTGTGCTGGGGGGGGCAGAGCTGACCTCACTGCTCCACACAAACATAAACACCTATCCACATCTACTCGCTGCTGGCTAAACATATTTACAACCGCCTTGTCCTAAACTGTGACAACGACAATTCTGGCTCCCCTATGCTTGGGGGGTGGGTGCTTTCTGGAGACCTTGCCTCTGAGCCATGCCCCCCGGCTGGCAGCATCCGATCTGAGGGGGGGTAGGGGGGCGTGAGCCAGCTGGCCAGGAGGCAGACGGGGTCTAGGGAGCAAGGGACCCAAGCCAGCTCCATGGTACAATGCCACACAAAGGCTCAAAGGTGTGAGGAAGAATAGAACTAGGAAGAAAAAAAACAGAAGAAGAAGAAGAACAAGCAAAAGAGGCCAGCAAACCTTTAGAATGACAAAAGCATTCTTTGCAACACTGCATTATGGGCACACACACACAGACCCTCCTTTACCATCACCAACACCAACACCATACCCCCTCCGCCCACCAACCCCACCAACTCAAATGTCTCATGCATTATTCTGAGCAGTTTCGTTTGCTTTCCTTGCTTTCCTTGCTCCCCCCCCCCCCCCCCCCCCCCCTCAACGTTGACATGTTGGGTTCAGCAGGAACACAAAGTGTTCTTCTAATAATTGTTGCCTGGCTTTTGTTCCCTTGTCATGAGGGGGCTCAGATCATTCCCATTGGAAGGCAGGACCTAGCAGCCCATTCAGGCTGATTGTACCGGCAGGGCCAATGGGAAAACACAGGATGGTGTGTGTGTGTGTGTGTGTGTTTAAGATATCCCATTTTGGTGTCTTTAATTGTATGTTTTCTTTTTGTTGAACAAGCAGTTTGTGTCAAAGACGCAGTTCTCACAGCGCTAACTGACAATTATTGGATTCTGTCAAGCGCAGATGATTTTAGGTGTGTGAGTGTGTGTGTGTGAGAGAGAGAGAGAGAGAGAGAGAGAGAGAGAGAGAGAGGGAGAGAGAGGGAGAGGGAGAGAGAAAAGGGTGTTCTCTTTGGACTTCTGTGAATTAGTTAGATACACATTCTTAGAGGAAGGGATAAATGGCCAATTGAGGGACTTTGTCTGTATTTAAAAGAGGGCTTTATACAGTGAAGTATTGAGTGTGAGCACATCTTTAGTGATGAAATTGGATTCAGAGGTTCTTTTTATCCCCTAGACAACACATGGGGGTAATTTAAGGACTCTTTCTTTGGTTCCATTTCTTTTTTTTCAAATTGCATCGGGCTAAAACAGGAGGATTTAACAGCAGCCATTGGCTGCAGGCAGGAGTGAATTGCGATGTGATGAGATGAAACGATGAGTTTATGGCTTTTATTTTAAAACTGCCGATGTGTCCATCTCCTCCATCTCTGCTGCTGAGTCATATCAACGAGATAAGCTTCACAGAATGAAATTCCATCTCCGGATGAGAGCGATTCTAGGTTATTAACACACCTGCTCCCCTGGGCTCCGTTACATAAAGTCAAAAGGTGACCGGGGTTCATCGAGGGGTCGCTTTGGAAGCGTGCAATTAATTATTGATTCTTACCTGATTCAGCGAAGCAGATGATCTCAGAGTTCTCGGCTTGCACCTCGTTGTTGTACGCAGCCTGTCCGTCAAAGCTGGGGATCTCCACCCGGCCGTCCTCGCGCACTTTCCCCGCGTGCAGCCTCCTGAGCGCGGTCACCATCGAAGCCTTCGGGATGGGGTGGGTGATGTTGGGTCTGTCCCTCATCTGGAGCCGGTTCAGTATGTGCCTCTTCACCGCCTCCAGAAAGTCTATGTTCACCCGCTCCGACTGATCCGGCGCCCTGCCGCAGGACGCGCACGACTCCTGGGGCGAGCTCTGAGTCTCCTCGCCGGGAACCGAGCTGCAGCGCACGGAGAGAACGCACGCCACTAAACAGGACAAAGCCACACTGTAGATGCTCATTTTTAGAAAACTTAAGATCGCAGTCCAAACACTACGGAAGAGATGGCGAATGTGTCAAACACACACACACACACACACTTAAACGATCATTTAAATTTACAAATTTGAAAGTTCCGGAGGGAACATCCACTTCTCCTCCAAAAGTGAGACGCCGCAAGATATCCACAGAAGCCAATGAAATCTTTTGTATTCCCAAACACACAAGAAGCGGCTGAAATGGCGAGGCTAGTTGCCTCGAGTCATTCTGCATTCAGGTTGTTATCCAGCGATGCGTCTTTTCTCTGCGCTAAATAAAAAGGGCATCCCTCTGATTGACAGGCGCACTCAGAAGTCTGGATCGTTGACGCGCTTCTGTCGCACCACGTTCTCTTCACTGAGCGTGATCTACCAAAACAAAGCGCAGCGCCTCGCTTACGAGTCTAAATGATAAACCCCTCCGCGTCCAAAGGCGCGCAGTCCGCTCGTTCCCATTCAAACAACGCGCAGCAACTCCACTTCTACGGCCGCAGTCCCGCAGACAACAACAGCGCTCGGCGAGTCCTCTGTCTTTTGTGTATAGGCTACCGGGTGTTTGTTACGCGCGGCTGTGGATGGCCAGCTCCGTGTGCGTCCTTGCAAGATGCTGCTCACTGAGACCCTTTCTCCCTTTGCAATCACGACAACGGGGGCTCAGAGCACCCAAAGTTTTTATACAGGAGTTGAAACCACGTGGGGATTTCCACCAACTGGACGCCAGGCAAGGGATTATTCGTCTACTACGTCTCCAGAGCCACGACCCTGATGATGGAGCAAGGTTTTATGATGGCAGCTCGCCGACCCCGGAGAGGTTGCATCATGTTTTCCCCCTTAATTAAAAGACTTTGCGTTATTTGATCGACAGACTGAAACACAATGTGGCCATCCGCCTTGGAGACCACAGCCTGGGAGCGCAGGGTCAGTTTGGGTAGTGCAGTCCAGCCTGTGGAGCCTGGGACTGAAGTTAGGTCGCAGTTTACAGACTGATCTGAACAATCTATTTGTATTGCAATATAAAACGGGATCTAGACAAATATTAAAGCTCTTTGAATCAGCCGTGCATCCAGGTTAGGAAACATCTTCAACATGTTTCGAGAAGTGTTGAAATAAAGTGTATGAATACAATGTTATAAAAATGAATTGTAGATGAAAAAAATGTGGATGAAGGAATATATACAAATTGGAAATTTAGTCCAACGAGTTTATGACCAGTTATTGTGCTGATTAACAAATAAAGAGCGCCATCTACCGATATAAACACCTCATTACACACTGCAAAAATATAGATGGAAAATATCGATGGATGGATAGAGAGATAGATAGTATATTGTGATTCCCATAGTTGTGATGCATTATAATCACTGGTTCAATGCATTGAGTGGTCATTTGGGTGCTTTAGGAAAAGTAAAAAAAATCATTAAATCTACACACAAATGTTTTATATTTACTTAACTTGAAGCAAACAAAAACCTCTTAGAATAACTCATAGTCACATTATCATGCATTATAGTCCTGATTATACTGCTTTATAACTGTGATGATCAAGTATTAAAACATTGATTATATTGATTGAAAACAGTGATTATAAAGCATTATTTTAGTGAATATAATGCATCATAACAGTGATTATAAAGCATTATTTTAGTGAATATAATGCATCATAACAGTGATTATAAAGCATTATTTTAGTGAATATAATGCATCATAACAGTGATTATAACGCATTATTTTAGTGAATATAATGCATCATAACAGTGATTATAACGCATTATTTTAGTGAATATAATGCATCATAACAGTGATTATAACGCATTATTTTAGTGAATATAATACATCATAACAGTGATTATAAAGCATTATTTTAGTGAATATAATGCATCATAACAGTGATTATAACGCATTATTTTAGTGAATATAATGCATCATAACAGTGATTATAACGCATTATTTTAGTGAATATAATGCATCATAACAGTGATTATAAAGCATTATTTTAGTGAATATAATGCATCATAACAGTGATTATAACGCATTATTTTAGTGAATATAATGCATCATAACAGTGATTATAAAGCATTATTTTAGTGAATATAATGCATCATAACAGTGATTATAACGCATTATTTTAGTGAATATAATGCATCATAACAGTGATTATAACGCATTATTTTAGTGAATATAATGCATCATAACAGTGATTATAACGCATTATTTTAGTGAATATAATGCATCATAACAGTGATTATAACGCATTATTTTAGTGAATATAATGCATCATAACAGTGATTATAACGCATTATTTTAGTGAATATAATGCATCATAACAGTGATTATAAAGCATTATTTTAGTGAATATAATGCATCATAACAGTGATTATAACGCATTATGGATGTCACAGAAAGTGTTACAGCCAGAACAGAAAGGTGCAGGCTTGTCCGCACATTCAAATATATAATGTATATACATTGTATAATTGATATTATGTAACAAACAGGTAGCAGATAGATACAGGCCATTGTAATAATAATAATAATAATCATAATAATAGACAACAGTACTTGATGCTACTCACAAATGTAATTCAGGCACAAGTGAAGTCTTTGCTGGTTCAGCTTATTGAATCTGCTGCTGCAACCGAACAAACACGATCGTCCCT